>NC_137181.1:51106497-52306497 GCF_951804945.1 Podarcis cretensis | reverse complement strand
TTTAAATGTACATGGCAAAGGTTTGAAGAAAGATGGAAGAATGAAGGGACTCAGAGGTTGCAAAAAGACAACATGGTTGAGGAGAAGGAGCATGGATGAGATAAGAGGAACAAGACTGTTTAGCAGAAGATGAAGAAGATACCATGAACTTGTATTGGCCACAGTTGGAAACAGAACGGGATTTGTGCCAAGTAGTGCTCAACCACTGTAATGTAAGGATGAAAGAAAAGATAAAGAAACTCGTACCTCAATAAGAAAAAGGAGAGATGAAAAGAAGACAGAACAGCCAGTACAGGGATCCATATATGCCTAGTTCTTTCAGCTGCTGCCTCAGCATGTCATTTTAAAGAATTCGGATGTCAGGTACATCTTTGAGGGAAATGAATTGCAATCCTCTAAGCTTACTGTACACAAAATGGAAGGATACCTCCCCAACAGCTTTCCCTGGATCACCCTTTCTTGAAATATCTTGTGCACACCCACCTAGATCCAAAAGTGGTGCCCTGTGACCATGAAAACCATCAAGGTCCACTTCTCACAGCATACTCCTTGAGTAGAGTGATAGAACAATGAATAAGATGCTTGGACTTCATCAGATTGGAACTGGGGATGCTCCAGGAGTTGGACAGAGGGGGCCTGGTTTCCCTAATAGAGGCACAACCTGCATGTTATAATCATCAACCAACAAGACCAGCCCAAGGCATTTTGGAACCATAAAATGGTGCCCACCTCAAACAGGGAAGTTGGGGTAAGTGAAGATCTACACCAGGAACAAGGGTGGGAGGAGACCAGCAGCACCTCCTAGTCACCAAGAGGCCACTGTAGATGTGGCATGGGGTGGGCCACTGAGGCAGATCCAGCTTCCAAGCAGACACCACAGCTGTTGCTGCTAACACAACAGGAGCAGCAGATGATGCATTCCTTGGAGGCTGAATCTGCTGCCCCTGTGGATCCTGCCGCCTGAGGCAGTTGCCTCACCTTGCCTCATGGGTGGGTCAGCCCTGTCAACCCCAGACTACTTGAAATGGGGTCCACATGAAGACTTGCTGCCTCCTTTCCCCACAGTGTATAGAGGTGCCACCAGGTTGTACAGTTGTATCGTGTGCGTATGTTCTACATCAAAACTAGCCATGGGTCGGAACCCGAAGCACTACATGTTGTGGAAGGGCAATATGGCGGTGGGATGTTGCTGACAAATCATAATGCAGATGTCATTTCAGATAGGCAGGGCCTAATGTGCAGGAGAGTAAGGGCAGATGGAAAAGAGAAGCAAGGACAGAAATGAAGAGAATACAAGAGCCCTGTTCAAACATGCCCTCTATAAGTTCTCAGAACACACTAGTCTTGCACACAGAATGCACCTCAGCATATGAACTAGCCCTGCCCCATCAGCTCTCTATACACTAAACTCTGCTCCTGACATTCATGTACTGAAGCAGAAGGCCTGAAGGAAGAATCTCTATGCATCCAGCTGAATGCACCTCGGCTCCAAGGTGCCTCCATCTCATGGACCACCTATTCTCATGGAGAGCTGCCTCCAAAGGGCTCCTTAATGCTTAACAGGGATATTCAGCACTACAAAGGACAGAGAAGAAGGACGGAGCCCCCCAGATTTAGAACCGTTTGGAAAATACTTGGGATGGCAGTGCCATTCGGTGACAATTAAGAGTACATTATTTCTAGAGAGCTGCAATACTTTGATGAGAGATCTCAGAAACCTCAATACATAAATGTGTTATTAGAATGCACTGGATGTGGAAGACGAGCACACTAGATGTTTTCAGTGAGACTGATTGCAGAATGAAGGGAAACCTTTAGAAGCAACACTGTTGACAGAGGACAGCAGCTGCCCAGTGTGATTACAGAAGAACCACCACAAAACACATACACATCCCAGATACAAATCTAATTATAAAAATATACCAACAGCTAATGCAGCTGATATATGTTCCCCCCACCCCACCCCAGGAGTTAGAAAATTGCTGCTACAAATATAATTCAAATGAATGGAAAAGTACTGTGCAGATTTAAAGCATAACTATGAAGGTTTGCTGCATTCATCCCTTCCTCCCTTGCCTCCCAAATTTCTGTTTGTCTTTAATTCCAGTCAGCTTTCCATCATAATGCCTTCTGTTTTCAAGGACTAGGGTGGCATAGCATAGCTCATTTTCTTACATTATTTTTGTGCCCATGAATCATGCTTTTATAGAATGCAAGGTGATCTCATCCTTTTTTTTAAAAAAAAATGTTAACGGCAATTAAAAACTTGTGAAATACATCACTGCAGCTGCGGGCATATCTTCTATGACAACCACTCCATAAATGCATACGTATGATGAAGCAGAGGTGGCGAACTGATGAAGCATAGCTTTGGGATGTGTGACTGGCTGTTTGAATGCATTGTCACAATAAGGAATCGTAGTGTTACCTAAAGGATAATCTAATTCAGGGGTCAGCAAACCTTTTCAGCAGGGGGCCAGTCCACTGTCCCTTAGACCTTGTGGGGAGCCGGACTATATTTTGAAAAAGGGGGGGAAAAGAATGAATTCCTATGCCCCACAAATAACCCAGAGATGCATTTTAAATAAAAGGGCACATTCTACCCATGTACACACTGATTCCTGGACCATCCACAGGCCAGATTTAGAAGGTGATTGGGCCGGATCTGGCCCCCGGGCCTTAGTTTGCCCGCCCATGATCTAATTCAACTCCGGCACAGATTAATTTCACCCATTTAGTTTCTCATTTCCGCCCTTTTACATTCAGGTTTTTTTTTTTTTTCTCATTTCCACATCAGTTTGCAGATTTTAAAACAAAGTTTACACAGAAATCCACATGCATTCGCATGTGGATGTTTTACTAATATCATCTTTTGTACGCAACTCGACCCAATATACGCATTTATGTACGCATCTTTGGCTGGGTAACTGTATCTCAAAATTTCAAAAAAGGATAACTGTTTTTTGAGATCACATGCTAGTTTGGGAAGTATGAATTAAATAGGTTTGTGTTAAGATGCAATGTGAGTGCATTTCTTCCCCGCCACAACCAGGCCAATGCAGGAAATTCACTACCGCGGCACCCCTGGTAGGTGGCCACAAAGCCCCCACTTCAATAGTTCCAAAGGAGGAAAGTCCACACCATCTTTCTACTGTCAAACAGCTCCTACCATCAATATTCACAGTTACAGTGGCGCCTCGCAAGACGAAATTAATTCGTTCCGTGAGTTTCTTCATCTTGCGATTTTTTCGTCTTGCGAAGCACGGTCTTTGGAAAAGCTTCAAAAATCACCAAAGTCTTCAAAAACCTCAAAAAAGGCTACCACACCGCGTGCTATGAGTTGCTCCTCGAAGTGAATGCACGGTTTTAAGAAAAAGGAAACAAACTTGCAAGACGTTTCCGTCTTACGAAGCAAGCCCATAGGGAAATCCGTCTTGCGAAGCAACTCAAAAAACGAAAAACTCTTTCGTTTTGCGAGTTTTTCGTCTTTCGAGGCATTCGTCTTGCGAGGTACCACTGTAGTAGAATGAATCCCCAGTGATACCTTATCCCTGCTTCTCTTGTTTGGTGGCAGTCTTGGAAGTCCTGCCTCTCCTTAGCGTCTCTGCACTCAAATCCTGTAAAAAGAGAATGTGGCCTTTGTTCCTAAGGGTTTGCATAAGAATGTCTTTATGTAGCAAATAATAGCAAATGCTACTATTACATCCCTTGAAGGGTGGGTTTTTTTGGCTTCACGCTGAGGCTTCGGTGAGCTTTCTCAATACCCAGTCTGAAAAGAGTCAAATTTGGCACCCAATTTTTCCACCAGGTAGGTGGGAATCATCATTTTCTAGCTGTAGGTCCTAACAGTCTTCTCACCCAATATTCCTGATCAGCAAGCTTTAAAATTAGTTCTCTCTGGGCTTTAATTTTGTAATCTGGCTCATTCTGGTCACTAAAACCTAGCCCAGGCAAAGGCAAACTCGGCCCTTCAGATGTTTTGAGACTACAATTCCCATCATCCCTGACCACTGGTCCTGTTAGCTAGGAGTGATGGGAGTTGTAGTCCCAAAACATCTGGAGGGCCGAGTTTGCCTGACCTAAGCCCACTGTTTTTTCTATGTCTATTAGCCGACCTCTTAATTTCTTGATTTTATGTGATGAACTCATATTGCCTCTTTTTAATAAGTTCAACATGCAGGTTAGCAATTTGGCTGGAAACCATCTCAAGTGAGTCAGAAACAGGGGTTGCTGTATCTCCTTTACCCATATATTTATTCTTAGTTGTCATCTGAGAGGCTTCAGTTACGCTGCCCATCTGATTCCCCACTTTCCTACTGCTTAAAGTATGTAGCAAGATTATTTTTCTTTTTTGTTGCATATCTTGCCTGAGTGGATATTCTGAGAACGGTTTTTGTTGGTATGACCAGTTTATGGGGTGCAATTAAGTCAGGAAAGGAGAAGAGCTCTGGGCTCAAGCTGTTTCCTTAGCACCCACACATATGAATCCCTCAACACGATACTTCTGTTTATAGCTTTTTTAAAAGGTGGCTTTTTTAAGCCTCTGCACTACTCGTGTTCACTTTGCGGTCTCTAAAACTCCTAGATCATTTTCGTGCGTACTGCTGCCAAGCCAAGTGTCACACATCCTGCATTTGTGTCCTTGGCATTTCCTATCTAAAGGAAGAACTTTATATTTATCTCTGTTGAAATTCATTTTGCAAGTTTGGGGCCAGTTCTCCACCCTGTCAAGATAATCTTGAAACTAGCTTGTGTCTTCCCAGGAGCAGATAAGATGCAACAGAAACAGATGAGGACCACGGAGCCAATCATTGATGAGTTGAAAAGCCCCCCAAAATACCCACCGTAGTGTAACCCAGAGTTCTGAATTACCGGGGGTTGCATATGCATGATTATAAACAAAACCTTACTGCTTTTCTTATTTCTTTATGTTCATTTGCATCAGCCCTCTACCTTTCTAATGCACATATGTGTACTGTGTGAGAACTGGGAAAAGGGAATAAATTGGGGGGGGGGGTCTTATGGGATTACAAAAAACTTTCAGCATCACAGAATCACTACTCTCACGTGCAGTGTAAAAAAAAAAAATATTGTTATTTTCAACGCCTTTAAATCAATGAATTTGAAAGAGGGATGGGCCGGCACTATAATTGTTTTAACATCACAGTATCACAGCAGAAGACCCATGGGAGCAGTTGGAAAAAAATGTTTATGTTTCATTTCTTTAAAAGATCGAATGGAGAACAACTGACCCACACACAAAAAAGTGTAATGATGGCATTGAAGTGCAAGATCCATGGAAGCTATTACTACTACTACTATTACTACAAATTTGGGGGGCCTTGGGCAAGTCAAAGAAAGTTTTAGGGTTACTTAGCCACTGCTCTTTTAAAGACTGTATCTACTTTATTCTAAAACTGGTAATTTTAGAAACCAACACTTTTCCAGTAATGTAGTATTATATATAATATTGTATTGTATAATATCTCTCTCATAACCCATGAATAACTTTTCTTCTCAACTGACGACAATAGAAACCATTTTATGAATGGATGTGGCATGGACATTTCACACCACAGGTGGAAATCCACATGACAGTCATTTTAAAAGCACTGACAATGACCCGGTTTGCATAGAATGCTAAGCCGCCAAACCATGGCTTAGAAAGAACTAGCAAATGTGAGGGTTCCCAAAGTGAATGCTGCAGTTGCAGCTGCCACACTCCTCCCTTGGTCTAGCTGCTTCCACACAACTCAGGTTTGGCTTAGGGTTACATTTGAGCTTGAGCTCATGGCTGGGGAAACCCAGCCAGATGGGTGGGGAATGAATGAATGAATGAAATACCCGGTAATTATCATGGTTTCTCACAGTCCAGACATATCACAAGGCGCAATCGAAGGTTTGCTCTTGGTTTAGACCAACAACAATCCTAGGTTTGGACATAATGAGGATGATGATGAGTCAAACAGTAGTTTAGCCCAAGGTAGCACAAGGAACAGCACAGCAGCTGCAGTCTTCACTCTAGACACAGTGGTGCCCCGCAAGACGAATGCCTCGCAAGACGGAAAACTCGCTAGACGAAAGAGTTTTCCGTTTTGGAGGTGCTTCGCAAAATGAATTTCCTATGGGCTTGCTTCGCAAGACGAAAATGTCTTGCGAGTTCCTGCGGGTTTTTTCCCCTCCCCCCCCCTTTTCTAAGCCGCTAAGCCGCTAAGCCGCTAAAAGCCGCTAAACCGCTAATAGCACTAATCCGCTAAGCTGTCAATGGGCTTGCTTCGCAAGACGAAAAAACTGATAGACGAAGAGACTCGCGGAACGGATTCTTTTCGTCTTGCGAGGCACCACTGTACCTGTATGTTTGCTTGTTCGTGATAAGCCATTGTTTGGCTTAGCATTATGTGCAAACTGGGCCAATGAATGACAGTTCCAATGATGTGGAAGCTTGCACTCCCAAAGAAGTGTCCTTGGAAGTATGCCATAGGCTAGTTTAATATTGACTCATAAAATAATGCAATTTAGGGAAGTTTGCACTATTATGTTACAGTACATTACATTTCCTTTGGTAGTTTTCCGTTTTCCAAGGTCAGACTAAAGACTAATTATTTTAATTTTATTTATGGCAGGATTATACCCTTGAGTTGTCAGACTGCAGTGTTTAACAAAGACTGTAATGATTGACTAATATTTAACTAACATTTTATTGCGGTGTAATAGTTATAAAGTACATGGCCACCCTAATTCCAAACAAATTAGTTTAGATGTTACATTATACTGAAAAATTAATATCGGGGACATTAGAGATGGTTCATTACTCCCAAGTTCTGTTCTTGGATACATACAGAATAACTTTTTGGAAGGTGAGGGAGCACTATACGTCAGGGCTAAGTTGAAGAAACAAGAAACCCCAGAGGGAAGCAAAATCTTTCATATAACCATAATAGCTGCAGAGTCAAAATGGTTACTATTCTGTGCAATGATGAATAAAATGGCAGTCCCTCCATTTTTCTCTTTTAAATGCCTTTTCAACACTTTGTATCCACAACAAATCTTCCCTCAACCTGCTTAAGATATCAGGAGTGCTATTCTGGAACAGATCATAATCTTAATCACCCAGAGCAAATATCAGTGCTGAGCAAATCCATGGAATCACATTAGCTACTGGATCAATAGATTACATTTTGTAAAAGGAACAAAAATAAACACCTATTCCTCATAACTTAGGACAGGCACATTTTATGCCAGAAGGTGACTTTGTGCATTCATGTTAGAGCAGAGTTCCATATGGCACCTACTCCTGTGAGTTCAGAATGTTCAGGTGGCTCACTACCACATTTATGGCTCACTACCACATATTTATGGCCAACACTGGCTCCCCTGTGGCCATACTGTTGGAATCGCTACCAAGTTAATTAATAAACTGACTACTCTGTGGGATTTTAGAAATGAGAAGGGCACACTTTCCTGAGCTCCTCCTTTCTCATGTATAAATGAGCCTGATGATTCATTCCCTCTTAGGCAAATGGGTATATTATTTATGGATAACGTTTATGGGGCAAAACACTACTTACTCAAACGGATTAAGGCATGTGGAACCTCCACCAGCCCCACTCATTTTCTTCCAGCATGTCCTTGTTAAGGCTGCACGTTGGCTTGGTAACTCTGGCTGTGCTCCCTTAGCTCAGCACAATAACTCTGGCTTTCAAGCTTATCGTGATTTACTGTAAACAAGCAGCATGCTGGTGTACACTTCCCAATTGCTCCCCCGTTGTTCCACCTCTAGCACAAGCAACTCAAACAGCTTCCTGTTATATCTGACTAAGTATCATGGTTTCTTGCTCCCTTGTTGTTGTTGGCATCCATCTGTCTTGAGAGACAATGGAGTGCGCCTCTGGGGGTGAAGTCAAACCATTGTGTTAGCGGCACCAAAGTGACCTCCCTGGGGCACAAACCTGGGCAATGTGTATGGAGGTCCTGAGCTGCCTAGACAACCAGGTCCCTCTCCTGGCCTTGCTGTTGGGGAACAAAGGAAAGCACAGCAATACATTTAGCAGCAGCTTGGCTGAAAGAGTTGCCAGGAGGAGGCGCATCCAACCATCTTAGGGACTCCATTCCAGATTTGTGTAGGGTTTACTGCTTAGCCTTTTCTTCTCCTGAAGTTTTCCCACAAGGCAATGGAGGATTAGGATCAGAGTTTTCCTTCTCCTAGATGGGCAACCTTCCTAGGCTGATGAGCCCCATCTGCCCCTCACTTCTCTCTACAGCATGTGCAGAAACCACCTTCTTAACCCCTGGACCCATCACTGGTCTCGTCCATTCAGTCCACTGGAGCCTGTCTTCACATACAAGGGAAGTCCCTAACTCACGGAGGATTTAAGACTCTTTGGCTACCCTCACCTGGTTTAGCCAGTCAGTTGAAGCTGCTGTTGCATGCTGATAGCTTCTAGGAGCCATAGGTGAGAGCTGAGTGCAGGGTTGGGACCAAAGGTGGACAAACTATCCCACAAGGAGTATGGTGTGTCCACCACCAGAGGTACGACGCCTCCCCTAACACCCTATGCACCCCTAACAAATCACAAAAAACAGTGTGCAAGAAGAGAGCAAAGCATACAAGCCCATGAGTCCTTAAAGGCTAGTTCACATAGCACCAAATCATGATACGCCATCATGTCTGAACATAGGTGGCATTTATTACATTGCTCATATGACACAGTGGCACAGTTTGCATGTGATGCCAAGTCAAACCATAGCTAAGCATGAACATACAAGTGCACAGGCATTCACAATAAATACCATGGCTGCCTAGCTCCTCACCCAGTTGTGCTGCCATCACCTCTCCCTATCCTGCCCACTGAGCATTACGTCTGAACCTGAACTCATCGTTTGCTTCCCCCAGATAAACTACAAGCAATAAGCCAAGAATAAATCTTAGTTATAGGCAGTGGGTTGTTTGGAGAGAAACAAATTACATGCCGAGGTTTGGACATGACTGCAAACCAAACTAGTTTAGCTCCAGGTAGCCCCAGGAGAACCAGGGAAGGAGCAAAACAGCCATGGTTTTATTGGGACTACCCCTTGTGCATTCATACTTTATGTTGCAAACCTGACCAATAGGGCATTACATGCCACAACAGACCACCTGAACTTATGTTCCAAATGAAACCCAAAATATATTTTGCTTTGATTAGAAAATGAGATCCTTAAGGCTAAATTCTCTAGGTAAGAACTAGCACAAACCTAGGGTGGTTTGTTTTTTTTTTTTGGTTTTTTTTTTTTTTTGCTATTACCTAATTTCCCATGCCTGCATATTACACTTCTTAACAAATTAAACCTGCAATCCAATGCAAATTTACTTCTGAGACTTATTTCAGAGCAAACATTCAAAACTGAGCTGTAAATATAATATATTATCTTTGGGAATTTCCACGTCGCTGTTTTTCAATTCCTGTTGTTTGCTAAAATCATTCTCAACCTTACTTTGTCCTTTGCCTCCCAGTTTTGTTTAATCTGTAGATCTGGAAACCATTTTTTTCTTTCAAATCATTAAGAAAAATGTGCAAGCCGCACGAGAAAAAGAGCTAGAGGATCCCACATATTACAACCTACCTGACTGACACAATGGCATTAGTAATTGCTCTCTGAAGTTTTCAATCAACACCTAATGGGAGATACCTTGTAGCCCACATAGCTCCAGCTTCTACAAAACTATAGTTTTATTTTGCATTTTAAAGAAATCATTCTATTAATGACCAGAGATTTAAGAGAATGCAAGCTGTGTTAATGGGAAATTAAGAGGTTTTCTAGAATAACTTTATTCTGTTCTAGTGGAAAACTTTTGGCAAATTTATTGTAGTTGGTTTTAAAGACATCAAGTTATCAAGGCTGGGTTGTTTATGGCAGATTGAAAGATATTATCTAGGTACATATAGAGAAAAGATAAAGGAATTGTACATTGTTATTTGTTTGGAAACCAACTTAGTACTTGTTCAGATGCAACAATCAGAGATCAGTAAGTCATGGGAAGAAGTATTTGTCCAAATAAAAGCAATTACCTTACAAAATGTATCTAAACGTCCAGAGCTGGCTCTCCTCAATCTTTTCACGGGAGATAATATTAACTTAAACCTTTAATAAGACTTATAACAACAAGATGCTGGGACAACTTAGAAGGTGCTGCTTGGACAAATTGGTACAACAAAGAGTGGCAAATAGCACTTGTGGAAAATGGAAAAAATACCGTATTTTTCGCCCTATAGGACGCACCTTTTCCCCTCCAAAAATGAAGGGGAAATGTATGTGCATCCTATGGGGCGAATGCAGGCTTTCGCTGAAGCCTGGAGAGCGAGAGGCGTCAGTGCGCACCGACCCCTCTCCTCTCCAGGTTTCAGGAAGCTATCCGCAAGCCTTGGGAGCCCGGCCGGAGGGCCAGCCGGGCTCGCAAGGCTTGTGGGCAGCAGCCTGCAGCCCGAAGCACAGGGCACGCACCAGAGCGCGCCCCGTGCTTCACGCAGGTGTCCACAAGCCTTGGGAGCCCAGCGGGAGTTCCCGCCTGGCTCGCAAGGCTTGCGGATAGCAGCCTGTTCTCGGGGCTGGGGGAAGCTTGGGTTTTCCCCCACCCCAGCCCCACGGTGGGGGGGGGGGAATAATTTTTTTCTATTTATTTCCCCCCCCCCAAAAAAAAACAAGGTGCACGCTGTGGGCCAGTGCGCCCTATAGGGCGAAAAATACAGTAAAATTAGCACAAGGCCAGAAACTAACTTCCTCCCTTCCTCCCTCCCTTTTCTTTTGTAACCAGCTTCAGAAAATTTATCTTACAGTGCAATCTGATATATGGCTGCTCAAAAGTAAGCCCCACTGAGTTCAACGTTATATTTACGGTCAAATAACTGGGCAAAGGATTGCTTCATTTCTTAAGCCATACTTTCCTCTGATGTCCGAACCAGGAAGCTGTAGTTTAAGGGCCCCAAAGAACCAAAATAAGAAAGAAGGACCTGAGTCTGGTTTGGAGGGTGTCCTTAAACCAGAGTTTCCTATTTCGGATGTCACAGGAAACTGTGGCTTGAATGATTATGATGGTGGGAGGAGGGAAGGGAAGAGATGAAAATGCCACAGATTTACCAGAGTGGAATCAATACATCTGAACTGGCCCACTGCTTGCTGCTAAATTTCTTAAAGAATAATTTAAATAGATATATCTGTATAGCTATAATTGATGGCTTCTGCACCCATGTAACTGGTACAAGATGTTAGCAGTGAATCAAGCCCCTATGTTGCTGACACAAGGGATAACAGATTCAGTGTGGGCAGTACTACCCACTATGACATATTTGGCACAACGGAATATGTAACATTCTGCTAACATGATTCTTATGCATTATAATTTTGCATTAGGATGCTGGAGGAGCATCAAGGATGCCCAGAGCCTGTGTGATAATGCAACATACAGTCAAACCAAAGTCAGGGATGCAAAAGAGATCTGTGAACAAGCACAAAGGATTTTCGTGCAAGCACAACCCTTGCCTGTTGTACTTTATGGCATGTTGTAGTGTTGTACTTTAATGTTTTGTTGACTGGGGTGGGGATATGTGATTCACAGCCCAATGACTTCTAGTCAAACTGAGCATAATACAAATATGTTCCGGGCACTAGGGCTCTGAAATCTATAAGGTGGTGCACCTGACACCTCACCCACCCTCTGAGACTGGCTTCTTATTCATTTCAAATGAAGGATTATATTTAACCAGAATTCTCCATGAAATGTATGGGAGAACACACTAGTAAATAAATAAATAAATCCAGATATACTGGGTTATTATTGAATGGCGGCCAAATTTTCCACCCCATTCATGCATGGCAAAACAGGAGGGTTAGTTATTTTCATGAATCATTTTAAGGAGGGCAATGTTCTAGGGAGAGAATCATGGGGAAGAAATGTGAGTGCTTGGTGTGGATATTGTAGGATTTTTGATATTGCTAGCACACACATGGCAGCAAAACAAAACAAAAAAGGCTTCAAGAAGAGTGACCTTCAGCTTATGGGTATGTATAATTTGCACACACACACATCCCATCCACTTCCTAGATTTGAGCACCCATTTAATCTCCAATAAACCTTTGGCGTGAAGTCAAAGCTACAGTCTCTGTTTTGGATCAGCTCCAGTGTACACAGGTCAGTTGAATGGGGGCATGTCTGCCACTAGCTAAAAACCATTATGCTTGAAGAATAGGTGAACTCCTCATTCACTACAGCCTCTTTCAAACCTTCATAAATGTGTTGATTGAATGCGCATAAAAGAGTGTTATTGTACGTCAATCCACGGCTTATACATGCACAGCCAAAGGGAGCCCATAAGTGAATATGGTTCACACATTTAGCCAAATATGTGTATGTTGCGGATGGGCTAACCAGCAGGTCCCTCTCTTCTCCCTATAAGTTTAGTGAATACATCTGTGGGAAACGTCTGCAAAAAGCGTTTGGGTAGCATTCTTATAATAGTAAGTTGACCCTCATTAATGAAGAGTCCGTGGAATCTGTGTATCATTTCCTGTTCCAAGCGTCCCATGAAAATTGTGAAACTAACACAGAAGGGGAACAGAGTGGTAGGGAGGCAAAAGACAACTACTTGTTAGGTCAAGGAATTGTGGGTATGTGATAATATCACATCATTAATTTTGAATTAAACAAGCAGTTCTTTGGGAACAGGTTTCAAGGTTAAAGAAACCTGGGCTGCTGAGTCTATGCAACCGTTAGCCAAAAACATTACTGTCACCTTAAAGCCTAAGAAAATAGTGCTGTTTGGGAAGCAATCCATCTAAATTTTATGGCTACAATATGTGATATTGAATATACTGGATGTATGCTAAGAACCATTTCCAAAACTGACTTTCTTAGAGCAAGACTACATGTTAGATGCGCTCACTGGAAGGACAGATTGTGAAGCTGAGGCTCCAGTACTTTGGCCACCTCATGAGAAGAGAAGACTCCCTGGAGAAGACCCTAATGTTGGGAAAGATGGAGGGCACAAGGAGAAGGGGGCGACAGAGGACGAGATGGTTGGATAGTGTTTTCGAGGTTACCAGCATGAGTCTGACCAAGCTGCGGGGGGCAGTGGAGGACAGGAGTGCCTGGCGTTCTCTGGTCCATGGGGTCACGAAGAGTCGGACACAACTAAACAACTAAACAACAACAACATGTTAGATGCAGATGAAAGCCTGAAGGCTTCTTCTTCTTCTTTGCAAAGCAACTTCCGGAGGGGGTAACAGAAAAGTACTTGGGGAATGCTTAACTCTTCCCCTGTTGGACCCTTTTCTGCTGCCAATTCCCCCAGATAATCCACTTCCCCATGGAGGTGAAGGAAAAGAAGAGCTGTTGTGTATGATTGCTGGGCGCAGAGCATACCGTATATTCGCTCTATAAGACGCACCAGACCACAAGACGCACCTGGTTTTTGGAGGAGGAAAACAAGAAAAAATATATTCTGAATCTCAGAAGCCAGAACAGGAAGAGGG
Source organism: Podarcis cretensis (assembly GCF_951804945.1). NCBI lineage: Eukaryota > Metazoa > Chordata > Lepidosauria > Squamata > Lacertidae > Podarcis > Podarcis cretensis. The sequence goes on along the minus strand of NC_137181.1, from coordinate 52,292,991 downwards.
ATCGTTGTGCAGTGAAAGCAGCAATCCCTCTTGCTGTTCTGGCTTCTGTGATAGCTGCACAGCCTGCATTCGCTCCATAAGATACACACACACATTTCCCCTTACTTTTTTAGGAGGGAAAAAGTGAGTCTTATAGAGCAAAAAATACGGTAGTATACTCCTGCTTCTTATGCACTGTTAATTGTTGTTTCTGCAAGCTACTTAACCTAGAAGCAACTATTCGCAATACATGCAGATTTACAAACTTTTTTGAATAAGCCTTTATGTGTGTTTTCTCTCTCAAAGTAATTTAAATGTGTGTGTTTTCTCTTAAATACATATTTCCATGTGTGCGCAAGGCAAGAACTGCCAATAATTGCAAGGAAACATTCAGAGAAGTGAGAAGCTAGGCCATTTCATATAGAAATGTGCAAATATTGAATTCCTCAGTTATCCTGACTTTGATTAGCTGAGCCAGTGACACAGCTGCAGAATGTTCATGGTTACAGAATGTTCATGCACATTTCAAAGGTCAGGGAACCAAGTTGTCAGAATGTCTGCAGTCCAGTTTCTCTTAAGTCCTGCAAAGAAAGTTGTCAGTTTGGGTTGCATTAGAAACTCAGAGCTAGGGACAGGAGAGCTTAGTAGATCAGGCTGAAAACTTTGAAGAAGCAGAGAAAATAGGAACAGGGAGCCAAAGGCAAACAGTATGAAGGAAGAAGCAGAGAAGGTAAGAAATTAAGAAACACGAACTAATGAACTAAGGCAATAAAGGGCTAATAAGTGAAGGGGGTATAGGGGCTAAATTTCAGACACTGATCTGAACCAAGCATCCCATTCTTTGGATGCAGACTTGAAATTTCATGCAGGACAAAACAAGTTTCCATTATTTGCGTCATCCAGGGATTTCTTAGAGAAGCAGGGACACCAAATCATCTATAATTCCTTCATCTTCATGGGGTGTCTAATTTATTTTAATTCTAGTAGCAAATCAAACAGCAGCTTCCAGTTCCCTACGCTGAAATTAACAGAACCTGCATCCACCAGAGTTCAGCACACACAACAGAGCGATTGCAAACCAGCTTGATCAGGCTGACGTGTCTCTTATAAACAGAGTGCATTCTAAGATTGTACCATTAGGCATCAGACATGAGTGTGTATTGTGGTATTGTCATTTTAAAATGGTTGTCTGTGCCTTCTTGTTGTGAGTTGCCTTGGGTACCTATTGAGGTGGAACTGGAGATACATTTTTTTAAGAGAAAGAAATGAATGAATGTATTCCTGCCTAGCCAGTGATATAAGAAGCAACTCTTTGCATTTTCTGATGCCCATTTTCTACACAACAGATGCTCTTAGCTCATTTATTATGCAAAGTGAATTAATTCAGAGACAATTTCTCAACTGTGAAAGGGTAATGATATATATGGAAAAATGTTGCATTGGAAGAACAAAAGTGGAAACCAGATAAGGAACTCATTGTTCAAAAGGAGAGTCCTGTAAAAAGAAAAAAGGGAGGGGAATGCCACTCAATACATTTACCCTTTCGAGAAGTATTACACGTAATAGTTTGCAGTACTCCAAGTAAAAAGAATAGTCCACAATTTACTTTTTCTACGCTCCAACATTACAGCGGTAATGAGGGGCTAGAAAATATAACATTCCATTCCAGAGGCACGGCACAGCTTTCTTATCAACAAACAACAGTTAGATTGATTTGCTTCAACATATTTCATGTCCTCAGTGTTCTTCCAAGGACAGGCATAATGAGACTCCACATGAGAATGAATGGATAAATAAATATTTTTAAAAATATGTATTACTCAAATAGAACGAAAGAACAAAGGAAGAAAACACCTGGGATGTGATAAAGGGAATGCACTTCAACCGATTCTTAGCAAAGGGAAATAGAAGGAGAACAGTGAGGTGGCACTTACATTCTCATATTGCTGGTCTTGTTGATAATTACAGATTTCCCAGTCTGATCCACGTTGTGATCCATGCCAAAGTAAGCTGCCACTCTGTGCACTAGCATTCGCTGATATGACGACATCTGGGGGAACTTTTTATAATGATTACTGGAACAAAACGTCAAAGGGCTCAATATGATGCAGCCTCTTGACATGATGGAACAATAGCAGTCCACTTTTTAAAAAAAACAAAACAGCAACAACCACCCATGATCTTTTAAAACATTAGTTAACGGGCAGTTGTCAGATCTGGTATGCCAAGTCTGTTATTTTCATTAGTTTCTTTAACAATAACTCTCCCAGTCATCCATCCCAATATTCTGCATGTGTCAAGTGTGCTTAAAATATAAATATGCAAAATGTTTTAAGTTATTGCTTTTTATGAGCAAAACAACCTGCATTATCTTATAGCTTTATTAAAATTGTTGAAGGGAAGAAATTGAATTGTTTAGTGTGATACTGGATCGTGTTTTGCCCAAACAGGCAGATAGGTATATTCTGACTAGCATCAAACAATTGCATCAAACAATCTCTTTTTATTTCAAATAGCTTATGCAAACTCCTTTGAAATTAATGGTAACTGTACATCACAAATAATTTGGGCATTAGAGCTCAGAAATAAATATTTAGCAGTAATTATTTAGTTGTATCCCGTTCTTCCTCCAAAGGGTTCTGGTGGGTATATGTGAATTTATCTCCTTTGTCTTAATTTCAACCCTGTGGGGTGAGAATGTCCAAAGTTTGCACTGGGACAGAGGAGCATTTTGAACCTTAGTCTCTGAAAAGTCTGTAGGTCTGGAGCAATTGCTGCCTCCATCCTTAGCTCTGAAAACATAGGACTGTCTGGGGGCATTTGCCAATGAAACCAGCACAACACAATTAAGTATCTATACTAAAAATGTTTATCTAATTCCTTAGGGATGAATAATTACTAAAGACATTCATTTTGTTAAAAGCTTGGTATTTTCATATTGCAATAATATTGCTCAAAACTAAAGTCTATGAGTGCCTGGTACAGTAGACAAGAGGCAGCAAACAAGAAATCAATACTGAAAATTAACTTACCTGTTGTCACTGATAAAATCAATAATTTCCTGTTCCAGTTTTAACAGTATCATTCTATCCCTGTTAAGAAAATAATAAGAAAATCACTACTCAGGGTTCTTTTTTTTTGGGGGGGGGACGCAGAGGACTACAACTACTGAAATAATTTTGATGTCTCTTTGCTCTGTCCCTTTACAACAAACCCAAATACTTGCTTATGACATGTAAAAATATTACAGTTCACATCCTGCTGGCAGGAGGCTGATAATCCTGTGGCCCTCCAGGAGCTTTTGGAGTCCAACCCCGTTATCTCTGACCATTGGCTATGGTAGTGGTGACTGATGGGTTGGGAACCCAGCTTCGTGAGTGGCTCATGGTGGCCAACCATGTTGTACTAGAACCACTGACATATCGTAGTTTCCCAATACCTCTTCTGCAGGAGTCCATAAAGGTAAAGGTAAAGGGATTCCTGACCATTAGGTCCAGTCATGACCGACTCTGGGGTTGTGGCGCTCATCTCGCTATATTGGCCGAGGGAGCCGGCGTACAGTTTCTGGGTCATGTGGCCAGCATGACTAAGCCACTTCAGGCGAACCAGAGCAGCACACGGAAACGCCGTTGACCTTCCCGCCAGAGTGGTACCTATTTATCTACTTGTACTTTGACATGCTTTCAAACTGCTAGGTTGGCAGGAGCAGGGACTGAGCAACGGGAGCTCACCCCGTCGCGGGGATTTGAACCACCGACCTTCTGATCGACAAGTCCTAGGCTCTGTGGTTTAACCCACAGCGCCACCTGTGGCAGGAGTCCATAGAACAATGCTAATACACTTTCTCCTTATGTGCATAGTCCTTTGAACCCAAGCCCTCATTATTTTGATTCTGAAATAATGTATTACAGCGGGGCGGGGGGGGGGGCTAGTCTATGGCCCTCCAAATCACTACTCACATAATCACTGACCACGACCCATGCTGATAGGAATTACAGTTCAGCAATATCTAGAGGGATTATCCATGGGATAATGATTATGATAATGATAATGATAGTGATGTTTTGATAATTGTCAGAAAATGAGAACTAGATATTGTTTTCTAATCTTTCTGGGATTGGAGATTGCAATCTGCATTAAATCAGAAGCCATCAAAATTATTTATTCATTCATCATTATGCATTATGATATACTATAAAAATGTATAGTAATATAATAATAATAGGACTATTAATAGAGTAAATAGTAGTTACAGAGTTGTTGTTTTCAACTTTGATTATATATAAAAGTAAGGCAGATTGGTCTTTTTTTTGGATGTAGAGTCATATGATATAAGATTTCCTAACTCACTGGAGTTCTACAGGACTGTGATATCTGGGGAATGGGGGTGGGGACAAGACATTTTACTCTTCCAAACAAAAAGAGGAGCTTTAAATGCAGGGATACCTGATTACCTATGCCAGTGGTTCTCCATAAAACTGATGTGTAAGAGTGTCTAAGGTGTAGCAGTTAAGAAACTGAAAATGTTCACAGGACCTAGTCTGCATTGCAGCCGGAACGGATTATTATATTCTCTTTCAAGAGCTGGTATCAGACTGAAGCATGATTAACCATTTCAATGGCAGAAAACATATGCTAAGCTAAGCCGTAGTTCAGTACATGAACTTGTTATTCACTCCCCCCCCCAAAAAAAATCCTTATCATCTTGTGTGACAACAAGAAGACTGAAAGCATTTACTTCTCAATGAATCACAGTTTGTCATCATGTCCAAAATAGGAAATGTTGGGTAGAAATGGTTGTTGCTGTTAGTTTCACCTATGATTTGACCAAACAGGAAACAAATGCTGTACTGAGGGTGGGGTGTGTGGTACATGTGCCCAAGACTCGTTCCTGTAGCACTAAACCAGCGTTTAGTTTTATGACAAAACACAGACAGCATAAGCCTAGTCAGTATTTCTGCATATCCTGGGATCTGAAACAACTATTTTAAGCTGGGATCCTCCTTATTGGGTATCTGTATTCTAAACCTCTCTGCCTGTCCCCACCAGGTCTCTGAATCCTAACCCCACCAAACACACAAGTCTTGCATAATTCTGTGTGGTTTTTTTTGTTTTGTTTTTAACTTGGCTCCCCTTATCACTAGCCATTTATGTTCACTGGGCATTAGCCTTACATTGTCAAAAATGTGTGACTACATGATCACAGATGGTTGTGATAGATGTTGATTTTGGCTAACTAATGACAGAGCATTGAGGAGCTGCCATGACAGTGTCCACATCACATCCTGTAGTATGGCTATATTTGAGAAACACTGACATAGATGGCTGTGGGTTTTTAGATGCTGTGTTGCATGTCTCGGAAGAGAGGTGTGTGGATGGACGTGGCTAACTCCCTGAGAAAGGAATTAAACGATGGGGAAAGGGAAAGCTTATGGAGTACTTATAGGGGTTTGTGCTAAAATATGCTTTCATAGCAGCATAGGTATTATTTTCCACACCATGACTACTCTAGGACTAACACCACATTTCTCCCAATTGCTGAGTTCTCAAGCCACACACAAAAAAGGCCTACTTACCTGGGATTATTCTTTAATGTGTTAACCAGAAATTCGTGCAAATCTATGCCTGTTGAGTCTGTGTATTCTTGGCTGCAGTCTGAAAAAACATACATTACTAATAGTTTCATTTTTTTTAAAGGTAAAAAAAAATTAAAGCCATTGTGTGGAGGAAAGTTTTCTCCTTCTCCAGCTGTCTGAAAGAATACCTAACACATGCAGGCTGTGACTTGCATCAGGAAAAAAATACCCCACAAAACAGTGGGAGGGTACCCGTTCTTTATGTTCTCTGTACCAACAGCTACAAGCACCAAGGACAAGTGGATATTAATTTAAAGTGCTGTGCTTTAGAATAACACAAGGGATGTATAGATCCACCTAAAGCCTTTCCAACTATTTGAACTGTTAATATTGTGTATATGTGTGTGTGTGAAATACCCGGCAAGTTTTGGACATAATTAGTTTTGTTTGGGCAATTATGAGTGAGATAGAAAATCAAAACAGATGTGAAAGACAAAATGGCAAATCAGAACCACTTTGGGGATTTGATTGGACACAATGTGGGATGTTTCCTCCTGACCATTTTATAAATGTGTTCATCTAGAACTGTACTGAATTTCACTTTGAGCAAAATTTCAGTGTGAATGTGGAGACTTCTACTCAAGGAACTGAATTTTGAAGAAAACAGAAGTCTCTTAAAAAGACTAGCACTAGGGATATTTCCCATCCCCAAATACCCAAAGACAGCAGGGTGTTTTTTAAATATTCTGTCCAGCTTCAGCCAGACTGATTCATTTTACTGCATTCACTGATGAAGTATACACCCTTTTTGACAATCCATAAAGCACCCATTTTAACGTCACATGATGCATTTAAATGTCATTACACTGGCAAAGTGCCTTGCAGACTGCATTCCAAGCCACTTGTTGCATGGTATCAATAGAATGATATTGGATATGAATAAGAATCTGCATCGTGCAACACTGGGAAGCAGTGACGTGTGTTAATGTGTAGATAGCAATGAAGTGCACTTTTATATATATATATTCACAATGGATTTCTAACATTGTCCATAGAGATGAGAACAAAACTTCATTCAAAAAAACTATTGTAAATAAGCTGGGCAAGATTGGATAACCACAAATAAACCAGCCATCAGTTGATAATCTTGCACATTTCATGCGTGACATTTAAAATGCGGCAGGCAATTTAATTGTATATTAACTCATATTTAAGACTTAAGTCCATTTCTGAACAAAATATAAAAAGACAATGGCTCTGTTAGAAACAAGTTTCTGGGCTTGGACCTCACTCAACACATATGGAAGACTCTGCAAGAGCAGTGATAACTTCCCCTCCATACAGCAACTCTGGTTATTTGCACAGATAGAAATATCTGCAGTTGTAAAAGCTCCCACTCTTCCCCTTTCTACTTATTGGGAAGAACTCATTGTAGGCACCTGCCCTTCCACCCAACTGCTGATAATGATCATGGATCCGAGTCAGCATGAAAATATGGACATTGGCTTTAGAGTGTAGTGTGCCGCTAACAACAAATTATATGGCATGGCATGTGTTAGCAAAATTGGGTAGCTATTCTTACATCCATTTTCATGCAGTATTTTTAGTGGGCTCCTTGCAATCACATACAATAATTGTGTACATGCACCACATACAGACATACACTGAATGAAAGCTGCCCCCATATGGTTTGGTTGTGGTTACTTTTTCTCTACAGTGAAGTAGGGGATGGAGCTATTGCCCAAACCCGGGGTCCAACACTGATCTCATTCCAGGGACATGGGGTGGGATTGGGGGAAAGAGGTGAGTGAACAAGTGTACTGTCCTCCCCAAAGAAGAATAATTAATCCTCCCTCTTAATGCAGTCACTTATTCAAATTTGAAGTTAGCAGAATGTGTGACCCTCCAGTCTGAACAGAGACCGCTGGCCACATATTAGGACCAGCAGAGTTCTTCACAGTTCCCTTGCTTTGCAGTTCCAGGCAGCAAGTCAAACCAGAGTGTTTAATGAAGCCCCCTGGAATGGCTTTGCATTTGAGTTTGTGGGTCAGAAACTGTGCAGGCTCGTTAGATAATATAGACATACTGCATATATTCCACAAACAATGCATAAACAAATACATACACTACAATCCCACAGACGTATACAGAATATTAAATATATAAGCAACAAAAACAAGCAAATACATTCTTGCATTCAAAAACGTCTTCATACGTGACTATGATAGATGACTGAATAACGACTTAAATATTTTTGTTCACCTTTTGATAACATTCTTATCTTGGGTTTTTCACTGTTTCTATCTTTCTCTTTGTTTTTATTCTTTTCTTTTTCTTTCTCAGAGTCATCTTTACTAGATTTATCCTCTTCTTGTAGGCTGGGAAAACTTGAAAGCTGCAGTTGTATTGATTCCTGTTGAAAAAAATATAATAATTTAGGGCCAGATTCAGGAAACTTGGCTTCCAAAATGCATTATGAAGTGCATGCTTAGAAAAGCTGAAGCCAAACTGTCTTCTGTGAACTTAATATTAGGAAAAAAATATTGTACTCTTAGGGACAAATTTTGCTTCCCGATATTTATTTTGCCTCCTGCAACTTATATAGTTTATGTCATTTATATACATCAGAGGATTAGGATTTAATTCTGAATATATCCTAACTTATTTGCTTCAGATTAATTATAATTTCCTTGAAGCAGATCCCACTGGACTCAGTGGGAAGCACTTTTAAGTAAAAGTGCCTAAGGAAAAGTACTGAGGAATGAGGGGGTTACAACTAAAATCTGAAGGATCAAAAGCTTAGGTATAAAATACGTTCCACTGGTATCAAGGTAATGTCTTTCAAAGTAAATGGACTGAGGACTGAGGCACCTAAAACCTAAGCACACTTAATTTATTTCTGTTTAAAATTGAAATAAGGAAATTGGTGACGCCTACTTAGAATTAAAAAGTTAGAACTTGCTGCTGGTCAAGTGCAGCAGTTAAGTCTGCATATTAGATTACAAATAACTCAAACGTCCACACCTTCTATAAATATATGTATTTCTGATGGGGTCCCAATAACGTTAACATTAATCTCATATTGCTAGATCCATCAACTAGCACATTAAAATATATCTGAATGAGTTCTATCCAATGCCAGTCCTAGTTGGAGTAGACCCATTGAAATGGACCTAAGTTAGTCATGTTCATTAATTTCAATGGGTCTACTTTGAGTAGGACCAGCATTCAATATAACCCAAAGTGTGGTTCTTAGGGAATATGTTATAAAATGTGAATGGTGGCAGGGGGAGGTTAACTGTTTATGAACCCAATACAGTAGACAATTATGCACATAATTGTCATGGAAATCACTGGAGCTTAAGTGGACATAACTTTATGTTAACTTATGATCCGTGACTCTGAAGGTATAATGAATTGAACTGAAGATTATTGGGGAGAAATACATAGTGAAAATGCATGGTTTATAGTTAGTAGCTCTGTCTGAATTTGCGGTAAACTCCCTGCAAGTAATCTGGCAAGCTGATAAAAGTGCAATTGTGTTGTTCAATTAAGGGAAACAATTAGAATTGCTTCTGCTATGTACACTCTGTTATCCTAAAGTCAAAATGATAGTTATAGTGCACTTGCATTTTTACAGAGGATGTAAAAATGGAAGGAAGACAGACTTTACATATAGTCTAAAACACACATGTAAGCATACAGCATATATACTTTGTGCCATACATATAACATACCATTTCTACATATTCATTGCATTTGAAATAAACACACACAGAAGTGCTGCAGAGTCGTGAAAACAATCTATGGTTTTTTCTTATATTCACTTTTTATTGATATTTTTACTCAATAGTAAAATTACAACGTTGATAAGTACATTCATACAGGAAAAGTTTAGCGAACAACAGGAGATGTTCAGTTTGCAATAATACACTGATAAACCAATATCATAACATTAGAGGCAACATTCCTTTAAAGTAAGGACAAAGTGTGCGATCAGATAAGCTTTCATGATCAAGTAATACAGGTAACAAGATTTTTTTTTCCTACACAGGAAAATCAAGGCAAATTTTTAAATATAATACAAACATTAGGTTTGTAGTACAATCTGTAGTACTGGCAATGTACCATACATTCTCTGATAATTTAGACCCTGTGCTTTGTAAACAGCTAAAATAAACTAACAAAGGAAAAAAATCCAAATTAACTTAGAGAAAAAGAGAGAGAAAGAAAGAAATAATTTCCATTGGCTCAACCCTTCCAGTATCCTTCAGTCAGCTCAAAAAGGAGAGCACAGCTCTAACTTTCCTAGTGCAAAGGTAATCATTATAAAGTTTTAAATCAAGTATACTTCCCATCTAATCATAAAAAGCCAATAATCCTTAAAGAGGAGACTTTGGTGGCAGAAAGTATTTTAATCCCTGCATTCTTTACATTATACTCAAATCATTCTCCCTAGTACAGTGGCAGGAACCAGAAGAAATGTGAATCCCAGTCTTGTTCTGCCCTGCATTGTGGGCAGTTTAGGCTGAAATCCTAAATATACACTTAATCTAGAAGTGACATCGAACTCGATGGGATTTAGTTTTGAGGAGGCATGCATAGGATTGCACCATTAGAAGAGGTATCTAGTCTTTACCTCCAAACCTGCTGGCCTCTGAAGTGTATAAAACTCCTTTTCTTTTTTTGCAGAGTACATCAGTAACTACCATGCAACAGTGAATATACTGCGATATATTTATATTCTCCTCCTTTCAGTTTCCATTTAAAACGATAGAAAACACAAATAAAATGCAGAACAAAAGCCATACATTTCTTATATGCAAGTTGAGTCAATGTGTCATAGTATTGTTTTTCCCCCTCTCAAAATATTTACCCACAACTCATAAAATAATCTGTCTAGTGTCCTACTGCATAAACTGTCATTGTAGAGCAGCGAGAAAGTACAAAAACCCCACAGCGCAATAAGATATGGGGTGGTGGGTTTTTTGGTCTTTCAAAAAAATAAAACCCTCCGTAGTAAAGAGTCCAAAGAGGAGAGTTTGATTTGTTTCATTTCAAGTTAGTAGCGGAAAGTCTTAGAAAGTACACTTAAATGTGAGAATTATTTTGTGCTAACAAAAGTTCATCTTTCGTTTTCTGTCTCCTCTCCCTCTCTATGGCTGATCTCATTCTTCAAATAATGTCTGAGTCTTCAAGTAAAAAATACTGGCAAGAAGCTTACTTTTTTGGTTTATGTTCTTGATAATTTTGCTTTTATAAGCAGACAATGTAAGCTTTTCTTTCTTTTTCGTTTTTTTTTTTTGCAGTAAGTGTAGAAGAAAGGTTTTGCAAAATTCTAAAGTCTCTTAGATCAATTTTTCCTGATTTGATCCATATATTTATTTCTTTGGAATAAATGGTATACAACACCAATACAGACTAAATCAAACGCATGCTTTGCAGTTGGAAAAATGGCACCAAGAATCAGAAGAATGAACCATAAGGAATACAATGCACTTTCTTTTAGATCATTCTGACTTAAAAGTGTCAGGAATTTGGATGTTACTATGAAATAGGTTCCGGGGAACTGATACATGGACCTTGCATGACTTAGGTGCCAGAGTGAACTCAGAACTATGTCTGGTGTAGTCTTACAAGAGATAGCCTTAGAGAAAATAACAATTCTATCTTTTTTTTGAATTTTTTTAAAAAATAATTAATCTGAATTCTTTTGAATTCTTTTCCATTTGTTGAAATTTTCAGGGGGTCTGGAAAAAAAAGAAAGCAAATAACACCCTGTGACATACTGTAGAGCTACTCATTTATTTCAAAATAAGTACACGCTAAAAACCAGACAACTTCTAAAATAATAATTATAAAGTATGCTCTTGTGAAAGGTGATTTTGGTTTCCCAAAATCAGTAAATGCAGTTAAAGCCCAAATATGCCATCATGCACATGAAAAGTTAACCATGCAGTTAATGGCTTGGTCTTAGATACCTGGTTGTCATTCTCTGTTTCCAGACGAGGGGATGATTCTTCGCAGACAGCGAGACTTCGGACCAGTTTACCTTTCCCTCCTGACTGAAATATAGAAGAATAAGGAAATCACTTTTGAATACCAGTGTGTGTGTGTGTGTGTGTGTGTGTGTGTGTGTGTGTGTGTGTACTAGCCTTCCTCACTGTGTTTCAAAAAATAAAAAGTAAAGAGATAGACCTCAAAGTAGGGGAAAATATTGTTTCACTGAGATAGGGTTCTGTGTTGCTGGGATGGCACGAGATAGAACACAGATATAGTGAAGATTGCAAATAATGTAATCTCTATGCATATAAAATGGAAGTTCCCACCAAAATGCAGGTATTCAAATGAAAAAGGATCTTAAGCATTTATAAAGTAAATAGCTAATAACTCAAGGAAGTCCACTAACCATATTGTAACTAACTATTGCACGAATGAATAAAATAATATATACATGGACCTTTCCGCCCCCAGCTAGTTTATCGTGGCTCTGAGAAAGTAGTCAAAATCTCTACCTTGAGTCTCTTTTTCTGCTGGTTCTGGTTAGCACCTCGTTTCTGCAAACAGCAAGTGACAAATTATGCATGTCTATGGGTGGAAAATATGCATAACAGGAATAGCAGCAAGTTCATTAAATCATTCATGAAGTACCAGTTTCATGTGGTGATTGTCAGGTAACTTGGTAACTTGTGGACCTTAAAATGACTCCTTAAGGAGCCTTAGCATTAATATCACTGGTGGTAACTAGCCACAATCATTTCCATTTTTATATGCACATAAAAGCATTATTTTTACAACATAAGACTAAAGAAACCCTCAGAAACCCCTTTGTTTTCATCTCTCCTTGAGAATTCAAAGCAGTGTGACATTTTATTGTTGCTGTTGTTTTTTTAAAAAAATAAATTTTCTTTTATAGCAATCTGAAGCCAGAGACAATAGGCACTGCAAAAGTTCTATCTATACACAGTGGTGCTGATAACTATTTTCTTCTTCCTCCTTTCCACTTTCATAAGTGTTTCCCAATGGGTTTCTCACAATATAAGCAGTTTCCTCTTTTTTGCATAGCTAGGAACTGATCTGATATGCATTTATTTGTGTTCATACAACACAGCAATTTTAATGACGAATTCAGTTAACAGAAATACAGATCTTCCAGAATTGAAAGGGAAAATCTAAGACATGCAATACCTACTCAAAATGGGTGCAGAGAAGGTCTTTAAAAATTAAAGAATGACAAAATTGTTTTTAAAAAGTCCAGTAGTTTAACAGAAAAGTCGCTTTTTGTTCTTACCTGGTCTGATTTGCCATTTTCATCTTTTTCATCTACCTCTGAGTTAAGGATGCAATTCTCTTGTTGGGAGATGGCTGAGTCTTGCTCGCTTCCAGTTTCTTCTGTTTTACCTTGCTCAGACATTCTCCCAGGTAGAAATTAATAGAACAAGATTTGATGACCTGAAAGGTCAAGACATTAAAAAACAAAATAGTAGGTGATATTTGCCATCTGACTCCCACGAGAGATATTTTTATTTCCTCCATGATGAACTAACAAAGCACAGCAAGAAACCAAAGAATTAGGGCAATGCAATTCAGCAGACGGCAATGGACTGAAGTGGTATTCTAGGTGAACGTTGAATTGTGTAAAAGCTAACAAGTAGAACAGCTTGCTTTCAAGTACTCATTGTGGCAGAAAATGCGGACGTGAAATTCCTCCCCCTACCCTTTTTGTCCCACAGCTAGGGATGTGGGATGGAAGTGAATTCTTTTACCACGTAGGTGATGGACCAAATAAACGATAACCTATTCGTGCTTTTCTGTTGGGGAGGCGTCAAGCAGACCAGACCTTCCGCTAGACTGTCAATCGCTTTTTGGAAAATGAAAAAAAACTAATCCACACCTCTACCAGTCAGTCATTCCCCCCTGTGTACACACAACAAGGTTATAAGCACTCCTTACAAGAAAGGGAGAAATTAAGCCCGGGATGAAGAGGAACTCAACATAAACATTAATTCTAAATTTGGCAATAAAACCCTCATTGTCACCATTTCAAACCCTCAAATTGACAGCTCCATTATAAAAAATCACGAGCCTCCTCCAAACTCCATGTCACTCTCCAGCACAGTAAAAATCCTCCTGGAAGCCCTTGGCAGGGAAGCTCTGATGAAGATATCTTAACTGCATTGGTCTCAGCTCACATTAGTGTGTGCTGCACAGGAGCTCAATATGGCTTTTCAAAGTTAAAGCCTATTATTATTTTCCCTCTTCCTCCCCATGAAATACCCCCTCAGCTCCGAACACCTCCGCTGCTGATCAGTTGTCAGATGTATCTCATGAATAATTTAGCACTTTTTGTTCTTCTCCTAAACCCCCCCCCCCATTTGCCTTTTTATTTTACTTTTTGGAGAGAAAAATCTTAAGAAGAAAATTAAGTGTGGAAGAGAAGAGGAGTTATTTCAAAACAGGTTTCAGTATTTGCCCTTCTCACAATTTAATAACGGTTATTAGATAAATCGAGTCTTCATATTGTTTCTTTTGCAGGTTGCAATTAACACTGAATAGATCTTTGTAATGCCGCCTTTCTTTGTTTATTTCAAAAGGAAAATACAATGTGCATTGAGGGTTGTTTTTTTAAAATAAAGAAAATCAGAAAACTGGGTATACATTTATCCTGGCTGCATTTACTTTGTCAAGTTTAACAGAAAGATCACAAAGGGTCTTGTTCCATAATTAAATTTTCAAGGGGAACATGATTTGTGAAAAGAATTGGGGCTTTGAACAATGAATGATTTGTTTTGTTTTTTGTTTTTTAACCCCCCCCCCAAAAAAAAAACCCACTTACAATATATTTTGTTTCTTTATATGTGAACACTGGGGCAAAAGTTGCATGATTTAGAGAGGAGGTTGGTAACAATCAAATAAACCCATTCTTTATCTAGGCTATTGTGTTATTCTGTCATGTTATTACATTTTCTTTTCTCGGAACATACACACACTTTTCCCTACAGCTGATCCGTTTATTTGCAGAGCATTCATATCTGAAATGAAGCCATTCTTTCTCATAAATTCAAATATAACACCATATGTTACCTGAATCTTAACCATTATCCCTGTTGCTTGGTATGCACTGCAGAGATGTACACCTAAAGCAACATGCTCACAGACCTGATGTGGCTGTATGGGCATGGCACAAATCCACAGAAATTATACCTCCTTCTGCCAATGGGTACGTAACAAAAAGAAGCTGTTTACCTTCAGTGCTGTGTTAATTCTGGACGCTTTTCTATCAGTTGCTGATGCTGCTCCTCACTGGTTAAATCCACACAAGTGATCAATGACAATGTGAGTCCCATGACCCCATTTAACAGTTCAGAGTGCCAATCTCCATGCTGTTCCTTTAAAGAGTTTGACAGATCATCGTCATCAACCTGGTGGGGAGGGGGAGGGAAGACAAAAAGTAAATACCAATAATAATAGATATAATCATGGTAGGGTTTAAAAGATAAAATAGAGACCAGATTTCTAACACTAATGACCAGCTTCAAGCAAATCAGTTTCACAGCTTGATCCGGCTCCACCTGTCTCAAAAAACTGTGAGCTTCTCCTCTAATGAAGGCTAGAGCCGGCTGTTCAAGTCATAACAGCTCCTACGCACGGAGCTAAAATTAACAATTGCATATTATGTGCCGAAGATTACTCACTTCAGTTTTAACCTTTTTAGTGAATTCTAGCACTTTGCATTTTAAAAAAGGCTCATCTTTGCCTCAATGGAAACCAATATTGTCATGAAAGAAAAAATAATAATGTCTCTGCTGTAACTAAAGCTTCAATTTTCAGAATTAATACTCTTCCTTTTCTGTTCTTTTCTAAAGTGACCACAGCAGCAGGTATAAATGAGCTGATTGTAATAAGATAGAGCCTTTAAAAATGGCTAAGAGAGAGTTAACAATTCTGAGCAATGGAAATTAGGGGAAAGTCAGAAGAAGTGGGATGTGAAGAGGGGGGAGATTGCTAAGGGAGAGAGACAGAAGGCACAGTTGCTTCAAAAATGCATTACGCTATGTTTATACCGAATGTTGCTACCAGATGGGCATTTGGTTAAAAAGAAAAGTGAGAGGTTAACAGGAAAATAGAAACATTTACAAAGTACTTAAATATCATGGCTGCCTTTTCAAGAGCTGGATTTGGCAACGGACTGAAAATCTGACAACCCAACCACTGAAACCTTCATTAAATCTTTAGGAAAAGAGATGTCACGAGCCAGGTAATACTAATGCACAGCAGTTTCTAGAGCGGGATTAAATTGTGAATAGTGGCAACAACTGTAAGATGCACCAGTTCTGTTGTCCAAAGAAAGAGCGAAAAATTATTTCAATAACTGTTACAAAGTAGAGTTTTTAATTTTCCCCCAATCCATATTCTAATCTCTTCTTCTGCTGAGAGCTTCTCAGACAAATTGCCATGAAGTAAATGTGTTTCTCACCTCTTCTGTTTTATATGCAACAACAGTATAAATGTTATCTACTCCCTCCTTGGCTGAAACTTATTAGTAGCAACACAGTAATTGTCCTTGGAGGGGAAAAAAACCTTAATGTTGAAGCAATGGGAGTGGCCGTAACACCTTGAGAACATACCAATTACAGATTAACTCATCACTGCTTATCCTTTCTCGCTAAAAAACACACCCTACCAAATAGTAAGAAAATGAACTGGAAACAAGCTCCAAAGAAAACAAAATAAAATCCGCATTGTGCTTCCTTAATTTTATGACAAGAGGCAGAGAAAAATAATTGCAAAAAGCACAATCCATCAACAGACTTCCATGCTGGACCAGAATAAGGAGTGTTTGTTCAAGAGCCGTTTAATAAACCAATCCAAGATTCAAAGGTCTTTGTAAAAGTGCTAGTGCCTCCTTATAAACTCACAAAGACATTACAAGCTGTTGATTGTTTGCTGCTGATGGCGCCAAATAAAACAATCCTGTTTTACTTGAAAGAAGTATAATAAAACGTTAGGACTGAATGAGTGTCGAGCCATTCATTGGACTACAAACCCAGAGTACACTGCTTTATAACCAGAAAGGCACACTGATTTGTTCAAATGCATATAAAATATTGGAGAAGAAGCAAACATTCTATTTTGGCATTCCACAGATCCATGTCAGTGAAAACACACGGAAGTGGTGCATCAGGTAAAAATATTACTAAGTCTGGATACCAGCATGTTTTGTTTTGTTTTTTAAAGATAAGGCTTTATTAAGATTTTCAGGGCCCAGTTTTCAAAATACGATGAACCCTGTTACCTAAAACAACAACAATACACATGTATTTCATTATGGGGAAACATGCACTGCTGATATGAACTGCAATTCAACCTGCATTTAAATGCTTTGATTATGCAAGAAACAGATTCCTCAATGAGTTTCCAAAATATACACTGTTTCATGTGAAAATAATATGTTATTTCCACTGTGGCTATCTTTCCCCAATTCTCACTGGAGGAAAACATAAAGTGAGTATCATGTATAAGAATCATATACGAAACATACATTCACAAACTGCTTGTAAATTCTGTTTTAAGTGAACCAGCTTCTTGAACCATCCAGAAACTCAAAGTTTAATCTTATGGCTTTTCCAAATAGGTTATCAAGCAGCAAGTACAGAGTTATTCCCCGTTTTGTAAGGATCAACATGCCATCCTTCAACACTTCTATTTCCATGATATCCTATCCCTAGTGCTCACGCTGCTGCAGTGTGTCACTTTCTCTGGCTAAGAATTTACTTCTACTTGTGCCCCAGGAGCTATAGGTGGGATGGGATCAAACTTCTCATGAGTTTTGGTACTTTCAATCCCAACCACCCATGTAGAATGATCAAATCCATCTTTACCTGGGAGTAAGTTCGACTGTGCTTATTCCCAAGTGGTGCTTACAAACATCAGATTGTACCACAGTTGGAACTAAACTCTGTTAAAATCAATAGGGCTTGCTTCTAAATAACCAATTTAAGATCAGTACATTGAATTGCGATTTTAAAAATGACATAAGCAGGCATGCCTGCCCAAAAATCAGTTTAAGTGCCATTGAATTCTGTTGGTCTGGAGTAGATATAGCTTTGAAGGCAATCCACACAAGCCTTTTTAAAAATGTGGTAAAGTTATTTATAGCTTACTTTTCAGAGAATTTTGCCATAGTGATTTGGTTTTGTGAATCTGGATTAATGTTCAGTTACCGGTATTTGCAACCTACCAACTTTCTCCCCTTTAAAACTCAGATCTAATCTATCTTCCAAAACCACACCATTACACCCATCTGCGTTTGTACCTCACTGAATAGAGTTTCAATGGGTCACAAATCATCATCATCATCATCATCAATTTGTTGTTGCTTCTTCTTGATCCCCCTTCATCATAGAGCACCAGGGTGAGTTACAACAATATAAAAATAAAATATTCAGATCAGTTAAAATAATATAAATAATCTCCACATTTATTTTAACAATCCTGATTTCCCCAGCACTAAGCTCATTAGGGTATAAATCACTGATTTAAATCACCAAGCAAAAAGGCCAATTTAAATAATTGATTTAAATAAAAAAAAATCCATTTATTATTTAGATTCTTACTAAGTAAAAGTGCAGACTAATTGCTTGCTATAAACCTAAAACACATTTATTTAAAGCTTAAAAGTGCATTTATACAGCTTCTGAAAGTACACTACAAATTTGCTAAATACTTATCATTATGTTTACAAATTTTGAAATAA
This sequence comes from Podarcis cretensis, assembly GCF_951804945.1. Lineage (NCBI taxonomy): Eukaryota > Metazoa > Chordata > Lepidosauria > Squamata > Lacertidae > Podarcis > Podarcis cretensis. Next base: position 52,274,679 of record NC_137181.1, on the reverse strand, counting down.
AGATATACAAAATACTGATTAGTTTTAAAGCAATCCTTCAAACTCCTGCTGAAGGCTGGCTGAGGGGAGCTAGAATGAGGCACATCTGCACCTCCATTGGTGGGGAAGTACCCTGCCAACAGTACAACCCATTCATCCCAATGGCCACTGGTAGACCTAGTGGTTTTCCTACAGGTGACATGGACCACAATATTCCAATGGATCTATCTATCTGAGGTGGCCTTGAATCCAAAATTTCCTTGATAACCCCCAACATCTTCTGTCCTGGCCACAGCAAACTTGGGAAGTGGTAATAATATCTTTAATACGGTCAATGACCAGAAAGCAATTTATAAAAGAAATACGTCATTATAAGCAGTATTGTGCTACAAATAGCAGTGGAAATATGGCCAATTCACAGAATTGGTGCTTATATTTATGACCAGGTTTCGTCTGTTAAGGTCTTAAGAATTAAATTCAAATGTCGCTACTGTTTGTTATCGTTCCTTCGATGTTTACAATTTGAACTCCGTTCTTTAGTTGGTCAATCAGCAAATGAGTCTCTGTTGTTGAGACTGCTGGCCATGGCTGAATCTGATCTTCCGGTATGTCTAATGCATAAGACTCATCGCTAGATTCCTCGTAAAGATTATGAAAGTGTGTTTCTTGGGAAGTGGTAAATCATCCACAAATTGGGGATGTGCCGCAATCTTTTACCCTCTTTCCTGGGAGTACGTCTCATTGAGAGCAATGGGGCTTACTTTTGAGTAGACATGCATAGATTTGCGCTAGTAATGCTAATGATAATGTCAAGCTCCATTAGAATTACCCATATTCGTGCCATGTATAAAGCAAATAATAATAATTGAATTTTTATTAAATAATGTTTTTGTCATACAACTGCCCTGTCTTGCCTTACCTCAAAAAAAAGGTAAATTATCTCAGCTAGGGTTACTAGACATTAATGGGAAGACCACTTGTCTCCATGAGATGGAGCATAACTGTGTTGTCTAGGTTCAGGTAGTTCAGGGTGACAGCTGTAGGGACTTGCCCCCATAAGCAAATAATAATAATAATAATAATAATAATTTAATAATTTTATTATTTATACCCAGCCCATCTGACTGGGTTTTCCTAGCCACTCTGGGTGACTGACAACATATATAAAAACAAAATGAACTGAACAAATGAACTACGGTCGTACCTTGGAAGTCAAATGGAATCCGTTCCGGAAGTTCGTTTGACTTCCAAAACATTCGACTTCCAAGGTGCGGCTTCTGATTGGCTGCAGGACGTTTGGCTTCTGAAAATCATTTGAAAACCAGAAGAATAACTTCCGATTTTTGACCTTTCAGGAGCCAAAATGTTCAAGTTTACAGGCGTTCAGCTTCCGAGGTTCCACTGTATTGTTTCCGCACAGTTCTTTCTTTGAAAAAGAAAAGTCCACCATAAGATAGGGTTGCCATAAGTCCGGGAATTCTCGGACACATCCTCTTCTTGGGGGGCGGGTCTACATGCACATTTGGGGGAGGAATTTTACATGTTAAAGCAAATGTCCGGGAAAGACAGTCGCACTTAGCCACCTTCCAGGTGCAATGTGTGGAGGGCAGCTGTGCCCAGTGGTGCAGAAGAGGAGTTTGGATTTGATATCCCGCTTTATCACTACCCGAAAGAGTCTCAAAGCGGCTAACATTCTCCTTTCCCTTCCTCCCCCACAACAAACACTCTGTGAGGTGAGTGGGGCTGAGAGACTTCAAAGAAGTGTGACTAGCCCAAGGTCACCCAGCAGCTGCATGTGGAGGAGCGGAGACGCGAACCCGGTTCCCCAGATTACGAGACTACCGCTCTTAACCACCACACCCAGCAGGGCCTGACAAGCAGCAAATGAGAAAGTTCTCCTGTAGGCTATTTTGGATTGGGGGACGTTTTGCCCTATGAGCTTCCCACCCTCATGTTAGATCCTTCACTGAGCAATTCTGATAGCTAGTTGACAGGGCTGGAAAGGAATTTTCTCTCTCAAACCTTGGTTGGGTTGTTGTTGTTGTTTTGCCTTCTCCCCAAGGAACATTTATGGCTTCCTTAGGTGGAATAATGTTGTCTATGTATAAGAGCACTGGGCAGGATTAACACAGTGGGAAGTGGGAAGCCCATAAGGGGTCTAAGGGGAGGATTGGCCATGACATGTCCCAAGCTCAGGCTGGGGTCTCTGGCTGGCTGGACTCCTCACCCTGGTCACCCAGTGAAACTTTGGAAGCTTGGCTTGCACCATGTCAGGGTTTAGAACTGGGTGACTCCTATGAAATGGGTATGATGCGGTCCAGCCACAGTTGAGCACATTTCACCAGCAAGGGGTGTGTGGATTGATAAACTGTTCCTGGCCATGCCGCCATGCCAATCCTTACCCCTGCCTACTGCAGTCAATAAAGTTTTGGCCTGATTGCATCCCAACATCTGGTTGTTTGCTGCTGCTCTGGGTTGCATAATATGCCTGCTCGGGCAATGAAATGGCAAATGATTAAATAGAAAACACCCTTCAAATTCAATTGATTGAATTTGAATCCTGCCTCTCCATTAGTGATCTTCCCACCTGTTAATCCAGACTGAAATGGTGCCATGCCCAGGCAGCAGAAATGATATGTCTAACGTAGTTCTTGCTCAAAAGGTGACTCAAACAAGTGAACCCAACAGAAGAAAACATAAAGACACCTCAGGGTCACCAGTATATTGTGGGGTATGATTCCATGTATGTCAGCTACATTAGATCAAAGAAAACCCATACACCGAATTCAGCTGAAAGAATCACCCAAACAGTGGCCTCATTTGGGTGTAATGCTACACTATGATTTACCATTACACAAATTAACCTCAAGCTCATCAGCAACCAGCTCACCTCTCCTCCAGCACGGCCAGCAGCTTATCCTTCATTCTGAACCTGGACAAACTGTTTTTCAGTCTTGGCTTGGACTGAAACAAGACAGCTTTAAAGCAGGGCTCACAAAGTTGCTTTGTTCCTCTAAACTTTATTTGAAATTACCATAAACACATCTTAGGATTCAGACATAATGATGAATGGCATTTAATTTACAACAGAAGCAAAAATACCCAATCTCCTCACAGCAGGACCAAAGAAAGGGGGAGAGGACAGTGCACGATTTAGTGTTAAACCACAGTTTAGTGTTATCAGCGGTACTTTGTCTCAGTTGCTAGTGTTTGGGGGAAAGGTTCTGGTTAGATATGAAGTTTCATTATACAGAAAGCCCGCAACTTATGCAGGGGTTACATTCCAGGCATTGTGTCTAAACCCAAAATCACGTATAGTGGTACCTCGGGTTACAGACGCTTCAGGTTACAGACTCCGCTAACCCAGAAATAGTACCTCTGGTTAAGAACTTTACTTCAGGATAAGAACAGAAATCGTGCGGTGGTGGCACAGCGGCAGCAGGAGGCCCCATTAGCTAAAGTGGTACCTCAGGTTAAGAACAGTTTCAGGTTAAGAACGGACCTCCAGAAGTTCTTAACCCGAGGTACCACTGTATAGTCAAAACACACTGAGCCAAACCCCTTTTCCGCAGACACCCATCCCCTTTCCATCCCCTTTTTAATTTATTTCTTTTTTAAAAAAGAAACCAAGTGTGTAAAGCTGAATGTGCACAAGTTAAATGTGTGCAAGCTCCAGGCTTACCATATATGCCATTCACTCTACAAGTTTGAGATATATCTATATTCTGCTAATTGTACATGAGTAGCGGAAGGGAGCCTGTTATTTCCAAGTTTCTGTACTTTGAACTTTATACATATACAGGCTATATTACCTCACAATACAACATAAAGTATTATCCATATTTTAATACATTTTGCTGTACAACCTAATAGATATTCTTTATTGCACACAAAACTCCTCCCAACCATTGTCCTTTAAATATTTAATCTGCCAATCCTATTAGCAAATTCTCCTGTCATTGACTTTTATAACTGAAGGCAGCCCTGTTTAGGGAAGTTTTTAATGTTTAATGCTGTATTGTGTTTTTAATATTCGATTGGGAGCCACCCAGAGTGGCTGGGAAAACCCAGCCAGATGGGCGGGGTATAAATAATAAGTTGTTGTTGTTGTTATATACAATTTCAGCCTTGGAACACAGTATGTTCAGATATACAATATAGCCTTATTTTGGTCATGTTGCTTGCATATAAAGGCTAAACATTTCAACTGTTTGCCATGGCTTGGAGAGCAAAGTCTAAAGCAGGGAGACTCCTCTGTTCATACAGATTCTCTTGAGTAATTCAGAATCCTGGGAAAGTGGGGCTCTATAACATGCAGGGAGCCTCTAGGAATAAGAAGCAGCTCCCCACTTCAGACTTCAAACAATGACTTGTGGGTAGTGAAAAGCAGGGTGATGTTGTGAAGGAAGGGTCAGAGCTTAGCAAGCTCATCTCCATTCACTCTGCTTGCTTGCATGCCCAAACAGAAGTAATATTTGTTATGTACTGAAGTTCTTACCTTGGGCCAGCAGGGGGATACTGTAGATAGTTATGCAAATGAAGGATCGAAAGTGACGTTCAGTGACTGGATAGTTTGTATGCAAATGAAGGATCAAAAGTGACGTTCAGTGATTGGATAGTTTTTGTTTGTTTGTTAGTGATTGGATAGTTTTAGAAAGTTGCAACAGTTACATTGTTCTGGAGCTCTATATAAGTAGGCTGACTGAGCTCCTCAGTTCAGTTCTGTTCCAGCTTACAAATAAAGAGCTGCTTTGGAAGAATCGCTGTGTCGTCTGATATATTCGCCCACAGCTTAACAATATTTGTTAGGTACGTCTAACCCAACACAGTGAAAGAAGATGGCTTTTGTCAAAAAAGACAGTTGCACAAGCTGGTGTGGCTCCCAACAAGTTTGAGTAGGTACTTTATCAGGGGAAATGATTTTATGCTACAGTGGTACCTCGGGTTAAGAACTTAATTCGTTCTGGAGGTCCGTTCTTAACCTGAAACTGTTCTTAACCTGAGGTACCACTTTAGCTAATGGGGCCTCCCACTGCCACTGCGCCACCGTCGCGTGATTTCTGTTCTCATCCTGAAGCAAAGTTCTTAACCTGAGGTACTATTTCTGGGTTAGCAGAATCTGTAACCTGAAGCGTCTGTAACCTGAAGCGTCTGTAACCTGAAGCGTCTGTAACCAGAGGCACCACAGTATTTATATATTAAAAAACTGCTTGGGACTACCCTTTGATAAAACCAGCACAGCAGAGCTCAAGGTTCAGTTGGTATGGTGTGGAACTATAACATAGCCACTGCAAGTAAAGAGATACTCTTTCTACTAGTTCAGCAGTGGTTTGCAGATATTTCCTCAGCTAACTGAAGAACCAAGCCCAATACACACCCAAAGAGACAAGAGTGGAAAGAATCAAAGGCAGTTGCTTGGAAAACTACACTCACTTTCCCCATTTGAACTTCCGGCTTGAACTTTGCTTTGATACGTTTACTTCCCTTCCATTTGCATTATTTTGCTGGAATTAATTTATACAAATATTAAAAATGTCCCAAAATCACTCATTTCACCATTCAAATTATATTACTGTATCAGCTGGACTAGATACCAGTGTATTTCTAAACCCAATTCAAAGTGCTGGATTTGACCTTTAAAACTCTAACCAGCCGGGCCCAAGTGATTAACTCATACCCATATTATCCAGCCTGCGCTTTAAGATCCTCTTCAGAGAATCCCATGGTATTTTCACCCCCTAGGTTGGTGGAGGGGGTGGCACGAGAGATCCTTCTCTATGGTGGCCCTATTGCATTAGAATTTCCTTCTGCTGGGCCTAAGCCAGTGTGGTGTAGTGGTTAAGAGCGGTAGTCTCGTAATCTGGTGAACCGGGTTCGATTCCCTGCTCCTCCACATGCAGCTGCTGGGTGACCTTGGGCCAGTCACACTTCTCTGAAGTCTCTCAGCCCCACTCACCTCACAGAGTGTTTGTTGTGGGGGAGGAAGGGAAAGGAGAATGTTAGTCGCTTTGAGACTCCTTAGGGTAGTGATAAAGCGGGATATCAAATCCAAACTCTTCTTCTTCTTCTCTGTGCTGCAGGCTTTCAGAAGACCCTAAGGCTAATTTGTCATCTTTCCTTCCAGGCATGATGGTTGTTAGCTGGGTGACAGCCTGTCTCAATTATATTCCTTCTGGTTCTGTATTTTTTTTTAGTCAAAAGTTGATTTGCAGTATTCTAAAGTTTCAAATTTTGGACTGTTGTATACCTTTTAAAATCTTTTGTTCATTTGTAAGCCATTCTGGGCAGATAGTAACCCAGAAAAGTGGCTTAAAATAAAAAAAAAAGTATGTGTGTGAATGAAAATTTATTCACATCAAATACATTTAAAGAAGTTGAATTTAAAACTCATAGCGTACAGTAATTCAGCTCTGTTCTTAATCCATACAATTTGGTGCAATGCGAATTAGTCTGCACTGTCAACTCATCCACTGAACAGTAAATATTCAATGATTAGGAATAAAAGGCAATATATATTATATTATCAGAAATATATATTCCTGAGAGGTTTTGGGCTCCTATCCTGGGCTGAGTTTGCCTCTTTCCACTTGACACAGGCTAACCTTTGAAGTTATAGTTTCACTCCAAAAGCCCAAGTGACAGAAAGGGATGATGTAATATGATTCTATGGTTGCCTCCTAGCGGCCAAAAGGCAAAAGTGGTCTCTCAAGAAATAGTTGGAGCTGAGCGCCATCAGGTCCTGTGATCCTGGCAACTGTTCCAAGATGGATGCCAAACTGAAAACTGTGAACCCAAAACCAATAAATAAAACCAGTTGTTGTCCATATTGCTGGTGTAGCCAACATTTATATTGCTGGTGTAGCTGTTATGTACTGAAGTTCTCACCCTGGGCCAGCAGGGGGATACTGTAGATAGTTGTGCAAATGAAGGATCGAAAGTGACGTTCAGCGATTGGATAGTTTTAGAAAGTTGTTACAGTAACAAGGTACTGGAGCTCTATATAAGCAGGCTGACTGAGCCCTTCAGCTCAGTTCAGTTCTGGCCTCAGAATAAAGAAGAGCTGTTTGAAGAATCGCTGTGTCGTCTGATATGTTCGCCCACAACTTAACAGTAGCCAACTTCTATTCAAATGCAGAGACCCTGGAAACCACCATTTAGGACATCAACTGCCCATCGTTAAGAGTGCTGCTACTCACTGCACACCTGAATGCCTGTGATGCTCTCTGGAAGCTTCAAGTTTTGTAGGACACAATGGGAGAAGATACCACAAACGTACTACATTACTGCTCCAGCACACAGAGTGCCACCCTGCTGTTTCAAGGGCACATATGGATCCTACCCAGTGCTGTTTTTTTCTAGAAAAAAGGAGGTGCTGGAATTCACTATGAGCACTCATTCTCTTGGAATGGCAATGGTGCCCACCTGTGTGCTGCCAGGATTGAGTTCCAGCAAATTCCAGCTGGAAAAAAATAAGCCCTGATCCCACCTCCCTCTTGTGTCCCATTGCAATTGCCAAAACCCATCAGTTTTGCCAAGCTCTCACTACATTGCAAGGTATAGAATTTCTCCCCAAACCCTCAACAGGATTCCAAACCAGCATATCATTTCGGAAGTGTCTAAGAGTTGGGCCAAGCTTCAGGTGTGGGCTGGAGATCATTTTAATGCTGCAGCTTAAAAAAAATGAAAATCTTCACACTCTCTTGGCTGTATCTAGATATCAGATAAACCTATTTATTTAAGTAACCTCTGCCTGAAAGATGCATGACTAAGAATGTTTTAAAAACTGTTCGTTAGTCATATTTCAAAATCGGAGTCAGTTTTTTTAAATTCTTCACAACAAATAAGTAATAACAGAGGGAGAGCCAGAGAATCGTGATACCAGAGATGTGATGACACATCTCTGACTGCAAGATGGATTTCTTTTCTTCTAACACAGGCTTTAAAAGGTATCAATGGCTACTAGCCAGCCACAAAGACTATGCTCTACCTTCACTGAATACCAGCTGGGAATAGCAGGTGAGCAGAGCACTGTCGCATTCATGCCCTGATTGCAGGCTTCCCACAAGCATCTGTCTGGTTGGCCATTATGAAAACATGATGTTGGAATAGATGGGCATTAGCTTGATCCAGCAGGCTCTGGTTATGTTCTTATCAATAGTCAACATGCATGCAGGTGGGCATGAGGTACTGAAGAAAAAAAGAGATCTGCCAAAAATTATACAAAACTGGGACACCTTCAGATGTGCATTTACTACACCAAAGTCTGTATGTTTCTGTACAGAAGGTGGTCTGTGTTTGAGATCATAGCTCAAATGCTTATTGACATATTATATTAAGCTGGGGGGAGATCATATAGTACGTCTGAGCATGTTAAGAACTGTCAATTTATACACAATGTTTGAAGGTTTCAGAGGATCGCTAACAAAAGTATTTGCAACAAAATTATTGAGTTAGTAATTGTTAGATATACCTTACTCAGTTTCCATAACATAAAATTTCCAATTTAAGGCAGTGCAAATCCTGCAAGGTCGGTTAATTCAGTAGTGTTTTCCCTTACAGTATTTTAGACAATATTCAGATGATTGCTGCAGTGCTATATTGAAACATCAAATAAGAATAGTAAGATAAATAGATTTGAGGTTGTCAGCAGGCTTCTTCCATTTGGAGCAACGTGTATGGAAATGGCTTTCCAGAGTGATGTTTCGTAACTTCTATTTTCATAAAGATATTTGGATAGTTAATAATACTAATTTTAAAAACAGGTTTTAAAAAAATTCACTTCCCTGGAGGTGTCACCTGGAGACATTAAAAATGCAAAAATATCTTCCCACTATTAAAGGATAGTTCTCATACCGCTCAGACACAGTAATAAGGATACAGGTCATACATTGCCTTCTAGCTCATGGGCACACAATATGTAACAAATTTGCTAAGTTACCATTCCTTTCTATAAAAGATTTGCAAGCAACTTTTACAAAACACTTAAGGGTTCGTGCTTATTTTAATTTTGTTCTAACCTACCCGTATTTTTCGCTCTATAAGACGCACCAGACCACAAGATGCACCTAGTTTTTGGAGGAGGAAAACAAGAAAAAAAATATTCTGAATCTCAGAAGCCAGAACAGCAAGAGGGATCGTTGCGCAGTGAAAGCAGCAATCCCTCTTGCTGTTCTGGCTTCTGGGATAGCTGTGCAGCCTGCATTCGCTCCATAAGACGCACACACATTTCCCCTTACTTCTTAGGAGGGAAAAAGTGAGTCTTATAGAGCAAAAAATACGGTAATTTAAAGATGATTAGGAAATGTCAGTAAGCTTTTTTGTTTTTCCCCCGCCCTTTCATATAAAATTTTGGAATTTGAAGGTTATGCATGATTAATAACCTTGAATGGAACGGAACATCAATCAATGAATACAACACAATGCTACTAGCTGAGCTTAACCACTCTTTTGGAAATAGGTGAGAAGCAGGAAGTGGTTTCCTGACTGCATGTCGCAATTTCCAGGGACCTTGCATATGATGCAACCCACAACACCAGCAGTGCATTCCTCCAATTACATGGAAGAGAGCAGTTTGCTGTTGCTAGTATTTGCAATGGTGAAAGCACTTTTTCCAAGTGTGCGTATGGGGAAGGGAAGACATACTTCTTCCTGGCACCCACATCTGGAGATCCACATATTTTTCAGGTGACAGTGCTGCCAATTATATGAACCTGCCCTCAGAGTTTATGAAACCATAAAGCTAGCTAACACAAGAAGGGCTGATCACCCACCAGCACCCAAGAAATCAATTCATGCAATCCAGACCAATATGTACCACAATAAGGGAAGAAGTGTGCTAGAAGCAATAGATTCATACAATTCAAGAAACTGAATTTATCATATTCACATTTCTGTTCACTACTTACAAGCGATGAATGTATGCTAAGGTCTGTATACTAAGGCTGTCACTGCTCAAGTGATAGTACTAAAGTATAACAGTACTAATGAACAAAATAACTAATAATAAAAGAGAATCGTTTGGATCTCATTGAATTTGCAAAAAAAGAAAAGAAAAGAAACCCTGCATTGGCCAGATTGGAGGAAAGAGTACTGAACATACATTTCCTCTGCTGCCTTTTGCTCACACTTAATGCAACAAGTGATAAATATCGCCTATTACAAACAGAAGCCTTCACTGCACACCCACACAACCGAAAAATCACAATAGGATGAAAAAGCATAGACAAGTGACGATAATGCTAGCTCATTGATGAAATATAGCAGCAATTATAGGCATGATTCAGAAGCAGTTGGAGCTTGTTGTGTTGAATACCCTTGCGTCACTTTGAATTCTAAGTGGGTTCTCAGCAACTGCCTGAATGACGTTGACTAGCTTTGCCAATATTTTATACTCTTCCTCGTACATTCCTCCAACTAGTCAAGTCAAATCCTTATTACAGCCATAGGCTAGCATATGGTAAAAGCATCTACATACATAAATAGGTAAAGGTAAAGGTACCCCTCCCCGTACGGGCCAGTCTTGACAGACTCTGGGGTTGTGCGCCCATCTCACTTAAGAGGCCAGGGGCCAGCGCTGTCCGGAGACACTTCCGGGTCACGTGGCCAGCGTGACATCGCTGCTCTGGCGAGCCAGAGCCGCACACGGAAACGCCGTTTACCTTCCCGCTGGTAAGCGGTCCCTATTTATCTACTTGCACCTGGAGGTGCTTTCGAACTGCTAGGTTGGCAGGCGCTGGGACCAAGCAGCGGGAGCGCACCCCGCCGCAGGGATTCGAACCGCCGACCTTTCGATCAGCAAGTCCTAGGCACTGAGGCTTTAACCCACAGCGCCACCTGCGTCCCATTAACACCTGCTAGTGTTTAGGGGCCTTTTAATATATAAAAAAAGGGTTGTCACTAAAGCAGTCAATAGTAAGGAACTAGATCTCATCGTTGACACAACTAGCAGCAAATGAACTCTGCCGGGGATCAAGTGTATGCACATAATGGGAAGAAGTCTCGCAGCAGAATTGCTTCTGCAACCTTCAGGCCTTGATCACACAACAGTATTCATCCCATAGTATTTAATTCTTCTGCGAGGTATTATTCTAAATACTGCATATAAAATGTTACACAGTAACTCAAGGTTTCCTTGACTAAGGAAAGCCCTCAAATATTGAGCAAATTAATGCAAAGACTCTTTATCAGCACCACGCTCTAACCGACAGAGCTACCCCGCTGATGGCCGTGTTGCACTTGTAATGAGGAAGGCTCAGACACCAATTGGCTCAGCTGCTGCGAAGGCTTGGAATGTCCACAAACATGCCAAGTGCTAGTGAACAAAGCTGTCAGAATGTTCGCAATCCAATTCTGCACCCACACACAGTGAAGCAAATCGTGCAGGAACAATGAATTCAATAAGGCTGGCATGGGTTTAAAGTTGGCCGCTTTACTGTTTACAGCTTACCAGAGTTTGGCATGGCACAGGGCAACTGTCCCGTTATCAGGCAGCTCAGTTGCTGAACAATGGCACCCTCCCAGTTAAGAGTGCTGGATCAATATTCAGGGAGCAACCATGGGCTCTCCAAGCAACATAGGAGTGTAACAACTGTACCAGCCCCCTAAGCTGGGACTGGGGCCATAGTGTGAAACCCCCAGACCTCCTATGGGGATCTCTCAAGCAGAAAACAGATTCCTCCCCCCCACTTACCCCAACTATGGATCCTGCCCAATGATCACCCACCCCACTTGCAATGAAAGTTCTGATATAGAGCTCCATCAGGACCAAATCCCGAAATTGCTATAGGGATAGCAGAACCCTCACAATTGCATTTGTGTATAAAATTCCATCTTGGCCCCAGCAACTGTTCATTACTGTATTTTTCGCTCTGTGAGACACACTTTTCCCCTCCTAAAAAGTAAGGGGAAATGTGTGTGTGTCTTATGGAGCGAATGCAGGCGGGAGGCTCTGCTCAGTGCTCCCTTTAAAGAGCCGCATGGACTGTGTGTGCAGCTCTTGGGGGCTTTTCCCTGAGGAGGAAGAAGGGCTGCCCTTCTCCCTCCTTGGGGAAAAGCCCCCAAGAGCCACACACACGCTCCACACACTCTTTAAAGGGAGTGCGGCTCTTGGGGGAGCCTTCTGCCTTATCCGCTCGCAGCCTCTTTTGGGCAGGGAGAGCCTTCATCCCGCTGCCCGGGAGAGGTTGCGCGCGGCTATCCCATAAGCCAGGACAGCAAGAGGCTATCCCAGAAGCCAGATCCCTCATGCTGTTCTGGTTTCTGGGATTCAGAATATTTTTTTTCTTGTTTTCCTCCTCCAAAAACTAGGTGCGTCTTATGGTCTGGTGCATCTTATAGAGCGAAAAATATGGTAATTTCTGACCATAGCAATGACAATAGTAAGATATGGAGGGTGAATAGGGAAGTTACTGACAGCAATGTCAAAGCTGCAGCCCAATGCCTGTGTTTTTCACCCCCATTTGCAGCCCAAAGTTCTCTCCTCACCACGAGTTCCAATTTGGATGACACATGAAACCAAAACTTGGCTGAGGGTTTTTCTACACTTACCTTTTTCCAGGCAGAGCTTTAATACTCTATATCTAAGTGGTTCCCCCCTGCCCCAAGCTTTCCCCCATGAAGAACCAGTCTTTAAAATTCAATCACTTCGGGTTTTCCATGGATTGATGTTTGCTCCGACTGAGCTTTAAAGAGCAGGTTTTTGCAGGTAAAGCTCCAGAGCCAAAAAAAAAAAGGGGTGCTCAGAAACAGAGCTTTAAATGGCGGACCGTGCCTGGAAAGAGCAGAAGAAAGGTAAGTGTGGACAAGTCCTTTGTTACATGCTGTGGCCTGGCATCAAAAAGGATCAGGAAGGAGCGACACAGCTGTGAGCTCCTCTCTAGGAGCCTGCACAGCCCACTGTCTAGCCAGCTTTTCTCATAACAAAGCCAAGTTTGGTGTGAGCAAGTGACATTAACTTGTCTGAATTAATGGTTCTATGCAAAGAGGTCTTGAGGATAGGTCACTGCAAAAGAATAAAGTTTGGCATTGCTAAAATGATTCATAATAATCAAGTACAATGAAGCATGCTTACACCATCAAGGAAAATGGGTAAACGTATAATATTTCATAGGCGGATATGAGTAATGTTCATAGAATAATAAAATCTTAAGAGTTAGAAGGGACCCAAGCGTCATCTAGTCCAACCCTCTCCAATGTTACATGTTTTTAGGTCTTTGCTGCTAATAACAAACACTCATATCAACATGTCCCATATAAGAAGAGGACTGTGGTACTTTGAATGAAGGCACTTTATATTATTGAGATTCAGCTGTAGTCTGTGGGCAAAACTACCCGAGTTGTTAAATAGTGTTGCAGTTTCCCAAACCTAATCCAAATAAAACTTTGATGAACATAATATTATACTGGAAGTCTTAACAGGTTTAAAAAGAAAGCTTAGCAAATTTGGTCAAATGGCTACTCAAAGCACCTCTGGGAACTTGGATATACTGCAGAAAATTGGGAAAAGGAAATCCAATCAACATCCCCAAAGGGATTAATTCTATCTAAGCCACTGAAAATTTAACACATAAAAATATCCATCTAGTTTAAAGGGGAGAAAGAAAAACATTTTAAAAATATTTTAAATCTTATTACCCGAACAGAAACCTCTAAAGCTTCAGCTATGGTGTCAAAATAAGGGAATTAAATTATCAAAACTTTGTTTACTTTCTGTGAAACAATCTGTCTTGTATTAAACAAGCTAACTGCATCAAAGCATCTATAATGCTGAGATTTAAAGTGTAAGAAATATACAGAAAGAAACTTAGGTAATCCACAACATTCCATTTCTATGTGAAATAACCCGTATCATCACTAACTGTGCATTGCTCTTCTAAGTATATCAGATCAAGCATCAATCCAACTGCAATGTGCACACAAAGTCCTTGAACAAAGTTACTGAGAGGCAGTCAGGAAAAAGGATTGCCACCCAATACTTAACATGGTCAAGTAAAGTACATTTAGATTGCAAAAGAGACATCTGTAATACACAGCTATAATGACTACAGTTTGAATTGCAGTAAAGAATTAAATTTTCAAACCAAATTCTGTAAATTGTAACATACGGTGGTATACTCTGAGGGCAAAGATAAAAGAACAAAACACAAGTATAGCATTGCAAATATGAATTTCCTTTAAAATATGCACAAGTAGTAATGGAAAAGGACGGGGCCCCATTCACAAACATTTTACAAAGAAAAAGCAGTGATGTATGCATGCATGTACCATTCATTACTGGTGCAATTTGCACATGTTTTGTACTTTTCAGAATGTAAGAAGAGCCTACTGAATCAGGCCAATGGTCCATCTAATCCAGGATTCTGTTCTCACTATGGCCAGCAAGAAGCCTGCAAGCTAGACATGAGGTGCAGCAGCACTTTGCCAACCTGCGATTCCCACCAACTGATGCCTCTTACAAAGAGGGGAGAACATGGCCAGTGGTGGAGGAACCCTCTCCATCACCTGGGGCAGGTTGAACAGTCCGGTGACGCATGCGTGACGTCTGCATGGACTGTGTAAGTGCAGCAGCCTGTACAGCTTGCCACATAAGAGGCAGCCCATATGGACACCCGTACAGATGCCACACATGAGAGGCAGCCCATACAGACGCCCATACAGTCGCCACGCGAGTGGCAGCCCGTACAGATGCCATGCGCAAACGGCAGCCCGTATGGACGCTGCGTGCGAGGAGCCTGTACAGACGCCTGTATGGATGCTGTGCGTGAGCAGCAGCCCGTGCAGACTGCGCAAGCGTGGCAGCCTGTACGGTCACTGTGTGAGCGGCGCAAGTGGTGCCCACACTGACTGTGTGCCCTCTGCCACTCTACAGCTGGGGGGGGCAGTGGGCCATCTTGTCACCCCCCAGACAGTGCCCGGGGCGGCAAGCTGCCTCCGCCCCCCCCCCTTCATATGCCCCTGAACACGGCCATTGTGACTAGTAGCATTGTCCTCTATGGATTTGTCTAATCCTTTTTTAAAAACCATTCAAGCTGCATTATGAGGGAGCCAATTCCATAGTTAAACTATACACTGCTTTGTCTGTCCTGACTAATTTATTATTTATACCCTGCCCATCTGACTGGGTTGCCCCAGCCATTCTGGGCGGCTTCCAACATATATGAAAGCATAATAAAACATTAAACCTTAAAAAGCCTTCAGATATCAGACAGTAAGAGCTGTTCGACAGTGGAATTTGCTGCCAAGGAGTGTGGTGGAGTCTCCTTCTTTGGAGGTCTTTAAGCAGAGGCTTGACAACCATATGTCAGGAGTGCTCTGATGGTGTATCCTGCTTGGCAGGGGGTTGGACTCGATGGCCCTTGTGGTCTCTTCCAACTCTATGATTCTATGATCTTCAAAAGGCTGTATTTATCTCCTTGACATCTGATGGGAGGGCGTTCCACAGGGCAGGCACCACCACCGAGAAGACTCTCTGCCTGGTTCCCTGTAGCTTCACTTCTCGCAGGGTGGGAACTACCAGAAGGTCCTCAGGGTGCGGGCTGAATGACAGGGGCCAGGTATACAGGGCCGAGGCCATTTAGGGCTTTAAAAGTCAGCCCCAACACTTTTAATTGTGCTCGGAAACATACTGGGAGACAATGTATGTCTTTCAGGTCTGGTGTTATGTGGTCGCGGTGGGTGTTCCCAGTCACTAGTCTACCTGCTGCATTCTGGATTAATTGTACTTTCCAGGTCACCTTCAAAGGTAGCCCCTTCTATCTTACTCTCATTTTCTCTAAACTAAAAAGCCTCTGGTCCTGTAAACCTTCGTCAGAGGAGAGTTGCTCCATCTTCTTGATAATTTTGTTTGTCCTTTTCTGAACATTTTCCAATTCCATGACATCCTTTTGAAGGTGAGGTGACCAGAATGGTACAGAGTGTTCTAAGTGTGGTCACACCATAGATTTGTATAATGGCACTGTGATATTGGCAGTTTTGTTTTCAGTTCCCTTCCCAATGATCCCTAGCATGGAATTTGCCTTTTTCACATCTTCGTCCAACTGCCAACGTGTATATGTGAAGATTCTTTTGCCTGACATGCATCACTTTGTACATTGTTACAACACTGAGTTAGTTTTGTCATTTTACCATTCATTCAGTGTGGAGAGGACCTTTCGTACTTATTCACAATCCCTTTTCATTTTAATGACCCTGAACAACTTAGTATCATCAGCAAACGTGGACACCTCACTGCTCAACCCTAACTCTAGATTATTTGTGAAAAATGTGTAAAAGCATAGGTCCCAATCCTTGGGGAAGACTTCACTTTCTACATCTATTGGGAGAAATGTCCATATATTCCTACTGTATGCTCTTGTTACTTGACCAGTTTCTGAGCCACTAGAAGACTCTGCCTGTTATTTCCAAGACTACTAAACTTACACAGGAATTTTCAGTAAGGTACTTTGTCGAAAGTTTTTTGAAAGTCTAAGGGATTTTCTATACTTCTGCTTGTTCTGTGCACAGAAAGTGCAAGTCTGAGCAGTTCCCCCTTGCTCCAATCCTTTCCCAGGGAAAACCTGTTCTTTAGCTTTAAATTGGAACAAAGAGCAATCCTCAGAAAAATAGACTGCCATTTGCTCCAATTGAACACTAAAGAGTGGTTACCCCTAGGGGAAAGCTGTGGGACAAGAGGAAGTGTGAATAAGCCCTAAGTATACTATGTCAACTGGATGACCTCTATCAATACACTTGCCAACATTCTCAGAGAATGTCTCAGAGAAGTCTAATAGGCTAGTGAGACAGGACCATTTATGTTATGTCCATCAAACCTCCTCACACAATTTTCCCCGGCTAATGCTTTATTGACCTCTTTTCCTTTCATGCAGCTGTTTGTGTACACGGCCAATTTACTGTCTTAAAGCACAGAAGACTGATATTGTAGGGATTGTCATCTGTACTTGCTGCCTTGAGGCTAATGAAGGTTTCTGAAAACAGGCTCAGAAGTGAATTTCAAGTGCCCGTTAAAGCTCACCTCAAATGAGACGAGGCTGTTACAAATACCAAAATTCTTCTGTAGCTAGGGTGAGGATCTGAGCCATGAAAAGAACACATGGCTTCTGCACTACCCATCGCCACCACAACCCCTCCACACCTCAAACCCCAAATATATCCCCTGCCCTTTATTTACTAGCCATGTGGCAGTGATTGGAGTAGCAGCAATGATACACAGGGAGAGAAAAGGGAGGGTGCTCACCCCTTTTGCCCCTTTTGCTTATTAGCAGCATACAGGGTGCAA
Source organism: Podarcis cretensis (assembly GCF_951804945.1). Lineage (NCBI taxonomy): Eukaryota > Metazoa > Chordata > Lepidosauria > Squamata > Lacertidae > Podarcis > Podarcis cretensis. Next base: position 52,257,428 of record NC_137181.1, on the reverse strand, counting down.
AAACTTGGGGGACAATGGATTAATAACATCTGCTGTAGTTACCCAGGCTTTTGCACCCTGACACACGGCTAATTGGCATATCAGAATGACAGACAAGAAGGAAAGGCAAGAAAAGGGAAGAAGGTAATACTGTATTTTTTCGTGTATAACACACCCCCATGTATAAAGGTAAAGGTAAAGGGACCCCTGACCATTAGGTCCAGTCGTGACCAACTCTGGGGTTGCGGCACTCATCTCGCTTTATTGGCCGAGGGAGCCGGTGTACAGCTTCCGGGTCATGTGGCCAGCATGACTAAGCCGCTTCTGGCGAACCAGAGCAGCGCACAGAAACGCCGTTTACCTTTCCGCCCAACCGGTACCTATTTATCTACTTGCACTTTGACGTGCTTTCAAACTGCTAGGTTGGCAGGAGCAGGGACCGAGCAACGGGAGCTCACCCCGTCGTGGGGATTCAAACCGCCAACCTTCTGATCGGCAAGCCCTAGGCTCTGTGGTTTAACCCACAGCGCGACACGCGTCCCATAAAATATATAAAATGTATAAAATAGACACCCCCTATTTTGGGGGATTCAAAATTAAGAACATGGGGGGAGATTGCCCAGAGTTGCTGAGCTTTTTTTAAGGGGGAATTGCCAACCAATCCCACGTCCCTCCTATGCACTATCCACGTATAAGACGACCCCACATTTAAACATAATATTTTAATAAAAAACCCTCGTCTTATATACAGAAAACTACAGTATGTTTGGGGCCTGCAATGACTGGCAGGATATTTTTATTCTGAGCCATTCAGTTGAGATCTTCTATGTCTATATAGGGTACACAGAACCTGCCACTCGCCAACGTGAGCAGAGATCACCAGCCATGTACTGAAGACTACCAGGTGTTTGAGAAATCCTTCCCTTGGATATGGCAATCTCAAGCAGGCAACAAAACTAATTTAGTGGGTGACTGAGTTGGCTACACAAACTGACAGAGAGAGTGACATGTCCTGGCTCAGGGAGTAGATTTTGGGTCGCCATTCAAAGGATAGCAGATTGTCTTTCTTTTGAGGGAGGGTATTAATATATTGTAGGGACGCGGGTGGAGCTGTGGGTAAAAGCCTCAGTGCCTAGGGCTTGCCGATCGGAAGGTCGGCGGTTCGAATCCCTGCGGCGGGGTGCGCTCCCACTGCTCGGTCCCAGTGCCTGCCAACCTAGCAGTTCGAAAGCACCTCCGGGTGCAAGTAGATAAATAGGGACCGGTTACCAGCGGGAAGGTAAACGGCGTTTCCGTGTGCGGCTCTGGCTCGCCAGAGCAGCGATGTCACGCTGGCCACGTGACCCGGAAGTGTCTCCAGAAAGCGCTGGCCCCTGGCCTCTTAAGTGAGATGGGCGCACAACCCCAGAGTCTGTCAAGACTGGCCCGTACGGGCAGGGGTACCTTTACCTTTATTAATATATTGTATCACCACTGGGGTTTCAGAGTGTGGAAACAGTTGGATTTCTTGCCTCAAACACCAAAATGTCTAGTGCTTTATCTAGTGGGCTGCCATATATGGCTAGTACTTTTGACCAATGGCAGATGATATGGCATTGAACTCCAGGCAGTTGTGTCGCTGCTGCTTACTGGAAGGGAAAAGGAAAGGTGTGAGGAAGTGGGGAGTTTGGTACAGTGCAAATGCACCTGTGGGAATGCACAGGGTATGTGCACTGCACTGACTTTGATGCCACCTCTGCTTCCAGGTAAACAGCAGTGGTGCAACCAACCAGAAGTCAGGCGAGCTGCATTGCACTCCGCAATGTTGTCTGCTACTGCTTTCAACTTAGTGGTTCAGAAATATGAAGACCTGATTTATACCTTTGCCACCACCCCCTTCCAAAACACAATATATGAAAGTGGTTTTATGTATAACTCACTGCTTTCATTGTGCAGCAGGTTACAAATGGCAGTACGTGTGGATTGTTATAAAGGATTTAACATTTCTATAAATACCAAAAGACAAACCCAACAAAACTGTTTTGCATATTTAGTGCTCCTATGTTAGGGGGAATAAAATAATTAATGGAGCTTTTTTCCAAATTATTATAACTATATACCTTGGGATTTACTAATTATTGCATCTACTGAATACAAACAATCTCACGTGTATTCTAATTCAGCAAAGAATACACAAATGTAATCCTACACTTACAACTCAGAGACTCCTTGGGCTTTAATAATGCATGACATTGAAATGGCAACTCTTGATTGAAGGAACATTTGAGTTTGTCATTGAATCCTTACCTAATTTTAACAGATTTCTCTTCTTTAAATGCCCTAGGAATGAGTGATAAGGCTGACAGTGGAGAATTATTACACTGTACCTTCATAAAGCAAAACTGGCACTTTCAGTGACAGATTTTTTTAAAAAATCATTGTTATTATTTTGCATTAGCAAGCAAGAAGCTGAAAATGTTTATCTCATTTTAAAGCAGCTATGCTATTCAAAATACGGAACCATATTAAAATGTTGGATCTTGTGTGATGTTGAAGAGAACACTGCAGTGAAATGGAAGCATTTTCACACTAAATAAGTTTGTAATGCTTGGTGTAGATTGCGGTCCCATTCGCAGTGCCACCCTCCCCATGCAGGGGCTATAGCTAACGTGTGATGAACAAACTCGAGCAGACAATGATCTGCGATAGGAGTGGCCACAACTTTATTGATTCCAGATGTAGGTGGATTTTGGCTCAAGGCTGGCAGACCAGAGTGGGAGGAGCCAACTCACAGCCTCCAGCGAGAATCTTTTAAATTAAAGATTTTTCGCAGACAGTCCTGATTTGCAGCAGGGTAGGCCAGAAAGGTCTGCTTGCCGATCGAAAGGTCGGCGGTTCGAATCCCTGCGGCGGGGTGCGCTCCCGCTGCTCGGTCCCAGCGCCTGCCAACCTAGCAGTTCGAAAGCACCTCCGGGTGCAAGTAGATAAATAGGGACCGCTTACCAGCGGGAAGGTAAACGGCGTTTCCATGTGCGGCTCTGGCTCTGGCTCTGGCTCTGGCCAGAGCAGCGATGTCACGCTGGCCACGTGACCCGGAAGTGTCTCCGGACAGCGCTGGCCCCTGGCCTCTTAAGTGAGATGGGCGCACAACCCCAGAGTCTGGCAAGACTGGCCCGTACGGGCAGGGGTACCTTTACCTTTACCTAGGCCAGAAAGATTCTCAATGGCCGGCCAAACCTGCTTGTCCCAGCTGCCGGGGATGGTGGCTAATCACAAGGGGCCCCAACCACTGCCCAACCAGGAAAGAAGGTAAGCAGTCATTCCTACTCTCTCACATCTTGCCTGATTTTTGAAAGCTGTTGTAAGTCAAACTACAGAAATTGAAGTATGCTTTGATTATAGTCCAGGGTCTCTCTAAGCAGCTCACATAAAGTAAAACATACTGGCCTGTTTTGTGCATCAGAATAAGCCAGTGTGTCCTAAATCATGGTTTAATTGTGAATATTGCGGTACAGAGACCCCACATGGTTTCTTTCCCTCATGCAGCTCTAACAAGTCATAGACTGTCTTGTCATGTTGTGTGTGTCCCCACCCCCCAAATCGCCCTCACAAACTGGTGCCTCTGACCCTAACTGTTCCCCTACAAAAAATTTCACCACACACCACTGATCTGTTGCCTCCCTCCATGATGGGTACCTTTGTCTGACAATAAGATGTCCTGAGTGGTTGGGCCTTTGAGAATGTGACATGGGTCACCAGGTATGAATGCTATTTGACTTACACTCTAGTCCTGCACCCTGCAGCACAAGCGCTCTGGCAAAGTCACAGTATGGCTTGGTGAGGTCATGCAGGTAACTTTTTGAAGTGAGGAGAAGATGGAGAATGGGGAGGGCATGAGATTTTTCCACTGCATCCCAAATGCCCATCCTCCTAGTACCAGCACAGTGAAGTGAAATCTCTCATAAGGAGATTTCAGCTGCTCTTTACAAGCAACAGAACAAGGAGCTGGACATGGTACTGATTTAGCTGTTGCAGCTCAAGCTTCTGCAACAGAAGGAATGGCAGAGAACAAGTCCCAATGTCTGAAATGCTACTTTGTGTACAAACAAGTGATTTTGCTCTGGCTAGTAAAGGCGAATGGTAGAACGTCCTTGTAGTTGCCTGCTACTGCGAAAGAAGCTGGGATACACTGAGCCAGTTTCTTCTTCATTCCAGTCCTGTTAATTCTTAACTACAGTTACGTGATGGCAGCAATCCTTCTACATTTCAGGAGAAAAAAGTGAGTGCGATACAGATGTTACTACTGGGTGTGTTCAGGGAATTCTTATCCATCAATGATCAGCAGCAAAAGATGAACTCAGACTGCAGGAGAGGAACTAGTGTTCCAAAGTGGAAACCGATGCAAGCCTTGAGCAGTGATGAAGTGATAAGAAGTGCAGAGATGAAGAGAGATTAATAGTATTGGAGGCTGGTAAAGCAATTCAGGTCTTGTGATAAATGTCTTAGATGGACACGTCTAAGGAACTCATTTTTAACTTGAGGGTCTGGGGAAATGGATAATCCTAGCATGAATGATCACTTGAGTGAAGATATAAAAAATCATACCTAATTTTTCACCTGTGTTGTTTACATAAAGTGCACTTTTTAAGTAAAAGCAACTCTCCCTCCATGTCTGGCTGATTTGGTTCCTCTTAGCAAGATTAGGGCAATGTTGTTCTCTCACACACACACACACACACACACACAAACACATTTCAGTGTAATCAAAGATTGCACTATACACCCAAAGAACTACCTGCACATGTAAAAGCACACATGTATCTAAAAATGTAACACATGAATTTTATAAACACATGTTTTCAAGTATGTGTATCATAGGGATACACACATCGCGAGGGTGTTTGCTGTCAGCATATGAATGAAGCTGTAGAGAAAACATTATGGTTGAGACAGAGGCACAAGCTCTTGTTCAAATTTTCTCTTTTTCCTTTAATCATCCTCTTTTCTATCACTGCAAGATTGAACAGTATAGATCGATGAAAAAATAAAGCCTATTTTTATTACCTTTACACTGAAATTCCCTCCCAAATGATCTCGCTTTCATCTATCATCCTCTAGGGCACAGATTCCTAAGACTTGGGACAAGGATGTTAGATCAACTGATTTGTGAAAGCAGGTTAGCATTTTCTTAAAGCAGAAAACCAAGTTGCTGTTCAATTCCATTTTATTGTTCAGAAACAGCTACCATATCCGCCTATAATTGGTAGGGAATACATTTTGCACTGAAAAACATTTGCCACTTAATTGTTGAGTTTATTTATTTATTTATTTTCTCTCCTATAAATAAGAAACTTGGTTCAAGGGCACCATTTTTTTATTTATTAAAAAATTATGCACATTTGCCAAAAATAGAACCACAACAGCGTTATCTGTTTTCTCCTCTCCATCATGTATTCATATATATTCTTAAATGAAAAAGCTTTATCTGAAATATGTGCTTTCATTAGGGCAGCAATTTTCTTTGTGTAGCTTCCACACCCACAAAATGGTTGTAGCCACAGTAACCAGTTCATATTAAATGGTTTTGTACTATTGTGTACCCAAGTCTATGATCACATGGCAAAGTAAGTGCTGCCTAGTTGTATTAACTTAGTTTAGTTGTGGCCCTAAGTGACTCTTCAATGATCCAAGTATCTCTTTGCATAGAGCATCATGTTACTTTCTCCCTGCTCAGCTTTTGATACCCTATAATAGGATAATGTGTACATGTGTGTTGAAAAGGGGAAGGGGATGTAACGTGGATACAGTTTAATGTGAATTGATTTGTGTGAGCTAGAAGTTGGAGGCATGATGGTCATTGGTCCTACTTGCATGGGTCACTTTCAAACAGGTGATCAATTGCACATCTCCAAAAAGAAGGAAATGCAACACACACACACACCATGGATTTTAATAAGCTGATTTGTAGTAATTATTTCTAAATATAATCTGAATAAAAACAGAATGCATCACATTATACAGTGGTACCTCCGGTTATGAACTTACTGTATTTTTCCGTGTATAAGACTAGGTTTTCCCCCCTTTAAAAACAGTGTCAGAATTTAGGGGGCGTCTTATACACGGATACATCTCCTCCCATTTTCTTAAATCTGAGTCCCCCAAAATAGGGGGCGTCTTATACATGGAGGCTTCTTATAGATGGAAAAATATGGTAATATGTTCTGGAGGTCCGTTCTTAAGCCAAAACCGTTCTTAACATGAGGCGCGCTTTCGCTAATGGGGCCTCCCGCTGCTGCTGCTGCGCTGCCGGTGCACAACTTCCACTCGCATCCCGGGGCAAAGTTCGCAACTAGGAGCATCTACTTCCGGGTTAGCAGAGCTCATTAGCCAAAGCATTCGGAAGGAGGATGGTACGTAACCCAAAGTTCCACTGTAGTGGGAAAGCTGTGATGAAATGACCTCTGTGCCAGCTAAGTCCATTGTCCAAGTACTAACTGTTCATGTGCAACTTCAGGACAACTTCTCTCTCTTTTTGTGGTTCTTTATCTTTAAAGTAAAAGGTAAAGGTAAAGGTACCCCTGCCCGTACGGGCCAGTCTTGCCAGACTCTAGGGTTGTGCGCTCATCTCACTCTAGAGGCCGGGAGCCAGCGCTGTCCGCAGACACTTCCGGGTCACGTGGCCAGCGTGACAAGCTGCATCTGGTGAGCTGGTAAGCGGTCCCTATTTATCTACTTGCACCCGAGGGTGCTTTCGAACTGCTAGGTTGGCAGGCGCTGGGACCGAGCGACGGGAGCGGACCCCACTGTGGGGATTCGAACCGCCGACCATGCGATCGGCAAGTCCTAGGCGCTGAGGTTTTACCCAAAGCGCCACCCGCGTCCCTATCTTTAAAGTAGACTTGCATCAAATAGCACTTCAAACAGAAAGGTGTCTTCAAATGGAGAACTGTCCTCTGTAAAGTAGGCCATTTCTCCATCTACTGCTTGGGGTCTTCTGCTCAGCCCCACAGTCCCATGGCATCTTCTCCCATCTTGCCTCCTTTGTTTTTTCTATAGCAGATGGAGTGAAATGTCAAATGAACACCCGGCTCTGTTTTCATCTAAATTAGGTGAGGCAGCAAGTGAAGTGCTTAACAGGTATTTAGACTCAAAAATGGGAAAGATGAGGGCCAGTAAACTGAAACTCAATCCTGGGAAGATTATGCTTCTGTCAGTGGGGAGTTTCCTAGTTTAGGGGGACAGTTTTCAGTGTGCCTGCACAGAGTCTCATCTCTCCAAAAATTTGGCTGTGCAGCCTGTGCCTGCTCCAAAATCCAGCTTTATCACAAGAGGTCAATGACCTTGGCAGCATAAAGCATCTTCTACCAGCTTAAGCTGCTATGTCTTCTGACTGCCTATGGCATCCAGGCTCTGACAACTTCCCATGTGAACCTATCTGAACTACTACCAAGTGTTACTCATGGTGCTACCTTTGAAGACTGTTCAGAAATTGCAGTTAGTACAAAAAGTGGCACCAGATTGCTCATATGAATCACACATTGGGAGCATATCTCTCCAGTAATAAGAGCTTCACAGTCTATCAGTCAATTTCTGGGATTAATTGAAACTGCTGGCTTGCCTTAAAAAAGTCCTCAGTGGTTTGGGACCTGGGTACCTAAGGGATGCCTGTTCCCCTAACAACTGGCCAGAAAACTGAGGGTATCTACCTATGGGACGCAGGTGGTGCTGTGGGTTAAAGCCTCAGCCCCTAGGACTTGCCGATCGAAAGGTCGGCGGTTCGAATCCCTGCGGCAGGGTGCGCTCCCGCTGCTCGGTCCCAGCGCCTGCCAACCTAGCAGTTCGAAAGCACCTCCGGGTGCAAGTAGATAAATAGGGACCGCTTACCAGCGGGAAGGTAAACGGCGTTTCCGTGTGCGGCTCTGGCTCGCCAGAGCAGCGATGTCACGCTGGCCACGTGACCCGGAAGTGTCTCCGGACAGCGCTGGCCCCTGGCCTCTTAAGTGAGATGGGCGCACAACCCCAGAGTCTGTCAAGACTGGCCCGTACGGGCAGGGGTACCTTTACCTTTACCTTTTACCTAAGGGATGCCTGTTCCCCTAACAACTGGCCAGTAAACTGAGGGTATCTACCTATACCTTTCACAGAGTGTTCCCACTATAAGCAGTGAGATGGGTGGCATTGAATAAAAGGGCATTTGCAGCTGTTACCCCATCTGCAATATCCTCTTTCCAGTGAGTTTTGAGCATCATCTTCATTACTGATCTATTAGGAATCACCTTTTACATGCATGTCAACCAATTTATAAACATTTAATAACTAAAAAATGGTTTACAGAGAGGAAAAAATAACTGAAGATAAGTTTAAAAACGAAAGGCGTATTTTCATCCAGCCAGAAAAAGCTTGTCAAATAAACAACAACAACAATTTTATTCAATTGTTTCTGGAAAGTACAGATAGGAATGCTGCTCCACAAAATGGGGCAACCACAAAGAAAGCCCTGCTTAGAGTTACATTGGAGCAGGTTACTGATAATTCTCCCACAGCATTCTGTGAGCTACTAAGTATATAAGGGATAAGGCAATTTATCAAGTATCCCAGACCTGAGCTGTCTAGGGCCTTATGTGTTGATACCAACACCTTGAACTTGGTCAAGTCGCCAGTGCAAATTCTGAAAACAAGGTGTTATATGGCGGGTGAAGTTTGCCACACAGACACACAGACACACCAGCAATTTAGCCACCACATTCTGCACTAGCAGCAGTCTCTATACCAACCTAAAGGGTAGCCCCACAAAGTTGTTGCTTAGGCACAAGTAAAGACTTCTTCATTCGTCAGGTGTTTCCGTTATGTTGACTAATTTCAGCTGGACTCTATTCTGCTGTTTTGGTGCAGTTGTGGAAGTTTGATTCTATATTATGTAACTGCAAACTGCCTTGAAACCAATCAACAAAGAATGACATAAAAAATGAACAAATGCATAAATAAAACATGTAGGGCAATTAGTGACCTACCAGGAGGTACATATCCAACCAGCCCAATTTGTTGGCTTACTGGCGCTCAGCAAATGTCCTTTTGTTTTGCTGCCTGTTTCAATCTACAGCACAAGGGCAGTCAAACACCTGGCAGAGAAAACAGGCTGCATTCATCTTAATTGGTTCGAAGTTGCAGAGGTGCAATGCACAGGATCCCTGCCAAAGGGTTGGATTATGTGTACTTTATATGCCATTTAACCATATTGTTCTAAACAACAATAATTATAGAGCCCCTTGCTATCATAACAAAACACGAACCTTCTGCTCTACTTTGCAGCTAACCATTGATATCTATGTAAGTAGAGGATCTTCATCGCTGGGTCAATGCAACAATTCAAATAGACACTTGCCCTAGTTGCATGTTCCATTTGCAATGAGAACCCACCTTTGCAGACTTCCTAGCCCAAGTATGACAGCAGGCAATAGTTGCAACAAGAAATTCTACCAGAACTTCCTACTGTCAAGGGTTACAGACACTGTGTGAGTGAGACAAAATAAAATAGGCATACAGAATATTCAGCCAAGATAAGGTATTTTAGAAACACTTGCCCTTCGTAGTGACAAGGCAGCCGAGAAATAATCTCAATCACAGAGGTTACAATATGCAATTCACGTTTTTCCTTTCACAAAATGAGCTTACCAACTTAGAATGCCAAAACAACTACTTATTCTCCATTCCGCTGAAATTAATTTGTGTTTTTACTTTACAGGCAATCAATATACGCAAGTAGTGCCTTGCAGGCTTAAACAGTGCCTCTGCAGTCAGAAGCTGTTCTCTTCTATCACATTTACTTAAAACCTTAGGGAGATGTTCGCACAACATTTGTTAAACCGAGTGCCATACCTCTAGGAGTTGTGGAAGCCCAGAAAAGAACACTGAATCTCCAAGAGACTAATAGAAGAACTTTCAGACAAGATAAAATTGCTGAGAAATAGCCTTAGAAACAAAACGAAATGGGCTAATAAAGATTGCTAGCATCAGTGTCCTGGAACAGTTTTCATCATGAACAGTTCAAACTGTGCACTTTTTATACCAGAACAGCACTGTAGACACGGAGATCAACAATTTACTAATATAGGGTTGTTTACCACAGTGGTGGTGCTGGGTTCAGGTGCCTCTAAAAGAACGAGGTGCATAAAATGAATCTCCCAGGATGGCTTCAACTCTGCTCTTAGCTGCGAAGGCACTAATGCAAAAGCACAAATGGAAGCACCTCAGAAAATGTTACCTTCTGTTTCAAGGGCTTAGCAGAACTCTCTCTGTTTAGATTCAACAGTTGCAGTGCTGCCTATGCTCATTATATTACTCTGTGTTCATAGCAGCAGTTGCCACAGTATTGATTCGCCCAAGCATGTGATCTGGAGAGGATCGGTGCACTGATACAGTGCAGATCACTGCAAAACACTGGTCTCAGTTGAGTGTGATATAGATAGTATCAGATCTTGGTCTACACATGCTACAAAATAATGTGGTGATGATGAAGAAGAATCCTGAGGAACTAGAATGGACTATAGCACTGCAGTCTACAGGTAAGGAATACAGTGGTACCTCGGTTTAAGTACTTAATTCGTTCCAGAGGTCCGTACTTAACCTGAAACTGTTCTTAACCTGAAGCAGCACTTTAGCTAATGGGGTCTCCTGCTGCTGCCGCACCGCCGGAGCACGATTTCTGTTCTCATCCTGAAGCAAAGTTCTTAACCTGAAGCACTATTTCTGGGTTAGCGGAGTCTGTAACCTGAAGCGTATGTAACCTGAAGCATATGTAACCCGAGGTACCACTGTAGTACTTTTGAATGTAGGAGAAGGCTTGTTCAGTTACTTTACCTATGCAAGTCTTATCAAAGTAAACAGGGATTCCAGCTTAAAACCAAGACTTGGGAAATGCAAAGTTTCATTGCTGTAGTCTGGAAATTTTGGGTAATCACTCCGTCCGATCATTCCATACTACGAGCTTAAACTGCAAAGAACTAAAATGTAAAAAATAAATACAGAAGATATCTCTCATCTACCCTCCTTTTTCAACAGAGCTTTTTTGCTCTCTATTTTTAATGAGCTTTTGCTGCTTGGGCTGATGCAGGCTCAGATATATCATTTATTTAATACTGATAATTTAATATATTTACACTTAATAGCTACTGATCGCAATGGTACAATAAGATACTAGCAGCTGGTACTCCTAACTGTATTTAAGCCAGGCTCCTTGGAGTGTGGGACGCGGGTGGCGCTGTGGGTTAAACCACAGAGCCTAGGACTTGCTGATCAGAAGGTCAACGGTTCGAATCCCCACGACAGGGTGAGCTCTCGTTGCTCAGTCCCTGCTCCTGCCAACCTAGCAATTCGAAAGCACGTCAAAGTGCAAGTAGATAAATAGGTACCACTCTGGCGGGAAGGTAAACGGTGTTTCCGTGTGCTGCTCTGGTTCACCAGAAGCGGCTTAGTCATGCTGGCCATACGACCCAGAAGCTGTACGCCGGCTCCCTCAGCCAATAAATCAAGATGAGCGCCGCAACCCCAGAGTCGGTCACGACTGGACCTAATGGTCAGGGGTCCCTTTACCTTTACCTACCTCGGAGTGTAGCAAGATTGGTACTGTTATTTTTTGTTAATTTTCATTTTTTTCTTTGTATTTATGTATTTAAGATTGGAGGTGGGGGGTTGTGTGTAGTATCGCAATTATTCTGTGCTTGTAAATTGTCAGTTTTTGCTATTTTGAACTTACTAACATGCTTTTGTATATTTGTATTTCCAGTGTTCTCTATTTTGATGTTTTGAATGTTTGCTGTAAGCTACTTTAGGCACAGCTTGTTGTGGGAAGGTGGCTTCTACATGAAATCAGTCAGTTAGTCAATCAGTCAATCAATCAATCAATCAATCAATCAATCAATCAATGGATCTGTGCAATCTCCAGGATACTAGTTGCCAGGGAACAACAACAGGAGAGTGCTATTGCACTCATGTACTCCTTTTGAATTTCCAAAGGACAGTTGGCCATACCATTAGGGACAGCAAGTCATCTGGTTCAGGAGCCATGGGGATTTATAGATACAGTGGTACCTCAGGTTAAGTACTTAATTCGTTCCGGAGGTCCGTTCTCAACCTGAAACTGTTCTTAACCTGAAGCAGCACTTTAGCTAATGGGGCCTCTCGCTGCTGCCACGCCACTGGAGCATGATTTCTGTTCTCATCCTGAAGCAAAGTTCTTAACCCGAGGTACTATTTCTGGGTTAGTGGAGTCTGTAACCTGAAGCATCTGTAACCCGAGGTACCACTGTAGAATGCCATTTTGGATGTGAGAACTTGCTTTCAGAGGCTGCACACTCCTTCCTAATAAAACCACTTGCGTTGCAATAAAATTCCTTCTTATCCAAAGTGTGGGTAGCCCCATTGCCCACAGCATCCTACTGGACTGGCTCTGGGAAATGGTAATTGGGGCATTGTGTTATAGAGATTCCAATCCTACCTTCAGAAGCAAGTCCACAGAGTAGCATTGGGAGAGTGACACTGGTGGCTAATCTAGGTAGAGCTTCAGGGAACTATGTTATCTTTGGCACTATTTAATATCTAAGCCGCTGAAAGTGGCCATTATGAGTTTTCGGGTGAGGTGCCATCTGCATTTGGAATCAAATTCCCATTGATAAACAACATACTGAAATCAAAGGTTGATTTTATTATTATTACTATATTTATATTATTATATTTATAATTATTTTTTTAATACATATTTATTAAAGTTTTTGAATAAAAATGCATAAATAAACAACATTACTTATATTATAACATAGTTTCATCACTTCTTTGGACTCCCCCGCGTCTCCCGCTCACACTTACATCGTTACAGAAAAAAAAAAATTTTCCAAGCAAATTACCCACTTCTTTACAATCTTATCTCCGCTCATTTAAATAAAATCTAATAATTCTCCAATAAATTTATATTTTCCTTAATCTCACTTATCGTCAAAATCAGATCTAATTCAGTGGTAGGCCATTATTTATGATCTAGCATCCTTCTTAACATTCAACCAAATTACAATATTTTTGTAAATAAATCTTGAATTTCCTCCAGTCCTCCTCAATCCTCTCCTCTCCCAGGTCTCGGATTCTGCCAGTCATCTCGGCCAGTTGCATATAGTCTATATTTATAATTATATTTGTAGAAAGCTGATGGTCAACACTTTGCTTCTTAGCAGCCAGATTTGGTATTATTATTATTTTATTAATAGTACTAATATTAATACTAATACTAATCATAATACTGTCCTTCATCCAAAGATCACAGGGTGATTCACAACATGAAAAAAACAAAACAAAATGAGAATTCAAATTCATAATGAAACAAGAAGAAGACAAAAACCTCTCCTCCCACAAAGGCCATAGAATGTTCAGTCAGCCAAAGGCCTGGTTACAGAGATACATTTTTGCCTGGCGTCTAAAGATATGTCACAAAGGTGCCAGGCAAGCATCCCTGGGGTGAGCGTTCTGCAAATGAGGAGCTGCCACAGTAAATGCCTGTTTTCATGTTGCTGTCCTCCAGGCCATTGGTGGAGAGGGCACATGAAGAAGGGCCTCAGATGATGACCACAGGGTCTGGATCAGCTCATATGGGGAGAGGCAATCCTTGAGGTATTGGTATTGATAATCTTAATTAAATATGTTGTGAATAAGATTTTTAAAATGGCTTGTTCACATTCATTAACTGAGGACATAAGAAGAGCCAGTTAGATCAGGCCAATGTCCTATCTAGTTCATCAAGGGCCAACCAAATGTCCACAGGATGTCTTCATCAGCCGTTGTTTCTCCAAAACTTTAATTTGGGCTTCCTTCCATTGACACTGCATTTGTACCAAGCCACATTTGATTTGGAAGTTTATTCAAAATTTTAGCCCACCCTTCGACAAACAACTTAAACACCAGCAACATAAAAATCACAAATTAAAAAGAACACAAAGGAGAACAGCAACGGGGAACAAAAATGAAATAAAACCAATGAAGGCAGACTAGTGATGCAAAAGCTGGCCCTTTGAGCCCCCAGACTCTTCATGTAAGGATCAGCACTCTGAATTTTGCCTAAAACCAGACTGGCTGTTAGTATAGAGAGAACTGCTATATTCTTTACTAATAGAGGTTTCTGAGAAATCTTCAAAGTCGGCCCCACGTACAATGCGTTATGGTTGTCTAACCTGGAGATTGCCAGCACATGCAGGGCCCATGCATTAATTTTGCTTCTTATGCTCTGTAGAGACTGCCTACGCACATACTATGGGGCTATCCTAGACATGTGATATCAAGGGTCATGAAATAAAAAGTTTGTACATTAAGAACGGACCTCTGGAATGAATTAAGTTCTTAACCCGAGGTACCACTGCACTTTGGACCCACCCTTGCTCTCCACATCACTCTGCTGGGAATCTCTTCCTACCGCACATTTTGTGTTTGTGTATGTGACCCAGCTCTCTCTCTCTCTCTCTCTCTCTCTCTCTCTCTCTCACACACACACACACACACACAGAGAGAGAGAGAGAGAGAGAGAGAGAGAGAGAGAGAGAGTCAGAGAGTCCTATGCAATGCTGCAAACTCTTCCCACTTTCGGTTCTAGCTCCACCCACCGCCAGCATGCAGCCCCCAAGAGCTTATCTCTGAGGAACTTTAGCAGGGGGGAAAAAATTCCCCATGCCTACCCTATAATGTATGGGTAGGCAAACTAAGGCCCAGGGGCTGGATCCAGCCCAATCGCCTTCTAAATCTGGCCCGCGGACGGTCCGGGAATCAGCGTATTTTTACATGAGTAGAATGTGTCCTTTTATTTAAAATGCATCTCTGGGTTATTTGTAGGGCCTGCCTGGTGTTTTTATATGAGTAGATTGTGTGCTTTTATTTAGAGTGCATCTCTGGGTTATTTGTGGGGCATAGGAATTCGTTCATTTCCCCCAAAAAATATAGTCCAACCCCCCACAAAGTGTGAGGGACAGTGGACCGGCCCCCTGCTGAAAAAGTTTGCTGACCCCTGCTATGATGTCTCCTACTTGCCTAAGGCTTAGTTTGGCTGCAACAGCGTGGAGCAGAACTATGCTATTATGCAAGTGCTTCTCAGGGTTGCAGCCAATGCAGTATCATAAAAGTTTAAGACAAGGGTGTTAAAGCTGCAGTCCTCTGCTTACTTACTTGCTTGGGAAGGCATCTCAGTGGAACTTCCAAATAAACACATGCTGCATAACCTAGAAATCAAAGTAAGAAAACACATCTGTGCCAATATCCTAGCTATATTCATAAATGCTAAAAAGAATGCCAGAATATATTCCACAAATGCATTATAATTATAATTGGTATCTGAAGCTACTAAGGGGTTCAAAAAATCAATCTATTTTTTTAAAAGTAAATAAGCTTTGTATTCCTAATTGACTTTTAAATTATCAGATTCATTATTTGAAAGGAGAGCAGCTGCTTGGAATTGCAATCTGATGACAACTAAGACAATGCCAACTTCTGATGCACAGGACAAGAAAAGGAAGGGGGGGAACCCTATGTATTTTTTTATATCAGTTTATCATGAAAACACCCCCCCCCCTCTCTCTCTATATATATAGTGGTCCATAGACCCACAAAACAGTTTCAAAACAAGATACAGTTAACAAAACCAAACAACAGGCGAAAGAGACCAAGGTAGTCATTTTGTTATGTCTAGAGCATGATGGTCTTTGTTTCTTGAGACCTCCAAAAGAAACTTTGCCATGATCAGTGTAGTATCATTTGACCTATCCTCCAGAAGGTATTTAATATGGGAAGCTTCAGATTTTCCCGGCAAATTTGCTAGTAAGGGTTTGATCAGTTGTTCCCTTGCTTGCTCATACTTATTAATATACCACAGATGTCACATAAACGTCATTTTGTTACATAATTCTATTTGGAAGCATAGTTCACCTATGCCAAGTGGCAAGATTTTGTGGGATGCAATAGTTATATGTTTAATTTCTCTTCTTTCTATGTACCAACTGAAAGCATGACATAATCAAAGCTTTGTTGCAGTCATAAATCCTTGAACTTCAGCCATAAAATATTTCCCTAGGAATCGTGTTGTGTGCGTTATCATGTTTCTCCTGCAATGCAATAGGATCCAAAGTTTCAATTCCATCTCAGCATGATAACTACTGAACTAGGAAGAGAAATGATGGTAAATGTCATTTCATCCTTTCAGCACTCAGAGATGATTTCATTCCCAAATATCAGGGGAAATTATCGCCTTTAGACTTGATTTTGTTCTTCTAGTCTACTATTGTAGAAAATGCTCATATTTTACAGAAACAACTCAGTTTTTTGTCTGTGAGGTGCTGATGATACCAATGATGCATTTCTGCTTTGAAATTAGGGTGTTATTGCTATAGTCACTTCTTGTCAAGACACTCCATGCTGCAAAAAATAAAGTGGAAATATTGCTACTCTAGTTGCTTGTGTATGACCAAGCCTCCGGAAGGTTCTCATGGGGAGCATGGCATTTGGGGAGGGGGAGGTGTTCTTTATGATGGGAAGAAGACTGAATTGTTGAGATCTCTTTTATCTTGGGCTCTTCTCCATTTAAGACTTACTTTCTTTTTAACGATTTAGTGGGGTGCCTGCTTGCGTGAAGATGTTCTCAGTTGCTGAACCCCTGACCTTTAAAGAAACACATACCCTTTGAAGGCATTAAGGGGCTACAACATAGCTATGCCAATAGCTTTTAAGGTATTCATATAGCTCAAGGTCTGTCTTCTTGCAGGCATTCATACGGATAACCTTTCCCTCGTCACTACTATTGTCCCCTCTAAAGACAGACTTCCCACAGAGAGGGGCATTCTCAATCATAAAATTTCTAAAAGCACTGGGGAGCATTTTTATTTGAAAATACTTTCCTTTAACCCCATCCACCCTTCTTTAAGTAAAAGGAAATATATTTATACCTTGTACAAGGAGTGCCAGTACATGGTGGTTTCTTGAACTAATTCCAGCAGAAAGCCCTTTATCATTCCCACATACAAATTGTTGTTGCATTCTGCCACTTCTAGACTATTCTAAATCATACAGAATAAGAGACAGGCAAGAACTTTATGAATAATGGCTCCTG
Organism: Podarcis cretensis; assembly: GCF_951804945.1. Taxonomy (NCBI): domain Eukaryota; kingdom Metazoa; phylum Chordata; class Lepidosauria; order Squamata; family Lacertidae; genus Podarcis; species Podarcis cretensis. The sequence continues at coordinate 52,240,345 of NC_137181.1, read as the reverse complement.
CAGACAGCTATTATATTTTATTTAAGAGCAAACAAATGGATGTTAAGGCACGCAAGCCTTTGCAAGTTAACAGACTCAGTAAGCTGACAAGGGGCGCTGCAGTTAACACTTGTCAAGATCATTATGTCAATTAAGTGGCCAGACACTCTCTTTGATATTCTATTGACTGCATGAGTTGACACATTTTTAAAATCCTGCTTCAAATTGACTTCAGCTTATTAAACACCACATGTCTAGGGCACTTACCAACACATCCTCAGCTTTAGATTATGTCCTCCTTTTCTCACTGAACTGTACGTGTTAGTAGATCCATCATTCAGACTTCGTAGGCTTTTGAAATACAACTTTGCTTTACAAAAACTATTGGAGTTCTGCACACTTTGCATATCGACTATAATCTAGCTGCCACCCAGCAATGAGACGCTGGAGGGGAAAATGGCTTTAGAGTTGTTTTACTTCATTTCTTCTTACAATAGGGCATGCAAATGGGAAATTTAGATGCATCTGAAAATGCACACACACAGTGGAATTTTAATAGTATCAGCTTCCCTTAAGGGTTTTCATTTAGGCGTTGGATCCTTACGTAGGAGTAGGAGCCTTATCTGACAAGGACTTCTTGGATTCTACAATAACAAACCTTTTAAAATGGGGAGAGGGGCAGAAGGATAATGATAAGATCAGGCATAGGCAAACTCGGCCCTCCGGATATTTGGGGACTACAATTCCCATCATCCCTGAACATTGGTCCTGTTAGCTAGTGATGGTGGGAATTGTATTCCCAAAACATCTGGAGGGCTGAGTTTGCCTATGCCTGGATAAGATTAATGTATTGGTGGCAGAAACAGGAATGCTGGGAAAATGTCCTGTTCATGTCAACAGGGTCAACACCACTGCCAGCTGGATAAAATCTAATTAACTTTCAAGTGTTCTGCAGAAATGTAAACTATTGCTGGCAATAATAAAGCCAGGGTATGAGCCTTGAAGCCTAGGTAGTCATTGAGCTCCAAATAAACGGCTACATTTTGCATCGTTATTTTTTTAAGACCAGCAATTAACTATGTGCCTTTGTGCTGGATGGTCCTCCTAGAAGTGAAGGGAAAGTAGAATGTCTTTTGCATCTTTAAAGCAGGCATCTCTCTTCCTGCAGATTCACACTGATGACCTTTCTCCAGTAGGCTTCGTATATCTCCATGTTTCAACCTATCCCCAAGTTCTAGACGAACCTCATGCCAGCTTGAGGTTTGGCAGTGATCAAATGTCATGCTAAGCCAAAATGTATGGTTTGCTTAATGATACTGTGCACAAGCTAGATGCTGGTGCATGATGTTCAAGCTCTCAAACTTCACGTTTCCCTTAGCCAAGCACAGAAACAAACATAGAAACGGCTGGCTTATTGTTACATCTTAAATGACAGCCCGTTTGTTTCTTTCTGAACCACAGTCTGAATCCAAGTTTAGTTTTTGATTTACTGACCATGGTTTGTCTGGGAGAAACAAACCATGAGTGCTGGTTCGGATATAACACTAAGCTAGCTGCTCTGCACCTTGTTTACCTGTTTGACTGAAGGAAGAGGAAGGCAGGAGTGCTCCGAGTTGTATGCCTAAACAAACCACAGTTTGTGACTTGGTTTTATGTCTGAATGCTTGCTCCATGTACGTGGGAAACAACATGCCTCCAATTTGCTGCAATTTAGCCTTGCCTTTTCACTCACCTTTTCTATTTTGTGGTCACATCGTCTCTACCAGCAGTTTATCTTCTTTCAGCTTTGGTAGAAAACTGCCTTCTTGTACCACCTTTGTTTCTCCTACAAGATCTCTACTCTCACCCCTTGCACACCTGCCTATACTTGAACCCTCTTAGCCTATCCTGCAAACTCTGAACACCTGCTTGCCACAGTGAGGCAAATTGATCCACCTGTATGCTCCTTCATACACCCTGCTGAATTCTCACATGCCTTTACTGCTAGTATTTGGCAATGCCTCTAAGCTAGAAGTCACCCATATGATCTATATATCATTCCCAACACATATACAGAGAAGATAAATTGAATACAGGTCTCTAATTCTCCATGTCCGAGGACATTTAAAGTTACAGACTAGCTATTAAGGGGTCGGGACAGCTCATTATGTCAAAAAATACAACACCTGCAAAGAATCTGGTTTCAGTTTTCACAATTTTGATGCTTCCTTCCTTCCTTATGTTCAGAAGGAGGAAATCTTTCCTGTTTCCTATCCTGTCTTACACTACATATTCATTTGAACAGAAACCCTTCCATGTACATATTTCCTATAGCTCCAAATATAGCAAGAACTTTCTTAGATCTTGGAGGCACTGATGCTGTAAGTTACAATTCACATTAGAAAATATATCCTATTAATCTACATCAGAAATTAAATGTTAGCATTCCTTTTCAATTTGCCCTTGTTAAAATCCTGTGTCAATGGAAGTCAATCATACTGCAGCACTCCTCCTGGGCTATTAAAATATCTATCAATATGAATTGCAATTAGAGATGGCTAGTTTTGTATGATCTTGCTGTATCCTACCAAGACTTAACCTTTTCTCAAAAAAACCCCACTTAGAATATGGGGCGGGGGGCTTACAAAACTGTTGAAGAAAATTCAGATTGTGTTCAGGAAATTACATACGTTAGATCAAGGCCATGTAAAAGTAAATGCATTTGCCTTTCATCTTGAAATTACATATAAATGAACAAGTGTGCCATGTGTTTTTTCTTGTTGTTTGCATTCATTCATTTCTTCATTAAAATGAAAAGGTAACAAACGCATCAAGAAATCTGAAACTGAAAGGGATATAAGACTGCAACATACTATCCCTCCTGTTTTGCAGGATAGACTGTAGAACTGAAATGAATTTATATAATCAGATGTAGATTTGTAATTTTGAAGTGATATTTTATATATATATATATATATATATATATATATATATATCAGAACAATGAACTAGAAATTTGAAAATCTAAAATTCACCGTGTCAGAATGAGTCCATAATATGTTTATGTTCAGAACTGATGCTTTGGAAGTTAGCAGATTTGTCAGATTCCAATTTTTACTTCAGCAGAGCTAGTAATGGATCAGACATTATGGGCCAAAGATATGCAAACTGCATAGGTTACAGCCATAGCATCAATATTTTGGTTAAATTGCATTGTAAAGTTGAATTAAATATAATACTTTGTGAGTCATAAATAAGCACATCTTGATAAGTTGTGCTCGCCCTCTCTTCTAAACCAGCTCCCTGAGGAAAAGGTTTCGGTCCCATTTCTCTTTGGGAGCAATCCCTGATGGGAACTGTTGCTGCAGTAAATCGATGTGCATATAAACACGTTACAACATTGCATAATCCAGTATCTTCTATATGCTTCCTCTTTCCTGTAATCATAGGTATCATTTCATATTCCAGGAGTATAAAATGTTTTAAGAGTAGTAAGATTCTCAGCAAAATCTGAAGTCATGGGATTATATAACTGTAGTCGAGGGGATCCCAAGGGTCATTTAATCCAACCTCCTGCAGTGCAGGAAAGTCCTAGTTTTAGAGATCATCAATATTAAAGGGGAGGGCAACTGTTGTAGTTACTTCTTTATATCCCATAGCTACAGCAATGTTATCAACAAGGGTCAATGTTCATACCTACTGAATAGATCTGTTTCATCATTTATAACAAAAGTCACTAAGCAATCAGTACGTTGGCCAGGAATATAGGCATGCTCCCCAAATAATCACATGTGCTCCAATATATCTCCCTTCCCTAAATGTGCCCCTGCTGGCGCACATGCACAGAAACATACATAGCTTGATTTGACATCATTTCAGTGCTAAGTTGAGGGTTTAAAGCAAGTCAACTAAGGAGCACTGCACTGTATTCATGGTTTTTCTCTACTAGGTCCAAGATACTGGATTCCACATAAAAAAGCCCATGACAAGAATATCATAGGAAAATGTTTCTCCCATATAACATTCCCCCTTGGGATGTGTTCTGGAGAACAATTCTTTCAGGTTTGCCTAGTGTCAGAAGTGAAGTTCTCCTCAACGCAGATAGAGTATTTTCACTTATTTCTCTGATATCCTCATGGAACAAGCTCTCAAGAAAGCTTGTGTATGTTCTTGGGGTGTGCTGCATTCCAGCTCTTTGTTGCTCTTAACAGTTACCATTTTTTAAAAACAACAACATGTTTTTAATTGTATTTTATTGTTATCAATTGACTGTATTATATTGTTTTACAATGTGACTTTATTATTGTTGTATGCCACACATTGAAGGCTGTATTTGGTGGAAATGAGACGTATAGAGTTTGATGTATGAATGAAATATCTGTCCGTGGCATTTGGTTTACATCAGGGGTGTCAAACTTCCAAGAGACTGTGATCTACTCCCACTATAAACAAACTGGCAGTGATCTACCCATTGGATTGACCAGAGTTGTTCAGCTTTTTGGGGGGAGGATGACCGGAGTTGTTGACCTTTACTTTTTTGGTCGATCAATCACCATTGTGCGATCAACCAGGATCGACCAGGGACATCCCGCGATCGACCAGTACATCACCATCAACCAGTTGGACAGTCCTGGTTTACATGAACAGACTCCCAAAAAAGTGAGAACAGGATTGCAGACTTGGTCACACATGCAAGTCACTGCTTGATGCGACTTGAAGCGATGAACAACTAAGCATGAAATAGTCCCTAGTCTTAAAATGCACACTCTCAGGATGCCTGGTTCTAGGTGAGAAGACAACACCCTTCTGTTCAGGCTCCTGTTCAGTCGCTGTTGCCTTTAGTTCTGTCTCCTTCCACAGCAGATCAAAGCCCTTCCCAGCCTCCACTGAAGATGTGTCTGCCAAGGCAGATTGGCATACCTGCTCCCCCTTTCCAAGTGGCTGAAGTTGGGGCAGAGAGGGGAGACATCCTGTTCCTACAAACCAGGCTTCCAGCATTTCTTAATAGCTGGTCTTTCACACATTTCTGGTCATGCATTAAGTAGAAAGCACGTAAGTGGGGAGTTGCCTGAATTTCAGGCTTTGGATTGTTTCCCTTAAATGTCACATAAAAACACATCTAGCGGCTCAAACATTCTGTTTCAACGAGTGAGGCAAGTATATTTTTCTTCCAGGGGAAATTGAAAAGAAAAAAAAAAATCACTCTTACTAAGCCATTCCTCTTAAAACCTAACAGATTGATAACCTCGTAAAAATGCATCCTGTAAATTTCAAATTTCAATTCCCCACCCCCACCCCTCCCACAGAGTGGTAGCATCTGAGTGGCGGTCACCATATGACCAAGCATTATAGCCAATAGCGGCTTCTGTGCACAGAAGAAGGGAGGTGATTTTCACCAGTTTCCCTTCCCTGTGCCCTTTCCCAAAATCTGCCCTGGGAAGTTGGGGGGTCCTCTGGTATAGTAGAACAGGGGGAGGGGCCGCATGGCATGGGGAGGGGCTGAATGGGAAAGGGGGAATGCCTCCCTCCTTTCATTCACAGAAGCCTTTGATGGATCAAATAACTTTTCGTGATTGAAATTACACCTTTAGCCACATTCCTGAGCTGCAGACAGCTCAGTCCTCAGAATGATTTATTCAACATGTGTCCAATCTGCAGGTCAACCCATTATCAGACAGCATTAAGACTGAGGTGGTCTAAATGAGGTAGCTGATCTCAACCACTTATTTTTCAAAGTGTAAAGGCCATAGCACCTGCTGGCACGTAAAATGTAGATTTCACAAAACAAGCACCTCATTCTCCACTGCCCATTTTTTGCTGAACTTATTTAAGAATTAGATTATGAGAAGATTTAATGTAGGTTTTGCTAGAAGCCAAGCTAAAGGTCAACTTTAACTAAAGTTTCACTTGCTAAGTCCAAAACATAAATAATTATGAACAGTGATAGTTTTTTTTAGGTGGGAAATAGATTTAAAGGATTGTATTAAAGTTGTATTCCTCTAAAGGTTCTTTGATCCAGCAGAGTTAGTGGAAAGGGGGCTATTTTCCCTGAATCCCCCTTCCCTCTGCAGCTTCCTACGCCCATCCCAAATATGTTCAAGGGGATTGGGAGACCCTTCAGTACAGTGTGGGAGGTGGGAATTGTGGAATTTCCATAATTCCATAATTTCTACACACACCCTTTTAGCTCATCAAATTCTCCACTGGATCAAAGAGTTCTCCATCAGTGGAGGGACACAATTGGATACAATCCATAGACATATTTTAAAGACAAATACATCTTCATATGAGAAAGATTGCAGGTACAATAAGACTAGGTAGGAAGTATAGACTCAGCATACCGAACCACATGCTGGAACCTCTCAAAGGAATCAGGGTGCACGCTACTGAGCCAGGATTCTGATTAAGTTGCTAGGTGCAAGGAAACCTGTTCTGCATATGGGTACTACCTCTTTGTTACCCCAATCCAGTTACAAAAGCACCTGGGAACCAGAGAGAAAAAGAAAGAAAAGTAGAAGATCAACAGAAGTAGAAGAAGGCAAACCAAAGGAGAGAGAAAAGGGGCCAAGCACTAGAGCAGGCATCCCCAAACTCAGCCCTCCAGATGTTTTGGGACTACAATTCCCATCATCCCTGACCACTGGTCCTGTTAGCAAGGGATGATGGGAGTTGTAGTCCCAAAACATCCGGAGGGCTGAGTTGGGGGATGCCTGCATTAGAGGCATGGTGATCGGTCCTTTCTAGGAAAGGAACACGCTGTAACTCACGGGTAAGGCATATGTTTTGCATGAAAAAGGTCCCAAATTCAGTCCCTGCTATCTCCTGATCTGACTTGATATAAGATCACCTTCTATGATCCTAAGAAATTTTCTTTAAAATGATGGCATTTTGTAGGTTACTCTTTTTCCTTATGTAGTCAAGTCTCCAATATTAGCTGAGACTAGAAGAAGTTATCTGGCTTTGGGGGTTAATGTTTGGCACAAACACCAGATGCAGCTGTGTTGTGTAACCTGGAAGGCAGAGAGGAGCTGCACAATTTTGTTGTACTCATTTCTTTGCAATGAGGAGAATCGAGACAGAGACCAAAAAACCCTCCTAAGTGATCTTTTCGTGTTTTGGAAGCTTTCCCAAATGACCATTTAAGTTTGCTCATTAGGCTCCCAAGTTCCAAAAGCCTTAGTTTAGAAAAAGGCAGTGGCCTAATAAGACTTTCCATTCTACTGCAGATGTAATATTTATGAAATGATTATAATGTACCTGCAGCTAATTTGTGGGCAACAGGCTAAAATGGAAGCATATTAACAAGCAAAATGTAAAGCTTTTCTATTGCCTTCTTTAAAAATAAAAAATAAAAACACCTGTGACTCATTTTTGAGAAAGGAAGTGAAGGGAGGTGCTCCTCTGCAGATAACTGTGTCCAATTCATTGACAACATATTCCTTTTACTATGCCAAAGATGTGAACATCCTTAGTCAATGCAGTTTTGGTATAGTGCTTAGCTGCATTGTCCTTTATTGTGTTGGCATAATTCGCTTGTGCTCCAAGCAAAATGTGAAAATCATGAGAAAAACAAATTAATATTTGTTTTTCAAAAGAAGTGTATTTTGCTTGAAGCACAAGTAATATTGAGTTATATTGATGAGAAGAAAAAATTATAATCTTTATACACAGATTTTAAAGAATACATGATCAAGAACGATGAATAAACTAAAAGAAAAAGAAAAAAGGATTCTTGATGCCTTATTTTCATCTGGATTCACATGGGGTTTATATTTAAAGAGGTAATTGCCAAAATGCCAAAAAAGAGAGAGAAAAGATGAGTCCAAATATTAATGCAATATCTCCACTAAATACTGCTTAGGATTATGTCAAATTACCTGTCTCGAGGCCAGCTATTTAAAATAGAATATCTCACATTTGGACAAACTGTTTATAGGTTTATTTGCTTTCTTAAAATAAGAGACCATTGTTTTTTAAACAATAAAAACCAGGGTGTGATCCAAAGTAAATCAAGTCTTATTGGAAGAGACCATACTTGTGTTTACATCCTTTTGGGTGCTGATATACTCAAAATACAATTTCAACCATCCATATACAAAACCATAATACTCAGGCATCTCTTGCACAGTACTGGAAAACTATACTTACATCATGGCAATGATTCACATTGAAGACATCTTAGGGGAAATTAAAAGTGCCTAATGTGGAAATAATGTAAATGCTTCTAAAACATTAAGGTTTCTTTTGCAGTTATCATTTTGTATGCATTCTTTAGATGACTATGACAGTTGAAATGATGCCATCACAGAATTTTAGCATGAAACACTATGTTCAACTAATCAATAAGAGTGAGAGAGAAAAAAGTTCACATCATTCTAATCACTGTAGTTAACCTTTAGTGATTCCTTCCCCCCCAAAAAAACTGCTTTACATGAATGCAATCCTCTGTAAGAGATTATTTTTGGTAATGCAGTTCTTTCTAATCATTCAGAATATTATCTTATAAAGTAATCAAAATTATCATTTAAAAAACATATTTGGCTGGAAATGTTCCCACTCCAAGATGCTTTGGTTATCCCTTCAGAAAGTAGTCTTGCTATATTATGCCACTGTTATTCTCACTTCACTATGTCTTGCACTATGAACAGTGTAAACAATATCACTTGGCCCAAGGCAGATGTGGCTCAACAGAGTCCAAGTAATTATAAACAGTGGAACAGATCTGTTGGTACTGAGGTTTACCATTTGCTGTGCTGTTTGGTAGAGAACTGGCCAGTCTCAGCTTCCTAGAGCATATATTTCCCATATTACATCTTTACAGTTTCATATTTAATATTTTTAATAAAAAAAATAGTACACACACCAAGGACCAATCTCCTGCTGACCAATCTCCTGCTTTCAGTGAAGTGGCTCATAGATTTCCAAGCTCATCGTATCTTAAAATATTTCATACTAATAGCATCTATATAAGCCATGGTAGTTAAATGGCAACTCCATGTTCAGAAGCAGTGTAATTTTGCACACATAAATGTGGAAGAAAACTACAGGACATGGCTATCACTTTCATACCCTGCTTTGGTTCTTGAAATATCTGGCTGGCCACTATTAGAAAGAGAATATTGGCCTAGAAGGGTTTTGATTTGATCCTGCAAGACTACTCATCTGTTCTTACATGGTGCAGAAACCATCTATAGTCCAGATCACCTACTCTTTGGGCAAAATGTCAGGCAAAAAAAATTATTGAATTGTGCTCTTTCTCTGAAAAGTAAGTCCAAACAGGATTCCTCTTAAACCCATAGTTCCAATCTAAAACAATGAAAAATATGTCTGAATATTAGTAAGAAAAGGGGGGAAATCAATTTGTGTTCCCTATCTAGACTTACTGATACTCAAGGGACATTTCACTCATTTAGCAAACTCCCAGAAAGATCAGTTCTTGATCCAATGAAAAAAACTGCCAAAATTACATTTCAGATTGTTTAAGCAGATTTTTTTTGTCCATTGTTGTGGAGCTTGGTGTGCATAAAATGTGACAACTAACCTATTGCAAAGTCAGATAACCTTGTCACATATTATTAGCTCCTAGACTTTATGGCATTTTCTGGCACTTTGATGCCCATAGCAAATTTCCAAACCTAGACTGTTCAGGTCACATTCTAGAACTATGACAGACACCCTTCTCCTTTTATATTAACTAAGCTGTTCTCATTGTCCCCAGTTAACACAAGGACCTGTCTCCTTCCTTTTAGAAAACTGCCCAATTTGGAAGGGATGGGTAAGAACAACATATGGTAGCTTCTTTCTCCTTGACAATCATGGTCGGTAGTTTAAAAGATCTAAAACTCATTCTCTACACAATTTACAGTAAATACTGCATAAAGTAGCCAGTCCTCCAAAAATGGATACATCCTTATGCCTGGGCAAATGGAGAAGTGTTAATGCGTTATCTGAAAACAATGTAATTATCTGATGATCTGAGACAAGTAATTATTTATCCCAGTTGGCTACTCTGGAATTGCCCAGTCAAATCCCAATACCTCTTCCATATACAATTTTCTGATCCATTTTATATCCTTTCACTTGAATCATATTTGCAGATACCCAAGGTTTAGGACTGCCCTGTAATGTACAAACACTAATATTCTTGTGAGCACACACACGCGCTCACAAGCCTTCATATTGCAGAAGGCTGAGTTACTATCACATATAGGGAGTAAGCCCCATTTAATTAGCTAACACTTTATTTCAAGTAAACACCCAGCAGACTTCGAAACTTGATTTAGACAGGTAACGCTTATTTATGTCACTTAAGCCAGATTTAGTCAACAAGGATAACACACACACAAATTAAGATGCACATTAGCACTGGTTCACAGTACTGAAATGTTAAACATTATGTAGAATAAACATTTATAATACTTTAAGTAGAGAATACAGAACAAAAATGTTTTTACATGAAACAGACTAGCCTATTTATACAACAGGCAGAACTTCTGAAAATACTTCAGATGCATGCATCAGATTTATGAAATGATACTCTAACAATGTGCACACATGTCATTATGTTGACCTTCCATGCAAATTTACAATTTGCATTTTGTTTAATCCATAAATACCACCAGAGGTTTGCCGCTGTTACCTTCTGCGAATACCAGAAGCAATGATTATGAATGACAGAAATTGAATAAACTTCAAAGTCTTACACAATCATAGCATGATAGTGCAATTGACACACATAGAATTGCCTATATTAACAAAATTATTTAACATTGCTATTCCAGAAAATATTTGTTAGCAAAAAAAATTTTTTTGTGTTAATATATGTTTGTACAACATAAAATAACCCAGATGGAGCAACAACTTTCCATTACAACTTCAAAATATCTTTCATTTAAGTTATCCCGCACACTCTCCCCAAGCACTGAAAATATTTGTTAAAAATATACTGTCTTAATACTGCCTAGCATAATAACATAAATGGAATTGGGAATGATGATTCACCACAACCCGCAGACCGCTTTTACCTTTGCAGTCTTTTTCTTTTTTCCCCCCAGTAGCCATAGCCAATCATTGCTCTCCTCGTCCATTATGCTTCTCTATAGCAGAGTGAGATGCTTCTTCATTAAGTAGTGTTACAAATAGAACACACCCGAACTCCCAAGTGGAGAATGCTCTAACGGACGCTAAGACTACAGTTCTCAAGGTAACCAGGCTCAGTTGGAAACTGAGAGCAAAGTCAATGTAAGATTAGTTATTTGCAAGCCTTAATTGCACATTGCAGTTTGCCTCAACCCATGATGAACTCTCTTAAGAACAATATTCAGTTAATTTTTTAAGCAATGCAGATAAAAAAGCAAAACAAACAGACAACACAAATTTTACCATTCTTATACTTAAAGCAAAATAAAATTTTAAAGTTTTTTTTTTAATGTACAGCACAACAGACAAGCCAATCCAGTTAGTCATAAAACAATATAGTTCTCTTGTTGCCTTACACAATATGGACAATTGTAACACTGATGGATTTAAACACAGCAGCAGAAAAGGAGAAAGCATACAGTTCAGAAAAATGCTTCTGGCTCACAGAGCTCTGGATGAAATGGTACTTTTCACAAAGAAGAAGAAGAAGAAAAAGTTGTTCTCAACATGAACCTGGTTGTACAACAGAAGAATGGTGGAATGAACCCATGCTTTGTTTATCCCCAAGAAAACAAAGCATCTGGTGGATACAAATGTTCAGATAAAAGTGTAACATAATAGCAATGAAGTAACTGCAAGCAATGAACACAGCAGAGTTCAGACAGCTGACTTTTAATTTCTGATACTTAAAGGAGATACAGCAAGCTGCAAAGCTATTTCTTCCATGACATCATATGGATGCTAACCCAAATGTACTACTTTCTACCAAATCAAAACACAGGAGCTAAGCATTAGGAATACCTGAAAACAATACAAGATGCTTTACTATCTTTCTGACAATTTTAAGAAAGTTTTATGCATTATCCCCCCCCCCCTTCTTTTACACACTATCTGGAAACCACAGATGCTAAGTAAATATTCCGATAATCATAATGGCAAAAGACAGCTGAAATTACCATGCTTCTCCAACTCCATTGTCAAATCAAAGCATCTTTTTTGAAGTTTTCCTATCATCTGGGATCTAGTCTCTGGCGTGAGGGTGGAATATCTTGAGCTGTCATTTTGAGAATGCTCCCAGGTTGCCAAGGCGTCCTGAATCTGATCAGGGAAGCGATGCTTCCAACAGATTTCAAGCCACCTACCCAAACCTGTGCGATTTCCCCATCGCTAGCAATTCTGCCAGTCACTTCCAACCTCACTCCTAAATTATCCGCCATCTGTTATTTACTGCGCAAGTGGAAAGGGAGAGATGAAGCAGCACGTTCACAACAACACGCGAGACGCGTGTCTGTGGGGCACGTATGTTTGGCAGAGAGGATCGGGGCTCAGTGGGGGAACTTTCTCAGCGCCTGCCTGTATTTATTCTCCCCGGGAAACCCAGCCCACCTTTTCGAAGCACACATACAAGGTTGGTGCCGACACCCCCACCCCACCCACGAGCCCCCCCTGCGTGGAAAAAGGCATCTTCCGGGACCTCGTGTCGACCTGGGCAGAAGAACTCCCTAAAAATGCTCAGCCCGAGCCCCATTCGCTACAAACCTCGGATCCCTCCGAAAGCCAGCACGGAAAAGACACGCGTCAGAAGCTCCACACAACCATCTGGCCACGCGCTAGACCCACCCTGCCTGCCCGCGCTGATCGATGGCAGACGCGCGAGAGGCTTCGGGACAAGTGAGGCAAGAGGCGGGTGCGAAGGCAACGAAGACACGCGCGCGCACGTCCACACGTAGGCGGGGAGGGAGGGGGAGGTCGCTGGGCGTTTACCTGCAATGGACACGGCAGCGGCTTCTCGGCGGAGTTTGGGGCTGCTCGGGCTGCAGGGCAGGGCGCCGCTACAGCCTGGAAGGCATGGTCTGCGGCTGCTGCTGCTGCTCCTCCTCTTCCTCGCACTCTGGCTCCGCTCGCCTCCCTCCCTCACTTCCCCGGCTTCCTGGCTCCTCCACGCCCCGCGCCCCTTCCGCCTCCCCTCGGAACTTCGCCTTTATTGTCTCGGCCGCTCGGCTCCCTCACGCCCCGCCGCGCCGCCTCCGTTCCCCTTCCCCTCAGACTCAGCCGCCCGCCCGCCCGCCCGCCTCCCCTTCCTTTCCTTCCCCCTCACGAATCCCGTCCTCCTCCTGCCGCCGCCGCCTCCGGTCGCTTTCCTCCCGCCGTGTCGGCCGCCTCTATTTCTGTCCGTCTCCCACCCCTCCCCTTGGCGCGCGCTGCCTCAGCCTGTGGCCCAACCCTTCGGCGGCTGGCGGGCTCCTCGCCGTCCTCCGCCCCGTCGTCCCCTCCGTCCAACTAGCACTGGCTGCTGCTGCCGCTGCTGCCTCCCCTTCTTCTTCTTCTTCTTCTTCCCCCTCAGCCTCGCCTCTCCCCGCCCACGCGGCCCACCGAAGACAACGTGCCAGGCGCTCGCCCTCCTCGCCGGCTCGGCTCTTAGCGCCTCTCGCGCTCCCGCTCATTCTGCCGGCGGCGGCGGCGGCGACGGGAGAGCTGCTGACTCTTGCCGCCGCCGCCGCGCCGCCGCCGTCTTTATCACGGGGCGGCGGCGGCGGCTGCCTGCTGGCCTCTCCCCTCCTGCTCCCTAACTCCAAGAGCAGAGGCGCGCGCGGGCTCCTGGCTGCCTCATAAATGTGTGTGTGTGTGTGTGTGTGTGTGTGTGTGTTTGCCGGCACGTTGTGTCATCCATTCGCCATGCCCCCCCCCTCAAGCGCCCGCGCCCGCCCATCCTCAGCCTGTAGCTGCGAGACACAAAAGCACACGAACAGCGCTAATCAGGAGAAGCTTCATTAATCTCTGCCCGTTTTTCTCCAGCCTCCAAATATGCCCCCAACCATTCAAATGTAGAGTTGTTGTTATGTATTGCGGTTTTTTTTTAAAACACAACAACAACAACACCACAGGGTTTTGGTTCACCTCAGCAGTTAAGTTTAAAGCAGGGTTGTGGGGGAGATTCTGTATGAAGCCTTCCCCCCCCCCAAGGTTCATTTGGGGAATAATTTACATTTCTCTGTGTGCCCTGTTTTAAAACGGATGCTCTTTATTTTGGCAGATCTTGCATAGCAGCCCATAGATCTAAACACTGGAGTCCCATAGGACTGGTGCCTTGGGGAGGGCACAGAAAATCACCTGGCCACCCTAGAGATGCAAGATGTGGGTGAGTGCACATGTTTGCATGAATCTCTCTCTCTCTCTCTCTCTCTCTCTCTCTATCTATCTATCTCTCTCTCTGTGTGTGTAGGGCTGAACCCTTAATAATGCAAATACAAGGCAGAGAATCTGAGCAGCATGGAATGAGCATGTCTTGTTTTGAAATATCCCAAATCCACAGATCCCGAAGAGGCAACAAATAGGGCAGCTCCTCAGTATTCCCTTACTTTTGAAGTTTTCGACTGGCAGTCTCATCATCAGTCCTTCCATCCCTCCATCGTCTCAGTACCTGGCTTCAGTCCTGTTTCTTTTAAGCATGTGGCTGTGTGCAAACCTGACACACAATATGAAAATGTGATAATTGGCGCTCATCTTGCTGATGCACCACTCATTTGCCCAGCTGAATAAATCCAGAGCGCTCGTTCTCTGCCCAGCTGAGGAAGGGGCATTCACCTCTTTTTTGCTAGGTGGATATTAATATGTAACAAAATTATAGCTGTTGCAGCCCCAGATCTAATTGCTATAGATCATTTCCAGCAGTCCCAGAGAGCCAGCTGCTGGGAAACGGCATGTTTTAGTGAGTGCCTTGTCACACCAACACACCCCACTAGAATAATCGGAAGGGAGGCAGAAACGTTTAATACCACTAGCTGCAGTTATTAAACCCATCACAGCAATGAGAAAGAGGAAACAGGCATATTGCATACACTAAGGTAAGGAAATGTTTTCACCCTCTTCTGCCCAGATGAATCAGGAGGCAAGGTATGTTTCTGATAGCTCTTAAGTTTGCTAAAAATAAATAGGTAAAATGTAAGTGTGTATGTGTGTGTTCTGTACATGTACAGATTTGTACATTACAATTGTGTGTCTCCAGAAGGATCACAGCTTTTCAAAGCTGAGAAAAATGCAGGAGACCACAAACCAATAAGGAACTACATAAATGCAGTAGGAGGCGGCAATTACATCCTTTATGAAACTTTTTTTAAAAAAAAAAAAAATCATTGAAATCTCCTGTGGGATTCTTGGAAGTCAACACCTGCCTTTCAAACAGCCTTGTACAAGAATGGCCCCAACCGAGTGTGGATTAGCAAACTGTGTACACCTCAAGTGATTGGAGGCTTTCAGCCAGCTACACCAAAAGTGGCCTATACTAACTAATGTACCTCCTGAGGAGGCTTGTTTCTGTGGGTAAACTGCAACAAAGAAGTGACCATAAACAATCCTTGCTTATGTTGTAAGTAGCCTTCCTCAGCTTGCTACCCCGTCCTGCCCTTGGGGCTACAAGCATCATCACCCCCTGTGGGAAAAGACATTCACATAACATAATTTCCCAGTTAAAGGGTATCATTCTCCACCTGCTACCTACTCTCCCTAGTTAGATAATTTTAGACTATGGACTTCATGGTATCACTGGAGAGCTCTTTGGACTATATTTTCACTTCTTTTAAAATGCTTGCTTATTTTGGGCACCTGCCTAAGGCATCTGCAATGGCTGCTTCTTCACCACGAGACAATTTAAAGGTTTGGCTACTTGCATGCAAAGCCTTAAATAACCTTGGACTAGGTTATCCAAAACAAGTAGTCTTTTTCCATGTCCAGTAAGGGCATGACAATCGGCTAATGGAACCTGGTTAGTTTTGCCACAGCCTGATGATGCTTGTGGTGACACGGAGCTGGCCTTTTTCACTGCTGACACCCTGCTGAAATAAGAGAGGCCACATCAGTGGGACGCGGGTGGCGCTGTGGTCTAAACCACAGAGCCTAGGGCTTGCTGATCAGAAGGTTGGTGGTTCGAATCCCCGCAACGGGGTGAGCTCCCATTGCTCAGTCCCTGCTCCTGCCAACCTAGCAGTTCGAAAGCATGTCAAAGTGCAAGTAGATAAATAGGTACCGCTACAGCAGGAAGGTAAATGGCGTTTCCGTGCACTGCTCTGGTTCGCCAGAAGCGGCTTAGTCATGCTGGCCACATGACCCAGAAGCTGTATGCTGGCTCCCTCGGCCAGTAAAGCAAGATGAGCGCCACAACCCCAGAGTCGCCTGCGACTGGACCTAACAGTTACCTTTACCTTTCAATCAGTATTGGCATTCCACCTGCTCCAGAAGACGCATAGGTTTTTAGACAAGGATTCCATTGAACTTGTCATTTGATGGTTTTAACTGTTTTTCAACAGTTGTAATTCATATGCTTTTTAATTGTTTTATTGTATATTTTAGTTAAGGATGTGTTGTTACTGTGTAGTTTAGTTATGGATTTATGTTATTGTTGCAAACAACTTAGAATCCATTTAGGTGGTATATAAAATAATAAATGATTATAATAAAAACTTCTGCTGAGTGGGGATCTGGACCTCCACCCTCAAAGTCTTGCCCTGATAACACCACTGACTTTTCTTTCTCCATACTGGTTCTTTTGTGTTCTTATGGGAAGCAGCAGCAGGAAAAGTGGTTGGGTGTGAAAGAGCAGATCTGAGCTGGACTGTGCAGAGGACACCAAACTGGATTGGGGTATCCAATATCTTAGAACAGTGGTTCCCAAACTCCCCCTGCAACAGATCACTTGAAAATTGCAGAGGGTCTTGGACCATGTAGTGATTTTTTTGCCTGTTGTAGCAATTGTAGCAATGATTTTAAATGCACTTTTATTGCTTATTTTATTTCTTATCTATTTTATTGTATTCTACAGAATTAAAATTGCAGTGCAATAAAATGCAACATAAGAAATAAAAGAAGCAGTGAATATTTAATGTGCTGGACATGCCATCTCTCATATTCAAAGACAAATCCACATACACACTGTGGACCACCTGAATGAAATTCATGGACCGCAACTGATCTGTGGACCACAGTTTGGGAACCCCTGTCTTGGAATATAGAAACAAGGTTCAAGATGGTTTGGACAGAATGCAGAACTGGGGCAAAAACTAATAGCATGAATTAAAAAGAGATAAATTAAAGATCTTTATTTAGGTAGGAAGAATCAGATGTACAAAACAAGTTGAGTTTTGACATTAGATGTGGGAAAAGATCTAGGGGTTTCAATAGACTATAAGCTAAACATGAGTCAGCACTGCAACACAGTAGCTGAAAGGGCTAATACAATTCTTGACTGCATCAACAATGTAGAGGAATAACAGCATCCCTATAACAAGAAGTAATGGTACTAATCTATTCTGATTTGGCCAAATGTTACCTGGAGTAAAGCGTCCAGTTCTGGGCACCATAGCTGACAACTTGGAATATGACAAAGATGGTGAGATACTTGGATACCAAGTCCTATGAGAAAAGGCAGAAGGAATTGAATGGGGAGGGGAGCCGCATGGTTTATGAACATGGCTGATAAGACAGTCATCTTCAAAGATTTGAAGGGATGTCACTTAGGTCAATGAGCAGATTTGTTTTCTGTTGCACATGAGGATGAATGAATGAATCGGTTCAAAATTATATGTATAGAAAATGTATACTAAACAATTAGAAGATCGTCCTGATGGTATAAGGAGCAGTGGAACAGACTGCCAAAGAAGGCCTTTAATCAGAATCTGGGTGGGCACCTATGAGGGATGCTTCTGTAGTCCAAGAGTCTTTTGTTATGGTCCACTTCAATTGTGACTTCACAGGGCAAGTCTAATTGCCATTTACACTTTCAGTGATTGATTGCTCAAACTGATTACACTCTGTTGCCCTAATTTTTAAGTACAGTGGTGCCCCGCAAGACGAATGCCTCACAAGACGGAAAACCCGCTAGACGAAAGGGTTTTCCGTTTTGGAGGTGCTTCGCAAAACAAATTTCCTATGGGCTTGCTTCGCAAGACGAAAATGTCTTGCGAGTTCCTGTGGGGGTTTTTTCCTCCCCCCCCCTTTCTAAGCTGCTAAGGCGCTTATCTACTTATCCGCTAAGCCGATAAGCCGCTAAAAGCTGCTAATAGCGCTAATCTGCTAAGCCGTCAATGGGCTTGCTTCGCAAGACGAAAAAACCGCTAGATGAAGAGACTCGCGGAACGGATTAATTTCGTCTTGCAAGGCACCACTGTAATCAATATAAGTTTACAAACTTATTATTATTATTATTGCTCTGTAATAAAACATCACCATTAGGAAAATTTGGAGGCAAACTACACATTACACAAAAATGCATTTAATGAATCCAGTACCTGCAATTTTTAGCAGAACAGTAGTGGGTGCAAGGAGCTGTGTAACTCTTTTTCTGCTGACTATTTTTATGCTCAAAAGCATACATAAAAGCACACACGAAGCTATTCTAATGGAGGATGGCATGCAAGGCAGAGAAGTCTAACATTAATGAGGGACTGATGTTGTCAAATGCTATGTAGTCAACTTGAAGACCAAAATGCAATTTAAAAAAATATAATTAAAATCTTGTCTCATCCATTATTTCACTAGCTAGATTTAGGTAAAAGCACTGTCTTGCAGCATCGATACCATAGCTACATTATAGTGACAATTAATAATTATCTTCTCTAAAGGACTGTAAGGATTACTTTACAATTGTAAGAACTGACCAAAATAATGTATGCAAAGCTCTTTGAACACTATACATATAGTATATATGGTAATTCCATGAAAATGTCAACCTACAGTCTCATTTTTCATTTTCATATATAGTTAACATGTTCTATATCATTTTAAAGATTATTTCCCAAAATTTCAAAATGTCATTTTACAGATGAATAAAACAACCCAGGACTCAGCTACCTTAGTAAAGAAAAAGTGTTTTATATGCGTTAAAACGCTGTGGCACCAGATGGCGGTGTGGAGTTCTGTCTTTTGCCTATGTGATTTCCCACTTTCAGGTTTACAACGCATTTTCCTGAAACACTTTTTTTTATGTGTCTCGATCCAGCCCCACAGTGTGCTATGCAAGATGACTCTGAATCTCTCTTAAGTTTCTTCTTCTTCTAAAGTTCAGTTAAAGAGTTCTTCAAGAAAATACATAATGGGTTAATGACTGTTTATTGTATGTATAGTTTTGCTTTCCCATTTGGTGAAATGACAATAAATTTTGCATTGGAACAAAATCAAATAAGCTTAGGAAAGCAAAACATGAGTGTGTTACATTGGGGGGGGTATTTTCCCTCCTTCAACAAATGAAAAGAAAATTGTATGTGTTTTAATTTTATTTGCTTCTTTGGGGTTCTTAGCATTATGAAAATGTGGTGAGATATTAACTGAAATGTGCTTTACGCACTACAATTATTGTGATCAAAGAAACAGCACAATGGTCCAACTTACGTAGCATGTGTCATTTAAACCTCTTTTTAGGACTCTGGGAAATGTGATTGTGCTGTAATAAAGTGCGGAAGAAGAAACAGCCATTGAAGTGCTGGTGTCAAATTGCAACTTTGTTATTGTTAAGTTTGAAATTGGGAAATTGAAAATAAAATTTGTTAGCCAGGTGGTGCGAGATGGTATTTATTAGTATGGAATCCTCTTCTTTCTTTTTTTAAAAGGAGACTGCAGTAACATCTGTCATGCCTGCAAATGATACATGTAGGTTGAAAAAACCAAATTGTTAGGGTGTCGCCACAGCTACGAGTAAATTCCTGTGGGCATTACAACGTCCCACAAGGATGATGGTGATCTGCACCTTGTGAATACATAGTAAAATGTCATACGCACAAGGTCTTGTTATATTTGTGGCTGTCTTATCAAGGAATAATCACATGTTACATGGCCACAGTTCATTTGCCAGAAAACATTTGATCCCCCATTTCCAATAAACATTATCATGAATTTGACACTTGTCCATGAAATGTTTTGCCACATATGGGGGGGGGGGAATGATTCATACTTCTAGAGAAAACATTTTTCCAAGCTACAGATAAATTCTTGAGGTTGAAGTCTGTTAAACTAGTCACATCTTTTTTAAAAAAACAATAAAAAGAGAGCACTTAAAATACCTGTGTCATACTTTCTGAATTATTTTTGTAAGGAAGATCAAGGCAGTTAAGAAACAAATACTTTAATGTTAATTGGAGTAAAATAATATTAGCTAAAAGACAAACTATTAGGTAAAAAAGCTTACAAATGTAACATTGCTACCATAGAATTGCCTTATAATGGCTCAATAGCAGTGCTTTGGGGGGGGATGCAGGGGTACGTGTACCCCTAAACATTTTGTGAATCTAAGTTTGGCCTCATTGAGGGGCAGTATTTTAATATGAGTAGGAAAATGAGAGTACCCCTAAACATTTTTTAAGAAAAAAACACTGCTCAACAGTACATCACATCAGAGACCAATGTGATTAACCTTAAATTAACAAGGAACCTCTAACAATAATTTGCTTTAATAAATAAAATTATTATCAAGCATTATATTAAACATTACTGTCTTAGTCCTAGGAAACAAAAAGGCTTCTGGTTTGTTTGCCTAGCAGAATACAAAGCAGTTCAAATGGTGGTCATCACTGTGAATCTGGATAAAACCAGTCTACGAATGAGAATTGATATGAAAGAAAATCAAGTATATTATTTTCTGCCCTGGTCCTAGAAAAGTAACATTCTTGTTTGTTCCTCAAGGTATTATTAACTATTGTTGCAAAGGGGTGTTGAATTCTGTCCAAAGAACTGTAAAGTATTGGAATGAAAACTGTACTTAGGTTTTCTGAAACCATCAATTTATAAGACACCATAAGAATGGGATATTTATGCATTGTGCAAGAAAAGTGTTCGCAGCTAACAGTTCCCTGTGTTCCTGTTACTGAACCGGATGCTGAGAAACCAGATTTGGGGATTTAGACCCAAATATTTGTCCTTAACTCGGTGATAATCTTAGGTGATACTATTCTGCAAAGTGGGATGAGGAAAACCCCCTGGTCTGTTCTTGTAGTATTACCACCTTTCCATGACTCAGCTCAGCAACTTGCCAACTTGAAAATGTCATTAAAATGTCATTGCAATTTATGACATGATAAGTATGTATTTGCTTGCTTGCTTTGTAGCCTTCTCTGGTTGTGATGCTTCCCCACATCATAGTTTCATAATTTGCCTGAAGCTGGGAGATATAAATGTGTAACTGGGCTATGCATGGGTGAAACAGACTTAAGATGGCTTGTGAACCTTTCATAAATGTTCCTCAGCGGGTTTGGTCTGTTCCATCACTGCACAAATTTTGAGAGAATAATCCTTTAACAACCCTTAAAATCTTCATGTTTCTAATTGTATAAGATGTGTTTCTTCTTCTTCTTGATATTAGCTGGAAAGTGAGGATCCTATTATGTCCTGTACAAATCCCCAGGGGGTGATGGGACATGGTGATGTGCTGCCACTCTTGGGGAGATTATGGGCTTCCACTTTGGAATGTGGATCCTCTGAATTTCTTCTCCTTATGTAGTCAGGATGTAGGGTGAGAACATGAACCTTCCCAGTGAATATATGCATATTTCTCAGCTTTGAGTAAGATATGGAGGTGTGGTGAGAGGAAGCATAAGTTTCTCAGGCTTCTGTGTCCAGGGAAACTAGGGCTGCATCATCAAACCTTTGTTACCTGGAATTAAGGCCAGTTGAAGTCACTGGACCTTACTTTTGAGTTCAGTACAAATAGTTAAGATTGTGCTATAAGAGGTATTAATCAGCAAAATTGGGTTGAGGATACATCTGTGTGGATGGTGAAGATGATCACCCCAGAATGGAATGGAAAAAAAACTTTGGTCAAGAGACTTTGGCTCATGATGGAAATACTCCTGAACAACAGTCTTGAGGGGCAGATGCGTTTTTCTTGCTGGCTGACAAGGCCTTAGATGAGTTTAGACAATGCACTTGTGTGAAGAAAGTACAAGGTTTGTTTCTCTATGTGGCTAGCAGTGCTGGCAACTTTCATGACTCTTCCTGTCTGTCTCTAGAACAACACAAAACTGTTTCTGCACACTTCCGGGTTAGCGCCATCAACTAATGGCGGATTCCCTCCGAGCTCCGGAGGGAATCAGCTCCACAGGATTGGGTCTTGCCGCTGCGGCGACGCGGGGACCCTTTTAAAAATCACAGGCGCAGAAGCCTGTGAGCGTGGTGACTCGGCGGGCACCATTTGCGCCCCCCCAATCTGCGAAGGAGCCTTTTTAAAGGCTCCGGAACGGGGACGGGGTGCGGTGCGGTGCTGAGAGTAGACTGCGTCTTCTGCGGAGTGAAGCCACAAGCCATTGTCGGAGAGCGCTGACTTTTTCCTTTGAACAATTGGACTTTAAAGCAACAACCCGTGAGTAGTACGGAAATTGGAATTTTAAAGAAAAATTTTGATGAATTAGGAACGAGCGGGGAAGGTTTAAAAAGGAAGTCCGCCCCCCCCCCTGTAAATAATGTAAAGCAAAGGACCTGCTAACTAAGGTCGAGAGAATCTTTTCTTTCTTTTTTGTAAAAGATTTTAACCTCACGATTTGATATTACAAGAAATCTTACTGGAGGATAAAGAGCTAATTTTGGGAGCTGAAGTGTCACCCTCCCGGACCCAGGAGAGTTCCGTGAAAGAGCCTGTTGATGAAGTACCGAAGAGTTTGACAGCTGTCAAGTTAGCTGTCAAGAAGGAAAAAGAGAACTTTGTTTCTGTTGCTTCTGCTGGTTATATTTGTTACAATTTGTTGAAAATAAGGAAGGGCTGATACAAACTAACTTGATTTTTGGATTTGAGCTGAAAGGAACATTAAGGAACCAAAATCCCCCTAGAGGGGGTTTAGGGACATTACAAGAATGGCTGGAGGAGGGAAAATCCAGGCTGAATTGGACAGAGCATTTGTTCTCTTGGGAAAGTTACAAGGCCAAATTGATGTTTTGGCTATAAACGTCACAACTCTGGACTTAACAGTAAATAACATGGTTGAATCTGATAAGGATTTGAAACAGGAAGCCTATTCATTTGGACAAATAGAGAAACCTGAGAGCTTTGAAAATATGGAGAAGGAAACATATGTTGCCCCTGAAGAAAAGGAAGGAGGAGCTGTAATTTTGCAGATGTTAAAGGAGAGCTGTAAATTGAGGCATGACATGATGGCAACAAAGCAAAATAAAAACTTGATGTGGAAAGTCTGGCCTGAATTGGAGAGTGGAAAACTGAGAGATCTCCTTATGTGGAGATCTGAAGACCGAAGGATTATAAATTTGATTAAGGCGGAAGTTGGCGCTTTGGGGACATTTGGATTTGAAAGGAGTTTGAAACAAGATTTGGAATACCCCATAGGCTTTATTTTTAAGTATGGAGGTCTGGCTGGAAGAAACATGGATCCTGTTGGGCCGGAGCCTCTCCGAGATTTGGGGTTTAACATTAAGCACTATCAAAAAGACCGGCAGAGAGGAACTGAGAGAGATTTAAGAGCCTCGGATATGAGATCTCCAGGCTAATACTATATTGAGACTGATGGACACTTGCTGGGGACTGAAACCGGGAAAGGGGTGGATGGAGTCTGGGAATCCAAAGGGTATACAATTATAATTTGTTCTGTTTTTATATTGTTTTGCTATTGGTATGAAAATTTGGAAAGTCGTGGAAGGGAAGTTTGGTTGACATTAGGAAAAATGTTTAAGAATGAGTACTGATGTATAAGCATTGATGTTTAAGTTCGGATAAGTTAAAATTGGTCTCTAAAATGGTCTAAATTAAATGAAGATAAGGTTTGCAAAAATAAATTAAGGAAATGGAAGAAAGAGAAAAAGTAAAATAATAACATGTTAATATAAATTATTAAGTAAAGTTGAGAAATAAGTAATAAGGATTTGCTGAGCTAATAATTTAAATTGGAATACAAGAAGGGGAGGTGTGAGGAGGTCTGAGAAACAAGTTAAAGGAAAATAAGCAATTGAAATTCTATGTGTTTTTAATTGTTTTTAAGTTTTGTATTTTTGTCTTTTTTGTCTTTTTTTGTTTTTGTTTTGTTATTGAAAATCCTAATAAATATTCATTCAAAACAAAACAAAACAAAACTGTTTCTGCACAAGTCTGTCCCGTGACCAACAGAGAACCAAATTTTTAGTGGGGTGAGAGAAAAGGATCAATAAAATTTCAGAAACTTTAGTGTCAAAGATGATGAAAAAGAGACTGTACTCCACGGAAGAGCTCACTTCCATTTCTTTGCTTAATTTGTATTTTTTTGTGAGCTCCATGTTCTTCCCATAGAGTTTTGTTCATTTGCCTTTTATTTATTTTCTTGAGAAGAAGAGATTTGAACTTGTCTCTCCTTCAGTTCTGAAGCTGTTTGTGGACATTTGGGGATATGGCCCATAAACAATTTTGAACATATGTTGCCTTTTATTCTTGCTTGCTCCCAAGTGCTGTTTTTATTTTGCCTTTATTTTTCCACTTTTCACCTTCATCAGGATTCTTCTAGATGCCACCCATTGCATTCTGCATTTGTCTCTCAGCTCTTCTTGGAACCCAAATAAATGGCTTCCTTTGAATTCCTGCCTGCAAAGATATGACTTTCCTCTTTTTTTACAAACTTAAGATAAGTTACTATATAGCTGAAACACAGTAAATCATTTAACTAGTTTCGACTGTCTGATGTCCCTAGGGCTTTGGAGCATCTGGCTTGGTTTGGTTACAGAGCTATTTGGCTATTCTACTGGGATCACCCAACAGAAAATGTACTTTGCAAGGCTGACAAATTCTGGTCTGGATTATACATGCTGATTTATGGATGTGCTAGTACATAGGTGATCCTGCCTGCCTTGTTTGGACTGGGTGTTCATCAATATGCAGATGATACCCAGCTCTACCTCTCTTTCAAATCAGAACCAGTGAAGGCGGTGAAGGTCCTGTGTGAGTGCCTGGAGGCGGTTGGAGGATGGATGGCGGCTAATGGATTGAGGTTGAATCCTGACAAGACAGAAGTACTGTTTTTGGGGGACAGGGGGCGGGCTGGTGTGGAGGACTCCCTGGTCCTGAATGGGGTAACTGTGCCCCTGAAGGACCAGGTGCGCAGCCTGGGAGTCATTTTGGACTCACAGCTGTCCATGGAGGCGCAGGTCAATTCTGTATCCAGGGCAGCTGTCTACCAACTCCACCTGGTACGCAGGCTGAGACCCTACCTGCCTGCGGACTGTCTCGCCAGAGTGGTGCATGCTCTAGTTATCTCCCGCTTGGACTACTGCAATGCGCTCTACGTGGGGCTACCTTTGAAGGTGACTCGGAAACTACAACTAATCCAGAATGCGGCAGCTAGACTGGTGACTGGGGGCGGCCGCCGAGACCACATAACACCGGTCTTGAAAGACCTACATTGGCTCCCAGTACGTTTCCGAGCACAATTCAAAGTGCTGGTGTTGAGCTTTAAAGCCCTAAACGGCCTCGGCCCAGTATACCTGAAGGAGCGTCTCCACCTCCATCGTTCTGCCCGGACGCTGAGGTCCAGTGCCGAGGGCCTTCTGGCGGTTCCCTCATTGCGAGAAGCAAAGCTACAGGGAACCAGGCAGAGGGCCTTCTCGGTCGTGGCGCCTGCCCTGTGGAACGCCCTCCCATCAGATGTCAAAGCAATAAATAACTACCTGACATTCAGAAGACATCTTAAGGCAGCCCTGTTCAGGGAAGTTTTTAATCTGTGATATTTTAGTGTATTTTTGGTTTTTATGGAAGCTACCCTGAGCCCTTTAAATCTGGTTCAAACTGTTACTTCACACTTGCATAGTCATCACTTAATATTGTTAACCACAATATATTGAATGCATGAAAGGGTCATCACAGATATCCACCTTCCATTGATTTGAGCACAAAACTTTTCAAACCTGGTTACTTCACAGCATTGGCTACCTAGCACCAAGTATCTAGAAACTGAATATACAGAGATCAGATGATGTGTAAGCATGGGTCAACCAGCCGTAGATAATTACTGTTGCAGATATTCCTCCGTTTTCTAGAGTTGTATAATATTTTCCATTCTTCCCAGAATGTTTCCCATTTCTCTAACAAGCAAATTAAGCTGTCCTAGTCATTCTGTAGCCATAGAGGACATTCCGAATGCCTGACATCTCCTGCTACCTCATTCCAAAGATGGACTTGTCTGTCAGTTTTTGCTTTTTTGCTCATGAAGTTTGGCATGAGACTCATATTCATGCTCATCTGTTATAAAGGAGTTTCCATAAAGAGTGAACTGTTGCTAATCTTAAATTTTCATCTGCTTAGCACCAAAGGACATTGGCATGAAAGCACAACACAGTTCACCGAAGGAGGGATATTTAGCTTCTGCTGCCATTGGGCCCTCAAACCTGACTGCCAAGCAGCCTTATTTATCACTCAGTGCCCTCAACAATAACACATTTCCTTTACCCCTAATTGCCTCAAAATTTCCTCCAGCTGCTGCTTCCCCCCCAACTTTGCCTTATCCATTAGACATATTTAAATTTTCCCTTTGTTTTGTAATCTACATTTTTTCACACCCTAAAATTACAGCCCTTTCAAGCCGCAAGTCCCTCCATTCAAATAGCTGAACACGGTGTAATTTTAGCATCATATAATTTCCTCCATAATTGCTAAATCATTTTCTTCCTCTTCTGCCACCCTTCCTTTTTATTTCTTGTTTTTTAAAGAAGAAGGAAGCATCCAAGGAGGCACAACTAAAAGAGACAGGAGATTTAATAAAGCTAAGACTGCCTCGCCTCATGTTGCACTATGCCACTGAATCACAGAGCCATAAAACAATATCTCCTCTGTGTGCAAACTTTTCATATCTGCTCTTCCATTCAATAAATCTTAAACTTTCTGGCTCCACAAGTCATCTTAGGTTCACAAGTGCAAAACTCTTTCAAGCGTATCAATGAAATTCCCAAGGAGCATGCAACAAAAAGTATTAAAAACATAAAATGAAACTGTTTAGGGCATTTTTAAATTAAATTTAATTTTGTTTTACTTTTCACTAGTGGTGCCTTAGAGATGGGGAGAACTGACATTTATCAAAATAAAAGTCACACATTTTCACTCTCTTGTATCATGAATGTTTTGTCATAATGGATTTTCGTTTTAATGCTCCAATTACATTTGTAACATTCTTTCAAACTGAATAGCACTAATGACTTCCATTATTATTTACATGCTTCTTTAATTATAAGGTTTTGCATCTCACTCATAACATTCTCTTTCTTTCTCGCTCTCTCCACTACCCCAGATATAAGGCAGATGGATTTTAGCTTTCTGATGCACAAAAGCTCGTGATGATTTAGCCTACATTAATACCTCTTCGTAATGTGCCCACAATCTGAGCGCCTCGCAGAGTTGTAAATTAAATAAAGGAAGAAGAAGAAGTGGGTACGTTTCTCCTCAGGAAAATCACCAAACACAGAGATATATCAAATCTCTTTAAAGCAGTATATATGCAAATTTAATTGAAAACAAATATATATCAAACGGCTTCCCAGGAGAGATGGAAATTTCTCTAAATTAGCAGCACACAAAGCAATAATGCCTATTCTTAACACGTTTAATTTTGCCTGACAGTTTCCTTTTAGTTAAGAATGGTTGCCATTCACTTGGATGGGGAAAGAAGCAAAGGTTGCACTTGGGGACCATGTAAAAACCCTTCACATGTCATATTGGATACAGCAGTCATTGTATTATACAAGGCTCTCATTTGCACTCACCTCAACAGTCAAAGGGATGCGGGTGGCACTGTGGGTTAAAGCACAGAGCCTAGCACTTGCCAATCGAAAGGTCGGCGGTTCAAATCCCCGCGACGGGGTGAGCTCCCATTGCTCGGTCCCTGCTTCTGCCAACCTAGCAGTTTGAAAGCACATCAAAGTGCAAGTAGATAAACAGGTACCACTGTGGTGGGAAGGTAAAAGGCGTTTCCGTGCGCTGCTCTGGTTCGCCAGAAGCAGCTTAGTCATGCTGGCCACATGACCCGGAAGCTGTACGCCAGCTCCCTCGGCCAATAAAGTGAGATGAGCGCCGCAACCCCAGAGTCGGTCACGACTGGACCTAATGGTCAGGGCTCCCTTTACCTTTACAACAGTCAAAATAACAAGCTACTAAAAGTATAAAACTGATCCAGGGAGATGCCCAGAAGTATTTTGCTGTGCATTGCTGTGCAAAACAAGAGCATAAGAATATCCTGCTGAATCAGGCCACTTGGTCCCTCTGGTCCAGAATCCTGTTCTCACAAGTAGCCAACCAGATGCCTCTGGGATGCATGAAACCCAACCAATTTTGCCCCCTGAGCACAACAACACTCTCACCTCCTGTGGTTCCAACAACTGGTATTCAGAAGCCTTCTGCCTTCAACAGTGGAGGCAGAACAAAGCCGTTGTGGTTAGGCAGTTAAACAGATTTATATGTTAGAGAATGCCACCTGTCCCATGTTTTACTCTGCCCTAGGAACTCAATCACATTTACAATGCTGTGGCACACATCAGAGCTGGCAGAACATCCTAATTTCTCAGGCAGAGCTAGCCTACTGCATGAATACTAAAGGTGTCAAAATCCACGTCTCGATAAGCCCTAAAATTTGGTGCAGCATTACTAGAAAAATCTGACATGGAGAATATTTGCACTTATCCATCAAGATGGGGGATTCAGACTGCACTGCAAAAACAGCTACAATGTTTTCAGCTTCCAGGAAAGCTGAAGTCTTGCAGACATTGATTTCTATAAAAGTCTGGAAACAGAACATTTGCACAAGTATATACTTCTCGCCCAAACAGGGAGTTCGTAAGCACTCTGCAATGGTTAAGATACCTCCAAGTCAGTCAGAAAGCTGGAATTTGAACCACATATAAAATATATTGATTAGTAGTAGTAGAGAATAGAAGGGAGAGAGATTAAGATACTTCAGGAAACCCTGAAATCTCAAATTCGCATTGCGCAAAGCCTCTTCAAAAAATCTGAAACTAGAACTTGTTTGCACTCAAGTTGCATGAAGTTTACATCATAACTTGGAAAAGTCAATTAGGCTCATGCACCTTTGATAACTGAGCCAATGAGAAAATTTCAATCTTGTCACACAACTACACTTGCTGAAACTCCCTCTTCTACATAAACCCCCCCCCCAAATTTTATAATTTTACTATACAATACAGTCTCCACAGAGAAAGGAACATCACATTAAGTTTATGGTGTCATTTTACATGGTCTTAAAACATTAGCAGTCCATATAGATTCTCCACTGACAGGGATGTGGGGCCAGTGGGAGAGCTTTATTCTCTCCCCCCCCCCTTATGTATGAAAAGAGGGGAGACCAGGTTTAATCCAATTTGCAACTCTTCTAAGCCCAGTTAGTCATTCTGAACTAGCTATATCCCAAATATTATGGAAGCAGATCTGAAGCGGTAGCTCCGCCTGGGATTTCCAGTGAGATGCTATCACTAGACATGTGGCTACCAGTAGAAAGGGGGGTGGGAATCAAATCTTTCTGCTGGATAGTAGGGTTGGAATCTGGGTTTAGTGAAAGCAGGGCTAAGGCTGGGTTTGGCGAGAGGCTGTTTTAACCATTTTGGATGTGATATAGAAGACCCTGGTCCAAAACATATAAACAATTTTGCATTCCCACCAAGCATGAAAATATGTTCCAAGATTCCTTACTCTGGCTTCTCCTCAGATCGCATAAATCTTTCACCTTTTACTACATAACTCTTAAAGATGAAGAAGTCCCATCACCTTCTGCACCTCGTCACCTACCCACAACAGAGACCAGCCATCAAGCACAGAGTAAGAGAAACTGAACATGGATGGGATGTTTTGCTACAGGAGCTCTGGTGGCTCGCCAGAGTTGTATTTGGGGGAAGGGTTGCTTATATGAGCATCTAGAAACACAGATCTGTGCATGCAGAATTGCAAACTTCACTACGCATCTTGCATAGTCTTCAATAAAATTTCATCAGATTGCATTATTTACGCTGTGCTATGGAAGCTGTTTAGAACAAAGTTTTGTCCTCTTAGGTATGTCCCCAAATGTGCCTTCGGTCAGTAATAATTGAGATCTGTGGGAACATGTAATGAAGAAAATGAATAATGGGGTGATCTGGGTAAGAAGAAAAATGTAAGGGGAAAAGCTGTTCTAAGGAAACCTGCCCTGTTTCGTTGCTGAAACCAGTTTGTTTGAGGGGGGGGGAGTATTGTGTATTAGGCTCACAGCCAGTGATGGGCAAATGCCAGTTTCTTCTTTTCCACATCATTTGAAAGTCCTTATGAAATTCATCGGCATTCTAGTGCATTTTTTTGCCTTATAAACACATTTTTGCAAGCAATTTCCGACGTTCGGTATATCACCCTTTATCTGATGATCACAGGGTGGTTCACAACATAAAAATACAAAATGAGGAGAACCCAAAATATATATTTTTAAAACCCAAGAAAACAAAAAGAAACCAATAACCCCCTTCCTACAAACACATTTAGAAGGACATAGATTGTTTGCAGAGTACCTGGGGGAAAAGAAAATTGCTGCAGAAAACTTAATCCTCAAAGGATGACTAAAAACATGAGCATTAATATTATGATTTCTTTGCAGAAACCCATGAGATTGTATAAATAAAGGGAATAAACCCTATTACATGGATTCTTAGATGTTAATTTCGACTGGTAGAAGCCTAGCCAGGAAAACCTGCTAAGCATGGGTATAATATGATCCAAGTGGATAACTACCATCAACCACATTCTGGGACAAATAGCAGCTTCATTACTGTCTTCAAGGCCAGCCACACATAAAGGACATTGCAGCTATTTACCCTGGAGGTAGTAAAAGCATGAATTGCTGGGACCAGGTTTCATTTCTTCTGAGAAGGGCACAATTGGTGTACAAGATAGAGCTGATGAAACATGTGCTTTTAACTGAGCATCTGGGTGTAGAATTGGGTCCAGGAGAACTCCCAAATTGCAGAAACATTTGCTTCAGGGGGAGTGCAACTCCATCCAGAACAGGCTGAACAACTGATCTGAGATCATCAGGACATCCAAACAAGAATGCTTATCTCTTATCAGGATTGAAACCCATTACATCTATTGCATACATTAAAATTTTGAAGCATTCCCTATCAAAATCTAAATATATTTTATTTATCAACTGCTAAGTATTCATTATTTTATTTTGTTTATTTCTTTATTTTAAAACACCTTACTGTATATCCTGCCTTTGTCCTAAGACTCAAAGATGGTTAAAAGAATAAAACAATAAGGAATGGGGAGTGGCGGTGGAAATCAACAGTATTGTAAAATAGAACAATGCAGTGAATATTGCAAGCAAGCAGGTTTTCTAGAAAGCTTGATGTTTATCAAACTGAAAATTCTGAACCTGTGCATCAAAGAGGTAAAACATATGTACCAGATTTGCATGTGCACACATACAAGCTAGTTGCATTAGCTTTGTGGAAAATGACTAACTGTGGCATCATGTCTACTCAGAAATAAGTCACATTGAATTCAAAGGGGATTCCTCCCAAATAAATGGTTTCAGACCTTCAGGCTAACTTGGCCAGATGTGCCATTTTGAAATTGCTAGTTGGCTTCATAGCTGTTCTAGCAATGCAGGCTTTCTTCTACCAATACATAAAACTAGGAGATCAATTAACAAGTGCAAAAAGACACACTCCTCAATGAAAATGCACAATAAAACTGTCCCCAATACATGGACAAATGGATTCTCAACCTGGAGGGGCTGGTAAATATGTCAGTATACTATAATCAGAAAGTGGCAAGTAATACAAATAATTTTGCCAATGTGGCTAATCTGCCACAATGACTGAGCGTTCAGTGCAGAGGTGCTGGTGTTGTTTGGGCTGTAGATTAAGCCAACAACATCACATGCTCATGCAGCTCCAAGAAAAACTCACCTCTCTGGAAATCATGCAGGCTACACATCACATTGCAGTAACTCTTTTCCTGATAAAAGTCATACATACCACTTACCTTCAAAAGAAAAGTTGCACTAGTACACAATCTGAATTGATTTCAGAGGAGCTAATGGAGAAATCTTCTACCAGCTGAACAGAAGCTCTGCTCATTTTATTCAAGGTGTTCGGCAAGCTAAACAAGATGCATGTCTTACTGTTTGCAAATGCTTGGTTTCAGTTATGCATCTGTTACACAATTGCTTCTTCTATATTCTGAGTCATTGGTAGTGTCCAAAAATAGTCCTTTCATCTTAAATTAAGAGAAGAGCATTATAGATCATGCAGACGGAAAATCCTGTCTCCTTGCTACTAACAAATACGCTACAGGGCCTTAGACTAAGAAAACTGCTGTATTATATCTTAATGCTAACAGATGCTACTGCTGGCCTGCTTAAGAGATCGAGAAAGAAAAGAAGTGGGTGGAAAGAAAAGAGAGAAGGATGAGGGATTTACAAATGAATACATTATTTGCATACATGTAGGTATTGGGGAAAGGAAAATTAAAACTTTGTGCATAAAAAGGGGTGTTCACCTGTTATGTTCAACAAGAGTACAATCTGTGTACCTATGTACACATAGTTGAGCTGTACACTTGTACAATTGCCCACATGTAGCATTCAACAGGTGTATAGTTTATGTAGGTATGTACACAACAGTTGAGATGTACAACACAACAAACATACACCCTTTCACACAAACACTTGTACATACATAGACAACAGCTTGCGCCTGCATTCAGTGCAAAGAATGAACAAGCATTATGCTTATAAGAATGGCAAGCTACTTCTGGCTCATAAGACATGTGCTTTTCAGTTCCTTGTTCTACTCTCCAAAGTTTCATAATCAATTAATTTTCCTTGACAAATTCATACTGTATTGGTTGTACCTTTCTGTTTCCAAAAAGATGTTCCAAAGTGCATGTTAGTTCCTGAGAGGAAATAGAAAATAAGCAGACCAGTACCCCAAGTTAGCCAAAGTTGAGTCAAGACCGTTGGGTTCAATAAGCATGTTTAGGTACTGAAGTAAGATTATTTGCATCTGCCCAACTTTGGCAAGTCACATTTTGGGAATAATTCACAGGACTTGTTGCTAGGTACCATGTCTCTAGGATCCTACTTCAGCCTTCATCACAACAGTGGCTCCCTGACTTAGATTTCTCTTCAAAACAAAAGAAAAGAAAAAAATTCCTTCCAGTAGCACCTTAAAGACCAACTAAGTTAGTTCTAGGTATGAGCTTTCGTGTGCATGCACACGAACGCTCATACCTAGAACTAACTTAGTTGGTCTTTAAGGTGCTACTGGAAGGAATTTTTTTTCTTTTATTTTGTTTTGACTATGGCAGACCAACACGGCTACCTACCTGTAATTAGATTTATCTTGTCAAGTGTGTCAGAATCAAGGTCCTTTCCGGAGATAGATTCCAATTTATACAATAAATATACAACATGTAAAAATCCAGTTGATTCAAAAGACTACTCAGTTGTAGTCTGCACATTGAAAAAGGCAAATTGCCAATTAACAGCCCTGGTTTTTGTGTGGTTCTTGTTACACATGCATTCCTTTGGCTTCGACTCACTTTGTAAAAAGTTGCAAACGTGTCTATTTCTGTAGCCAGATCCCCATATTTTATACAGAACCTAGGGTAGTATACATAGTTTTGGTCAATGTTGGATGGCTGATTCCAATCACCCACCCCCTCTCTTTCCTCTTCCAAAGATCACACTCTTGGAAATGACTTGTATCTACCATCTCCTGTAACAGGGCTACACATTTTTTCTTCCAAACCAAGTAAAAATACCTGAGCTTTAGCAATAGTACCAATCTGTCCTTAGCTGAACTAAGTAAGATAAAGATAGGAAAATACCATCCTTTCAAAAACATCTTAACCCAACTCTTCTGGGGTAAGGGGAAAAAATTAATAATTTAATCAAGGCAAGCTAGGATCAATCATGCTATTTGAAAGGATTTCCTGATGAATGACAAGTCATTAAATGGACCTGCTGAGAAAACAAACCAGCCCATGCGAGGTCTCAATAATGTGATCTTGGAATGTCAAATGGAGGCGGGGAATTGAGGAGCAAAACTATTGAACCAAAGGGAAATATTAAAAGTAAGGATTGTTCAATTTTCTTGTGAACTTGTAAAGAACAAAGCTACAACAGGTGACTTGAACTGTTTGATCAATGATTGTTAAGAACAGTTTGTTCAGGTCTCTTTCTTCTTCCTCTTCCACACCCCAAGCATTATGCAGTTATGGAAAGGTGCTTTTTAAATGCATTTTGGCTGAGACATTATGCAGGTGCACAACAAGCTAACCAAAGGCTGAAAATTAATAGCTTAGGACTAATAATTGCTCATCCTCTGTACAGCAGAACATTCAGCCCAAATCTGCATGTATGCCTATATTTCATTAACTCTTTTGCCCCAGGAAGTGAAGATACTGTTCTCCTTGCCTAAGTTCTGATGTGACTCTTGATTCAGCACAGAAACTCTGTGGGTGTTAAGGGTTATCTGTGTGCTCTGTTGTCCTTAACTTTCTGTCAGAAGCTACCAGGGCTCGCCCAACATATTTTGCTGCCTGAGATCAAGGGCAAGATGCTGACTCCTGTTGCCATATTTTGAAGAGCAAAAAAGAGGACACATTTGCCGACTTCTGCTTTTAACTATGGATCGCTATGATGACTCTCATTTCAAAACAGAGGATGTGTCCTGGGAAAAGAGGACATATGGCAACCTCCCCATACAGAGGATTCCCATGTTATTTCAACAATGGTGGTGAGATCTACTGAATCTCAGATAGCATGGTTAGTTTAGGGGGGTAGGCCAGGGAGGCGGCATGGAATACACATATTTTTCACTTGAAAGGGGAATGGTTAGGAGGGGGTGACCTAGAAGGAACATCTCTCCCCCCCCCCCAGCATTTGCTGCCTGAAGTGGTCACCTCATTTTGCCCAACAGTAGGGCTGGCCCTGGAAGTTACCATAATAGTGTACAACCAATCCACATGTAACCCATCAAATGAAAGCCTGGAATGTCAGGCTGAAACTACACAACAACACAGGGAGAAGGGTGGGTGCTGTAAACCCATACCTTCCTTCATGCGTTGTCCGGTGACATTTAGTGGGGAAAGTGTGGGTGACATCATCACAGCAGCATGTCCCACCACTCTGCTCCATTGGCTGCCATTGGGGCAAGGAAATGCTACAATCCTGGCATCATGCAAGGTCTTTTCTTTTTCTTTTAAAAAAATAATATTTATTAAGAGTTTAAAGATTACAAAAAGAAAGAAAAAGAATTAAACAAATCAATATAATACAATACAAAAACAAAAACAAAAACACTACGTAGAACATTGAGTTAACAAAACAAAACAAAAACAATTAAAAACACTTCCAATATTTTCAATCTTAACTTTCATTCACTTGTTTCATTGACTTCCTCACGCCTCCCTTTTTGTATTCCACTTCAATTAACTGTTTCAGCAATTCCTTTCCATCTTCTTCTGTTTTCTGTCCTGTAATTAAGCTTAACATATTCTAACCTTGTTTTTTTCCCCTTTAATACATTAACAATCTATCTGTACCTAGTTCCTTATAACATTTCTGCCAAAGCCATATAACTTCATTCCACCATTTTTCTAAAGCTCATTAATTTTACAATATTTCTGTAAATAATCTTTACATTTTTTCTAATCTTCTTCCACCGACTCTTCTCCCTGGTCTCGGATTCTGCCAGTCATTTCCGCCAATTCCATATAGTCCATCAGCTTCATCTGCCATTCTTCCCGGGTGGGTAAATCTTGTGTCTTCCAATACTTCGCGATGAGTATTCTTGCTGCTGTTGTTGCATACATAAAAAAAAGTTCTGTCGTTCTTTAGCACCAATTGGCCAACCATGCCCAGGAGAAAGGCCTCTGGTTTCTTCAGAAAGGTATATTTAAATACCTTTTTCATTTCATTATAAATCATCTCCCAGAATGTCTTAATCCTTGGGCATGTCCACCAAAGGTGAAAGAATGTACCTTCAGTCTCATTACATTTCCAACATTTATTTTCGGGCAAATGGTAAATTTTTGCAAGCTTGACTGGTGTCATGTACCACCTGTAAATCATTTTCATTAAATTCTCTTTTATGGCATTACATGCCGTAAATTTCATACCTGTGGTCCATAACTGTTCCTAGTCAGCCACCATAATGTTATGTCCAACATCTTGTGCCCATTTAATCATAGCAGATTTCACCGTTTCGTCCTGAGTGTTCCATTTCAATAGCAAGTTATACATTCTTGACAGATTCTTAATTTTGGGATCTAACAATTCTGTTTCCAATTTTGATTTTTCCACCTGGAGGCCAACCTTTTTATCCAAGTTATATGCCTCCATTATTTGGTAATAATGAAGCCAATCTCACACTTTGTTTTTTAATTTTTCAAAACTCTGCAATTTTACCCTGTCTCCATCTTGTTCCAAAATTTCCCAATATTTCGGCCATTTGGCCTCCATATTGAGTTTTTTCTGTGCCTTCACTTCCATTGGTGACAACCATCTTGGGGTTTTATTTTCTAACAAATCCTTATATCTTATCCAAACATTAAACAATGCTTTTCTAACAATATGGTTTTTAAACGCTTTATGTGCTTTTACCTTATCATACCACAGATATGCATGCCAACCAAATACATCGTTAAAACCTTCTAAGTCTAGCACATCAGTATTTTCAAGAAGCAGCCATTCTCTCAGCCAGCAAAAAGCAGCTGATTCATAGTAAAGTTTAAGGTCTGGGCAAGGCCTTTTCTTTTGAGTATATTGCTAGGAAAACACGTATGGGTGGCAAGTACTTGTCTCCCCATAACAGTCCTTTGGGAAAATGTGTTAAACAGAAAAGAAGGCGCTGGGCCCATGCGCCATTGCACCAAGCCAACAGTGCAGGGCGGGCCTTTTTGGGCAGGGTGGGGATAAGGTTTAGTGTTGTGCCCAAACCCATCCTCCAATTTCAAAGTGTTCTTTCCCTGAGAAATAAGCTGCTGTTTCTCCACGATCTGCCTTTCTCAGAACACCTTCAAATTCCTTTAGAATTTAAGAACCTGCTGGATGAGGCCAAAGGACCATTGAGTTCAATATCCTGTGCTCACAGTGCCAAACTCGATGCCTGTGAGGAACGCACAAGCAGGACCCGAGCAAAAGGGCACTCTCTTTTCCCCCTGCCGTCTCCAGCAACTGATATTCCGAAGCATTACTGCCCCTGACCAATGAGGTCTGGTGGTGATGACATGTGATACTATGTGATCCCTGTATGTCTGCCAACATGCTGTGAAGAAGCCATTTCAGGTTTCTCTCTTCTTGTTTGCTTTAAAGCAGCGGGTCTCAACCTGTGGGTCCCCAGATGTTGTTGGACTACAACTCCCATCATCCCTAGTTAGCAAGGCCTGAGCTCAGGGATGATGGGAGTTGTAGTCCAACAACATCTGGGGACACACAGGTTGAGGACCAATGCTTTAAAGGAAACATGCTGAAATAGCAGCAGACAAGGCTGTGTACAGATTTGAAAAGATGAATTTAAGCTTAGGCTGCAGAAAGGAAATGGAGCTTTAACTGCTTGCCCTCTGAAATGGCAGCTTTCACAGTGAAGATCAAACTTCTGAGAAATTCAGAACAAGGGGCGTCTTACCCATAGAGACTGGTGGCACGCGGCGCCAGGGCGCCAAGGTCTGGAGGGTGCCAGGGAGAGGCGGAGGTTCCCAGCATCAGCTCGCCGCCCATACCCACCTCCACCATGCCGCGCCGAAGCAGTGCCACACCCGGAGCCTCCATCTGCCGTGGCCACCGTGGCATGAAGTGGCTAGCTGATTCCAACCTCCACCTCTTCCCCGCCGGAGGAGCCACCCTCCAGCCACTGCCCGCCTCCTCCAGCCCCGCCGGCAGCGCTGTCCTCCCTAAAAAAGCTCTGGGAAATGGGGGGGGGGGGGGCGCCGGAGGGAGCTTTGCACCACGGCACTGGATATGCTTAAGACGGCCCTGTTCAGAACCATACCAGCCCTGACTAGATGCAGGAAGTGCAATGGACAATAATGTGAGCTGAGGTCCTGAGCTGAATGTTTGCTTAAGCAATGCATTCATAAGGTGGCATGAGCCAAACCATGCTGTCTCGTGCCCATCTCTTCTCAAACTGCCCTGCTGCCCTGGGCTCCTTTGGAGTCAGGTGCGGAATATAAATTCTAACTCAACAAACAAACAAACAAATGTGAGGATGATAATACTGGCCTACATCAGAGGATTGTTGTAAGGATAACTGAGATACTGAATGCCAAGGGCTTTGAGCACCCTGAAGCATAAATGTCATTAGCTTTGAGCTACTTATTCTGGGCTGAGCTGTTGCTCCTAGATCAATTCTCCTTCAATTCCAAAATAATGAACTGCCATCATATCTGTATTTGAGATAGCACCTTTGTGCTTTGAGCACTCTGCAACACTAAGTATTCTCTGGGAAAGTTAAGATAGGAAATGTCACCTTTATTGTAGCATCTGCCATAACAGATTATAATGATTC
The DNA here is from genome assembly GCF_951804945.1 of Podarcis cretensis. NCBI lineage: Eukaryota > Metazoa > Chordata > Lepidosauria > Squamata > Lacertidae > Podarcis > Podarcis cretensis. The sequence goes on along the minus strand of NC_137181.1, from coordinate 52,201,762 downwards.
TCTCGTACCGTTCTGGGCAAATACAAATTTTACACTGTCTGTTTTTAATTAGGGATTGCACTCTCCTTTATACTTATTTGATCTTGTCAGTTTCAAAGCTGTCCTTTAATGCTTGGCTGGCAGTTTTTAATTGCTCGCCAAATGCTTATTATAAAGCTTTCGTAAAAACCGCGCATTGTTCACAGTGGATAGCTGTCAGGGAACTGCCATCAGGGCCAGAGGGAGAGAGCGGGCTCCAGAGGGATTCCAGAGAGCGTCCCGGGATGGGGAGAGGCAGCCCATCTTCTGGGGAAGGGAATCAGCGTAGCACCAGTGGAGAAGGGGGGCAGATGGGGGAATCGGCGAGGCGGTCCCATGACTCCTTGCCGGGGACCAGCGGGGAGAGTAAGGGTCCTCCGCTGCCCACACCCTCCTTGCGCAGAAGGCTTCTGCGCAGGGAGAGTAGGCGGAGACTAGGCGTCAAAGAGCTTCTTTGCTGGAAGAAGTTCAAGAAACGCCCACTGATGGATTCTGCCAGCGATTGAGGCAGCCATGGGTGAGTGGCTGTCCAGACAGAAAAGGTTCACTCAGGCAACCCAGCCAGGTGTGGCACCGGTTTACGCATGAGCAACCCCTAGAACCATTACAATAGCTATTGCAAAAACAACAACAACAACAACAACCCCAACCTGTTGCTATTGCAACTCGTGACTGAAAATATTGTACATAATATGATGGTCAATTCATATTTTTTTAAAAATAATATTTATTAGAGTCTAAAGATTACAAAAAGAAAGAAAAAGAATTAAACAAATCAATATAATAAAATACAAAAACAGAAACAAAAACACTACATGAAACATTGAATTAACAAAACAAAACAAAAACAATTAAAAACACTTCCAATATTTTCAATCTTAACTTTCATTCACTTGTTTCATTGACTTCCTCACGCCTCCCTTTTTGTATTCCACTTCAATTAACTGTTTCAGCAATTCCTTTCCATCTTCATCTATTTTCTGTCCTGTAATTAATCTTAACATATTCTAACCTTGTTTTTTTTCCCTTTAATACATTAACAATCTATCTGTACCTAGTTCCTTATAACATTTCTGCCAAAGCCATATAACTTCATTCCACCATTTTTCTATAGCTCATTAATTTTACAATATTTCTGTAAATAATCTTTAAATTTTTTCCAATCTTCTTCCACCGACTCTTCTCCCTGGTCTCGGATTCTGCCAGTCATTTCCGCCAATTCCATATAGTCCATCAGCTTCATCTGCCATTCTTCCCGGGTGGGTAAATCTTGTGTCTTCCAATACTTCGCGATGAGTATTCTTGCTGCTGTTGTTGCATACATAAAGAAAGTTCTGTCCTTCTTTGGCACCAATTGGCCGACCATGCCCAGGAGAAAGGCCTCTGGTTTCTTCAGAAAGGTATATTTAAATACCTTTTTCATTTCATTGTAAATCATCTCCCAGAATGTCTTAATCCTTGGGCATGTCCACCAAAGGTGAAAGAATGTACCTTCAGTCTCATTTCATTTCCAACATTTATTTTCGGGCAAATGGTAAATTTTTGCAAGCTTGACTGGTGTCATGTACTACCTGTAAATCATTTTCATTAAATTCTCTCTTAGGGCATTACATGCCGTAAATTTCATACCTGTGGTCCATAACTGTTCCCAGTCAGCCATCATAATGTTATGTCCAACATCTTGTGCCCATTTAATCATAGCAGATTTCACCGTTTCATCCGGAGTGTTCCATTTCAACAGCAAATTATACATTCTTGACAAATTCTTAATTTTGGGATCTAAGAATTCTGTTTCCAATTTTGATTTTTCCACCTGGAAGCCAACTTTTTTATCCAAATTATATGCCTCCACTATTTGGTAATAATGAAGCCAATCTCGCACTTTGTTTTTTAATTTTTCAAAACTCTGCAATTTTACCCTGTCTCCATCTTGTTCCAAAATTTCCCAATATTTCGGCCATTTGGCCTCCATATTGAGTTTTTTCTGTGCCTTCGCTTCCATTGGTGACAACCATCTTGGGGTTTTATTTTCTAACCAATCCTTATATCTTATCCAAACATTAAACAATGCTTTCCTAACAATATGGTTTTTGAATGCTTTATGTGCTTTTACCTTATCATACCACAAATATGCATGCCAAAATATGATGGTCAATTCAACCTAGACTGCCAGTATCAACTCTCCCATTTTACCTTATAGAATCTCTAGGAGTTGGAAACTTTGCAGAAGTTTAACACAGACAGTCTTTTCCATGACTGCAGAACTGCTCCATCGGTTGCCTTTCTACCTACCATGACCAGGATCCTAAGACAAAGTAACTTAAGGAAACTCAAGGAAAACAAGCTTCCCCTCCCCCCCACTGCAACCAGCTGTGCCCCGCCTCTCCAAGACCATATGGAACATGGCAATGGGGGCTTATGTGAACTTCTTTAACTTAACTTAGAATCTAAGCCTGATTTTGAGCAATCCCACCCTCAGAAAGAAACCCCGGATGCCTAAACTAAATTGTTTAAGGGGATCCTTTGATTTTTCAGACAGACCTTTCAGAGGGGGTGCAAGTGGCTGTAGGGAGGAGGAAAGGAAAGGAAACTTCCCCAAATTTCCTTAAATTAACTTATCTTCAGTTTTGAGCCACAGTCTGTTAAAAGAGATTTGACCAGCAATTTATTTTAAAGGTTCTGAAAGGTCACCAGCACTGAAACGCTTTTACTTCCCCCCGCCCAAAAATATCCCTGACATGTTTAATTTGATCTGGAACCTCCAAATGCCTCTTCCCTTAAACTCAGGTGAAAGTTGGGAGCAGCAGAACTCAACCGAGGAATTTCTCAATCCCTATCAGAGCTTCTTCATTTTTCTTTGAAATATCTTGCTTATCAGGACTTGAGCAGGAACATCCGTATTTGCATTGCATGTTGCTTTAGGTGAAGATGCAAATCTGTTTTACCTGAGGATGTAAATCCATCAAATTCTGCCAAAAGCTTAAGGGAAGGCCAATGTAGATGGTTCAACTCAGCTGAAACACATGGAGACGGAGCTAAAAGAATTTCCATCGGTGCTGCTCTGAATATTCTCTGCTGAAGGTAGAACATTCTGAATATTCTCTGCTGAAGGTGAATATTCTCTTGCAGAAGGTAAGTTCTGGGTAGAATTCCCCCATCCTCATTTTTATTTTCATTTTTAAAAAATAACATTATATTGTAACAATATGTAGCCAAACCCATTATACGTTGAAAATACTTGCTTCCAATGCAGAAAAAGAAAAGAAATGAAGAAAGATAAAAAGGAATATGAACTGGGGAGAGGATAACAAAACTCTACAGGCACCTCCCCAATCATGTGTGATCAGCATGTGCAGGACTGCTGACGAATGTGTGATTTTTGGGACTGAAAGAGGACAGGGTGGGGGTGACATGGGGTGGGGGCAGAATGGGCCAGAATGTGAATTGGACAGATGCATGCAGCAGCTGGGAACAGAACCCCGTGTATGTATGAATTCCCCTGTAGAGCACCATGAATAAACTAATAGGAAAAATAGCATCATTTTTAATGTTAGTCCTGAAATGGAAAAAAATTAAAAAGCCCCACTCATCCTCATAGTTTGTTTGTTTGTTTTTAAGTATGCTTTTTCTGTTTATGGGAATGTTCAAGGAGGCAGGAGAAGATATATTGTTTAATAATATCCTTCCTAACTTGCACTAGCAAGTTCTATAACTTAGCAGAGTTCTAACATTGCCCTTTTAAATACACAGCATTTAGCTTGTTGCAAGCTTGTTTAAGCATCTCAATATAGGATTCCTGGTAACCCCATTTAGGTAAAGGTACCCCTGACCCTTAGGTCCAGTCGCGGACGACTCTGGGGTTGCGTGCTGAGGGAGCTGGCGTTTGTCCGCAGACAATTTCCGGGCCATGTGGCCAGCATGACTAAGCCGCTTCTGGTGAACCAGAGCAGCGCACAAAAACGCTGTTTACCTTCCCACCAGAGCGGTACCTATTTATCTACTTGCACTTACTTTCGAACTGCTAGGTGGGCAGGAGCTGGGACCGAACAACGGGAGCTCACCCATCATGGGGATTCGAACCGCCGACCTTCTGATCGGCAAGCCCTAGGCTCTGTGGTTTAGACCACAGTGCCACCCATGTCCCGCAATCCCCTTTACTAACCCCGAAAAAGAATAGACACGACACAATCTTGTGTAAAACGTATAAAAGAAGTTTACTCACACATTCAGTTCACAGATGGATCCCTGAAGGCAGACTTAGTTATAGAAGTACATACAAGTGGAATCTATCCCATAAGGAGATAGTCCCTTTGTGTTCTGTTGGCTAGAAGCATTGTTGCTTCTGCGAGGAATGGAGTCAAAGAGAGAGGAGGAGGGCTGTGTGCCTGGTCCTTTTGTCACCCGGACAGGTAAGGTCACACCCACCTCTAGTCACATGCAGAGGAAGTCTGCCCCAGCCCAGGAGGAAATAGGAAATTTTCTACTAGCTGGAGCAAACATCCCTTTTCATGTCCACTCTAGGAATGTTGTATTTGACTGCTATCTGTGTTTCACATCCCACACTGTTTGGTGTCTGTTGGAACTGCTTTGCTCAGTAGAAAGCTGGTTCTTTCTCCTTCTTGAATTGGTTACATGGATGATTCCAACCAAGCATGGAACGTATGACAGCAGAGCACTATGTATCAAATCGGATCTATGTGGCGATGCCACTGTGCGTAAGTAAAAGAACCCTAAGTGGGGAGCTTGGCAAGAAAAGCTGAAATGTCATAGAGAAGGAGTGACATGGAAACAAATGGTGCAAATCCCAGCCTAATTGGAATGACTTAGCAATTTTCTTTCAGGAGTGGAAGCTGAGGCTACACTTCTGGACACACTTTTGACACTAAAGGAAACAGAGGGAAAGTAGGTCTCCATGTCAGGTGAGTTTATCAGCTATTACGTTCCACAAATATTGCCTGGACTTTCTCTTCTGCCGCAGGAAGGGCCACCAACAGCATCTGCCATGGCAGAACAGGGGACGGGAGGAGCCATCACAGTTATTTGATTCGGCGGAGCTGAATTTTGCATGTTGATTTGAAGCAACAGCCCAGTTCCTTAGCTGTAAGCTTCTAGTATACAGTAAATTACTCAAACTGTTTCTGCAGCACTCCTCGTTTTGCGGGCTTTTAATAATGCATTTGAATTTCCTGACCCTTCATGCAAATAAAGAAAAACTCTTAAAGGAAAGGGAACCCATAGTTTAGTCTGGGAACACTAATAAACACAGTCGACTGTCTCTAGGGGGAGAAAGAGCTGTTGAGAAAACTAGGCAAGCTTTAAATTGTCTTATGAAAACTAATTATTGGTACATGACAGTTTAAATCTGGGAGGTGTAATCAAATAACTACACAATGAACTGTGTATTTTATAATATGCTAACATGATTATTCTCTCTGCATAGTACATATGTATATATGTAGATGAGCTGAACTAGCACTCACAAAAAAGCAAACTTTTTCAGCAGGGGGCCAGTCCACTGTCCCTCAGACCTTGTGGGGGCACGACTATATTTTTTTTGGGGGGGGGGGAATAGAAATGAATGAATTCCTATGCCCTACAAATAACCCAGAGATTCATTTTAAATAAAAGCATGAATTCTACTCATGTAAAAACACACTGATTCCTGGACCGTTCGCGGGCTGGATTTAGAAGGCGATTGGGCCAGATCTGGCCCCCAGGCCTTAGTTTGCTACCCATGCTCCAGTACAACAAATTACTTCATCTAAAGTGTGGGTATCTAAGACCCCTTTCCAGTCTGGTAAAGGTCATCACGTTCCTCATCAAAGCATGCAAATGGGTGCAGATTCAAGTGGAATGGAGGCAGTGAGCAAGCCTGTTTCATACGTTTATTATTGGAAGTCCAGTTGTCCAAGAAGATTTCTGTTATGAGTGGGCAAACATCACTGGATATTGCCCAGTAAGTCTAATTTCAAAACAAGCAAGCAAGCAAACTAACAAGCTAACACAACCATACATATTTCCAAACATGAGGGCTACAAAGAGGATCTAAAACATTTTTTGTTGGGGAGAGAGACAATAACAAATTTGGGTGGGGAAGCCAAAGGACACAAAAATATTTGTTCTGAGCAGCTCCTTTGGGTTGTGATGGTGGCTTTCTTCCTAGGCGAGAGATCAGATTGACTTGAGGGAGTTAGAATCATAGAATCATAGAGTTGGAAGAGACCACAAGGGCCATCGAGTCCAACCCCCTGCCAAGCAGGCAACACCATCAGAGCACTCCTAACATATGGTTGTCAAGCCTCTGCTTAAAGACCTCCAAAGAAGGAGACTCCACCACACTCCTTGGCAGCAAATTCCACTGTCGAACAGTTAAGGGAGTGCAAGAAGATCAGACCTCTCCATTCTTAAGGAAATCAGCCCTGAGTGCTCACTGGAAGGACAGATCGTGAAGCTGAGGCTCCAATACTTTGGCCACCTCATGAGAAGAGAAGACTCCCTGGAAAAGACCCTGATGTGGGGAAAGATGGAGGGCACAAGGAGAAGGGGACAACAGAGGACAAGATGGTTGGACAGTGTTCTTGAAGCTACCAGCATGAGTTTGACCAAACTGCGGGAGGCAGTGGAAGACAGGAGTGCCTGGCGTGCTCTGGTCCATGGGGTCACGAAGAGTCGGACATGACTAAACAACAGCAACAACAAAGTTATCTGGCAGTGGAAGCTGGAATGCCGCTCACAATTGGTAGTTGGTATTTTGTGATTGTTGAGTATTTTGTAATTGGCTTTGCTCATTGTATTGTTCTGGTTGTTTTCTTGCACTTTTCCTGTACCTTTATTTTGTCACTTACTGCTTTGGGGGCCATTAGGCCGAAAGTATATTCATAAAAATAGCATACAAAATTGTGTCAGGAGGAATTGCTTGCAAAAATGTATACATTAGTCAAAACTGCATACAAAAATGTATTTAAGAGAATTTTATACTAAAATGCTGAAGATTTTTCATGTATTATTATTCATTTCATTTCTATACTGCTTTATATTTTTAAGGGGGGGAAATCTCAGCAGTTTGCAACCTGCATTAAAACATCAAATAAAACAATCTAGACTAAAACATTACAGAAGAAAGTAAACTATAAAGTAAATATTCAAAGCGACATAAGAGGAAACTAAATTATCTTACCGATTTCAAAACAAAACAATACAAAGGAGGTATAAATATTACAAATTGTGTATAAACATAGACTTGGCATGGAATTTATATATACTGTATTATTTTAAATGTTGGTTAACTACCATAACAAGCTTGTAATGTTTATAGGTTCTTTATTTGTATTGAATAAGCGTATTTTTTTCATTTTTCTTCCCTCCCCTTTTTCACATCTTATTTTACTCTGTGCACTATATACATAGTAACACACACACACAATGGTACCTCGGGTCAAGAACTTAATTCATTCCAGAGGTCTGTTCTTAACCTGAAACTGTTCTTAACCTGAAGCACCACTTTAGCTAATGGGGCCTCCTGCTGCTGCTGCACCGCCGGAGCACGATTTCTGTTCTCATCCTGAAGCAAAGTTCTTAACCCGAGGTACTATTTCTGGGTTAGCGTAGTCTGTAACCTGTAGCGTTTTTAACCTGAAGCGTATGTAACCCGAGGTACCACTGTATATACAATCTTTTTAGTTTTCAAAAAAGAATATTGGCCCCCTCAAAAAAAAAAAAAATGGGGGTCCAAACCTGACTTGGCCCCTAAGAGTCGGTGCCTATGGAAGTGACTGTTGCCATGACGATGCTCAGCAAACCAAGACTAGGATTTCCCTGCGGCCACTAGGAGTGTTGTATTGAGTTAAGCCCTTTCACATTTGAGTTCATCATGGCAAGCTGCTAAGGGGTAGGCCTTGCAAGAGAAGATAAACTTCACACCTCCAATGGCTTATTCTGATGCTGATGAAGGCATAACCACATTTCAGAATTCTCGATTAAGACACCAGGAATCTGGTTCTCTTCATATTAGATCTTTCCTTTCCACCTGTTTGCCCTGCCCCACTCCATCAGTTTCCATCCTTCATGGGGGTTAAAAAAAGAAAAGAGAGTCCACAAATTGGTGCAAATGGTAGAGAACTGAATTTAAGATTGGAAAATTGAGAAACTCAGACTTCCAAAACTGGAAGATCAGACAGCTGCTTATGTAACTTAAATACATTAGGAGCTATTTATTTGTAGTTTCGCTATTCTTCACAAACACCCTTTAGACCCCCTCCTCACAACATGTTGGTTTTGCATCTAATAAAAGGGCAACTTGGTGCTTAGTGAAGTCAAACAGTGAATTACATAGTTAGTCTCTGCTCCCAAAATGAATAACATTAAAAAAAAACCCCACACCAAACTATAATTAGGCTAATCGTGAAAAGCTGGAAATATGACATCTGTCTTCAATCATTGACTCATAACTATGCATAGAAATGAATTACCTGGTAATGATATCAGGACTTCTACTCAGTAATATATTTTCCTATTATTTTAGATGTCCACCATTAGGTTTTATGACTCATAAAAGTCTCTTTGAAACAGCCTATGCGTGTTATTTCTTTCAGGTGAAAAGCAGCCTTTGCCCAGGTGTTTAAAACGAACCCCTTGAATGATTATTTGCTGATTCCTTTTCTTCCCACACCTTTTGTCAATTAATTAAAAACATCATCTGTTTTTGATATATCTGATGGTTCTGCTAGGCAAAGTTCATACCTATTAATTATTCCCATCAAGAAAACTAGTGATTTTTATTATTACTTTCTGTTCCAGGCTGTTTGCTGTATACATGTCTTGACCAATCAATGAACAACACCAATATAGGCAAAACACAGCAAGGAAAATATAATGTGTTAATGGACATGGTCAGCAGGGCAACCAGGAGTTGAAATTTAGTGTTTTAATGATGAAATCCATGCCTTTCAATACAAGGGGACAGTGCAGACAAACTACTATCTTTACCTCATCTTCTAACCATAGCTAGGAAATTAGGAACATGCTGTAGTCTCACACAACACTGCCCCTTAAATGGATTGCTTCAACCATGGTGTAGTGCCTGATTCCTCCATCTCAGTTGACTAGCATAGCCTCTTCAGTTCAAGAGAATTTGGTTAGCATAAACCATGGTTAGTGATGATGCTACACTGCAGATACAGCAAACCATAGAAGGGGAATATAATGTGTTAAGTTGTGGGTGAACATATCAGACGACACAGCGATTCTCCAAACAGCTCTTGTTTATTCACAGGTCAGGACAGAACTGAAATGAAGGGTTCAGCCAGCCTGCTTATATAGAGCTCCAGTACAACGTAACTGTAACAACTTTCTGTAATTATCCAATCACTGAACGTCACTTTTGATCCCTTATTTGCATATGTGGACCTGAACTATCTACAGTATCCCCCTGCGGGCCCAGGGTGACAACTTCAGTACATAACATAGTGGGTGTTTTCTTTTTCTTTTTTTCATATTTAAATGCTCCTGCAATGTTCATGATCAGGGGTCAGCAAACTTTTTCAGCAGGGGGGGCAGTCCACTGTCATGATCATACTGCTAGAACTGGGAACTTTCAGTTCTGACTGCCCTGCAAGTCCCTTAAAAAATGGGTGGGTGGGGCGATGACAAATTTGCATAACAATTGCATATGCTAATTTATATGTATAGGTGTACATTTAGTATGGATTTGCGCCAAGATTTGCTACCTCTGCCCCTTCCCCCTTATTTAATCATGATATGTACTCAAGTGTTAATTAATACCCTGCATCTGTCTGCCTTACTAAACAGCTGAACGGTATCATAACTGAGAGCTGCTTTTTGCTTTCTTTTTAAAAACATCATTCGCCACTATACATTTGCAGTGCATTCAAAAGCCAGATGTCTGGTAATATGATAACCTTGCCATTCCAATTAACGCAGGCACTCTTTAATACAGGGTACATAGTACCAATGAATAATGCAGGGAGTCTGCATCCAAATAAATAATGTAGAGAACAGAGTGAACAAAAATATTGCAGCCCACAACAGCCTTTCCATATCATGTTTTACAGCTCACATCCATTTAAACATTTCTGAGAACTGAATAGCCATTACTTTGTGACCATCTATTGGCCAAAAAGGTTCTGGCTTCATGCATGGTTTATTAGGACCAGACTTCTATCATAATGCCTCTATTAAAAAGTCTGGTGTGAAGGTCTTTAGAATATTGTGTTCAATTTGGCTCAACTCTTTTAAAAAAGGACATAGCAGATGTGGAAACAGGACAGACAAGGGCCAGTTACGGTACAATCCTATATATCTCTCTACTCAAATGAAATAAGCCCCATTGATGGGACTGACTCTAATGAAAGTATATATTTAGGACTGCAGCCTAAGGCAGGGAGGCTTAATCCATGGCCCCCCAGATGTTTTTGAATTCAACTCCTGCCAACCCCAGCCAGCATGGCCATTGTTCAGAGATAATGGGAGTTGTAGTCCTACAGGTCTGGAGAGTGGGAAAATGCACTTCAAATTTGCTTTAAAGGTATAGGGTATACACAGAGTGTATTTCTCAATACATATTTTTATTTGTTTTATCGTGTTTGGTTTTAATGCCTTGCACCACTATCGTATTGCTAAATGCCTAGCAGCTTTTAAATATGAATTAAAAACAACAACACCAAAGCAGAAATACATGGGACATTGTGACATCACAACTAGGGTTGGGCGATATCTGGTTTTCCACACCATGACATATCACCAGTTAAGTATCTATATATCACAATGTCTGAAATAAGGATGGAACTATGCAGAGGCAAACAGTAGGGCCAGGTAGTATCTGGGACTCAGCTACACAGCTGCAATTATAACATTATTAAGTCTGTTATAAAAATGTGACACCATATATTTTAGTGTTTTTTCCCCCATGGCATTTCCATAGCATTTTTCTAATATCTGTGTAGATCCAGCCCAGGTTTTCAACACTGTGATATATCACCAGCTAAACATTGTGATATATGAATATATAAAGGTAAAGGTAAAGGTACCCCTGCCCGTATGGGCCAGTCTTGACAGACTCTGGGGTTGGTGCGCCCATCTCACTCAAGAGGCCGGGGGCCAGCGCTGTCCGGAGACACTTCCGGGTCACGTGGCCAGCGTGACAAAGCTGCATCTGGCGAGCCAGCGCAGCACACGGAAACGCCGTTTACCTTCCCGCCAGTAAGCGGTCCCTATTTATCTACTTGCACCCGGGGGTGCTTTCGAACTGCTAGGTTGGCAGGCGCTGGGACCGAGCAGCGGGAGCGCACCCCGCCGCGGGGATTTGAACCGCCGACCTTCCGAACGGCAAGCCCTAGGCGGTGAGGCTTTTACCCACAGCGCCACCCGCGTCCCCTATGAATATATAGTGATGTCTAAAGTAAGAATGGAGCTATGTAGAAGCATTGGCAAGCTTCACAGTTTTTCCCACATTGTGATTTTTGCATAGCACGCACATGCACACATACACACAAACACACATCATGATTTGTGATATATTGCCCGGTAAAAAATGATGAAACTGATATCACAATATGGACTTCAAACTGGTTTTGGATATATATATTGATATATCACTCAGCCCTAATCACAAAACAGGTAATTTCATAAATGTTGGGGAGATAAATGTGCAGCTGCTGTTTTATGTAATGACCCTAAAATAATCAAGGGCTTGGAGCATCTTTCCATTCAGGAAAGGCTACAGAGTTTGAAGATGTGGAAAAGCACATTTTGAAGCTGCTCTGAACATTGAACACTCTTCGGGCCATTGGCATTTATTCAAAGGGAAGTGCCACGTTTCAAAAACCAAGCTGGAAAAGGAACTGATGGAGCCTTCAGCGATCACAGTCACTCTGAAATGCACACCCACACCCCTATCCCTCACACTTATTATTACTGCTGGGGGTTGCTGAGGATAATGCCAGCTACAAAGCAGAAACAGCATATTCCAGATAAAGCGTGTTCTCCTTCAGGGAGAGCACGTGTTGCGGTGGGGTCTACTGAGCCACCCCTTTGTTGCTGGGTAAGTTCTCCAAGATGGCCGGGGGGCATTGATTGGATTGCCGAGTTGCTGGGGCAAAAGTTATGTTGCAATTTTGGTGGGAGGGGTAAAAGGTTTAAATACTCTGCACACAGCCTTGTACTTTCTCTTTTGCTGCGTGCAACGGATCACCTGGAGCACTTGGACCGTCTGGAGGACAGTGGAGTGATCTTCTCATTGTCTCATTGTCTGGTTACATTTCTTTATTTTCCCCTTCTTTTTAATCTTCTCTAGTCCCTTAATTAATTTAATTCCCCTTTTTCCCCCTGTTTGATTTCTCACCCCACCCCTTACCCTGTCCTGTGGGAAGATTCTCCCTGTACCTGTGAGTGCTGCCTGGGCATAATCCTCCTGGGCTTGCCTTTCCCAGTAGGGAGAGAGCCCCCATTAGGGGCTTTCTTTTGCAAAAAGGTTTTCCCCATTTTTGCCTGTTTAACTGTGGGGCTAGTCAGGGCTGTTCCCAGCTTACCTGGAATCACTTTCATTTATAGTATCCCCATAGGTTGGCTTTATTTTGGGTGATTGCTGTGCTGTTGGCCAAATTTTAATCTAGCCTTTGGCTGGAGCACTATTTTGAGTTCCTTTATTTAATATTGCAATGAGACAAAAAAGGCAGAGAGCAGACGCAGGGAGGCTTTCACGGCCTGCTCGGCCTGCACATATCATTCAAGCCTAAGCCTGCTACAGTTAGCAGTACAATACATTCCCAGCTTACCTGGGATCACTTTCGTTTATAGTATCCTCATAGGTTGGCTTTATTTTGGGTGGGTGCAGTGCTGTTGGCTGAATTTTAATCTAGCCTTGGGCGGGAGCACTATATTGAGTTCCTTTAATATTGAAATGAGACTATAAAAGGCAGTGAGCAGAAGCTGGGAGGCCTGCTCGGCCTGCACATATTTTTCAAGCCTAAGCCTGCTCCAGTTAGCAGTACAGTAAATTGTTAAGTTTCTGTGACATGTGACTCATTCTCTCTATTAAGAATGTATCTGTTTGTTTGCAGGCTCACTTGTTGCTAATGTATATCTTAGGCAGACAGAGTGGAGCCAGGGGCTCTCTGTGCCTCCAATGAGCACTCTTTGTATGCTCTTTAACTATGCTGGTTCTGAACAAGTTTATTTTCTTCAAGTTTGTTTTTCCCTGATAGTGGCAACTGCCATTTTAGAGATGAGCCATTGTGGCTTAGTGGCTAGAGTACAGGATTAGGACCTGGGAGACAGGGTTCATATCCCCCACTTAGCCCTTGTTATAACAAAGCAAAACAAGCTGCTCCTTTTGGACTATTTTGTTGCTGGGTAGTTTGGCCCATTTGTGATATTGCTCCCCCCCCCAAAAAAAAAACAAAAAAAAAAAACTTTGGGTTTCTTGAGGGGGTGCTTCCCTCTAAAGGGCAAACAGGGGTACCTGGACAGGCGGTGGGCTGCCTCGAGTTTGTTATCTCATTGGAAACATTTATGTCTGGCCTGGCAGGTGATCCTAGGGCTTGGCCCGCTTGGCCCTAGAATTTGATGGCCTCTGGCAGCGTTTCTGGCCTGAATAGTGTCCCCATGTGGTGCACAAAGCATTAGTTTCACCTGTTTCCCACATTGGTTAGGTTTTTTCCTTTTGCAGACTGACAGGGCCTTTGCAGATGCCTCCAGAGCTTGCCTCTCCTGCAGAGGATGACTTGCTGATGCCCCAGATGCCTTCTTCCAGAAGGAAGGTCTTCAGAGGCAGGAAAAAGCGGAGCAGGGATGATGCTTACACCTCCTTGCAGGTAAATCACCACTGGGCTCTGATGATGACTCAGACATCACCTTGGACCTCTCCAGGGGTCAGGGTGAGGCTGTTCCAGGTCTTTAGGGATCATCCTGGATAGCTCAGCTGGTCAGCGTATGGTGCCGGTAATGCCTAGGTTGCAGGATTGGTCCCTGTATGGGACAGCTGCATGCTCCCTCATCACTCTACCCGGACACTGAGGTCCAGCGCCGAGGGCCTTTCTGGTGGTTCCCTCACTGTGAGAAGCCAAGTTACAGGGAACCAGTTGGAGGGCCTTCTCGGAAGTGACACCTGCCCTGTGGTACACCCTCCCACCAGATGTCTACTACCAGACTTTTAGAAGACATCTAAAATAGCCCTGTTTAGGGAAGCTTTTACTGTTCCTTCCAACCCCACTATTCTATAAGTGGTAATTCACTATGATGGGAATGTTAGACGCAGGGCTGCCATCATCCCCTTAGCTCGCTAGGATCACAGGGACGGGGACATGTGGACCACTTGCGCAGCTCCACATTTCAAATGGAAATTCCCTGAGCAATAGAACCGGAAGCTGGTATGCAGGAAGCTGGCCTGGTGGCAGCTTTGTTGGGACTTCTTTAGGGTTTCTGGCCAGTGTTGGCCCTGTAAATTTACACATCATGGTGGCAACACAAGGCAGGGCATCTTGCCCAAGCGGGGGCTGGCAAGCAATAACTCAATACCTCTTGCCCATATTTCCGTAAAAATATCGCCCTTGAAAGTCTGGCTAAAAGGTTATCTAGATGGGTCAGTAGCTTTGTGCTTGTGGGAAGGGTTTCCCCAAGGTTTGGGATTCCTCTGGCTTTTCAGCCAGTGGCTCAGAATACAGCAACTCAAAAGCCAGTTAGAGAGCTACCTGTGGTAGCCAGAAAGAAGGTTAGGAAGCAGCTTGCATTGGGACGTATGGTGGGATCCCCTTGATTGTCCTTCTAGTCCCGATTTTCATTTATCCCCATTGGGGATCGTCCCAAAGAAAGCCCCATATAATTCCATCTGATCCATATTTATCGCATCCCAAGGGCACCTCAGTGAATGATGCTATCCCTCCGGAATTGTTCCGTGAAATATGCATCTTTGGATCAGGCAGTTGAGCTTACCAACAAATTGGAGGAGGTGCCTTGTTGGCATTATGCGATATTGAATCGGCTGTTAGGCTACTGCCGGTTCACCCTCAAGATTTTAAGTAGTTAGGCTTTAATTGGATGGTCCTTATATTGATAAGGCGATGCCAGTGGTTGCTCAATAGGCTGTGCAGCACTTGAGTCCTTTAGTGCCTTTCTGGATTGTACATTGCGAGTCAAGACTCGTTTAGCTGGGGGTATCGTTATGTGGATTGTTTTACTGGCTGGTTCATGTGACACCAGCCTCTGCTTAGCTTACTAGATGCCCCTTTATTCCCTGAGGAGCTGGGTGTTCTGTTGGCAATGGAGGACAGTGGGTCCTACTGCCCCTTTTAATGTATTTGGGGGCTAGCTGGATACCGTTGCTCAAACTTCTGCTTGCCTGTGGAAAAGCTGTTTGCCTTGAAGGATGTTATTCTTGTAATGCTTCCTCTGAAGCAAGTGTTGCTTTGTCAGATCCTATCATTCCTAGGTCAGTTAAATTTTGCATGCAGGGTGGTTGCTCCAGGCTGCCCCTTCCATTCCTGCTTGGCCAGGTGGTCTCATGGCCCGGGGTTCCTTCATCATCATGTACAGTGGCCTTGAGCCTGGCAGGGCAAGGCAATCACATGTAACCTAACTTTTCGCGAGTTTTCCCCATTGTAGTGTCAGCGCACATCTGGACTGAGGAGTTTAGAGACCGTCGGGTCTGTCTTGGTCTGACAACCAGGCAGTGTGAGAGTCCTGGCAAAACAGTCCTCATGCTCTGGCAGAGTCTTCGCACTGCTTAAGGTTTAATATTGTGTTTCTGCTCGCTTTATTTCGGGATCATCTAATGTTTTTGCGGTTGCTCTATCCCGTTTTTTCAGTTGGAGAGCTTCAGATCCTGGGCTCTGGACACCCAGCTATAGCTGGATTTTTCTGGAGCTCCTGTGGCACTTGGCAACAATTAATAATTATGAGGAGTAGTAGCTTACGTTTCCCCATTCGCTTTCAGGTCTTATGAGAAGGCCTGGACTGATTTCTTAAAATTTAGCTGGCAGTCCTCGGCCATTCAGAGGAACCTGCCCCCATCATCTGAGCAGGACCTGCAGTAATTCGCCCACCTGCTGCAGATCGGATGCAGTGTTAAAACTATCAGACTTCAGTCCGCTGCAATGTCTGCTAGAGTAAAGCTTTAATTTTTCAGAGACCCTTCAAAAAGTGTGTCGTGCGCAGGGTCTCGGAAGGTTGGAATAAGCTCCAACCTTCACAGGACAGCAGGCAGGAAGCCGGTCAATCTTTGACCTATGCAGTATCCGCAACAAGTTAAGACTTGTCGGCTGGTTGAAGATCAAGACGAGACTTATTTCAGTATTCCATTGTAATTTTGGTGTACTGAGGGTTGGGGAAATTGTGTTGGAGCCAGCACGGGGCTGGAAGTTTGGAGGCTTATTGCCTCAGGACTTTTCCTTATCTGCTTTGGAGCTTGTCATAAGTGTCTGGAGCTCTGAGTCAGACCTAGTGAGCAGGGTTGCCACCATCAGGCTTCCAGTCGCAGGTGAGGTGGGCCCTTGCCCTGTTATTGGATACCGGAAATATTTGGCTTTTCATTCCCCTGGGGGCTGGCTCGATCCTAGTGCACAGAAATGGGTTCCAGTTCGACGGGCATCTAATTGCTCACGTCGTGCGCCAGTTATTGCAGCCTGTGGCTTGCCTACTGCTGAACACGCCTCATTCCTTCCAAATAGGTGCTGCTGCAAAGGCTGCGCACTGGGGCCTGTTAGTAGACAGGATTGTGAATACGGGTCATTGGAAGTATGATGCTGACAAAGGTTATCTCAGGAAGCATTGCCAATGATGCCTGTCTGTTATTCCTTTTATTTTTCCCCTCATAGGAGCAGCTGTGCGCATTTGGATTGTCGGCCACAGCATCATGCACTGAGCTGGCAAGCACCCTGACGAGTCTGGACTGGGAGCGCCATCTTGGCCTTCCTGCCCATGTTTCTAGCTCCAGTCCGCATTTGGATTGTGGGGCACAGCATCGTTTACTGGGCTGGCATCAGAGCGAGGCAGTCTGGAAGGGGACCGGATCTTGGCTTCCCACAGCACGTACAGGTGTAGTGGATATCCAGACGGGGAATGCGGTGGAGTGAATTCATCCCACTAATTAAGTGGAGGGTGCTTTCACATGGTCCCCCTTTGGCGATTGTAGTGCAGTTGGGGAAGAATGATATGGCAAAGGTTGATTGCTCCACTTTGCGCTCCACGATTCAAAGAGACTTGGGGGAGTTGGTGACCTTAATACCTACCGTTAAAATATTTTGGTCACAATTGCTGCAAAGGAGCAATTGGCAGGGCATTTCTCAACCCAAGGCTGCTGAAAAGGCCAGGAAGCGCATTAATTCCGCAGTGAGCAAGAGGGTAACGGAATTGGGTGGTTTGGTGATTTACCACCAGGATATTACCTTCAAGGCTCTGGCCCTTTACCGCAATGATGGGGTACATCTTTCCGAGCTGGGGAATGATGTCTGGTTGGATGCGGTAATTGAAGGGTTGAAGAATGGGTTGGGATTGTGAGTGGTTGGCGGCGAGCGTAAAGGGCTCGATTGGCGGTTAGGCATTGGTTATAAATCTGGTGGAGGAGGGGTTAGGATAGGCTGGGCCTACCCCTCCATGGAGGGGTTCAGGATAGGCTGGGCCTGCCCCTCCATGGTTGCTGCGGAAAGGGAATTCCGTTAAAGGAATCCTGGGGCTTGCCATCTTTTCGTCCAATCCCTGGAATGGGACTAGGGCCGGCAAGCCTTCGGGGAGCAGGCGGGTGAGAGTTGAGGGTCTGTGTCTCAGCTCCAATTCCTCCCCGACTTGCTTTCCCCCGCACTGTCTTTCGGTGGTGCCCGGAAGTCAGTTCTGTCCCCAGGCGGGGGGACAGATAGTCTTAACCAATGCCTAAACAACCACTCACAGTTTGTATTTTAATAAAGTTGTGGCCAAAATCATGCCAAAAATCTTAAACAAAAATTACGTGTCCGTTGTGAGTTATTTTGGGGGGTGGATTGGGGACCTCAACACGCAAAGCGATGGTAACGGTGAAATTGCTTAATGTACACAAGGCTGAGGATTTCTCCCCTGCAAAGCAACATGAAGCAATGATTTTCAATAAATGATAATGCAGAGAAAACAGAGCAAAGAGTATCTTGTACACTGAAGAGGCCTCAAGTCGAAAAAGAATTAGCTATAATAGGAATCAATTTACAGATTAAGATGCAAGGTACATTGGAGCTGTGCAATCTGTTGTAAGGTGGGGGGCCTGTAATTTTTGGGAAGACTCTGGCAGTCCTCGGAGTGAAAACTTCTGGGAGCCTCCAATTACACAAACAGAAGAAATAAGGCTTTAGCTAAATATAGGCCTTTCAGCATGTCTTTAACAGCCTGTGTCATTTGCAAAGCTCCCAGATGGCGCAATAAGGTTCTAATTAGGAGTTCTGACTTGATGTGATGCGATACGAGTTACAAATTTACAGTGCGGGATTAAATTATGTAAAAGGCTACAAACTCTCTTCCACTTCATAGGCCGCTAGCTTTTGTGGTTGCCTTAGCTGATGGTGGAAGTCACAAATGGCAAGGTTCTGATTGGTTAGCCTATTAGGTGGTGGAAAGAGAGCTTAATGCTGACCAGTTGAGACAGGTAGACAATACTAGCCCTTTGTCACATGTGTGGAAAGGGAGGAGCGATGGGCCAAAGGGCTGCACTTCTGGCCCAGCCCTTGCCACTCATGCATTGGCTGCCTTAAGGTGGAGAAGCAAGCCCAGCACCAGCAGCTAGTCAGGTGGGGCATTGGCTGAGAGCCCCAGGGCTTGGAAGAAGACTCAGCCCAGTATGCCTGAAAGAGCATCTCCACTCCCATCGTTCAGCCTGGACACTGAGATCCAGCTCCGAGGGCCTTTTGGTGGTTCCCTCACTGTGAGAAGTGAAGTTACATGGAACCAGAAAGAAGGTCTTCCTGGCAGTGGTGCCCTCTGTGTGGCAGTGGTGCCCTCCCATCAGGTGTTAAC
Source organism: Podarcis cretensis (assembly GCF_951804945.1). Taxonomy (NCBI): domain Eukaryota; kingdom Metazoa; phylum Chordata; class Lepidosauria; order Squamata; family Lacertidae; genus Podarcis; species Podarcis cretensis. The sequence goes on along the minus strand of NC_137181.1, from coordinate 52,182,760 downwards.
GAGATAAAGAACTAAGCAACTGTTAGAAGACATCTGAAGGCAGCCCTGTATTGGGATGTTTTTTTATGCCTGACGTTTTATGTTCTTAGATGTGCTGGAAGAGTGGCTGGGGAAACCCAGCCAGTTGGGGATGGCCAGGGTATTATTACTATTATTAACAACAACAACAACAACAACTCCTCAGTTGTATGACCCTTCGCAGCTTTCCCTATGGAGTCAGCAGTGGGGGATGGTGTCGCTTTTGATCAGGAGAAAAGATCAGCTATACTCTGTCCTAGTTGGGAGCATTCTACAAAAATGCAAATGCAACACACTGGCTAATAACTGTTAGTGAATATATAATTGGTTATGATGTCATAATACATATTTGTATATTTTGAATGACATCATAACCAATTATATATTCACTAACAGTTATTAGCCAGTGTGTTGCATTTATATTTTTGTAGATTGTTACATTTTGCAACACAGCGGTTTGTGTTTGTTCATCTAGCTGGGATACTGTGCCAAGAGTCTGGAACCAGCCCTTCAGGGAAGTCTTGGTGTCTTGACTTCCCCATGTGAAGGCTTCCCTATTTTCTGAAACCTCTCATGAGCAAGGTAATGTATGGAAATAATTTCTGGTACATACTCTGAGTCACCCTACCATCAGCTTTAAGAATATTCACTATTATTCTTCTCTTACATTATTTCTTCCTTGTGTCATTGAACCCAAGGAGACATGCATGTCATTCTAAGGCTGTTGCCTATCCAGGTATTGACTGGACTGAGCAACATAGAAGCTGGGGGAAAATACAGAAGACCAGGGAGAGAGGAAGAAGAAGAAGAGAAAGATGGAGCAACTCAGAACTCCATCACCCCTTACTCTCTCCAGAACTGCAAGAGAGAAGGAATGGCTTCCTTGAACATACTCTTCATATTGTAAATGGTTAATAAACTTCACCTTATATTTATGGACATCTTGGATTCTGAAAGTTACTAATACAAGAGCAACACACCAACCAAACCCTGACTTCCTTTGTTTCAGCAAGATGGCAGAACATGTGCCTTCAGACCATACGCTGGGATCTCTCCATGTTCATGTACATATTCCCTTGTGATCAGAAGTAGGATGCAAATGCAGATTTTCACCAACTGAACCCCCCCCCCACACACACACCTGTAGCTCCAGTGTTCCAATTTCTCTAAAATAAAATGGGTATAATTAGGGTTGTTGACGAGTTATTCCTAAAATACAATTAGGGACAAAATGGAGGAGTCACCCAAATTGCTTCCAATTCAACAGGACTATGAATACCTTTAAAACTTTAATGTAGTACAATTGGAGACACTGGGTAAAAATATTGATATGACTCAGTTAGCAAAAATGTTATTCTACAATAGGGGAAACGTTACACAACAGATATGTTCAGAAGATCTAATACTAATCATATTCTTTTTCACAATGAGGAATTTAAGGTAAGATTACAAAATATGGAATATACAAAAATTAGGAATTGGTGGTGCCTCTATGGATTTTTGTTTGGAACTGTGAAATTCACCACTATCAAGATGCATGTGACTGATCAAACCTCTTTCAGTACTTGTCAACTCTGGTATTTGTCATTGCTGTTAATACTGTTAATTCTGTTACCAAAGAAATAGTAAGCAAGCTTCTTCAAAGTATGAAAAATCATAAAAGTTGGGCAGAACGATTATGGCCTGAAATTTTGGGCCTGGGCCTGGGCCTGGTCAGACACCTTTTTTTCCATACAAAGTACCTGGGAGGAAGGGGATGTCATTCTGTCTGCCAGAGTTCAAGGGACATTTTTGGTTCATTTCCAAGAGATGTGGTCAGTGCAACAGCACCCGTTCTAGTTTTAAAGCTTCTCCAATTAAAATAAGTTAAAGGCAGCCCTCTAATCACCATGTTGAGTTGTGAGTAGGGTAAAATATGGGGGATTTTGACTTCTTTTAAAGAAAATGTGCACATTTATGCGGAAAAGAGACAGAATGGACTGAGTAGGGAGCAAAAGGTAAACAGAATGGAAATAACCTGATCTGTCCATTGCTATTCAATGTACAATCTTATCATTGATGCTCAAGGCCAAGCTCCACCACTCGGAAACTTCCACTTTCTCCAAAGCTTCCTTAGTCTTCAAAGAATAGATATTTTGAGAAAAGTTAATGAGACTTATGACAAGATGATGGAGTAAGGTTTATCAATTTGTCTTGCTTTACCAATCAAATCAAACACTTCATTTAGAGTTTCCATTTGCCTCATAAAGCTAATAATGCATTTCATCTGCATATTCACCGTCATTAACTTCTGTCACAGCATTTTGCCAAAATAGAGCCTGTCGACACTTTCAGTGCCGGTGATAAACATGACTTAATTTATTTTCAATTAAGTACACTCTCTGTGAAATGATAACACAGAAACAGTTTCCCTCCATTTTACAGGCAGAAAAAATGAGGCAAGGTGAAAAAAGCCTTTAATATCTGCTGTGTATCCCCTGAGATACAATGGTAGATGCTATCTCACTGGGTCTGACTAACACACCCCTCACAAGAGCAGCTGTGTCAAAGGTCCATTTAGCAAAACAACCTGATTCACACATTGGCCAATTAGATGTCTTCAGGAAACCTACAAGCAGGAAATACAAGCTCTCTAACACCAGCAAGTGATATTTAGTGCTTCAGAGCATGAAAGCAAAACCCGTATCTTCCATGAATTTGCCTCAGATAAGCTGGTGGCCATCACCACAGCAGATGGCAGATAATTTCATACATTCAATTACCTGTCCTGAATCTCAATACAATTGGTTTCATCAGGTCACCCATTCTAAGTTTTAGTATTATGACTGAGGAAGAAGACTTCCCTCTATTCACATCATGCATTAATTCTATAGATCCCTATCATAGTCACCCTTAGTTGCCATTATTGGAAAAAAACCCCAAAACATCCTTAAAAAGTTTAGTAGTTTAGCCTTGACTCAAAGTGATGGTTCTTCAACACCTTGATAATTCTGGATGCTCCTTTCTGCACCTTTCCCAGTTCTACCTTTTTGAAATGGAGAGAATAGAGCTCTACAAAGCATTCTGAATGCTGTTCCACCACAGATTTATATAAAGGCAATGTGATACTGACTGTTTTATTTTCAATCCCTTTCCTAATACTCCCTGTAATAGAATTTTCCTTTTTCACAGCTGCTGCACGTGAAATTGATGCTTTCGCTCACCTATCTCCTAGTTAGTTCAGACTCCATCAGTGTGTGGCTGAAGTAACAACTTTGTCCCAATGTGCATTCTGAATGGAAGAGAGTCGTCACTAAGTGGTAGGTAGAGCATTTGCAGGGCTTGCATACAGTAGCGTAGCGTGGGTTGCCAGTACCTGGGGCCTTGCGGAGCAGTGGATGGGAGGGAAACAGACGAAGTACGCATGCGCATTCAACTGCCTAATGGCGTCCACATCACCCAACAGATCGCAGCTGCAGAGATAAGAAGCTGTTCCGTTGTCTGGAGAAGTCGTTTCCCAGTTCTCATGGAGAAGCTATTTTCAGAGGAAAACATGCAGCTCTATTGAGGAGCAGCACTGGGTGTTGAAATTTTGCACCTCTATTTTGCGCCTGGGGGAACTGCCCCGTGGCCCCTCCTATCCTATGCCACTGCTTGCAGATGCTTCCAGGTTCAATCCCTGGCATCTTCAGGGTTAGAGGCTGAGACCCTGAAGATTCGCTGGACAATATTGAGCTAAAATGGACCAGTGGTCCAAAGCCGCTTCCTATGTTTACATCACCTCAATCATCCTAGCATTAAACCTGATTTGTTCCTTTCTTGCCCATTTACATGTGGAACTTTTTGCTTCCCAGGAGTTAAGAATGGCCAAAATTGGGGGGGGGGGGAGCATGGTTAAAGGCAGGTATTCTTTTAAAATCTGGAATGAGGCAATGAATAAAAAGTATCACTTAATGCTTCAAATAGGAAAAAACCTACAGATGTTTTGACACAGAGTTGTGGCGGTCAGAATTACAGCTTAGAAAAAATACAGTGGTCACACTCTTAAACTAATTCTCTCCCTCCTCTATCCTGTAGAAACACTCTCAGAGCACTCCTAGGCGGAGTTGGGGTGGAGCAAAATGGTGGCTCCACTCGCACATCCCAAACTAGGGCAGAAGTCATGGGGCAACCCCATCTCCTACAGTTTTGCTATGTCAACTCCATGCTGGTATGGCTGATGGTCTCCCACACTGGGCTGGCTGAGGAATCTGTGGGGCTTTGGATCAACTGGTTTGCCAGCCCCAGATCCCCTCTTTCAGGACTTTCGTCCTGCCGTCCTTGGAGGAAGAACTGCTGGCAGCATCTTCCCACCAGCCTGGGTCCTCTGCCATGGTGGCTATTCCACTCCCCATCACGTCCAGTGACATCTTCTCTGCTGCAGGAGGCCAGCAGAGAGCCAGCAACACACCGTCCTAACCCCCTCCATCCATTTACATGGAGTAGGGGTTGTGTTTTAAATCTAGTGCCAACAGGATCCTTTTCCTTGTCTCTTCCTTCCTCCCGCCCTCACACCAGGCTGAGCGTTTCCTTGCAAAACCTGCTTCTTGAGCAAAGGAACCAAGGTCATCCCAGCAGAAACCATCAAATTATCATTGCCAGATCACAATTAGCTCAGCGTAGCCTTTCCCACTTTTTTACCCAAGCACCCCATGATGGATTTTTGCTGCATCACACTCTGTAAACGTGTCCATTTTTCATTTCCCCCAGGTGCTCAGCATGCGGCAGCGTTCCACCTTTCAAAAAAAGAGGGGGGGGGGATGCAGTATAATATGCTTTGATTTAAATTATTAGCCCTCTGCACCGTTTCTTTCAGATGCTATTTTCCTGCCCGTTCCTCTGACTGCTGAACACAATTGCTACAACTCAGTTATTAAAACAGATGCTAAAAATAGCTGCACAAGAGCTAGTCTGCAAAGCAAAATCTTTCAAACACCACCAGATAATCCAGACAGAAGCTGTTTAGCTTTTTAAAATTCTTTTCTGTTGTTTCCTTTTTCTAAAAAAATGCCCCCTAAGTGACATAACACTAAAATCAACAATATAAAAACATTAATCATAGGGGCTTCTTGGATACGTGTTCCTTTGAGGTCCTGGGAGTCTGCAATTGCTTATCCGGCTTTCGATGCCAGAACTACTGCTCTAATGAAATATGCAACCTTGTCATGTTCACTTATGTCTCTGACTGGCAAGTCTGGGACACTACGCATATTGGGATTCCAGCTGGAACCCCTCTGAATCACTTCCCAGCACTTACATCCCAGAGCCAACCCGGTGGGTACAAAATTGTACTGGGGTTTTCAATTGGCAAAATGAGGTGCACGGCTCGAAAATGGCCGTAGTCGCTCACAACATGCAGGAGAATGTGCTACAGGGGTGAGGAACCTGAGAGCCACATTGCTTTCTGGGCAAACTTTCAAGGACCATGTAACCACAGTCGGCGGGCCAAGATACAAAAGTGAACAGAGCAAGGAACATAAATTTTACCTGTGTGCAGTAGGCTACTTTCTACCACATCCCTCTCTATCCTCCACCCTGACAGGAAAGATGCATCATCATCATCATCATCAAGAGTCAGTTTTAATATTTCACAAAATTAAAAAACCCAGAATACTAAATATTAAAATTATGAAAAATCAAAGTGTTGTGTCTGCTTTAAAAAATAATAACCTTAAAGCAGCATCACAAGATGCATAATGATTGGATTTTTTAAATGAACTAATCAATGCCTAATGCAATAAGAGCTTACAATTAAGTAACTATTGATTACTGGCTGCTGTCCTTGATTTAAATAAAATACACAAATGCAGTAAAATTGTGTTTCAGGCAACCTGTTACTACGTGGGGAGTCAGGGTTTGAACTGGGGCCAATGAAGGGCCTGGGTGGCACATTTGGCCCCTGCTCCTGGGGTCTCCCAACCTTGCCATACTAAATGCAAGCCAATCAAGATGGGAAAAAGCTTTGAAAAATCAATCAATCAGTTATTTCATTATTAGACTTCCTGTGGCTATTTACGGAATGAGCATGGTGCACCCACACCTACCGTTTTAGAAAAGGGCAAACAAATAACCGAATCTCAGTTTAGAAACATGTGATTGGAACCAAACTTTTAAAAATAATATTTTTATTAGTTTTTTAACAAATCATTTCCAACATTCATATAACATAATTCTTTATATTATACAATGTTTTGACTTCCATCAGCTCCTCTGGTGATTTTCCGTTTTTATCACTTATTCTGCATTTCCTAATTTACCTATTACTCTTAATGATCACTAACTAATATTTCTCTTCATACTCTTTTTTTTCCCAATATTTCAAATAATCCTCCTTACAAAACGTCTTGCAATCCTACTAGCGTAATCTGTTCATTACAATTACTTTTCAAATAGTTTGTGTATTTCCTCCAGTCTTCTGAGAATCTCTGGTCCCTGTTTCTAAAAACTGATCGATAGTAATGGGTGAGGTCTCTCAAGCAATTGACAGGCTTCCATCCCTCCTGCTCACAGGTGTTAACGCACAACGTTGGGATTTTAGGCACCATACCTGAAGCCTGCAAAGGTTTTGCAGGCATGGCCAAATTTGGCCCTCAAGATGTTTGGGGGCTACAATTCCCATCATCCCTGACCACTGGTCCTGTGAGCTAGGGATGATGGGAGTTGTAGTCCCAAAACATCTGGAGGGCCATGTTTGGCCATGCCTGGTAGGAAACGGGTGGCAAGCTATGACATGGTGTAATTACATAACATGAGCCCTGCTTGATCATATCAAAGGTCCATCTAGTCCAGCATTCTGTTTTCACTGGGGCCAACCAATTACCTATGAGAAGCCTGCAACAAGGACATGAGTCTAATAGCCCTCTCTTGCTGTCTCTGGTCCTGGAGGTAACATAACCATCATGATTTGTAACCTTATCTGCCACAAATTTGTCCAGTCTATTTTTTAAGCCATCCAAATTGGTGCTCATCACTAAAACTTGTGTCTAAGAGAGAGATGGCACCTATAACACACAGCTGGTTCTCCCCTGGTCTCCTTGCTGGCCCAAGTGGGACTAATTTAGCCAGCTAGCCCTGGTGATCATCTAATGTTTATTGGATGGATTTCCCCCCTAAATTGATTTTTGATTTTATTGTTATTTATGCTTTATACCGTATTTTATGCTGATTTTTTTGTAGCATCAATTAAGTGTTTTAAATTTGTTTTTAGCCGCCCTGAGCCCGGTTTCCTGAACTGGGAAGGGCGGGCTATAAATAAATTATTATTATTATTATTATTATTATTATTATTATTATTATTATTAAAGCTCCGGGAGACAACCTGTATGAAGGTATGAAAGATTCTGCCTATCTTGCTTCTAGCAGTTTCTCATTTCTTCAGTCTTAAATTCAATTTGGCCATTCGTGACTCTTACTAAAATTGTTCTAATTAATCGTGAAAATTCACCAGCATTTTTCTGCGAATTTCTCCTAATAAAAAACATTTTTGTACAGAGCTTTGACTAACATGGACATTTTTGCTTCAGTTTCCCCTAGAATGCATTATAGTAAAAATACCATCATTAGCATACACACTGTCCCCTTATATATGTGTATGTGCAGTGCCAAAGAATGCTCCAACTACCGCACAATTGCACGCATTTCACATGCTAGCAAGGTTATTCTTAAAATTCTACAAGGAAGGCTCAAGCAGTATGTGGACCGAGAACTCCCAGAAGTGCAAGCTGGATTTAGAAGAGGCAGAGGAACCAGAGACCAAACTGCAAACATGCGCTGGATTATGGAGAAAGCTAGAGAGTTCCAGAAAGACATCTACTTCTGCTTCATTGACTATGCAAAAGCCTTTGACTGTGTCGACCACGGCAAACTATGGCAAGTTCTTAAAGAAATGGGAGTGCCTGATCACCTCATCTGTCTCCTAAGAAATCTCTATGTGGGACAAGAAGCTACAGTTAGAACTGGATATGGAACAACTGTTTGGTTCAAAATTGGGAAAGGAGTACAGCAAGGCTGTATATTGTCTCCCTGCTTATTTAACTTATATGCAGAATTCATCATGCGAAAGGCTGGGCTGGATGAATCCCTAGCCGGAATTAAGATTGCCGGAAGAAATATCAACAACCTCAGATATGCAGATGACACAACCTTGATGGCAGAAAGTGAGGAGGAATTAAAGAACCTTTTAATGAGGGTGAAAGAGGAGAGTGCAAAATATGGTCTGAAGCTCAACATCAAAAAAACGAAGATCATGGCCACTGGTCCCATCACCTCCTGGCAAATAGAAGGGGAAGAAATGGAGGCAGTGAGAGATTTTACTTTCTTGGGCTCCATGATCACTGCAGATGGTGACAGCAGCCACAAAATTAAAAGACGCCTGCTTCTTGGGAGAAGGGCAATGACAGGCCTAGACAGCATCTTGAGAAGTAGAGACATCACCTTGCCAACAAAGGTTCGTATAGTTAAAGCTATGGTTTTCCCAGTAGTGATGTATGGAAATGAGAGCTGGACCATAAAGAAGGCTGATCACCAAAGAATTGATGCTTTTGAATTATGGTGCTGGAGGAGACTCTTGAGAGTCCCATGGACTGCAAGAAGATCAAACCTCTCCATTCTGAAGGAAATCAGCCCTGAGTGCTCACTGGAAGGACAGATCGTGAAGCTGAGGCTCCAGAACTTTGGCCACCTCATGAGAAGAGAAGACTCCCTGGAGAAGACCCTGATGTTGGGAAAGATGGAGGGCACAAGGAGAAGGGGGCGACAGAGGACAAGATGGTCGGATAGTGTTTTCGAGGTTACCAGCATGAGTTTGACCAAACTGCGGGAGGCAGTGGAAGACAGGAGTGCCTGGCGTGCTCTGGTCCATGGGGTCACAAAGAGTCGGACACGACTAAACGACTAAACAACAACAACATGTTTCCAATAATTGTTTACTGTATTTTTGTGTCCAAAAATTCCAAAAAGCAGAAATTTCAAAGGATAGCTGTGTTTCAGTTCACATATTATTTCGAAAACTGTGAATTTGGTAGATGTGGCTTTAAATGCAAACTGGATGGAATTTTTTCCCATCCCTCCTGGCAAGGGAGTGGGCTCAGGGCCATCTGCAGTGGGCAAAGGCTGTACTACATATTCTTTTTCCCTTTGTAACTGAGCTTGTTTGGATGCATTGGTAAAAAAAAAGTTGCTGCAAGGCTCAAAGAAATGCTTGCAAGAGGATCTGATCAATATGTACCACAACGAAAATGTGTGATTGAGATTAAGGATCCCTGGATTACTTATTGACTACTATTTTTGATTTAATTTATTTTTTAATCAGACATGCAAAATATGTAAAATGAAATCAGGCTTAATGTTTTGTAAAAAAAAAAAACCCAGATACTAAATATTAAACTTATGAAAAATCAAAGTGTTGCGTCTGCTTTACAAAAAATACTTGAAGCAGTATCACAAGATGCGTTACGATGGGATTTTTTTATGAACTGATCAATGACTAATGCAATAAAAGCTTACAATTAAGTGACTATTGATTACTGGCTACTCTCCTTGATTTAAATAATACAGTAAAATCATGTTACAGGCAACCTGTTACTACTTGTCTATCCCCTTCTCTCCCCCCCCTCCCCAAATCATCCAGTGAAGTAGCATTTATTTCTATGCTTCATTTCTTTCATTTTTGGGGGGGAGCTTCACACAGTTAGAATAATTTACATGTAAGAGGCAATCTCACATTTTGAGCAAATACATGGATCGCACCCAAGCGTGGACACGGAGCTAAGACTACCAATAATTGAAAAAGCTATGACAATTGCAACAATAATAAAGTTAAGTCCAATTCCCTCTGACTCTTCCTCCCTCTATTTCCATTCCAGCTTTTCCTTATAAGAACCACAATGAAACTTGAAGACACTGTGCCTGAGTTTGCTTATTTTTCTCTTCCCTCCTCCTCCCCCTTTCCTTTTGGGTCTGCAGGCAGGAACTGTTTTGCTTCTGTTGATCTTATGTAAGCTGCTCTGGGGGCATTTTTTCAGCTGAAGAGTGGAACACAAATGTTGCAAATGAGTAAAACCACCAAGGCCAGTCCCCTCTCCAGACTTCAGATTATGCAGACAAACTGAGTGCAGAAATTGGAATATTTTGTCTGAAATACCGCTAAGGGGGAAAAAGTACTTGCTTATCCATTCTAATCATCTGTGTGACCTTTTTGCTCCTCTGCTTACGTGAGCTAAACTCCCACCTGCAATTGGTTTAAATGGAAATAAAACTCTTGAAAATCATTTTGTATGGGTATTTTTCTATAGTCACTGCAGAGTACTCCACGGCTCAAAGACAAGTGGTGAAAAGATAAAGATTTTTCCCCTGCGTGTAGATATACCTGAACTAAAGCTTCTATGTGCTCCAGAGGGAATTCAGGGTAACGGTTAAGAAACAAAATGGGCAAAAATAGTAGAACATAGTGAAGGCTGACAGACTCCTGTGTGTCCTTGAACTGGCTTGGTTTTTCACCTCCCTTTAGCTCCCTTTCCAAGCCAGTTATTGGACTTCAAACCTGCATGTCTAGTTTTTTCCCTGACCACAATAGCCCTTGCCAGCCTTATGACATATTTATCCTGCTCTTCCCACAAATGACTCAAGAGCATATCGGGTTCTCCCCCACCCCACCCACATTTCATAATCACAACAATCATGTGACGCTGAGATAATATCTGACTGGCCTCAAATCACACACATCAGGGCTTCCCAGGTATCACGGTTTATCAACACTGGCTGATCTTTCTTGAAAACCAGCAATACTGTTCACACATAAGCTTGTCCCTAAAAACTATTACTTCATTCATTTCTATCTGTCTCGTCAACACCATGAAAACATTTACCTCTAAATGAATAGTCTTAACAATCCTCAGTCTGTTGTTCTCAATATTCTATTAATGGAGTTCGTGGAAGCTAGATTGATCAGCTCTTACAAATGGCAGCAAAGTGGAACCTCCAAGTTCAGTAAAATATACCTCTGGATAGCAGGTGCTGAGGACAAAATAACAGAGGAGGGTTTTTGCATTTAGGAGCTGCATGTAAGATTCACAAAAACATATGGCCGGTTACTTTTAGAACTAGATATACCATTGGTGCAGATCATGAGTAGGCAGAAAGTAGAATGGGATCTATTGGTAGATTTCTTGGTGATTTGCTGTGGATTGGAAAGAGTTTCTGACTCCGAATTGTCTAACAAAAGCAGTAATAAAACAGCTTCTCAGCTAAATTAAGCTGCTGAAAAATAATGCTGGAGGGGAATAAAATGAGGAATTGGCATGAAAGGACATGTGAGCTTGGTTCAGGCACCAACTACAAACTCATGGGCTGAGCATGTGTTCAGAGGCCCCCAGTTCCATAATTCTTGGTCTGGTGAGAGGACCTCATGGTTCTAGAAAAAAGCAAAGTAGGTTTTGCAATCCTGAAGTCTGCCCACTCCTAATCTAGATAGATCACGAATGTGTTCCTCTAGTTTTTATTTGATTCCAACTCCCATCAGCCCCAACCACCATAACCAATGGTAAAGGATTATGGGAGCTGTAGTTCAATATCACTTGGAAGACCACAGGCTTCCAATCCCTGAGATACATCTTTGTATCATATGCAGCCTTACCTGGAAACAAGTCTGACTGAACTCCAAGGGGCTTACTTCTGAGTAGACATGTATGGGCTTGAACTGAATATGCAGTTTTAGTTTAGTGGTGCATATACTTGGGGACAAGGGACGGGTGGCGCTGTGGGTTAAACCACAGAGCCTAGGACTTGCTGATCAGAAGGTCGGCGGTTCAAATCTCCACGATGGGGTGAGCTCCCATTGCTTGGTCCCTGCTCCTGCCAACCTAGCAGTTCGAAAGCACGTCAAAGTGCAAATAGATAAATTGGTACCGCTCCGGTGGGAAGGTAAACGGCGTTTCCGTGCGCTGTTCTGGTTCGCCAGAAGCAGCTTAGTCATGCTGGCCGCACGACCTGGAAGCTGTCTGCGGACAAACGCCGGCTCCCTTGGCCAATAAAGCGAGATGAGCGCCGCAACCCCAGAGTCGGTCACGACTGGACAGTGAAAGAAAGGCTTTCAAGGTTTGAGCACTGACTCTTTTCTCATTGTGCTTATTTTGAGCATGCCCAAATATATTCTAAAATACTAATGGTAGATTTGTTGAGATTGGTTTCACTTCACAGTGACTCAGAGACTGACTGGATGTGTCATGACAAATTTGGCATCCCCTCCGAACCCTTTCATTATCATAAGATCAGTCCAACCAGTGTGGGGCATTCTAAAATTAAGCGGGTGGCTGGCAGTGTATGATTTTTCTGGAAAGAAAATTAGCATGAGGTGTTCTCCTGCTCAAGGTTCCCAACAGCCTAGAACATGAACCTTATAGTGCTGTTTAGCCCTGCAAGAAAGCTGCAAGAAAGATGAACTTTCAGGAGTTGGAGCAGATAAAGGAGAATGACCAGGTCAGGGTTGCAATTTATCCCCCCCCCCCCAGTCAACACGGATTGGCCTGTTGGGCCAGCTCCCTGGGAGAGGCCCACCCAAGCCCACCAGCCTGGCCAATCGCTGACAGGTGGCCAACCAAACCCTGACTCCTTGCTGGATCACCACAGAGCCTGTGGTCAAGCTGCAAAACCGCCTACCAATGAAGGCAAGTGGACTTTTTTGAACATTTAAAAGTGCAACTGATTTACAGGTCAATGCAACAGGAGGCGTCTACATATAACCAAGTGCTAGAGCTGCATACTTTCCTCTAATGAACACATTCTCAAACATCTTTTTTGGGGGGTTGGCTAATCTCATCAGAAAATTCAGAGAAGTAAGAATAGCTTCATTTTGGTTTCCATATTGTTTGGGGAAGTATGAATCAGGCAGAATTGCATTAGAGTACCAATCACACTCAATTTCCTTCCTCATTTTTAGTAAGTGCTCCCATTTTTCCACATAGGTTTAGGCACTCTCCTCCAAAGACTGGGATTATAACATTTCATGGAACAACCAACCAGCAGCTGCCTTCTTCCTTGAAACATTTCTTTCCAAATCCTCGTCAAGGCATCGGGTATTGCTAGACCCGATACTTAAGATTTTCCTGGCTTGCAAATATGGCTGTTTTCTTAAAGCAGGGGTTGGGAACCTCAAACCCAGGAGCCAAATATGCCCCTCCCAGGCCCCTCTGTCCAGCTTTTGGGACACTCCGTACACCACATCCCCTCTTCTCAGGCTGTACCCTTTGACGGCCCCTCTTCTGCCCCCTCCTTAAATGCTTTGCCCCTCATCTTGCTTGCTGCAGTGGTGCAGGAGAGTTTAGCTCAAGTGTTCTCTACTCTACAAATATAAAAGTCATAGCCATTGCTCCACCCACTTTGTGTCTCTGGTCCCACCCAATTGGGCTGAAAAGGGTTTCCCACCCTTGCCTCAGAGTTTATGGCCTCCGAAGCAGCAAACCATTCTTTAACCTACAGGGTGGTTTGGCTAGAGGCACGTTCAGGCTTTTCCTGGCTCGTGTGCTAGAGGAATAGGAGCGCCCCTCTTCTTTTGTCACAGATAATCTCTTTCACCTGGATTCTTCAATTATGCAACATGGGTGTCAGATTCGGCCTCTGTTTTACCATCGAACTCGGATACAAGGTTAATTTAATTGTTTGACAGCTCCAGCAGTCTCTCCCTGCTCCTTTGTAATAGTGCCGAGAGAACAAAGAGGTCTCTGATATTATCTTAAGACAAGAGAATCTCTTGCTTGGCAATTTTCATGCTGTCAAATATGAGATTGTTAAGGAACTTATCAGTAGGTGGGTTTTGATCAATATTTTGTTAAAGCAAAGACAATTACATTCCAATTTAGCAAATATATGACGAGCTTTCAGGAAACTACTTTCTGACACAATCTCGAGGCTCCTGTTCAGAAAGCCACCCTCCTTTTCAAGTGAAATATCAATGTTTTCAACATGCAAGCACTTGCAAACTTTTGACAGGGCACATTCTACTTAACAATAGAGCCAAGAAGAGCTAACATGCTCTCCCATGGACTCAAATTTAGGGCTTGTGCTAAAATGAACGCTTGGCCCACATGAAGTTGCATCAACTTCCTTCTGCTTATTCCTGTTTTATTTAAAATCTTTGGCATCAATAGGGAATGATAGCTGGGTTACACAGTGAGTGAGAGAGGATGTGAATGACTGCTTTTCCAGGGTGTGATATAGTATCCTTCCTCATTCCTTCACAGGGCTTCACCCAGCTGTGGAAGACCTCTAGGAACCAATTGTCAACTTTTGCCAGGGGAAATATTCACCTGTCACATTCGCCTTTCCCCTCTAGGAGTTCATTACCACCCTGATAGGTGAAGTCAGACTGGAAGGGAGAGACTGGTCCAAGGAAAAAGAGTTAGGGCCCAAAGACATGTTAGGCAGAGTTTTGTGTAGTGGTTCCTTGGGTGCTTTTTGGTTTTACATGAAAAGCAGCTGACTGAAGTTGCATCTACGAGTGCAGGAGGGAGTGCCGGATTTATGTATAAGCTAAACAAGCTATAGCTTAAGGCCCCATTCTCTTGGGGGTCCCCTAAAAAATTAAAATAAAAAACCTGGATGTACATTTCCAAAATATAAGATAAAAAGCAAATAAAATAAAGCCTACAGATAGCAACAGTGTTTTGTGTTGTGTAGGCTCCTGTGATGTAAGTCATGGGCCCCGCCTGCTCCCTAAAATATCACTGGTTTGCTCATTTCTATATATAGGGTGCCTACACTCTGCAGGTGCAAATGGCTTTAGATACCATAAATTACCATGTAGCATATATTCAACACACAAAAAAACAGTGACAATTTGTTGTTGACAAAGGACAGCTGGACATATAAAGGGCCCCGTTACCTCCAGTAGCTTAGGGCCTCATCAAACCTAAATTCACCTTGGCAGGAGAGACAGGGTGAAGAGGGGGTCCTTATCTTTTCCTCTGGTGATCTTTGCTCCTGACAAAATTGCTCCCTGTCCACCCCTTTCCTTTGCAGTGGTGGGCAACATCTGGCCAGGAGGCCTACTACATCCTGCCAGACCTCTTCATTTGGTCTATGAGGCCATTTTCGCCAAGTCACAACCCAACCTGCTCTACTTCTGATGTCATAGATGACATCAGGTGTGTGGCAAGTAAAGACTCAGCTGGACCAAAAAGGGATTTGTAAGCCCCAATGATCAGCTGATCCAATACCTATCTACACTTCCTTCCATTCCTGTTTCAATTTCCTTCTCTTCTAAAGGGCCCCAAAGAGAAGAGGCGATGGACCACAGCAGTAGTCAATCACAATGGTAAAGTGCTTCCCTGCTGGACAGAGCAAACTTTAAATGGCATAGGAAAGATGGAGCTAAATGTCCGATCCAAGGCTTCTTTTCAGCCGGAACTCACTGGAACTCAGTTCCAGCACCTCTCAGGTGGGTACCTCTTTTTCTAGAAAAATAGCACTGGAATCCACCATGTGTTGGTCTTCACAATTAGGTGAATGTGCCATTTTAATAACAAAGTGCTGTAACTAATTGTCTTCATTAATTAAATATTTTCTGAAGCATCTGTTTAGAATGAAGCAGTGAGATCTGAATGAAATCCCACTGAACTGTAGCTTTTAGAGGGTGAAACATAATGCATAGTGTGTGGTTTTTTTAATCAACTAAACTGCTTAGGAGAAGTAGAAGTCATACTTTCAATATAGACACAGCAGCTTTAATTACCCATGGTTGTTATACTATAAAAAGCATTGAAGAGC
Organism: Podarcis cretensis; assembly: GCF_951804945.1. NCBI lineage: Eukaryota > Metazoa > Chordata > Lepidosauria > Squamata > Lacertidae > Podarcis > Podarcis cretensis. The sequence goes on along the minus strand of NC_137181.1, from coordinate 52,166,965 downwards.
CATCAGCAGTTCAGCCTGCCCAGCCTCACATCCATTTCAGCCGATATGCCAAGATGAGCTCCTTTCATTTTATGTAGGATCTGCTTTTGACACCTCCTAACTGAAAAAAGCCCAAACATCCTCACAATATTAAAGACTTATATTGTCTTCTTCTGGAAACGGTGAAAGAAGAGTAATACAATGAACTGTCAAATAAATAAATAAAATAAAAACATTTCCTTTGTGGTTACTTTTGAGATGGCAGACAACTGCATCAAACAGCACAAGCCAAGAGACTTATATCCAGAATTCACATTCACCGTGGTTTTGAGCTCTATGCAGCCAACGTAAGATTCTGATCTTTACAGGGATGCTGTGAGCTATTCTTCAGCAGCCAGTCTCCCATGCAGAGAGCTTATAGTGTGGTTTGACTCATTATCAATACAATACTGCCATCAGAAGAATTCAATATATCTGTCTTCAGTTATTCGAACAATGCATTCTAAATACCAAAGGATGACCTGCTGCACATTAGGGTCCACTTTATGTAGATTTATTTACTGTTCCCTTATTCCAAGCCAGTCTCCAACCTCCCTTCTCTCAGTGTTCCCTCATCAGATCCAGACACCATCTTTGTCCAGCCAGCCTTTGACAGGCATCAACTGCAGAGGTTGGAGTCCTGTTCTCACACCACAAGGAGTGATGGATAATGCACACTTCAACATTGAAATATTGTCTAAAGCAGACTGGGCAATGCACACTTTTATCAAGATAAGTTGACTTGATCCCCAAATCCTGATAGATCATTCTGAGCGACTTGAGGGAATTGTTCTGTGTATTTCCCAAATTATCTCAATAATTACCTGAGCAACAAGCACATTACACACAGAAAGCTGGATGCCTCCCATAACATTTTCTAGTTCAATTCTTCAATCACCTCCTCCATCTCCACTTGTGACATTAGCACTGCTGATGCAATGGGGAGATAAAACTAAAACAGCATTTTATCACAGATCAACATCCGTATCTCTTGGCAGGAAACAAATGACCACAGGGGCTTTATAATGCCCTCAGGCACAGGAGCTTTTGCAGTAATCTGTGACAAATAAAGGAGGCATGTTATGGAACTAACTCCTAACAGATTATGGTACAAATGAAAGATTCTATGCATTTTCAGTGGCACTTGCAAAAAGAGAGAAACAGATGCCCAGAGGCAGAAATGTGTACATTTAAAATGCCACTGCATGCCTGCTAATACATATCCCTGCTCCTCATAAAAGTAGCATTTCAGAATTCAGTCTGGATTGTCTGCAACTTCAAATCAATAAAAGGTTGGGGGTTTTTTTTATCAGCCGCAATCAGCACTGAAAAACACACTTGATTTCTAGCCATACAACAAAGCGGCGTGGACTGAGTAATTATTATTATGAGGGAATCTAGAAAACAAGAAGCATTTTAGCAAGTTTGAACAATGTATGAACAAGCAAAATTGGGACATTGTTGAAAAGTGAAACAGAACGCTACTTTATGAGGTTGGGGAAAGGGGAACGAGAACAATTTGCTATGATCTGGAGCCTAATCACTGTTCCTTTTGAAATGGTTGTGACAAAATTTAATGCTTAGGATTTGTCAGTTCACACATGCTGGCCCTGGCCCTCTCTCTGCCAGGTATGCACCTGTGACTACAGGACAATGTGCTAGCATGAACTTTGAAGCACATGGACATAGCTACAATGACTCCCACAACTGTGGCTGGAACAGAACCTCTGCTTGCTGTATTCATGAACTGCCCAGGTCACTAACCTATCTCCAGGGGCTTGTAAACACAAAGAGAGATACACCCATGGCTGATAGGGTATGTGGTTGCAGAGGCTGCAATCCTAGACACACTTACCTGAGAGTAAGTCCCCTTGAGACTCTTGAGAGTCCCATGGACTGCAAGAAGAACAAACCTATCCATTCTGAAGGAACTCAGCCCTGAGTGCTCACTGGAAGGATAGATCCTGAAGCTGAGGCTCCAATACTTTGGCCACCTCATGAGAAGAGAAGACTCCCTGGAAAAGACCCTGATGTTGGGAAAGATGGAGGGCACAAGGAGAAGGGGACGACAGAGGACAAGATGGTTGGATAGTGTTCTCAAAGCTACCAGCATGAGTTTGACCAAATGGCGGGAGGCAGTGGAAGACAGAAGTGCCTTGCGTGCTCTGGTGCGTGCTCACGAAGAGTCGGGCACGACTAAATGACTAAACAACAACAAGTCCCCTTGAACTCAGTGGGGTTTGCTTCTTAGCAGAAAAGGTAAAGGACCCCTGACCGTTAAGTCCAGTTGCGGACGACTCTGGGGTTGCGGCGCTCCTCTCACTTTACTGGCCAAAGGAGCTGATGTTTGTCTACAGACAGTTTTTCCAGGTCATGTGACCATCCCCTAGCAGATCTGTTTACTTCTCTCCAAATGCTTCACATTGGCTGCATCATGCCTAGTGTGACCTCAGGGGCCACTGTGCCACAAAACCCAAACTTTCTTTCCTAGACATTGTTGGAGAGGCCATTGGAATGGAATGAGAGGTTAATAATTTGAGGAATTCAGAATTTGAGTACACTTCTCCCATCAGTAGATGTGAAGATGACATCAGTGGGAAGAGCTGCCAACTTTGATAGGATTGCCAGCTACAGCCATTTGTGGACTGAGAGAGCCTGGCATCAGCAATTCATACTATGGTGACCTCATGCTTGGATCGTTGCAATGCTATCTGCAGGAGGCTACTCTTGAAAATGGTTCAGAAGCTGCAGGTAGTACAGACAAGATCAGTTATTAATTGGAGCAGGAAGCTGAGAGAACGCAACACCAGACTGAATTGGCTGCTGGTAAGCTACTGGGCTCTGTTCAAGGTGTTAGTAAATGTCTATAAAGCTCTAAATGGCTAAGGGCCCAACTATCTCCAGGAGTGCCTCCTCCAAAACCAGCCATTTTTGATCCTTATGATCCATGGTGTGGTGGGAAGGGCTCTGAGGATTGATGAAGGGACTTGTAGAAGAATCTTTTCTATAGTGTGGCCTCAACTTTGGAACAATGTCCCCTTGCATCTGTCCCCTTCATTGTTGGCAGGCAGTCATCCATGAAAGACACTTCGGTTTACCAAAGTCTAATAGGGTAATGTTTGTCCTGAACAGCAGTCTACAGGGTTTTACTCACTCTGTGAACATTTTAATTCTGTACTAGATGCAATGTTGTTGTTTATCCTTTGTTGTTCATTGCCCTGGGCTCTGTGGAAGGAATAGCAAGTAATACACAACAACAACAACAACAACAACAACAACAACAACAACAACAACAACACAGAGTTTAGAATTCTGTCATTTGGTGGTTATTTTCACGGGAAGCATTGAGATTTTATCATGGCACCACTTGACTTGTTTTCTGGGCTGATGGGAAGCTGAAAAAACATTATTCCTATATGAAAACTGCTGAGCAGCTATATCCACAAAAGAAATGAAGACAGCAGTCAAGCTGCCTGATTCCCTTTCATCTTGAATGCCTGGCTTGGGTTTCGAAGACACATTACATAACATTGTTTTCTATATTTGCAGAAGTACTGAGTGAATTTCAAGACCCCAGGGGATACAGACAAAAATGTGTTGCGCCTTGGGCCCCCTTAATCAGCTCATCTGTTATGTATCCGCGGACTAAATGCATTTTTCAGGGCTTTCAAGACTTGGTAGGAGGTCCTGTACAAGATATCATTCTGCCTGAGGCAGATATAGACCCAGTCCTCCTCAGCTCAAGGTTCATCATACCCAAACCTGGTTCGAGTTATTTTGGTACCTGGGACTGAAAACCCCCAACTGCCTCTCCTCAGGAGTAAAAATGCAGTAAACAACAACAACAACAACAACAACAACAACAACACATTACAAACTAATATTTGTACACCAAATATAAGATTTGATTCAGAAGAAGAAGAGGAAGAAGAGTTTGATATCCCACTTTATCACTACCCAAAGGAGTCTCAAAGCGGCTAACATTCTCCTTTCCCTTCCTCCCCCACAACAAACACTCTGTGAGGTGAGTGGGGCTGAGAGACTTCAAAGAAGTGTGACTGGCCCAAGGTCACCCAGCAGCTGCATGTGGAGGAGCTGAGACGCGAACCTGGTTCACCAGATTACGAGACTACCGCTCTTAACCACTACACCACACTGGCTCTCAGTTTGATAACTCATAAAGTGGTCCAATTTGGCTTAGGTCCACCAAATCAGCACTTTATTTTGGAAAAAACGGCAGCTCTGTGTCTTCATATACACTATTATTGGGAATTTTCTTAGATGGCTAAAACTCTTTTATGTTTTGACAGAACTGTGTGAGATTCAAAACCCATTCCGAGTGGCTAAAGCTTACAGACAAAATGGATGCAGGGTTTGATATCGCTGTTTATGCAATAAAACACAACCATGTTTAAGGGGTGGTGGTGTTCAATGAAGGAGAGGCCAGGCCAGTGCAAATATAAACTGAGTAGCAAGAGCAAACTGTCTCCTATGGATTGTGGATTTTTGTAGGGATATGACTGAGATGTTTTGTGGGTCCCCCAGGATGTCCTGGCAGCCACACTGATGCCCATGGGAATCATATTGGTGAACACTGCCTTATGTGGGTGAGCTTAGAGACAATACATTTTTGACATCTGAATTGCTACGGTTTTGTGAAACATTTCAAGGGTTCTCATATAGATCCTGTTTTGCCTCTGACAATCCCAAAATCTCTGAGGCACCTCACTCAGGCTCAGGATTTGAGATTCATCTGAATCCAATGCAGACCCCTAAGAAGTTCAAACTATAATAGAACATGGTTTAGCAATGTGATACAGTGAAGGATTGGCATTTAATTTTTGATATTATTAAGCATCAATATTTCTGGTATTTGGCACTGTGGAACATGGATTTGTGAAATGGAAACTGTTGGCATTCATGAGATGCACCATGGCTTTCCCTGCTGAATGTTTCTGAGAAATCTAGCAACTAGAAAAATGCTTTCGTTTAGGCTACTTTGGATCCACATTATTCATTCATTTATTTTTTGTTGTTGAGAAGCAGCACTTTTGCTAGCACGGCTGACGTTCTCTATTTCCAATAACTTTGTGTCTAAGATTAGTTGTTTATTATATTGATACTTGCCTTGCTATTTCCCTTTGGAATACACCTGTGGGTTCGGTAGCTGACAATCAATTGAAGCAAGCAAAGGATTTCCTGGTGGGTTCAGCAGAGGTCGGCTTTGCCTATAATTCATTAAGTTTCAAAGATTTTTTCTGAGTAAAACTGCAGGTTTTTTTTCTTTTTAAAATAAAGTAAAACCACTTTACCCTTCTCTTGATGATCAAGAAATGAAAAATTCCAGTCATGCAGCCTAGCAGTTGTTCTTCTAAAGGTAAATGTGGGGACACAAGGCCATAACTCAAGATTGAAAGGCACTTTTTGCCAAAATATGTGCTTTCAAATATATGGACCCAGGTTCAATATCTGACATCTTTCTTCATGGGATCTTAAGGAGAAAAACCTATATATTTGATCCTAGATCTTGGCTGCTGCCAAACTCAGTAGAAAGTATAGGTCTGGTGGACCATTCATCTAATTTAGTATATCTTAACGCGGGTGGTGCTGTGGGTTAAACCACAGAGCCTAGGGCTTGCCGATCAGAAGGTCGGCAGTTCGAATCCCCGTGACGGGGTGAGCTCCCGTTGTTCTGTCCCTGCTCCGGCCAACCTAGCAGTTCGAAAGCACACAGTGCAAGTAGATAAATAGGTATTGCTCCAGCGGGAAGGTAAACGGTGTTTCCGTGTGCTGCTCTGGTTCGTTAGAAGTGGCTTAGTCATGCTGGCCACATGATCCGGAAGCTGTCTGCAGACAAATGCCAGCTCCCTCGGCCTATAGAGCGAGATGAGTGCGCAACCCCAGAGTCGGTCACGACTGGACCTAATGGTCAGGGGTCCCTTTACCTTTACCTTTAATATCTATGCATCACTCTGAAAAATTATACACCTGACCCTCAGTCACTAGCCTCAATCAAGCTAACACTGAAAGCTTCTTGAAACTTTAAAAATGTTAGCATACAAGGGAAGGCAGTGGGAATAAGTGAGCCAGCACAGTAATCATCACCACCCACATGTTGAAGGGTGAACATTTGAAGCAGACAGTCTCCTATACTGGTAGAAGCAAAGATCACCAGTGTTAAAGCAATGAATCTTCAACATCAACTTCGTTGGACTGGTCATGTTGTTCAGATGCCCGATTATCATCTTCCAAAGCAACTACTCTATTTTTTACTTAAAAATGAAAAGTGTAATGCTGGTGGTCAGCAAAAGAGGTTTAAAGACTCTCTCAAGGCAAATCTTAAAAATTGTAGTATAAACACTGACAACTGGGAAACACTGGCCTGCGAGTGCTCCAATTGGAGAACAGCCAATTGGAGAACAGCCTTTACCAAAGGTGTCATGGGCTTTGAAGACGCTCGAACTTAGGACGAAAGGGAGAAATGTGCTAAGAGGAAGGCACGTTGGCAAACCCTCACCATGATCAACTCCCACCTGGAAACCTATGTTTCCACTGGGGAAGGACATGTGGATCCAGAATTGGCCTCCACAGTCACTTACGGACTCACTGTTAAAACTGTATCATTGGAAGACAATCTCATGGAGGATTCATTGCCATGTTTCCTAAACTTGGGTCTCAGGCTGTTTTTGGAGTACAACTCCCATCATCCCTAGCTAGCAGGACCAGTGGTCAGGGATGATGGGAACTATTGTCCAAAAACAGCTGGAGACCCAAGAGTGGGAAACACTGCTCTATCATAAAGGCCAAACGGTCTAAAAAGCACATGAGGCTCCCTGTGTCACACATTCACCCTTCAACTTGGGGAGGACAACTAGAACAGTGTCCGGGGTGGTGGAGCCAACACGGTCATCCCTGCTGTCCTCTCACGTGTGGCTACTTGAGTTGCCTCAAGAATGCTTGTCAAGGGCTTCATCTGAGTGGAGGATGGTGTCCCTAACCATTCTGATTATGGTGGCTATAATAATAATAATTTATTATTTATACCCCACCCATCTGGCTGAGTTTCCCCAGTCATTCTGGGCGGCTCCCAACAGAAAATTAAAAACACAATAAAACACCAGACACTATTTCTCCCCCTCTTTTGGTTTGGCTTAACTTGGAGAGCCTCTCAAGATTGTACTCCTTGACACCTCCCAAGTTCTGAAAGTGAGTTGCTAGTCAAATATGAACAAAGACTGTTCTTTATACCTCCTAAGACTATGTATATATAAAAAGACCCTCATCATATTTTTTCCCCATTTTCTAAAATATTGATTTCCCGCCTCGTGCATTTGTTCGGTGACACTTTTATTACCAGACACCATCTTGCTTAACTACAAAGCTGATGTAGCATACAAGCTGCACCTTGTCATTGACACATAAACTTTACTTATTCATTTGCATCGAAGTCAGAACACTAGCAACTGTGCGCCTTTCAGCCGGTTATTGCTCTGACAGCAAGGAGAAATGCTAAAGCTGAAAGGCTGCTCTCAGGGACAAATTGCAGCCAACACACGAACGCATACACTGTAGCCCAATGAATCTTCTGATTTAAAAGCTGCTTTGGATCAGAGGCAGTACGTCTCCGTCTACAAGTTGCTGTGGGTTCAAGAGGACCATTGTGCTCCTGTCCTGCATGTGGTCTTCCTGGAGGCATATGGTTGGTCTCTTTGGGAAACAGGATATTGCACTAGACTAAATAGGCCTTTGGTCTGATCCAGACAGGCCTCTGGTGTTCTTATGAAGAAGGGTTAAGCAGGAAGAAGAGAAAGCAATTCATATTTACGTTAGCTCTCACCTCTCTGCTCCAAAAATGTCAGGTGGAGGTCAGAGTTAAAAAACACCAGTGTCAAGAGTAGTCAACTCTTTAGTCAAAGAAACCAAAACAGTGCCGGCCTAGTGATAACAGCAACGTTTCCCAGTAGGTCTTGCCCCAATGAGGCAGTTGCAATAACTGAAGATCCCCACCTTCCCACTGCTCTCTAAGGCTCCTTGCCCAGTTCCTTCCCCAGCTGCCTAAGGCTCTGTCACCTTGTATCTCAGTGCTGCACCTTCTTCATTTCTCTGCATGTTCTGGGAGACCATAGGAGAGGGGGTCACAGCAGGAAGGCGAGACTCAGACTCCCTGGCTTCTTCAGCAGACTGCCTCATCACTGCCTCTAGGCTCTCCTCCTCCCCAGCCTCCATTTCTGCCTCTGATTCTAGACTGCTCTCTGCCTCAGCCTCTTCCTGCTCACTAAACCCTGTTGCCTCTTCAGCTTTATTCTCACACAGAGGAATAAAGAAAGCTTGGTATATTGTACAAAACAGGAGAGACAGAATATATATAAATGCTGCTTCAGACAGCAAAGTTACAATTTAAGCAGGTAGCAAATTCTAAAATACATACACACCTTGGTTAAAGAGTAAAAGATTCTCTGACTATTTTAAAAGGCCTATGGAAGTGTGTGCATGCCAATTTTACCTCAAACCCACAACAGAAATGGAGAGAGAGGGGAAAGGAAAGTATACCCAGTTCTTTTTTCAAGAAAAATAGGTGCCGGAACTCATCATTAAGTTGTTACAATAAAGCGCAGGACGACTTAGGGCAGCCCTGAACAGATGCTGGTTTGACAATAGCCGTGTTCACCGCCTGTGGAGGTGCTAAAAACTATGGCAAGCTGTCTCACTAGCTGGTTTGGGGGTGGCCCCTGGTTCTGGTGTAGGTAAAATAAATGTACCGCACCTCCCTCATTTTCTTAGATTCAGACAGATGTGTAGGGCAACTTGGAAGGGACCTTGTATGCAATCGTAGAGGCCTGGCTGCAAAGGTTAAAGGTCACCGCCACCACATGGGAGATGGATTGAAGAAAAGGCTGTCCCCACCTCGTAGCTTGACAAATCATGGTTAGGAGCGGCTAGAAGCTAAGTGGAGTCATAGATCTAAAACAAAGTGTGGCATACACTGGTCAGCTTCCATTTTGACTTGAAATGTTTGTTCTGGCCTTCTCAAAAGTACGTAAAAGCAAGAAGCAGGCAGGGGGAGTGCTGGTCTGCAATGGCACCCACCATAGAGGTGCCAGAACTGAGCTCTGGCTGAAACAAAACACTGAGTATACCTATGTGAGGGACGCGGGTGGCGCTGTGATGTTAACTACTGAGCCTTGGGCTTGCCGATCGGAAGGTCAGTGGTTTCATTCCCCGCGACAGAGTGAGCTCCCGTTGCTTGGTCCCTGCTCCTGCCAACCTAGCAGTTCGAAAGCATTCCAGTGCAAGTAGATAAATAGGTACTGCTCCAGTGGGAAGATAAACAGCGTTTCCGTGCACTGCTCTGGTTCGCCAGAAGCAGCTTAGTCATGCTGGCCACATGACCTGGAAGCTGTCTGTGGACAAACGCCGGCTCCCTTGGCCAGTAAAGTGAGATGAGCACCACAACCCCAGAGTTGTCCGCGACTGGACCTAATGGTCAGGGGTTCCCTTACCTTTATCTTTAGTGGTGTTTTGGTTCTGTGCAACTGCCTCCCCCATTGAAATGATTGCCCTTCAGCTGGTGCACCAACGGTATACAGACAAATATGTCTATATGTCAAATATATCAATTTCTCTCAGTTCCTCATTTATTGAGTCTTAAGTTCAGTTTTCCACATTTCCACATCAGTTTGTGACTTTAAAAAAGCGAGCCCTCATGAAAACGGATCAGCATTTTAGTGCAAATTTCTCCCAAATTCTTCCTAATGCACACATTTTTGCAAAGTCAAAGTGCAAGTAGATAAGTAGGTACCGCTCCGGTGGGAAGATAAATGGCATTTCCGTGTGCTGCTCTGGGTTCACTTAACTGTCAGGGGTCCTTTACATAGCTGTCAACTTACAGATTTGAAAATAAGGGACCAGCAGCCTTGAAAATAAGGGACCAGCAGCCAAAATAAGGGACCTGCAGTCTCACCTGTTCCAGGCACTCCAGTCTTCCTGTCCTCCTGCAGTCTGGTCATACTCATGCTGGTAGCTTCGAGAACACTGTCCAACCAACTTTGTAACCAGAGGTTCAACTGAATACAATCTGAATCACATGCATCACAAGGCCTATGCAGCCACAACTTAAGATGGCTCCCCAGCCTGGCTTTGCACTGCAAAGTTTGCAGCAGCACGTGCAACAAAATGGCGTCCAGCATTCAAAACCCCCCTCAGCTTGCATTAACTAGCCGCACTCAAGGCATGCAAGCTCCACCCCCCAGTCGTTCTTAGGCTTCTTATTGGGTGAGCAACACAGCCAAGCAACACAGTTGGAGCCTCCCTCCTCCCTGGCCGGCAGGGAGGGAGGGAGTGGAGCTGCTTCCTTTGAAATTTAAGGGACATCATTTAAGGGACATCCATCAATAAGGGACAGCAGCGGGACATGGCGCTGGAATAAGGGACTGTCCCTTCAAATAAGGGACACTTGACAGCTATGGTCCTTTACCTTTTTTATACCTATGTGAGAACTTATTGTGGGCATAAGGTTCAGGGTTAACACAAGCAATTTTCTCTATAATGCATTTTTATACATTGTTTTCACTAATATATGCATTCTATATGTGTGCTATCCCTTAATATATTCTCTCTCTCTCCTGTATTCATGCTCTGGTTAGAGAACCGCATCACTTAATCTGGGAGAGTGAAAATTTCAAAAGATTAGCTATGTTTTAGTTCATGTATTGGTTTGGAAAGTATGAAATAGATAGCTTGTATGAAAATGTGAACTAAGGAAATCTATATCCCCCCCCCCAAAACCCCTGGGTCAAATAGGGCAATAGTTCGTTGCTAGGGAATCTCAAAGTTTCCTTAACAAAGTGAAATAAGGATTGTAAAAAAAAAGAAGAAAAAGATTGAGTTTCTGCAATTTCCTTTTCACAAAATAGTAAAAACAAAAAACAGATTCTTAAATTTTAAGCGGGAGCCTCACATCTTAGCAAAACTTTGCACATATTATCTGTGAGAATTAAACACCTGATAGTAAACTCAGTCCTTTACAGTAGGATGCAGCAGAAGCAACTGTGGTTGGAACAGTAACATCAAAGGTTTTATTTATAAAGCAAATAACAAAACAACAAGACGACTCTCACATCCATCTTCTTCAGCAGAGGAGAGCAGAGAGGGAGGAGACATTTAAATAGTTCCCATACTCATACATCAATTAAGCAATTAAAGACAACCCGCAACGTTATGCAATGTGAGAATGAGACATTACAATACTAACAGTATCATGGGTCACATATAATGCAAAATTTCCCCCTCTTTTTTAAAAAAAACCTAAAATTATGCCACTGCAAGTGTGTATCTTGATCTCTCCTATCCATATTCCCCTAAATGTTGAACCAGCCCTGTATTCTGATTATAAGCTTTATGAGCCTCTATTGCCATGCCAACACATTCTTTATTTTCCCCATGGTGTCCAGATAAATAATGTCACACTGTTGGTAACCTTAATTGCAAGCCATATTGGAATTAGCTGCTTTAAGCAATTATGTGATCATTATATGCATTGGACTCCAAAGACTCGAGATATAATGAGCTTGGAAATACAACACAGAGCTGCAGAAACTTATGTGACAATTTAAGGCTACATATTCCAATGGACCGGAAGACAGAAATAGAATTTTATGGTTTGACTGAATGCTAAAATCCACTTTCACACATCCCTAGGTTGCCATTGAGTGCTGGAACTGAGGAATTTGGAGGGGAGCTACAAGAGTTTGAATAAGGCTCACGAAAGCTGTGTATGTATGTGTTATACATCCCGGATGATTTCCCCTTCACAGTTCATGCCATATGGTAGCTGTAAACGATAATTCAGCTCTCGCATAAGTGTATGCAGTTTTAATTATATAATAATAATGCCACAGGCTCCCCGATCCAGAAAGGGAGACGCACAGATCAAAGCCTGCTTCCATCCATGTTGCAAGCTGAGTGTGCATCTGCCCCATGGTTTTATTAATCATATGCTGGACTTCCTTTTAATAAACTCCTGGGGCAACTAAGAGTCAGGAAAACAATAACGTCACAGACAATAAAATCAACCGAAGAAGAGCATAACATTTTGGTAGCAGAAAATCAATTCAGCCAGCTTGGTAAAGCCTGAGAAAATATTCTGTTGAAAAGATGTGAGAGTAGGTGGCTGGCAAGCCTCTCTGGAGAGGGCATTTAAAAGGTGAGACACCGCAGCTAAAAAGACATTGTTGTTGTTGTTGTTGTTGTTGTTTTCTATCCTGCCATTCTTTCAGAAAGGAGCCCAGGATAGTAAACATATCTACAACAAACCATTTTCTAAAAAAAACCCGCAGCATTTTAAATAGTCTTAAAACAGTCACGGTCACATCATTTAAGCCCAAGGGGCTTCAATAACATCATCAGTAGCAAGAGAGGACCTAGACATCTTTGGGAGCTTTTCCATAAACTTTTCAGAGTCTGCACGCTTTGCACAATGTTCAAAATAGGATTGGTTAAAAACTGACCTCCCACCTGCTCCCCAAGGTGGATGAATCCGAATCTGTCTTGGATTCAAACAATTACTTTTCTGTGCAGGTTTCTGGCTTTCACTGCCTCCCTTGCCAACTTCTAGACCATGGGTAGGCAAACTAAGGCCCGGGGGCTGGATCCAGCCCAATCACCTTCTAAATCCAGCCTGCGGATGGTCTGCGAATCAGCATGTTTTTACATGAGTAGAATGTGTGTTTTTATTTAAAATGCATCTCTGGGTTATTTGTGGGGCATAGGAATTCATTCATTCCCCCACCAAAAAAAATATAGTTCGGCCCCCACAAGGTCTGAGGGACAGTGGACCGGCCCCCGCTGAAAAAGGTTGCTGACCCCTGCTCTAGACATTTAATACAACCCAGTGCGCCCAAACCCTTTCTCTCACTCATATACAAACACACATGCACACATGGGGGGGGGGCACAAAAAGATATCACAAGTTCTGCAACAAAAAGAGGCAGCTTAAATAAAACAATGAAAGGAAGCAAATGTATACAATTTTTCTTGTCTGAACAATTCCAGTCTCAAAATTTGGGCTTTCTTTTAATAAAAGTTGGCCTGTTTTGGCTCGCAGGCACCTATTTTGCCCAACATTGTTCAAGATGGTAGCATTAAGATGCAGTCCCCCACAGCGTTAATCAGCAGCTGCATTACCAAAGGATTCAGCAATAATATTCCCCTTCTTTGCTTATCACCAAATTAGAATTATTCTGGCCACCTAATGTGTTTACAGAAGCAAGGGGAGAATAGCAGCACCGCTTAGAAATGCAATTGCTTTTTCTCATGAAAGGCTGCAGAATAATTACAAGCTAAATACCGAGGACATTTTAAAAAGAGGGTGGCAGGGCATGTTAGGGGTGTAATGTACTATATAATGCAACAAACTATATGGCTAAAAGATCAATTTTCTCTGAAACTGCAGCTATAAATAAATGCTGTGAAAACAAACATTAGAATCAAATAAGAGAGCTGCCGAGAGTTTGTAATGTAAACTTTGTTTTGATATGCCCTCTGGCTTCAGACCTAAATCAGCAATTCACTGAACATAAAACAGGTGACATTCCCCCTCCCCTGAAAGCTCTGAGTGCCAGAAATTCCATATTAAGCAAAATTAAACAAAATCTTCATGTTTGTCTATGTTATCCAATTCTTTGTACACCTCAAATCAGGTCCTCCCTTAAAGAGGGCACGTATTGTGGTGAGATCCAGCAAACCGACACCCTGTGTTGTGGATGGGTACAATCAGTCAGCCACAACACCCGATTGGTAGGTCCCTCGAAGTTGGGTACAATCTGGCCAATGGGAGGCAGTCCAAACGGTTCGAGGGACCTATTTATGCCCATGCATGTGACCCAGAGCTTCCTCTTTCGGTGCGTGCATTCGGAACACCCACCCACCTCTCCCTACTTTTAGGGCTTTGCGCTTGACCATGCTATGCTGTCGTCTGTCATCTGTTATTGGGACAGGGGCATGGCAGGAATTTCCCCCACTTGGCTGATTGGCTGTTGCCATTTGGGTTTTGCCTGCCACATAGCAAATCGTCACAACTTGTAAGGTTGCGGATAGGCTCTGGTTGAGGGGATAGGGATGGGAGAATGCTCTCGCCATCCCTATGTGAAGGGTATTCCATTAAAGGAATCCAGGGACTCGATGGTTTGGTCAACCCCTGAGAGGGGGTTGTGCCCGTGCCCGAGTCCAGGGGGACATTTGGGTGGTGGAGTTAGCCCGTTCCCAGCTTTCCGCTTATCCGGGTGTTCACCCTTGGCTGACCTATGCTGGTGACCTGGGTCGGCGCTACCTGCATGGCAGGGAGCTAGCCAAACCAGAGCCTATGCAACCAGTCACTTTCTGTAATCAATTTGTGGCCTAAATTCTGCCAAAAACCAAACCAAAAATTTGAGTCATGTGTGAATTTATTTAGGGGGGAGGTTTCAGGGTCTGAACACGCAATTAGGGCTAAGCCCAAAGCACTCGCAGAGTTCTGCTTTCTCTTTCACATACAGGAAACATCAGCTGCTGTTTTAATTAACTCGTAATTCCCCAACAAACTATACAGCGAGCTCAAACCAGCATGCCTGATCCACATGAATACTGTCCAGTTCCTTTTTAGTGCTTAGATGGCCACTTGTCCTACTTTGCAGAGGACAATCCTCTTTTTTGCAGGAGTTCTCTGTTTGAAGATGAAGAAGCATAAGAAGAGAGAGCAGGAAGGACCTTGAACCTGTCCATCTATGGTTAGCATAAAAGAACTACATTTGCTCCCAGTATGTTTCCAAGCACAATTCAAAGTGTTGGTGCTGACCTTTAAAGCCCTGAACGGCCTCGACCCAGTATACCTGAAGGAATGTCTCCACCCCCATCGTTCAGCCCTGAGGTTCAGCTCTGAGGGTCTTCTGGTGGTTCCTTCACTGCGAAAAGTGAAATTACAGGAACCAGGCAGAGGGCCTTTTCAGTAGTCGCACCCATCCTGTGGAATGCCCTCCAGTCAGGTGTCAAGGAGATAAATAACTATACAGCCTTTTGAAGACACAGAGTAGTTTTTAATGGATGATGTTTGATTGCGTTTTTACTATTTTTGTTGGGAGCTGCTCAGAGTGGCTGGAAACAACCCAGCCAGATGTGCAGCTTATAAATAATGTATTATTATTATTATTATTATTATTATTATTATTATTATGCATCTGGACAGCCAACAGAGCAGGTGCACAGGTCACCTTCCACACTATGGCATTTCTCTTTTAAACTTAGTCCTTATTTCTACATCTGCATCTAGGCACAAAAGTTAACAAATGCAAAGTTATGCAAATCTGTGCCTTCTTTTGCTCCTTTTTGTTCTTGTTTTTGTACGTCACCACTGTCTCCAGGATTGGAGCCCCACCGAACTCATGGCCCTCAAGTTCAGTTTTGAAGACTCCTTCACCTACAACTTTCCGCAGACCCAAGAAGCTGAAAATTGTTGCATTTGCCCATTTGTCCATTTCTACTATCTTGAACTGGCAGATATTTAGGGATTTGAGCATTGTGGTGAAAGCCCAATCCATTCTAAATTGGTCTTGCCCTTTCAAAGGAAGCCAGCAAAGCTTTTGCACAGAATCTCATCCCACAGCAGCAGTTTCTAAAGTTAGCTATGCTTTGTATGAAACAGTGCTTCTTTCTCGTCTATTCTCAACCTTCTGCCTATCAATTTTAATGAGTGGCCTGAAATACTAATATAATGAGACACACAGAGAGATAGAGAGAAATCTCTTTCTCCTCCATAAACTGTTCATACTATCGATAAATTTATAAGCTGCTATAGTGTACTCCTTAATCATCTTCCCCTCCAAACTAAAAAAAAAAAAAAATTGCAAACACTTTATTACCCTTCCCTTGTAGTTAATATGCTCAAAGTGGATAGTATCATTATACAGCTGAGTCACCAGGTGGTGCTAAAGTTAGCTGTACTTTTGTAGAGTCAGGAGTTCCCTGGGCTATTATGGTCTTGTTTAAGAGAGACAACAATGGCCTCATCCAGCTTCCTGACGGGTGGGTCTTCTAAGAGCTTCCCATGGCATGCACCATCCCTCATTATTTCAGTTGCTCTTTTCTGTCTTTCCCAGGAAACAATCCTGAGGTGAAGAGACCAGAATTGAATCCCAAAATGTGACTGCATCATATTTCATATATCTGAAACATTTCTATTCAGCCATTCCACCTTAAAGGGTGTGTGTGCGCAAGATGTCCAACCACAGTCTCAAGTTGTAACATGCTCAAATAAATCACATTTAACAGAGCTAAATAAAAAAACAAACAAACCCTGCAAACTGACAGTCCGGCATAAAAGCAATAGAACAAGAGAAATAGCACTAAAAGAATACTGCCAGTTTTATTTCCTAATAATTCCCAACATTTACTTTGCCTTTTTCACTGCCACTGCACACCAAGTTGACGTTTTCATTGAGGTATCCATTCTCTCTCTCCCCCCCCCCCCCCCCCGATCTCTGCCCTTCCTGGTTAGTCACAGCAATATCAAATCTCATATGGGTATATGCATGATATTAGAGGACTGATATTTTTTTTAAAAAAAATTGCTCTGGTATGAACTTCACTGTGCCCTTACAAACAAATTATCAGCAGACGTATGAAACCCTGTAGCAATACCTTTCCAGTTGGCCCTTGGCATGGAACAAGTGGTATTACCAGGAAATTATCACTTGGCACTGCCACAGGCACTGTTGCCTGAAGTGGGGTGTGGCTGGCACTGCCTCCCTGCTATAGCAAACAAATATTGCTTCACTATTTCTGCCTTTATATATTCTTCCACTCACCATGGTGTCACCAGAAGCAGGACACTTCACTCTGCAACAAGGTGTCAGTAGTCTTCTACTGCTGACTGAACAACCTGGATTTAGCTTCGAGGGACCTCCTAACTATATTTTCCAGTGTTGTTGCTGCTGTGCAGTATTTGCCACCTTAGGCAGCTGCCTCACATTTCCTTTTTTTTTTTTAAATAAATATTTTATTAAGTTTTAAAAGAACAACAAACATAAGAAAAGACAGGAACAAACACACAAAAATACAAAATTATAAAATACATAAAAAATAAAGAAAAAATAATTTCAAAAAAGAAAAGAAAAAGCACATTTCAAAGAAAAAGAAAAACACATAAATCCCTCTTTTTACTTCTCATCTTTAATTCACTTACTTTCTTAACTTCCTCACATCCCCCTCTTTTGTATCCCTGTTACTAATTAATTCAGCAAATTCATATCCAATTTATTTGTCTAATTTATCCATCCAATCTTATTTTTAACCTTGTTGCTAGAACCCCTTCAGTTCAATTCAATGCCATTAACTTTCAAAAATTTTACAATATTTCTGTAAGTAAATTTTAAATTTCTTCCAATCTTCTTCCACCAACTCTTCTCCCTGGTCTCGGATTCTGCCAGTCATCTCCGTCATCTCCATATATTCTATTACTTGCATCTGCCATTCTTCCAGATGCCTCACATTTCCTAATGATAGGGCAGGGCTGGCTTAGGTTTAAATCCCTGCTCAGGAACTATAGCATGGCCTAACTTACTTCACAGGGTTACTCTAAAGATAAAAGGGAAAGAAACCATGTGTGTGTGTGCAGCCTTGAACAGCTTGGGAGAAAAATGGGGTATGAAGAACAGGAAAATAATAATAACTTATTCTGTGTTATCCCCTTTTTATGAAATGGATTTTCCACTGCGTGTTAAACTCTCCCAGCAAAAAAGCTCTGATGCTCTCAGTTTACCATGCTCTACCACAATGGCTCTCATCCTGTACACTAGGGCTCCCCAAACTTGGAAACTCGCTGGCTGTTCTGGACTACAATTCCCATCATCCCTGACCACTGGTCTTGCTAGCTAGGGATGATGGGAGTTGTAGTCCAACAACAGCTGAAGACCTAAGTTTGGGAAACCCTGCTCTACACAGATAACCTTAGCTCCTGCACAGTGTGCTTATTCTGCCCCCTGCTGCAGCCAATAATTGAGCCTAGGGGGTGAAACACTCTCTTAATCCTAGGGCTAGTTAGTCAGATCAGATGACTCAGCTGTTACAGCTAAACCTGGAATATGACCCACTGTCTGGCTTAACGTAATCAGCCATTTAAATTTAGAACTGAGCTAAAGGCTCGGATAAAAATTGGCTGTCTATGAATTGTTTTAAAATTTAGGTAATCTAAGTCTCTAGAACTCAAAAACAAATGGCTAAAAGCTCAAGATTGTGTAACTTCCGTAATTTAGCTTAAAAATGAAAGGAGACAGGTAGATTTTAAGAGATACCTGTCCACACACCCTCTACGTTTAGTTTCATGGTGTGGCTTTGCATCAAGGTTACAAACTCTCATTTTGATAAGGTCTTTCAAGCCCTGCTTCCAACAGCCTTTCAGGACCCACCTGGACACCCATTAGTACCTGGAGCAAAGAAATCTCCCCCCCCCCCGTGGTTCTGGATCTTCTCAAGTCTCCTTCCACCTGTCTTTTTACACTAACTCTCTTATTCATGCACTTTCTTGCATGTTTATTATACTTTTTTGGACATCGTTCAAGTCTTTTTAACTTGCTGATGTGTCCGCTCCCACCCCAAAAAATGATTTAAGTATTATTATTATTACTACCACCATTAACTAAAAACCAGCAATTTAATTTGGGCCTGCAAATACACTGGCAGCTTATGTAGCTGGTACATAAGTTGTGCTAATTGCTCCAATAACTTGGAACCCACAAGAAACCAGGCAGCTGCAGTTTTCACAAGCCAAAGCTTCCAAGGTATCTTCAAAGGCAGCCCCACATAGAGTGCATTACAGTAGCCAAGCATGAATGTAATAGTGTCAAGAACAACTGTGGCTAAGTCCACTTTCTCTAGATGGGGGTACAGCTAGGGAAGCCCTGATAGCACTGACTGCAGTAGAACCCTCAAGCTAGACATTTGGGGGCCATGAAACTCCATCCAAGATCCATTCCACACCTCCATGCAGATCAGCTTCCTGACTCTACCATACCTCCGTCTTAATTTAAGATACCTACCAGATGTCCTCCCAATATATCTGATTTAAACAGATTCATTCTGAATCAAACACCTGTCATCACCAAGGGTAGATTGTTCACTGTTTAAGTAGGCAAACATCTTAGATTGCATAATCCAGTGATATACAGTCACATGTAAAGCAGCCTTGAAAAGCCAATCACAAATATAATAATTGAATCAACTGAGCCTGCATACTGCAGCAATCATACCATGACAGCTATACTGTGTCAGTTTACACACTGAAGCTATCTCATCTATCTAATGCATGTACGTAGTGAAAACCATATGGCACCTTCTGATGCCAATATTTCTCCCAGTTTTCATCTAACCTAAATGCCCCTACCTCCAGTATGATTTTTACTTTCACCACCAAGAGCTTTCAGGTTTTAGGCTTTAAGGGACCGAGAGCTTTCAAGCCATCTGCCCTGAAAAGACAGGTGTTCCCCTTCCATTTAGTTCATATTATTGTATATTACTGTTCGTCATTATTAAATGTATGCTCACCACTTGGTCATCATTGGAATAGCAGGGGGAATTTGCATTCTAAAACAAGATACCTCATATAACTCACAAACCTTGAGAGGCAGCATAATACACAATTTCAATGCAAAGGTATAAAAGGCAGCATGGCTTTTCAAAGAATGAACTGAATTCCATGTGCTGCGAAAAAGGAATCTACACTCAAAGAATTGCACAACCGACATTTAATATTTCTCCTTCAACCCCTCTTTCAGAAACTTTCTTTGTATGACCTCAACACCATTCCTCCATTCACAAGAGCCTCCTTACCCTTTTGAGAAGACAGCGTGAGTTCCACCAAGAAATGTTGCTTGTTTCCAATCTTTGAAAGAGTTACGACTTCCTTTCTCCCACCGGCCGCCTTTTAGCAAGCACCATGAATGGCATGTATTCCTTCGGCAGTCAAGACAGATATGTAAGGGGAAGGGCACCACAGGAAAGTCGCAAAGGCATGTCTTGATAGAATAGTGGAGGCCTGTGCCAGCGGCAATATCAGGCTGTGCCAGATTCCAGGCGCTGTGTTGATCTAGCACCTGTTATGGTTCGTACACATTTGACAATCAGCTGTTCGGCTAATATTAACCAATGAAATGTCTGTTTTAAAAAATGGGAAAGTCAGTGCCTCTGCACAGAGAAGCAGATTTGTATAGATGCACAAAGATAAGCACATTTATTTATTTATTTAAAAAGAGTTTACATCCATATTGTTTCAACTTAAACTACAGATGGTCATTTAAAATGGGCAACATTAGTAATGGGTGAACTCTGCTAGCTCAAATTGGAATCAAAAAATTAAGCTGTCTTCTGAGAGCACCCTCCCAGTTCAAGCATACCTCCCAGTTCAACTGCTGCATTTCTCCCCTGCCCCCATCACTCCACAACCTCTGCACACTAATCACAACTCACCCAGAGGCATGCAAAGGTTTTTGAAAAGGATCTCTAGGAAATAAGATTAACAACTTATTTCATTTGCAAATTGTTTCCCTTGATATATTATGGAGTGATTTAAAATATAATAAAAACATATACGTATAAAAATATTGCATGTATACAAACAATTCTTTAAAATAACCAGATTACACACACACACACACACACACACACACACACACAGAACTTACTATAACAACAACAATTTACTTTAAATCCAGTACATGCATCAGTTGAGATTAAAGCTCTCCATTCTTTAGCAAGAACCAAATTCCAGTGGGCAGGTGTCACCACACTAAAGGCCTGATTCTGATATGAAGTACGGATTCTGCCCCCCAAAAGTAATGGTCAAATCAGTATGGTACACAGGCAAAATAGGGTTCAAATAGATGTTATACATGGCTCAGCAACCTATACAATGTTGATCCAACAAGTGACATGTCCCATTGAGTCCCTTTATATGGATATGGGACAGGCACAACTTCAGTTTCGAAAGCAAATGGGAACTCCTTCTGGTTGGCTGAACCTGAGCTATGTGTTTGTGGCTCCCTGACCTATGTGATAGCAACAGTGGTTCCAAACCAGACTGAGAGGACAGACTATGGGCAGGCATTGGCAGCTCTGGAGGGGGTGTCAGGATTGAAAGAAAGGCTGGAATGGGAACCAAGGGTGAAGTGGGTGATGCTACAAGGGTCTATGCTGCCTGGACTCTTGCTGGTATTTGGTTTCTCATCTGTATCTCCTCCCAGGGTGGCTTCTCTGTTTCTCAAGGACATGGCACAGCCCCACTCGCAAGACCTCTTCCAGGAGTCACCAGGCAACTCCTCCTATGTCCACCACTGCACCCTGTGCTGCTCTGACCAGACCCTTCAGGATGTCTCCTCATGATCTTGCTGATAAAACGGTATCTGCAGGGTGGCCTCTCCTGCAGAACAGAGCAATCTGTTGGGTATGTAAGGGCAGACTAGTCTCTGAATTACTTACACACAGCATACCTCAAGGCAGTTCCTAAACCCTGGGAGCAAGGGCACATTGTTGATCTCTTCCCAAATTCCAGTTCCTTCTCCTTCCTCCAATATTTGGTTCCCACTGATTTTGGAAAAGACTATCTCTACTTACCCACAAATAGGGATGTAGGAAGGCAGCATTTTCAGTTCTGACATATAGTTGTCACAAACAGCTCTGTTTCTGTTCTGCTGCCTTTCAGTTTCTGCCAAATACTACGTCTCACTGTCCGCAATTTAACTTACCTTTGTAAGGGAAATGTCATGTAAAGGAAATGTCAAAACTACGTAAACAAACAAACCCTTGATTGTGGCTCGAGGACCCGACCCCCGCGAAGTGAAATGAAGACACAGGGACACGTGATATAAGGTTAATTGGCTAGAAAAGGCCACAACTTTATTGATTACAGCAATGAGAAGGTATTGGCTTAGGCATTGGATCGCGAAACAAGTGGGTTTATTCACCAGGAGTTCATCACCTGTTGATGCTCATCCAACTATAGGCTCTCCCCTGATGTCACCGAGGGTCGTGCCATGGCCTCCCGCCAAGCAGGCTTCGGACGGAATACACAACCGCCAGATTCCTTTAACGGAATACCCCTAGAAATTGAAGGCATAGGCGATGGCCACACCTAGCACTTCGACACACCACAACACATTATTCCAATGCCTAACCTACCCACCAATACCACAAAAAGTTGTGACGATTGCTACGAGGTAGGCGAAAAAACCAAAAAGCCTAATGCCAAATGGAAAAACTCCTACCAGGCCCCCCGGGCAACCGGGGCGACCAACCTAAGGTCCATAGCAAGGCCAATGACCTAGGCCCTAACTCAAAGGGAGTGGAGGGTGGGTGACTCGCACAGGACGACGAAGAGAAATGAGGCCAGGGAGAGGCTGACGCTGCAGCATCAAGGCTGCTGGACACGCCCCCCCCCATGGCACCTGGTTGGACGGCCACTGGGGGAGGCGTGAGCGCCAGCCAGGTGAGCTGGAGGCAGGGGGCAACGCCCCCTGCTAGGAGCGGTGTTCGGGCTCCCGCCCACAACCACTCCCCTCTCTTTCAGGGAGGAGAGTCTTTAGTTGTGTAGCATTTGTGAACTTAGAAACAACAACAATTATGTGAACTAGTGCACATAACATTTGCTTGATGGATTTCCATTCCTGACCTCAGATCAACATGCAAACTACAGCAATTTCTGCTTCCCTCTATGTTTTTGTCAAAATTCTCCAACATCCATAGCCATGAGCAAGCTCCACTGAACTGAAAGGGTCTCACTTCTGAGCAGATATGTCCAGGATTTCACTGTAAAAGAACAACAGCATGCCTGCAGTGAAGGAAAGATTCAGTTGCATTATATTCCCACTATTCCTCTCGATTATTCCACATTTCATTTCCCATGGTGTTGCCATTCTGTATTGTTGTAGTTCACAATTTTTTCTTTCTATCTTGCACATTTTTTGTTCCAGTAAGCTTGAAAGCAGGTCAACAGGTTGTTGAGAAAGCTGGTGTTGAAAATCCAAGGTCTGTGGAGGGGACTGAATGGAAGAACGGGATCCTTTTCATTTGCTACATTCATTTTCAAGTCAAGTGTACAAGGTTCGCCATATTTCAAACAGTGAAAATATATATATTCCAGATATATCTGGGAAATTCTGGATGCGTGGCAACCCTAAGTGTACCAATGGCCACTTGACAAATAATTTGATGGTAACCTTTAAAAACCGTATCTATACAATCTATACAACTGATTTGGTGAAGGATATTTCCTCCATAGGCACTATTACAGAAACGGTCTGGGAAGATTGTTGCTCAATGGTTTTTAAATAAGGAACATAGGAAACTTCCTTATACCTACTTGGGTATGTTAACCCAGGATAAGAGGAGACAGAGGTGATCTTCAAATATCTAAAGGGCTGTAACATGGAAGATGAAGCACACTTGTTTTCTCCTGCTCCAGAAAGTAGGACCCAAACCAATAGATTCAAGCTACATGAAAAGAGATTCCGACTAAGCATCAGGAAGAACTTTCTGACTATAAGAGCTGTTCAACAGTGGAATGGACTCCAGTGCAAGCTGGTGGACTCTTCTTCCTTGGAGGTTTTTGAGCAGAGGTTGGATGGCCATTTGCAATGGATGCAGGACTAGAGTCCCAACTCTTCAATTCTATGATTCTATGAAATATAGTAGAACATAAGTTGTTGTTTCTACTCTTTTATGTGTGTTGAATGCTCTGTCACCAGTTGCATTTGATGTGGGTATGTTAAAAGAAAAAAGAATTGTCTCTACATGTGGAAATGTGGCACTCGAAAGCACTAATAACAAGCTTGTAAGATGCAGTGGGAGAATTAGATGATATAAAGTCTTTACTGTTGACAAAACGCAGGAAGTGTCACAATTCATCTTCAAAAGCAACAGAATCAATGTCCTCTGAGCACATAGCCAGTAATTTTTGGATGTTGTCGTTGTCGTCTTGACTTGCCTCATCAATGTGCTTTACAAAAAGCACCTGGAATTAGTCCAAAATTGATTTGAATAGGCTTTTTTTTTAGGTGTGCAACTGGAAATTGTGTCAAATTTCCACAATTAATTTTTGTTTCCCTTGTAAAACAGGCTCTATTTTTGTCTTCAACTTCATCAGAAAGCCTTTTCTTTTTCCTCGCCTGTGTCTTCATCAGGACTGACTAAATATCCTGTTAAAGGAAATGGTTCCTTTTCGATTGACAGAAAATCACTTCTTACTTCAACAACGAAAGCAAATTCTACAACCATCAATAAGTGATCATCTTTCAGCTGTAGTGATTTGCTAACAGAATTCATCATTTGCAGCAAATGATTCCACAAAACTGTAAGGACAGCATTTTTACATTCCTCAAACCTTTTTGCCAATTTCCCCCCTTAAACCTATGCAAGTCTTTTCATTTTCTGCTGCAATGCTATCACGGAGGGCATTCTTAATCTCATTGTAACTCTCTTTGAAAACCAAAATGGTTTTGGCTCTTGCAGACCACCTCAAATCCAGTACTAGCCTTGCGCAGAGTAGGTCCATTTAAATTAATGAACATGATTAACTTAGGTCAGTTGATTTCAATGGGTTTACTCTATAGCATTGGATACAATCCTTCGTTGCCAGTAAGCTATGATACATGGAATCACTGCTAGTCTTTTACCAACATGGCAGGAAAAAACCAGCAACCCAGAAGCAAATGTCTCTAGCCCCAGTGATGCAATATTAGGAAATCCACTTGGTGTTTTATGTGTTCCATTTCACCATCATTTTCAGTCCAGGGTTTACAAAAAGTTCAAAGGCAGACAGCATCCTTGGCTGGTCAATACGAAATACACTGAGATCCATCTCCAAGGAAAGCTTGGCGGTTCCCTCACTGTGAGAAGTGAGGTCTTAGGGAACCATGAGGAGGGCCTTCTTGGTAGTGGTGCCCGCCCCGTGGAATACAGTGGTGCCTCGCAAGACGAAAAGAATCCGTTCCGCGAGTCTCTTCGTCTTGCGGTTTTTTCGTCTTGCAAAGCAAGCCCATTAGCGGCTTAGCGCTATTAGCGGCTTAGGGGCTTAGCGGATCAGCTGATAAGCGGCTTAGCGGATCAGCTGTTAAGCGGCTTAGGGGCTTAGCGGATCAGCTGATAAGCGGCTTAGTGGATCAGCTGATAAGCGGCTTAGCGGCTCACCTGATAAGCGGCTTAGCGGATCAGCTGTTAAGCGGCTTAGCGGATCAGCTGATAAGCGGCTTAGCGGCTTAGAAAAAGGGGGGGAAGGGAAAAAAACCCGCAGGAACTCGCAAGACATTTTCGTCTTGCGAAGCAAGCCCATAGGAAATTCGTTTTGCGAAGCACATCCAAAATGGAAAACCCTTTCGTCTAGCGGGTTTTCCGTCTTGCGAGGCATTCGTCTTGCGGGGCACCACTGTACCATCCTGTCAGATGTCAAGGAGATAAGGAACTATCTGACTTTTAGAAGACATCTGAAGGAAGTTTTTAATGTTTGAAGTTTTACTGGGTTTGATGTTTGAATTTACTGGAAGCTGCCCAAAGTGGCTGGGGAAACCCAGACAGATGAGAATTGTCATCATCATCATCATCACCACCACCACATGTCCCAGCATTGGGCAAGAGGGAAGAAGTCTCATTTCTTTTCTCTCCTCCCCTCTTAGCATAATTTTGCTATCTTCTTAATTCCATCAGCTTTTAATTAGGTAAACCGATTCAGGAAATGTGACAAAAACATTTTTTTTACAAAAGTCATCCTGTCCATTAAAAAAATGGTATAAATAAACAAGAATAACTCATTCATTTTACAAACAAGAGACTCAGTGTGTGCAGAGGGGCTCACTCACATGAATAGTGAAGAAATCATAAAGAATGGAACGAGGCAGGTCAGGGAAGCTGGGTTCTGAGCTTTGCTACTGTGTAGGTATGGCCTTCAAGAAATGACTCTGAGCATGCTCAGAACAGATGAATTGGCTCCTTTCTTAGTATAGAAAGTATTGATCTGATGTGTAGAGATCTTTCTGATTCTGATTAATTCAGGAATGTTCTTTCTATGTGAGAGAAGCTTGCAGAAGGTTTTGGTTTGGATTATTTCTTCTGGGAAGCTGAGTACAGCTGGTTTAAACTGGTTCTGTTATCTTTCTGTCAAGATGGTACTGACTATAATATTAAGACCAGGAGGCGTCAGGGTCTCACTCACTTACTTTCTCTTTTCTATCTCTTTGTTCTTGTGTTCTGATCTGTATGCTTGGTGTTAAGGTTTAGACTTATTATAAGTATTGTAAGTTTTATTGTAAGTGCTGGAAATGGATTTCGTATGGACTGTGCCAATCCTGAATGTACTGACCATTATGCTCATTTGCTCATTCAGTACCAGTAAAGTTCTGCTGGATGAAGTACAATTGTCTCTGGTCTATTTTTTGGGAACTCTGCTACGTGTTTCAGTTTCCCCCCCCTCCGCGCTGGCGCGACATTCGTCTACCAGAAAAGTAGACCTGCTACAGTGGCTAGATTGCCATCATGACAACAAGAGGGAATGGGGAACTACAGAAGCAAGGCTAAGAGTCAGTAGCTCCATTAAAATACGAATTTACTGTCTCATTGTTTTTCTCCCTGGAAACAGATGGGTGGGACCTCCTGATGATAGCACGCATGCACACACATGATCACATGCACATGCATAAAGTTTAAGCTTTGCTGAAACAAAAGCCCTTTTAAATATCAATTAAGTACTACTTGTGGGCTGGGTAATACTGAATGTTGCTGGATTGCTGTTATCTTTTTGCTCTTCTACATATTACAAAATGAAAATATCAGCTGGCGACACAAATAGCCAAGATACGTAGTTCTTTACGCATCACCCAAAAAGGTGGCAAAAGAAGACACTGATTTGCATACAGTTTGCACAGGCTAACACATGTAGCTGTAAATTTACAATTAATTGCTGTAATTTTAACAGAAATACCTCTCACTGTAGCGGAGGGGCCTGTTACCTGGTGACCTGAACAACTGCTGCTTAGTCTGCTGTGCAGGTGCTAAATGCACAGTCTAACGGCAGAAGAATGGGCAGATTCAAGGCTTAAGCTGGACTTGGACTGGAGAGCTCTTCAGATATAGGAGACCTTGCAAACAGAGGATTGTCCTGTCACAGCTCATCCAATGTGGATTGTTGCTTGCCAAGTAGAACATGTGGCCACCCTATGTAAAGCCAACAAATAAAAGTAAATGGAATTCTTAAAAAAAATTGCAATAAATCCAGCTAACTTCCCCATGTTTATGAACCTCAAGTATCATAAACAGGCTGTAGGAACAGATGCTGTCCCCCAGTCAGATCCTGAGCCAATTTATCACGAGTGAAATAAACCAAAGGCCTGAAAATTGGAGGAGTCTTGCTTAGCCAATATCACACATTCTTTGAAGTTCAGGACCTCAAAATCACCTTGTGCAATAGAAAACTTCTAGACACTTGGCTTCAGCAGCCTGTACTTCCAAATCTCACAGTCCAGCAATTCTGAGCTACACATCTTCTGACCGCAGGCTCTCTCATAGGATTTGTCATTTCTTGCTTCTGTTGATGTGGGAAATAATATTTCATACCTCACAGAAGTGTAATGGCATGGCACAATGTACCAAGCTCACAGTCTTATGAACTCCCAAGTCAACCTCTTCCTGGGCTAATACTGATAAATTAATATAAAATAATATCCCAAAAGCAACTCTTTGGGGGTTGGCTCATCATAACCCTCCAATCATTTAAAAAAAACCCCTACAGCTAATTAGGCCACAGCAAGAGCAGAATCGGGACGCGGGTGGCGCTGTGGGTTAAACCACAGAGCCTAGGACTTGCCGATCAGAAGGTTGGCAGTTCGAATCCCCGCGGCAGGGTGAGCTCCCGTTGCTCTGTCCCTGCTCCTGCCAACCTAGCAGTTTGAAAGCACGTCAAAGTGCAAGTAGATAAATAGGTACTGCTCTGTTGGGAAGGTAAATGGCGTTTCCGAGCGCTGCTCTGGTTCGCCAGAAGTGGCTTAGTCATGCTGGCCACATGACCCAGAAGCTGTATGCTGGCTCCCTCGGCAAATAAAGCGAGATGAGCGCCGCAACCCCAGAGTTGGCCACGAGTGGACCTAATGGTCAGGGGTCCCTTTATCTTTACCTAAGAGCAGAATCTGGATGGAAGACTTGACAAGGCAGCTCTATTATTAAAACAGTGGTGGAGTCCAACTCTTATCAACTCCAGCCAACATGACCATTTGCAGTCCCTCAAGATTCCCACCATCAGGAACAGGAGACCCCTGCTGGATCCATCCTATACTTTTCTGTTCATCTTTCCAGCTACTTCTGCGGTTCTTCATGGATAGGTTTGTATTGTGTGTGAGAGAGAAACAGACGCCGATAGATATGCATGTGAATTGTACATCCTGATTCTGTATTGTGTTAGCTAAAGCATCACATGAAACAAAATTCCACTTTTAGCACTTCTTTGTCCTCCAGCCTTCCTCCCATCGCACGATGGAGCTGTATTCATGTGCATGTGTGTCCCTGTCTCTTTATGCATATCTTTAATTCACCTGGTATTAGTCTCACTGGGTTTCATAGGACCTATATACAGTAAGCATCTTCATCCTTGTCCATAAGGTCTGATTCGGAATCTAGCAAAAATCATCCATCCCTATTTTGATCACACTGACATTAAGCCAGGCTTCTGTTCCAGAGCTGTAAAATCATACAGAAAACACAGAATGTGTCAAAAATACACCTCCATTTAACACCCATGTTTGGTTCATTAAGAAATGGTAATGGTAGGTTCTGGGTCCTCCATTTTTATAGAACCTTCTTCCCATGCGATTTTTCTAGAAAATGAGGTGCCAGAACTTACCACGAATGCCTCCCTTGTTTTCTTATAATGGCAATGGTACCCACCTGAGAGGTGCCAGAACCAAATTCTGGTGAGTTCTGGCTGAAAAAAAGCACTGCTTCTTCACTTCATGTAAATTTTACAGGTGTTCTCTTCTGCTTAAAACACCACCATCAATGGCCTGATGTGGATTTTCAGGTGATTTAACTCAGAAGCATTAGCCAGGTGAATAACCCCACATTTTGCCACAGCACAAGGTAGCTTCTCCAACACAGAGGGATCCTTCTTGAATCCACCTATCTTAGGAGGTGTCAAATTTAAGTCCTTAAGTTATAGTAAGAGCCAGGTCCTCTTCCCGGGGTTTTCTGCAGGTTCCCTCACTGCGAGAAGCAAAGTTACAGGGAACCAGGCAGAGGGTCTTCTTGGCAGTGGTGCCCTCCCTGTGGAATGCCCTCCTACCAGATGTCAAGGAAATAAAGAACTATACAACTTTTAGAAGACATCTGAAGGCAGCCCCGTTCAGGGAAGTTTTTAACGTTTGATGTTTTATTGTGTTTTTAATATGCTGTTGGGAGCCGCCCAGAGTGGCTGGGGAAACGATAAAATTATTATTATTATTATTAGTATTATTATACCTCATGTGCACACATGCCTATGTTTTCAAACTTCACAGGTGCTGTGCTCATTAAAAAAGCTCCTTGTAGCTCAAATCTTCTGGCTAGCGACAGTAAAGATAAATTCACAAGTGGCAGCTGAGCAAAGTTCATTCCTGCCACACAAAGTCTTCTCACTCTTGTTTCCCACAAGTGCCTTTAAAAGTGAGAAGTGCGGTTTGCAAAGTTTAGACTCTGTAGCCATTCAGTCTTTAGCCTTTCTCATCACACAGGCTGCTATCTCTTGGGAACGACATTGACATCACCCCGAATAGTGCTTTTACGTGCATTTTCCCTTCCAAACCAGAATTGCTGTGTGAACATCTGAGCATGCCTGAAATAAAGAAGCGTTCCCCTGGGAACCTTTTTCTTCCTACAACGCTAAAGCTAAATATCCATAAACACACACAGAGAGAAAAATATGTTTGGTAGAAGCAAAAACAAAGGCAAAGAAGTAGCTATCTAAAAAAAAAAAGGTAGTTTTAGATTACCCCCTTCCCAAAGTTACAACTGGAATTTCTCCCAAAGTGAGATTTGAAGTGAATTTTGTTGCGTGCTGAGGTCCCCCAAAACACCCCTACCCCAATAATTCACACATCACACATAATTTTTGTTTAAGGTTTTTGGCATAATTTTGGCCACAACTTTATTATCATACAAATTGTGAGTGGTTGCTTAGGCATTGGTTATGACTAGCTATCCCCCCCGCCTTGGGGGATAGCACTGACTCCCGGATTCCAGCGAGAGTCAGTGTGGAGGAACAAGAACAGGGCAACTGGGGCTGAGACACAGACCCTTCAGTTCCTCCCCGCTTGCTCCTTGGGGTCTTACGCAGCCCGCACCCGATTCCAGGGGTTTGGACGAAGGGATGGTAAGCCCCAGAATTCCTTTAACGGAATTCCCGTGCAGCAGCAGCATTGGAGGGGCAGGCACAGCCAATCCATACCCCTCCACCAACCAATTTAACCAATGCCTAACCGCCAACCTTACAAGTTGTGACGATTTGCTACGCAGGAGGCAAAACCCAATTGGCACACACTAATCAGGTGGCGCTGTGGGTTAAAGCCTCAGCGCCTAGGACTTGCCGATCGAAAGGTCGGCGGTTCGAATCCCTGCGGCGGGGTGCGCTCCCGCTGCTCGGTCCCAGCGCCTGCCAACCTAGCAGTTCGAAAGCACCTCCGGGTGCAAGTAGATAAATAGGGACCGCTTACCAGCGGGAAGGTAAACGGCGTTTCCGTGTGCGGCTCTGGCTCGCCAGAGCAGCGATGTCACGCTGGCCACGTGACCCGGAAGTGTCTCCGGACAGCGCTGGCCCCTGGCCTCTTAAGTGAGATGGGCGCACAACCCCAGAGTCTGTCAAGACTGGCCTGTACGGGCAGGGGTACCTTTACCTTTACCTTTAATCAGCCAAAAGGAAAATTCCTACCAGGCCCCCGCACCAATGCGAACCACCCCATGACAGGCATAGCAAGGTCAAAGCGGAAGCCCAATCAAGGGAGGGTGGGCGGGTGATCCGGTGTCCACAGCGAAAGAGAAAGGAACATGCTGTGGACCTTGCTTAAATAACCACTGATCCCACCCCTAAATTGACAACATCAAATTTACCCCAGTAACACCAGCCACCAATCTGATCCAAGCCCCTTGAATCACCTGGCTGGCAACCGTGGGTGTTTTGTCTGGCCCCATCCGCAACACGTGCTCTCTTTTTAATGAGAACACGCTTTGCGTGGGGCTAGTTTGGCTATATGGGTAAGGTTACCCCTGCTACAGATATATCCTTTTCATTACAATGTTATTGATTATTAGGCACAGGGAATAGCCACCTGCACTGAATGTAAAGTATTATGAGGGATGTCAAAATGCAAATTTACCTTGAGTGGCTTAAGCAGTTATGTGTTTTCCTAGAGGAGTCTTGAGTTTCCCCTTTACCCTTAAATGAATCATTTGCTCTTGTGTTAGGCCTGTAACACATTAAGAACGTTTATTTCCCCCCATTATTTGCATTTTAGAGCATTCATATTTCACTCTTTTAGTGTAACCAGTGCTATTTTTCTAGAAAAAGAGGTGCTGGAACTCACCATAAACTCCTCCCTTGTTCTCTTATGATGGCAATGGCTCCCACCTGAGAGGTGTCAGAACTGAGTTCCGGAGAGTTCCGGCTGGGGAAAAAAAAGCCCTGAGTGTAATACACCATTCGGGACAGCTTACAATAATTATAAATAACAATATTCTGTCAAAATGTACAAAACAATTAGAAGAAATTGGGCTGTCTGCTAAAAAAACTATCAACAATATTACCTTATTTCAACCAGAACTCACATGCACTACAGGTATCAAAATCCTATGGTTTAAAGTGAGGAGCCATGATTACCTCAGTTAAGCCTTTCACTTCCTTAGCCCTGCAGACCGAGAGAGCCTGGCTACAGTGATCCATACTCTGGTAACAACTAGGTTTGACTACATGGGGCCATCCCTTGAAGGTTATTATGAAACTTCAAGCGGTTCAAGTACAGATACAACACTGTCGACAGGGAAGGGCATGTTTTGAGAAAGTCTCAAAAGTATTCAATAGTTCAGCCAAGTACATTGGTTTCTAGTTCAGTTCCAGCTAAGTGCTGGTGTTAATTGCTTGGGACTGGGATATCTAGAACAGTGTTTCCCAACCTTGGTTCTCGAGCTGTTTTTGGACTACAACTCCCATCATCCCTAGCTAGCAAGACCAGTGGTCAGGGATCATGGGAACTGTAGTCCAAAAACAGCTGGACACCCAAGGTTGGGAAACACTGATCTAGAAGTTAGGCCACATCAGTGGCGTAGCGTGGATTGCTGGCGGCCAGGATGGGACAAGTGAATGACTGCAGAGGCTTAAACGCCTGAGATATTTTATACAGAATCTTGGCAACTTGTGGGAAAGGTGCATTGTAACATTAGTTTCTTCAGTTACGTTGGGGAATCGGCAAGTATATCCTGCTACTGCTCATTCTATTATTATTTTTTAATAATATTTATTCAAAATTATGAAAATTACAAAAAGAAAAAAGAAAAAGAAAAAAGACAGAAAAAATACAATCATTTAAAAAAGAAAGAGAACAAATTAAACCTTTACATAACTTTCTCCCTTTACTTATTTCCTTGACCTCCTCACACCTCCCATTTTTGTATTCTAGTTGAAATTGTTATTTCAGCAAATCCTTCCAACCTTGTTTTTATCTTAATAATTTGATTTAATATATTGCAATTTTATGTTCTCTCTTTCATCAAATCATTTTTACTTAATCCTTTATATCATTTCTACCAAAACCACATAATTTTCTTTTTCCAACATCTTTCTAACAATCCTTAATTTTACAATATTTTTGAAGATATACTTTAAATTTTTTCCAATCTTCTTCCACCAACTCTTCTCCTTGGTCCCGGATTCTGCCAGTCACTGCTACTGCTCATTCTCATGGGTGTATCTGACTACAGACACCCCTTCCCACAACTTCACAGGGGATGTCAACATGGGGGTGCACAAACAGCTTTTGTAAGCTGGCTCCATTCCCACCGTTTCCTCTTTCATGGCCAGCATGGTACTCCTACAAGCAATGTAGGTTTAGCCAGTTGCCTTTTATAGCAGCAGCTTACAGTCATACCTTGGGTTACGAACGCTGTGGGTTGCACGTTTGTAGGTTGCGGACCATGCCAAACCTGGAAGTACCGGAATGGGTTACTTCCGGGTTTCTGCGCTCGCGCATGTGCAGAAGCACATAAGGGCATCATGCGCATGCACAGAAGCGCCGAATCACGTCACACGCGTGAGCAGATGCGGTGCTTCAGGCTGCGAACGCTGCGGGTTGTGAACGTGCCTCCTGCACGGATCAAGTTCGCAATCCTGTAGTAGGATTTTTTCTGACTCATGCTCCCTGGTTGGTTTTGTTTGTTTGTTTAGTCCATACTGCAGATCTAAAGTGGAGTTGCCTAGTGTGAATAGCAGCAACATGGAGGTATTTAGCAGGGCACATTGCTGCGAGCCTGCAAGAACATCAACTCATGTTCAACTCAACCAACCCCTATCACCAACAAATTAGAGCTGAGGGAAGAGGAGGAGACAAACTTGGGGCACAGGAAGCAGATACCCTCCAAATGCCAGACAGCAGGAGGAATGGACCTCTTCTGTGTCCCCTTAGGTGATATTTTAAGCAACTAGGCAAAAAAACAGGCACTGTTCAGTTAACCATCTGATCTAGTGCCCTTGGCTGGGCTGGTGCTACCCAGGTAAAAGCCAGGAGGACAGCTGGTCCACACAGTTAATAGTTGCATCCTCTGACAGACCCTTTATGATTCAATAAAGTTGTAGCCTTTAACCCCACACGTCTTGCATATTCATTACAGGTTCAGGGACAACCACTGAGTCCCAACTTGGGTCCAAACAAAAGGCATTTATTGTTAACAGCAAAATAATGGCATTTATGAGTAAAATGGCTTTGTGGCTTGAATTGCCAAAATGCAATAGTTACAAAAGATCAGAAAGGTTAGCTGGAATAAAATTGTACATGGGGTTGAATCACTTAATTTTGTCTAAAGCAATGTTCCAAGGGAATTTAGATGTTCCCCCTCATGTGAAATGTCTGAAGCCAAAGGAGCTTTGATGACGAGCAGAATTTTCTAAGAGGGATTCATCTTGAGCCTGGTTTGTTTCCATTTTTTCTGCCGTCATTCCACTTACAAAGCTCTCAAATTCTGTTTAAAAAAGATGCACAGACAATGCAATTCTATACAAGTTGATTCAGAAATAAGCCCCATTAATTTCAATGGACTTACTTACAGGCAAGGGTGCAAATGTTTGCAGCCTAAAACATTCAGACAATGGCAAATCATGCAAACACAAATAGGACAGTTATACATAAATGAAAGGGACGCAGGTGGCGCTGTGGGTTAAACCACAGAGCCTAGGACTTGCTGATCAGAAGGTCGGCGGTTCAAATCCCCGCGATGGGGTGAGCTCCCATTGCTCGGTCCGTGCTCCTGCCAACCTAGCAGTTTGAAAGCATGTCAAAGTACGAGTAGATAAATAGGTACTGCTCTGGCGAGAAGGTAAACAACATTTCCGTGCGAGGCTCTAGTTCACCAGAAGCGGCTTAGTCATGCTGGCCACATGACCCGGAAGCTGTACGCCGGCTCCCTCGGCCAGTAAAGCGAGATGAGCGCCGCAACCCCAGAGTCGGCCACGACTGGACTTAATGGTCAGGGGTCCCTTTACCTTTACATAAATGAAAGAAGAGTGGCTTGACAGCCAACCCCTCTCCCCTGGGAACTCTAGGAATTGTATATGGAAGGAATAGGAGTCTCCTAACAATTCTCAACACCCATAACAAACTACAGTTCCCAGGATTCTCTTGGGGGAGCCATGACTGTTAAAGTGGTAAATAGTGCTTTAAATGTGTGGGTGTGGCCTAAGTGTTCATACCCTCCAAGTATCCTCATTTTACAGGGACAGTCCAGGAATTATGAAACCCATCCTGACTTCTGATTTGATCCCAGAATTTCCCTATTTCCCCTGCCAAGCTCGAGGAGGAGGAGGATGAAGCCAGCGAAGCGGAGAGCAAGCGGAGTGAAGGAGTCTGGATTTTTTAAAAAAACGTTTTGTGTGTCTGCATCTGATCTTTCCCCCTTCTAAAACTTATTTATTGGTGTGTGCTTTTCTTTCTGCAAATCCACCAAAGAATAAGATTAAATAAAATCTGGATTCAGGGGTTTTCTCAGGACAGTGGAGGGTGGGTGTGCTGTGTCCCATGGGCACGGTGGTGGCGCTCGTCCTTCTTCTGATAGAAAATGCTCGTTGGTGGTGGTGGGAACTAAAAATGGGAGTTTGAGGAGGGTGGGTTGGGAAGGTGTGTGTGGAATGTCCCTATTTTCTGTCAGCATCGCCCTTGAGCCAGTGTCACCAACTGGACTCATGCACTTCAACCCCGACTGGGCTAGGCGAGCTGGGTAGCACTTCCAGAGACCACCAGGTCAAAGTGCTGTGGACTCACAGCTTAAAGTTGTGAGCACCGGATTCACTTCCACAATACAGTCATTGCACAGCAGAGTATAGCAGAGTCTGGCAGTGTATACACGACTCGGAGAGCAGCTCTGTAGAATATCTTCTTTTATTCTATAACTACAACTATAATACAAAACTATATACAGAGCTAAATAGGTCTAAGCATAAATGAATGCTGCACTGAGTGTCTGCAGCTGCTCTTAGCAGCAACCTTATCTCTACACACGATCTCTAACACTCAGTCTCTCTCTCTCTCCGACACACTGACTGACTGACTGACTGACTTGGTGCTGGAGCTGAATAAGTAGAAAGCAGAACACTGCTCCTCCTCTCTGGAGAATCAGCAGACTCGTCAGGAGATTCTTGGATATGGGAGGGGTGAAATCTCCTCATTTTCATCTGAGGAATGTTGGAGGGTATGCGTGTTTGTGTGTTTTGGGGTTACAATCAGGGCCGGATTTAGGTTTGATCAGGCCTTAAGCTACTGAAGGTAATGGGGACCTTTATATGTCCAGCTGTCCTTCGTCAACAACAAATTGTCACTGTTTTTTGTGTGTTGAATATATGCTATATGGTAATTTATGGACCTAATAGGTATCTAAAGCTATCTGCACATGTTGCCGTGCAACCAGTCCATGCAGAATATAGGCACCCTATGTATAGAAATGAGTAAACCAATGATATTTTAGGGAGCAGGCTAGCAGGCGGGGCCCATTACTTACAGCACAGGAGCCTACACAACACAAAACACTGTTGCTGTATGTAGGTTTTTTGTTTTTTGTTTTTTTTTGGTCTTATATTTTGGAAATGTACATCCAGGTTTTTTCCCTTTAAATTTTTGCGGGGTCACCAAGAGAGTGGGGCCCTAAGCTATAGCTTCTTTAGCTTATACGTAAAACTGGCACTGGTTACAATCCTATGCATGTTTACTAGGAAGTATGCCCAGTCAACAAATTGGGGGTTAACTGTGAGTAAGCAAACACAGGATTGGGCTGTGTTTTAACCTGTGACTTTGACCTCAGAACAGAGAATCCTGTTCACCATGCCTGTCGCCAGAATACAAATCTAGAAATGAGGAAATGGAGAAAAGTACAGTGGTACCTCGGGTTAAGAACTTAATTCATTCCAGAGGCCCGTTCTTAACCTGAAACTGTTCTTAACCTGAAGCACCACTTTAACTAATGGGGCCTCCTGCTGCTGCTGCGCCGCTGGAACACGATTTCTGTTCTCATATTGAAGCAAAGTTCTTAACCCGAGGTAATATTTCTGGGTTAGCTGAAGCATCTGTGACCTGAAATGTCTGTAAACCGAGGTACCACTGTATCCATCAAAAGCCTTTGTCTTCATGCAGAGGTGAGATAATAATTTCATCTCATCCCCATGGCTTTTAAACAAGCAATTCCAGAGGATTCTGGGATGTATTCTGTAACACACACTTATTTACTCTGCACTGCCACCTTAGTAAACTGAAAGTGCACCCTAGAAAGTGCACTGCCCTATGGAGAGTAATGTTGGTAGTCATGAGTAAGCTGGGTTATTTTAAACCTTTGTTTATCTCATTTTATAGATGTGCATTATTATGAGGTGCACATATGACAAACTATGTCTGAACCTTATAATGAGTAAAAACAAACCTCATTCAGTCAGTCTGCAGTGTATCACAGTCCCTCATGGCCTTATTAGATGACATTTCTCGTATTTTCTGAAAAGCAGCAAAAAAACAAACCAAAACCTCCTTTGTAAACTTGATAGCAACCTCTGCTAATAACACTGGTCCTTAGGTGCTGAACATTTCAATTACAGCTATCCTTGTAAACACCTCTGTGTGCGTGGTGCTGTTGTTGTTTAAAAGTGTCGGGCATCTACTAGAAGCAAGATTACAGGCTGATGGAAGTTTAATTTAAAATGGATGATATGTGAAGAAGAGAACAAATGTTGAACATGAGGCAAATGTGTAGTTTGACAATTTATAATGCTACCTGCCTTCTATTTCCTGGTTATTTATGCTTAGATGGGAGAGATACAAACAAGAAGGATGCAGGCCCAGTAGACAGCTTAATTTAAAATATTGTTGCTTCCTTCCTCTGAAGTCAAGAGTCAGCTCTTCAATCTATCTAATGAACCTTAGTGCTGTGGCTACAAGCGGATGGCACAAATAAATAATGCTTTAATTCCTTCCAGACTTTCTGTAAAGTTAAAGGAAACTAGAAGAACACGGAAGGTAGAAGCCAGGGTCTGGAGTGTTCAGTATAGTAGTTTAATTTGCTGAAATGGAAACGCTAAAATTTATATTGCTGTGTGTTTAAAGAAAGCACTTTGATGTTTTCATGTTTTTTATTTTTTTTAGTCTTCTTAAGCATATTTCATGCTTTCAGCCACAGCAGCTTGTAACATTCTGAATGTGGCAAAAAAATGGCCAAGAATCATATGGATGAACTGTGAACTGAACTTGAGCCAAACTAGTTAATTTGGTAGACAGGACAAATGTAAAATGGGATTAGTTCCTTTTTGGACATGTTGAACTTGAATGCATTACTTTTAAAAATGAACTTTCCAAGCTCGGCTCTTGATCCTTGACCATATCGGTTGGGGATGATGGGACTTGTAGTCCAGCTATTGTGATTCAAGGACCCGATCCCCGCTTGGGGAATAAAGACACGAGGACACAGTATGCAAGATTAATGGGTAAGGAAAAGGCCACAACTTTATTGATTACAGCATGTGAGAAGGTATTGGCTTAGGCATTGGACCACGGAACTTTAGACTCCACCCACTCGTAGAGGGGTGAGTCTGAGGAGGGGTTAACCACCAGTAGGGGTTAACCAGCTGTTGATGCTAATACAACTATAGGCTCTCTCCTGATGTCACCGAGGGTCGTGCCATGGCCCTCGCCACACGGGCATCGGACAGGATCCACGACCGCCGGATACCCAAAATTGTCGGGGTAGGCGATGGCCACACCTAGCCCCCCGAAACACCACCAACACATTCCAATGCCTAACCGCCAAATACCATGAAAGTTGTAACAGTTGCTACGAGGTAGGTGAAAAAATCAAGAGGCCGGGCCATTTTAGGCAATTGGAAAAAACTCCTACCAGGCCCCCTGGTTAAATAAGGCGACCAACCAGAGGTCCATAGCAAAGTCTCAGGAAAGCTAACTCTAAAAGGGAGTGGAGCGTGGGTGACTCGAAGAAAATGTGTGTGCAATGGCGGGGATGGCTGGCGCGGCCGCATTTGAATGGCAAGCCACGCCCCCGCCGATCTTCCCTACTGGATGCCCAACCGGGGAGGGACGTGGCGCGCCAGCCCTGGAATTGAAGCAGGGGGCAAACGCCCCCTGCATGACGCAGGAATTGTCTCCCGCTCACAACCCCTCCCCTCCGGGAGGAGGAGAAGCTTTCTTGGACTACAAGTCCTGTCATTCCCCTTTATTGGCTATCAGGTGGGCCTGATGGGAGTTGGAGTCCAGCAACGTCTGGAGCAGTGTTTCCCAAACCTGGGTCTCCAGCTGTTTTTGGACTACAGTTCCCATCATCCGTGACCACTGGTCCTGCTAGCTAGGGATGATGGGAGTTGTAGTCCAAAAACGGCTGGAGACCCAAGTTTGGGAAACACTGGTCTGGAAGGCCACAGGTTCCTTGCTCCTGCTTTAGGGTATGTATGAGGCCTGATTTAAATGCAGGGCAAAGCATTTTCCTGTGTAAACATATGTTGTCATATCTAAATGCATTTGCACTGATCCATTTGTGGACAGCATTAGCATTTTTCATGGGCTGTCAGCAGCTGACATGCTAATACTACAGCACAGTGTCATCACACTCACAACACTAGAGAGGGGGGGAGCTCCGTATAGCATTAAGTGCAGTGAAAATTAATCAATTCACAATGGAAAAGAAGGATGGGGAGAAGTGGAGACTCTTGTTTATTTGTCAGACCATTTTATCGCTGTCTGGCCACCATGGGGAATTCGCACAGTGCTCAAGGTCTTCATGCGATGTTCTCATCTCGTGCAGTTTATTGAGCTGTGCAAAATTTAGATTTAAAGCTCTGCTTAAATGAACTTCTTTTAGAGGCTGCATGAAAACTTTTTTTCTCAGCACTTGCTGTTCTAAATATCTTTCTCACTTGGCATTCCAGTTCCAAGAATACATCACGGATGCCAGCCTAGTATTTGTATTTTGAATGACTCTGAACAGATGAAGCACTGGTCCAGAGACAAGAAATCCTCCAAACATCTGTCAACCATTTCAGCTTCTAGGGTTGAAAACAAATTCATCCAGTAACTGTGCCATTCCCATGGATTTCAGAGACCAAGAGTGATCAATATTCCTCTGCAGCCTATGAAGCAGCAGAGAATTAGATGGGCTGGGAGAGATAGCAGGTCTTGATGCCACTGCAGTGATGCTCTTAGGTTCACTGATTATAGTGGTGGCAACGATTTAAAAAATATGTTTTGCCAGCTGCTTTTCTGTGGAAGTGTGATTTAGCAATAAATGAATATTTTAAGCACAGTGGGAGAGGGAGAATTATTGCACCTACACAAAGATATATAGCATTATAAAAAGGGCAGAGTGGAAAGGATGCCATGATTCCTTAAACCCAGCCAGGGTTTTTCAAAAACAAGACATGCCAAACAAATTTCTTTTGTTTCTTTTTTGATAGAGTTACAAGCTTGGTGGATCAGG
Organism: Podarcis cretensis; assembly: GCF_951804945.1. Lineage (NCBI taxonomy): Eukaryota > Metazoa > Chordata > Lepidosauria > Squamata > Lacertidae > Podarcis > Podarcis cretensis. The sequence goes on along the minus strand of NC_137181.1, from coordinate 52,126,705 downwards.
GGAATGCTATGGATGTAGTGTATCAGGATTCCAGTAAAGCTTTTGACAAAGTCTCCCATGATATTCTTGCGGAGAAGCTGTTAATATGTGGGCTGGACGAGGTAACTTGAGAACCACCCTGAGACTTGTGGGTATAAGGTAGTATACAGGTTAATAAATAACAACTGCAACTACAACAACTGTTAGGTGGATTTGTAGCTGGTTGACTGACTGAACCCAAAGAGTATGCATTAATGGTTCCTCATCATCCTGGAAAAAAGTGACAAGTGGGGTGCCGCAGGGTTCTGTCCTGGGCCCGTTGTTCAACGTCTTTATAAATGAATTTGATGAAGGAATTGAGGGGATGCTTATCCAATATGCAGATGACACCAAACTGGGAGGGGTAGCTAATGCCATAGAATATTATTATTTGTTGTTGTTGTTGTTGTTGTTGTTGTTGTTGTTGTTGTTGTTGTTGTCTTTGTCCATGGAGTTTTCTTGGCAGGGATACTGGAGTGGCTTGCCGGTTCCTGCTCCAGGTGGATCATGTTTGGTCAAAACTCTCCACTATGACCTGTCCATCTTGGGTGGCCCTGCACGGCATAGCTCATAGCTTCTCTGAGTTATTCAAGCCCCTTCAAAACAGTAAGGCAGTGATCCATGAAGGGGATTATTATTATTATTATTATTTATTATTTGTACCCCACCCATCTGGCTGGGTTTCCTGAGCCACTCTGGGTGGCTTCCAACAAAGGTTAAGAATACATTAAAATGTCACACATTAAAAACTTCCCTGAACAGGGCTGCCTTCAGATGTCTTCTAAATATCAGGTAGTTGTTTATGTCTTTGACATCTGGTGGGAGGGCGTTCCACAGGGCAGGCGCCACTACCGAGAAGGCCCTCTGCCTGGTTCCCTGTAGCTTTGCTTCTCACAGTGAGGGAACCGCCAGAAGGCCCTCGGCGCTGGACCTCAGTGTCCAGGCAGAACGATGGGGGTGGAGACGCTCCTTCAGGTATACTGAAGACCGAAGACGAGATCAGCAGCCACGCACCTTAGTGGCTGGACCTGCCCCTCTCTCATGCCCACATGGGGGCACAAGAACAGGCGGAGTCCTGTGACTTCTTGTGCAGGATCTGATAATTCTCTCTCTCTCTCTCTCTCTCTCTCTCTCTCTTATCCCCCACACCTACCCTACACAGAGGCTCAAGAGAGCTTACAGCAGTTTCATTTCTCTCCATCATTATTAGGTCGGAGTGGTTTGAGGAACAAAAGAGTGCAAACTAAAAAACCACCTTTCTACTCATTGGCATTTTTTGCTTCCTGTTGTTTCCTTTCTGCCAAAATGCCATTCTTCCACACAATGCATACTTTGTTAGGGGCTGCTTACACACCATATATTTCAAAGCACATTTTCACCCAAGAATACTGGGAACTGTAATTTTCCATCAAGGAGCTACAATTCCCATCACCCTTTACCAAACAAACAAGCAAACAAACTTGTTCCTTTTTCTTCTATCCTGCCCCTGGGACCATTAGTTCTAATTAGTCTATCCACTGTGAGGGAAGGAGGGCCCAATCCAGTAAAGCAGCAAGAATGGAAATGGTGCCAAATCTTTTAGTGCCTGAGGTGGTGCAATGAATGACTCCCTCTATACAAGATTTGTGTAGTGCTCAGACGCAGGTGGCGCTGTGGGTTAAAGCCTCAGCGCCTAGGACTTGCCGATCGAAAGGTCAGCGGTTCGAATCCCTGCGGCGGGGTGCGCTCCCGCTGCTCGGTCCCAGCGCCTGCCAACCTAGCAGTTCGAAAGCACCTCCGGGTGCAAGTAGATAAATAGGGACCGCTTACCAGCGGGAAGGTAAACGGCGTTTCCGTGTGCGGCTCTGGCTTGCCAGAGCAGCGATGTCACGCTGGCCACGTGACCCGGAAGTGTCTCCGGACAGCGCTGGCCCCTGGCCTCTTAAGTGAGATGGGCGCACAACCCCAGAGTCTGTCAAGACTGGCCCGTACGGGCAGGGGTACCTTTACTTTACCTTTTACAAGGCCAGTCAAGTTATCTTGGTACCTGAGGCAGAAAATCGTACAAGCACCCCACCTTCTTGACAGTCAAAATAATAATAATAGTCAATTAAATAATTAACTATATGCTGCTCTTTTTTCCTGACACCCCAATCTCTGTCCAATGGTAGGGCTGGCCCACATTACAGTTTGCTTTGTAGAGGCCCCTCCATAAACAGGGAAGCCTTAGAAGGAGATCAGGTCATTCACTTGCTGAAAACAAGTGCTAACAGACCATATTCCTAAAACCCACATCTTCAGTCTCGAACTGTTCCTTTTTCTCAGGTTTGGCTTCTTTGACAATGCCTCCTCTCAAGGACTGCTGGGCTGCACTTCAAAACCATTTAAAGGCTTAAACATGTAATAACCTTAAGATCACTGAGGCAATAAAGCAAAATCTCTAGGAGGTACCAATTTTATAATACACAGCTTAGTTAGGTCTTATACACTGAACTGCTGAGCCCAGCTGACAATAGCTGGTCTTAACAGTCTACAGAACCACTTCCTAGACCTTCTACAAGGAGAGTCCTTCATCAAAAAGAGATTCTAAGGGACACGTACACTCTCCACATGAAGTCAGTTTTATCTCAGTAAGCATCCCATAAGGCCAATCCTCTTTGGATGGCACTGATAAAGCTCCTATCAATTTCTCCAGGAACGGATTACATCTTGTATTTGTGAGATGTAATCACTAGGCAGAATTGTGGCCACAACTGTGATTACAATCCCCCCCCCATTACATTTTTTTATCATCCCAAAATATCTATTTTGGAATTATATTTTTAAATTGTTTCACTGAATCAGAGACCTAAAGTGGTCATTGGTACATGCTAGCCCCATAGGAGGTGATTTTACTAGTCCTGATTTTACTAGTCCCACAACCACATGGGCACTATCAGAAGCTGGCATGGCTATACTCAGGAATCAGTGGCTCTCTGCACAGTATATAGTGAGCCACCAGGGTTATTGGATCTCCTCGGTAAAAAATATTCCCAGGTGCTACTGGTTAGTTTCCACAGGATTTCTTGTTCATATTGGAACTTTGCCTGGGCAACTTAGTTGCTAGTTCTGAGTCTTGGCTTATTAGATGCTGCTGTGGCCCCTGGCCTGATCTTTTGGCTCCTGGTTTCCAGTTCTCAACAGACATATACACCAAACAGACATGCTTCAGCTCAGAGTCTTGGGCTGCCATGAGGTAAACCACACTCATAACAGGGAAGCAGCAATCAAACTAATGTGTCTACCAACAGTAGCAGTCCTTCAAAGCATGCAGCTTCCTCCTTCAGTGCTCAAGGATGATCAAATCATGGAGTGTCTGAGATGATTTAACTAGTTAGAGGTTGGGTAGAAGAAGAAAAGCGCTGGCATACTCGGGAATTCTCACCTTGGTATGCATAACCAGCAAAACCAATTCATTGTGGATTAATATATGCACAGGACAGCACATATCGGCTGTATCTGTCTTCCTCTGACCACCCAAGCTTTTCCTTTGCACACCTTCCCCATGCAACGAGGAGTTTTCTGGAGTCAAATGACTGTGGGGCTGGGCACCTCAGTAACATACCCCCTGGCTCCCACTAAACTGAAGCCTTCAGCTCAGCCCTGACCGAGGAGGCCCATGTTATGCATCTGTCACATGAAAATGGAAGCCTCCTGGAAGGGCTGAGCCTGCCACTTCATTTCACCGGAAGGAAATTCTGTGGCAAATATTAAGGTTCACCTTCAGTAGGAACATCTGGAACATGTTGAGGAAAGAAACCAATGTGAATGCCAGGGATATTTCACATTAGGGTTCTGCACATCCATTTAAATACATTCATACCTCGGGTTACAGATGCTTTGGGCTGTGTGTTTTCGGGTCGCGCACCACGCCGAACCCAGAAGTACTGGATCAAGTTACTTCCGGGTTTCTGTGCTCGCGCATGCACAGAAACACTAAATCGTGCTTTGCGCATGCGCAGAAGCACTGAATTGCAACCCGCGTGTGTGCAGACACGGTGCTGTGGGTTGCAAACATGCCTCCCGCACGGATCACGTTCGCAACCCAAGTGTCCACTGTACTCAGTATCTCCAAAATTTCTATTCTTTTAAAAACAAATTAAGGAGGATACAACCAGTCTGGTTCTCAACTCATTAGAAGCAACTTCCAGCCATTAGGACTGCCCTCCAGAACATTGTATTTGGACCTTTTTAGCTTAAGTGTTGATCTTTAGCCACTTCTGCCACCCCACCCCAAATTAATAGATCCCCACAAGCCTGCCTATTTGTCACCAACTACTTCTAAAGTTTCAAGTTCACATGCCGAATTAAATTTCCCTGCGTGGTGGATCTCACCGCCTGGGTGCTGTTGACCTTGGTGCTTTAATGGAATGGCACAGATGGAAGATGAACGTTTTCCCAAGACAAGATAATGCCTGTAGTCTGTGTTCTTAAGTCTCAGTGGGAAATGGTTTTAGTAGTTATTCTTGGCCTCTCATTTGTCTATTGTGTCGGCAACCACCATGTGGTAAATGTGATGGCTGTGCAGGATTGATATTGTTCCACCAGCACCTTACTATGCAGTAAGCACTCCGTAAGCAATCTATACGTTTCTTTCCCCTCTGCCTCAGATACCAGTTGCACATCATTCCCCAGATTTATATCAACATTCTCACTTCTACACCTTCCAGCAAAACTGCCTTCATGGACAAATCAGAATCACACAAAACTAAAATGATATCCGAGCAACAGAGGCTACAATCAATAGTCGGGGTTAATTCAGAATACATATAGCCTATTCTTCTACTGTAAGTGAAATGTAGATTCTCAAAAGCAGCGTACAGCCAGGGCTATATGGATCCTGCTATTTCACACAGATGCAAACGAAGTGCAGGATCTGGTACTAAGAGTGCAGAGAGAGCCCCTTCCTCACTAAGTGTTGTTGGACTACAACTCCCCTATGTCGTACCCTCCAACATTTCTCCGATGAAAATAGGGATGTCCTCATTCCATAATTACAATTTTGCTATTTATGCCCCACACATCTTACTGGGTTGCCCCAGCCACTCTGGGCAGCTTCCAACATACATAAAAACGTAAACACTGAAAGAACTTCCCTATACAGGATTGCCTTCAGACAGCTTGCGGGGCAGATAATGCTGTGCCCTCCAACATTTCTCCAATGAAAATAGGAACATCTTACTATACCCTCCAACATTTCCTCCATGAAAATCCTAAGGAAAAGTGGAACATTCTGGGATCAAATCAGAAACCAGGAAGACTTCTCTAAATCAGGGACGTCCCTGGAAAATAGGGGCACTTGGAGGGTCTGCTATATTGGAAATACAACAACAGGGATCATAAAAGGCTAATTCTGTTATTGGTGTCAATGACAGCAGACTCTGGCCAAAAGTTATAGTCATTGGGGAGTTTAACTGTCCCAAGAGAGAGAACGACAGTTGAGATCAGACAGTTGGAGGAGCTGGAGGGGGGAATGCAGCTCTGAAGGTGGTTTACCTCAGAATGTGTGGCTGAATATGTCTCCTTGCTGTCACCTAGGCCTGTAAATAATATTCTCCACAAGTCATGTATTGTTCTTCAGTTTGTTATCAGTAAAGTATTACCAATTTCTTCTGTCTCTAGACTCTGTCTGCTTTATTCTAGTCACTCTGCTAACACCTTAACTATATGTTGACAAGAACCCTACTCTTATAGGAATTGTGTATGTTTCCATTCTCTCTTTTTTGTTTTATTGCCTTTGTCTTTTCCATATTTGTAACCTGCCTTTCCTGGTATTCAAGGATGCTCACCACAAAGCATATAGAAAGGGGCATGATTAAGGATGAGGGGAAAAGTCACTCCATTCTGCATTTGAAAGTGAACTTATCTAATGTGCACCTTCCAAGACAATGTAAGAAAAATGCAGCCATCTTCTTCAAAATTCACAAATTCAAAATTTTGCTGTATTCTGGTTCTCACATTGTCTTGGAAAGTAATGTGTGCTAAAATGCATACGCTCCAGTAATGTGTCCAGAAAACTGCATATTACATGCAAAAATATATTATTTTGGGGAAAACAGATTTGCAAAAAAGATGCATATTAGGAGAAACTGCATAAAGAACATGCATTCTAGGATGAATTTGCACTAAAATGCAGTTGATTTTTTAATGAATACTTAAATCCTCCCCCCCTCGACTTATGTGAAAATGTGAAGAACTGAACTTAAAGATGGAAAAATGAGAAACTGAAATTTACAGATTCACGTAGCCAGTGCTTTTTTTCCTGGGGGGACGCAGGGGTACGCATACTCCTAAACATTTTGTGAATCTAACGGGAGAAGAAACTATTTATTTTTTAAAAAAGTTTCTTTTCTAGCACGGTGAATCATCAGTTCCGTTGCTACCCCTGATGGTAGCCTCATTTTCTGTCACAGTGTTTCCTGAGTCTCAGACGGAAGCTAGTGTTTAATGTGTGAAGCAGGAGTTGGAATCTAACACGGTGATTGGTCAGTTGCGAGAAGATGTTAGTGCACACAACCTCATGCCAATGTGGAAGTTACTGTGAGCTGTCAACTGTGCAATATGAGGTAATGCATATTCTTTGTATTTTTGTCCATTTACTGTATTTATTTCCCCCCAATTTGAACTATAAAATGGTGAGTCAAAATGAGAGAACCCCTGAACATTTTTTTTTTATAGAAGAAAAGCACTGCATCTAGCCATCCCTGTTGGTTTCAGTCGGTTTCCCAATGGGACTAAAATTTAACCAGTCCAATGAATGTCTACTTTGAATTCAGTTCCACGCTGTTCAGGTGGGCTTACTCCTGGTTAAGTGTGCTTAGGACTGCAGCCTGAGTCCGAATTATCCCTATTGCCTGGAAACACAACTGAATCACAGTGCAGAAATCAGAGAAGCTGGGACAAAGTCTGCCAAAGCAGGAATGAAGGGGAAACAAGCCTGAGGCAAAGCCAGCAGGATGTGGTCCTCACACATCTACTTAACTACAGCACACACACACACACACACACACACACACCTCTGATTTGGTGACCATCTTCCTAGTTTAGTACTGTAACACATCTGCCTTAGAGCAATGATTTATTTCTATTTACAATAGAGACCTTTGCCAACAGGCTTGCGCATGACAGTTAAAGAAGCATCCTGTTTCTTTGAAAGGACACCTGCAGAGCTTCATCAGGGCAGAGAGGCTGCAAACATAAAAATGGAAAGGCAGTGGGAACAGAGTATAGCACATCACAGCATCTGTCTCAAGCTGGATGGTACAGAGCAGCAGGGGGCATGGGGGAAATAACAGCCGTCAATATTTAACTATGCTAGGAATCTGAAATTTAATGAATATTTAGTAGCACAGCCCATCTTTGATTCAGAAAGCATTAATGGAGCCTTGACTCTTAGCATCTGTTACTAGTGCTGATTAATCAAATCTCTGTTGTATGTTGCTTATGATGGAAATGTGAAGGGGGTGGGGAGAGAGAGAAGAAGCTCTGTGCAGCAGCAAAATAATAAATTGTTATTTGTATATGCAAAACAGTTCAATTATTTAGTGCAATTAAAATAATATCTTGAAAATCACTTGAAAGGGAGGTGGCGCATCTTTATCAAGACCAAACTAGACTACATGAATAAACAAAGCAAATGGATGAGCCATAAATTGCAGGCTAATAAAAACCACACAATGGAAAGCCAGAATCAGTTGCTCACATTTAAAGCTTATTGTTTTTGTTTTTTTTTTTTGGAGTGGGGAGAGAAAGGGTAATAGACATAGGCCCATCATCTTAATTAAAAATATACATCTCTTAGGTTATGAAGGAAGGAACACTAATCTATATATTGCATTTCTTTATTTGTTCAATTTTTTAAAAATGCCTGTATTAAATTGTACGTGACTGTTCCTGGAATCAAAGTACAGGGTGCTTTTTTGTTGTTGCTTCAGATCTAGAATTCAGTGTTGGAAGAACAGCAATCCATGGGGCGAAGAGAGAACTAGGCATCAAATAAGAAGAGTCTGCCTCATCTCATCTACCCAATATCAGGGACTGGCAGGATACTGATGAGTATGTACCAGGGCAAGAGGGGAGGGCAGTGGTCTCTGGGGACCTGTATCAGTCAGGAGGCAAGAATCAGAGACAAGAGAAGCTTCAGAGCTGGAGGACAAGGAAGAAGAGACAGGCAAGTGAAGGGCATACCCTTCAACATTTCTCTGATGAAAACAGGGACGTCCCATTCAGGGACAACAACAATAACTCTTCTTTGGTAGGGCTTGCCCCCATGAAGCAGTTGTTGAGACTGAAGGTCTCCCCACAGTTGCCTAAGTCCTCTCCAAGGTTTTCCCCAAGCAATCTGAGACTCTGTCTGCATGACATTAATTTCCCTTCCAGCCCCTTCATGCCTCTCCTGGTTCTGGGAGGTCGAAGGGGAGCTTGTCGCAGCAGGCAGGGGAGGCATCCATGCCCCTTCACCAACCAGACTCATCTCTGCCTTTTGGACTTCCTCATCTCACTCTCCTGCTTCTGCAGGGTCAGTAGGTCATGTGACTTGAGGACAGTTCTGAGGGGGCCAGATGGAGAAACCTAGAAAACCACATTTGGCCCTCAGGCCTGAGGTTCCCCACCCCATTCTAGAGGGCCATGGGTTTTCCACCTCTAATCTATAATCTAGACCCTGCCAAGGAAAATGTGCCACATGTTGTTCCATTCTACTGCCATATTGTGATTTGCCAATGCTGAATAGACAAATGAGGGTGAAAGCAAGTTGTGGTTGAAGGACTGAGCAAACTAGACAGTTCTTTTGCAGCTGACTTTTTTGCAAACATTTTTCTAAAGTCAAAGTCCAGTTTTCCCAGTGCCTCTCTATAATATTGTTATTACCATTAGTGCTGAGCGTACTTTTTCAATTTGCACATTGAAATTTACCCTTTCAGGAAGGCAGAACCTTTTTGACAAATCAGTATGAAAGTTAATGCAGTCCCCCCCCGCCCAATCCCACAACACACACACACCAAAAGGAAGCCAAGTTCAGGTTTCAGGTGAAGTATGAATACCAGTATCTAACATATACCTGTAACTGCCTTTAGGCTTATGCAGGCAATTAAGAAAACATTTTCTGTAACCTTCAGCTGGTGATCTGCTTTAATTTATGTGTTACTCTGATCGTATTTTAATTGTTGTAAACAGTTTCATACTTTTTAATGAAATTGCAGTATACATTTTTAAAAAATAAACGAACTCCTTGCACAGACAAAATTAGCAAATTAAGGAACCTTCTCACTGACCTGCCAGGGCTGCTGTTGTTTTTAAATGTGTAGTGAAACTCCTTTTAACAGAGGGAAGAGAATCCGAATATCTGATGTCCCACCTGTACTCTGAAGCAAAGCAGTCCAGAAGTATCATACATTTGCTTCCCAAGTCAAGATAGGCAGATAACACTCACAGCCAGTCACATTATTTTGGCAAGTGAGGCATAAAATCCCACAAGCATTTCTCCCTTGCAGCAAAAATATGATGATAATCAATTAAATAACTGGCAATTTGCTGCCCTTACATGACACCCAAAATCAGATGCCGGAGGTGACCTCCCACTGCCTAATGATAGAGCTGGCCCTAAGTACAGTCCTATGTTTATTCAGAAGCAAATCTAGTTATAAGAAGGCTTCCTCCCTAATAAGTATATTTTACAATGTCAGACTTAGGTGAATGTATGTATAGTTGACCAACTGTTATAAAAGCTGCGGAAGGGGCAGAATCTCCACAATTCTGCTTGCCCCATAGCAACAGCCATCATTGTCTTTTTGCGGCTAGTACTCATGTAAGGCATAACATTTGTTATTCAGAAAATGAGCCTAGGGTGAGTGTGGGGAGGAAAGAATAGTAAGAAGGTATTGTTTCAGATTCTTATTATGTAGATTGGTTTCATGAGCAGACAGAATTAACACCAAACCACAGCTGTTGGGGCTGAAATTACAGATCAATCTATATTATGAAAACTTTGAAAATCTGCCAAAGGAGAAAATTATATGACTGAAGAACTGCTTTTGTAGAAGGCAAGTTAAATATATCAGATAAATGTGTTTGGGGGTTTTGTTGTCATTGTTGGTTGGAAACTTCGATCAATATGTTTATTCTGATGTGGTGCAGCAAGGAGAATTTTACACATCTTTTAAACTCTTTACTAAGAATGAAGAATAAAGTTCACAAAATCATTAGTCCTTTTATAGCCCAAGCCCCAAACAACTCTTGCTGAGACGTACACGTTTGTTGTAATTTCCCTTGAACATTTCTCATATCTAATGTTTTGTTTTGTTTTTAATTTCTCTGGCCATCTGTGGGGTGGGGGGAAAGAATACAATAATATCTTAGCCCCAGGGGGAAATGTTGGGGAAATGTCTTGGAAATAAATTGAAGTACTGGATACATGCTGATGTTTATCAGGAAGCTAAGCAATTCTTTAAGAAATTTACTTAGGGGTTGTCAGCACTTTGCATCTGAATAATTATTTTGAAGGAAGACCTCTGTTCTGCAACTTTACTTCTTGTTAATGTGTCATATCCAATGACAAAATTGCAGCACGAAGAATGCTTAGAAATGGTTTGCATTAGCTGAGTTTGTTAGCAGCATATGTCTGCCTATCATAATATAGGATATGTTGTTGTCCCAATATCTTAGAACCAGGCAATTGCGCCACTAAAGGGTAGCATCTACTCAAAAGCAAGTATCATTGCATTCAGCTTATTCCGAGGAAACTTGGTGTATAGGATTGCAACCTAAAAGCCTATAGCCATTTTCATACACAGCAGCTGTGACACAGGAATTGCTTTGCTATGGTGCTATTACATGCCACTGGGAAGCATGCGCCTGGGGACCATTCACGGAGGCCTTTCTTATCTAGTTAGCACCTCCGTGACAATGGGTAAACTGAGCACATGGCTTAGTTTGTGAGTCTGCTGTTTACAGCTTTTGCCCAGACTGAATCTCAGATAGCAGAAGTGTGCCAAGACAGAAAAAATTGCTTACAGCTACGCAGTACAGCAAGGTAAGGTGGGAGCAGGTTTCAGTCCGCTCTCTATGCTCTTATTTTTAAGACCAAATAGGCCCACCAAACCTCACTTTATTTGGGAATGGGATCAAGGTTTAAAATACATGCACATCTCTTTTGCCCCCAAAGACTGGCGCAGCTGGCCTTCATGCAACTGGTGACCACTCCTCAGTAGCATGAGAGAAGAGAAGAAGAAGAAGAGTTTGGATTTGATATCCCACTTCATCACTACCCGAAGGAGTCTCAAAGCAGCTAACATTCTCCTTTCCCTTCCTCCTCCCACAACAAACACTCTGTGATGTGAGTGGGGCTGAGAGACTTCGGAGAAGTGTGACTAGCCCAAGGTCACCCAGCAGCTGCATGTGGAGGAGCGGAGACACGAACCCGGTTCACCAGATTATGAGTCTACCGCTCTTAACCGCTACACCACACTGGCTCTCAAGAGAGCACAATGGATATGCAACTCTCTTACCAGTGTGTGTGTGTGTGTGTGTGTGTGTGTGTGTGTGTGTGCTGTGATGCTAGTTGTGCAAACCAAGTAGACTGGAGAGTGGGAATCCTGAAGAAAAAGACGCTTGAAAGAACATATACAAATCCATGGTGTTAGAATTACATGTGGTTCTGGGGGCATTAAAACCCCCCACATCAAATACATTAAACCAGTAAATCAAGAATTGGGAACTATTTGCTCAACAGATGTTGGGCTTCAACATCTCAGTTTCAACCAGCATGGCCAATAGTCAGGGATGATGGAAGTTGTCATTCAACATCTGGAAGGCTGAAGGCATGCAGCAGATTAATCAACTCCATACCCCTAATTACGGTGGATCTCAAAGCTTTACAGCTTGGTCCCATGTTCTTTCAGAAGTAAATATCACTGAGTTCAGTAGGGCCTACTCCCAAGTAAGGGTGCATAGGAGAGCAGTAAAATCATTGCAATATATGTTGCTATTATCGTGTCCATTCTTTTTTCTGCAATATTTTCCAGCTAGCTGTTCATTTTTGTTTTCAAACCTATATAAGATCCCCCCTGCTATTCCCAGCAGATGATATTCAGAGGAATACTGTGTTTGACACTGGAGGTAGAACACAGCCATTATAGCTAGTATCCATTGGTAGCACTAACTTTCATTTGTCTAATCATCTTTTAAAGCTGTTGACTGCCATCACTAGTCCTTGTGAGAGCCAATTCTTTCATTTATGGCCATGTTGTGTGATGAAATACTTTTTGTCTGTCCTGAATCTCAGGATAGAAGAATTTATCAATTTTTGTTTCTCTCCAGTTCTCCACATTTCCAGATCAGTAAGCGGTTGTTGTTTTTTTAGTCTTAATGAGAACTCATCAGTATTTTAGTGTGAATTTTTCCCAATTTACAAATTTCTGCATGCAATTTTCATAAACACACATTTTTGCAAAGCAACTTTCCATAATATAATGCATTTTGTATGCTATTTTCATTCATGTGTGTGTGTGTGTGTGTGTGTGTGTGTGTGGTTTTGTACACATGACTTAGCTGGAGAACCACATTGCAAAATTCAGAGACGTGCAAAATTCAAAAGTTGGCTGGGTTTTGACTCACATATTCTCTTGGAGAGTTTCAATTAGTTAGGTTTGCCTTTAAATATTAACTGAATCACAATCCCTTCCATTCCCTTTCTGAATCTGACTTCATTTAAAGAAAGTATTCAGTGTGGCTTACTTAGGAATAAACTTGCTTCAGTTGATCAATCACTGAGGGCAAATGATAATTGGTGAGGCTGAGAATCAGCACACATTTTAAAAGGTTATTCTGGTCTTAACAGTATCCTGTAAAAGGAAAGAGACCATGATTAAATGAGGCCTTTTCTTTCGCGGCTTTTGCTTATTGAATTGTACCTTGTTTTCCAATTGTTTCAATAGCTATACTGAGATATTAATATGCAAATGTTTTGAATTAGAATTGATTACTAATTAGTTCCAAGATTATTAATCTCCTAAAAGGTTTTTAATCACTTGATGGCCCTATCTTAATACAAAACCCTAAATTTGGTGAAAAAAACTTTTTTTTTCTCTAGAGAAGATGTAGCAATCAGCTGAAGGTGTATAAAAATTAGACAAAGCTACTATTTAATAAAACAAGAGAAATGTCAAAATATAACCCTCAGTTGCTCATTAGAGGAGATGCCATAACCTGTGGCTGACATATTGCAATCTAGAACAGGTGGCTTCTCTCGCTTGCAACTTAATATTGCATGCAGTGCCGTGTGCCATAAAACTACAGTTCATTATATAGAAAATGTGACAGTTTCTTTCCCCTAAGGAAGACCTAAGATTATTCAAATCTACAGTGTGAAATACCACGGCCTGTCAACCAAAGTGTACAGAAAAGAAGCTCATTTAGCAGCAAGGTTGGTGACATATAAAAATAGCCAGTGGCTAAACTAGAATCAGGATGTCATTAAATAAAAAATAGCCCCAAACATCCCCCCCCCACATTGTACACATTTCAAAGTCTTAACCTCTTGCAAATCACCAACTTCAGTGCAATTGTTCTTGGATATTAGACCCATGTAGAGCAGCTTGACCTCTGTAGAACACTGAATGTAATCCAAAAAAACAATAATACGCAAAATATATGACTCCAGTTGCATAAGTTACTTGGAGCTTTGATTTTTAATAACTTATGTCCTATTCAGTTGCCTTTTTAGTGGTGGCTCCTCATTTGTGGAACGCATTCCCTCCATCACTAGTAACTTTCAAAATATATTTGAAAAAAATCCTGTTTTCAGTATTTGGTGGCTGACGAATACTACTCCCAGCAACAGGAAGATAATGGATGAAACCATGTTTTTAATTGTAATTCTTTTTCTGTTATTTTCAGCTGTAACTGCTTTTAGATGCTTTTAAAAAATAATTTTTTAAAAAGAATATTTTGTTACATTTTTAGAATGTTTCTGCTTTGTTTTTAAATTGTGAATTTGTTTGCTGCCCTGGGCTCCTTTTGGAAGGAAGAGCAGGGTATAAATTCAGTAAATAAATAATATTGCTCTCAATTGGACTTAATCGCAATTAAGTTCAGACGCAGTGAGGGCAGGATGTAATTTAAAAATAAATAAATGGCGAAAGCAATTAAAAAAAAGTAAGTACTATGTGATGCACATTGGAGCAAAACCTGTTAACTTAGCATGTTACTGTAACCATCTCTCTTTTTGAATTGCTGTGGCAAAAATCACCAGAACCATTCAAGAAGACATTTCCTTGTAAGGTGTTTCCATGTATGACCATGCTCAGGTCAAAAATAGTGTTTTCAGTGTAGTGTATATTTCTTTTTTAAAAAAAAAAAAATATTTATTAAGATTTCAAAAAAGTTACAATAATAAAAAAGAAAAGAAAAAGAAGAGAAAAATACAAAACACAAAAAGATAAAAAACAATTAAAAACAAATCAACCTTTCCATATCTTAACTTTCATTTACTTGTTTCCCTGGCCTCCTCGCACCTCCCTTTTTTGTATTCTAGTTCAATTAATTATTTCAGCAAATCCTTTCCATTTTTGCTTTTATCCTAATAGTTTATCTTAATATATTATAACTTTACATTCTCACCTGTTAACAATCCATCTTTAAATACTCCTTTATAACATTACTGCTAAAGCCACATAACTTCATTCCAGCATCCTTCTAACATTCCTTAATTTTACAATATTTCTGTAAATAGTCTTTAAATTTCTTCCAATCTTCTTCTACCAACTCTTCTCCAGTGTAGTGTATATTTCTACACTTCTCATTCAACTTCCCCTTCTGTTTTTGAAAATTGGTCTACCTCCCATTTTTCTACTTGATGGGGGTAGTCTTCAAACACAAATAACTTCCTTTAGTTTTCTCCTTTAGTTGTGCCCTTATTATACACAGCCATGTTAGACCCACAAATTTGAACACTTATAGAATAGCAGAAAGTTGTGTTTGTGTTTTTGGGTCAGCTGGAGCTGGAGAAAATTTCCTTTGGCAAATGTGGTGTTGAAAGTAACCTTTGACTCACTAAAAAATGACTTAAAGTAGGATGGCTGCATCTCAGCCAACGTTTTCTGCAACTCTCAACATATTTTCTTGGGAATAAGTAGAACTGTGAAATATCCTTGGTGCCTTATCATTTGGGTAGTGAAAGAAAAAAAGGAAGAAAGAAAATGAGTTGTTGGAACTTAATAATATGTGATAAAATTTGATGTTAATTCCTTTTTTTAAAAAAAGTATTTGAAACTAAGTTTGCAATGCAGAACTTTATCATCTTGTCTCTCGCTTCACTGGGGATTTAAAAGGCACAACACACATCTCTAGGCTGAACCTTGACACCAGAGACAGCCCAAGATGTTTCGATGCTTGAGGCAGAAAATCCAAATGGAGCCCCTCACAGTGGTAAAAATACAAACCTAAATAATTGACAAATTTGGTATCCTTTAATGGCACGTCAAAATCTGCCACCTGAGGCAGACTGCCTCACTTTGCCTCCTGGAAGAACAGACTCTTTCAGAAGTACAAGTTGAGTTGATTCCAGCTCAACTTTTTTCCAAGTAGTAGAAGAATCCGAAGTCTTTTCTCCCATCCAGTCCAAGAGTTTAGACTAGAGTTCCTGTAGTCTGGTTTACACGATTGGTGAATCATTCTGAGAAGAAGGGGGAAGCAAACAGAAAACATCTCTAGAACCTGGACTCGATGCAGCATTTAATGGAGAGCATGTGCGCATTGCAATATTCCAGCCTAATGTGAATGACTGAGAGCTTCATAATGATGTGCAATTATTCCTGCACCCAGCAAATCCTTTATTCCAACTCCTTCTGACAATTAAACTCAGGCATGCCATTTAAATGTTGTTGTTGTTGAGGAAGAAGCCATTTCATTTTTCAGGATGTTCAGCAAGACTATGAAATACCCTTTCCCTTAGCTTGGAGCTAAATATTGATTTATTATACAGCTGCCAAGGTCTTCTCATCATCTTTTTTTGCCCATTTGTGTATAAATGGCTGTCATATGCACACAGAAGTACTTGCTTAGCTGCCCTTCTTCCACCTCTGCCCTTCAGTGGTCAGTTCATTTTAAATTGGACCACAAAACATTTGCTGACCCAGGGCACATAAATTATACCATTACTTAATGAAGTGTTGCAGAATTCACTCAAATATAGACAGTCTTTCTTGGGATTGTGATTCTTCCCTGTGATTAAAGTGTTTCAGATAGCAGCGTAGTTGAGGGTAGACAATATTAATTTACAGATGAGTCACTGTGTCCAACACCACTCTGAAATCTAATGAGCTGATTCAAATTCATTTAGATCACTGGGGGCGGGGAGGGATACACAAATTAAACAAAAAAAAAATTGTGGCGGGAATGCAGGGCAGGGGGGTTGCTTCCCTGTCATCCACAGCAGTCAGGTTTTGGTCTACACTTAATGTTTGTTCAGACAAGCACAGAGGGGTTCTGCCCCAGAAGTCAACTGAATTCAATGGGATTGATATGAAAGCTTATTGAATGGATTCTTTCTTCTTCTTTTTAGAAAGGTGACTTGAGAGGTAGGATTATGCTGATGAAATTGTCAAAAGCCAATACAATGGCTGGAGGGGTTGTAATATATGCCTACAAGGATCATAATATTATGCAGATAAACTGGGGTATCTTGGGAACTGAAGTAAAAGAAATAAAAGAGAATTTAGTTGCACACAGACCCACTTTTGACACTCAAGAGCACATTTGTGGGCTTAAAGAAGATAGACACACACGTGCAAGCCCTGTCATGGCTGTATCATTATATTTTCGGAAAGTATTATTGGTTTCCAACATGAGTAATGGACCTTGAAGGCCTCCATTAGAGAAGGGGGTTCTGCTACTTCCTCTTCCACAAACAAGGTGAACATGAGTGCAACACCACTCTCCTACTTGCAGTTCCCAGCAATGGGTAATCAGAGGCCTACAATGTAGCCATCACGGCTTCTAGCCACCAAGAGACTTATCCTTCATGAATTTGTCTAAACCTATTTGAAAGGCATTTGGGTTAGTGGTCTTCAGTCCATTAGGGTGGTGGTCTTCAGTCCACTTCTGGTCCATGTCACATATGTATGTATTCATGCCTAAATCTGTTCATTTCTGTGTTAAACACACACACACACACACACACACACACACACACACACACGTCTGCACGAGAATTCATATTGAAATATTCATTTATATGCAGTGGGTGTTAAGAAACGTAAGAATAGCCCACTGGATCAGGCCAATGGCCCATCTGCTCCAGCAATCCTCTTCTCACAGTGGCCAACCAGTTGCCTGTGGGAAACCATCAGGACATGAACACAACAGCACTATCCCTTTCCACGGTTTCAAGAAACTGGTATTCAGAAGAGCTATTGCCTCTCACTGTGGAGACAGTGCATAGTCCATGGACCTTGTGGCTAGTAGCCATTGACGAGCTGGACAATTTGTGATATTGCTCAGTCTATGTGGTATCAGGCTTCCACATGTAACTGCAGCAGTATGCAATGAAGTTGCAGAGAAATGGTTTCAGCACTGCTTGGGCAACTTATGAACAAGAACCTAAATGCATCCTTCTCCTTTTCACCATAACCTCAAAATGTAGAGAGAGAAAACTACAGTGGTACCTCAGGTTACATATGCTTCAGGTTACATACGCTTCAGGTTACAAACTCCGCTAACCCAGAAATAGTGCTTCAGGTTAAGAACTTTGCTTCAGGATGAGAACAGAAATTGTGCTCCGGCGGCGCGGCGGCAGCAGCTAAAGTGGTGCTTCAGGTTAAGAACAGTTTCAGGTTAAGTACGGACCTCCGGAACGAATTAAGTATTTAACCTGAGGTACCACTGTACTAGCAAGTCTGACACATAGGTATCTCAGTTTTGTCCTACAGAGTAACATTAGACCTTTCAATATTTTTCTTTGGTTACCAGCATTTTGTATTTGTAAATATCAGACCTGCAAGAAAGTGGGGTCTGTGTGGAGGGAATGGTGCTCTTCCCTCTCTAAAACCTGATGCCTAATAAATTCAATAGGTGTCACTTGTGTGGATGGGTCCAGATTCCGTGGCCGTCATTTGTCACCAAGGAGCAGTTTCAGGGCATTCCACAGTTGTATGCCAGCGTTTATTTCAGGCCTTATCGTCAACGAACATTTCATGCTAAAAGAAATTAATTCTCTGCATCTGTCATTATGTGAACAATGCAAAAGCACTCGTTACAGAAGGCCATTACTCAGTACATTAGGCACCAATATGACAGCTTTCTCCATCTCATACTTCCATGCAACAATAAGTAACCTCTCACCAGTCCAAGTATTGTTTATTGGTCTCCCCACCCCAACTCCTGGCCCAAACTGTGTCAAAATTAATTTTACGAAGGCAAGACATGGGTGAGATGTTCTCTTTTGTGAAGTCTGTTATCTGTGCTAGCCTGTAAGCAGATGTTAACATCACGGTTTAAAAGTTGGTATTCCCATTTATTTATTTGCTTACCTGAACAATAAGAGACAATACATTTCCCTTCCAAATTTCCAGGTTGGTGCCCTATTAATTTCTGCCTGTTCAGAGAAGCTCTGGACACTACTCAAAAGAGGGGGTAGAATTCTCAACTGTACCAATTCTGATGGCAAATATAAAAATGTCTTTTTTATATTATATGTTACAGAGAGGACTATGTTAAAGCTTTCTCTCCAATATACTTGGGGATATGCCCTTTTTTAAAAAAAAAATTGGGGGTGTCAACCACTTTTAACCTAGATGCAGTGGCACAGTACATAATTTCACTACCACTGCCTACTATCAGATCTTCATAATGTGGAGCTGCGAAGCCTCCATTGCTGTTTCCTTGTCTTCCTGTGGTTCTACCTTTCAGATTCACTGCCATTATCCTGTGCTACTCTTTTAGTCCTATTTCCCCCCCCCCCTCTTTCAGCTGTGTTTTCTCCACACACACCCTGCTTCATAACCCTCTTCTATACCTGAAGTACTTCTGGGAAGGAATCATGGCTGTTTAGACGTATCCTGTCGAGACTCAATCAACAGAGATAATTAGGTGGTGATTAACGATGGCTACTGCCTATCATATTATTTCTGAGGAGCAGAGACAACGGGGTTAATATCCAATGCTGTGGAAGGGCTACTCTTCTGCCGTGGAACTGAGAAATCTTCAAAGAACCCAGAGAGATGCCTGGACTTGAAGACTGGAAAAATCATCTAGCAGAAGGAGGAACAGCTACAATAGATGCCACCCTGGAGTGAACATCTGAATATTTTTGAAAAACTATTGGAAGCCCCTTTTTACTTATTTATTTCTCTTTCTTTTAAAAATTCCTTTATTATTTTCTTATTCCTTTAACATTATTTATCTCTGTTATCTTTTCCTCTTTTTTTGCTTTGTTCTTGCTTCTGCTTTGCTCTGTTCTTTTGTATATTTTGTCGTCCTCTGCTCAGGGTTAATGAGGGGTTTGCATGCAGATGAAGGTGATGGATGGTTGGTGAAGGACCCTGTGTGAGAGGCAAGCAAGATCTCCCAGGGTGGGAAGCTGGGAGAAGAAATCAAAGCTCTTGTGTGGGAGCTGGGAGGGTTCACCTCTTTCTGTGTAACACAACTTAAGGTCTACCTATGAGAGAGGACTTTGCATTCTTCTTTTTCGCTTTTTCTCCTTGTGTTTTTCTTTTGTTTAGATTAGGTTTATTTATCGTAATGTGTTAGGAAAGGTCTTAACAAAATCTTACTGAAGAAGAAGAAGAAGAAGAGTTTGGATTTGATATCCCGCCTTTCACTCCCCTTCAGGAGTCTCAAAGCGGCTAACATTCTTCTTTCCCTTCCTCCCCCACAACAAACACTCTGTGAGGTGAGCGGGGCTGAGAGACTTCAAAGAAGTGTGACTGGCCCAAGGTCACCCAGCAGCTGCATGTGGAGGAGCGGAGACACGAACCTGGTTCTGTGTCTGAAGGATTATGTTGAATGTAGAAGAGACCAAGTTAGTGCAAGCAGGAATTGAGCAAGAAGAGCAAATAGTCTCTCATGCATTTGTGGATTTTTGAGGGGATATAGACTGAGACTTTTTTAGTTTTAATAAAAAAATTAAGGTCTTATATATATAATAAATGTTCATAAATGTACCAACCAAGCATGTACAGTGGTGCCCCGCAATACAAACGCCTCGCAAGACGGAAAACCCCCTAGACGAAAGGGTTTTCCGTTTTGGAGGCGCTTTGCAAAACGAATTTCCCTATGGGCTTCCTTCGCAAGACGAAAATGTCTTGCGAGTTCCTGCGGGTTTTTCCCCCTTTCCCCCCCTTTTTCCTAAGCCGCTAAGCCGCTTATCAGCTGATCCACTGATAAGCCACTTAACAGCTGATCGCTAAAAGCCGCTAAACCGCTAATAGCGCTAATCTGCTAAACTGTCAATGGGCTTGCTTCGCAAGACGAAAAAACCACTATACAAAGAGCCTCACGGAACGGATTAATTTTGTCTTGCGAGGCACCACTGTACATAGATACCGGTATGTGGACCACATGTCTGGAGCAGCACAAGAAGACCACCCTGAAACCATTTTGACTCCCAAACTGACCAAATGTTTTCTCTGCAAGGAGGGAGGGGGTGAGGGAACCTTCCCATTGTCTCAGGAATTGGGTAATCACCATCTGAAATGAACGGCCATACTACAAGGAAAGGCAATCGGATAAGGCACTATCAGATAACCTGCATAGCTGTCAACTTTCAGATTTGAAAATAAGGGATCAGCAGCCTCAAAAATAAGGGATCAGCAGCCTCACCTGTCCCGGGGACAGTCTACGGGATATCTAACAATCTGGGATAGCAGTGGGAAGCAGCGGGAAACGGTGCTGGAATAAGGGAATTTCCCGCAAAAAAAATGGAAGGTTGACAGCTATGGGTATCCTGGCAGACAGGAAAAACAACAACATTCAAATTTCTGTTGTAGACCGCCTTTTCTATGATGTAGGTATGATGTTTGTGGGGGGTGGTCTTGGGTTTACACCCCTTCTGTGGTGTATGTATGATGTATGGAGGGGTGGTCTTGAGCTCCAGGAAAGGCAATTTAAAATGTCTATATAAGGGTGGGCATACCTTTGTTCTGGGTCCTCCACCCTGTTGCAACAGCTTTAATAAAGATCAGGCTTACTAGCTGCTTTGCTTCTCAATATTCTCTGGTTGGCCTCTGTTATTTTCTCCTACCGATGGAGAACCTACAAAGGATTCTATAAAGGGCTCTTGTATACCCCATAAGGGAATAGGGGCAGATTTTGTTTGCAAAAAGCTGTAAGAGGCACCACATAGGTGGTTCCTGCAGAGAGAGAAATACGAGCTGCAGTGACCATGGGTACTGAATTAAGGGGTGAGAAATTAAGATTTGGAGAGAGACTATCTCACAAGAGCTACTTGCCCCCCAAATGTTGCCTTCTTCAAAGTGGACCATCTGGCAGGCATGGCTGGTGGATTTCCTTCAGATCTCCCAAAATATGGTGTCCAGATCTCTGAGCTGGTCATCTCCATTAATCAAGGAACTCCACGGAAATGGCTGGTAGGGCAGCTGCCTGTTACATTGCTGTTATTCTGCTGGTGGGGTGGGAAGGCCAATTTCCCCCTCCCTTGTCTAGGAGCTCCACACTGAAGTGCAAAGACCAAGAAACAAACAACAACAACAAAAAAGTGTCTGTGTTCCAGGTGAAATTCAGCTGCTCAGCCCAGGCAGATCAAGACAGTTAATCTGGCCAGTCTCTCTTGTATTGATACTGTCAGCTTTGTAGTTGCAAAATTATGAGCCTGCCAGGTAAAAATTACGAGCTAGGCTTTAGCATTCAAGCCGTTTGAAAACATAAATCTCTGAGGTCTTTCTATAGTCAATCCCTTCCCCCCCCCACCCAGTTGTTGTTTTGTAATATCCATTACCATGAAAGCAGTAGTGGCTCCCCCTTGTGGGCAAGTGAGAATGTGCTAGGCTGTTTTTAAAATTGTACAAAAGAAAACTCGTGTGTGTGTGTGTGTGTGTGTGTGTGTGTGTATGATTACTGTTTGACTCAACATTGCAATACCATGGTATGGAAAGCCGCTTTTGCAGGAATTCCCTCTTTGGTTCTCACCAAAGACATCAGAGTCACCTCCTCGTCTGAATTTCATCCCTGTCCCTGTCTCCAGCCTGACACTAAGTATATGTTTCTTTGGAAGTTAAATCCTACAGTGCTCAATCGACACTTCTCTGCATGCTTAGGGACGCAGGTGGCGCTGTGGGTCAAAGCCTCAGCGCCTAGGGCTTGCCGATCGAAAGGTCGGCGGTTCGAATCCCTGCAGCGGGGTGCGCTCCCGCTGCTCGGTCCCAGCGCCTGCCAACCTAGCAGTTCGAAAGCACCTCCGGGTGCAAGTAGATAAATAGGGACCGCTTACCAGCGGGAAGGTAAACGGCGTTTCCGTGTGCGGCTCTGGCTCGCCAGAGCAGCGATGTCACGCTGGCCACGTGACCCGGAAGTGTCTCCGGACAGCGCTGGCCCCTGGCCTCTTGAGTGAGATGGGCGCACAACCCCAGAGTCTGTCAAGACTGGCCCATACAGGCAGGGGTACCTTTACTTTTACCTTTACCTGCATGCTTAGGCTGCAATTCCTAATTTCATATTCTGCTGGGAATATGCCCCATTGCACACAGTGAGTAACCATGCATAGGACTACAGTGTTAGAATTTTGTTCCTAAATGCGTATCATTTAAACAGCTGCCATCTTTAACTCTGGGCAAGGGAGAGGGAAGAAATATACCTCCTGTTTTTAATTGTGTAAGACCCTAGTGTGAAATATGATCAGGAATACCCTTGTTCACATTTTACATCAGCAGTTGGTAAACTACATCAAAGCTTTCCGAACTTTTCATGTTGGCGACACTTTTTAGACGTGCATCATTTCATGACACAGTAATTCAGTTTTACTAGCAAACCAGAGGTTAAACTAACCCCTTTCCAGCCCCGGGAGGAGCGCAGGGAGAGTTTGTGTGACACACCTACACACTGCAGCCAACACACTAATGTGTCAAGATACACAATTTGGAAAGTTCTGAAGTACATGATCCTAATTGAGCCATGATGTTTCAACCTTAGCTCTCCTGTCTGCAATATGGAGATGAAAAGGCTGGCCAACTTTAAAGGGTTGTTGATTTAGAAAATAATAGGGACACAGGAAGCTGCCTTTTGTCAGAGTCGGTTCCCTGGTCCGTCTGACTCAGCTTTGACTACACTGATTGGCAGCAGAATGCCAGGATTTCATTCAGAAGTCCTAGCCCAAATTGGAGATGGCTAGGACCCAAACTGGTAGCTTTCGCAGGTGCTACTACTGACCTCTCAGTAGATATCAGGGGAACAATTTGCATTTAAAGGCCAAGCTCTATCATATTCAAACTTTCTGATATAATACTTGAAGGGAAACACAGTCTCAGAAGAGAGCCCACCCCCATAAACTGTTAACAATATTATCTAGATGCTGGTTGCTTATTCAGACAACCCTAGACATGTCTACTCAACAGTATATCCCATTGTATTCAGTAGGACTCACTCCTAGCAAAATTGCTATAGGATTGTGTAGCCTAAGTATATTAGATGTCGAAGCATTTTCAAACTTTTTAGTCTCCTTGTTTTTGCAGATGTATTTGAAACTCTAAATGCGAAAAAACCCAAAACCTGCCTGTGGCTTTTCTGTTTAGCATGGGTTTTTTTGCCTGTCCTGTTTCCTTTATCTAGATCTTCAATCACTCTGAAATATCCTGGATTCCCTCTAAGGGCTACACCAATGCCCCTCAAATCTCCCAGTCTTGTTTTCAAAGAAAGATGCCTAAGGGTTTCTAAGTGATTTTTCACACACTCTGGCTTAACATCTGAGTTATGTCTCCCCCCCTTTCTTTTCTTTTCTTTTCTTTTCTTTTCTTTTCTTTTCTTTTCTTTTCTTTTCTTTCTTTCTTTCTTTTTTTTAAAAAATATGCCCTTTGTTTGTGCTTTTCTTCTTCACTCCCAGTCTGATATTCAGAGCGAAAGAAAACAAGGTTTTCAAACCTGTTCTCCTCAGAATTTTTTTTTAAAAAACCCATTGTTGTGCAAGCCGATTCCATATATGTAATATAAAACATAGGAAATACTTGACTAAAAAGCATATGGATCTCTAAAGCGCAAAAGGTGCAGTAACATAAAACGGGGATCAGAGAAAGGAATGTTTTCCATTAGAGCTGCTTACTGAGGTCTTTCCAATGGAGATGATGGCAGGAGATTCAGGACAGTTGTGCTATGAAAATTGCTGTCTCGGGATCTGAGGAGAGCCATCTACTAAAAACTAAGATCATGGCCACTGGGCCCATCACCTCCTGGCAAATAGAAGGGGAAGAAATGGAGGCAGTGAGAGATTTTACTTTCTTGGGCTCCATGATCACTGCAGATGGTGACAGCAGGCACGAAATTAAAAGATGCCTGCTTCTTGGGAGAAAAGCAATGACAAACTTTTTTTTTTAATATAAATTTTTATTAATTTTCCAGCACAATTATACAATTTTATCCAAATTCTAACAAATTACTCTTTTTGGACTTCCTTCAGTTTCTCTGGTAATCATCCATAATTACTCCTCAATACGCATTCCCTTCATTGTATTGCCATTTAACTTCCCTCCCTTTTCTCTTTCTTTTTAACAATACTTCTTAAACTTTTACAGTGCTTCTTGAAACCCCACTAGCATTGTTTGCACATCACATACATTTTTCAGATAATCTACAAACTTTCCCCAATCTTCGATGAACTTTTGGTTTCGAACGTATCTTATTTCCCCAGTCAATTTGTCCAGTTCCGCATAGTCCGTCAATTTCATTCTCCATTCTTGAATCGTCGGTATTTCCTCTTGTTTCCATTTCTGGGCCAATAAAATTCTTGCTGCCGTAACTGCATACTGAAGTAATTTACAGTCTTTTCTTCTTATTTCTTTTCCTGTAATCCCTAAGAGAAAGACTTCTGGTTTCTTAACAAAGGTATATTTTAACATCTTTTTCAATTCATTGTATATCGCTTCCCAGAAACTCTTCACTTTCTTACATTCCCACCACATATGGTAAAACGTTCCCTCTTTTTCTTTACATTTCCAACACTTATTACATGTTTTATACATTTTTGCAAGTTTTACCGGTGTAATGTACCATCTATAAAACATTTTCATCACATTTTCCTTCAACCCCATGCATGCAGTAAATTTTAAATTTTCCTTCCATAATTCTTCCCAATCTTCAAATTGAATATTATATCCAAAATCTTTGGCCCATTGTATCATTACCGATTTAACTTCTTCATCTTTCATACACCATTCCAACAATATCTTATACATTTTTGACAAAATTTTATATTCATTGTTTATTATATCTGTTTGGAACTTTGAATCTTTTTCTGCATAACCACTTTCTTTTATGTCTTTTTTAAACATTTCATTTACCTGGAAATAATGCAACCAATCATATACGTGATCTTTAACTTGTTCATATGGTTTTAATTTCCATTTCCCTCCTTCTTTAGTAACCAATTCTTCGTATGTAGCCCATTTACCTCTCATATTGATTTTCTTTACGCACATAACCTCCAGCGGAGACAGCCAATGTGGAACCCTTGGTTCCAAAAGACTTTTGTACCTGTCCCATACTTCTATTAACGAGTTCCTGAAGATGTGGTTTCCAAATCCCTTATGAACTTTCTTCTTATCACACCATAAGTAAGTGTGCCAACCAAATCTGTTATCAAAACCTTCAAGGCCTAATAATTCCATATTTTCTAATTTAATCCATTCCTTTAACCAGCAAAGACATGCTGCTTCATAATATAATTTCATATCTGGCAGGGCGAAGCCTCCTCTTTCTTTCACATCTGTTAATAATTTATATTTTATTCTTGGCTTCTTGCCCTGACAGATATACCTTGAAATCACTCTTTGCCAGTCCTTAAAAATCCCTACCCCCTTAATAATGGGGATAAGTAAAGGTAAAGGTACCCCTGCCCGTACGGGCCAGTCTTGACAGACTCTGGGGTTGTGCGCCCATCTCACTTAAGAGGCCAGGGGCCAGCGCTGTCCGGAGACACTTCCGGGTCATGTGGCCAGCGTGACATTGCTGCTCTGGCAAGCCAGAGCCGCACACGGAAACGCCGTTTACCTTCCCGCCGGTAAGCGGTCCCTATTTATCTACTTGCACCCGGAGGTGCTTTCGAACTGCTAGGTTGGCAGGCGCTGGGACCGAGCAGCAGGAGCGCACCCCGCCGCAGGGATTCGAACCGCCGACCTTTCGATCGGCAAGTCCTAGGCGCTGAGGCTTTAACCCACAGCGCCACCTGCGTCTGAAATAAAAATAGCATCTTTGGAAGCACACTCATCTTTATCGTAGAAATTCTGCCCCAAAAGGACAGTTTCATTCTGCCCCACACCTCCAGGTCATTCCTAATTCATTTCCACACTTGTACATAATTATTCTGGAACAGGTCAATATTTTTAGGAGTTAACCAAATTCCCAAGTATTTTACTTTCTTCACCACCTCTATCTCTGTCTGTTGTTGCATTGTTTCTATCGTGTTATACTCCATATTTTTAACCATTATTTTAGTTTTTTTCTTATTCAGTCTAAACCCGGCCACATTTCCAAATTGTTCAATCTCCTCCAATACTTCTTTAACACTTTCCATTGGTTCTTCCATCGTTATAACCAGATCGTCGGCAGAGACTTTAACTTTATATTCGTTCTGGCCTACTGTCACCCCTTTAATTGATCTATTTTGTCTAATCACATTTAAAAAGACCTCTAGGACCGTTATAAATAACAGTGGTGAGAGCGGACAACCCTGTCTTGTTCCTTTAGATATTTTTATATCTTCCGTAACAACATTATTAACTATCAGTTTAGCTCTCTGCTCTGTATATATTGCCTTGATTCTATTGAAAAACTCTTTTGCCACTTCCATATACTCTAAATTTTTCAACATAAATTCCCATAGTATATTATTAAAGGCCTTTTCAGCATCCACAAACATTAATATTGCTTGTTTCTCATTCCTGGCAGTCAGATATTCCTAAATATTAATTATGTTCCTTACATTATCTTTCATTTGTCTGCCCGGCAGGAACCCTGCTTGATCTTTGTGGATATTTCTTATCAATATCTTTTTCATTCTCTTCGCTAGAATCCCCGCAAATATTTTGTAATCCATATTCAACAGTGAGATAGGCCTGTAATTTTTAACTTGTGTTAAATCCGAGTCTTGTTTTGGAATCAAAGTAATAAATGCTTCCTTCCACGTTTCTGGGATCTCTCTTGCTTTTAAAATATTATTCATAACTTCTTTCAATGGAATCATCAAGACATTCCTCATTTCTTTATAGTATCCTAATGTAAATCCATCTGGTCCCGGGGCCTTTCCCCTCTTCAATTCTTTTATAACCTCTTTAATCTCTTCAACTTCTATTGGGGTGTTCAGCTGGTCTTTTTGTTCTGTTGGGATCTTCTGCACCTTTTTATCTTTTAAGAATCTTTCTATTTTCTTCATATTATTGCTTTCTTTATTTTTATATAGTTGTCTATAAAAGTCCAAGAATCCTTTTCTAATTTCTTTCGGATTGACTGTCTCTTCCCCATTCACAATAATTTTATTAATTGTATTCTGTTCTTTTCTTTTTTTAGTTTGCCACACAAGCAGTTAGCAAACTCAAAGTTTTTCTGTCGCAACCTTTTAATATTCCATTCTACTTCTTTATTTATTATCATTGCAAATTGAGTTTGTAAAGTCTTAATTTCTTGTTTGATCTTTGAGTTGTTTGGTTTTTTGATTAATTTCTGCTCCTTGTCCATAATCCGCTTTAAAATTTCTTTTTTCCCCTTTTTCCCTATATTTATTCTTCAATGAATTCTGTTGAATAAAGAATCCTCTCATAACTGCTTTGCTTGCATCCCAAACAATGTTCATCTTTGTACCTTTGTTGGTGTTATCCATAAAATATTCAGTTAGTTTCTTTTGTGCTTTTTCTATAATCTTCTGATCATCCAGCAAATAGTCATTAATTCTCCATCTAAAGGTTCTTTCTTCAAAACCTTTTAATTTCAATTTTATTGGATTATGATCTGAAATTACTTTGGGCTGAATTTCAATTTGTTGGATTCTTGGAGTCAATTCATTCGAGAGCAATGACAAGCCTAGACAGCATCTTAAAAAGCAGAGAAATCACCTTGCTGACAAAGGTCCGTATTGTTAAAGCCATGGTTTTCCCAGTTGTGATGTATGGAAGTGAGAGCTGGACCATAAAGAAGGCTGATCGCCGAAGAATTGATGCTTTTGAATTATGGTGCTGGAGGAGACTCTTGAGAGTCCCATGGACTGCAAGAAGATCAAACCTATCCATTCTGAAGGAAATCAGCCCTGAGTGCTCATAGGAAGGACAGATCCTGAAGCTGAGGCTCCAGTACTTTGGCCACCTCATGAGAAGAGAAGACTCCCTGGAGAAGACCCTGATGTTGGGAAAGATGGAGGGCACAAGGAGACGGGGACGATAGAGGACGAGATGGTTGGACAGTGTTCTCAAAGCTACCAGCATGAGTTTGACCAAACTGCGGGAGGCAGTGTAAGACAGGAGTGCCTGGCGTGCTCTGGTCCATGGGGTCACGAAGAGTCGGACACGACTAAATGACTAAACAACAAAGGCAACAAGAGAAATTCATTTAGAACAGTAGCCACTACAAAAAGCCACTAGTCATGCTGCTTTGGGGATGAGAGCAGCGTGCCTGTCAATCAGGAACAACAGCAGGAGGGGACTTCTACCTTCATGTTTGAATTGTGGACTTACCAGAGTCTTCTGATTGGCCAAACAGAATGATGGACTAGATAGGCCTTTGCTCTAATTCAGCAAAACATTGCGGAGCATTATCCAGAGGCTTTAAAGAAGACCACAGAGCTGGGCACTCATGTAGACATAATGTATGAAGTGTTGCTGCCGTTTAGAAAATGTGAACTCTTGGGTTGTGTTTGAGGAACGGACTCCCCAAAATTCTCCATCCCATTTATTGGGGGGGGGGGCAGGATTTGTCAAATATTCTTTGAGGGGTAGAAGAATTCTCAAACAGTTTTAGGCTGGCTGAGGGGGAAAACATTTCTCAGAAAATTAATAAAACTGTATTGTTTGGGTGGAAGAAGGAAGCCACATGCCATGGACAACAGAGATCGTGCAGTTCCAGAAATCAACGTTCTGGTGCCTACTGCATCATTTCACTTAGTTTGAAACGAACCCTTTAAGTTCTTGCTGCCTGAAAAGCTTGGTATTAATCTTTGCTTCGTGATTGTGTTGTTGCTTATGATCTCGTAGAAATATTGATAAAGAATAAAAGTATTAGTTATACTCACTCTCATATTAAATTTGAGATAGCTAACCTTTCACCGAGAAGCCCATGGTCCCTGTCTGCCAGTGCAGCTAGGTTCATCTTCTTCAATCCTATCTCCAGAACAGTAGAGAAAGACCTTAAGAGATGGGTTAAGCTAGTATTATTAATATCACTGGGCAACATGCTATGATGAAGACATAGTGAAAATATCTACCTGACATTCAGAAGACATCTTAAGGCAGCCCTGTTCAGGGAAGTTTTTAACGTGTGATTTTACTGTATTTTTGGTTTTTATGGAAGCCGCCCAGAGTGGCTGGGAAGGCCCAGCCAGATGGGCGGGATATAAATAATAAATTATTATTATTATTATTATTATTATTATTATCTTCGGAGCTTTAGGAAATGCTGGCATGTAATCAAGGCAGTTCATTATTTAAGAATAACCAAGAAACAAGAAAGGATTCTTCCGAAAATTAATATTATTAAATTAATATTATTACCAGGGAAGAGACATAAAAATGAAACAAATATTGAGCTTACAAACTAATCTATTATTAAAGGGGTTTATCAGAGGCCCTTTTAAGTTAGATATTGCCAACAAAGCACATGAGTTTAAGGGTATAACTTGGAGATGGAGGAACTTGCACAATTTTAGTCTAAGTCTCCCTGACTTTGTGTCAGGAGACCTTCTCCTGGTTTTCTCTTTCCTCCTGTGGGACAGCTCAGAGAGATCACTGAGTAAGATCCTTCACTGGAAATTTAGCTCCAGGCCTTTAAAGCTTCTTAGAAAGCTTTATAGAGGTGCTTGTTCTTATGGCAACAACCAGTACTGCCCTTCTTCTCTGTGTCCTATTCTCTCATACCATACCTTGTTACGGCATGCACAGTATTTGCCATTTTGAAGTAAATTTGTTTTCAGAAATGTCTGTCTTTTAAGTAACCTTATCCGTGTTTTAGGTGGCAATCGTAACCCTAAAACAGGCAGCGGTGGGGACTGATGGAGCGGTAGAGGCAGGGCCACATCCACAGCCCTGCCACTGCGCTGGCCAGGGTGGAAGGTGGAGGCAGGAAAAATGCCCCCTTTGGTGTGCCAGCCCCCAGGCGTAGTACAGTAGACTGCATTGTGCCTGCAGTTGTCACTTGATGGCAGCAGAACCGGCTCAGGATCCAGAGGACCCTGTGTCAGCCCAGCCCCCTCCTTGCCCTTGAAATGCCCGATTCTGGAAGCTTCTGCTGGCTGCTGCCAGTGGCAAAACTACTAGTTGCAGCTTCCTCCATCTGCCATTACATGCCTAGGGGTGTTCCTCATGGGTGGAGCTCTCCCACCAATGACAGAGCTTCCCGGTTGACAGAAGCTGGTATGACGTTCGTACAGAGCCCTGGTCATCTCACAGACTACTGACCCGTACACCACTAATCTGCTTCCACCAACCTGGTCCTCCCCGGTAAATCACTTAGTCTCGGTAAGGTTCTCAAGTTCTCAAGTTGACAAAGAAGAGTGTAGTTTATTGCAGACACAAACAAACTTTAACTGCATTCCAAACGTTGTTAGCTTCTTAGTCTTATTTTATCTTGTCTTTATCTCTTCTACCTCCCCTCACACATGAACCAACTACACTAACTGTCTCTCTATTTCCAACTGCCTGCCAACTGTTTTTCCAACTGCCTTTCCCAACTACCCACTAAAACCAACCAACTACCCACACCCAAACCTCGGGCTAAGCCCTTTTATAAACAGGTAGGCTCCGCCTCTGCCTTTCCTACTGGTCTACATTTTAATCCTTTCTCTCCCCCTTGTAGAGACATTTTCAAATGAACGGGCAAACGCCACAGCTGGGATACCCATCTGCTC
This sequence comes from Podarcis cretensis, assembly GCF_951804945.1. Taxonomy (NCBI): domain Eukaryota; kingdom Metazoa; phylum Chordata; class Lepidosauria; order Squamata; family Lacertidae; genus Podarcis; species Podarcis cretensis. The sequence continues at coordinate 52,095,408 of NC_137181.1, read as the reverse complement.
CACCCAAACCCCTTTCCCCATGGCATATTGGAGGGTGGGGTGGGCTACTCTATCGAGGCCTGTACAATACCTGTTGGAATATCCAGAAAATACAGGTATATGATCTTCACGGAGAATCTGACACATTCTGTTTTACCACAAGGAACCCAGAGTTTACTTAACAGCTGGGATTTGATAACTTACCTGCGAGAAGCATACAGTGGTGCCTCGCAAGACGAAATTAATTCGTTCCGCGAGTTTTTTCGTTTAGCAATTTTTTCGTCTTGCGGAACACGGATTCCCCAGGTATTAACGGCTTTAAGAAAAAGGAAGCAAACTCGCAAGATGTTTTCGTCTTGTGAAGCAAGCCCATAGGGAAATTCGTCTTGCGAAGCAATTCGAAAAACGGAAAACCCTTTCATCTAGCGAGTTTTTCCGTCTTGCGAGGCATTCGTCTTGCGGGGCACCACTGTACCGTGATAAATGGGCTAAGAGAAAAGAACTGGAAGAAGCCAATTGTTTCCTTCAAATAATATTTAAATAATACATGATAATTGTGAGTGGATAAACAACCAAACAATTTTATTCATGGGCAGAAAAAGAGCCCCCCAAATAATAATTTAAAAGATTTCTCAGTAAATTCTTCTCAGAGACGTTTCATCCCAGCCTTCTCAATTATTGCAATTGCGCCCCCTTGCCTCCTTCTATCAGCTTTAGTTGCTGCCCCCAGCAGAGGGAGCAGAAATCACAATGCAATGTTGCCTCACCGCTTTTTCAAAAATCACTGTTGCAGAGGGAGCAAGGAGGAAGCCATATGTCTTCCGGTGCATCTAATTCTGAGGATGTCCACATAACGAAAAACTCATTCTGCTGTCTGTCACGGAGACCTTGGCATAACTTTATGGAGCATACAGGAAACTCTCGGATGTGAGAGAAGACTGCATGACAAAACTGATCAATGTTTGGAAGACTAAAATCACAGGCAGAAGGCACTTGGGCAAATACGTCAATGCAGCTGCACTCAGTTGCTTTCTTTGGAAACTGCATGATGGTCGTCCCCCCCTCCGGTGCAGGACATTGTGCTCAGGATACAAATAGATATACAACATGTTCTGTGCATGCACTTTGGATTCCAGAGCTCTGATTTTTTGCAGCTCCTTATATATCTCACTACTGCCAACCTAGCAGTTTGAAAGCACGTCAAAGTGCAAGTAGATAAATAGGTACTGCTCCAGCGGGAAGGTAAATGGCATTTCCGTGCACTGCTTTGGCTTCACCAGAAGTGGCTTAGTAGTCATGCTGGCCACATGACTCAGAAAAACCATCTGCAGACAAACGCCGGCTCCCTCGGCCTGTAAAATGAGATGAGCACTGCAACCCCAGAGTCGTTCGCGGCTGGACTTAACTGTCAGGGGTACCTTTACCTTTACCTTTTTATATCTCACAAGCTTCTCATGGAGGATTGGGGTTGTTGTTACAGAGTAGGATTTAAAAGGGCTGTATTCAGAAAAGGAAATTGACAACCCCTTCCATGAATGTCTGGGTGCCCTTAGATTGACCACTGACACACACTCTCTCTCTCTCTCTCTCTCTCTCTCTCTCACACACACACACACACAATTTTGGTCTCTCTCTCTCTCTCTCTCTCTAACCAACAAATTGGAGAAGCATGGCTGTATCACTGGTACTGTACACATAAGTGGATTGGTAAAATTAAAAAGGCATTAATACTCCAAATTTTGTATTATTATTATTATTATTATTATTATTATTATTATTATTATTTCTACCCCACCCATCTGGGCACTCTGGACAGCTTCCAATATATATAACAGCATAATAAAACACTGAACATTAAAAACTTCCCTATACAAGTCTGCCTTCAGATGTAATAATAATGGCGAGTACCACGCAGAGATAAAAGAAGCGCAAAAGTGAATGTAGGAAGCTTCCCTCCGTGTGACGTAAAGCCATAATAGGATGATCCTCTCACTGCACAGCAGCCAATTTCATTCAGTGGAGATCTTTCTAAATACAACAAAACAAGGTGCTGCCAGAATAGGGGATTTATCAGGCACTTGGTGGACCAAAATGCATGGCTCATGCTGGTTGTGAGTCCTAGAAGACCTGCTCTTGCAGGCTTTTTTTTCAACCTGGACTGACTCCAGCTGCAAAAGCAGAGGCCACCGAATGGAAGAAACCCCCAAGGATCATCTAGTCCAACCTGTTGCTATGCAGTAATGTCAATGAAAGCATTTGGGACAGATGACCATCTAACCTCTGCTTACAAATCTTCAGTGAAGGAGAGCCCACCACCTTCTGAGGTTGTCCGTTCTACTGTTGAAGAGCTCTTACAGCCAGAAAGTTCTTCCTGATGTTTAGCTGGAATCTCATTTATTTTGCTATGCTTGTAATTATGTACAGTATTTTTTTTTTTCATGTTGTAAGCCGCCTTGCGCATAGTTTGAACTATGGAAAGGTGGCATACAAATAAAATTATGTTTGTTTGTATGCGTTGAATACCATCCAGATGTGGCATAAGTTTGATGAGCTGCTTATAAAATAGCAATTATGGGATTTGAAAAACATATTCATAGACTTTCCATCTGCTAGTTGTGGACTTTGCTGAGCGTCAAACAAGCCACACTGCTTGTACTTAGCAGCCAGATGGGCAGGGTATAAATAATAAAATTCTTCTTCTTTTTCTTCTTCTTCTTCTTCTTCTTCTTCTTCTTCTTCTTCTTCTTCTTCCTGCCATAATATTTAATAGAACTTTCTATTTGTCATAACACCAACACATTTCCCAGTTCTGTGCCCCTGTGGTAGCCACCAGTGGTATGGAACAGGAGGAGAGGATGCAGAATTTTGCACCACCAAGAGTGTTTGAGGCAAGTTATACTAAATATCCCCATCATCTCTTACCACTGGCTATATTGGCTGGGGCTGATGGGAGCTGAAGTTCAAAAACATATTGAGGGCCACAGAATGTCCCTCCCCCATTCTCAAAGCAGCTTGTTTGGGTGTGTGTGTGTGTAGAAATCCAGCTGTGTAAGAAGGTTTTTCTACATGCTTCCTCAGCTGTAGTTTCTATGCTTTATTTTTACATGTTTCTTTCTTATTTTAACTAATCAATGCACCTCTAAATGTTGGATAATGAGGCTGGCAGTACCTGAATGCAAAAGAAGGATTAGTTCAATTTGATTTTAATATCTATTATTTAAAGCCAATATGGGAGCTTCCAGGGATAATGAGAGTCGAACGATACTTTGTGTTCTGATTCATTACACCACAGCCTTTGTTATCCTGTATATTTTGTTTCAGTAATGTCAGCATTTGTTACTCTTGGCCAGTCTATTTCCAAATCCCTGCCAGATCATGCCACATTCACTTGGTTCATTAAAATTATCTGCTGAAATTATTGATGAAGCTTTGTTTGTTCATATTCCTTACACAGGATGTGATTCCAAACAATTCCATCTCTCATATCAGCATACACAAAGAGGTTCCTTGTTTGTACAGCCTCTTTGTTCTTTGTCCTGTACTGCTTAATTAAGGACGTAATGGTGGTTATTATAGTCTTCATTTTTTTTTTAGACTGGCTTGGAAGTAATGAGGTCTGAGGCAAAGAACTAAATGCTATTTAATTCAAATCAACTTTCTTTTTAAAAAGCCATTCACAAAAGGAGTTCATCCCTATGATGTTTGCTTCAGAAATGGTTTGTACCTACATTTTTCTCCTCTTATTTTACACTGGGTCCCACTTGCCAAGTCTGAATTATATAGAATATTGGGAGGGCAGGGAATCCCTCTACAAAAGGTAGGTTCCTGTTCTTTAGCCTAATGAAGAAAATCTAGTTTGTGATCAAATTAATGAAACATAATGTTGAAGAAATGTGAAGCCACTTCTTTCGAATTTTGTTGCTGCTGGAAGTTGGATCCTTTTAATGATGACTGTTTTAAGCGCATTTGTTTTAGAATTGTTTTGTGCAGTTTAGCTGAGCTTTATCTACAGTTTTATTTCTACGCTACTTAGAGAGCTCTTTGATCAATCAGTCTACGCAGCTTCCAAAATAAATCATATTTCACATGGCAAAATAGGATTTTAATGTCACCTTGGCAGCCTAATCAAAACGCATGCATTGAAATCAATAAGCAAATAAGGCAGGTGCAATATGCATACCTATTGTGGCCTCTTAGATTAAGCATCAAGGGGAAAACCTGCGGAAATGTGACACTTTCATTGCTTGTCCTATAAATCATAGATGGCCTTAGAGTTGGCAGTTGTCTCTCCATTGCTGTCCTCCCCCCCTTTCTATGAGAATTTGGTTGTAAGGAATTTATATCTCCATTCAACTCCCAAAAACATATCACTGTGCTTACACAAATTTCTGCTGGAGCATTGTGGGGAACGGTGATTGCAACGATGGATGTGTGGCATTGGACATCACATTCCTGGATGCAAATGTGCCCCTGAAATGCTTACATGACTACATCAGAAGTGGGAGATCTTGTTCAGTCCAAGGCCTGCATTTCCTTTTGGGCAACCTTCCCAGGCTATATTTCAAAGGCAAAAAGTGGACAGGACGAGGGACTTCTCACCTCTGTACAATAGCCTACATTCAGCCACAGGGATATAGGCTTCTTCTTTTTAATATATATATATATATATATATATATATATATATATATATATACACACACACACACACACACACACACACACACACACATATATATATATATATATATATATAAAAGTTTAAAATGTTACAAAAAGAAAAAGACATAATTCCAAGTTAAACAAAAACATAACAACACATCACAGTAAAAAAAAAGAAGAGAATAGAAAAAAGAGAAAATAATAATAATAATAATAATAATAATAATAATAATAAACAGAAAAAACAGAAAAATAGAAACAATTAAAAAAACACAACGAACCTTCCCATAACTTATCTTCATTTACTTGTTTTCTTGACCTTCTCACACCTCCCTTTTTTTGTATTCTAGTTCGGTTAGCTATTTCAGCAAATCCTTTCCATCTTTCCCAATTTTTATCCTATAATTTATCTTAATATAATGTAACTTTACCTTTCCTCCTTTCATCCATTAACAATCTATTTTTACTTAATCCTTTATAATATTTCCGCTAAAGCCAAATAACTTCATTCCAGCTTCCTTCTAACATTCCTTAATTTTACAATGTTTCTGTAAATAAACTTTAAATTTCTCCCAATCTTCTTCCACCGACTCTTCTCCCTGGTCTCGGATATAGGCTTCTATTCCCCTCCCCCTCCAACAAACAGGCATCTGTCCATCATCCATCCTTGGAAAAGAGTAAACTGGGAGGAGATATGATAGCCATCTCCAAATATCTCAAGGGCTGTCCCACGGAAGAGGGAGCAAGCTTGTTTTCTCCTGCTCTGGAGGATAGGACTCAAACCAATGGCTTCACATTAGAAGAAAGGAGATTCTGACTGAACATCAGGGAGAACTTTCCAACAGGAAGAGCTGTTGGACAGCGGAATGGTCTCCCTCGAGAGATTGTGGACTCTCCATCCTTAGAGGTTTTGAAGCAGACGTTGGATGGCCATCTGTCCTGGATGCTTTAGCTGAGATTCCTGCATTGCAGGGGGCTGGACTAGATGATCCAACTCTAGAGGTGTCATCACAATTCAAGGAAACTTCTTTGGCCAGGCAAAAACACTAGGGGAGCAACCAGCGAGAGGGGTGGCCTGGGATGCCCCACCCTTGTACTACATGAAATAACCAGCCAATATCCGAACGTGATGACATACTGCTAAATGTGTGATTTGACTCCATTGAAAAGTGTTTGCATGTGAGGCAAACTGAGGTGAATTCTCCTGGGGTGTTGTGTTTTTTTTATAGTGTGATCTCATTCGCACATGCAAATTGTCACTTGATGAAACAGTGCTCACAGTATTAGCGGACTGCCTCTGAGACATATGTGAATTTGAAACCTTGATCCCTTGATGTATTCACAGCTGCTGGATATTCAGATAGTTTGCTACCACCGTCTCCCCCAATGGACTTACAATGCAACCCTACTCATTGTAAGACCCAATACATGGCCTCCTCAGAATTAAGCCTCACCAAGTTCAATAGGATTTATTCCCAGGGAAGTGTGTATGGAACTGCAGCCTCAATCTACCAATATACAGAATCAAACCAGCCTGGGTTATAAACTAGCTCTTAAAAAAAGAAAGAACGGATCATCTATTTTCTCTGTCTTTATTCTTGGGGGTAAGCATGACATCTGCTGAGGCTGCTTAAGAAGTTAGAAATCCAATATTTTTGCTATATTTGTTCTCCCTTATGTGGCATGTCACCTCAAGGCATTTTTGAAGCAGAATCTTAAAGAATAAACTCATCCTGATGCACATCAAAAGCCCCCTTCAAAACTAAGATGCTTCCAAAATGCTCCTCAACTGAATTTCTTCCTCAGATTTTGGAGCTTTTGTTACATTTATATCTTGCCATTCTTCCATCATGGAACTGAAGGTGGTGGATATGGCGCTTCCAGGTGTTTTCCGATCTGGGTGCTGGCTGGACCTGCTTGGCATCAGCAAGATGGCTGCTTTATGTGCCTCTAGGTCCTGAAGTACTTAGTTCTGTCTCCCAGGTGGAACTGTTAAATTAGGAATAAACCTGGGCCAGGACTTTCAGCTCAGGGTTTGTTTATTTATTTTTAGCAATTCATGGTGGGAAAGAATGAAAAGACTTCTTTATATTAGCAGGAGGATGGGCTTTCTCAATGTATCAAGCAAGTTGGTTTACCTTAGTTTATATATGTGACGGTGCTTCTGCATTCACAAATCCTCACAACCATCAAATCTTTCCACAGACTCCTACCGATAATTCCTGGAATCTACATGAAAAAGACCCCACTATACAATGTAGTATCATTCTGGACCCAGATACATAGCTGGAAGGACATAGAGGGCCTTGCGATGGCTTGGACCTACTGGAAGGCCCCCATCCCAAACTAAGGAAGTTCAACCTTTCCCCAAAAAGGTTTCTCAGAAGTCTCTCCCCAGTGCAGCCACCAGCATCCCCATTTAGTGATGAGCAAGAGCATAGCAGGCAGATTTTCAGTATGATTTTAATTAGGAATCCCCCCTCCTACATTTTTCAATGCTTTAATTTTGAGCCAAATGAAAGGAACGCAAGTCATAAAATCATAGAGCTGGAAGGACCCTCTCAAGCACACCTGGTCTAATCCTTTGCCATTGTAGAAAGATCACTACTACAGCATTCTTGATATAGAATCATAGAGTGAGAAGGGATCTCAAAGCTACAGTAAATGACACATCAGGGTTGACCCAGTGCCCCCCGAGCCACCAGAAAAGAAGAGGTGAGTGAAGATCTACATCAGGAACAAGGGTGGGAGGAGACCAGCAGCACAGATGCTGCTATTTTGGTGGCATTCGGTGGCATCAGGAACAAGGGTGGGGGTTGGGAGCTGAGGAGGAGGCAGATCCGGCCTCCAAGGATTGCACCACAACTGTTGCTGTGGCACCAGGAGAGTCATTCCTAGGAGGCTGGATCTGCTGCGCCTGTGGATCCTGCCACCCAAGGTGGTTGTCTTAGCCTCATGCCCAACCTTGCAGCACATATTTCAGCTCCAGGATTAGTTTTAGAAGCTGAAGCAGAATTCAGGGGCAGAAGACCACACAGGACACAGTAGATTAGGAAAAAACAAGAATGACTACTCCCCACATTAAATGGGGGGGCGCCCTTTGCATGGTCACGCGCAGCCCTCTGGACCGTATGTGGCACCATTAGCACAGGCTTGGCTTCACCTTCCCCAGGTGGGGTACCTGGAGGTCTCCGCCTACCTCAGCCAGTTGCCCAATCCCACCTGGGGAGGCATTGCCAAGGTAATCAGGCCAGGTAGGGGAGGGACCACCCTGCCCACACAATAGGGGGAGGATCTTACCTGGGAATCGTCAGTTGGCTTCAGAGCTTTTCCCACCCTACCCATCCTCAGTTGAGACTTCTTTTGCAGGTTAACCTTTTCTCCACAGGTACGCGGGCGCTGCTACGTCAAGGTCACTGTTGAAGGGCAGGAAAGGAATTTTTCTGCATTGGCAGGTTTGCCTTTCCCATAGCAAAACGTCACAACTTTGGCGGTATTAGGCCTTGGGTGGAATCCGACGGCGTAACGGGGGTGGGCTCTCTCTGCTTGAACATATGTTATCCAGAGCCAGTCCATCCATCACACACACTGGATAACCCTGATGTTCCCCAGATCCCCGGCAGGGGACTGGGAGGGATAAACACCCAGTGCCTGAGCCAAGGTCTACCAGTTGGAATCTCCGTTACAACCGAGCTGATAAAGCTCATCTTTCTCCAGTCGAGTCCTCTGGAATTGGTTCCGATGTGATTGATGACCTGAGCCTCTGATAAGGCTCCAGGCACATCCCATTCAGCCAAAATCCAAAACAGCACGCGGAAGTGATGAGATTTATGGCTACATCGCTATTCTTTATTACTAACTACGCAGACAGAAAAATACATCCTCTCTCTGTGAGAGCAGAGAGCAACTGGAAACAAAGGAACTAAGGAACAGGAAACCAGTAAACATCACATCCATCTCCCGTGAGACTTCCAACAGCCTGGAATGTGTCTGGAATGTAAACAGAGTCTTGTGACTCCAAGCAGCTACACAGTGGCAAAACAGAAACTAACACTACCCACATCTGGAACACAATAAAGTTGTGGCCAATTTTAATCCCATAGCACATTGTCTTGAGTTGTTATTCCACACGGGGGCCGCCCAGGGTTTTGGGGGACTCCACCTGTCCACGCAAGGAATACGGTTAATCTGCTTGCCCCTTCCTGAAATGGCAGAGTGGTCATTAGCAAGGGAAGACAAACAACGAACAAAGCTCATCTAAGGGGGAGGAGGTTGAAGCTGGCATTTGCCAACACAAATTGTTGAGAGGAGCACCTTCCAATGCAATGAGGGCGATGTCAGCTTCAGCCCAAGTCGCCTAATGTTACATCCCACCCGAGGATGAGAATAGATTGGCTCAGCATTTCAGCCATCACCAGCTTCCACCTGCCTCCACCCTGTCATGTATTAGTAGGAAATTGCTTCCCAGAAGCCAGGTGGCACTTATTTATTTCAAGAACGAGTCAAACTGGAATATTGTTTCTCGATCTAAAGAAATTAATTCTGGAGTCATGCACTCTGCTGCACTTCATGTTGAACATTAGACACTGTATGCAGCTAGGTAGCACTAATAGCACCTGAGGCAATTTCCTTTTTATTCACTTTCTCCCCTCCTGCCAGCTGGAGTCTGGACTAAAAATAGCATCGTTGGTGACAGAATAATGAATCCTAGCGATAAGTGTATTCCGCAGCAATGCAATGAGCTCATTATCTATGTGTTAATGGATGAACAATGCGGAAGAGGGTGGAGGGAGGGACTGGGCAGTGACATACAGTTACAATAAAACTTTAGATTCCATTTCCTTCTTTCTAACAAAAACAAAAAGGGCAGCTTTGAAGGTTATGAAAATTGTAGCCTGACTGGCTGCTTTCAAGGTACTTAATTAAAAATGCACACAACAAACTCATCTTAATCCAAGGAACCCCTCTGTGTAAGAAATTATTGGATCCTGTGCTCACTGAAATTACAGCAATTATTTTTTTTTGTGGGAGGGGGGCTGCAGGAGCAGGGGAATGATATATACGACATGATCCAGCCAAAGTTACATCTTTCAATGGCCCGTAGTTAGCGATGAAACAATTAAGAACAAGAGGGAATCAAGTCTTTCCTACTGACATCAGTGTGACTTCAAATTACTTAACTTTAGTTGGGTTATGCCCGCAGTGTTTGACGCATTGTGTTTATGCATGCAGACTTGCAGTGTCCTAAAATACACACCTTAATCATCATACTTTCTGAAGCAGAGAATTGATGGAAATGATATCAGATCAAAGGCTAGGACTCAAACTTCCAAGAAAGCAGGGTTTGGATCTTAAATCACTACCTTGAAGAAATCTGTAACATTCATTTCTCCTTCAAATCTATCCAAATTAGCATGCATTACTATTATATTACTGTGGAAGGCAAATCGGAAGAGGGGCAGAACTATCCAAAACACTTTTAGTTGTATATAAACCCTGATGAATTCATTGGGACATTTCCTGCTAGATATCTATCAAAATATACTTGTGCAACTATTACTGCAGGAGACAAGTACAGTGGTACCTCAGGTTACAGACGTTTCAGGTTACAGATGCTTCAAGTTACAGACTCCACTAACCCAGAAATAGTACCTCGGGTTAAGAACTTTGCTTCAGGATGAGAACAGAAATTGTGCGGCGGCAGCGGGAGGCCCTATTAGCTAAAGTGGTGCTTCAGGTTAAGAACAGTTTCAGGTTAAGAATGGACCTCCAGAACGAATTAAGTTCTTAACCTGAGGTACCACTGTAAAACAATCTGAAACATGTTTAGTTATCCATAAATCCATAAATCTCAATGAAGCCAGTGGGACATTTCCTGGTAGATATGTTTAGGACCATGGTCTTGGTGATCATTAGCACTATTATTGTCTAGAGATATAGTCATTATGTGTTAGTTTATTATAGTATTGGTGCACTCTTAGCAACACCATCCTCAAAAGTGGTCTGCAACTTGATGCTATTCATGTTTACTTCGAAGCAAATCTCGTTCAGTTCAATAGAACTCTCTCCAAACCAAGTTTGAATAGGATTACAGCTTTATTTATCTCACTACATTTTGTATGTAGCAATTCTACTGGTAATATAGCATAAATATGAGCACTCTCATGGCACATGTTACAAATAGCAGTGGTCTTTCTAGGCACTTGCAGAATCATTAGTACAGATGGTGAAAAGTTAGAATCACAATCCTGTGGATCTTCTGGGACTGCAGTGGTGGGATTTTGTACATCTACAATTCCAACACATGGGCTACATTGCTTAAAATATGCGTTTGATTTCAGTCTTTTGTGTTCCAACCTACAGGTGCACACCCAAAATAGCACAAGCAAAGCTCAGAGATGCTTTTCATGTCCTTTGAGAAGATTATTCTAATTTGGAGGATGCAGATTAGGAGTAAAGTTCAAACACTGTGATTTAGGAGTGACCAAAGGCAGGAAGGCAGGAGATGTGTGCGTGGCTGAAGAGCACTGTAGACATGGCAAATGGGGAAAAGAATCCATTAATACAAATGAGGGCTGAATGTTCTCAGACAAACGTATCTGTCATGTTTTGGGGAGGTGAATGGGGGTTGGGATACATTCCAATGCATCTTGGGGGCACCTTAGGCAGTGAGGATAAGGGTTTATATTTTTCATTCATTAGTGATAAGACATAAGAGACAGTAGCAGCCAGAGATGCCTGCCTGCTTGCCTTTCTTCTTCTTCTTCTTCTTCTTCTTCTTCTTCTTCTTCTTCTTCTTCTTCTTCTTCTTCTTCTTCCCCTCCCTCCCTCCCTCCCTCCCTCCTTCCTTCCTTCCTTCCTTCCTTCCTTCCTTCTGTGGGATGTAAAGGTGCAGTCAAGTGCAACATTCTGAGAGAGAACTAACGGCCAGTTTGTCGGTTGCTGGTAGTTTTGAAGGATAACTGCTCAGTTGCAATCACTTCAGGACCAACTTCCCTCTGCTATGGTTTATTTGCTTGTTATGTAACCTAAGCCTGCCTTCAGATACAGTTCTGTAAACCTGAATGAATCTGAGAGTAAAATAGTTTTATATTAACATGAATCAGATTCGTGTGTGTATTCTTTAAGAAGGATTCAAAGGGATTGTTAACCAGGAAGACATCTTTATTAGAAGAACTCAGATGAGTCAGCAACAAGCTGATGGCTGCATAAAGGGGATTGTTTAACTCTGCTAAACTAAACCTTTCCACACCTTCTTTCTTTCTTTCTTTCTTTCTTTCTTTCTTTCTTTCTTTCTTTCTTATCCCCTCTTCCCTTCTTGATTTAAACAATTTCACCTTTGTGACATAAAAATCCACACAGAAACACATCATTGCTTGTTTTAACTCGCTTGTGGGAACAACTCAGAGGCTGTGAAAGAAGGAAGGTTAACAACAGAAATAATCAGAGGAACCATCGGAAGTGACTATGAAAAGCAGTAGAAGTATGAGATGATCAGAACCCTCCAAACTTGAATCATGGGAAGTCCTATTAAAAATTTATAATTTGGCAGAATATTCAGATTATTTTATATGTATATGTATAATTTGGAATATTTAATGTGATTGGATTGGATTGTTGAAGTGGAAAATTTAATAAAAATGATTTTTATAAATAAATAAACAATTTCACCTTTGCTTTCTCACAGTGGCAGCTCCTTCTCCATCTTTCTGGTGCCATCTCATCCAACCAAGCAGAGGTTGGGTGTCCATCTGTCATGGATGCTTTAGCTGAGATTCCTGCATTGTAGGGCGCAGGGGTCCCTTACAACTCTAAGATTCTATGACTCTAAGACATTTAAGGAAGAAAGGAACACAGGAAAGTGCCATATACTGAGCCAGACCAAAGGTTCACTTAACACAGTATTGTTTACACTGCCTGATTCTTTAGGGTTTCATACAGGGAATTTCCCCCAGCTCCACCTGGATGAAAGAAGAGGCTCCACCACTGAGCTATGACCCTCCCTTCCTTTCTCCCTCCACTCACTCAGGGATGAACGACTCTGTCAATTTTAGTTTGTTTCCACTTCTCTTTTTTCCAATCTGAAATTCCGTTCATCACATTTCCGCAGCAATGTGCAATTAAAAAACACTTTGCCAGCACCTTAGTCACATTTCTCCCAATATATCCATTTTTTAAAATGCAATTGTGCTTAATCTGTGCATTTTTACAAGCAACCTTGGCACTGTGGCACTGAAGCTACAGATGCCTGCCCCAGGTATTCAAAAGTACTCGGGATGCCTCTGAACACCACTTGCTGGCATATGTGCCAACTCTATGGGGCTGAGGACAGCTCAGACCCCTAAAGTATGTGGGGACAGGGCTGAGCCCCCCAGTCTTGAGGGGCCAGGGCTCACTGGGCCTCCCTGAGATTTGCATCTCTGTTAGGCCCAGGAAACATAGGAAGAACCGTGCTCAATTGAGCCAAAGGCCCATGTTGTCCAACATCTGGCTCTTGCAGTGGACAAGCAGATGCCTCTAGTGTTAAGGATGATTGATGGGTGCTAGAAGAGATAAGAGTCCGGGCCTCCAGCCAGTTTTACAGGTTTTATTTCCATTTTCCTATTTACACACAGAGCTCTCAGAGCACATCCGGCTCATTCAGTATCACCCCATCGTTCTGCCCGGACGTTGAGGTCCAGCGCCGAGGGCCTTCTGGCGGTTCCCACATTGCGAGAAGCAAAGCTACAGGGAACCAGGCAGAGGGCCTTCTCGGTAGTGGTGCCCGCCCTGTGGAACGCCCTCCCATCAGATGTCAAAGCGATAAATAACTACCTGACATTCAGAAGACATCTTAAGGCAGCCCTGTTCAGGGAAGTTTTTAATCTGTGATATTTTACTGTATTTTTGGTTTCTATGGAAGCCGCCCAGAGTGGCTGGGGAAACCCAGCCAGATGGGCGGGGTACAAATAATAAATTATTAATTATTATTATTATTATTATTATTATTATTATTATTATTATATATCAGATGCAGAGACTGAATGTTCCTTTCGTTTTCTCCAGCATAGCCACTTCCGGAGCCCTCCCCTTTTCCTTCCTCTTTTACGTGAAGAGCTAAGCCCTGGAAATTGCTCCCCCCCTCCCTGATTCATTGCTTCCTGACATCCCTTCGTCATCCTCCCCCTCTGATGAGGTGCAACTACTTACGATCGGAGGCTGATCTCTGTATTTTCCCATCATTTCCCCCTTCTCAGCCCCCAGTTCCCTGACATCTAGGAAGTCTGCAAAAAGCATCTGAGCATGAGAGCACTCTCCCCACTTGTTATTCCCAGTAAACATGTGACATGGGGGAGGGGCTTGTTCTCATGTGACTTCTATATAGGATGCACATCATAGCACATGCACATATATGCATAAGCAGTACCTTAGAAACAGAAAAGACTAGAAAACAAAGTGAGATGGAAGGGAAGTAGCTGATGTCTTGATGAGAAACAACAGTTGTGCTTTAGGCAAATTATGGCTGTAAGAAAACAATTCCAAAACAAACATCTTCATAAAACAATGGCTGAATCTATCCAATAAACTGAGCTCTAATTCACATTTGTCACAAGTCTAATATCTTTGTCTGCTCCGCACGCAACTTTCACAAAATCTACAAACACGTCAAATTATCAGCAAAACCCCCCCCAAAAAAACCTTCCTCAGACAATAGCTCATCAAGTCTGATTTACTGATACCCTTTTACAAGTAGCAACCCAAAGCTGTGCTTCAAAACTGCAATAATTACAAGACAATTGTTCGGCACAGAGCCTTATCATTTTAATGAATCAAAGATATAAAAACCAGGCTCTCTTTAGACATAGCTCATTTGAATTAAAGTATTAATAATAACTTCTTCCAATCAGGGACAGATAACAAAGCCCCATTGTGAGCTTCAAGCAGACATTTTGAAACTCAGATCATTCTGCTCTATTCCATTTGTAGCATTTGACGGTGTATATATTTATACAGTGTTTAGATGTTTAAGAGAATGTAAGACTGCAATTCTACCCCTACTTACCTAGAAGTGAGACTCATTTAATCCAGTAGGACTTAACCTCTGAGTAGACATGGTTAGGCAAACACAGGAAGCTTTTACAGTGGTACCTAAGGTTACAGACTTTGCTAACCCAGAAATAGTACCTCAGGTTAAGAACTTTGCTTCAGGATAAGAACAGAAATCGTGCGGCGACGGCGGGAGGCCCCATTAGCTAAAGTAGTACCTCAGGTTAAGAACAGTTTCAGGTTAAGAACAGACCTCCAGAACGAATTAAGTTCTTAACCCGAGGAACCACTATATTACATTTAGACTTTCATACTTGAAGCATATCTGGGTGGTCATCCTTAGGACTGGTTTGCTCACAAATGAAAGTCTACGTTTCTAACCTACCATGCTATTACAGCCCACCAAACGTATATAATGACCTGCTAGTACAACCTTGACATTCTGTCTGTTTTTGCAGTTCTAGGCAGGCAGTAAAAAAACAAGCAAACCATGAAATGTCCCCTCATTTTACAGCTTTAGACATAGGATGCTAAAATGCCCCCTTTCCTTGAGTCTTTTGTGTGGGCTATGAATATGTACAAAGTTCACTGATTATGACAAGGAAAGCAAGAGAATCTTTGGGTTCCCTAGGTAACCGGATGATATTGTCTGCCTTCCCAGCAGCTGATAGCACAGTGTGGGGTGATAGGAGTATCTTTGTACAACTGAGGCCACAGGGGGCCTCTCTACATTTTGGTCCCTAAGGCAAAGGACAATACAGCACACTCCATTCCATATTTAGAAGCCAATGGACCCGCACAGGGGTGAGGAATCTCAGGCTTGAGGGCCAAATGTGGCCCACTAAGCTCTCGATCTGGTCCTGAGCATGGTTCCCATGTCACAGCACCCCCTCAGCCACAGTTCCTCTGAGCAAACTGTTGAATTAAGAGTAGCAAAATCACAGCTAAGAAGCTCAAATCATATACAGTGGTACCTCGGGTTACAAACGCTTCAGGTTACAAACTCTGCAAACCCAGAAGTAGCACCTCGGGTTGAGAACTTTGCCCCAGGATGAGAACGGAAATTGTGCGGCGGCAGTGGGAGGCCCCATTAGCAAAAGCGCGCCTCAGGTTAAGAACGGTTTCGGGTTAAGAACGGACCTCCAGAATGAATTAAGTTCATAACCCAAGGTACCACTGTATATGACTGACACCCTTCTTGGGGCATTGAACCAACACCCAGACTTTAACCTTCAAAAACTTTACTTGCAGAAACTTATAGTTATGGATGAATTAAAACATAATGTTTATAGCCACATGCTTCTCCATGGGCTTACAGTCTCTTCTTCTGACTTCCAAACAACTGTATTTTCCTCCCTTTCCAGAGCTCAGCACTCAGCCTTCTGTATCTCAGTTAGGCCATGAGAGATTTCCACTTTTACCTTCTCCTGCAGCTTTGCTCTCTTTCTTTCAAGCAGAGAAGAAGCATCCCGACACTCTATTCAACTTAGCAGTGTTCACAGTGGATTCTAAAACACAGTCATCTTGCTTCACATAAAATGGAGTCTCTCCTTCACTAGATACCTCCCATGTGACCAATGTTAGCCAATCACAGGAGAACTGCTAGAGAACTCTCTAGAATTCTAGAATTCAGTTACTAACCGATCAAATTTAAATGCATACAAGCCTTTATAATTTCAGTGAATTAAATTAAGATAAACTACATAAGCATACACATTACCGATGAGAATAATGGACCACGGTCAACTAAAACCTTGTTAGTTTTTAGAAGACACATTTCTGAATCATTCTAACTATAACGTTTATCACATCAGTATTTCTGCTGCCTAACTCCGTCCAAGACAAGTTATGGGTTGGATGCTTTCTCTGGCTCCACTTTATAGGAGGCAAAATAAGATCTTGCAAATGAGCTTATAAGAAAAGAGAAGAGCATAGCCATCTTTCCCAGAGGGGATCTCTTTCAGGCTTCTCTTCAGTCCTCCTGCTGAGGTACGGGTCAGCTTCCATTCCCCCAGTTTGCCTTTCCCCCTATTGGCATCCCAACTCTTGAAAGAATCTTAAAACATTCCACAGACGAGCGGATAAGTAAAACTTGCCTGACTGCAACTTCTGACAAAGAGAAGAAGACAGTTCTTGATGCTGAGACTCTGGAGAGGAAGGACTGAGAGGGCCCTCTTCACAAGAGTAACAGAGGATGAATTCTGTGGAGATTAAGCCAAAAGGTTGGACAGAATGCTGAAAACAAAGTAATGTCTGCAAAAGAGGCTGTGAATTTGTTTGAGCTGGGGAGGGGGGACACCTTAATTGAACCAAAGCTGCAAAGAATGTAACAAAGTCGAGTATGAAATAAGAAACCAGAGCAAGTTGTGGCTGCATAAATAGGTACAGTGGTACCTCGGGTTAAGAACTTAATTCATTCTGGAGGTCCGTTTTTAACCTGAAACTGTTCTGAACCTGAGAAACCACTTTAGCTAATGGGGCCTCCTGCTGCTGCCGCTGCGCCACCACTGCACAATTTCTGTTTTTATCCTGAAGCAAAGTTCCCACTGGAGCGGTACCTACTTGCACTTTGATGTGCTTTCAAAATGCTAGGATGGCAGGAGCAGGGACTGAGCAATGGGAGCTCACCCCGTCGCGGGGATTCAAACTGCCAACCTTCTGATCGGCAAGCCCTAGGCTCTGTGGTTTAACCCACAGTGCCACCCGCATCCCACCCAACATCTTCCTACTCGTATTGAAATACTGCCCCACAATGAGGCCAGACTTTCATCAGTAAAACACCACATATCCACATTCCACACTGCTTCACACATTAAACGCTCGCTGCCGTCTGAGGCTGAGGAAACACTGGGAAAGGAAATGAGGCCGCCGTTGGAACTGATGATTCACCATGCTAAAGAAGAAACTAAATTTAGATTCACAGAATGTTTAGGGGTATGTGTATCCCTGCGTACCCCCAGAAAAAAGCACCGGATATACCAGCTCAATGAAGTCCTGTGTTTGGTGACCTGAATGTGATATTGAGAGATGACATATGGATTTTTGCTTCATATGTAGTGAATATGCTTGAGGTTTTCATAGGGTCAGGCCCTATTTCCTGGCACCTGCCCAGTTTTTAAGCAACTGAATTTCTGGATTTCTGCATCCCCGGTGCAGCAGCACTTATTTGGCCCAGCGTCAGCCATAAAACTAAAATATTAAAAGCCCAGATTGATTGATTGAGTGAGAGAGCGGTTTCATTTGTTTTTTATCTGACTAAGATGAAGCCTTGGAATAATCAGGCTAAAGTGAAAGAGGATACCTGGCTAAAGAAACAATTTATTCCAATTAGGCCAATTATCTTGGCTATAGTTCACCAGCGTGAAGTGAAAAAAAGGCAATTAATGTGCTTTGGCGCTGATACCATTCCTTTGGACTCTTAATTCTTTTAGGGCTATTAGCTTTTTAAATCCACTTCCATGACGGTAAGTTAATTTATACTAAAATCAAATTGAAAAGTAATGTGTAGCTAGGGCTACTATCTGAAAAGTAGCACCAAGTAAGGTTGTAAACATTCATTGAGGCAGAAGTTGGTGATTTCATTTAGTTGGTACTTTAGTTGGATTTGTTTCGTACAACCATCCGTCCCAGCAAAAACAAGAGATGGGAGGGGAAATGAGAGAAGAGAAGCAAATGGAGGAAAAGAACCCCATTTTGTAACAATATGGCTTCAGCACAAGGAGTTATACCAGCAATAGCCGGTGGGGGAACTTGAAGGAGGAACAAAAGGTGAGGAAGTAAAGTCAGAGGGAGAAGGAAAATTGTGGGAACGGGCCCTGCCAGTGCTCTGTATAAAATAAATATGTTTCAGCCATACGTACATGAATACTAGAAAACAACTCCCATCCAGTGGAATGAAGCTACAAGATCCATTCCAATAAATAATGTCTACTCATCTGCCAGTGAAGAATCAGGAAGTCTATGTCCCTTCTGGGCATTTTCTTTCAGTTTGGGATAGCACCAGTGCTTTTTTTCGGGGGGGGGGGGAAGGTGGGGGAATTCACCACCAAGTTTGTTTGTTTGTTTGTTGTGGGCCCAGTTGCAGAGCCACATCACCCCCCCCCCGGCAGTGGCTAAATGTAAGATGTGATTAATATACTCAAGCAGGCAATGATCTGGATTAGAAATGGCGTCAACTTTATGGATTACAGATATACAGTGGTACCTCGGGTTAAGAACTTAATTAGTTCTGGAGGTCTGTTCTTAACCTGGAACTGTTCTTAACCTGAGGTACCACTTTAGCTAATGGGGCCTCCCACTGCTGCTGCGCCATCACCACACAATTTCTGTTCTCATCCTGAAGCAAAGTTCTTAACCCGAGGTATTACAGTGCTACCTCTGGATGCGAACGGGATCCGTTCTGGAGCCCCGTTCGCATCCTGAAGTGAACGCAGCCAACGTCTGTGCATCTGTGCGTGTGCAGGTCATGATTTGCCACTTCTGGCCATGCATGTGATGTCATTTTGAGCGTCTGCGCATGCGCGAGCGGCGAAACCCGGAAGTAACGTGCTCAACCTGAAGCTCAACCTGAAGCTACTTCAACCTGAGGTATGACTGTTTTTCTGGGTTAGCGGAGTCTGTAACCTGAAGCATCTGTAACCTGAGGTACCACTGTAGGTGGATTTTTGGCTCAGGCAAATAATTATTTATTTTTTTTAAATTTAAAGGAATTTAGTTCCCCCGAGTACCTGCTAAACACACACACACCTCTGGAAAGCACAAATGGATACATTGGCAGATGCAACATTTTTCAACTGTTTATGTCTGTGGCAAGTCGTAGGTATTGCACAATGTGTGTTAAGTGGGTCCTGGTAGCCAATTGAAAACCAAATGAAAAAGGGAAAACAACAACACCACAGATTTGAAGAAAGATTGCATATAATTTTATTTATAATGGTACAAACATTGTAATTGTAAAAAAATAAATAAATAAAAAATCACAGCAATTAAAATTGAAGCACATATTCCCATGCTGGGGGGCACTGTGACTAGCTATGTTAGAGAATTCCATCAGAAATGGGAGCAGAAATTGCTGCAATTTGACTGTTCACCTGAGAAATCATGCAAGTGAATATGAGTGGTATTCATTCCATTCCTTTTCCCAGTTCACAAGTGTTACATGAATAGCTGCATTGTTTTCTGCATTGTTTTTGATATTTGCCTGCCATTGAAATGCGAACCCAACTTTTTCGATTGTTCCTCATAGAATTTGCTTCCCATTCTGCTCTCCACTTGGATCTTCAGCAATTAAGAGTTCCATGGTAGATTTGAGTTTTTCAGCAATGTGGTCCAAGGGGAAAGAGCATGTTGGAAGCAGAATTGTCAAAATCCCTGCTATTGGCTCACAAAAGACTTCTTTTTTTGGAACTACCAGTCTCACAACCTTTATTTTTAATTGCATGGAATAACAGAAATTATTTTTGTATACATTTCTCGGCTATACGTAGAAATGCTTCTGAAACGCTGCCAAATGTCTTGGTGTACCTTACCCAGCATGTAATTAAAAGTTCTTTGAAAAAGCAGGCTCATGTACCAAACTGTAGAAGCAAAAATAAGATTCTTCTTCTTCCTCCTCCTCCTCATGGACAAAAATATATTTGTTAAGATGTGGTGTTTAAATTACTGCATCAAGCCATTCCTTTCCTCATTTTCCCCCAAGTTCAGTTTTCTCCCGCTTGGACTACTTCAACGCTTGGACTACTGCAACACGCTCTATATGGGGCTACCTTTGAAGGTGACCCGGAAACTGCAATTAATCCAGAATGCGGCAGCTAGGCTGGTGACTGGGAGTGGCCGCCGGGACCACATAACACCGGTTCTGAGAGATCTGCATTGGCTCCCAGTACGTTTCCGAGCACGATTCAAAGTGTTGGTGCTGACCTTTAAAGCCCTAAACGGCCTCGGTCCAATATACCTGAAGGAGCGTCTCCAACCCCATCGTTCAGCCCGGACACTGAGATCCAGCGCCGAGGGCCTTCTGGCGGTTCCCTCACTGTGAGAAGTGAGGCTACAGGGAACCAGACAGAGGACCTTCTCAGTAGTAGTGCCCGCCCTGTGGAACGCCCTCCCATCAGATGTCAAGGAGATAAACAACTACCTGACATCTTAAGAAGACATCTTAAGGCAGCCCTGTTCAGGGAAGTTTTTAATATGTAACACTGTACTGTTTTTAACACTTGATTGGGAGCCACCCAGAGTGGCTGGGGAAACTCAGCCAGATGGGCGGGGTATAAATAAATTATTATTATTATTATTATTATTATTATTATTATTATTATTATTATTATTTCTACATTTCCACATCAGGTTTAAAAACAAAAACAAAACAAGTGCCTCTGCTAATATATACATTTTTATGTGTAATTTTGCCATAGGCACATTTTAACAACTAATTTTCCCTAATATAATGCATTTTTTTGTACGTTCCACTCTTGTGGAAAAGTACAAATGATAGCACTCTAGAGATGGCTGTTTTGCCCCCTTCCTTGCCATGTTTCACCAGAAAGTTAAGACCTAAAATTAAAAATTAAAAAAAACAGAGAAGGCTTTCCCTTTGGGGGTAATAAACTTTAGCTGTGTAACTGTAAATCATCTGCTGCCTGGGTTTTTTAAAAAAGGTATTAATGCTATTGCTGTTTACTATGCATATGTGAGAGTTTTTAAAACTATTACTTTGTTGGTTTTATTGTATTATTATTTTTAAAAGTGTGTCTGATTTCAAAAATATTTCAAAATGTATTTTCCCTTTTTTTTAAAGTTGCCTTGAAAACACTGTAGAATGACATAGCATAACTTCATAAGCAAGCAAGCAAACAAGCAGTATTCATACATAGAACCATAGGAGTCAACTCCTAGGGGCCAAATTTTCTTCACCCCCTCCATAAAATATTCTTGCCTCCCCTCCGACGTTGATGGATCCCTCTATCACTTGTAGCCATGGGAGTCCTTCTGCCCCTGGCACTAGCACTTTCATGTTTACAATGATATTTCAGAAGTAAACCATATACACTGGTACCTCTACTTACGTTCACCTCCAAAACAACAGGATATCCTGACAATTGAAGAATGGCAACAGAAAGTATTGGAGTATGTGGAAATGGCAGGGCTAACTGGAAGAATCCGAGAGCAGGATGATGAGAAATTCCAAAAAGAATGGTCCAGATTTATGGTATACTTAGAGAAAACTGTACATAAAGACACCCACAGGACTGAAATAAAACTCATAACATTTATTGTAAACGTTTGGTTAGATCACAAGATGTAATGCTGTATTATAATAAGGAATGTATGTCTAAAGTATAATACAAAAATTTATTAAGGGATTATAGACACTTATAGAATGTATCTGTAGTAATCACGCTTAAGCTTAAGCAAGAGCAATGTAGAGAAGCCAAAAGAGGGGTGGAGGGAGGTTAACTCGGATAAGATATAGATTTAAATGAGAATAATATTGTTAAGCTGTATTGTGTTTGAGATATTTGGAAAAATTTAATAAAAAATATTGGAAAAAACAAAATACTTACTTTCACCTCCAGTTACATATCCTTTGGGATACGTGCGCGGCAAACCCGGAAGTATTTTTCTGGGTTTCGCCACGCGCACATGCACGGAAGTGCTCTGTGCGCATGCGCAGAAGTGACACCTCCGGATACACACACCTCAGGATCCGACCGGAGCTCTGGAATGGCTCCCGTGCACAACTGGAGATACCACTGTATTTAAAAGCCTCCTATGCTATAGCATCGTGTTGTTTGGGAAGCATTTGTCTTTCTGCCACCATTCATCACAATTAGAGTATGAAATGCAATCAGTGAAGATAATCTGTAACTATGTCGTTTGCTTTTCATCATCAGTGATGCATCCTAGAGACTGGAAATAAATAAATAACGTGCATCGGTAAGAGACAATGCAGAGCAATGGTCTCGAAAAACCACCACTGTACTGCGGGTATCAACTTTTAATGATTCCAGTTTACTATGTGTGGATATAGTGTAATTATTTAGTTTATAGTCACTAGATGGCACTGGACTTAGTGAAGTCAGGAGTTTCCTGTGCCACGCCGTTTTTGTTCAAGAGAAATGATAAAGTCTTTGTCTGGCTTCCTGGCTGCTGCGTTCTCTAAGCCTTCCATAACGGGGAGGGGAAGCATGGAGACTTGTGATGGATGTGAAGGAAATCCATAGGGCGCATAAAAAGTAAAGGTAAAGGGACACATGACCATTAGGTCCAATCATGACCGACTGTGGGGTTGCAGCGCTCATCTCACTTTATTGGCCGAGGGAGCCGGCGTACAACTTCTGGGTCATGTGGCCAGCATGACTAAGCCGCTCCTGGTGAACCAGAGCAGCGCATGGAAACGCCGTTTACCTTCCCGCCGGAGCGGTACCTATTTATCTACTTGCACTTTGACATGCTTTCGGACTGCTAGGTTGGCAGGAGCAGGGACCGAGCAAAGGGAGCTCACCCCGTTGCGGGGATTCGAACTGCCAACCTTCTGATCGGCAAGTCCTAGGCTCTGTGGTTTAACCCAAAGCGCCACCCGCGTCCCATAGGGCGCATAGTTTGTTTTAATTATTGGTGTAAATAATTATAGGCTGCTTTTTGAGAACATGCCACCCACAGTGGCTCACAACATATATGAAAACATTGCCTTATATATTATGGCTGGAAAGGGAACCACTTTTTGCAGGCAAGTAATTTTTGATGGCCCAGAACAACATGCTGCATTTCTCAAGCAAGGGAGCCAGGCTGAGGATAACACCTTTTCCTGGAAGGATTCGAGAAATGATGTTCTATTTGCATTGTGTCCTGTTACAAGAGCTTGAGCTGCACACCAGGCAATTGTGAGGATTCAGCCAAGATGAGAGAAAGCAGAGATTAATGCATTAGCCGTAGAGACTGAAAATAGTAGCAGAAAATCACTTCTGGAGGAAATGGAAAAGCTGAGGTGGAAGAAAGAAAGATTTGCAGTGGGTTGCATAATGGATAAAGAGAATGTGGAAGAATGTGGGGCTGCGAGATCTGGCAATGCTCCATATGTCTAGCACTCCTGCTGGTTAGTTAGAATCTTGACCACATGGACTCAGTACCCTATATCATCCTCGTTGCAATGCTCAGGAAAGGGCAGGATTTAGCACTGCGCTACTGAATCTTGGCTGTTTTGATAATAAATCTTGGAGTTCTATTGTAGTGTTCCTCCACGAAGATTCCTGTATCAAAAAAATTTCCAGGATACAGTCACAAACAGACAGAGTAGAGTTGGAAAATACAATTGGGTTGAATTCCCAAATCGCTATACATTGCTTTTAAACACGCCTGCCTCCACCAATGACCATGGTCTCCAATTTCAGTTCTCTCTCTTTTAAATTTTCATTTGTTGATACTTATTCAAAGATATACAGAAATACGTACCCATTAGAGAGTATCTTTTTATAATATACTGAAATAAAACAGCTACTTAATCCCCCAAAAATGCAAAGTAGGAAGGAAGAAAATACAAGAAAAATAGAAATCTAAAGAAGGAGAAAGCAAGAAAGAAGGAAAAGAAAGAACAAACTAAAAAAGATGAAGTAGAATAAAACACTTCTGGCTCTCTGCAGCTACATATAATATTCATTCTTTAGAATCCAACCCTTCTATCTTCTATAAGCCAGTATTTTTTCAGTCTTCAAATCCAGATATTACAAGTTCATTTTCTCTTTCATGCAAAAAGTCCGTAAGAAATTCCCAGTCCTTAACAAATGACAGTAATGATTTTCCTCTAATTAAACATGATAGCTTAGCAATCTCAGCTTAGCTAAAATTCCAGTAACCATAACCATATTTTCTCATATAAGCAAAGGATCAAAGTTTTGTAATTTTCATACCAGTGTCAACACTGTGTGACACAGTAGAAAATCTAATCTGGTATGGGGTAGTCATCTGTCTGCTTCTGAATATGCACCCAGTTGCAGAAATGTTTCAGTGTGGTACTAGCAGCAACAGCAGGAATATATGTTGTAAATTGTCCAGTGATCTAAGGGTCTGCAGTCTGCTGTCAGGCTGAAGAGACTATATTTCTTGAAGCTGCATGTAGATACCTGCCAGGAGATTGTTACTAGCCTCCCTGTAAGCAGCAAAACAGAACAGATGTTGGATAAATACCAGGCAGGTTTGCTTCTTGCTGACAGCTGTCCAAACCAGAAAGATACCCAAAGAGGATTTATCATAAATAAATCTTCTACAAACTCTGTGGTGAACAAAACATTTTTTAAAAAAATAAAATAAAAATGAATGTTAGCAGCAGGTTTCTTTGGCATCAAAATTTTCTGAATAGTTGGTAGAAGACCTGTTTCTACATCGTGACTGTCATTTCACATTGATTAATGTGAAAGAAGCATTTGTGTTGTTTTTTTAAGGATGTGCAATGACAATATTCACCTTGTATGAAGTGTTTAAATGCAGCCGGATGTGTCATTCAGGCTGGATTAATTATTTAGATCTAAAGATAACCTGTTAAATCTGAAGCTCTGTTTGCCCCCTTTAACTACAATAGGAAATCTAAAAATGGCTATAATACCCCCTTTTCACACAAGTGGGTGAAATTTGCAGGCAAAGGAGCCCATCCAGTGACTGTGGCTTGTTACTTCATTTTTGTGACTTGTTTTTGTGACTGGGTGGAACCCAGTTCAGCTACTGATTGTGTGACTGCAGAAATGGATAAAAGTCCCCCATCCAAACAAAGACTATCATCAGTGCACGTAAGAAAAAATAATAATTTTAATTTTTATCATCTACAATACTGTCTTATTTATTTTATAGCACGGTACATTGATTATTGCCTTCATTTTAGGGATCAATGGTCTTGTTAGATAATAAAATTCATGTTAAATTGCTGTTCTAGGGGTTGTTTTTCATCATTTGGAACGGATTAATCCATTTTCCATCACTTTCTATGGGAAAGCACGCCTTGGTTTAAGAACGTTTTGGTTTAAGAATGGACTTCCGAAACAGAGGTACAACTGTATATAAAATGCTGTAATATAAAGGTTAGTTTTGAAAGCCAAGAGGTGGGAGGGAAGGAAGTCAACAGGCTCTAAAGAGCCAAAGAAGTAATGTGGATAATACATGGAGCTAGCAAAATTGACAGATTTAATAAGGAGAAAACCTAAAACTATGGTCATGAAGCAATGGGAGTGTTTAAATTATTACCTACAAAACCAGGGCTCGGCTACTAAAGTCTGGTTGTGTTTAGAACAATCTTGTGAGTAATATTAAAAATACAAAGCGAGACATTAAGGAGACTCAAAGGAAAAAGATGAAGAACAGAGGTTTTGACGAATGGACTACCAAAAACGCGTGAGACAAACGGTAGAAGTCTTTTGAAAATATTTTAATTAAGATAGATAAGAATATGATGAAGATACATAATTGAACATAAATATAGATTGGAATGGCTGTGTATAGTGAATACTTATCTACTTTTAAAATTGTTATTCTTGATCTTATTTCTTCCTTTTCTTTATCTTCTTCTTGTTCCTTTCTTTTATATTTTACTTTTAATTTCTTTTCTTTATTGTGAATATTGTTTTGCAGAGGTATAAATAATTGTAAATATGAGAAGAGGTAAAATGTTTTCTAATTTTCTCTTGGTTACATGTTGTCAGGGGTTCAGGAGCAGAGACACAGGGGAGAGAGGAAACGGAGAGCGAAGGGGAAGAATCTGAGGGCAGCGTAGGGGAGTATGACAGTGGCCCGAGAGATTCCATGAGCTTCTCCAGCGATTCAGAAGATTCCCAGAGGGGGGCGCCGATGGCCAGGGCAAGGGGGGTCCCAGGGGGGACACACCAGAAGCAAGGGGCCAGCGGGGACTCCCAAAGCAGCAGCGGGAGATCAGGACCAGTTCCCCCACCAGAGCGGAGTGGGGGGGGGAAAGTCTCATGAATCAGGGCCAGCGTCTCCTCCAGTAGGGAGAGAAGATGAGTCAGGGCTGGCCACGCCTCCATCGCAGAGTGAGGGAACGGAGGGGAAGTCAGGTCCAGCTAGCCCCCCCCCCTGAGGGGGGAAGCAGTGACAGAAGCAGTGTAACGGTCAGGAGGAAGGTTGCTGGCTGGGCGCGCGCGCCAAGTTCAAATGTACAGGCGCGCGGGACAGCAGGAAGCACGGATTGGGAGCCAGGTCCTAAAGCACGCTGGAGGGAGGGGGAAGAATCCAGGGACTCAGCATCAGAAGAGTCCAGAAAGGGCGACACCCCAGCGGGCAGGCGGACCCAGAGGAGGAAAGAGCAAAGGAAGAGGTGGAGCAAGGCTAGAGTCTTAAACTGGTGTCTGGGGGGTGGAGATTCAGACGGAGCTTCAGCGGTCTAGGGTTTAAGACGTAGGGCTGCACGCCGCGGCTTTGAAATCGAAACTGCGTTTCAATAAAGACTCTTGTATTTAACAACGGACTGGCGTTGGTCCTTTGTGAGCTGGGACCTCGGGCAGCCCTGACACATGTACTTTCTTTTTTTTGTATATTTGTATTTTTTTTCTAATTTGTACTCAATAAAATCAATAAATAATATTTTTAAAAAATAAAAAATGATATTATTATATATGTTTAAATGGAAAAGTAATAAAAATTATTTTTTAAAAAAATGATACACAGAAAAACACAGCACCAATATCTATGCCATAGCTGTCAACTTACAGATTTGAAAATAAGGGACCAGCAGCCTCGAAAATAAGGGATCAGCAGCCAAAATAAGGGATTTTCCAAGCACAGGTATGTTCAATTTCTGAACCCCTCCAAGCCAAAGGCAGAAAGCCCAACCAGCAGCCAAACGAAGCCTCAAGCAGTGGTTCCCATAGCACAGCAACCCAGCAAAGGGGATGCAGCAAGGAAAACCACCATCACCTCTCCGCTGGGAAGCGCTGAGCAAAGGCGAGTCCCCAGGCAACGCGGCCGACTTGATCGGCACAAGGCATGCAAGCTCCACCCCCCCAGTCGTTCTTAGACTCCTTATTGGGTGAGCAACACAGCCAAGCAATACGGAACCTCCCTCGTCCCTGGCCGGCAGGGAGGGAGGGAGAGGAGCTGCTTCCTTTGAAACCTGGGAAATTTAAGGGACATCATCAATAAGGGACAGCAGCGAGACACAGTGCTGGGATAAGGGACTTTCCTGCCAAATAATGGACGGTTGACAGCTATGATCTATTCAGTTAGGCAAGAGGCATTATTGTAGTTCAAAAAGACCCCTAGAGGGTGCTGAGCAGCACCACTGAGGCATGTTGCCTGAGAAGGAATTCAGCCTGGGTTCCCCACTCCAAACTAAGAGATGGGTTGAAGCAGAACTAATTGTTCTGCCTGTATTAGCGAAATTTTGCCCAGCCGACTGCTGCTGCTCCCAGAAGCAGCCTCTGCAGTTCTTCTCAGGTCTCTAACTTATTCCCAAACAAGTTTGAGAAGCACAGCACTGTATATTATGTGCTAAACCCACTTCCATATTGTGCTCCTCAGTCTGTTGACTTTTTCATTAGTCAGTTTAATATGCCATCTATTCATGCATAATATAACTGCCTTCAATTTGCTCTTGTAATTAAGGCACATGTACAGGCATTCATTGTTCAAATCTATGATGAATTATAAAAGTCATTAAAACCGAGTGAGGGGCTGCTTTGACAATGGAACAGGGAAAGCTTCGGAATGTTGAGAAGATTAAATGTATTAGTTCTTAATACATGTAAGCTAAGCCAACACACACATATATTGCAGGAAAAGAATTCCCTTTCCATTTAGAAAAGCACATGCTCACAAAGGTATCTTATGTTTTATACAAAAGGTAAATGTAAAAGGTAAATTCTGGTCCATAAGCAACATTCCAACATCCCTATTAGTGCAGTAGCTGTATTTGGCCAAGAAAAAAATAACAAAATGACTCATTTACAAATATGCCTGTGTTGGTGTCAAATCTGCAGTGTCTCAGGTTGAGCTTTCTTTGAATATTTGTGACCCCATCCCCCATTAATTCTTTTATGTTCTCCTTGCATCCATTGTTCTGTTTACCATCCAAGTTCCTGAGGAACTTTCCTGAGGAAAGTGTGCACAATATTTTGTGACATTTTTGTTAGCCTAATACCCTGTTATCCATTCTGAAGGTTTTTTGGGGTTTTTTTTGTTTCTGCCGAAAACAACAACAACGCAACACTATTTTTTGGTTCTTCACTCCCCCTATAGCACTTGCACAATTCAAAGTTACCTTAGTCAAAGTTTTTTTCTTGAAGGTGCCAGTGAATTGCAACCTGAGCTTTATAAACACTTTCATTTTCAGCGTGCTTCCCCCCTCCCAATTTTCCCATTTCCCAAATCAACAAATGCCCACATCCCTCTTTCACTTATGCATATGAGTGTCTGTAAATTATTCAGACATCTGCATTCAGAATCATGTCTCGCAACACTTAAAGCTTATCTAAGATATTGCATCTCTCAGTGACTCAGCTGAATGAGTCGCCTCCATTCAAAGCCGTGGTACGTGAAGGGAGATCATTTGAAAGCTCTACTGTTCTGTTTTGTCAGAGAAGAGTGTTTTACGTTGGCAAGTCAAGTCATCTCTTGATGTTTCAGTCATTGGGTGATGAAGATGCATGGATGAACATTAATACTGGTACCATGGAGGCAATTGTTACCACCTGGCTGGCTCAGTAATGTGAAATCATTGTGATGGTGCCCAGTCAGACATCTTTTCCTCTACCGTCTTCTGCTTCTGTCTTCAGTATTAGGGTCAAATCCATTTTCTGTATCTTCAGGCTAAGGTCCTTGGAAAGAATAACTAATATCAAGAATCAACACCCACAATAAAAATATCTGTAGGTTTAATTTTTAAATGAATTCTACTCCATCCCCTTTAGTTCTGCTGCACACTAAAGGGTAGCATGCTTGGTTTCTTCTGACCAGCATGGTCCAACCACACCATTAGGTCAAGTCATTATGTCTAGGTAATGCTGCTTTGGTGTGTAGGGGGAGAAACAACAGTTGCTTACGCCAAATTACACCACTTCCAGTAATTTTATCTATGAATACCAACCAATAAGGGTTCATACAGCACAGAATTCGCCAGCGTGATGACTCTTAGAGTTGCTTTGCATCAATTAAAGAAGCTGAGCAGTCAAGTCCAGTGAGGCAGCCACCTCAGTCATCAAATGTTGAGAAATGTGGAACAGCAGCAGGTGTTGCAGGACAGAGGTATCTATGTTGTGTGGTCTATCCTGCACACTCTTAGCTAGACACTGCACTCTGGCATTACAAAGGTTAGATTCAGATGCCTGTGCACGCAAATTGTGTGCATGGAATTGGAAGAGGAGTACTTTTCAACTCTTTTCTGACTTGGATTTTTTTGTGTTTGCACATCAAGGCCCTGAGCCCTCCCCCATTTCTTGGATAATAAAACACACAGACAGCAGAATTTAGGTTAATGGGATAACAAAGGCCACAACTTTATTGGTTTGAGATGTGAGCGGTATTGGCTAAGGCATTGGAAGTGAAGGACATGAGGCAGGAGTTGGTAATGCAGGTGAGCTGTGCATAAGCAAGCTGCCAGCTACCTCTGCTGAGGCTCTTTTTATTAGCACAATATGCAAAACCAGTCAGATACATTTTGGACTGTGACCTTTACATCTTCCAGTTGTGTGGTCATGGGGTGGTACAACGTTATTTTGACACCTGTTTCCACCCTGTCACTTTCCCCTTGAACAATGTCTAACGAAGGAGACAAAGGTCACAGACAGGGCACGGCAGACCACTGAGAAAGCCAAAGGTTAGACAGAAGGCATGATGTTCAGACAGCTGTGGCTTGTCTGTGGGTGGACCACACCCAGCGGTCATTCTTTCAGAACCAACTATATCTGATACCTGCCCGCCATGCAGGTAGTCTAGTAAGGGTCAACCACCAGTAGGGGGAGCCCTGTTGATGTATATCAGGCATGGCCAAACTTGGCCCTCCAGTTGTTTTGGGAATACAACTCCCATCATCCCTAGGTAAAAGGACCAGTCGTCAGGGATGATGGCAATTGTAGTCCCAAAACAGCTGGAGGACCAAGTTTGGCCATGCCTGAGGTACATCAACTGTGAGCTCCCCCAGGGACCCCATAGGGATCATGGCATGGCCCTAACCCATACCCGGGCTTTGGATAAGATCAAAACCCCTGGATCCCCTTAACGGAATACCCTTAAAGAGGAGAGGCAGGGGAAGGCCACAGCCTCCCCTCCCATAAACCAGGTTTTGCCAATGGTCGGCCAGGGGCCATGACCTGGCCAAGACTCCCTGTAATGTGGGCGGCATTGCCACGCCCCCCGCTGAACACAGGGAGAGGGTGTGGCCAGCCTGCAACCCCGCCCTCCGGGAAGGGGAGGGGCCTTATTGCTCCGAACAGTTTTAGATCGTCTCTCCAATTTTCCAGCTTGAACCACGGAGAAACATTCCTGTGGCATTTCTTCATGTCTTCGCTCCTTGTTGATTTAGACAGAAGAAAGAACATTTGAGAAAGTTAATACATGTGGCTTCTTTAAAAGTTCTCCCCATATTTCCTTGTCCAGAAAGTTACCTTTAATTAATTAATCTATCCCATTTTTAAGCTGCCCTTCATCATTTAAGAACCCTTGGCAGTTAAACATTATAAAGTTTACAAGGGAGTTGCAATTTACAGGTCACCCAAGCTTTCCTATGCAATTCTATGCACGTTTACTCAAAACTCCCTGTGTTTGACTGCAGTGCCAAAATGATTTTGGAGGTTCCTTTTCAGGTAAAATTACCGAAATAGTCTGAGGAAGTAGGAAGAAAAATAGCTTTGAGACCACTACCAAAATCCAGATTGGATGCATGCAACTGAAGATTGCAACTAGATTTCCTGTAGCTAATTTTCCAAAGTCAGATTTCCAAAGTTAATGTGGACATTCCTGCTCAGGGGACACATTTGAATACTTTTGAGGGAAGTCAGTTATACTTTGGTAGCAAATTTGTAAAATTTCATACAGCTGTACCTAGGAAGCTTATGGCATAGAATCAAAATCTTCTGAATCTATGTTGTTTCATTTCATCCGTAAGTCCATTTTCACTTCTGGTATCACTACTTAGCTATGTCCTCTGAGAGAAGTAGAGAAAGGACTTCTTTAAAAACCTGCAACAGGAACTACTGTCTGGGAGGGGGACCTGCTGTCTGTGAGATTAACAAGTGTCTTTCATAATTGCAGTTTCAATCATACTCTTCGGATTCCTTCTTAGCAGTGTGGTTTAACAATATAATTTTCTCTGCAGGAAACTGTATTAGCGAACATGAGTAATAATGTAATAGGATGCTAATAGAATGTGATTGAGTATTGCTAATATGTGATCCTGATCAGAATTTATAATGCTTGTTTCAGTTCTGTGGCTATTTTGAGAGTGAGGCCACATTGCAATATAAGCCTGGCTTAAAAGAATAGCCAGTTTTAATCAAGTTCCTTTGCCCATTTTTTAGTTGGATATAATTCCTGCTGGGTGGTCTGAATGGTGCCCAAACTGTAGGAATTGTGTGCCACAGATCTATAGTCACCTCACAAACACATCCCTTTTGAATTTCACAGATATCTTTGCCTTGTTAAAAAGTGACTTTGCATATTCAGCATCTGTCTGCAAAAGCAGATGTACAAGTGTAGCATCTTCAAATGGTTTTTGAATGTGTTATTTTGCATATTAGTACTTTATGGCACGTTGTTCCCCATTTAAAGACAAACAGAGCTGCAGGGTGTGTTTTTTAGGGTGTTGGGATATACTGTTAACCACCAGTCATACTGAAAAGCAGTAGCCAACTTGCTATGGAGTCAACAGGAGATGGAATTGGATCCTTTCAACAGTCAAGTATCACTAACTCAATAGAATGCTAACCAGAGATTTCCAATGGGGAACAGCTCATTTTTAAATGTTGAAAAATAAGGGGGAGGGGAGAAAATGACAGAATACAATAATAGGAAAGACAAGTAAAAAAATAAAAAGATTCACACTTGTCTCTGTTAATATGTATTCATTGAAATGTCTAAATATGGAGTACAGGAAAGTCTGTATTTACTAGACTCCCTAAAGACTTTGATTTTATGGGATTTAAAATACAAGAGAACAGAGCTAACAGTCATACCTTTGAGTACCAATAGTCCGAATTAACTAGCTCAAACATTTTCAAAACCTAGCTATAGACATTTTTGCTGCCATCAAAAAGTGAGAGATGAGTTCCATATTTTAAAAGTACAGGGGTACCTCTAGTTACAGACTTGATCCGTTCGAGTCCAGAGCGCTTCTGTGCATGTGCGAAGTGCGCAGAATGCTTCTGTGCATGCACAAAGCACGCAGAACTCGGCACACGCATGTGTGGTGAAACCCGGAAGTATACATTTCCGGGTTTGCTGCGTTCGCAAGCCGAAAAGACGCAACATGAACCTAACACAACACAAGGTATGACTGTACTTATTAGCTTCAGGTGATTTTTGTTGTTGTTGTTGTTGTTGTTGAGCTTTCTTATCATATTTATCAAATTAATAAACTTAAGAGCACCAAATAACAGAATTCTGCAACCTTGGGGCAGTCCTACCACATGTGCCCGTAGGTGCCCACCATTTGGTAGCCCCTGCAGTACATGGGTGAGCTGCTTGGCTGCATAAGTGAAAGCTGGCATGGCTCTAAATGTCAGGTGTGGGCCACCTTCAATTAAAGTTCTCTCATTTGGGCTGAAAGTGATACATAGGGCGATTCAGACCTCAGCCCCTTCCATCTTCTGTCAAGGGGGAATTCGAATTGGATTCCCACTACTGTCTCAGACTCTGGGAGGGACCAAATGAGATATTCATTAAAAGTTTATGTAAAAATGAAGTCAAGCCTATCAGCATTTCTATATCTTGAATAATTTGCTCACTAAACAAGCATCCAAAGCATGAAGGCGGTTTCTGGAAGAAAATGTGTTTATGGGTAGGATTTCCATGCTCTTGCCTTCTTCAGATGAGAATATTTGGCATATATGTTATTTGATGCAATCTTATGTTACCATGTATGTTATGCAATCTTTATGCTACCATGTGTTTATGCAATCTTTATGTTATCATGTATGTTATTTTATGCACTCTAAATAAATGTCCCTTGTCTCCCTGCTTGAACATTCAGTAATATGAGAGATGCAAATGACATCACTGCGCTGTGAGTTTCCCCAGCCTGCCCCAACTTCATTGGCTGCAGCTCGCAAGGCCAGAGAATTTTGCCGCATGGTGACATCGAATATTCAAAGAATTTAAGAAGGGCGCAGCTGGAGTAGACCAGGGGCCCATCTATACTCCAGCATCCTGAGCAGGACCTGAGTGCACATTGCCTCAGACAGTAGAGGTAGAATGACTAGACGTTACTGAGGGGGGAACTTGAGAAGATGGAGGACTACTGGTTTTGGGCAGAAGTCATATGTCTTCCAGAATGTCTGGTTCTTGGTTCAATCACTTTCTTGGAGGTCTGATGAATCAACACATGGAATTGCATACATAGGGATTTGCTTGTTATCAGCTCAGAAGAAGCTCTGAAGCAGGAAATTGGATCTGGCTCATATTCCAGATCATATCTTACATTAAAGGACAGTAAATGAAATTGTCAGACTATTTCCCCATCTATCCCGGTATTGTCTACTTTGACTGGCAATGATTCTTTAGGGTCTTGGGTTGAGGCCTCTCCCAGCAACTGCTACAAAGAACCCTTTTTAATGACAGAAGGATTGCACCAGGAACCTTCTATGTGCATTCTAAAAGTGAGCTACGGGACACATTGTAAATTGTCACTGCAGGAAGACATGCATAACCCATGTTCTGAAAGCATAGGTGCATAGGTGAAAGATCCTTATTTCAATCTTGTCATGGAGCATTGCAGAAACCTAACTGAGTCTTTCATTAACACGAACAATCTTGGTGTGTGTGTCAGTGTGAGGATGTTGAGGAAGAGAACTATTACAAAGATTAAGATGTTAAATAAGAGGAATAATCACATCTATTAAGTGTTAAGTATCTGCTTAGCTCTTCCAGTTAACTGGACTGGAACTCATTCAAATTAAAACACTGGGTAATGCTAATTTGGTAACATGCTTGTGATTAAAATAAAAGATGATCAAATGACAAACAAGCTGGGTAGGATTGTCCTTCACCTTTGCTTCCTGTTTAGATTATTTAGTATTACAAAATTATACCTGCAAATTATGTAGTCACCTCCCCTCTTGAAATGCATATCTACATAAAATATCTTAGACAGAACACTCTTGATTGTCTGCCATACTTTAACCTTGGACCATATTCTGGGTTTAAATATTGTCTGCTCATGTAAAGGAAACACTATTAATATTGTTAATATGATCACAAAGTTGCAAGGGAGTTCTTGTCTAATCCCTAGCTGAAACACTGGGCTATATACCTCGGCCCTTCCCTCCCATTAGTGAACCCACCAAATTAATGGAACAATGGCCAACCCATTCGGACGCTAGGCTGAGAGTTAAGACTGCCTATCTGATCTCCTCATAGTGCCTCTCAAAAATATATTTGTGTGCAGGCAAACAGAGGAGAAGACACGGGGTGTAGAGGAGGTGTTGGGGGGCTGAATCCCATATACCCTTGGTCATCCAGACCTTGTTGGACTCCATCTCCCATCAGTCCCAGACCAACATGACCAATGTTGGGAACTGATGGGAGTTGTAGTCCACCAACATCTGGAGGGCCACAGATTCCCCACCCTGTCTCAGATAATATGAAGGCTGAGAAGCTAGGCATGACCAATATCAGGGTAACCTTTCATGTCAGCATGGAGATACATGTCCCCTATCTAACATTTCTCTGATCTTAGTGACTTGCAACTTTTATTTACTTTCAAACTGGGGGGAAACTGTAGGGTGCCTTCATCTTCAAGATGTTGAGTGATGCTCTGGTACTCTCAAGAGTTGAGGGGTACTGTGATTTGAGGTCACTCAAAGTGGAGAAGCTGGCTCTGCACCTTTCCAGATGGGACTTGTTAACTGTCAGCAGATAGGAGAAGCATGGCCAAAGTAACACTGAAAGCACATACCTGCATCACATGCCTGGTTGTTTGCATTGCTGCTCACACAGTGAAATGTCAGAGCTGTATCTTCAAATGATGAATTTCAGACTTAATTCTGGCGCTTGCAGGCTGAAAATAGAAGTGGGGTTAGCATACAAATATTTCCTATTAAGCATAATGTATGCATATTATACACGCTGGCTTGGGGAAAAGAAACCTGTAGTCATGAATTTTCTGTCTTTCCCGCAGAGCTCAAGGAGAAATAGATGAAGTTTTTGTTAAAAGTAAAACATTTGAAATATATATATATGCACCAAAGAGAAACAGGGTTGTTTAGGGGATAGAAGGCTGGGATTTGAAGGAGGAAGCCCAAGTTGAAGTATATTCCTAACTTTGAGGTTCAATGAGTGGATTGGAAAAGTTCATTTTCTTACAGACTAGCCAACCTCCCAGGTGTCTTCAAGGTTAAAGTAATGTGTTCAGTTGCTTGGAATAAAGGCAGGATAAAGGTGAATTAGCACTGTGCCAAAGCTTCTTCAGGTTTGATTTCACAGCCAAAGGTGCAGTATGGGGGGGGGGGGAGTTTCCCCGGAAAAACAATGCTCTGCAAGAGATATGCCACCTTTCACTACCAAACTGGCATCTCTCCCAGTCTCTTGGAAAAAAACTTGGTGGTAGGTTACCTCTCTCGATGGGACTGCTGTACCGCCTGTGGATTTGGATTTACCTTTCTTAGCAAGAGATGTAAATCATTGGATGGGATTGTAGCTAGCCCTGAGGTTTGGTTCTCTTTAAAAGGTGGCTGCATCCACTTTCAGGGAAGGAAAAGGCAGCAATATGGAGAGCCTACTCTGATATTGCCCAGAAATGAGTCTTGCTACTCATATAGCTGCAGAGCAATTTAATGGTAGCCTGCAAGTGAGACAATCTTTAAAGTTTATCCTGCTAGGGTGAACTCTGAATGTTTGCTAAAACGGGGGTAGGTGGGTTAGGAGTTTCACCTTAGCCCTAACCATTAATTCTTCTTCTTCTTCTTCTTCTTCTTCTTCTTCTTCTTCTTCTTCTTCTTCTTCTCCCTCTTCCTCTTCCTCTTCTT
Organism: Podarcis cretensis; assembly: GCF_951804945.1. NCBI lineage: Eukaryota > Metazoa > Chordata > Lepidosauria > Squamata > Lacertidae > Podarcis > Podarcis cretensis. Next base: position 52,058,574 of record NC_137181.1, on the reverse strand, counting down.
CTTCTTCTTCTTCTTCCCCTTCCCCTTCCCCTTCCCCTTCCCCTTCCCCTTCCCCTTCCCCTTCCCCTTCCCCTTCCCCTTCCCCTTCCCCTTCTCCTTCTTCATACTGTGTTATTTATATGATGTTAGCTGCTCTGAGCCTGGCTCCAGCTGGGGAGGGCAGGGTACAAATAAATCATCATCAACATCATTATCATATTTGAACAAGAGCTGTGTCTTTCAGCTAACAAGATGAAGGTGGAGAGATTTCTATTGACATTAGGAACTGTACCAAAGAGTATAAGGATCACCTTTGTCCTGGCCTGGCCTTGGCGAGAAGTCCATAGGGCACAATAAGGCAGCTGCAGCACCATGGAGAGCTCCCAGTGAAACACTTGCTCCAATAATGATTCTTCCTCCTTCTTAGGATTGAATAGCACAGCAAGGCTAGTAAAAGACCCCATTACGACCACCTACAGGCACCAGCAGACTCACACTTCACTCAGAGCCTTTCACAAACGGTCATAAAATCTCCAGCACTGAGCCCCATAGATTATTGTCCCAAAGAGAGCAGCCCCCACGAGACAAATTTGTGAGACCCAAATCACTAAACCTAGAAAGATGAGACTTTCCATCTTCTGTATGCCACAAACAATCCCAAATAACATGATCAACTGTTTCCTCCACCCCACAAACCTCACAACATCCAGAGTCAATCCTACTTACTCAGCACAGACCACCTCAAAAAGCACAATGCTGTATCAGAACTCCGAAGAGGCAAACTTGTCCTTGCCATGGATTCAGTTTCAAAATATAATGATCCTCCAGTGATGGACAAAAGGAGAATAGACCCTTACCCGTAAAACTCACCTCTCACTACCTTTGCCATTCACCTAACGGAGTCTGTTTAACCCAAAATTAACTTATGAAAGGGTCAATGGCAACACAAGAACAAAGTCTTCCTAGCCATATGATCAGTCATCTCATGGTCAAGGGCAGGCATCCCCAAACTCGGCCCTCCAGATGTTTGGGGACTACAATTCCCATCATCCCTGGCCACTGGTCCTGTTGGCTAGGGATGGCGGGAGTTGTAGCCCCCAAACATCTGGAGGGCCGAGTTTGGGGATGCCTGGTCAAGGGTCAAAGGGGATAAGAGTTAGAATAAAAGAGCACCAGGAGGGCCACATTATTGCCCCCTGTTTTACAGCATTGCATAAAAGACAAAATGCAACCTCAGAGATTGGTATTAGAAATCTAAATTATGGCAGTGTGTGTGGAAGAGACATTAAAAGGGAGTGTGTGATGCATTTGTCGGACTCTGCTCAAGAAGAAGAAGAAATCAAATGTCCCATTGAGCATGTCCAAGTCCTTTGTGGCCAAGATATGCGGGTTTTCCCTTCCCTTGAAAAATAAATTGGAATCCATGCAATTTTGGGCTCATAATTTTAGTTATTTTGGGCTTTCTCAATCCTGCTCCTGAGTTCCTAACCTGGATTAGTATGGGGAGATATATTTAGAAAGACAAAAGAAAAGTAGCAAGTGAACAGAAAGGTTAGAAAGGAATTAGAAAAGAAATGGAGGGACACAGAAAAGAAAAGAGCCAGTGAAATTAAATCTGGCTGTAATTATCCTTGTCGCTTTTCATATTGAGGGGAGGGGTGCAGCTGGGTGAACAAGTAATAAAGAAGAAGCCAAGGATTTTAGAGTAATTAATTCATTGTTGGGATTGTCTCCTATTCTTCAGACTAGGAAGGAACCGTGATAAAAGAGGAGGGCGAGAGAACGTTATTAGCATAATTAGTCATTGTTCTAATCACAAAAACAGATATAAGGAAGAGTGTGGAAAAATAATTACCTCATTGGCTGGTTTCTTCGTTTTTCAGATATTGTAATTGATGGGTGAGCTTTGGACTGAATCAACTGAAAGGTGCATTGGAAAAGCAGCAGTTCCTGAAAGGAATCATAAAGCAGAAGGGCCAGGCTGGGGATTTGGTTTTGGATTGGACAGAGTGACCTCATTGCTACTCCCTGAATGCTGAACTCCACCTTCTGTCCACCAAATGTTCTGGGGGTGGTGCTGAGCTGCCCCAGAATCTGCTGGCTCCTGAATTGTCCCCACTGCTGTCACACAATGGCAATGGGCAAGGCTTGCTCAGCGGTTTTCCTGCTCTTGCCTTCCAACCTAGTCAGAGTGACTAGCAAGGCTTCAGATACAACAGTGGCCTCGCCACTCCATTCATCCTCACCACTGCCCAGCTGGGATTGGGATAGCACCATAGTTCAGATTGGGACAAGGAGCTCAAGCAAGGTCCAGGCTATGTAGAGCTCAGACTGTCTGTGCCCACTGTGGCTCATCTAAGGAAAATGCACACCCCACAACTGTCATGACACACTCAGTGCAATTATTCTGGTTCATTTGTCTGTAACCCTTCGGCTACTTACAACAAAGACATCAGTACGCAATAAAGGTTGATGCCATCCCAAGACATTTCACTGCCTAAGGCAGCAGTCCTCAAACCCAGCTGTTGTTGGACTACAATTCCCATCATTCCTAGCTAGCAGGAGTGCTTGTTGCAATTATTGGATCATCTCCTGAATTTCCGGCATTCACCTCTGTCCGTTCATTCGTCATTCTGCTGGCAAAACAATTGCACTTGCTCTTGATATCTTTTCTCTGAAGAAAAGGCCATCTTCATTTCACATGCTTTACAAAATGGGGGATTGCTAGCCTCCGTGATTAAGAATACGATGCAATTAAATGCATGAGCATTTTGTCCCCAGGTGACCAGTGCTCAAGGATGATAGGACTTGTAGTCCAACAAGAACTATTCTGTTTATTCTGTGAACTGTCCTGAGACCCCCAGGCATAGGGTGGTATATAAATTCTAACAACAACAACAATAACAATGGACCCAAGTTTGAAAAACACAAAGGAGAAGTACATAATGGTGCTGTCCATTATATGCAACTGCTGCCTGTTGCCGACGTGGGGATTCAGGGCACAGTCCAACAATGGCTGCCCTCCTTTATCCCAGGTTGGGGACAGAGGGTGACACTAGGGGACCACAAATGACAACATTTTGGAGGTCCCAGGTCGCAAGGTGGTTAGACTGGTCTCAACTAGAGCCAGGGCCTTTTCAGTACTGGCCTCGACTTGGTGGAACACTCTGTCACAAGAGACTGTGGGACTTGACATCTTTCCGCAGGGCCTGCAAGACAGAGCTGTTCCACCTGGCCTTTGGTTTGGACTCAGTCTGACCCTTATGTTTCCCTCCCCTTATGGTCTTGATTTATCGGCTACTTTTAAAATGAGGCTGCATTTTAAATGGCATTTTAACCTGTATTTTAAATTGGCCCCCCTTATGTTTTTACTGTGATTTTATTGGTGTTAGCCACCCTGAGCTTGGCTCTGGCCAGGGAGGGTGGGGTATTAATAAAATTTATTATTATTTTTTGTATTTTTATTATTATTATTATTATTATTATTATTATTAATTGTTTCTGACTTCAGTGTAGGGCTGTAAGAAGTCATTGGTCTCCCTTCCTCCTTCTATTTGTCACATGCAGCATTGCTTCTGCTCCTCTGAAGTTCATCTTTCACTGTCCACTATGGCAACACTATGTAAAAAAATTTACATAAGTAATTATGCCATTACATTGTCATTACTTTATTCCACCTCATTCATTTCAGTGCAGAGGAAACACAATGGAAATGGCGAAAGAACATAATCCGTTGCATATTGTTTCGTGGACTGAATGCAACGGTGGCAGCAAGCACCAATCATATTCACTGGATTAATTTCTGTTCTGGACATGAGATGAAGAACTGAACATCGGCAATTTCTGCTCCCGTTTCTGTTTCTGCTGGAATTTTCTTGACATCCTCCCTTCAGTGTTGGAGATGAGGCAACAACTACTACTGCGCTTGAGAGCAGCCTCTGGTTTAGGGAGTACAGGACCTAGGTCATGTGGCATGCATAGCTCCATAGCACATAGGCCTGTCCTCTAAACCTTGCCACCGATTTCCACAATAAAGCAAATAAGATTGAAAAATCTAAAGAGTGTTTAAACCATATTCAGTAAACCATACCTAGAGACATGGTGCTGTGTCTTCATCTCTATATCAATGGAAAATGGATCTCCATGGGGAAGGTATTCCAGAGGCAGGATACTACCCATTAAAAGACCCTATCTCCCATTGGCAGCAGCCTAATATCAGAGAGTGGGCAAGCTTGGAAGGCCATCATTTGATTAACTCAGTATTGGGATGATTGTGAAACAAGGCAGTGCTTCAGATAAGGCCTGCTCCAAAGCCATTTCGGCTGTTAAAGGCAATTACCAGGATTTGAAATTACTGTATGATTGGAAATAGACTGCCAGTGCAGCTGAATGTCAAAGATGTGAGCCATTCAGCAGCTGCCTTATTTGAACAGATGTCCATTCTGAGAAGTTCGCAAAGGCATCCCCACATATAACACATCGCAGTAGTCTAGCACAGCCTGTTTCTACACTGGTCTATATCTGACTAGTGGTCATCACTATTGTTCTTAGTGATTCAGCACCAACAAGACAGTAGCTGCTTAAGACAGAAGTCGCCGTCTTGAAAAGAAAAAGATGAACTTGTAATGGTTCTAGGGGTTGCTCGTGCGTAAGCCGGTGCAAACACCTGGCTGGGTTGCCTGAGTGAACCTTTTCTGTCCGGACAGCCACTCACCCGTGGCTGTCTCAATCGCTGGCAGAATCTGTCAGTGGGCGTTTCTTAAACTTCTTCCAGCAAAGAAGCTCTTTGACGCCTAGTCTCCTCCTACTCTCTCTGCGCGAAAGCCTTCTGCGCAAGGAGGGCGTAGGCAGCGGAGGACCCCTACTCTCCCCGCTGGTCCCTGGCAAGGAGTCATGGGACCGCCTCGCCGCTTCCCCCATCTGTCCCCCTTCTCCACTGGTGCTACGCTGATTCTCTTGCCCAGAAGATGGGCTGCCTCTCCCAATCCCGGGACGCTCTCTAGAATCCCTCTGGATTTTGCTCTCTCCCTCCGGCACTGATGGCAGTTCCCTGACAGAACTGATAAGTCTAAAGTTTGGGGAAATAACTGCAGGTGTGTAGGCGAGAATTAATTGGGAGCAGAAAGTGTAGAAGGAAAGCAGGTTATGGCTGTCAAAGTGCAGAATAAGGATGTATATGTGCAGATGCAAATTTAGAAATAATTGCTATAATTTAAATAGAAGTACAGCACAGTGGGGAAGACTTTGACCAGGCAGCTTGCGGGCTTCCCAGCTGCTAACTGTTGATGGGAAACTTCAAGGCTTCTGCTCTCCCTTCTTATGATTCTTAATGGACCAGACAGCTCTTCTAATAGAAGATTCCTTCCAATAGACGACTGCCCTCCGACAGGCCTTCAAATAAAGTACTGCAAACCAGGACACATGGCCAACACAGAAGTGGACAAAGTGAAGAGAGAGGGGAGGTAGCTGAGGTGGAGAAGAAGAAAGTTTGAAGCTAAGGACTAAAAGCCCAAATAACTTGGTTGGTTGTTCACTGTACCAATATTGGTAGCATCAAAGGACATAAGACACTGGCATCAGAAGTGCTCAGTCAAACTGTGACAATTACGTACCATTCGTAGATGCTTAAGCCAAATACTCTTCTTGCTTCTACCCCCACCTAGGATTTCCAGCTAAATAAGAGATTTTGAACTGATGTTCACAGCTTGCAGTAATGATCTGAAAGTCTTGAAAAACTATCATTCCCAAGGATCTTTGCACTAGGAAGTTCCTGTTGCTTAGACTTTGGGGCCTAGGGAAGGCTCAAGAAGTAGTTCTAAATCAAGCTAGGGGGAAATCATATATTATCATGTAGTCTGACAAACTCTAATCTCTAGAGGAAATATATCCTTTTCTCCCCAGAAAACCCACTCCCATTACTAATAATATGGAGAAGTAGAATAAGATTTACTAGGCAAAGGATACATTTGAATAACCCTGAAAGCCAAATCCTATCAGGGTTATATCCCTACGGTCCCTATTTTCTCTGACCAGCTTATATTTTCTGAGAGCTGGTGTCATCCAGAAATCAAGCAGGATGTAATTATTTTCTGTTTCATGCTTCATCACTACTGACATCTTTTTTTTCTGGAAGCTGCAAAGTCCTACATAGTAACCAGGTCATGTATTTCAATATACATCCATCTCTCAAAGTAAAATGGCTGCTATGAAGACTGATGACTCTCGATTCTTATAGCAACTTTATATATTGTTGTAGGAATGGTTGCACACCTCGATGGGAAAAGTGATCATTCATCCAAGGACTGGAAGGTAATTACAAATGAATGATGCCCATTGTTCTGCTATGCTTGGGATATACCACAGAGGACTCTGCAGTAGTATCATCTATCTCACAACAACCATTCAGTGGGTCCTTATCAGCAGAAAAGCTCACCTATCAAACAATGCTATGGGAGAAAATCTTCTATACAAAGAGAAAGGTATATCAAAACAGGAATGAGTCTTATCGACTTAGCCTCTTCCACTCAGAGTATATTATAAATATATTATTCATATTTCAATTTGAAAGGAGAGCATCTGATAAACAACATTTCATCTTGCACAGAAAAATTAAAGTCGAGATACTGTGAGACCTGGAAATAAACATTACATTATTTGCAGCTTGTAGCCCTCTGGTGGATTCTTCTTGTCCAGTGGAAGGGCTGTTTGAGAGACATAAGTGTAGGGATGCTTGAGGTATTTGATCTTCGTGAATTCTGATATCAATTGGCCTGATCAACACACCCCAAACTAATGTGAGCACCAGAACTTAGTTTTCCACTACCTTTTGCAGTGAATGTTCTAACACATCAAAGGAATATAACACAACATTAAAAAAAAAAAATATGTGTATTTTAAGGGGTGAAAGACACTTCAGAGAACTGCTATTCTTTTAGTAAACTTATTAGGGAGAATTTCACATTAAAGGACATTTAAATACAGGTGGCAACCATTTTGTGCATGTTCAATTGATGTGTGACAGTCCGACGTGTGAGCCATTTTGGACCCAGAAGAAGAAGAAGAAGAAAGAAGAAGAAGAGTTTGGATTTGATATCCTGCTTTATCACTAGCCTACAGAGACTTCAGAGAAGTGTGACTAGCCCAAGGTCACCCAGCAGCTGCATGTGGAGGAGCAGGGAAGTCAACCTGGCTCACCAGATTACGAGTCCACCGCTCTTAATCACTACACCATGCTGGAAGAGGGCAAGAATGGGGCCAGAAAGGAGACAGAACAGGGTGGGCTGGGTTTATGCCTTCTCTGACAACACACGCAGGGGCCAGGAACACAACTTCCGCTTTAATCAGGGGTCACCTGTATACGTTTTCATTTAGGTTTGTTTGTTGCTTTTTAAAAAAATGCAGATCAATGTGTGAACTGCATTGAATGGACTTTGGGGAGGCAATAATCTCACATCTGATCTTCTCTATGGACTGGATATTCAGCAAAGCTAACTTCCGTGTTACTCACTCCCCATCCCTGCAATATGTGAGGTGTGCATACCCTATCGCTTCAGCAAGGCAAGTATGGGTGCAACCATTGCACGAGGAATCTGTAAACAAAGACCAGTGGGCACTCGGGTTTCAAAGACTATGGGGGGTGGGCTGGATCATCTTCTGATTTGTTAGTTTAAAATCCTACACCGGATTCTTATAAGCAGAAACAAGTGGTTCGGCTGAGATGCTAGAGTGAATTCCCAGGCTATAAAGAAGAAAACTACTGGAAACTCTTTCTTAAAACAAGCATCACAACAACATCTCCCAGCCTGGGATCCATTAAAGTTTTAACAAAACTCTCTGGCATCCTACCAGACCTTGATGAATAGTCCCCACATGAGAAGCATGAGGGAGAAAAAACATTCATGTTTATAGAATCTAAGTAATGTGATTCAGATATATGACTTCCTCATATTTATTACAAAAAGCAGTATTATAAACTTGTCCGTTTTAGTTTCTGGAAGAGATTCCTTATGCCCCCAATATTTAAAAGTATAGCCTGTCCCCACCCCGAAGGTTCGTGTTAGATAATCATAGTTTAAAACAAAAAACAAACAAACCACATGCATATATGAATATTCCCATTGAAATAAATAACAGTCTTGGAGCATGAGTCCTCAAACAACATACATACTAAACATTAGACTTTTGTGAACCTCATCGGGGCAGGTGTTCCATAGGTGTTCTATTACCAACTTCTCTCTACATATCATAAATGATATAATGAGGACTATAAAGACCTCTGTGATGAAATGAATCATCCCCAGTATAATCTTTATCCAAGAATGTTAGAGAAACTTTATCATCACACTGGGAAAGAGAAATCCTCTCTACGGCCAATTTTGTCGTTCCGAAAATGTTCTGCATTGCAGTATTTCTGGACCTTTTTTAAAAGGAAGAAGCTGGATTTCTGATGTTTAGGATACACTACACAGTTCAACGTCATTCAGCACCCATTTCCTAACCATGTTTGTTAATTCCAAAATGGCATAGACCATGCAAATCCGATCACCTTTTGTGAAAGCTTGCTCCATAATGATTTAGTTGGTCATCAGACAGGTCGCAAGACTCTTGAGGTATTTGATCTTCGTGAATTCTGATATCATTTTTTGCTGCAGCAGATTAATGCATGCAGCTGCCCCTCAGGAAACTGTAGCAATGAAAATATTTAGATGTATTCTGGAGACACTGGTGATTATATAACCTTTGCCAAGGGCTGTATCATGCAATCAGTTTGGAGGCTTACAGTTTCCAGTTCAATCAGACTTCTCTGCCATGATTGACCATGTCTTGGCATAGCTCATCACAGGCTCAGCAGCAACAACGACAACACCTGCTCACAGCAAATGACTGAGGGAAGGTTTTCACAACTGGTGTACGTAGGCATGCTTATGCCAAACAGCCCAGAAAACCCTGTTCAACCTTAAATAAGCTCTGGACATTTCCGCACATCATGATCCTGAGATCAGGAATGCCCCTCAAAAGGCCAAACTAGTAAGCAACATCAATGGCTTGTAAGTTTTTTGTTTTGCAGATAGCTGCAAGGAATGCTGAGCAGCCTCGGGGCATGATGGTCTCTCTCTGCCATGATAGAGACAATAATGACCTCTCCGAAGCTGCTATTTGTATTTTTATATATATAATAAATTTTACTGAGAGCTTTCGACAAAAGATACAGTAAAAACCAAACTAAAGAAAAATAATAAAAACAAGACCGGAAGAAAGAAGAGAAAAATAAGTAAGTAAGTAAGTAAGTAAGTAAGAAAGAAAGAAAGAAAATGTATATATATAGTACCAAGCCCTCTATCACAAATATATATTGATCCTTATTCCACATACAGAAGAGTGAACCCTCCCAGCTTTCCCCTTTTCCCTCAGCCTCACACTCCGAGGAAACCTCTCTGGCCGGCCTCTCATGCAGGTCCCTTCCTCTTCTACCCATCACCCCTCAGTATGTAGCTTCACCTAACCCAAATTTTAACTCTTTCTCTCCTGCTGCCCTGTCCCAATTGAAGCTGCTGTTTGCATTTAAAGGGAAGACCCAGCTGAGAGATTCCTTAGAAACGCAGCTAGTAGCTTCAGTTAGGACAGGGCAGCAGGAGAGAGAGTGTTAAAAATTTCCTCCCTCCATGGTCCTGGTGTTGCTTAAGCTTCTTCACAGCTGCTATTTCCGTAACACAAAACATGTATGTCAAATGCGTTCACGCCATCAATGTCTAGTTTGGATCTGGACTCTAAACTTTGAAATGGGAATGGGAACCTAGTGGACCTCGAGATGAGGTTGGCCTTGAGCCTTGGCCAGCATGACCAATGATTTGGGATGATGGGAACTGCCATCCATCAGTATCTGGAGGACCACAGGTTCTCTATCGTTGCTTTAATAGCATCTGAAGCCCATGATGCATGAGTCACACCATGCCTTTCAAGCCCCCCTTTTAGCAGAACAAAACCAGCTTTATTTCCCCCTCATATAAATATTTGAAGACATTTTCACTTACTAAAATGTGTTGTTTACCAGCAGGGAAACTCTGACAGACAATCTCTGACAGATTTGTTAAGCTCCCGAAAGTTCACTTTTGAAAAAAGGAAGAAGTGTATGTGTGTTTGCATCTAGCAGCAAAACTCATCTGGGATCCTGGGGAGGTGATGAATTTATAAATGGAGAGAGAGGTGGCATAACTCACTCAGCAGATATTCATGCGGGTGTAGCTCCTGCTCTCTTTTTTTGTTTGAAGGAAGGCAGAGAAAGCGAAAGAGTGCCGGTGACTCTAACCTCAGGAGTGCTTGTTGCAATTATTGGATCATCTCCTGAATTTCCGGCATTCACCTCTGTCCTTCCATTTGTCATTCTGCTGGCAAAACAATTTCATTTGCTCTAGTTATCTTTTTTTGTTCCTGAAGAAACAGCCATCTTCATCTTACTTGCTTTGCAAAGTGGGGGATTGTTAACCTCCGTGATTAAGGATGCGATACAATCAAATGCATGAGCATTCTGTCCCCGGGCGACTGATAAAATCTATGGGTTCCTGAATTGTCCCCACTGCTGTCACACATTGGCAATGGGCAAGGCTTGCTCAGCGGTTTCCCTGCTCTTGCCTTCCAACCTAGTCAGAGTGACTAGCAAGGCTTCAGATACAACAGTGGCATCGCCACTCCATTCATCCTCACCACTGCCCAGCTGGGATTGGGATAGCACCATAGTTCAGATTGGGACAGGGAGCTCAAGCAAGGTCCAGGCTATGTAGAGCTCAGACTGTCTGTGCCCACTGTGGCTCATCTAAGGAAAATGCACACCCCAGAACTGTCACGACACACTCAGCGCTATGATTCTGGTTCATTTGTCTGTCACCCTTCGGTTACTTACAACAAAGACATCAGTACGTAATAAAGGTCCATGCCATCCCAAGACATTTCACTGCCTAAGGCAGCACTTCTCAAACACAGCTGTTGTTGGACTACAATTCCCATCATCCCTAGCTAGCAGGAGCGCTTGTTGCAATTACTGGATCATCTCCTGAATTTCCGGCATTCACCTCTGTCCTTCCATCCATCATTCTGCTGACAAAACAATTTCACTTGCTCTAGTTATCTGTTTTTGTGTGCATGTGTGTGTGTGTGTGTGTGTGTGTGTTTTGAAGAAAAGACCACCTTCATTTCACTTGCTTTACAAAATGGGTGATTGCTAGCCTCCGTGATTAATGATGTGATGCAATCAAATGCATGAGTATTTTGTCCCCAGTTGACTGGTAAAATCTATGGGCTGTATCCAATGCTGTGTCAATGGACTTCTGCTCAAACAGTGGGACTTCTTGTTCCTCTCCTCGTCCCTGCAGCCCCAACCCTCTGGAGAAGATTTTGAGGGTGCAATGGGGGGGTCTGTGAAGCAGGGGGAGAGGAAGGGGGAGTCCTCTTGTGTTAGTGAAAGTCTGTTTTGTTTGTGCAAGAGCAGCACTGGATACAACAGTATGTGAATAGTCCTGGGGTATTTTCTTATATTTCCCCCCACCTGATAGCATTTCATCGGTCTGCTGTATATGATTCAGCTGGAAGATTAAACCTGTTTAATAAGCAAGTAGTATCTTGCCCAAACACTTTTATGAAATATCTTACAAGAGGAAAGGCTTTGGAATAATTCCGTCATTCCTCTGGGTATGTCAGCATAAGTAAAACAAGAACCTTAGATGGTAGGGATGTGTGGGTGGGTGTTGGGGGGGGGGTTGCCAGTCCTTCCATATGTATTTATGAAAATGTGTGTGTGCTTAAGTCACTTCTGGTATAGATCACTGTAGAAAAAAACAGAAGGGGCAACTGCAGTGTATCTCCTAGTCTTGCGACAAATGTCTTGGCACTTAAAAATTAAAATGAATTATTATTGATCAGCTTTTGCATTTTGATTCTGAACACTCTCTGACGGCAATGCTGCAAATGTTAACTCCATGAGGACCAACAATTTGGTCAGCCTTTGTAGCAAAGTTTACAGAAAGATTTCTATACTACCTCATGCCCCTAAAATGGATTTCCCAAGTAGGGATGGGGGGGGGGCAGAGCTCAATTCAGTTCACATTTAAAGATGAACCTACTTAATTTGCACTTTCAGAAACAATGTGTGAACCTAAACATAGACATTCATCGAAATTTATACTTCTCTGAATTTTGCAGTGCAGTTTTCCAACCAAGTAATGAATACAAAAAACACATATACTAGGCTAAAGTGTGCACATATGTGAATATATTTGTCAAAACAACATGAAAAAATGCATTAGAACAGAAAACTGCTTTTTACAAATGTGTGCACATTACAAAACTGCAATAAAATTTCCATGAGAAATAAAAAACCAACAAAATTCACAACTGATGCTGAAATGTGGAGAACTGAATTTAAGGTTGGAAAAATAAGAAACCAGGGGGAAACTGACATGGACAGATTTGCCCAGACCTACCTCCAAGGCAGGTGACAAGAATTAAAAGCTCATTACAACTAAAACTGGAGAGCATTAAAACAAGGCAAGATAAAGCAAATGAAGATGAGTTGACAAAAGGCAAGGTTAAAATACACTCAAAGCTTGGCAGAATAACAATGTCTTGAGCACCTGTCTAAAATTCATCAAAGAAAGGGGCACCTCTAACAACCCCCAATATGTCTTGTGCAGTTTGTTAAAACATCCGAATTTGAAAATCAGCAGATGGCTCAACCCCATATGCATGCATATATATATATATATATATATATATATATATATATATGTATATGTATATGTATATGTATATGTATATGTATATGTATATGTATATGTATATATGTATATATGTCTTTTCTCCTTCTTTCTATGCAATTTCTCAAAAATAGAGCAAACATTTTGAAACCTCTTTCATTTTAGTCTGCCTTAATAGCATCTTGATGCCACCGATATCCTTGTTTGAGGCAGCGTGCTACTCAGACCTCTGCAGCACCTTGGGCTTCTCCTGAAGGTAATTGCCTTGCGTTGGGTTCAGTCTGAGCTAGCAAATGTAGATCCTCTGAAAATCAATAGCTCATTTTTGTTTATCACAAAACTATACCACTTAATAGACGCTCCAAGCGGTTTATATTAAAAATAATAAGAAATATAAACAATAACATTCATTAAAATTCTCTGTTAAAACACACACACACACAACACTATATCTCACAAATAAAGCTGAGCAGTGCATGAAACAAACAAATTAGACATTTAAAAGGGGGAGTTCAGCACAGCTTGGGAAAACTCGTACGTTCTTAAAATGTGTTTAAAACACCATTACTGTCTCTGCCTCACCAATACCCAAGGGAGGGCATTTCAGAAGGCAACATTGCTGAGAATATCTGCTTCTCTGTTGTTACCAAGTAACAACCCAGAATGATCAGTGGGGTCAGATCCAGTAGTGCCCTTGCAGGGACTCACTGGGACAAGGATGGGGCAGGATGAGGTGGTGGTGACCTTAGGCCAGGCATAGGCAAACTCGGCCCTCCAAAAGTTTTGGGACTACAACTCCCATCATCCCTGGCCACTGGTCCTGTTAGCTAGGGATGATGGGAGTTGTAGTCCCAAAACATCTGGAGGGCCGAGTTTGCCTATGCCTGCCTTAGGGGATCTCTAGACAGCAGGATGTCACTGCTGTCAACCTGGAGCTCCCCGGATCTTGCTGTCCCCTTGCCCCATCCTTATCCTGGTGAGCACAGTGCCACCATAGCTGGAAGGACATTGCTGCCACCCTGCTCCTCATCCCCAAAAACCACAGCCGTTGGGGGTACTTTGAAACAGAATGTGGATTTTGCAGACCTGTTTATTAACACAGTCGACTACGCCAGCTTCATCCACAAATGGATGGACCTAAATCAGTGTAAATTGGTTTACTACTTGGACTTAACTGCATCAACCTTGCCTTCTGGCTGCAACTCTATAATGAGCACTTTCATTAGTCCAATGGATTTCCCTCCCCCCCCCCCTGCAAATTCCCAGACCCCCTGAAGCTTTCTTGCCCTTTAGACTTTATAGGCTCAAAGCCTTACGACTGAGCTCAGCAAGCATTTATTTGTATATTTCAAAATTGTCTCATAGCAATTACATGTGGCTTACTGCTATCCTGTCATTAGCTTCCAATTCATCTTCACCTGCCTTCTGCTCAAGAAGCTTTATGGCACGATTCCAGATCTCTGCTCCTGAATACCTGAGCAGAGCTTTGCCGTCCCATGCTTACAATGAAAATAGCTCCAAGCAGAATATAGATCTTTTGCTGTTGCTTTCTGACAAAAACAAACTCAAACAATAGCAGACATGTTCAATATATGAAAAATTGCACGGCTCCAAGACTGTCGTCAAGGGAAATTTATTCCAAGTTCTTTGGAGTCACATTAATCTTTGGTTCGCAGGCAACCTATTTTCCTCTTGAAAATTCTCGGAGTCATTTTTAACAGCAGCTTCGTGCATTGCAGATATGAATGCACATCTATTAGTTCAGTCAGGTCAAGCAGCCTCCTGTGAGTCTATTCTGCCATTTTACATCCAGTCTGCTTTAGCTCGACTGTCCCTCAGGAATAAATGAACCATCCTTAATGATCCCAGCCCAAAAGGAAAGAATCTCCAAGTCATTCTTGAACTAAGATCTCACTTGTCTTGTCATAAGAAAGATGTCCTAATACAAAGCCTACGTTTGGACCTTTTGTGGATAGGTTTCTCTTTAAATAACTTTATTTGATTAAACCAGTATTCAAGATGAAATTTCCTCTGCATCAGATACACCAGACTGGAGTGGGTTTGGTATAGGCAACCTAAATTTTAGTATCCCATAACTTTTAAACATTAGACTTTACAAGCACAATGCTTCTTTACACAAACTTTTCGTCAAGCAGTAATAAGAACTGAAGTGGGCTACGTTAGTTGCATTGAGTTCCCAATGAAATCAGTGGGACTTAAGTCATGACAAACTTGCCCCATTGATTTTCAATGGGATCCAAGTTCAGATAATTTGGCCTGGATGCTACCCAGTGGAACTTTATTTTGATTAAGTATCTCAGCACTGAGGATCATTGCTGTCAACATTAGACATTCTTGACTCCTTGACTCTAAAGGTCATCATGATCTCATAATTTCTATATATTTGTTGTATGCTGTTGGACAAAACGTTTGTTCAGATATTGATTTGCCTAAGGTTACCCATTCTGTTGCCTCCATGTTAGCCATGTCTCAACCCAGCATGGAAATTCATTGTCTCATCCTGCACTGCCTGACTGTACAATGTGGACCAGCTTAAACCCACCTACCTTCTAGTGCCTTATCTAAGCTTTCCACATACACTTCATGCACTCTTCATTTCACATACTTTGTGAAACATGGGTACAAATATTTCACTCTGTTTCCTTAAAGAGTTATGAAAACCCAGTCCTACTTCAGGTTAGGAAATAACATAAATAAGATTAATGCACATAAACACACAAACCCAAGTCCATATTCGGCTTGCATTGTCCTGTTGGTTAGACCAGTGCTTCTCAAACTATCTAATGCGGTGGATTGGCAACCCCCAGCCCCCTCCCCATGTGTCAAGGGCCAGTAGCATATTTGGTCCTTGAGCATCTCACCCAACCCAGGCTGTGGTGGAGATGCCGTGGACCAGAAGTCGATGGCTTGGGGACCAGCACCACTCCATGGAAAACCACATTATGTTAGTAAAGATAGTTTAGCACTGGGCTCAACTATCCTTTTCTGAAATCCAATAAATCCTCAGGCCGCTCTAAAGCACTGGCATCCCTATCATCTGGTCACAATGGTTTTACCACTTGCTTAAGACGCCCTTTCTCTTTTAAATTAGAGGTACAAAATAGGAAGCAAACAGTCACCAATCCCAGGAACCACTCCTTAACTGAGTAATAACTTCCCAGCCATTATTCTTTCAGGGCACAATCTACCAGGCTATTATCCTTCCTAAGCCCACTGAAATAAATGGAAGCTGAGCAAAAATGCCACTGTGCTGTAGTCATTCTCTTGTGCTGTTCTCATTCATTTTAGTGGAGCACAAGAAGAAAAACTCCTCAGTGACTTGTCTCCTCACTCTTTATGGCCTGTCGGTGCATTAAACTGTTAGGCTTAAAGCATCGGCTAACCATCTTGGGCTGATGGATTAAGAAGTTGTAAAGATCACATTCTATTGTCAATAACTATTTAGATCTTTTATGGCACAAATGTAATTACATGAGAGACAATGTGCCCTGTGGTACAGAACAGATGGAGAAAAGGTCAGATATCAATTAAGCTGCAGAATGAGGTATCCTCGCGTCAAACAGCCGGGAGGATCAATGTAAATAAAGACTTTTTATCTGAAGCTAGAATTTCTCTCTCTCTCTCTCTCTCTCTCTCTCTCTCTCAAGCTATTGAATGCTGATAACATGTTTGTTTACAAGGAAGCTGGCTCATTGACCACTAGTTCCCAATCACAATTTATAGCAACGTTAGGTTGCAGATTTTCTGAGCAGTGGACCCTCTGGAGGTTGACAAGGACCTACAGTGTGGGCAGGGCCTTTTTCAGCCGGAACTCACCGGGACTCAGTTCTGGCACCTCTCAGGTGGCCACCATTGCCTTTATAAGATAACAAGGGAGGCATTCATGGTGAGTTCCAGCACTCTTTTTCTAGAAAAAATAGCACTGAGTGTGAGTAGGTTGCCAAGCTTCTAAAAGAATAAGAAGTTACAAACAATGGCCTGGTTTATGAGACATGCTAAGCCAAAGCTTGGCTTAGCAAGGCTACAAAAATGTATGGACTCCCAGATTTCCCCTGCTCCTTTTTGCTGCCATGTGTCATCCAAAACAAGGACTGTTATGTACTAAGCTTGAATCCTAGAACAAAAGGCAGGTAGGATCCTAGAATGCAACAACTGATTGGCTTGCAGGAGAAGACCAATCAGGCTCCAAGAGGAAGTTAATCAGCCTATTAGGCTGGTAGGATCATAGAATCAACAACTGATTGGCCTGCAGGAGAAGACCAATCAGGCTCCAGGAGGGAAGCAGAATCAGCCAATCAGATGGGACTCATTGTGTAAATAATGCATATAAAAGCCTGAGTATTGGGGGGGGGATTCATTCACTGTTTTACAAGCTGCAATAAAGAGCATGAAATAACTGCAGGACTCCAAGTATATTTAAAGGACCCTGAGCTCTCCCTAAACTAACCATGAGCAGTTGCCAAGGGTTGTGGGCACCTCCAATGAAGAGAGAGCTTAACCATGAGTCCTGCTTTGATGACACACTGCACTAAAGTTTGGCTTAGCTTAGCATATCAGCAAAAATGTCCAGCGAGCAGCAAAGCAGCTGGGAGCTCCTTTTATAGGAGTCCACACATTTGTGCAATCCCGCTAAGCCAAGCTTTGGCTTAGCGTGTCTTACAGATCAGTGTAATGCAAAAGAGTGATCCAAGGTCAGGAACCAAATGTACGAATTCCAAAGTATTAAAATAATTAAATTGTGAATGTGAGTACCATACATTTGAAATGACTCACGGGCATAAGAAAGGGCAGACATTGCCATACAAATATGATCTAGCTATAAACAATAGGGCTGTGCACCTCATTAAAAACACAGTTTAAATCTTAATTAAACATGCAGTTGGGGAGGAAATGGGGGAAGAAGAAAAAGCTGTGTCAACCCCTACCCTGACCAAGGGTGGGCTCCTGCTGCATGCTTTTTCACAAGCACCTTCCCTTTGGTCTGCAGGATTGAACCCTCTGCTGGTGAGTGAAGAACTCAATGCTGAAGCCTAGTTGAAGAGGAACAATTTTGCCCGGTGCCTAAAGGTGTATAATGAAGGGGCCAGCCAAACCTCCATGGGGAGAGCATTCCACAAAGAAGTACATACCCATGCATACTTGTAGGCCTGTTCCATCTCTTGCAAAATGATACTTAGTTCCTGCATGACTTTATTCAAAAAGGAAAGGCTCTTCTATGGACAACTGCCCCAAGTTTTAATAGGTTTTAATATCTTTGTTGTGTCTGTCAATCTGTTAACATGTGCTGGATGTTTTTAATGCATCAACACACACACACACACACACACACACACACACACACACACACACGGTTTTAATGTATGTGGAGTTTTTTGGGTGGTGGTGGTGATGTTCCATTTTGTGAATTGTGCTGAGTTCCCCTGGCAAGAAAAAGTGTCTAATAATAATAATAATAATAATAATAATAGGTAAAGATAAACCCCTGGGTGGTTAAGTTCAGTCAAAGGCGACTATGGGGTTGTGATGTTCATCTTGCTTTTCAGGCCGAGGGAGCTGGCGTTTGTCCACAGACAGCTTTCTGGGTCATGTGGCCAGCAGGACTAAACTGCTTCAGGTACAACAGAACACTGTGACGCAAACTGGAGCGCACGGAAACACTGTTTACCTTCCCACCACAGTGGTACCTATTTGTCTACTTGCACTGGTGTGTTTTCGAACTGCTAGGTTGTCAGGAGCTAGGACAGAGCAACCGGAGCTCACCCCCTTGTCAACCTTCTGATCAGCAAGCCCAAGAGGCTTAGTGGTTTAGACCACAGTGTCACCGACTGCCCTAATAATAATAGCTCCTAATATTATATCCATCCTTTGGGCATGGATGTGTTAACTGCAGAGCACCAGACTACAGTGTAATGTGGAGCAACTTCCTCTCCTCAGCACTGCATGACTTTCTAGATACCTCTTTGATATATTTACCTCTCACACTGATCAGGCAGTTTAGCAGAAGATTTCAAATCTGCTTTACCAATGCTCAGTGCTAGAGATAATAAAAATCTATGATGCCAGCATCCCTACCTGATACAGAGAGCTTCAGATTCTCAGACATGGAGTTTAACTTTCTGAAATTTGGATGGTTTATAATTCTGTGATTTGCTAGGAGGACTGTGTAACTACTATCAAGAGTGACTATGAGAGAAAGAGAAAAATATGCAGTTTTACCTTAGTAGTAATAGCGTCATGATTTTCAAAGGAAATAAGTTCCTCCCAAATGGAGCATAATGGGAGATATTGTACCATTTGAAATGCATATGATTGAAAATAGAGCAGTTTATATTTAACACAATATCTCTATTGTGCATCAGGGAATATTTTAAATTAAAAGTAATTGCTTAAGTTACAAGCATTAAACTAATTTCTTAAGTTTCAAGCGTCTTGAAACTAGCATCAGTCATTTCCTTAACTATAATCAGAATAGTATCACCAGAAAATACATGCAAAGTGCTTTGCACTTAATAGAGCACGGAGGATTACAGTAGAACCAATACAAGTTAGGTTTTTTTTTATGGTGATACATCTCTGCTAGAAGGACTCCTACTTAATTTCATTTTCTTTCCTCTTTTAACTTTAATTTTCATTGATTTTCAAGAAATGCTTATATGAGGTCTTTTGGAAGAGAAAGCTTAGTGAGCAATGGTCTCTCTATATAATAAAAATGTAAGAAGTCATTATTCAGCCCCCACTGAAGGATTTGGAGGGTTGCATCACCTTCCTGGATATGCATGGGATAAGGGAGCAAAAGGGAAGGCAGTGGCCATGGCAGGGGAGCAGCTTACACAAAAACAACACAGACACAACATACCGTCATCCATTATAATCCACCATGGCTGCCCTACCATATGCATTAAATTTACCGTAATAGCTTGCTATGCAGCCCTTGGTGGGCCCAGATTAACAGAGGTCAGTGGACAGTGCCACCTGCTGAAACGTAAGGCCCTACTACCTGTTGTAATCTTTGAGCCTAGTCAGAGGAATGTGCCATTCTCCAGGCACCCGGCTCAAATTACTTGTTGACCTTCCTGTCTGCGACTCCCGGCAGGATGCAGGCTAGGTCTCTATCGGCAATCCTCCTCAAACGTGAGAAGAACACACCACTCTTCCCTCCTCCCTGCATTCCCCAGGAGGGGGAAAGAGACAGACAGAAAAGTATTTACATGCCTTTATTTCTGTCTATGCAGCAGTACAGAGAAACACGTCCGTACTCTCCAAACACCAACAGCAGAGAGATAAACTCCACCCCTGTACTTCCAGTACATGTCAGGTGACACACTGAGCTAACATCCGGTGCTCAGTACTGTGAATAGGCTGTCCCTTTGCTCCCACGGTACAGCTCCAAACATCAACATCCTGTTTGGCTTTTCCAGCCAGCAGCAGCTCGCTGCTGCATTGCTTCTTTTCGTAACACTACCTCCAGCATGGATGAGGGGTTAGGAATGCATCCTTACTTATTTACAATCTACACATCTACTGTCAAAACTATGGTCAAGGAGACATTGCGGTCAAATGGAGAAGAGCAATAAGCAATTGCTGGATAAGAAGAACATTTGGTATAACTGGAATGATGGATGGCTTCCTCAATTCCTCTCTCCAGCTTCAAATAAAAGCAACCAGGAATCTTAAAGTTTTTCTGAAGCATATGGCCACATTAGGCGCGAAAGTTAGGCAGCTACCACAAAATCATGAATAGTTGGTAGCATTTTTTTGGGTTGCCCCAGCCACACTGGGCGGCTTCCCACATAATATAAACACAGCAAAACATCAATCCACATCTCAGTAGACAATACATGACCAACAGTCTGACATGCATACTCCTCAACAGTCCCGATTTGACCGGGACATCCCGGAATTACAGAAGCCACGCTGGCTTCTGATTGGATCCTGGGATGTCTCACTTTGGCTCCCACGCTCTGGCATGAGTTAGCTGGCTCCCACCAAAGTGTAGGACCAAAAGATGAAAGTCTTTTGGTGGCACGCTCTTGCCTTGCTCCCACATGTTTCCCCTTGTGGTGTTCGTACGGAGCCCCCGGTCATCTCATGGACTATTGACCCGTACACCACTAATCCGCTGCCACCAACCAGGTCCTCCCCGGTAAATCACTTAGTCTCAGCCAGGTTCTTAAGTTAACAAAGAAGAGTGCAGTTTATTGCGGACATAAATAAACTTTAACTGCATTCAAAACGTTGCTACTCTTTACCTTCTTAGTCTTATTTTTATCCTGTCTCTAACTCTTCTACCTCCCCTCACACAAGAACCAACTGCACTAATTGTCTCTCTAATTCCAATTGTCTGCCAACTGCTTTCCCAACTGCCTTTTCCCAAACAACCAACCAACTAAAACCAACCTCGGGCTAAGCCCTTTTATAAACAGGTAGGCTCCGCCTCTGGCTTTTCTATTGGTCTACCTATTAACTCTTTCTCTCCCCCTGTACAGACATTTTCAAATGAACGGGCAAATGCCACACCCCTCCTTTTTCTTCCCCTCTGGACCATGTGGCTCAAGTGGCGGTGGCTTCTGGAAATGTACCCTGAGTACCCCAGCTCAGAACTTTGGTTGGGGCAGCCACTGTGGCCCGTGTGTGGGTGTTTTGTGGGCAGGGTGGGATAGGGAGTTGGCGAGGTGGAGAGGCAAATTGGCGGCAAAAAGTTGGGGGAAGTGGTGAGCCCCAAGGGCAAGAGGGGGCTCAAGTGAACAGGGGCAGGGCCTCTGCCAAGGTGTCCTGTGGGATTTGGGGTCACAGAGGGCATGCATGTATCTGTGGATGTGGCAATCACACAGGGTCCCCAGACGTTTAACGGTCTATTGATCCCTGTGCCACCACTGTGCTCGCTTCCCCGCTGCCACCAACTCGTTACTCTAGGGTACACACTGAGTCCAGACAGTTGTTAAAATTGAACTAAATAAACAAGTTTATTTTATAAACATTAACAAGTTTATGGTTTCTCAGATAAAATTCCTGTCAATATCTTAACTTTAGTTTCTTTACCGGCCTATACTTTCCTAATACCTTCTGACTGATTATCTCAACTGTTTGACTGACTCCTCTTAACAAATTCTCTCACTCTCTCACATCAGACTAGCCCAACCCACAGACTTATCCTCTTTGTCTCTTCTAACTCCAGACTGACTTCTCAACCACTCTAACTAACTCTAACTCTAACTCTAACTCTAACTCTAACTCTAACTCTAACTCTAACTCTAACTCTAACTCTAACTCTAACTCTAACTCTAACTCTAACTCTAACTCTAACTCTAACTCTAACTCCTCCCCTTGGGTTCCCATTGGTTAGCCATTTTATGATTAGTTAACCCTTTCCTTTTGAATCCAGTATGATGTCACACACCTAGGAGGGAAAACGCCACAGTGGAGGGGGCAGGGAGGTTGGCAGGGGGCAATTTTAAGTTGGTTGTGACCTGATTTTCATCAGCAGGATGTTGGAGGGTATGGACTTGGCATAATGAAGCTGCCCAGTAAATGTTTGCAAAGCGTGTTCTCCATAACAGAGAGCACGTGTTGCAGTTGGGGGAACAAGCCACCCTGACATGACTGGGCAGATTTGGGAGAACCCAAGCCTTTAAGTGGTTAAATTGGGTTGCTGGGGAGTTTTGATTGTTGCCAATTTGGAGGAGGGGTCAGAGTCTTTAAATACAGGATGCCCAACGTTGGGCGTCCTCTTGGCCATTTTGCATCGGATCGCCCGCCCTCCCTCCCTTTAATAGGGGGTGTTTCTTGTTCGCTTGACCTTGCTATGCCTGTCATGGGGTCGTCTGCCTTGGAGCAGGGGCCTGGTAGGAATTTTGCCATCTGGCTGATTGGCTGGTGCCATTTGGTTTTTGCCTACTGCGTAGCAAATCGTCACAACTTGTAAGGTTGGCGGTTAGGCATTGGTTAAATTGGTTCTTGGAGGGGTAAGTGCCTACCCCTCCAAATGGTGCGGAAAGGGAATTCCGTTAAAGGAATCCAGGGGCTTGCCATTCTTTTCGTCCTTGTCCCTGGCATCGGACTTGGGCCGTGCAAGCCCCACAGGAACACGAGGGTGAGAAGTGAGGGACTGATGCCCAGCTTCATTTTCTCACCCAATACTTGTTTCCCACGCTGGCTTCCGTTGGTGTCCGGAAGGCCAGCTCTGTCCCTGAGGGCAAGGACAGATAGTCATAACCAATGCCTAAGCAACCACTCACATTTTTTGTATTTTGAATAAAGTTGTGGCCAAAATTATGCCAAAAACCTTAAACAAAAATTGATGTGTGAAGTGTGAATTTTTTGGGAGGTGGCATTGTGGGACTCAACACGCAAATGGCAATTTCCCTGTGCTTTTGTGTTTACTTTACACAAGCTTTCATGCCTTGTCCCCAGTAAAGCCTTCATGTATCAAATCATTTTCCCTTATCAAAAGAAAACACTGATGCAATTCTGAGAAATGCAGGAAGCCAGTTATGTACAAAACAGTTGTTCAATAGTACTGGCTTAAAAGCTCTACATGCCATTCCTGAGTCAGGCAGGAACCTCTTGATTGTGCAGTTGTAGACAATTTAAAAAAATAAAAATGAACAGGGGTGACTAAGCTTTTTGCTGCAGCAGCTGAGGATACAGTTTCAGATTGCCTGGAAGTTGGCTTGTGAAACGAAGTTCCAAGAAGTTGGAATTGGCAGAGCATTTTTAGATTCCAGATTCCAAGATGTCAATCACCTGAAACATGAGGATGACCTTGAGCTGTAGACGATCTCTTGCATAAAGCTGCCTTCAGCTTGTCTGAGAAAAATATTATACAGGACCCCAATTGCCAAATGTTTGAAACTGGCACATCCTCTGCCCCTATCCTAGCTGTAGGTTTAATCAAGGGTTTAAAACCATGATGAGACATGCGGTTGGAAGAAAGATGGGTGAAGAAGATGCAGTGATTTATTTACCTGCTCTCTCTCTCTTGAACGAATGCAGAGCCTGGGCCTGGTCATCCCCAGGTCAGGTCAGGTCAGGTCAGGCCCTAACTGTTAGAATTCCTGCTCCATGATTGCAGTTATAGGACTGTTGTCTTTCACATGATGGTATATATTTTGACTCCACAGAGTGGGAAGTGACAAAAACAGGATGTTTGTGTTACTGTGTTCTGTAAAGTGGGACTATTGTCCTTTGTTCTTTTACTCTTTGCTGTCTGATGCTAGAGAGAGAGGGAGCCATGTTGCAGTGCTCCGCGTGTGTTTATATGTAAATAGAGTAGATTACCCAAAATGCTGAGTTGCTGAGGTCTGTCACGCAAGGTGCGCAAACTCTGTGGAGCCCTAAGTGTACCAGTGTCGGTTGGCATCGGTCACTGTGATGTTCGGGCTGAAGAAAGCTTCTGAAGTTCCCAAACCATTGACCAGGAGGAAGAGAACATGCCAGTTGGGCATGTGTCTATACCAGGGTCCTACTCAGGTGTAGGCTGAACTCCTGACACTCACTTGGGGGATTTGTGGGGCTTGTATCAAAGGAGGGCACAACCTGTGCGGTGGTCCCAGGCATGGAGCTTATGGGCTGCCATAGCAGGCACCACAACTATGACATACAACAGAAGGCATGAGGTGAGTGGTGCCAGATTTTGGGGTTGAAGAGGGTGCCACTGAAAATTGAGATGCCAAGGCCTGCCACTGCTTGTACACATCCCTAGTTTACACGCAACAGTTTCTAGGTTCAATTCTCAGATGGATGGTTGAGGAGCACTCAGACTGAGTTTTTTTTTTATTCTCCTGGGAAAGAAACTCTGGAGAGCTTCTCTCAGATTTCAGGATCAAATCTTGAAGAGGATAATGGCTTTCTTATGCTATATAGAGCCTATTCTTAGAAAATCGGCTATGTGCAAACTGTTGAAACTGCTTCTAATAAATATTGTCTTTTTTAGCAGATATCTGACTCCCAGTTGTTTAACAAAAAGTGGTAACAAAATCTCTACCCGCAAATATATATTGCTAAATTGAAAAGGGGGGGGGGAAGGAATAGAGGTGGGGTAGAATTTCGATTTAGTTTGCATTTAAGTATAGCCTCCTGATTTGCATTTTCCAAACCTATAAAAAAACTGAAATACAGCCACCCTTCTCCAGCCACATAATGTGTACAGGTATGCAGATACTGGAGTAAAGTGCACATAAAAATGCACATATTCATGAAAATAACATGCAAAACTGCATTATATTAGGGTAAATTGCAAAAATGTGTATATTGGGCAAAAATACATACTAACATTTTTTAATAAGGAGAAATTTGCACTAAAGCACTGATGGATTTTCATGGGGGGGGGGAGGAATCGCAAACTGATATGGAAATGCATAGAACTGAACTTAAGATTGGAAAGACAAGAATCATAAATCGACAGAGTCACCCATCCCTAAGAACAGTTTCAGGTTAAGAACGAACCTCCAGAACGAATTAAGTTCTTAACCCGAGGTACCACTGTACCACTGTACTGGCAAATCTGCCAGGAAAATCTGGAGCCTCCCATATTAAATATCTTTTGGATGACAGGTCTAATGATATTACACTGGCCGCAGCAAAGTTTCTCTTGGAAGTTAAAGGAAACAAGGATCATCATGCTTGAGACAAAACAAAATGACCACCTTGTTTTTTCTCTCTTAGCTGTATTTTGTTCTGAAATTGTTTGATGGGTCTTTGGACTTGGACCCACTTTGACTAATGCAATGTGCTCTACATGGGGCTACCTTTGAAGGTGACCCGGAAAGTGCAATTAATCCAGAATGCGGCAGTGAGACTGGTGACTGGGAGTGGCTGCTGAGACCATTTAACACCGGTTCTGAGAGATCTGCATTGGCTCCCAGTACATTTCTGAGTACGATTCAAAGTGTTGGTGCTCTAAGTGGTCTCAGTCCTGTATACCTGAAGGAGCGTCTCCACCCCCATTGTTCAGCCTGGACACTGAAATCCAGCACCTAGGGCCTTCTGGGGGTTCCCTCATTGTGAGAAGTGAGGTTACAGGGAACTAGACAAAGGGCCTTCTCGGTAGTGGCACCCGCCCTGTGGAACACCCTCCCATTAGATGTCAAGGAAATAAACAGCTATCCTATTTTTAAAAGACATCTGAAGGCAGCCCTGTTTAGGGAAGTTTTTAAGATTTAATGCTGTATTGTTTTTAACACTCGATTGGGAGCCGTCCAAGAGTGGGTGGGGTATAAATAATAAAATATTATTAGTATTATATTGGACCACAATAAAGATTTAATTATTAAGTATGCTTCTGATGGACTGAAAGAAGCCTCCCATTTTGCCGTCTTAATAATACTTGTAGCATATATCAGCCCTGAACGTGGGTGCAAAGGGGGCTGCAGAATAAGAGAGAGGAGAAGGCATAAGAATGGGGGTGGTCTGCGAGCAAGGGAGCGTTGAGAAAAGCAAGGAGGAAGGTGGAAGAGAAGGGGGAGCCAAGGTGAAAATGAGGGTGCAATGGAGGTTGCAAAAAAGGAGAGGGTGAGAGAATGCGAAGGAACTTGAAGCATCCTTAAGAAATGTCATGTTTGGATTGGCTCTGATGTGTATGCAGGAAAAGTCAATGCATCATCAGGCTTGACGCTACTCCTGCAAGAACCACAGTGTTATTTCTGTTTCAGCGGGACCAGGGCCTCAAGGTGATAGATTTGCTTTAGTTTGCTTACAAAAGCCCACTTGGCACTAACTTCCCAGTTCCGTAAAGTACATTTCCATGGATGCTTTTGTAATGTTTCCCCCCCCTCCCCCCCACATTTAAAATTAACTCCCCATTCTCACCTATACTTAAGCACAATCTGTTACCATGGAAACAGGGCAGTAAATGCTAAATCTGGCATATGATGCAAGCAGCCCAAATGCTCTGTATAGAAAAAGTGATGCCGTTACTAAATGCAAAAGGGCTATAGGCGCTTCGAACGAATGTTAATCGAGTCTCAAGCAACACACCTAGCATGCTGGTTGCGCCACAAGGGAGTGAAAGGAGCACATGCCTTGGTGGCTTATACAGAACACAATTGATCACTCAGATTCCATTTATGTGCTTCATGAATACATACATTGCGTGGCCAGTCCCCTCCCCCAATGTGAAATGAAGACACTGGACACATTATTTAAGGTTAATGGGCATAAAAAGGCCACAACTTTATTGATTACAGAATTGAAAGGTATTGGCCTTAGGCACTGGCTCCTATCGACTACCCAGCATGGAAGGGTTATCCACAAGCCGTGGGAGTCCTGTTGAAGTACGCCAACTAGGATCCCACAGGTGTCACCGCTCGAGGGCGTGCCGGAGGCCCTTACCTCCCTAGGTTTCGGACAAGGCAACGTCCCCTGGAGTCCTCTACCAGACTACCCTTTTCCTTGGGGGAAGGTGATGGTGCTTCCTTCCCCCCATTCATTTGCATAACAATTAACCCCTGCCAATGCCTAACCGCCAATACCGCGGAAGTTGTGACGTTTGCTACGCGGTAGGCGAAAAAAACCAAAAGGCTAGAAGTGCGCCAAATTGGAAAAATTCCTACCAGGCCCCTTGCGGCGACCAACCGGAGTCCATAGCAAGGTCATAGCTAGCTAAGCCTAAGGGTGGGTGGGATGGGAAAATCTCTCAGCTGGAAAGGGGAAAGAGGGCGGTACCCAGGCGTGCCTGGCCTTAAGTAGCCTAGGCCACACCTCCCCAGCCCGCCGATTGGTGGGCCGGGTTGAAGGCATGCCTGGGGATTCCCTGAATCTCGTGGGGGCAAAAGGCCAGCCCCCGCGTGTGTGGGAGGGGGTAGCCCGCAACCCCCTCTCCTCCCAAGCTCGGAAATGACTTTCCACAACTCACACATGATGGGTACTGAAGTTAAGGAAGCTTCTTCCAACACTGACATTGTGGCCATCACATTATCTGTGCATAACTCATATTTTCACTCCTCCATGTTTCCTTTATATAGTGTTGCCCCTGTACAAGGAAAGGCGAACCTACCTAATGTTCCCATAACAATGGATAAATGGAAACATAGCTCTCCTTCACAATCCAAGTTCTCTTTTTCTCATTTATGCAATTCTCCAACAGCAAGACAAATATACTAAGAATGTATATTTTGGGGAAGATGTGTGCAAAAAAATGCATTTTTGTTGTGTAGTGGTTGGAGTATCAGACTAGGACCCAGGAGACCAGCATTCAAATCCCCATTCTGCTATGAAACTTATCGGGTGACCTTCGATCAGCTACTGCTTCTTAGCCTAATCTAGCTCACAGAGTGGTTCTGGGGACAAAATGGGAAGGGAGAGAACCATGTACATAAATATAGATAATGTAGAATGTTTAAAATGTAAATAAATGTATAAAATATAAATAAAAGAATCAATAAAATGTAAATAAAATAAATAAATGAAATTTATTCTGACATTCTACATAGAATCCATATTAGGCCAACCCCTTTATTAGCCAAACAAAATGTCATAAAATAGTGTGCAAGCTTTTGAGTTTCCCAGGACTCTAAAGGTTAAGAAATCCAAGGGGTTTGCTTGCAAACCTGCCTTGTTCTTATGCCTCAAACCAGGGATGAGGGACCTTGGTAAACCATGTTGGTGGCAAGGAAAAAGTAGGTATATGAAAGAGAATTCCTTGGATGCCAAGATCCAGGTTTGGGTCAAGTACTCTTTGGTGAGAGAACGCCAGCAGAGACTTAAAACCACAAAATATGCAGCAAAGTTAAGTGTGGAAATATAGGCTGTTGGACCTTTAAAATATTCCCTTCCAAGTTCCTTCCAAAGTTCCCCACTTCCTCTAGCACAGAGAAAGACCACAAATATGGTAAGTTTAAAATGGTTTACTTTCAAACTCTCCAAAGGTCAGGTTCATGTGCTTTTTCATGTGCATTTATAAAAAGTTGCACAGGCAGTATAACTTGGCTTCATTACAGTGGTGAGCATTCCTAAATTTTTAGTATAGGTATAGGTATAGTATAGGAATTCAATAGAGGCTTGTAAGAGCCATGTGGTTTGAGCTTCTCAGGTAGAATGGAAGGAAACAATGGCTTGATTACCTAGTTCCTCTCAAAGTGAGCTAAACCTTGCAGGACAGCTTACTCTATGGTCTTAACCCCTTCATGCACTAATTAGACTTAAGCATGTTGGTTATAGGAGGGCTGCATTCCCCTCTAGGCAACCTTCTGCGGGCCACATGCCAGTGGGAGGGACCAGAGACAAAGGTGGGCGGAGCTGCCTCTTCTGTCGATCCTCTTCTGTCGCTCCATGGCCAAATGCAGTGCTGAGCAGAGGGCCAGCCATCTTTTATGGTGTGGGTGTGGGCTAGGGTGAAAACCGCTGTAGTCCAGTCTGCTCCCAAGCCTTGCCGCCTAGGCCTAGCCAGGTTGGACAAATTCAGAAGGGGAGTTCAGCGGGAACCCCCACAGTGCCTTGAGGCCAACCCAGGGATTTCCAACTGTCAACCACATAATATAGCTTGCTCCAAGGGGTTGTGGGGCTGGAAGCGATGGGCCGCAACCTGCTGGGAGCCTGAAGGGCCCTGCCCTTCCTCTCTCCACCTGACAGGCTCCATGAAGGACTGCTGTGGCTGCTGCTCAACAGAGAGGGCTCCTTTTTAAAATTGTTTATATTTTTATCTATGTCATTTTAAATTGTAATTGATATTAATGCTGTATTCTTAGTTTTAGATTTTATGATTTATGTGGAAATTGTTTTCCATTTGGTTGTGTACTTTTTGATGTGTTTTATTTATTGTTTATGACTTTTGTTATGTTGGCAATTATGTAATCATGCTGTAAGCCGCCTTGAGCATTGTTTTAACTATGGAAAGGCTGCATACAAATAAAATGATGATGATTATGATCATGGTGGAGCAGTGAACGTATATTTTACTTCTGTACAGAATGCTTGTTTCTACAAGCACTTACCCTCTAGGAGGATGAGTTTGGTCAGAATTGAATATACACTTCCAGAGCTAACACTAAATACATTACTTCTGGTAAATGAGCCACCATAGCTGCTAGATGGCCATGAAAATGGAATCATCAACCCATGTACTATCTGAAGCCAAAGGGATGCATTGATTGACAGATGTGATTTCCACACACCCCAGCTCTCCTACCCCATTATAATGGCTGGATTCAACTAACCTGGTGTGCTAGCAGAAGCCAGTGCAAAGGCTTCCAGCAATCTTCTCTGTAGGGTCTTCTCTGTAGGGTCTGGAGAACCTTCAAAACAGTGTGCAGCGGAGGAGAGAGAGGATCACTCTATCTGGGGTTGCCCACCCCTGCCTTATACCTGAAACACAATTGCGTCCTGAAATGTATTTCTAACATTACCTGAAACTGACACGTTTGTATTGTACTGTCAGTCATTTTGCAGTATTAAGTAGTGCATTGCTTACCAAGTGCACAATTGTTTCAGCCGCTACTTTTCCAGCAGGCCTCTATTTACCTCCCAGAACCCTTGACTTCCAACAATCAGTATTAATTGCTGAAACCTACTTTCAAAAGCACATGTCAGAGCAGAGCCTCTATGCTCACTCTTGCGGTGTTTCGGAGGCCAAGGCTGTACATTTAGCAGCGACAATTAACCTCCTTTACCTGCTGTGCTCACAAAGGGAAGTGAAAGCTCGCAAAGTTGTTGGGATGGCTTTTGATTTTTTTACTTCTTCTTCTTTTAAGTGCAAGAGAATTAGCTCCCCAGGTTGCCTTTTCTCAAGCTTTCACATCAGGAAGTTCTGATCATTTCCCCATTTTGGAAAATAAAAATAAACCCAAAGCTTTTCCGGCTCCATATTCACCATCTTGAGAAAAATAGGTTAGCAGAAGTTCTCGCAATCCCTACCAAATCAGTGCCAGTTCAGCAAATGTGTTCTGCATCCCAGTACTCAGTTCTTGAGGGGTTGAAGTTGTTTACAGCCACCTGTGGCACTTTAGAAGGTCGGTGGTTTGTGTTTCTCTGGAGATCAGTTTTTTGCTTTTGGTGCTCCTGAGTGCTTTCTTTATGTGGCAGCTCTAAACTGCAAATGAGGAATCTGAGATGCAAAAAAAAGAGCCTAGCGCTTGCCGATCAGAAAGTTGGCGGTTTGAATCCCCGCAACGGGGTAAGCTCCTGTTGTTTGGTCTCAGCTTCTGCCAACCTAGCAGTTCGAAAGCACATCAAAGTGAAAGTAGATAAATAGATACTGCTCTGGTGGGAAGGTAAACGGTGTATCTGTGCACTGCTCTGGTTCGCCAGAAGCAGCTTAGTCATGCTGGCCACATGACCTGCAAGCTGTCTGTCGGCAAACACCAGCTCCCTCAACCTATAGAGAGAGATGAGCGCTGCAACCCCAGAGTCGTCTGCAACTGAACCTAATAGTCAGGGGTCCCTTTACCTTTAGTGGTGTTTTGGTTCTGTGCAGCTGCCTCCCCCATTGAAATGATTGCCCTTCAACTGGTGCACCAACGGTATACAGACAAATATGTCTATATGTCAAATATATCAATTTCTTTCAGTTCCTCATTTATTGAGTCTCAAATTCAGTTTTCCACATTTCCACATCAGTTTGTGACTTTAAAAAAGTGAGCCCTCATGAAAACGTATCAGCATTTCAGTGCAAATTTCTCCCAGTATGCTTTCATGAAATTCTGCTTAATGCACACATTTTTACAAAGCAATTTCCTTTAATTTAACACATTTTTGCATGTTATTTTCAATAACATGTGCATTTATATGCGGACCTTTGTGTGCATTTTACTATACAGTACCTGGCTGGAGCGCTGCATCGCAAAATTCAGAGAGTTGCAAATTTTGAAGGATGTCTGTGTTTCACTTTGCATAGCCTTGTGGCAAGTGAGAATTAGGCAGGTTCACCATTAAATGTCAACTGAATTGAATCCAACCCCTGTTCCTAGCCAAGAAGACCCACATGTTCATCGTTCATCTAAGATAGCTCACCCAGTTTTGTTCTTGTTGTTTAGGTGGGTTTCTGTTTTTTTAAAGAGAGGGTGAAGGACAGAAATGAAATAGTAAGGGATACATGAAATGAGGAAGGAAAACAGAGAAATCACAAGGGAGATCCAGCAAGATGAAAGGCCTGGGGTCCGAATCTAGCCCTCCAGATCTCTCTGCCTCACTCATCTGTCAAAATACTTTGCTTGGTGTTTCCAAAAGCCAGATAGCCAGCTGGCCCATGGGCTTTCAGGTCCCAACTTACCCTACCTAACACTTTGTTGTTGTTTAGTCATTTAGTCGTGTCCGACTCTTCATGACCCCATGGACCAGAGGACACCAGGCACTCCTGTCTTCCACTGCCTCCCACGGTTTGGTCAAACTCATGCTGGTAGCTTCGAGAACACTGTCCAACCATCTCGTCCTCTATCGTCCCCGTCTCCTTGTGCCCTCCATCTTTCCCAACATCAGGGTCTTTTCCAGGGAGTCTTCTCTTCTCATGAGGTGGCCAAAGTATTGGAGCCTCAGCTTCAGGATCTGCCCCTCCAGTGAGCACTCAGGGCTGATTTCCTTCAGAATGGATAGGTTTGCTCTTCTTGCAGTCCATGGGACTCTCAAGAGTCTCATCCAGCACCATAATTCAAAAGCATCAATTCTTTGGCGATCAGCCTTCTTTATGGTCCAGCTCTCACTTCCATACATCACTACTGGGAAAACTATAGCTTTAGCTATACAGACCTTTGTTGGCAAGGTGATGTCTCTGCTTTTTAAGATGCTGTCTAGGTTTGTCATCGCTTTTCTCCCAAGAAGCAGGCGTCTTTTAATTTCGTGGCTGCTGTCACCATCTGCAGTGATCCTGGAGCCCAGGAAAGTAAAATCTCTCACTGCCTCCATTTCTTCCCCTTCTGTTGGCCAGGAGGTGATGGGACCAGTGGCCATGATCTTAGTTTTTTTATGCTGAGCTTCAGACCATATTTTGCGCTCTCCCTTTCCTTACCTAACCCAATATTATCTGCTCTGAAGGGCAGTGGCTTTCCAATATTTCCGGTTACATGCAACCCAATGGGAGGTTCTGAACTCAAGACCTCCTGCACATGTAGTCTACTACAAGTTGTTATGGCCCTCTCTGCAGATTGGCTACCAGCTGCACCCGCAGCTGGAGGTTATGAAGAAGCTACACCTCCTCACTAGTTACCCAGCAGGTAGGCTGTGCTATTTTCCTTGTCAGGAGTCAGGCTCTCAGCAAAATGGCATCATCCCTGCCTGCTTTGCACGAACTTCATGGAGGATGCAAATAAAGGTTAGAGGGCATGGTACCTCCAGATTTTGTTGAACCCCAACTCCCATTAGTGTCAGGCTTCAGGGACTCAGCTTACCACCCCCACCCCCTTTGGCAGTAGATAAGCAGAACAAAGCGAAAGGAGTCTCTTACCATTTAGAGATTTTAATGATCACAGCAAGAGAACAAAGGATCCATTCATCATCATCATCATCAATAAATTATTTGTACCCCACCCATCTGGCTGGGCCTCCCCAGCCACTCTGGGCAGCTTCCAACAAAGACCAAAAATACACTATGTCACACATTAAAAACTTCCCTGAACAGGGCTGCCTTCAGATGTCTTCTGAATGTCAGGTAGTTGTTTATCTCTTTGACATCTGATGGGAGGGCGTTCCACAGGGCGGGCACCACTACCGAGAAGGCCCTCTGCCTGGTCCCCTGTAGCTTTGCTTCTCGCAATGAGGGAACCACCAGAAGGCCCTCGGTGTTGGACCTCAGTGTCCGGGCAGAACGATGGGGGTGGAGCTGCTCCTTCAGGTATACTGGGCTGAGGCCTAGGACGAAGGTGCTCCCAATTATGGATCCCACCCACTTCCCCCCTCGTCATCCACTTCCCTTCTGTGTCTTGCAACCTGATCTCGCAACCACTGTGCTTTCTGTGCTGCCACCTTATCTGCTCTTGTTGACCTTGGGCTGAGCAGATGGACACTTTCCAATGAGAGAGTCTGTTAACTCTCTCTCTTCCAGTTCTTCTTCTCTTAGCTGCTCACCACCCAGTTCTTCCCAACTTCTGTCTTCTGAACTATGTCCCTCTGCAAACCACTGTTCCAAATCTATACTGTCCCACTGCTCCTGGGAAGATTCAGGATCCTCAGCACAATCCCTGACAATTAGCTCCAGACAGCAAGGTCAGAGATTAGAAGAGTTGTAGTAATTTAGCAATATCTGGCCCGCACAGTGCCTACCTTTCCTACAAGCAATTAAAAAAACAAACAACTCTTTTCAGGCTACTGTTGGGAGCAGAGAAGGAAAGAAAGGATGAAGATGAATAAGATACTGCTCTACCCAAAAGCTCCAAAAGAAATAATTTGATAATTGAAGAATGGCAGATGTCAAATCCTGAGGTACATGTATTTCTCTTCCTTGAGTGCTGTTCAAATAAAGCCTCTCATTTAATGTCCCTAGTTGGTTTATAGTTTATTAATCAGCACCAATTCCATCAAAGAACCTAGAGGTACTGTGTTACGCAAAAACCTCCACGGTTTTCTAGCAGAAAACCAAATATCCCGAGGCTGTATCCCTGACATTAATGTGGAACAGATACTCTTTTTCATCCCAGGCCATAGCTTCATATATTTCTTCAGAGCCAGTGAGTCTCTGGGAGCCATCAACAAGCTCTTGGGATTTATTACGATGATGAGATTTCAGAAATGATGGAGTCAGTCCAGAACATCTGAGCTGGGGATGGAGGAGGAATTTGTCTGATCCACTTTTCACAGTGGATCAGTGCCATCGGATGCTCTCAAACTTGCCTGCATGTTAGAATGCAACTCTCTATCAGATCACATGCTTCATATTTTGCAGTGAAGCATCAGTGCACAAAATGGCACAATTTAAATGCTTTATGTGCACTCTTTAAAAAAAAAAACCAGTGTAAAATGGGGTGGAATGGGCTTGTGATTGAAGACCAGTGAGAATGAAATGGGACCGAATTGGACTGCTTAATCTATCCTTAGGTAAAGGTAAAGGGACCCCTGACCATTAGGTCCAGTCGTGACCAACTCTGGGGTTGCGGCGCTCATCTCGCTTTACTGGCCGAGGGAGCTGGCATACAGCTTCCAGGTCATGTGGCCAGCATGACTAAGCCGCTTCTGGCGAACCAGAGCAGTGCACGGAAATGCCGTTTACCTTCCTGCCAGAGCGGTACCATTTTACCTATTTATCTACTTGCATTTTGATGTGCTTTCGAACTGCTAGGTTGGCAGGAGCAGGGACCGAGCAACAGGAGCTCACCTTGTCGCAGGGATTCGAACCGCCAACCTTCTGATCGGCAAGTCCTAGGCTCTGTAGTTTAACCCACAGTGCCACCCACGTCAATCTATCCTTACTCTGTTACAAAAACTAACCAGTGAACAGGGACTTATTCTTTGTATGCCCAGTGAAACTGCAGTCCTTGAGATAAAGCATGTCTAAGGAGAATCGGTTTGATCTTCTTGCAGTTCATGGGACTCTCAAGAGGAAATCAGCCCTGAGTGCTCACTGGAAGGACAAATCCTGAAGCTGAGGCTCCAATTCTTTGGCCACCTCATGAGAAGAGAAGACTCCCTGGAAAAGACCCTGATGCTGGGAAAGATGGAGGACACAAGGAGTGTCAGCATCGCCCTTGAGCCAGTGCACCAACTGGACTCATGCACCTCAACCCCGACTGGGCTAGGCGAGCTGGGTAGCACTGCCAGAGACCACCTTTCTCACAGGAACAGGTCACAGTGCTGTGGACTCACAGCTTGGAGCTGAGAGCACCGGATTCACTGTCTCAATAATACAGCCGTTGCGCAGCAGCATTTTGCAGAGTCTTGCAGAGTATAAACCACTCAGAGAGCAGCTCTGTAGAGTATCCTCCTTTTATTCTATAGCTACAACTATGATACAAAACTATATACAGAGCTAAAACATCTAAGCATAAATCAATGCTACTTTGAGTGCCTGCAGCTGCTCTTAGCAGCAACCTTATCTCTAAACACGACCTCTAGCACTCACTCTCTCTCCGACACACTGACTGACTGACTCTCTCTCTCACATGCACAGATGTGGTGCTGGACAGAATAAGTAGATAGCAGGACACGCCTCCTCCTCTCTGGAGAGTCAGCAGAGACCCCAGGAGATCATCAGGAGATTCTTGGGTATGGGAGGGGTGAAATCTCCTCAAGGAGAAGGGGACGACAGGGGACGAGATGGTTGGGCAGTGTTCTCGAAGCTACCAGCATGAGTTTGACCAAGCTGTGGGAGGCAGCGGAAGACAGGAGTGCCTGGCGGGCTCTGGTCCATGGGGTCACGTAGAGTTGGACACGACTAAATGACTAAACAACAACAACAAGGAGAATCGGAATCTAATTATGGGGGTTCATGTGGGCCTCATTTTGACAGTACAGTATTGGCCCGAATATAAGCTGCACCCAAATATAAACCGCACCTTTAAAATTGGGGGGGGGGAGAGAAAGACAATACCCAAATATAAGTTGCTCCCTTAAAATTCTGCAAGCACTCACACCTGTTCAGTTTTACCACATGTCTGTTTCAGCAGCTATATCGTTACAGCCAATTTTTGAAAGGTCGCAAATTTAAGCCGCACTTTAACTTTTCACAGGGATGCGGGTGGCGCTGTGGGTTAAACCACAGAGCCTAGGACTTGCCAATCAGAAGGTCAGCAGTTCGAATCCCCATGATGGGGTGAGCTCCCTTTGCTCGGTTCCAGCTCCTGCCAACCTAGCAGTTCTAAAGCACATCAAAATGCAAGTAGATAAATAGGTACCGCTCCGGCGGGAAGGTAAATGGCATTTCCGTGCGCTGCTCTGGTTCGCCAGAAGCGGCTTAGTCATGCTGGCCACATGACCCAGAAGCTGTACGCCGGCTCCCTTGGCCAATAAAGCGAGATGAGCGCCGCAACCCCAGAGTCGGTCAGACTGGACCTATGGTCAGGGGTCCCTTTACCTTTACCTTAACTTTTCACGGTCAGAATTTGGAAAGAAAGTGAGGCTTATATTCAGGCCAAAATGGTAATTACCAGATGAATTGAAGTGAGTCTGGCATGATACGTGTCCTTCTGCAGACAGTGGGATGAAGAAGGGGCAGAGGCAGGACTCACCCTCAGCTCTATGAGGTTCCTTCCAGAACTGCATGCAGAGCAAGCGATGGATCGTGCCCATCATTATGGGTTATCTGAGATGCCTCACACATTCCAGTACTTCACAATTTGCCTAACAATGCCACCAGATGAGCAGCCACATGATAATGTTTCTCATAACCTGCTGGTTGACTAAGAGGCCCGAATCTCTGGAACTCATCCCAAAGTCTTGAGAAATATTTAAGGGACTGAATAATTAATTCATTAATGAGTAATACTGAACCACCACACAGCCATGCTGCGTAAATCAGCTCTTGCTGTGCCTAATGGTACAAGGAAATTCAATCATGAGGAAATTGAGTAGCCGACGAAACTTGCAGTTCTTCCTTTAGGGCATGGAGGTAACTTAATCCATGCTTAATCCACAATGTTATCTACGTTCACTTGTTAATGCAGAGCTCAATTTCAGTTTTCTGTACTGAAGGTACCGGTATATAAAGAACACATAGGGTGCTTTGAACACAATTCCTTCCAGGCCCTATGGGTAGTAGTCAACTAAAATTTATTCAATGTGGACCCACTGAAATTAATGAGCATAGCTAAATCCAGTCTACTCTGAGTAAAACTTAGCTGAAAACCACTCTGTATGTGACCGGCAAATGAGAGCTATTTTCTTTCTTTTCCAAATAATTTTTAATAGCTTCTCCAATTTTTAACAAATGAATATTCTTTCATGTTTATTTATTACAGGGCTGGGGAACCTCTCAGGGTAGGCTTTCGTAATATTTCATAATGTTGCGCGCTGTGCTGGCCCAAAACTTTCTGCTCCCAAATGAATCTTCTCAATTATGGATCTTCTCAATTTGCCGCCACCGCGGCTTGGCGCCCTATGTGAGGGAACCGCTTGCACGGCCCTAAATCTGGTGCTGAACTAGAATAGTGAGCCATTGTTTGAAACTCTGGAGAGCTAATGGCTCTTAGTGTGGACAGTAATGAGCAAGATGGAGCAATCCCAACTTCTATGTTCTTCCTTTCTGCTCTGACACCCTCACGACTCTCCCAGACAGGTTTGCTGCTGTGTATAGCTTGGAGAGCCTCTCTCCCTCTGTTTTGCCTAATTTGTACTGCTAAAGTTTTATCCAGTCCAGATTTTTAAGCAAAGCTAAATTATTTCACACCTCTAATACATGGATTGGAATGTAATTATCTGCTAAAAAGCAAGCAAACTGCAAATGCATTCAGATGTGTATATTGGGATCAAATATGTTTGGAAAGGCATGCATTAAGAAAGTGTTTTGTTGTAAAATTTAAATACAACTTTTTCTATGGAATTTTTTAAATAAATTAAAATAAATCACAGATTTGTGCAACAAAGGGACTTAGGAATGAACATGTGCAAAACTGCCACAGAATGGAAATAATCTATCCCCGGCGCTCATCCTTAGAAGCATTGGCATCAACCATCACTGTTCTTGAAAAGTCACCTGCAACTCTGATTTCTGTTTCTGAGAAGGGCAGTGCTGGGTGAAAAGTAGCAGCCGCAGCAGTTTCAGAGGAAATCTGTATTCATGCGCATACCCTGCTGTCACAGGCAGCAGCAGAGCTCGAGGAGCCAGATGGTGCGAGAGAGCCAGTGCTTTCCAAATGTCACTACCGTGGGGAGAAAGGCTAGAAAGCAAAGAGACAGAGCCCTGGTATGGGACAGAAAGGGACCAGGCTGCTCCAGTCACAGGGGCTGGGAGAGTGAACAGATTGACGCTTGGCTAAAAGAAGCAGGGGCTTCCTCGACTGTCAATCCAGAAGTGGCAGGAGAACTCCAGCCAGTTTAATTGGTGCCAGCTCATCAGCAGACTTTCTGAAGGGAGCCGGCCTGACCTCTCAGACAGCCCTCTAGTTAAGCAAGTATCAGGTAGTGAGTGGCACTGGCCAAGGGTCAGTTGGCTGCGCAAAATCCACTTCGCCACTCTTTGTGTTCAATTACACAAGCCCACCGGGCAGACTGAGGAGACAAATGTCAGGCAGCTAAGAGTTCATTCTGCTGTGGACGCTAACAAACATGTCGGTGCACTTAGGGAAGAGGCTATCTTATAACAGTAGGGTGTTAGCAGTCAGAGTTAGTTGAGTACCACCTTTGTTGCAATATATGATGGCTTGGTTAGGTAATTTGGTAGCGTTACATCATTACCAGGCAATAATTCATAATGCATAACTCTCTCTCTCTCTCTCTCTCTCTCTCTCTCTCTTCCAATGGAAATCACTGTGTCCCACACTTTTCAGTGGACTGTTAACTCTTGACCAAATCAGTTTCGTTACTGATCTTCAACTAGAGGTTATGTCTGCCATTGTTGGTGTGCAATGGATTTAGCTCTATCACAGCCAATGTGATGTTAAGCAGAGCCTCAGGCCTGTGATCAGGGAGTAGGCAAAACATTCAAGCCAGCAGAGATGCATTGATTTACACCAACCAGGGATGTAACCTTGTGTCAAGCTCCTTCCAGGCAGAAAAGGCTCCTCAATATAATGATCACTCTCTGGAGACCTCATTAATGTATACGTGAATTCCTTAGTCAAAAGTGTTATGATTTGGGAACCGCAGCTTATTGACATGAGTGTAAAATGAAGGAATGCAAAACCTTCATCTCTGATCCATGTTTAATTCATCTATTCATTTATAGCCACATAACAACAGACTCTTCCCTTGCCTGATTTATTTCTAAAAGGGGCAATGCTTATGACACTATCTTTAGGACAAGCATTCAGAATCATATTAGAGTTAGGGGAACTTTAAACAGTACTTGTGTCCCCATCACAATTATGTCTGTGGTTCACCTTGGCCTACTTATGGCTTGCCAATAAACTGCGATTTAAGCCCCAACATGACAATTCATTCTACGTAGTGATGTACTTGAAGACCGCAACTTAAGACTCTTACAGAATATTCAATGACAGGAGCAGAAAATATGGGGCCCTCCTGATGTTGTTGGAGCACAACTCCCATCAGCCCCAGCCAGCATGACCAATTATCAGTATTATGGGAAATGTAGTCCACCACATTGGGAGAATATTATGCCGGCTATCCCTGCTCTATAGTTTTGGATATCCATGAAAAGAACATGCTGTGAAAGACTGAGAAGAGGAAGGAGCAACTAGATCAGGGGTCAGCAAACTTTTTCAGCAGGGGCCTGGTCCACTGTCCCTCAGACCTTGTGGGGGGCCAGACTATATTTTGAAGGGAAAAAATGAACGAATTCCTATGCCCCACAAATAACCCAGAGATACATTTTAAATAAAAGCACACAAGGCCTTGTGCCTGAGACTCTCTCACACACACAGTCTACCTTTCCTGTGTGACTTCATCCTGGCTCTAAGCACCAGATCAGCCTGTCAACTGATCCATGCTTGCTCACACCTGCTCACCTTAAAGGTGTGCTATGGAGGCCTCCAACCACCCTGTACCCCATTGACTTGGGCTGCTTCGGTGTGAAACTGCCAGGCCCAAGTGGGGTTCCCTTTCCAGAGCTCTTCACGTTGGCCGGCTGAGAGGCTGGTTGAATGAAGATGCCTCTGGGTCACATCCACATACCTTCGTCACCATGCTGAGCCTCAAAGCTGCGATGAATCAGTGTCCTCTGCTAGGCTGCTAAATTACTGTACTGCTCACTCCATCTCTCCTCACTCCTGAAATACTACAGCATGAAGTAGGTAGGAAAATGGTACTTCCATTTGCTAATTATAAAGACATCCCTAAAATAATGGTACTTTGCCACTGCTGTATTAGCATCTGGGTAGGGGGGCGAGCAAGAATGACACATTGGACAGGTATGTAGCTGAGGAAAGAAACCTTGGTGAGAAGAGACAAGACTTGCCTTTTAAGGCAGCCCACATCATCATCCTTCTTGGTATGAAAGCAGCTGGGTTTTGATACTTCAGGATCCATCCCTCATTAAGGGTTGGAGCAAACTCACCACTGTCCTCAGGTTATGGGCTAGGAGGACACCACTTTCCTCTTTCTTGTTTTGCTGCTCAAAAATATTTAAAAAATGCAGTGTCGCATAGAAAGTAAAAAATAAAATCTGTATGACGACATGAAGTTTGCTCATAGAAACACGAGAAAAAGTAGTCGGAATTTATAGCTATATAAGTAATCAAACATTCTAACCGTTCTCTGTTTCATAACATGTACACTCAACTGAATATAGACGCACATACAATTATAAATATGACATTTCCAAACTGCAAGTGTTTGATGTTGCCACCTACATTATAGTCTTTAGAAACAAATCTGTTTGCTATTTTAAAAGAAAAGATATGCAGAGATGTGGGCAATTGTTTTGGCTTAAAGACTTAAAGGAATGGAGCCACTGTTCTTGTTATTACCTACACTTTTTCTTAAAGGCTCCAGTTTCACAGATTGTATCTGTAGGAGACAGAGGTGCATGTCACAAAGCACAAAGGGAGTTCATGATGGCTGGGAGTTTGTTAAAAGGGAGATAGTAAAAAGCACAACTTCAGGCAATACCAATGAGACGGAAACATGGAAGGTGCCTAAAGAAGCCAGGGTGGCTATCTAAAGAACTTTTAACTGAGTTAAGATTAAAAAAGGATGTGTACAAAAAATGGAAAAGGGGGGAAACCACCAAAGAGGAATTCAAACAAATAGCCACCACGTGTAGACACAAAGTCAGAAAAGCTAAAGCACAGAATGAACTCAGGCTTGCTAGAGAGGTTAAAAGCAACAAAAAAGGCTTTTATGGGTATGTTCGTAGCAAAAGGAAGAACAAAGAAACAGTGGGATCACTCAGAGGAGAAGATGGTGAAATGCAAACAGGGGACACAGAAAGGGCTGAACTCCTCAATGCCTTCTTTGCCTCAGTCTTCTCCGATAAAGAAAACAATGCCCGACCTGAAGAATTTGGAGCAAATGATTCAGCAGAGGAAACACAGCCCAGAATAACTAAGGAGATAGTACAAGAATACTTGGCTAGTTTAGATGTATTCAAGTCTCCAGGGCCAGATGAACTGCATCCAAGAGTATTAAAAGAACTGGCAGATGTGATCTCAGAACCACTGGCAGTCATCTTTGAGAATTCCTGGAGAACAGGCGAAGTCCCGGCAGACTGGAGGAGGGCAAATGTTGTCCCTATTTTCAAAAAGGGGAAAAGAGAGGACCCAAATAATTACCGCCCAGTCAGTCTGACATCAATACCAGGGAAGATTCTGGAGCAGATCATTAAGCAAGCAGTCTGTGAGCACCTAGAAAGGAATACTGTGATCACCAATAGTCAGCATGGATTTCTGAAAAATAAATCATGTCAGACTAACCTGATCTCACTTTTTGACAGAATTACAAGCCTGGTAGATGAAAGGAACGCAGTGGATGTAGCCTACCTTGATTTCAGCAAGGCATTTGACAAGGTGCCCCATGATATTCTTGTAAAGAAGCTGATAAAATGCGGACTTGACTATGCTACCACTCAGTGGATTTTTTGTAACTGGCTGACTGACTGAACCCAAAGGTTGCTCATCAATGGTTCCTCTTCATCCTGGAGAAGAGTGACTAGTGGGGTGCCACAGGGTTCTGTCTTGGGCCCGGTCTTATTCAACATCTTTATCAACGACTTGGATGATGGACTCAAGGGCATCCTGATCAAATTTGCAGATGACACCAAACTGGGAGGGGTGGCTAACACCCCAAGGACAGGATCACACTTCAAAATGACCTTGACAGATTAGAGAACTGGGTCAAAACAAACAAGATGAATTTTAACAGGGAGAAATGTAAAGTATTGCACTTGGGCAAAAAAAATGAGAGGCACAAATACAAGATGGGTGACACCTGGCTTGAGAGCAGTACATGTGAAAAGGATTTAGGAGTCTTGGTTGACCACAAACTTGACATGAGCCAACAGTGTGACACGGCAGCTAAAAAAGCCAATGCAATTCTGGGCTGCATCAATAGGAGTATAGCATCTAGATCAAGGGAAGTAATAGTGCCACTGTATTCTGCTCTGGTCAGACCTCACCTGGAGTTCTGTGTCCAGTTCTGGGCACCACAGTTCAAGAAGGACACTGACAAACTGGAACGTGTCCAGAGGAGGGCAACCAAAATGGTCAAAGGCCTGGAAACGATGCCTTATGAGGAACGGCTAAGGGAGCTGGGCATGTTTAGCCTGGAGAAGGGGTGATATGATAGCCATGTTCAAATATATAAAAGGATGTCACATAGAGGAGGGAGAAAGGTTGTTTTCTGCTGCTCCAGAGAAGCGGACACGGAGCAATGGTTCCAAACTACAAGAAAGAAGATTCCACCTAAACATTAGGAAGAACTTCCTGACAGTAAGAGCTGTTCGACAGTGGAATTTGCTGCCAAGGAGTGTGGTGGAGTCTCCTTCTTTGGAGGTCTTTAAGCAGAGGCTTGACAACCATATGTCAGGAGTGCTCTGATGGTGTTTCCTGCTTGGCAGGGGGTTGGACTCGATGGCCCTTGTGGTCTCTTCCAACTCTATGATTCTATGATTCTATGATTCTAACTAAATCCAGCCACCAACTTCCTTTCCCCAAAACATCATTTTCACTACAGTGGTACCTCGGGTTACCGATGCTTCAGGTTACAGACTTCGCTA
Organism: Podarcis cretensis; assembly: GCF_951804945.1. Lineage (NCBI taxonomy): Eukaryota > Metazoa > Chordata > Lepidosauria > Squamata > Lacertidae > Podarcis > Podarcis cretensis. The sequence continues at coordinate 52,015,146 of NC_137181.1, read as the reverse complement.
ACTCAGAAATGGTACCTTGGGTTAAGAACTTTGCTTCAGGATGAGAAAAGAAATCGTGTGGCGGCAGCGGGAGGCTCCATTAGCTAAACTGGTACCTCAGGATAAGAACAGTTTCAGGTTAAGAATGGACCTCCAGAACAAATTAAGTTCTTAACCTGAGGTACCACTGTATTTAAAAAAGGACTCTGTGTATACACTGTTGGCTACAGGAGTCACATCCATACCATAGATTTAAAGCACTCTCATACCACTTTAACATACATGTTTTCCCCCAAAGAACGCGTTACTTCTGGGTTTGCCGCTCGTGCATGCACAGACGGTCAAAATGATGTCACGCACATGCGCAGAAGCAGCGAATCGCGACCCGCGCAGACGCAGGTTGCGTTCGCTTCAGGATATGAACGGGGCTCCGGAACGGATCCCGTTCATATCCAGAGGTACCACTGTACACGTAATTCATAGCTGTGAGAGGAATGGAGGATCCCAGGATCCTTTGGGGGAAGCCATGACTGTTTGAAGTGGTATGATACTGCTTTAAATGTATCATCCCGGTGAGACTTCAGTCATATTCATGGTAAAGGTAAAGGGGCCCCTGACCATTAGGTCCAGTCATGGCCAACTCTGGGCTTGCAGCACTCATCTCGCTTTACTGGCCAAGGGAGCCGGCGTACAGCTTCCGGATCATGTGGCCAGCATGACTAAGCCACTTCTGGTGAACCAGAGCAGCGCACGGAAACGCCGTTTACCTTCCCGCCAGAGCGGTACCTATTTATCTACTTGCGCTTTGATGTGCTTTAGAACTGCTAGGTTGGCAGGAGCAGGGACCGAGCAACAGGAGCTCACCCCATTGCAGGGATTCGAACTGCCGACCTTCTGATCGGCAAGTCCTAGGCTCTGTGGTTTAACCCACAGCACCACCCGCGTCCCCATATTCATGGTAGGCCCACTGAAATCAATGGACTTAAGTACAGTCTGTTAACATAAGTCTATGGACTTAAATGGGTCTGCTCTTAGTGTGACAAAGCTGGATAGGTTATAATTCAACACATCAAGACTAATGTTTCTTTGATATTTCTCCCAGCTTATCAAAAATTGTCCTGGTGTTACTACCTTCACTTTCTCTGCCATTTTCCAATATCTTGTAATAGTCCATAAGGAATTATTTAAAGGAGTTGAAACAGAATCATGCTCTAAATCAAAATTCAGATAATCTTTATCCATGACATTCTTTGAGAATTGTACAGCCTCATACCATCATATTTCCCCCTCTAATAAAGTATTTGACACTTGCTGTAGATTCTCTTTCGCCCTCTCTTATACAGTAATTTTTGATCTTTCGTTCTTAATTTGTTCCTAATCTTTATTTAAGAAACTAAATAAATAAATTGAAATGGCGTTAAATCCAATAATAATTTTAGAATATTCATTTTAACCAAAGCAATCCTCTCAGTCCACAATAATTTAATTGATTTCCTATCTTCTAGCATGAACTTTAAATAAATAAAAATCCCATGATTGTTCATAAAGGCTTCAAAACCTCTGATAAATCAAATATAATATGTGCCAAGATACTTAACTGTTTTAAAAAAATATCTCTCCTACATTTACTTAAAATGTTTACATTTGCGTTTCACTAATCCAGGAAGTCAATTAGTTTTGTTTCTACTGTCTAGGAAAGAGAAAGTAGTAACACCAGTCAATCTCTTTTAAATTGGTGAACAATTGACTTTTACAAAGTACATAAATTAGTCAATAAGCATGCATCAGACAGGGTAGAGCCTTCAACAATGTGCAAGAGCAGGGTGGGCGGCTTGGCAGGAGTGTTGGGTTGTTGCCATCATCTTTCTGCTTTGTTTTTGAAGCTTTGGAGGGTATGACTGCAGACAGAAAGGGGGGGGGGGAATGCAGAGTTGTATGGAAATGAAACTCCAGTTTTCATTTCTGAGGGCAAGGCAAGACAGCCAGGAGCTCAGATCTACAGTGTCCTGAAATGTAAATCACGTGTCCTAATAAAATAGATGCTGTGGTCCACAGGGCCTGCAAGACAGAGCTGTTCCACCTGGCCTTTGGTTTGGACTCAGTCTGACCCTTATGTTTTCCTCCCCTTATGGTTTTAATTTATGGGCTACTATTAAAATGAGGCTGCATTTTAAATTGTATTTTAACCCGTATTTTAATAAACTGGTTTTTGTTTGTTTGTTTGTCCCCTCCCCCCCATTATGTTTTATTGTAATTTTATTGGTGTTGGTCGCCCTGAGCCAGGCTCTGGCCGGGGAGGGCAGGATATAAATAAAATTTTTATTTATTTATTTATTTATTTATTTATTTATTTATTTTCAAGCTGAAGAGCCCCCTTGCCCTACTTGTGTCAAGGGGTGCCACAGAACTCTCCCTACCCCTGTATAGAAATTGTGTGGCAAGGTCCCGACCCCCCCCCTTGGTTGAATAAAGACACATGACTCAAATATTTAAGGTTAATGGGCTTAAAAAGGTCAAAACTTTATTGGTTACAGATGATGAGCGGTATTGGCTTAGGCATTGGATCTAACTGACTATATCTGACTCCAGCCCATCTTCAGGGAGTCCGGGAAGGGTTAGCCACCAGTAGGGGGAGTCCTGCCGATGCACGTCAAATAGGAGTTCCCCCGGGGGTGACTGATAGGGGTCGTGCCTTAGGCCCTAACCTCCCTAGGCTTCGGTCAAGGCCACACCCCCAGAATCCTTTAACGCAGCAGTTCTCAACCTGTGGGTCCCCAGATGTTGTTGGACTACAATTCCCATCATCCCTGAGCTCTGGCCTTGCTAACTAGGGGTGATGGGCGTTGTAGTTCAACAACATTTGGGGACCCACAGGTTGAGAAAGGCTGCTTTAACGGAATACCGTTCAATATCCAGGGCAGGTGATGGCGCTACCTCCCCTCTTCTCTTCTCCAGAAATATTCCAATGCCTAACCGCCTAACCTTAAAAGGTTGTGACAATTTGCTAAGAGGTAGGCGAAAGCCAAGTGGCTGGTGCCAATTTGCCAGGTGAAAGAATTCCTACCAGGCCCCTCAACGGTGACCAACCGAAGTCCATAGCAAGGTCAAAAGAGATGAAAACCTTAAAGGGTGGGAGGGTGGGAAAACTGGAGCAGCTGGAAGCTGGAAAGAGAGAGATCTCCTGGCTGCATCCTGTGTTTATAGGGAAGGCCACACCCCCAGACCAACCAGATTGGCCGGCCTGGCCAGTGATGCAGCTAGGAATCCCCCAGTCGCCCAGGGCTGGCCACCCACCCCCTGTGCACATGGGGGGGTCGTGAGAGCCCGCAACACCACCTCCTCCTTAAGGTGGAAGTGACCTTGCCATTTCAGCTGAATTTGGGGGAACCACTTGAAGCATCCGTTGTGTTTGAATTATTTCAATTGCTTTTGTTTGATTTGCTCATTGCAAACAGCTGGAAGTCTGTGAATTTTGACAATAAACCTGATTTGCAATGGTGTTTGAAGAATTGCAACTGTACAGCAGCTTTGTTCAGGCTTAAAATGGTAATTCAGTTCAGTGCAATTCAGTTGCAAAGACATACTTAAGTCTAGCTTAACATGTACAGTAAGTAGTCTGAGCTTGGAGCTCAGACTTTGTAGGTGTTGTCACATTGCTGGGAGAGTGGAAAGAGATGGAAAAAGGAAGATAGGGTGTGCCCAGGCAGGTAGGGGAATATATAACTATGTTCTCCCCCTGTCAGGGAATAGTGGGAGTGTCTCTCACAGAGTTCTCTCTAGCAACTTTACAGGAGAACTCTGTGAGCTTCAGTTCCTATCATGTGCCTGTCTAGCAAATCATGAATTGTTGGTTTGACTGCATACATTTATATTCCCCCTTTCCTCCCAGAAAATTAAGGCCATGCACATGACACACACACTCCCTCCAGATTTTATCTTCACAACAACCTTGTGTTGCAGGTTAGGTTAAGTACTAACGGCTGGCCCAAGGTAAGCTTCCTAACTGAGCGGGCATTTGTTGTTGTTTTTTTAATAATATTTATTAAATTTTAACAAGAAAAGGGTTACAAAACAATAAAAGAAAAACACAAAAAATACAAAAACCAAAATTAAACATAAAGAGAAAAAATAAAAAATGAAAATCCCTCTTTCTAATATCTTACCACTCATTTACTTATTTTCATGAATTCCTCACACCTCCCTTTTTTGTATTCCATTTAAAAATTTATTCAGCAAATCCATACCCTCTTAGTTTACCCTTAATTGTTTATCCTCACATATTATAACTTCCAATTTTCGTCTAATATCAATCCATTCTTGCATATTCTTATTTTGCCTTATTACTAGAACCACTTCGTTTCATTCCAACGTCATTAACATTCAACAATTTTACAGTGTTTCTGTAGATATATTTTAAATTTCTTCCAATCTTCTTCCACCAACTCTTCTCCCCGGTCTCGGATTCTGCCAGTCATTTCCGCCAATTCCATGTAGTCCATTACTTGCATCTGCCATTCTTCCAAGGTGGGTAGGTCTTGTGTCTTCCAATGCTTTGCAATGAGTATTCTTGCTGCTGCTGTAGCGAACATAAAGAAAGTTCTATCCTTCTTTGGCACCAATTGGCCGACCATGCCCAGGAGAAAGGCCTCTGGTTTCTTCAGGAAAGTATATTTAAATACCTTTTTCATTTCATTATAGATCATCTCCCAGAAAGCCTTAATCCTTGGGCACGTCCACCAAAGGTGAAAGAATGTACCTTCAGTCTCTTTACATTTCCAACATTTATTATTGGGCAAGTGATAGATTTTTGCAAGCTTGACTGGAGTCATGTACCACCTGTATATCATTTTCATAATATTCTCTCTTAAGGCATTACATGCCGTAAATTTCATACCTGTGGTCCACAACTGTTCCCAGTCAGCAAACATAATGTCATGTCCGATATCTTGTGCCCATTTTATTATAGCAGATTTTACTGAGCGGGCATTTGAACCTTGATTTCCTGAGTGCTTGTACAATATTCTAAACCTCTAGTTAGAGGGGAACCAGGTTTGGAAAAGCTGATGTGTGCTGACTGGCAGCAGTTCATCCAAATTTCAGCCTCAAGTTTTCTCCAGCACTGCTTGGATTGGGTAGATGCAGTAGCGTAGCACTGGAGGGGGCATGGGGGTGGTTGCCCCGAATGCAAGATTGTTAGGGGACACGAAATTTCAGCTCCCACTGCTGCCTCAATACAGCTGTGCACTTCTGTCACTGGGCTCAGTTGAAAACAGCATTTCCAGGCAAACCAGGAAGGGACCTCTCCAGACAACAGAATGACATCTTCCTTCCTTATCCCTGCAGCTGCAATCTCCCGTGTGAAGCAGACACTGTTAGACAGTCAAATGCGCATGTGTTCTCCGTCTGTTTCTCTCCACGCAGCCCCGGGCAATGGCAAACCACGCTATGCCATTGGGTAGATGAACTAATGGTCCTTTGTGTTTCAAATGACGGCCATAACTTAGCTATGTGAACTTAGGCAAGCCATATCTGTAGCATGGGGATATCATCACTCACCTACCCTTAAGGATTGTGAGATGGTCACCCGGGAAGAATGGCAGATGAAGGTGATGGAATACATGGAACTGGCTGAGACGACTGGCAGAATCCGGGACCAAGGAGAAGAGTTGGTGGAAGAAGATTGGAAAAAATTTAAAGTTTATCTTCAAAAATATTGCAAAATTAAGGACTCTTAGAAAGATGTTGGGAAAAGGAAATTATGTGGTTTTAGTAGAAATGACATAAAGGATTAAGTAAAAATGAGTTGGTGAAAGAGAGAATGTAAAATTATAGTATATTAAGACAAATTATTAAAATAAAAATAAGGTTGGAAGGATTTGCTGAAACAACAAATTGAATTAGAATACAAAAATGGGAGGTGTGAGGAGGTCAAGGAAATAAGTGAATGTAAGTAAGTGATGTACAGGTTTGACTTGTTTTTTTATCTTTTTTCTTCTGTTTTCTGGTTTTTGAGGATGTTTTTTCTTTTATTACTATTATTGATTGTTATTACTCTTTCCTCTTTTCTGTAATCTTTAAAACCTTAATAAAAATCTATTTTTTTAAAAAAGAATTGTGAGATGGACAACGGATGCTGAGGTGCACTGAGCATTCTAATGAGGTGTGTGTTTGTCTGTCTGTATGCATGCATGCATGCATGCATGCATGCATGTATGTATGTACACGCAAACACACAGCATTAATGTGCCATGGAACAGGCTTGACCATTTTAAAACTCCCACAACCAGCACAATAAAGGCCAAAATGTAAATAAAAGAAAAGCTTTCATCCCTTTGGAAAACCCAAGATCAAGTGTTCTAATGGGAGGGCTGCTTGTCTCTTGTAAGCCTCTATTAGTTTTGGCACTGCCAAGGCCATTCTGTTAGGAGAAGACTAATTATTGGGTTTTGTTATGTTATCCAGCCAGGCAACAGAATGATCAGCTTCCAACAAACCACTCTGCCTTCCAGAAATATTCACGTCGGGGGTTTCATTTCTCTTAACCCAATCGCTGTTTTTATATTTTCGGGAGATCTTTTTCTTTCTTTCTTTTTTTTTAAGGGGGAAAACATCTGCATAATCCGAATGGGGGGAAATAATAAAGGACTGATTGGAAACAAAAGTAACGTAACCGAGAGGAGGCTGGTGTAGGAGTGGGAGTATTGCTAACCCATAAAAGCCAGGCGTGAGGTAAGCAAAATGAAGAGGCTTTGGGCATCCTGCCAATGGAAGCCTTGGTGGACGTATCTTTTTTCAATAATGAACTCCCACTAGGGCCCGCACTTTATGAGTCTGACACATCTAAATTACATTCCGCAACATTTTAAATGTTGAAATAATAGGATAAATTCAGAGCAATTAGAGAGCATATGGAATACTGCCTTTCTGATGGTATATGCAGAAGCATCTTGTGTCAGCTCTATCAGATTTAAGACCCCCAGTGCTTGCAATGATCCGATCTGTGGTGATAAATGGACACAGTGGTGCAAAGGGAGAGCTCTGAGCTCAGGCTGAGACATGGGAAGGAAATCTGCATTGCAGTCGGTTGGGGGGTGGACCTGTCTCCCTTTGTTCCAAAGGAGTATGAAAATGAGGCTGAGATCCTCAGCCCAATCAAAGGCCATTGTTTTACCAGGTCAGTGTCTTCAAAGTGGTGCTTTTTCGTATTCTCACCTGGCACTGCTGCCTTAGGATGAATGCCCTGTAGAAAACCCCAATTAACCTTCAGCTGACAATAAGACACTTAAATCATCGAGTTTCTTTTCTTTTCAAATGAACAAAGCAGTGTGTGTGTGTGTGTGTGTGTGTGAGAGAGAGAGAGAGAGAGAGAGAGAGAGAATGTTCACAGCATTAAAAGCGGGTCACGTCCTTTTGATGACAGAAAACTATATGTGCTTTGGTGAGTGCTATTAAAATAAATCAGCAGTCCCGCTGAATAGAATCAAGGCCTAAGCATCAGGACAGATTAACAAAAGAGCAACAACACCAGGCAGGTTTGAGGCGGGTTTTTGTATGTATGTTGGCTGTTATTTTCTATCGATTGAGGATTATTCTACACTCTACAAGCTACAAAGGCATATCAGGAGTGTCTGCTCACAAAGGTTCATAGAATTGTAGAGCTGGAAGGGACCCTGGGGGTCATCTAGTCCAACCCCCTGCAATGCAGAAATCTCAACAAAAGCATCCAGCTATTTATATCCTCAAGCTGCAAGGCACAATAGTGTGGGCTGCTTGCTCCTTGCCTCCTGCCTCTCAACCCTAAAGCCATGTTCTTAGGAGGATTATTGACACTGCTCTCTTGCTGAGGTGGCCATTCCCTCTATATGTCTGTAGGTGGAAATACTAAATCTTTTAAAAAACAAAATCACACACACAAAAACACAGAGGCATCACCTGTCCAAACATCAGGCTATCCTCCTGTCTCCTCTTCCCTCTAAGGTAAAGGTAAAGGGACCCCTGACCATTAGGTCCAGTCGTGGCCGACTCTGGGGTTGCAGCGCTCATCTCGCTTTATTGGCCGAGGGAGCCGGCGTACAGCTTCCGGGTCATGTGGCCAGCATGAGTAAGCCGCTTCTGGCGAACCAGAGCAGCGCACGGAAACGCCGTTTACCTTCCTGCCAGAGCGGTACCTATTTATCTACTTGCACTTCGTGCTTTCGAACTGCTAGGTTGGCAGGAGCTGGGACTGAGCAACGGGAGCTTACCCCGTTGCGGGGATTCGAACCACCGACCTTCTGATTGGCAAGTCCTAGGCTCTGTGGTTTAGCCCACAGCGCCACCCATGTGATGTATGGAAGTGAGAGCTGGACCATAAAGAAGGCTGATCGCCAAAGAATTGATGCTTTTGAATTATAGTGCTGGAGGAGACTCTTGAGAGTCCCATGGACTGCAAGAAGAGCAAACGTATCCATTCTGAAGGAAATCAGCCCTGAGTGCTCACTGGAGGGGCAGATCCTGAAGCTGAGGCTCCAATACTTTGGCCACCTCATGAGAAGAGAAGACTCCCTAGAAAAGACCCTGATGTTGGGAAAGATGGAGGGCACAAGGAGAAGGGGTCGACAGAGGACGAGATGGTTGGACAGTGTTCTCAAAGCTACCAGCATGAGTTTGACCAAACTGTGGGAGGCAGTGGAAGACAGGAGTGCCTGGCGTGCTCTGGTCCATGGGGTCACGAAGAGTCGGACACGACTAAACGACTAAACAACAACAATAATGAGCTAGGTGGAGGAATTATCTGACCGAGTACAAGGTAGTGCTATGCCAACACCTGTTCTCCAATTTCTTGAAAGTTTGCCTCTTTGGTGCATGAGGTTTCTGGGTTTTTCTCCCCTACCTCTTTCACAAGGCGCTTCAGAATTTCGTAGTGGTTTTAGTGGGCATAGGGTTCAGTTTATTTTATCGCTGTGAGATGGCTGAGGACAGTATGCGATTTTCTATTTCCTTTAAACATTTCTCCAGTGCCCCGCACCCTCCCTGCATCTGAAAAAGTACCATGGAAAGAGTTCCTTCAAAATGTCTCTCCTGGGCTTTAACTGAAGCTTGGGAGGCTGAGATCTACATGCTTGCCGGTTCTATTTTTGAAGAAAGTTTTTCCTTTTCCCTCTTTTTAAAAAACTGTTAATTTCTTTCAAAGCCAAAAGACTTCACTTTTTAATTTTAACAATGAACAGCTGCTGGGTGCATTGTAGGCAGACTCCCTGCTGTCCTTCAATTACAGGAAAATGTAATGGAGAACGTCAGGAAGCATGGCACCCAGGGAGGCTGCAGAAGGTAACCAGAGAGATGACTTGAAGACCAGAAGAAAGGACACCTACAAAACCCCTTGGTCACTTCAAAATAAGGTAAGCATAACGAAACTCTCAGACCCCACCAATGAGAATTTTGCTGATTTATTCCCTCTCCTTTGATCATTTTTGAATGTAATTCCTTTTGTCATTAATTGACAGAGAGTGGTCAAAACATAGAATAAATTCTCAGCAAAGGTAAAGGTAAAGGGACCCCTGACCATTAGGTCCAGTCGTGACCGACTCTGGAGTTGCGGTGCACATCTCGCTTTATTGGCCGAGGGAGCCGGCGTACAGCTTCCGGGTCATGTGGCCAGCATGACTAAGCCGCTTCTGGTGAACCAGAGCAGCGCACAGAAACGCCGTTTACCTTCCCGCTGGAGCGGTACCTATTGATCTACTTGCACTTTGACGTGCTTTCGAACTGCTAGGTTGGCAGGAGCAGGGACCGAGCAACGGGAGCTCACCCCGTCGCGGGGTTTTGAACCGCCGACCTTCTGATCGGCAAGTCCTAGGCTCTGTGGTTTAACCCCCAGCGCCACCCGCGTCCCATAATTCTCAGCAAAGCACTAGTAAAAAGCAGCTTCCTACATACCTGCTGCACTCTTTCTGGGCATCCCTTCACCGAAGGAGGGACACCAGGCTAACCTTCTGCCTTGTCCTATCTGCCACCTGTCTGCTCCAGGCATTTGACAGGAATTTGTATCTGAGTGCCCGAGAGTCTGGCCATGATAGTTCAAAAGCACCAGGTAAGGTGATGGTTTGCAAGTCTGTGGGTGGGAATGGAGACATTGGAGCAAAGGAAGCCGATTGCAGAGTGGAGACGCTGGTGGCATTTATTCAACAGAGCTACAAACACTTTGGGCTGTTTCCAAAATGCTGACCCATTTCTGCAAGCCTCTGTGCCTTCCATATTGAACTCTGCCAACTCCACAGAAAGCCAAAATTACGACTGTCCTGCCCTCTCCCTATTAAAATGTTAACTGATACGTTCAACACTCACATTCTAACCAACACCCTTGAATGTAGCAAATTAAGGATGCAAAGGTGGAAATATCTCTGGCATCTATTAGGGGCCACCTGTCCTTGGGTTTGTACTAGCTCTCTTTCCGCAGATGAAATATTGCCACATATTAATTATCTCCCCAATCCAAAGGCCTGGGAAACATTATACCAGAAGAACCGTCAATCTATAATAAAATGTTTGGCTTCTCTGTCAGTTTAAATGTCTTCAGGGAATGGGTTCCTAAGCCTTGTTTAGAGGCAAGCAATCTTTTGTTCAAATTCTGCTGCAAAAATTTCCAGGAAGATTGACTTTTCTACCTGGGTGTCCACCAAACTTCAACTACCCTCCTAAATCAAGAGGCTCTCATTTCAGTGGCGGGCTGAATTCTGCTAAGTTATGGTACCTCCTGAGACTTCAGTTACATGGTGGACCACAGTGCACATTTGAGGCTTCCTGCACCAAACCATCATGCTGTCATGCAAGCAAAGAGGTTTCAGACATGCAGATGTCATATAATCTGCATCTAAAGATTGGAGCAGACTCTTGCCTCCATGTAATAATAATAATAATAGTAATAATAATAATAATAATAATAATAATAATAATAATAATAATTTATTATTTATATCCTGACCATCTGGCTGGGTTTCCCCAGCCACTCTGGGCGGCTTCCAGCAGAACACTAAAATACAATAACCTATTAAACATTAAAAGCTTCCCTAAACAGGGCTGCCTTCAGATGTCTTCTAAAAGTCTGGTAGTTGTTGTTCTCTTTGACATCTGGTGGGAGGGTGTTCCACAGGGCAGGTGCCACTACCGAGAAGGCCCTCTGCCTAGTTCCCTGTAACTTGGCTTCTCGTAGCGAGGGAACCACCAGAAGGCCCTTGGCACTGGACCTCAGTGTCTGGGCAGAATGATGGGGGTGGAGACGCTCCTTCGGGTATACTGGACCGAGGCTGTTTAGGTCTTTAAAGGTCTCCACCAACACTTTGAATTGTGCTTGGAAACGTACTGGGAGCCAGTGTAGGTCTTTCAAGACCGGTGTTATATGGTCTTAACAGCTGCTCCCAGTCACCAGTCTAGCTGCCGCATTCTAGATTACTTGTAGTTTCCGGGTCAGCTTCAAAGGTAGCCCCACGTAGACTGCATTGCAGTAGTCCAAGCGAGAGATAACTAGAGCATGCACCACTCTGGCAAGACAGTCTGCGGGCAGGTAGGGTCTCAGCTTACGTACCAGATGGAGCTGATAAACAGCTGCCCTGGACACAGAATAGACCTGTGCCTCCATGGACAGCTGTGAGTCCAGAATGACTCCCAGGCTGCGCACCTGGTCTTTCAGGGGCACAGTTACCCCATTCAGGACCAGGGAGTCCTCCACACCTACCTGCCTCCTGTGCCCCAAAAACAGTACTTCTGTCTTGTCAGGATCTGTTAGTCTGTTAGTCACCATCCACCCTCCAAAACTTTTTTTTTTAAAATAATATTTATTAAAGGTTTTTTGATTACAACACACAAAGAAAAACATACAAAAATATCACATATCATAACATATTTTCTTGTCTTCTTTGGACTTCCTCACATCTCCCGCTCCTGCGTTCCAAATTAATAGAAATTAAGCCAGCAATTTATCACCTTATCCCCACCTTACAATCTAATTTTCCAGTGTTATATCTTAAAATTTTAGATATGTTTATTTCGCTCTTTAAAACATTAAACTTAGCCTAATAATTATCTAAAAATTTGATTTTTTCATGAATTTAACTTATCTTCATAGTTCACTTCGTCTGTTTCAATGGTGCCAAATTGTTTATGATCAAACATCCTGCTTAACATTCATACAATTTACAATACTTTTGCAAATAAATCTTAAATTTTTTCCAGTCTTCTTCCACCGTCTCCTCTCCCAAGTCTCGGATTCTGCCTGTCATCTCAGCCAGTTCCATATAGTCTATCAGTTGCATCTGCCATTCTTCCAGTGTGGGTAGATCTTGAGTTTTCCAATGGTTAGCAACGAGTATCCTTGCTGCTGTTGTTGCATACATAAAAAATGTTCGATCCTTCTTTAACACCCCTTGGCCAACAATACCCTTTTGGAGGGTGCTGAATGAGAACTATAAAAAGAGATGAAAAGGAACTCTTAGATGTTCTGTAATGTCTCATTATAATGCGGTACTGGAGAGAGGGGGGAACACCCCATTTTTTCCATTGGCTAGAGCTCTTCACACCCATAGATGACATCTAGTGTAAAAATATCACAGCCTTCTCATACAACAATGGATTGCATGGTGGCATGAAGGCACTTGCTTCACCTTCAAGCCTGAGAGTCTCTCCTGCTTCCCAAGAGGGCAAGGAAGTAGGGAGGGCAGCATGGTGCAAACGTACTAGCAGGAGCACCAAATTTGCTTGGCTTGTGCATTTGCACTGCAATTCCCCCCCCACACACACACCTGTAAATAGCAGTGATTCACCTGCCAGGAGGTCAGGTAACCTCCACCCCCATCTCCCAGTATCTCCTACAAGTTCCATAAAAGGTAAAGGGACCCCTGACCATTAGGTCCAGTCATGACCGACTCTGGGGTGGCGGCGCTCATCTCGCTTTATTGGCCGAGGGAGCCAGCATACAACTTCCGGGTCATGCGGCCAGCATGAATAAGCCGCTTCTGGCGAACCAGAGCAGCACACGGAAACGCCGTTTACCTTCCCGCTGGAGTGGTACCTATTTATCTACTTGCACTTTGACGTGCTTTCGAACTGCTAGGTTAGCAGGAGCAGGGACCGAGCAACGGGAGTTCACCCAGTCGCAGGGATTCGAACCGCTGACCTTCTGATCAGCAAGTCCTAGGCTCTGTGGTTTAACCCACAGCGCCACCCGCGTCATGCCTATAAAAACCATAACACACATGTGTCACTTGGGGATGGAAGATAATTTTGTATTTTTAAACCAGTCAACCTAATTCACATATACCAGGCTAATACACAGGTCAGAATACACATATTCTTCAGATTTTCCCCTTCTCCAAATAGTGTGAGAGTTGCCAGCTCAAAAAATGTACCAAAATGAATGTTTTGGGATAAAATAGGTTCAGAAATGCATCCATTTATTACGCAATATGTAGAACCTAAATGTTTGGTCAAAGAAATCTGCAAGGAACATTTGCGTGATTTCTATGGGTGTAGGATCTTCCAGAACAGTGGCATAGAGCATTGTTCCCCAAATTCCGCCCCCCCAGAAGACCACTTGAAAATTGCTAAGGTTCTTGGCAGACCACTTAATGATTTTTCTGCCTGTTGCACTGCCCTAGATGTGGTATGATTTTAATTGCATTTTAAATTGCTTATCTTATTTCTAGTGGGCTGCATTTTATTGTATCCCATGGAATTAAAATTGTAATACAGTATAAGAAAGGAAAGGAGCAGTGAAATACTATTAAAATCAGTATCAGTATTTAATGGAATGGAAGTGCCATCTCCTGTCATCAACCAGAAATCCACAGACACACTGTAGACTACCTGACTGAAGCTTGCAAACCGCTGGTGGTCCATAGACCATAGATTGGGAACCCATGGCTTATACGTATACAGACAGGAGACTTTGGCTATAGATTGCTGCAACAGTCTCTCTTAATCATTTCAGCTTAAGCTTACACCATTAACCAATGAAATCTATACTGAGTTTAACCATTTCAATTCTGGAACCACCAGAAGACTGGTATTTCGCATATGAGACTGGGAAGAGGAAGGTGGTTTTCACAGATGAGCGTACAGTATACCTTTCCGAATGGGGACAGGCTGGAATGCTGCTGATCTCTGGTGATTCATTCAGTACCCACAGGAAATGTCTCTGAAAGCAGGTCTCAAACTGTGCCAACCAAATGAATAGATGAGCGCTCCAGAGAGAGAGCCCCCTTTCTCCCTCCAATCTCTATCAAACTAAGCTCTCTCTCTCCCCCTCTCTCTCTCTCTCTCTCTCTCTCTCTCTCTCCAGCTGAAAGAATTATTGCCCCACTCTGTGCACAGAGACACATCGGAACAATGCCTGTCCCCTTCGAGGCTGAATTTAGAAAATCAGCTCGATATATTTAGGGCCCTGGCGTCTCTGTGCAACAAGAGCTTTGGAGCAGCAGGCGTAGCATAAAGCTCTTAAAAGGCTACAGGCACTGTGAATGCAATTCTCCTAACAATGGCTAATCCCTCCTCTTACAGTAATCTGCCCTCCTGCGTTCCACCTACCCCCCCCCCACCTCCCACCCCCACCATCTCTTCCAATTCACTCTCTGGAAGTGTTCCTTGCAAAAGGGCATTTCAGCTTCAAGGGAGCATGATTAAGGAAAGGCTAAATACTGCTACATTAATACAATTTGTTCCCATTTCCAGGAAACATCATGTCTGAAGGAGGTAATCCATTAGTGGCTCGTTTCACTGTTTAAAAACACACACTGGTATAATATGTGCGCTTTCTGTAGATTTGGCGCTCCGTTGTGGTCTCAACCTTGACCCGGCAACAGCGTTTCAATGAGCAAGGGGGCTGGTTATATTTACTTGTTTCTCGAAGATCGGATTCTATTGAGGGGGCTGATAATGAGAGCTCCATTCAGCACCACCTGTGGAGATGGGTCCTTTGTACAAGTCTGAAATGGGGAGACCCATTCATCAGGATAATAGCCACACGTACACAATCTATAACTGAATGAATATAATGCGTTCCACACAGGCTTCATTGAAAGGAGCCTCTCATTCACTTTTGGTAAGCTATCGCTGAGCACAGACAGTAGAGGATACAACCGAATGCAGGAGGCAAGGCAGGTTGTTCTTCCTGCTTTTGTTTCACTTGTTAAAAGTCAATTAACATTGACTCTGAGATCAGGAACACATCCACACCCGGCCATCTTTGAAAAGTGCTTTCAGACTAAATCGGAAGGGGAGGAAACGATGTGTTTTTGTTGAACGGAACAATATGCCATGATGGGTTTAAAGGGCCAGCTGAGCTCCTCGCCTCATGTATCCTGCACACAATCATGTGATCCTGTCAACTTTGGAAGGGAATCAGCATGAGCAGCACATCAGGGAGCATTAACTTGATCCACAGAATGAGTGTGCCCCGGGAGATGCAACCAGTGTTAGAAACTGAGATATGAAAGCTAGGAGCTTCTAAATGGTACCTTAGGCCTAGGTTATGGGTGCAACAACAGAATGCCTAGGTGTGCTTTTTATAACAAGAATACAAAGCTGAAAATGAGTGAACTGCAGCTAAAATATTATGTTCATTTCCCACATGGTCTAGACCTTCCCCTGCCCACCTCTCTAATATTCTTAAGAGGGTCTCTTCCCAGTCTTCAGAGAGTGGCTGGAAGTGGGGAGGCAGAAAAAGGTCCTCTTTTTCTCCCACTCTGCAGTTTTAATCTGAAATCTTAGGCGCAGTACGGCGCCCAGAGCTCAGAAACAGCTCTCACTAATGAAATTCTCTGTCGCAAAATGCGCCTAGAACAATGGAAGTTTCGAACACTGGATACAACAGAAAGCTCTTCTGCTCACTTCACCAAAACTATTCACTGACATGTTGGAGCAAATTTCTCCAAATAAGCACATTTGTGCATGCAGTAATTTTTCCAAGCATTTTGTATGCTATTTTCACTAATATATTAAGCATACTTTACTCCATATATATGCATTTGTGTAAACATTGCAAAATTTTGAGATGTGCATATTTCAAATGATGACTGTGTTTCAGTGCTCATCCTGTTTCAGAAACTCTGAATTTTATAAATTCAACCTTCAAATGTGAACTGAATCACATTTTTCTCCTGTTCTTAGAGTGTCAGTTACTGACCCTTGTCCGGAGATGGAAGCCAACTAGCTATGAAACTAACATGTATGTTATTCTTCTTTGTGGCTTTTTGCATAGTTGATTCTTCTAATGTTATCATGTTTAACTGTGTGGATGGCCTAGCTTCTCTTTTGCTTTAGAAACCTTAAAACCATGCCTCCCCCCCCCCCCGCCCTGTGTAGGTATTCTCCAGAACATACTACTTCTTAAACAAATATAAATTTTCCAAGAAGTGTTCCTTAGAGCAATAGGGAGAAGGGACAGATGAAGTAATTACTGATTTGCTTAAAATGAGCAAAATTAAATAATTATCACACTTGCTTCTTTAATCGCACCATGTTGAACAACAAACAGAGCATGTTATTTTCACACTTTGGGATTTGTTTTTACTACAGTTACCAACAACAGTTGTTGACTAAAAGGGGGGATTAAGGTGAATTGCAAAGCATCCTTGATTGAGAAGAAATGGTATAAAACTGGATAGTATGACTGGACCAAGATTGTGGGTTCGAAACAAACACATCTATACAAGCTATGAGAGTCAAACCAGCTATCAGGAATTGCATAAGGAGAAGCCCACTGGATCAGACCAAAGGTCCATGTAGTCTGGTATTATGTTTCTCACTGGAAGGATAACACCCAGGAAAGAAATATGGTAGTCCCCCAAACACCTATTATTCAGCAATAGATTGATTCTGAACAAGAAGGCTCCATTTAGCTTTCACATCTAGTACCCTTGATAGATCCATCTTCCATGGATTTGTCCAGTCCATTTTCAAAGAATTTTAGAGGTGCAATGTCATAGACTGGCTGGACACAGAGGAATCTTGGTAGACACCAGGTGGAGAACCCCAAGGGGAAGAAAACTCAGAGCCCGGGGATTGGTGGTGGGACAACGATGAGTGGTCAGAAGGAGAAGATTGGGAAAAGAAAATATCAGAAGCTGAAGACGTAACAGGGTTTAGTGAGCAGGGAGAGTCTGTGGCAGAGAGAAGTCCAGAATCAGAAGCGAATCTGCAAGCTGGGGAGTAAGGAGGCCAAGAGGCAGGATGGTGAAGAAACCAAAGTGTTTCCCCCTTCTGCTACAACCAGCTCCCCTCCCTCCCTGATCTCCCAGGACCAGAAGAGGAATGAAGTGGGAGGAGAAAAGACAGGCACGTTGGCATAGTCTCAGATTGCTTGGAAAGGACCTAGGGAAAGAGGAGGCTTAGGCAGTGTGATGGAACTGGTCACACTGCCCTAACTCTGCCTCTGCTCTGCCAATGAAACTCTGGGAAGTTCTTGCTTTTTCTCCCCAGTTCAGCTCCAGAACTGAACATGGATTTGTGTGAGACAGTATGGGGGCATACTAGGGGTTATGCTGTCATGGCTAAAATGGCCGCTGTTTCTTTAATGCGAATAAAGCTGGGTCAGCATGACTCAGCGGCCTGCACCAAGTTGTATATATAGAGTGAGAAATGTTAGTAGGTTGCTGAGGCTGGTGTTTGGGTTGGTTGGTTGGTTAGTGCTGGTGTGTATAGTTATTCAGTCATGTTTTGCACAAAGACCTTTAAGAATAAAACTCTGCAAGGATATTCTTGTGGACTCTTTTATGCAGACAAGGGTCCAAGGACCAGGCTGAAGAGACAAAGGGAGGTCAGAACCCTTTCCTTCTTTTTTTTTGCTTTTTACAAAAACTGACAGGTTATGGGCCCAGTGTTTCTGAGCATGTGCAGAGTGCAAAATGACTGACAGCATCTGAGCAGGGAGCTGGTGAGTCCTGGTGGTGTATGAAGCCAGTGGCTGTGCGTTGGAGCAGTTGGTGACAAGCTGTAACTGTCTGCAGTGACGCTGGAGCGGCTAGGATCTGAGGATCAGCAAAAGCACTCAGTGTCGGCTGCTGGAACAGTTTGAACTGCTAGAGGACCACAGCAGGCAACTCACAGAGCGGCTACACCAGTTGCAGGGCCAGGCGGGACCTGAGGGTCAACAGAGGCAGCAGCTAGAAGCCGATGAGTGCCAGCCAGGACTATCCAGTCAGACTCTAAAGAGAGAGTCAGGAGAGATTGCTGGAGACCCCACAGAAGGGGCTCAGCAAGCACCAGCAGAGATGGCAGATTTCCAGTCTTCCCAAGTTGTAAATTTTGGGGGAGGCATCCCTTTAGAACTTCTCTCAGAAAACAACTGGCTGAGTTGGTCAATTAAAATGCAGCAGTTGTTAAGGAGAGATGGACTATGGGACTGTGTTGAAACTGAGGTTTCGAGACGGGACTCTGCTGAGAAAAACGGCTAGATGAAAGGGCTCGTGTCCAAATTATGTTGTGTTTGAGCAACTCTCAGTTATTGCATGTAGCAAATGCCAGCACAGCGTTTGAGTGCTGGAATTTATTAAGGGCAATGCATGTCAGAGAAACTGCTGGAACTATAATTTCTCTGACCAGAAGGCTGTTCAGGACTGTTATGAAAGAAGGTGAGTTTGGCAACTCATCTTCAAACGCTGAAATCTCTGTTTCTTCAACTACAGCAGAGAGGTAAGCGTTATGATGAGACTGACCAAACCTACATTATCCTTTCAAGTTTGCCTGAAAGCTGGTTGCCCGTGATTAACAGCATGGAGAGTATGCGTCCCCGAGATCTGACCCTTGAGTATGTGGTTGGAAGATTGACCAAAGAAGCAGAAAGAAGGTCAGATAGACAGGCTGAACTCCAAGAGTGGAGGAGTTACAGTCGAGGGGGCCAGCAGCAGAATCTGCCAATGGAGCAACGCCAAGGTTTGGACTTGGCCATGGCAGTGAGGAGATGCTATAGATGCAACCAACCCGGGCATCTCCAACGTCAATGCAGGGCAAGACTTCCAGGAGACGACGTGAAGCAGAGACAGCAATCGAAGCAGAAACGTAAGCAGAAGGAGTTCTCTTCAGGGAAGAAGAACACGCGTTCTGCTCAGTTTGTGTCTGCATTTTCTCGAGAGGAGAGGAAGATACCTCGAGGAACATGGTTGCTGGACTCTGGCAGCAGCAGGATTATCTGCAACAGTCGGGAGGACTTTAAGACCCTGGGGAAGCCAGCCGATGGAAAAGACTCAGTCTATCTTGCTGATGGTCATAGAAGCAAGATTGATGTCCAGGGAACATGTTTCCTGCAGTGCTTGAACACTACTCTACCAGAGACTCTGTTTGTCAGCAGTTTGGACTATTGTTTACTGTCTGTAAGCTGTTTGATTAATGCAGGGTATAGTGTTAACTTCACACAGGATGGCTGTCTGATAAAGAATGGAACTCAGGTATGTGGCCATGCAAAGTTGGGAAATGGGTTAGATGTAATGCAGGACAAACCTGTTAAAGCAGCCCAAGTGGTTCAGGATAATTTGCCAGTTCATAAGGGGTGTGTACATGAACTGCACAGAAAACTGGGCCACGCCAATTTCCGTGTGCTTTCAGAGATCCAAAAGGTGTGCAAGAACCTTAAAGTAAATAGCTGTAACTGTTTCCTAGATTGCAATATATGTAAAATGGCCAAATCTAAGAGGAAGCCTGTGGCTTCTAAAAGTGACAGAGTATCTAAAGAGGTTTTAGAACTTGTCCATTGTGACGTGATAGGCCCTTTTCCACAGAAGACTGAAGGGGGCACCAGATATGCTTTTCTGGTAATAGATGATAAATCACGTTTTAGTTGGTTGTTTTTGTTAAAGCAGAAATCTGAGTGTTTCCCCACATTCAGAGAATGGGTTGCCCAAGCTGAAAAGCTCTTCGCTCGCCCTGTTGTGCAGTTGCAAACAGATAGGGGCGGAGAATTTCTGAACAAACAATTTGGGACATGGTTGCGACGTAAGGGGGTCACTCATCGCTTGACTAACCCTTATAGCCCTGCTGAAAATGGTCTGTGTGAAAGACATGGGGCTGTAATACAGTCAGTAAAAGACTGCCTGCTAGTGGATGCAGGATTGGGTCACAACCATAGGCTGTGGGGCGAGGCTCTTCTTACAGCGAACTTTTTGATTAATAGAACCTGGTCTAGCTCTATAAAAGATACTCCTTATCGTGTGTTGTTTGGGAAAGAACCAGAGTGGACAATGCTCCATAATTGGGGTGCTTGGGCACATGTAAATATCCCCGAAGCTCAGCGCCAGAAAGGGGGTGCTAGAGCGCAGAGACTGCGGTTTGTGGGATATCAGTCCTATGGCAAAGGGTGGCATTTCAATCTAGGCCCAGGACGCGTGGTTCTGTCACAAAGCGCAGACTTTGCTGACCAGGACAGATGGACTGCGATCCATGCCAACCCAGATTGCCTACTGCCCCTGCAAGTAAGAGAAGAGGCTTCTTCTCAGCAATTGGCAACACAGGAGCAGGAGGAGGAGGAGGCACAGATTTCTCCAAAAGATGTGGCAATAGATAATACTTCTCTAGAGGAAGAGGAAGAAGAGCCAGAGATAGGGGGGGAGAAGAAGTAGTTGTGCCTAGGCGCTCCCAGCGTTCAAACAAGGGTGTACCTCCTCAACGTTTGACCCTAGGAGGAGTGAGAGTATGCAGTGTGAGTTGTGTGGAACCACAAAGTTATAATGAAGTCTTAGACTTACCCCCTGGGGAACGTGCTTTGTGGGAACACGCTATGAAAGAAGAAATGGACTCTTTTAAACGTAACAAAGTGTTTGAGGTCATAATGACGCCACCTGGTGGCAGAGTGGTGTCATGCAAGTGGGTTTATAAAAGGAAAACCCTTGCATCTGTGGAACCACGTTTTCGAGCCAGATTAGTAGCCAGAGGGTTCACTCAGATTAAAGGGGAGAGTTATGATGAAGTGTTTTCTCCCACTGTAAAGAGTGAAACTTTTCATTTAATGCTTTCCATTGCTGCTGTAAGACAATTAGCAGTGCACCATTTTGATGTTGATGCTGCATATCTGCATGCAAATTTAGACCATGAAGTGTTAATGAGACAACCCCCTGGGTTTGAAGAGGGGAATGGTGCAGTCTGGCGTTTGAAAAAGGCTGTTTACGGTCTCAAACAAAGTGGACGGTGTTGGAACCAGTGTTTAAATGAAGCCCTTGTAAAACTTGGATTTAAAAGGAGTGTGGCTGATCCATGCCTGTACACCAAGGGGACAAATATCTAATGCTCTTAGTCTTTGTTGATGATTTGCTTGTAGCAGGGAGTTCCACAGATGAGATCCAGAAGCTCACAAGTCAACTGGAAAAGAGGTTTAAGCTTAAAGCCTTAGGGCCTATAAGCAATTACTTGGGGGTAGAAGTAAGGCAGGAAGCTGATGGAAGCTTCCTATTGAGCCAGAAAGAGAAAATTCTTCATTTGATAGAGCAGTTTGGCATGGAAAACTGCAAGCCAATTCAGACTCCCATGACACCAGATTTCCCAAAGACAGTGTGTGATGATGAATTTGATCAGCCTGAGTTGTATCACTCAAAAATAGGATCACTGTTGTATTTAAGCCAAAGGTCAAGGCCAGACATTGCATGTGCTACAAATGTTCTGAGCCAACGTGGATCTAAACCCAGTACTGCCGATTGGTGTGCTTTGAAAAGGCTTATCAGATATCTAAAGGGGACATTAAATGTATATTTAAAGATATCTAGTACACAAGATGAAAAACTAGAAGTGTTTGTTGATGCGAACTTGGGAAGCTGTGTAGCTACCAGAAAATCTACAAGTGGAATGGTTATGATGTTTGCCAATTCCATAATTGGATGGAGGTCAAAGAAACAAGGATTTGTTGCAACCTCATCCTGTGAGGCAGAATATGGGAGCCTGTCGCTAGCATGCAATGAAATCCTGTGGTTTATACAAATACTAAAAGATCTAGATTGTAAAGTTGATTTGCCTATCCAAGTGTATGAAGATAGCCAATCGTGCATTGCATTAGTGGGCTCAGAAATAATGAAATCCGCATCCAAACATTTTGCTATCCGTCATGCGAATGTTAGAGATTGTGTACAGAATGGGATAATCAAACTGGAGTATTGTCAATCACAAGATAATATTGCTGATTTGTTTACCAAGCCTTTGCCAGCAACATGCCATAATGAATTGATGACAAAACTGGGTTTATGTATATAATGTATGTATGTATTGTTTCTGTTGGGGTTTTTTGCATTTAAGAAACAGAAGGGGTGTCACGGCTAAAATGGCCGCTGTTTCTTTAATGCAAATAAAGCTGGGTCAGCATGACTCAGCGGCCTGCACCAAGTTGTATATATAGAGTGAGAAATGTTAGTAGGTTGCTGAGGCTGGTGTTTGGGTTGGTTGGTTGGTTGGTTGGTTGGTTGGTTGGTTGGTTAGTTAGTTAGTTAGTTAGTTAGTTAGTTAGTTAGTTAGTGCTGGTGTGTATAGTTATTCAGTCGTGTTTTGCACAAAGACTTTTAAGAATAAAACTCTGCAAGGATATTCTCGTGGACTTTTTTATGCAGACAAGGGTCCAAGGACCAGGCTGAAGAGACAAAGGGAGGTCAGAACCCTTTCCTTCTTTTTCTTGCTTTTTACAAACACTGACATATGCATACTTCCTATGCACCTAATAGCTTGGGCTGATTCATCTGCTGATATAATATCCAGTTCGGTTCTATCCTAGTGACTATTGCTTCATCTTGTGGTGGTTAACTGCCTTGGTGGCCTGTTCCTGTGCCTTTGACACAACCTGATCAGAAGAAATTAGTAGCTGAAGCTTTTATGACCTGAGCTAACTAGGTTATCGAGGGACGCAGGTGGCGCTGTGGGTTAAAGCCTCAGTGCCTAGGGCTTGCCGATCGAAAGGTCGGCGGTTCGAATCCCTGCGGCTGGGTGCGCTCCCGCTGCTCGGTCCCAGCGCCTGCCAACCTAGCAGTTCGAAAGCACCTCCGGGTGCAAGTAGATAAATAGGGACCGCTTACCAGTGGGAAGGTAAACGGCGTTTCCGTGTGCGGCTCTGGCTCTGGCTCTGGCTCTGGCTCTGGCCAGAGCAGCGATGTCATGCTGGCCACGTGACCCGGAAGTGTCTCCGGACAGCGCTGGCCCCTGGCCTCTTAAGTGAGATGGGCGCACAACCCCAGAGTCTGTCAAGACTGGCCCGTACGGGCAGGGGTACCTTTACCTTTTTAACTAGGTTATCACCTGCTAATGTCTGCCCCTCAATCTGCTGTGAGAGAGAAACAGGAGTAGGAGCCAGTGGAAAAATTGGCAACTCTATAGCCAATATTAAAAGAAGAAGAGGAGTTTGGATTTGATATCCTGCTTTATCACTACCCGAAGGAGCTAACAATCCCCCACAACAAACACTCTGTGAGGTGAGTGGGGCTGAAAGACTTCAAAGAAATGTGACTAACCCAAGGTCACCCAGCAGCTGCATGTGGAGGAGCGGGAACACGAACTCGGTTCACCAGATTACGAGTCTACCACTCTTAACCACTATACCACACTGGCACACTAGCTGCCTGATTCTGTGTAACTTTGCATTGAAGTGAGACACATCACATTTTATAGGATTTAATCCTCTGCAGATGTATATGGGTACATTCTCAAGGTTTCCTCCTCCCTCAGTTGGATATCAAACATGTTTTTGCTAACCTTAGTTACAAAACCGACAAGGCTTCAGATGCTAGGGTTTGCTTTGAAGCATCTCTAAACAAGAAGGGATTTGTATATGGTGGAGTTTGGGGTGTGCATTTTAAAGCAAATTATCCTACAAGTTGGTTCAGAGGATCTCTTCTCACAGAAATTAAACTAAGTTACCAGGTGATGAAAAACTCAGATCTCAGGTCCTGATGAGCTGCATTTAGGCATTTGTATGAATATGCAAAGGCTTAAACTGGGGGCAGGATGCATGCCATACCCCCAGTGTCACCAGGCACGCCAGCTGCTCTTAAAATTTTCAATGAGTGTGAAGATCTGAAGAGAGTTTTAAATCACATTAAAACTAAATGTACTTAGACACTTACTTGTGAGTGGCAACCCTGGCTTGCTAGAGTTTCCATTCATAGGAATAATTTCTATGAGTGTTTAATTGAATACATTTAAAAACTCTTCAGATCTCCTCGTTAATTGTGCCTGGCGACGCTGGGGGTGGAGCCTGCCTGCCTGCCTGCCTGCCTTCTGCCAACACCACTTTAACCCTGTGTGTGCTCAGGCAAACGGTTAAGTACGTCTATGGCATTAATGCAATCATTAAGCGAACAGTATCCTTTTCAGAGTCTACCTATAGTTGGATTTGTTTGCAAAAATTAATATGGATTTTCTCCTAATTTGGTCCCTGGGGAGGAGCGGTTGTGGAAGGGAAGAATCTTCATTAACACAGTGACAAAATTAGGTACAGAATATCCCAGCTTTGCCTTCGCTATCCAGTGAGGACTGCACCAGGCTCTACCAAACGGCCATTGGTTGGCTGTTGAAGATATTATTCCATAACAGTAGTATTAAGTGCTGAAATGTGCCTGCCAGTCTACATGCATCAATCACCTGATTCCCTGCGATGACACAATGACATGTTCCAAAATGCTAGGGTGGCCAAGATTTGTATGAATTCTGACGTCTTTTTCCCCCATTGATGAATTAGCACAGAAACCAAAGGGGTCTCTGCAGTCCCATTGTGCGAAACAGCATCATGGCACAGACTGCCATTTCCCTTTGCTTCTTTCATGTCCTCTTAATTAAATTTGGGCTTTTTGTCTGGACCTATCTGATAGCCCCCTTGGCTTTTGAAATGTTTCAGAGTTCCTCTTGCCTTCATTTCAAGTGTCTCACTGAATTTGTCCTTCCACTTACAGACCTTTGAATTACCTCTCCAGCCTGCATCCCGCCAAAAAACCCCTGTTCTTCTCCCCTCACTCCTATTTCCCTTTCACCTTCTCGGTCTGCTTTTTTCTTCTTTGCAGGCTGACGCCTCTCTCTGTTCTTTGTGGAAGCTTCTTTCTGGTGCCTTTGCCGCCGCCAGGGGTGTAATTGTGTGCACACAGCCCTTGAAGTCTGAATAGCCATCTTTGTCCTGGAGATGATGGGAAAGTTAGCGGCTTTGATCCCCGGTGCTGTTGTGCACAGGGTGGATAAAAGTTGCAAGGCTCAGACAAACGGGTTGTGTTTCATGGCCTGGCATCAAAGGACGCTGCCATTTTGAAACCAGCATACATTGAACCGAAATTGTATCGGGATGGTATTTAACAAGCATTCCTCTTCTCTCACCCCCAGACACGCTCTCTCTCTCTCAATGATGATGTTCATTTGCATTTAATCCATAATGCAGAATACATGTTAACAAGGCAAAATGAATGTCAGCAGAGTAAACCATAAATGTCAAAGACATTTGCAGCTACAAAGGGAGAAGAAGACGGGATTGAAGCAAGCAATTGGAGCCCCTTTCCCTCCTGACCTTTGTGTCTTGACAAGCCCTGCCTGGGTAATGAATGAGCTAATCAGGAATAGGTTAGGCCCCGAGGTAATCTGAGGCGATGTTTTCAAAACAGCGTATGGTATGTATGCCTGCACCTCTCTGCCATGCCACCTTTTGATGCAAATGAACCTCCATACCTTTAAGGCCCTTCCTCAGAGTGGGAGAGGAGGTTGGGCAAAAAGAAGAACCTGGTTCATCCTGCCCAGATGCTGTAGCCATCCCAGGGCTGGCCCAGGACATTTCACTGCAAGACAAAATGGTGCCCCATTATTCCATGTAGAGCCCACTGGTCTAGCACTTATTTATTCATTTGTTTAATTTATATCCTGCTTGCCTCTAAGGAGCTCAAGTTGGTTTAACCTCACAACAACCTTGGGAGGTAGATCAGACTGAGAGACAGCAACTGGTCCATGGCTAACTGGGTTTTGAACCCTGGCATTCTTACCACTCCATCACACAGACTCTTGCTACAGCACACTTGCATCATACTTCAACAAGACATTCTCCACTGCACATGAAGACAGAAGGATAGTTTAGGCTTTAAATCTGGACTCAGCCATGAATCTCATTGAGCAACCTTGGACATATCTGCAAACCCTACTTTGTAGGGTTGTTGTGATGATAAAATGGGGTGAAAGAGAGAACCACAATGTGTTCTGCCCTGAACTCCTGGAGGAAATGTAAGAGATATCAGTGATATAAATAAATCAAGTGTGCAGTTAACCAGGCCACTACAGCATGAACCCAGCTCTTGTATCTCCTTCCTCAGCAGCTGTTCAGTAGTAGTCGAAGATGGAAGGAGCAGCCACATAGCCAGGCTCTTAAAGACATAGGACCTCTTTTTCAAATGTGAACATGGCAACCCTGTTCATGAATAAAGCTTTAGTGCTTATGATATATAGATTTTGATGAGTAACACAACTGAGCAGGTGGGTAAAACAGCAAAGCAAAGGGCTCCAATAGATGTCCCATTGGGTCTGGTCTCCTCTTGGAATCTTCAGCAACCAATAGTCTCCAAGCTCAGATTTGTAGGATAACACAGATGGGGTCCAGGGAGAAAAGAAATCCTGATAACACTTTACTTGAGGAAAAACTGGACAAAACCATATAATTTTAGGAGAACACCACCACCACCACCACCACCACCACCACCCCTGAGATTTTGTCTTTCTTACTTCAGACCTTGTACATAGCAGGGAGACAGTCAATCAAACATAGATTTCACCATACTCCCAGTTGTTCCATACTTAGAAAGCATGAGTCCAATAAGGTTTCTGCTTGTCCCATGCTTTCTAACACATGATCAAAGCAGTTTTGCCTTTCTCCTTTCCCCTGGAAATACTCACTTTCTAGAGTGAAATTGGAAGAAATGCCAATCTGAAGGAAACCTGAATGACATTTCTTCCAATTCAGTGGTAAACAGATAGTTTTCCTATGGGAAAGTTGTGGGGCAAGCGGAAGTTTGGATGGCCCTATTCTGAGAAAAACTCCCTCAGAACTACACAACCAATCAGAGCACCAGCTATCTCTGTGAACATCATGGCATTCTGCCACACCTCCTCCTCCTCTTTTGGTCAGCTGACTTACCGATAGCAGGATTAACCCTTATGCTACAAACAGGATGAGCCCTGCTGTTGCACTTCCAACACCATGCAGATTGGGTCAGGCTCGTTTAGTCATTAAGGGGAGGTGATTTGCATTGACAAATACCAGTGCAGTTAGATCCATTGTAGATCTACAGTGAAAGTTAATCAAGCTGTAGCTCTAGTTAACCCACAATCAAGTTCATCACTTCTTTATTTCTAGGTGTGGGTGTACTATATAATAGGCAAAAAAATAAAAGTATGCCCCGAACTAATTCAATAATAGCCTTCTGAGCCTTTGAAAACTGCTCTCCACAATCCATCAGAATGGAAGAGATGTACTAGCTAGCATATGTTTGGAGAATCATAGAAGCAAGCCAGGATATCTGTGCCTTGAGGAGAGCTGCAGAAAACTTTGACCTGATTTCAATGGACTGCTGAGATCTGCATTTTAGTTGCAGAATTGCCATTCCATTTCCAGCTGTTTTTCTTTCAAATGTGGGACGGGTAATTATTGATTTGTTTAAAATATGGAATTATTGAAAATCTTGCATCGAATTGAGACAAGTACATATTGCGTTGAAGTGGGAGCTGTGAAAAGCAGAACCCGATATATATTTCATGGTGTCTGGCCACACACCGTTCTTTGGGGGCTAATGTCATGCAAGAAACTTTGAAACTCTCATTCATCTGTGCTGTTCAGACATTGCCAAAAAAAATACCTGTAGCCTCAGATGGACCAAGAAATCCTTTCCAAGGGGGCAGAGGGATTTGGTTTAACAAGAACATAGGAAGAGTCTTGGTGCATCAGATCAAAGTCCTGTCTAATCCAGCATTCTGCTCTCACAGTGACCAACCAGGTGTCCAGGGGAAGCCCCTCCCCCCAGGACACGAGGGCAAAAGCAAAGACCCCTTCATGTTTCCCAGCAATTGGTATTCAGTATCAGAGAGCTAACAAGAGGAACAGAGTGTTCATAGATCAGAGAAAGGCAGGAAAACACTGGCAACTTGCAGCTAGTTTCTTTATTAAAGAGGCAGAACAGAGAACACACAGAGACATCTAAGGGTTGCTCCTGTCTCGATGAAGCTGTTGCTTGGACTGGTTTATACCTCCCCCTTCACTCCCTAGCCCTCTGTGTCAGACCCCTCCATCTGTCTACGGTGAGCCCCAAGTAGGGTTGCCATATTTAAAAGTAAAGGTAAAGGGACCCCTGACCATTAGGTCCAGTCGTGACCGGCTCTGGGGTTGCGGCGCTCATCTCGCTTTATTGGCCGAGGGAGCCGGCATACAGCTTCTGGGTCAGGTGGCCAGCATGACTAAGCCACTTCTGGCAAACCAGAGCAGCGCATGGAAACGCCATTTACCTTCCCGCTGGAGCAGTACCTATTTATCTACTTGCACTTTGATGTGATTTTGAACTGCTAGGTTGGCAGGAGCAGGGACTGAGCAACAGGAGCAACAGGACCTTCTGATTGGCAAGTCCTAGGCTCTGTGGTTTAACCCCCAGCACCACCCATGTCCCTTGCCATATTTAGGAGGACCCTAAAATTGTTGAGTTTTGTTTTGTTTTTTTAAAGAAACCCACCAAAATTGTGATTTTTAAGCTTTGGGAGCTGTTTCCATTGCTTTTCCCATCACAACTGGGTTTTCCCTGACATTTTGACAAAAATCCCCCTCCCCGACCCCATTCTTACACCCTCACTGTTTCTGCCTGGCTCTCTGTTCTGTAACATGCAATAGACGCCTTGTTCTGGGAGCGAGGGGTGGCTGCGGCTGCGGCTGCAGACTGTCCGCAGAGAAGCTGTCCGGGTGGCTCTATACTGAAGCTGCTAAGTCCGATTCCCGTGTCTGCTCTGTGCTGGGGCACCTGCCTGTTTCCTCCACCATCCTCTAAGCTCCCAGCCTCCAATACTTCCCAACTCTTCCACTCCTCTGGGGTGTGTCCCACCACCAGGAACCAGGATCCAACCACCAGGAACCAGGATCCAAACCCTCTCCCTCTGTGCTTTCCAGTGAGGAGGGTCTTGGTCAGAAGGCTTCCACCACTCTTCCTCATCCAGCCAGTCCCTGACATTCAGAGACCTCACTCTGACTAATAGTAGAGTTGACCTAGGGAACTTAATGTCCTCTTTTTTTAGGAATCAGTGATCTACTCCGGCTGGCAACCATTCTTCAGCAACTGAGGTGGCATTCTTTCCCACCTCTGCTTCCTTTGTTTTTGTTGTTGTTGTTTAGTTGTTTAGTCATGTCCGACTCTTCGTGACCCCATGGACCAGAGCATGCCAGGCACTCCTGTCTTCCACTGCCTCCTGCAGTTTGGTCAAATTCATGCTAGTAGCTTTGAGAACACTGTCCAACCATCTCGTCCTCTGTCATCCCCTTCTCCTTGTGCCATCCATCTTTCCCAACATCAGGGTCATTTCCAGGGAGTCTTCGCTTCTCATGAGGTGTCCAAAGTATTGGAGCCTCAGCTTCAGGATCTGCCCCTCCAGTGAGCACTCAGGGCTGATTTCCTTATGAATGGATAGGTTTGATCTTCTTGCAGTCCATGGGACTCTCAAGAGTCTCCTCCAGCTCCATAATTCAAAAGCATCAATTCTTCGGCGATCAGCCTTCTTTATGGTCCAGCTCTCACTTCCATACATCACTACTGGCAAAACCATAGATTTAACTATACAGACCTTTGTCAGCAAGGTGATGTCTCTGCTTTTTAAAATGCTGTCTAGGTTTGTCATCGCTTTTCTCCCCAGAAGTAGGCATCTTTTAATTTCGTGACTGCTGTCACCATCTGCAGTGATCATGGAGCCCAGGAAAGTAAAATTTCTCACTGCCTCCATTTCTTCCCTTTCTATTTGCCAGGAGGTGATGGGCCCAGTGGCCATGATCTTAGTTTTTTTTGATGTTGAGCTTCAGACCATATTTTGCACTCTCCTCTTTCACCCTCATTAAAAGGTTCTTTAATTCCTCCTCACTTTCTGCCATCAAGGTTGTGTCATCTGCATATCTGAGTTTGTTGATTTGTAACTCAAGTTATCAGAAGCTGGACCTGGGAGCTTCTACATGCAGAGTGTGTACTCTAGCCCTGCCTTCATTCTCATGGCACAGAGTCTCAGGTTTTGCATGCAAACACCTTTCAACTTGAACACCAAGCTTATTTCTGAAAGTCAATGCTGCTGTCTCTTAAAGCTCTTCTACTAGAGCCTTTATAATTATGAGTTTAATATTGGAAATTGGTTGATTTCATATTTGTATGCATACGTCCCAACTCCAATTAATTCATTTTAATTGCATACACCAATTACAACATCAGACTCATTTTCCAACATATTATTCCTCACTGATTACATATCCTCAAAGATTGCTTTAATATTTTATTGGCCGCCTTAAAGTCAAATAATAATATGTACTTCTAATTAAGCTAACTTACGTATCTCACTGCTGATTAAAACCACTATTTAATATTTTATATTGCAAGCCCCCTTTAATTCCCTCACACACCATGTGGAGCAACTCTTCCCTCAACTTGGCCTGACAGGCCTTTCCATTGTCAGCATACACTGCTGGGTTGGTATGTCATGTTTGCTCAGGGTATGATCGTGTTTCTCTCACAGGGAAGAGCTTTTTGACCAGTTTCCATAGAAAAAGATTGAGAACGTTCGGGCAAAAGATCAATCTGCAAGATGAGAAGCAGGGGCCATGCTCTTCGGTGCAAATGAGGTCTCCTCCAGATATCCTGTTTATCGTGCATTCAAAATTATTTGTGCTCATGGTTGTGTTTTCGCTGGCTTTCAATACAGTTTACCCCAGCAATTTTTGGGGGGAGAGACATAGTGCTTGTCCAGTTTCCAGTCAGTGCTTGTCCCAAAACTTACTGCTGGAATCCGACAACTTCTTCTGCCTCAGATGTTCCATTTTGCTTGGTTTTGCCATCTCACTTTTGTTGCACTATAGTGTATTTCTGTGTCCTGGTGCTTTCAGCTCTTTTTGGAAGAACGCCCCTCATGGTGTTTTTTTCCGTTCTGCTGCACTGGTGTTGTTCGCTCTGCTCTTCTATCCTGGCACTCTTCCTGTCTTCTGTCTTTTTTAAAAAAACATTTTATTTTTCATTTTTTTTTAACAGTGTTCTTATACATTTAAATCATTTTCAATTTTTTACACATCTGAGATTCCTTGAATCCCTGGTCTTTCCCCCCCCACCCCAGTTTACAATATTTATCTATTCTTTTGCTGCGTCTAATTACATTTATCAAATTCATTTTACAGTATATCCATTTTTAACTTTAGTCTTATTACATTATAAGTGTTATAACAATCCTGCTAATGTTTTTAGATATCTACAGTGATCTTTAAGGTACTCTATACATTTCCCCCACTCCTTACTAAATTTCTTATCCTCTTTGTGTCATATCTTCACAGTCATTTTTGCTATTTTGGGATAGTCCATCATCTTGGTCATCCATTTTTCCTTGGTTGGGACTTTCTCTTCCTTCCATTTCTGGGCAAAAAGCATTCTTGCGGCTGTCGATGCATACAAAAACAGTCTTTTCAAGCCCTTTGGTATTTCATCTCCTATTATTCCTAATAAGAAAGCTTCTGGGTTTTTGACAAAAGTTATCTTAAACATTTTTCTGTCTTCAATGTCGATCC
Source organism: Podarcis cretensis (assembly GCF_951804945.1). Taxonomy (NCBI): domain Eukaryota; kingdom Metazoa; phylum Chordata; class Lepidosauria; order Squamata; family Lacertidae; genus Podarcis; species Podarcis cretensis. The sequence goes on along the minus strand of NC_137181.1, from coordinate 51,983,438 downwards.
TCTTCTGTCGCTCCATGACCGAATGCAGTGCTGAGCAGAGAGCCGGCCGTCTTTTATGGTGTGGGTGTGGGCTGGGGTGAAAACCGCTGTAGTCCAGTCTGCTCCCAAGCCTTGCCGCCTAGGCCTAGCCAGGTTGGACAAATTCAGAAGGGGAGTTTGGTGGGAACCCCCACAGTGCCTTGAGGCCAACCCATAGATGTCAACTTTTTCCTTTTTTTAAGGGAAATTCCCTTATTCCGAATAGGATTCCTTGCAAGAAAAGGGAAAAGTTGACAGCTATGGGCCAACCCAGGGATTTCCAACTGTCAGCCACATAATATAACTTGCTCCAAGGGGTTGTGGGGCTGGAAGCGATGGGCCGCAACTTGCTGGGAGCCTGAAGGGCCCTGCTCTGCCTCTTTATACCTAGCTTGGGGTGGGGCCTGCCAGTCTCCCCAATGACTGCTTCTCAACAGAGAGGGCTTCTTTTTCAAATTGTTTATATCTATGTCATTTTAAATTTTCAAATTGTTTATATCATTTTCAAATTGTTTATATCTATGTCATTTTAAATTGTAATTGATAATGTTGTATTTTTAGTTTTAGGTTTTATGATTTATGTGGAAATTGTTTTCCATTTGGTTGTGTACCTTTTGATGTGTTTTATTGTTTATGACTTTTGTTATGTTGGTAATTATGTAAATCTTGTCATGTTGTAAGCCGCCTTGAGGATTGCTTTAACTATGAAAGGTGGAATACAAATAAAATGATGATGATGATGATGATGATGATGATGATGAACCGCCATCCACCCCAGACTGTGTAATCAGCCATTTCTGCCCTTCTAGGCACCCTAACTTTGGGGAAGCATCATGGAACAACTAAGAAAGTGAAATGGGGTGTCAAACTAACACACCATTATTGCATTAAGGACATGTTGCAGAATGTACCTGCTTGGGAAATTGTAGCCTTTGGGATTGCTGCAGGTCATGTTCTTCACTGGGTACCTGACTCTTTCCAGCAGAACTGCGATGAGCAAGGCTTCAGCTATAAAAGCTGAGGAATCACTGTCAGTTCTGCTTTGAAGCTGGCCGCCAACACAAGTGATTCACAGCCAACACACAGGGTATTTTCTTTTCCCAGGTCTTCAGTATCGGAGCTACAGTACTAATGCATCAATATCCCTGGGGAAGGCTAGCAAGTGAAGGATTAGCCCTCGGCTCTCACCCACTTTCAGATCCGTAGCCGCTAGAAGCAATGCTCATGTAGGAATTTGCTAGCAGGTGAGGTCCATGTGCTACAGCTTTGTACTTTCAATATTTGGGGCATGAAACAGCTTCCAAAAGTGGAAATACAAAAGAGCCTTCAGTTCACATAGGCCTTGGGGGGAGGTTGGTGAATCAGCATGGCCATTTGGGACACTGTTCATGGATTACTTTGAAGTGTTTGATTTTGCTTCTGTATACTGATTATATGGGTGGCTTTTAACTCTGTTTGTTGATTTGAAGTTTTGGCATGTTTTTGGTTTTTTTAGTGTGTAAACTTCACTCAACTAAGGGATTTGCACTAAAATGCCAGAGATATTCCACAATGACTTTTTCCTTTTTTAAAAAAAGAAAGAAAAAGCAAACTGATGTGGAAATGTGCAGCACCAAACTGAAGACTGGGGAAATGAGAGAAACTGAAATTGACAGATTCACTCATCTCTAGGATGGGCAAGGAGAAACTTAAGGGACTGTGAGGCAGTTCCTGGCACTGAAGGCCAAAGCAAAACATATGAGGATAAAGTAAAAGAGAAGGGAAGGGAGAAATGCATAAATGTAAAATGCAAGATAAACTTGCGTCAGGTCCATTCCTCTTCCTCACATGCATTTGCAAGTGACATTCTTTGTTATCGTTCTCTGTAACCTTAAAAAGCTTCCATTGCAACAAAAACTGTCCATTTCATGGGAGATATGTTTGCCGTATGAATAATAAATATTGTTTTGAACGATGTTGCATGGACAAGTCATGCAGACAGAGTAACCTCGCTAGCAATCCAAAAATAACTTGCTGATAACATTCTGAGCAGAAGGTAGAAGAGCAGCCATGTTGGATTGCTATTCTGCGGGGGGAAATGTGACAGTCCAGAGTGTCACTGGAGATGTTTATTTTGCTCATATTATGGATGGCCTGTGATGTTAGCCGCTGGTTGTGAACAAACACTCCCTTTCCCCTCAAGAAAATTTGCTGGTCTTATTGATCTTTTCCCCCTGTCAAAACCTCTCAGATGTGCTGCTCAAAGAAGACCCTCCCAAATTTACTTCAAATGTCACTATAAGCTAAATTCAGTAACAACCTTGGCCTGTTTGGAATGAAAATCCCCGTCATGGAAACCAATTTCATGGGAGCCAGATCACTATGTTGCCATATAAAACAAAGAAAAACAAAGCTACCAGAATGCCTATATTACACAAATCCAATTGAAAAAACACATAGACGTAATAGGCTGTATGATAACAATTGCAGTTATTTACTAGAAACTACTTCTCGAAAATTAGATACCGCTTCTCATAGCGTCAAAATCAACATCGTGACATAATATATTGAAATGTAGCTTATTCAGTTGACAACCAAATCCAGTATGTACAAAATACAAATCCTATTTGTCAGTGCCGTAATACATTCATTTCTAATTTCTTCATCTTCTCTTGTATTTTTCTGTATGATGTATTCCTTAGAAGAGTGACATGAAAAAATAATAATAAGTGTCTAATGAAGATGATAAAGTTGGTAGACAAAAGAAACTGGCACTGGTAGATGCTGGCACAGGCAAACAAGGCAAGGATTCCTGACTATTCCCCTGTTTCGCCCAAAGGGGCTTCATCAGCTGTGCGTAGTTCTAAATCATATGAACATAGGCACTTTGTAATATAATAGGTACACAAATTCCAAGGAAACATACAAATATATAATAAATGCGCATACCAGTACTGTATATAACAGCTACAGGGAACTTATTTGTAATAGGTTTGTAATAGGTTTTTTTAATATATAAAACAAACAAACAAACAAACAAATTAAAAGGCCCTCATTACTTTCTTTCGTACTCCTCTTTTGTCAAAATAGTGGGAAGTTAAGGACAACTTGTATATAGCACATTTCCTGAAGGAGAGAGTGCGGAAGACATGGCCACATTCCCACCATACATTTAAAACCCTATGACACCACTTTAAACAGTAATAGCTTCCCTCAAAAAATTATGGGAGATGTAGTTGTGAGTTCTGAGAGTTGCTAGGAGACCCCATTCCGCTCACCAAGTAACAGTTTGCAGTGGTTTAACAGTCAATCCTTCTTCACAGGGAGTTTTGGTAATTGTACCTCTGTTTGGGGGTCGGGAATGGGGGTCTCCTAACAACGCTCAGCATGTTTAACAAACTACAGCTCCCAGAATTCTTTGGGGGAAGCCATGAATTTCTAAAGAGGCATCATACCACTTAAAATGTATAGTGTGGCTCTGGGCTGACTTTGTAATCAGGCTCCACTGAAAATACACACACACTTTTATAGAGTCATTTTCATAGATATCGTGGTGTTTGTTAATTATAGTGATTTTTTACTGGGGACAGATGAGGCAGCAGAGGGTTTAAGTCATTTTCCCCCCTTCATTTTTGCAAACAGCTTTGCCACCGCCACTTAGAAACAGAAGGAGCTGCCTTGTGCCAGTTCAGGTCATCTGGTTCACCATCGTCACCACTGATCAGCAACAGATCTCCAAGGTTTCAGGCAAGAGTCTTTTCCATCCCAAGCTGGAGATTCTGGGGTTTGAGGCTAGGATGCATGCAAAGCAGTTGCACTACAGCATTTCCCCCAAACAGCCTCAAGTGGAGAAGATCCTCCAGTGAGTAGCCCATCCTGTTATTTAACTATAAAATTTCCCATTTGGAACACTAAAGGTAAAGGGACCCCTGACCATTAGGGGTTGCGGCGCTCATCTCGCTTTATTGGCCGAGGGAGCCGGCGTACAGCTTCTGGGTCATGTGGCCAGCATGACTAAGCCACTTCTGGTGAACTAGAGCAGCACATGGAAATGCCGTTTACCTTCCCACCGAAGCGGTGCCTATTTATCTACTTGCACTTTGATATGCTTTCGAACTGCTAGGTTGGCAAGAGCAGGGACCAAGCAACGGGAGCTCACCCTGTCGCGGGGATTTGAATCGCTGACCTTCTGATTGGCAAGGCCTAGGCTCTGTGGTTTAACCCACAGCGCCACCCGCGTCCCTATTTGGAACACTACTACCCCATAATTTAGAATTGTTCCCAGAAGAATTGTAGGGGGTGGTAATCTGGCTGCTGCCACTGCCTGATCTAGATTTTTTTAAAAATCAGATCAATGCAGAAATGGAATGGAACAGAATTGTGGGTAAAAACATGCCAAAGTGATACAGACTGGCAATAGATTTGTTCACCTCTGTTAATGCCTTCAGGCATTCAGTCACATCCACACCATATGTTTAAAGCACTCTTATGCCACTTTATGAGTTACCCCCTCCCCATAGAATCTTGGAAGTGGTTTGTGAAGGATCTCAGCACCCTTAACAACCTACAGTTCCCATGATCCTTTGAGGGGAGCCATGGCTCTTAAAGTGGTACAGGGGTGCTTTAAATGTGTGGTGTGGAGTGACCTCAAACCATCTGTGGCTTCCATTTCCTCCTTACGTGCTTCTTGCGCCTCATGCAGAGGAGGAACTCATTTATCTCTCTTGTGGTAAAGGCAAGACCTTTATATACCCCTGGATCAGACTTGTTGTAGGGAGTCTTGACTGGCTGGCATTGTATGTTACAGGGTCTACCCTGGAAGTAAGTTCCTTCTCTAGCATTTCATGTGGCATTTAGAATATTGGTAGAAACCATATTCATAAATTCATGAATTAGTTAGGTTGGAATATTTATTTTAAAAACTGACACCCTTTGCTTCCCTGCGTAGCTCTGAGCTATACCTGAGGCAAGATCTAACTGAGCCCCCAATTCAAACTTTCTCTCACTAGCATGGCAGCTGTTGAAAATGGCTTCGACACGGTCAGGACTCCATGTGGCTACAAGAATGTTTGGATTCTCTTTCCCACATAGGGAGAAGCTGCATTGGCACGGACACCTTCCCACACAATCTGGCAGATCCATGGGGGAAGGGGATTCAAATGTTCTCTTCTCACAGCTACACGGAGCCCAACGACATGGAAGTTATTTTCAGAACAGCTTCACTGCTGAGAAAATATTTAAACAGGCCCTGACAATGACTAAAGTAAAACTAAAAAGTTTGGCCGGTGCCTTTGTTATACGTAGATCATCTTCCTTAAATATGATTTTTTAAAATCCAACTGTACTATCTGAGAATTCTGATGTGCTGCTCATTTTTTGAAGCATTTTTACCCTAGCCAAAAAATGTTCCCATACTGTCAGCGGCTCCCAGCTGGTTACCCAGGAAAGTATAAAGACAAGGAAAAGTTTCTTACAGTCCTTTTTTATTTCAATCTTTACAGAGAGAGGGTATAGAATCCAGCCTCTTGGATAATGGCGTTGTCCCGAGTAAATCCCACCCCCAGTCTCTCCCACTTCCTCATTTGTCATTCTCATCATCTCCTCTACGGATGCTGCCACGTGCCCTCTGTCTTTGAGCTCTTTGCTCTCCTACTTTCAAGGCTCGCCAGGTTCTTTGAGATGGAGGGTCTGGAATGCTTTTGAATGACAACATGTCAGCTGGGTGTTGTTCTGGGTTTCCCATGGTTTCCCAACTTTCCCCCTCATCTGCCTCTGAGCTGCCACCTCCCCCAACCCCCTGTTGTAAATCTATACTGTCTTCCTCCTCCCTGGAAGGGTCAGGATGGGGAGGTGGTCTCCACCATTCCTCCTATGCCCAGTCTCTGACTCATAGAGCTGACAAAGATGAATGATGAGACAGCCCCTGTCCTCATGCTTACAATCTGAGAGGCATGTCATAAAAGGAAAGGGCATCTGGGGGGAAGAGGAAAAGAGCAACCTCAGGCAACTTAGTTCTTGAGACGGCAGTTTAGGAGGTGATTAATACATTAATTGTAGTAGTAGTAGTAATAGTTACAGAAAAACCAGCTTGGATGAAAACAGTTGAAAGAGACGAGCACTGCTTTCCATCTTTCCCTCTGTTGCAGCTTGATGGAAGGAATGCTGTGTGTCAGCTGTTAGAGGGAAAAGGTCGATGGAAGTGATACCTTAGAGGTACCATTGGAGCAACACTGCTTCCCTCTTCTCCATCTTTTAAAGCCTGGTGCAATGGCTATACCTGATGACAGTTCACAGTGAGAGGAGTCTGACTTCTCAGCAATGTAGATAATGACCCTGCTTCTCAACTCTCAACGTTGGGTTCTAGACTGCCATAATAGACCTTTGAAAAGAATTCCACATCTAGACACAGATAAGGAGGAAGAGGATCCCACTAACTGTTATTCCCTGCATGCATCTTCCATATACTTTAGTACTACACGTGGCTGGGTTTGCTATAGACGATTTAGTCTCAAAAATGCAGCTCTGCTGTTTATTTGCTTTGAACCAGAGGTGGTTGTTTTTTTCTTTCTTGTAAAGCCGTATCCTTAAAATGAACTCTCTGTGACTTGGGTGGATGATATTAACATTTGGAAACCATGAAAATGAATTCTACTCACATATGGCTTTAAATCCTTTCTCAGTTGCCTCTCAAATATAGAAATGCTTAATGGAAGAGAGAAAAAGAGTGAGTGACTGAGTGAGAGGCAGGAGGCTTGAGAGAATTTCTGGCAATAGAATTCATGCTGTGCCAGTAAGTTGTTGTTTGGAACACTTGTGAAGAGCCTAAACCCTTATAAGTGCTGTAGTGGTATTAAAAAAAAAAAAATAAAGCATCCCCTGGTCACAGACTCATCATCGAATTGACACAATTTGAAAGGAAAAGAAGATTGGGGAGGGAAGCAAAAGGTACAGTGGCTAGCCCACCCCCTTAGCTAATGGGAAGGGACAGTCAGAGGGAAGGAGATGGGAAGGATGTTGTTCTGCATTTATTGATCAATTGATTCAGTTGCGGTGACTCACATCACAAATATTTGGAGCTGGGAACAGCAGGTTAAAACCGGGCAAGCCCTCTCCTGCACCAAAATGCAATGGAGGCTAAGCAAACCTTTGACCTCCTCTGTAAAATATTCAAGCTCTCTTTAGGGCCTGGGTGGATGACGAGACAAGGAGCTGAGCTGAAGTTCTTGCATTACGTCTACTGTTCTTCCAACTTCTGGAGAAAAAATGACTCCACCCACTCATCTTATTCTGCTGCTGTATCACACATAGGAGACACAACTTTGGTTCTGAAATTCTGTTACTCTTGTTTAAGCAGCCACAATCCCTACTGAAACTGTTGGCTTGCAGCTGAGGTTACTGCGGTGGCTGGTGTTTTTCATTTGTGTACTTTGAGAAAATCGATGTATAAAACAAAAGGCATCTCTTTAAAGATTAATGGGTACTTAAGAGATGACAGTGATTGCCTTTACTTTATATATCAGTAGTGTGTGTGTGTGTGTGTTTTCTAAGTGGCTACAGTTAGGATTTTAATCCCCAGGAAAATGGATATTGTGGTTCGAGGACCCGACCACCGCGACATGAAAAGAAGTCACAGGGACACGTGATATAAGGTTAATGGGCTAGAAAAGGCCACAACTTTATTGATTACAGCAATGAAAAGGTATTGGCTTAGGCATTGGATCGCGAAACAAGTGGGTTTATTCACCAGGGGTTCATCACCTGTTGATGCTAATCCAACTATAGGCTCACCCCTGCTGTCACCGAGGGTCGTGCCATGGCCTCCCGCCAAGCAGGCATCGGACAGAATACACGACCGCCAGATTCCTTTAACGGAATACCCCTAAACATTGAAGGCATAGGCGATGGCCACACCTAGCACTTCGACACACCACAGCACATTATTCCAATGCCTAACCTACCCACCAATACCACAAAAGTTGTGACGATTGCTACGAGGTAGGCGACAAAACCAAAAAGCCTAATGCCAAATGGAAAAACTCCTACCAGGCCCCCCGTGCAACCGGGGCGACCAACCTAAGGTCCATAGCAAGGCCAATGACCTAAGCCCTAACTCAATGGGAGTGGAGGGTGGGTGACTCGCACAGGACGACGAAGAGAAATGAGGCCGGGGAGAGGCTGACGCTGCAGCATCAAGGCTGCTGGACACGCCCCCCCACGGCACCTGGTTGGACGGCCACCGGGGGGGCGTGAGCGCCAGCCAGGTGAGCTGGAGGCAGGGGGCAACACCCCCTGCTAGGGGCGGTGTTCAGGCTCCCGCCCACAACCACTCCCCTCTCTTTCAGGGAGGAGAGTCTTTAACAATAAAGGGCTTGAATTCAGAAATCCTGAAAAAGTCAGGAAAGGTATTTGCGTCATCCAGTGGGTGTCTGGGTCAGGGGTGTCATCTAATGTGATGGCTTGTGAACGCTCTCCACAATAAATGCCTCTGCTCACTCTGAGATACATATATACAGCCTTTATTTTACATATGTACAAGCAGCACGTTACAATCATGCATCCCAATCCTCCGGCTCAGATTCTTGGAGTGCCTTACGCCCGCCCCTTCTCCAACAGAAAAGACGTGGAATTTTCATGTGATGTCTCTGTCCCCCTCCTCTTTAACACACTCCTTTCCTGGGCAGACGGAACAGGCATTGCTTCACTGTCTGTGCCAGAACTTCCTGTGCGGTGTTGAGGCTCTGTTCCAACATCTCTGAGCTGTCCCTCCTCCTGGCTTTCCCTTCTTTCCTCCACCGCCACTTCCTGCCCCCCTTCCTCTGCCTGTCTCTCCTCCTTCCCTTCATTCTCCTTCAATACCATGACATCTAAGGATAGAAAATATTTTAGGATGGGAAAGCGGGACACACACACACCCCATTCAATCTGCACACTGCTAGGAAACCTCTGTTTTCCTCACAGAGCCACAGTTCTGAGTAGTTTAACCACCAATCCCTCTTCCTTAGGGAACTCTGGGATTGTAGCTCCATGAAGCGAATATGGCGCAAAGGAGGCTTTGTATTCAAGTGGTCTCCTTGTTGTTTCGTTGTCGGCAGAACAGTGCCATTAAAACAAAGTAAAGGTACCCCTGACCGTTAGGTCCAGTTGCAGACGACTCTGGGGTTGCGCGCTCATCTCGCTCTATAGGCTGAGGGATCCGACATTTGTCCACAGTCAGCTTCTGGGTAATGTGGCCAGCATGACTAAGCTGCTTCTGGCAAACCAGAGCAGTGCAAGGAAACACTGTTTACCTTCCCACCGGAGTGGTACCTATTTATCTACTTGCACTTAGACGTGCTTTTGAACTGCTAGGTGGGCAGGAGCTGGACCGAGCAATGGGAGCTCACCCCATCGTGGGGTTTCGGACTGCCGACCTTCTGATCAGCAAGCCCTAGGCTCTGTGGTTTAGACCACAGTGCCACCCGCGTCCCTTGTTGTTTCGTTGTCCTTGTAGTTATTGGCAGAACAGTGCCATTAAACAAACAAATGAAGCCTTAAAACTGCTTCTGCATAAGTCATCCTGCAGCAATCCCCCAGAATGCCACATCAGTCCATCATTGCTTGTCGGAGAGTAACTTCCACATCCCCGTAGTCTTTGGACTGCTAAGGTCTGGCAATCTTCTCTGGTGAATGCACTGGTAGTGCAGGGACTGTCATGACTAATTGTTCCGCTCAGCGGCTTCTTGCACAGCATCAGACACTGCCCTTTTGAGACCCAGCAGTGAATGTAGTCATAGGTTACCCTGTCTTTTCAGATCTGCACCAGACTTGAGAAATCTTCTGTGAGAGGTTCTCTCTTCCCAGATTTTAGGATGGAGGCAGCAACGAAGGCAAGCAGAAACAAGTGGACTGTTTCAGACATTAGCAGACCCCAGTGTGTGCACAGATACATTTTCTGAATGATTGTCACCTCTCCCAATCATACTTTTAAAAAAACAACAACACTAGAGCAGAGGGCTTTCTTTGCTGCTTGCAAAAACTAAATGTGATTTGTTTTGGAAAAGATATAAATGGCCAGAGAACACATAACTGTGTGTTATGACATTTGCTTTTGTACATGACATCAGCAGCGAGAATCCTGGTGGCTAAATACTGGAAGGGTAAACAGGTACCGACCAAAGAGGAATGGTTATGTAAATTATGTGAATATTTGGAACTGGCCAAATTGATGGATATAATAAGACTAAAGCCAATGGATACAGTCAAAAAGGAATGGAAGTGCACAAATGATTATTTAGAAAGACAAGGTTCTAATGTAAAACTTTGGCTGTGTCTAGAATTACCTCGTGAATGGAAAAGGGGAAATATACATATATACATATCTATATATTAAGATGAAAATAATACTGAAATGCAGATAAAATATGAAATGTGAAAGGAAGTGTTGTGAGAGTGATGGAAGTCTATTATTACTATTATTTTGTAAAATAGTGTTTATTGTATTAAAACATTATACTTTTCTTTATTATTTTACTGACTACTTTTCTTTGCATTTCTTCTTTTTCTTCTCTATTTTTTCTTTCTTTATATTATTCTTTATGTATGGTTTGGCATTGATGTATTTACTTTGCAATTAAAAAAAATTTAAAAATAAAAAGGAAAGAAATTTGCTTTTGACCTACACATCAGCAGGGTCCTGATCCAAGGTATAATTCTTGGTTACCTTCAGGGGTCATAAGAACCCAGTGACAGCGTGCATGCAATCATAGAATCATAGAGTTGGGGTCATCTATATTTTTTTAAATATATTTTTATTAAAATTTTAAAGGTTACATGAGTAATAAAAAAATAACAGCAGAAAAACACCCAATTAGACCAAAAAAGAAAGCAAAACAATACATAAAAACAAGTCCCATCAAAGAAAAAAGATAAAAAAGGAAAACAGACAAAAAATAAAAAATAAAAATGCATACAATAAAAAAGAACAAATCAAACCTTTACATAACTTTCTTTCTTTAGCTTATTTCCTTGACCTCCTCACACTTCCCCTCTTTGTATTCTGGTTCAGTTAGATATTTCAACAAATCCTTCATCTTTGTTTTCATCCTAATAATTTATCTTAATATACTGTAATTTAACATTCTCTTCTTTCACCAATTAATCATCCATTTTTACTTTGTTTAATCTTATTTCGCCTTAAAACTAATATATTTGAACTTAATCTCTTAAGACATTTCAGAGTTGGGGTCATCTAGTCTAACCCCCGGCAATGCAGGAATATTTTTGCCTAATGTGGGGATTGAACCTGAACGAAATGCAGACCTGAGTCCAAACTAAGAGAATGAATTTTAATAAGGACAAATGCAAGCTTCTGCATTTAGGCAGGAATAATCAGATGCACAAGCATAGGGTGGTGGACACCTGGCTGGCCAGCAGTATATGTGAAAAGAATCTAGGGGTTTTAGTAGACTGCAAACTTAACACGAGACAACAGTGTGATGCAGCAGCAAAAAAAGCTAATGCAATTCGACAGCATCAACGGGAGTGTCAAGATCAAAGGAAATAATAGTAGCAATCTATTCTGCATTGGTCAGACCCCACCTGGAATCCTGTGTCTAGTTCTAGACACTACAGTTTAAGAAGAATATTGACAACCTAGAACATGTGCAGAGGACAGAGACCAAGATGATCAAGGGTCTGGAAAGCAAATGTTATGAGGAACAACTGAGGGAATTTGAGTATGCTTTGCCTAGAGAAGAGAAGACAGAGAGGTGATGGGATAACCAGCTTCAAATATTGGAAGGGACTGAGCTTGTATTCTGGTGCTCCAGAGGGTAGAACCTGAACCACTGGATTCAAAAGACAAGAACGAATATTCTAACTAAACAGTAGGAAGAAGTTTCTGATGGTAAGAGCTGTTTGACTGTGGAGCAGACTGCCTCACAAGGTGATGGGCTTTGATTGGATATCTTTAAACAGAGGTCTGCAGGGGGTTGGAGTAGATAGCTCTTGAGATTTCTTCCAGCTCTACAATTCTGTTATTCTATGATGGGCGAAGCCAGGATTTATGTTGGGGTGGGCAGAACCTCAGTAAGTTAAGTATTTTTATTGGCTACAAGAAATCTACTTAAAAGGTCATCTAGGAATTTCATCTCAATGCTAACAACATGAGTTTGACCAAACTGCTGGAGGCAGTGGAAGACAGGAGTGCCTGGTGTGCTCTGGTCCATGGGGTCACGAAGAGTCAGACATGACTAAACAACAACAAGGAATTTCATCCAGAATGAGATATCAGGATTGATACCTCTGGCAAGGTTTGCCCAAACACGCTTCTAGCATTCATGAAAGACCATCTCAAAAGAGTTATTTATTTATTTGCAGTATTTTTATACTGCTTTTCAAATGGACCTCAGAAATCAGTTTACCTAAGAGCCCAGGTCCTAGTCTGAGTTTCTGTTCTAACCACTGTAATACACTACCTATTAAAGACACTTTGAGGAACTGCCATGCACTATACCCAAAACTTTGCAGTCTTTCATTCCATGCCCCCAAATATGCCAATGGACCTATCAGGAAACCACCAAACAACAATGAATGCAGGACTTCAGGCTTCCCACTTCTTCGAGTGGCTATGGAATTTGTGGCATGCAGTAAGACAGGTTAGGAATATACAAGCTTCTGGGACTCTGGGAGCAATTTGTATGCTACCTGTTAGCTGTCCGTGGTCCTGCAAGTCTTGTCTCTGCCTTGACTCTTCCTGTTCCTGAATCTTGCTTCAGGGCTTCATCTCCCAGATGATTGGTTACATTATGGGTAGCCAACGTGGTGCCCTCCATATGTTTTGGACTTCAGCTCTCATCAGTCCCAGCCAATATGGGCAATGGACAGGAAGGATGGAAACTGCAGTCTGCAAGAACTGCAGGACACCACGTTGGCTAACCTTGGGCTAGATTCCACTTATGAGCTGTGTTTGCCATCTGCTCCATGTGATCTGTGGTTATACTCATCCCATTTTTCCATGCACATACTGACCTCCTCAGACTAGGTATGACTGTTAATAATAATAATTTTGTGTAGCACCCTTCATCCAAAGATCACAAGGTGGTTTACAAAATAAAAACACAAAAATACATAACATAGTAACAAGCAAAAAGAATAATATTCACACAGAGAGTTTAAAGGGCCATAGATGGTTTAATTATCCAAGGCCTGGGAGAAGAGGAATATTTTGCCTGGTGCCTAAAGATATGTAAGGGGGAAAAGCATTCCACAAACTGGAAGCCACAGCAGAAAAGGCCCATTCTCTTTTTAAATTTTTTTTTTATTATTATAAATTTTTATTGTTAAAATAATTCAACATTAATACACATACAAACATACAAACATACATACAACATACCTACAACATACCTACATACAACATACCTACATATATACAACATACCTACAACATACCTACACTCAATCCCACAGATAATTCCCATCACCATCCACCACCCCTCACCCTTTGTGTTAGACTTCCAATCTACTCAATTGCAATTTCTTTCTACTTCTATTACTTCTTTCACACACCTTTAACCTAATTTCATATTTCTTTTCCTATTACACATTGTTATCCATCTTATTTAGTATTCCAATATTTGAAACGAAACTTGTTTATTCTAATAGGAGTTCTGATTTTTCGATATAGTTTTGCAAGTATCTTTTAAACACCTTCCAGTCCCTGTCTGCCTTCTCTTTTGAGATCCTTCCAATTTCTCCCATTGTTTTGGATATATTGGAGTACTAGTAAAGGCCCCTTCTCATGTTGCCACTCTCCAGACCTCTCACAGAGGAAGCACATGATGAAGGGCCTCAGACTGTCATCGCAGGGCTCTGTGATTCGTAGGTTCTCTGTCGGTAGGATGTTATCTTTGAGAATTTTCAGACTTCCCAAGTGACAACTGAATTCACATCTTACTTCAATTTGCCAGGGAACAGGATCGCACAAAAATAGGCCAGCACTGTATTCCTAGGATTTTTATAACTTGTAATGGACTTGGAAACTTTGAAGCGTTAACTGCAGTCATCCTGAAAATTGCAGACATGTTTCCCCTGAAGTGGTTCTTGATTATCACAAGTCAGCCTTACAAGTTTCTGGATTTCACCCATGTTGCAACATACCGTTACTTTATGCAAAATAATGCAATAGTTTGGATTGCAATATGATATCGAGGTTTCGCAACATTCGTACAGTGGTGCCTCGCAAGACGAAAAGAATCCGTTCCGCGAGTCTCTTCGTCTAGCGGTTTTTTCGTCTTGCAAAGCAAGCTCATTGACGGCTTAGCGGATTAGCGCTATTAGCAGTTTAGCGGCTTTTAGCAGCTTTTAGCAGCTTATCGGCTTAGTGGATAAGTGAATAAGCGGCTTAGCGGCTTAGAAAAAAGGGGGGGAGGAAAAAACCCGCAGGAACTCGCAAGACATTTTCGTCTTGTGAAGCAAGCCCATAGGAAATTCGTTTTGCGAAGCACCTCCAAAACGGAAAACTCTTTCGTCTAGCGAGTTTTCCGTCTTGCGAGGCATTCGTCTTGCGGGGCACCACTGTATTATGTGTAAGCATTTTTACCCAGGGTTTGATCTCTCTCTTTTTTGTATATGGTATTCAGTTAGTGTGTGCATGCTTTTTTCACTGCACTGAACTATTTTCAGTAGGATAACTTTAAAGAGAATTCACATTTTTTGCCAGCTTGTGCTTTCATGGGGCCCAATAAAAAGCTATTCAATTCCAAGGGAATGTTGCTGCCCTCTTCAATATAAGTGGGTTGTATCTTAAATGTTCTTCACCTACCTCTGCATGCCATTCATTCTGCCATTGCCTTCTGCAAATGGTTCTTTGCTCTCCTTTATCTTGAAGTTTCTTAGAGGCTAGCAATTCCAAATGAAAAAAGCATGGAAAAACGATGGCTGGCAGCCGTACAATCTGAAGTGCTTCTTCTGTTCCTTTAAAAGAGGTAGCTCTAGAATTTAAAGGTAGATGACAAGAATGGGAAGGAAAGTGTCCATTTTGTTTGCATTTAGAAAAGCCAGAGGCAAAATTAAAAACAACCAGCCCGCAATGGCTGTACATAAAATTCCCAGCTCCCCATTTCTCATGCTGTTTGATGAAGAGAATCGTTGAAGTTTGCTTCTTTGATTGTTCAGCACATTCGCATACGCAGCCTCACTGGGATTGTAACCGTGGTTCATTTTTGCAGCTAAGTTGTAAGCCTATAATAACAATAACAATAACAATAACAATAACAATAACAATAACAATAACAATAACAATAACAATAACAATAACAATAACAATAACAATAACAATAACAATAACAATAACTATCCAGCTGGCTGTCATAACCTGTCAAATCACTTGCTGGAGAATATGAGCTGACAATGTTCATTTAGCCAGGGAATAACTGCATTCCAAAGAGATATAAATGGATATGTAATCCATTTAGACCAATTCAGTTATTATGATAGACATGGAAAGATGATCAAGAAAAGCTGTTCCTAAATGTTCTTTTGGAGAAGGTCAGATTTCAAAACTGTGGTCAAGGCTGAGAGATCAAGCTACATTCACTCATGGATCAGATGCTCATACAGCCTTACCAAAGACCAAAGGAAGAATCGCCTCCATGGGCTTTGCTAATGCTCAAGCAAACATGGTGTCCTTTGACCTACTGTGGCAAATATTACATCAAGATACACAGTGAGGATGATATTCTTCAAACATCGTTGCTAATTTGTTGCATGCTAACAAAGAACAGCATGCATATTTGGATCATCCTGGGTAAGAACATGATGGGGAAGGGCCATAGTGCATGTATATTGCATGCAAATGATTCCAGGTTAAATTCTTTGTATGCAAATGACTCCAGGTTAAATTCTTTGTATCTCCAGGTAGGACTGGGAATGCTTCCTGACTGCTACCCTGGAAAGCCACTGTCAATCATTGCAGACAACCCTGAGCTGGTTGGATCAATGGTCTGACTCAGTAGAAAACAACCTCTTGTGTTCCTTCATTTCACCTTCCTGGATCATATCAAGGTCACCTTTTGCTTGTTTTGTTTATTTGTATTCTGGCTTTTATATGCCTGTTGTCTTTGTCCATGGAGTTTTCTTGGCAGGGATACTGGAGTGGCTTGCCGGTTCCTCCTCCAGGTGGATCACATTTGGTCAAAACTCTCCACTATGACCTGTTCATCTTGGGTGCCCTGCTCGGCATAGTTCATAGCTTCTCTGAGTTATTCAAGCCCCTTTGCCACGGCAAGGCAGTGATCCCAGATCGAGAAGCTGAGGCTCCAATACTTTGGCCACCTCATGAGAAGAGAAGACTCCCTGGAAAAGACCCTGATGTTGGGAAAGATGGAGGGCACAAGGAGAAGGGGACGACAGAGGATGAGATGGTTGGACAGTGTTCTCGAAGCTACCAGCATGAGTTTGACCAAACTGCGGGAGGCAGTGGAAGACAGGAGTGCCTGGCGTGCTCTGGTCCATGGAGTCACGAAGAGTCGGGCACGACTAAACGACTAAACAACAACAATAACAACAACAACAACATTCTGGCTTTCCACCCAGTCGTGTCCCAAGCAGCTAACAGCAATCAATCAGACCCCCCTGGAAGCTCACAAGCAGGCCATGGAGTGATATTCACAGAATCATAGAATTGTAGAGTTGGAAGAGTCCTCGAGGGTCATCTAGTCCAACCCCTGGCAATGCAGGAATATATAGACAGCCTGTCAGAAGATTAAACTCGTGACCTTTGCGTTATGAGCACCATGCTCCAACCAACTGAGCTAACTGTATTAATGGGAGTAGACCTGCTGAAATAATAGACCATAGCCATGTTCATTCATTTCAGTGGGTCTCCTCTGAGTAAAACTTAGTTGAATACTGCCCAAGATCCCCATTCCCTGTTGCTTTGTCCCCAGTGTCTGGTACTCAGAGATATTTTGCCTCTGAGCAAAAAAGGCCATTGGCTGTATTTTTGATATGTGTTGCAGAAAAGGTGGTAAATGTCATTCATCAAATTTTAAGTGAATATTTCCCCATGGGCACGATGCAAAATGTCAGTTGTCCAGTAATCTAGAATAGCTGTGAAATGATCTATCAGGAGTATTTTTATTTTATTGTATTTTATTTTTAAAGGAGGAAAATAAGAAAGAAAACCAAGTTAGAAAAAATAGCAGCTTTTAGATCAAATAAAGTCTTTGGGGGTAGCAACAGAAGCAGACCAGGGATATGGCTGATTAGATTATTTGAGGAAGCAAATAAATTTCAAGGGAGTAAATAAGCTAGAATGATTGTATAATTATTTAAGGCAGAAATATTTTGAAACTGTGGATGAATGCACCTAACAGGTTCAAAAATGTGAATTCTCTTTTATTGGAAAAAGAAAAGAAAAGCCTGAGATACCATAATTATCAGATTAGTTCTTTTAAAAAAATCTCCAGTCAGTCACACTTAGATTACATTTCCTGAGAAATCATCACAAACAAATATGTGGTTCACAACCAAATATATTTATTGAAAGGATGGGTGCTATTTGCAAAGTAGGGGAGCAGAACGAAAGCCAGGCTTCTCCTTATCCTCCTGTGCTTTCCTCAGCGATGTTTCATCTTTCATGCTTAGCACCTGTATGACACTTTCTAGAGTTCAACGCATTCCACATATACTGATTAAGGGATTGGGGCTCCAGAAGGACAGTATTATTCTTCCTAAACTGCAGGTGCCAGAGGGGGCTGAGACTGGAACATTGTGAATTTTGGGCAGGAGTGAGGAATGTTGTCGTGTGAGGTGCTGACTGTTCCAACAACTTCATTCCATTCCAGAAGAAGAAGAAGAAGAAGAAGAAGAAGAAGAAGAAGAAGAAGAAGAAGAAGTTGGATTTGATATCCCACTTTATCACTACCTGAAGGAGTCTCAAAGCAGCTAACATTCTCCTTTCCCTTCCTCCCCCACAACAAACACTCTGTGAGGTGAGTGGGGCTGAGAGACTTCAAAGAAGTGTGACTAGCCCAAGGTCACCCAGCAGCTGCATGTGGAGGAGCAGGGAAGCGAACCTGGTTCACCACATTATGAGTCTACCACTCTAGTTCCTGGTTTTCCGACCCCAATGGTCTGTCAACGTCCTATGTCCACTGAGCATGCTCATTCCTTATTGTACTGTTTGAGATTTTTCCTTTATCCCTTAGGGCTTTCTTTTCTTCCCATTTTTCTCTTTTCGTTTTGGCATTTGAACTCTTGAAATAATAATAATAATAATAATAATAATAATAATAATAATAGTGATAATATATTATTTATACCCCACCCATCTGGCTGGGCTTCCCTAGCCACTCTAGGCAGCTTCCAACAAAATATAAAAATACCATAATGCAGCAAACATTAAAAGCTTCCCTAAACATGGCTGCCTTCAGATGTCTTCTAAAAGTCTGGGAGTTGTTTTCTTTGACACCTGGTGGGAGGGCGTTCCACAGGGCGGGCGCCACTACCGAGAAGGCTCTCTGCCTGGTTCCCTGTAACTTGGCTTCTCACAGTGAGAGAACCGCCAGAAGGCCCTTGGCGCTGGACCTCAGTACCGGGCAGAACAATGGGGGTGGAGATGCTCCTTCAGATATACTGGACACATCTACAGTTTGTGCATTCGTGGGATCAGGTGACCTGTTTACCCTGAGCAGGCAGCTCTTGCCACTGTTACACTACAAAACCAAAACAAAGGAACCAGCCAGCCACCACAGGCAAGACGGCTATGAGCCAGAACCCCTTTCTCAACAGACCTGTTGTGGTCGTTGCATTGCCAAAGTTCCCATGCTAGCACAACGCACAATGACTTCTCTTTTAATGTGGTCAGTAATTAATCACTAATGATCCTGGAAGTTTATAAATTAAAATGATTATGCTTAAGGAACTTTTAATGGTTTAATAAAGCAGGTATAATACTGTGCAGGGGAACGTGCATCGCAAGATGAATAGCTGAAAACTGAGTACTTTAATAAACTCCGTGGAAGGAGAGAAAGAGAGAAGGAGGGAGGGGAAACCATTCTGATTTTCTTTGCAAGCTATGCAGTTTCGTGCCTGCTTTTTAATGAGCATCCCCTGGGTTCACAGATTAGGTTTCATAAAGGTAGGGAAGAGGGGAGGGGGCTGAGAAGGCAGGTGTGAGTCTACACTTTCATAGCACATACAGATTTACAATAATAAGACCTTGATCCCTGATGTACCATACATAGACAAAAGATACCTAGAGGTTTTGAAATGCCCTTCATCCTGTAGTCAGTACAAAGTTATCTGTACACTGCACAAAAGTTTAAATGCCTACCAGATGGAATCTATATTGAGTTTGTGAATATTCACAACAGCTTAGCGTGTGCCAGCAATATTTAAATAGGGTTTGTGTTATGAGATGTAGACCACATCGCAATTCATGGTTAAGTTTCACAACAATCCAAGAACATGACTTTCACAAGAGTGTGAAAACCTAAGTTTTGTTTGAGTTGACCAGGAGATGTCCATGTCATTGTGGGGACATCTAGGAGACAGTTATAAGTAACATATAACTTCTGCTATTTATATGTAATATGTACCTGATTACATTTATATAGACTATGTAGCTGATTTTGCACTATGCTCATGTGCTATCAGCCCTCTGTCATTAAATAGAAGATTGCTAGCCAGAGGTTCTCAATAAGAATTAACAGATCTTCCTACTTCACCTCTGGATTGTTTTAAGGTAAAGGTAAAGGTAAAGGTACCCCTGCCCGTACGGGCCAGTCTTGACAGACTCTGGGGTTGTGCGCCCATCTCACTTAAGAGGCCAGGGGCCAGCGCTGTCCGGAGACACTTCCGGGTCACGTGGCCAGCGTGACATCGCTGCTCTGGCCAGAGCCAGAGCCAGAGCCAGAGCCGCACACGGAAACGCCGTTTACCTTCCCGCTGGTAAGCGGTCCCTATTTATCTACTTGCACCCGGAGGTGCTTTCGAACTGCTAGGTTGGCAGGCGCTGGGACCGAGCAGCGGGAGCGCACCCCGCCGCAGGGATTCGAACCGCCGACCTTTCGATCGGCAAGCCCTAGGCGCTGAGGCTTTAACCCACAGCGCCACCTGCGTCCCACAGATCTTCCTACTTCGCCTCTGGATTGTTTTAGGAGACCATCAAACAAATCGGCTTCAATCCACCAATCATAATCAGATTCTGGGATACAGTCTGGACTCTTGAGTGCATAATTTTGGAGCCTGAAACTTCATCTGAATATACATGGTGAAGCCCATGGCTTTCAGTAGGTCTTTCTGTGCATAGTTAAAGGAGGTCTCTGTTCCAGTATATCCAAGTGTTTGGTAGTTGTAGGCCAACATTTGAAGAGCTACATGTTCTCCATCCTGCAGTACAGGATCAGTACCAGCATCGGCACCTCACATACCTGGAATCTGACAAAATTGAGCAAGGCCTGTTCCTGTTCCTGGAAACTGGTATGTTGCAACAAAGAACAGAGAGTCTGGACTAAGTTTTGATTGGAGGCGATTTGGTGGCATTTCCACTCCTAAATTAACAATGCCATGCCTGCGGAATCTGTAAATCTCTATAACAATACATCTAATAGTATGCCTGCTTTCTTTCTGTGTGTCACGATGTATGGCAAGCTGTTCACCTGTTTGTTCTGAGCAACAACAACAAAAAGAAAAGAAGAAAAAGAAGAAAAACAAAACCTGACAAAACAGACACAAGTTTGATTACACAGAAAATATCCCTGCACAATTAGTTTAGTTTTAAAAATGTGGTTTTTCTCTCTTAATGGGCTCATGTTCTATAAATGATCTTGTTGCTATAGCAACTGCCTCAAAAGCCACACCATCGCTGTTAGAGCAGCAACAGCCTTGCACCTGTGTACCAGTATTTCTTTCTGTGGTTTATGGTTATGCATCTCGGCTATCCCTATGCATGGAAAAGACAAAAAGAACACAAACCACAAAAAGATAAAACACAATTTCAGCCCATTTCCCTCCCCCCTCATAGTATCTTAAGAGCAGTTTGTCTTTATTTTCTTCTCAGATTAAATATGTATAATTTAAATTGTAGAGAATATGGCTAGCTTTTCCGTCACAACAAGCTTTCTTTAAATGAAGAAGAAAATAAAAGGATATTAGCATAAGAACAGCCCTGCAAGGCCTGAGAAGTGATCCATTTGTCAAAGTATCTCTCATTCTGTGGGGTGGGGTGGGGTGGGGGGCAGTGGGGCAGTGCCAGTACCAGGCT
This sequence comes from Podarcis cretensis, assembly GCF_951804945.1. Classification (NCBI taxonomy): domain Eukaryota; kingdom Metazoa; phylum Chordata; class Lepidosauria; order Squamata; family Lacertidae; genus Podarcis; species Podarcis cretensis. The sequence goes on along the minus strand of NC_137181.1, from coordinate 51,962,191 downwards.
ATTCTGCACCCTAGGCAAGGCTAACTACATGCACCCTACACAAACAAAAATTGCTAATTTCAATTTTCAGAAACAGATGTCTTGTAGAAAAAATGAAAAGCTCAAAACTGCTAAATTTATTTTAAATGGCAAGACTAAGTAACACAACAATCTTTGCTAATCTTTCTCAAATACAAAAGAGAATGTTTTAGCACACAAACCATTTTGAATAATCTCATGATTTGTGGTGTTAAAATTTAAGTCTCTTAAGTTTCCATTGCAGGCGCATCAAGTTCTTACTTTGCCTGCCTTTTCCTTTGCAAACTTTGCTACCGTTTCCTTCAGGTCAAGTGCTGATTAGGGCTGGGCGATATCTGGTTTTCAACATCACAATATATCACCAGCTAAATACCGCGATATCTCACTATACCACGATATACATCTGTGGTGGCAGAGGGCTTTGCTGGGCCTCCCAATGGGGGCAGAGGGTCCCACCCTGTAGTGGCAACGGGTGTGCCGTGCTTCCTCACAGCAGCACACGGCCTTGCCGGGCCTCCGGGCTCCAGGCAGAGGAATCTGCTGTACCTCCCCATAGTGATGGAGGGTGTGCCATGCTTCCCTGCAGCAGCCGAAGGCCTTGGCGAGGCTCCGTGCAGTGGTGGAGGGCTTTAAAATGTAAGGAGAGAGTAGGCTTAATAAAAAATATGAACTAAACTTCCATATATTATATTTAGTATATTTTAAACTAATTTATGAGTAGTTTAAGTGATTTACTAGTCAAGTTGCATCTGCTTCCCCACGCAGAGGTCTACGTGGAATCTGTGCATGCATAAGCGCCACTGAGTTTAACTAAACTTGCTTCTATTTTCCTGGGAGCAAGCCCCATTTAATTCAGAAGGGCTTGCTCGTGAGTAGACACACATTTGCTTTCACTGCTTACTGAAAAATACCCGCCACATCATTCTCACACAGTACCCAACCTCCCATTTCCGCATAAGGCAGCCATCTAAATCTTCTCCTCTCCATTCTCCACCCCAGAACCCAACCCAACCCAAAAAGCCCTCATCCCACCAATCTCTCCCTTTTTATCAAAGGGGGGGAGGGACAGCAAGCAAGCAAAAAGATAGTCTCCTTTAAAAAAAAAAAATTAAAAAAACCACACCCTTCTTTTTTAATAAGGAGGGAAGCTATTTAGAGGACACCAACAACATAAAATAAAATATAAAATAAAAAATAAAAATTAAAACTCTTCCCCCTCTTTTTTTTCACTGTTGAGGGAAGTAAAAAGTGCTTTCCAGTTCTTTGTTTTCTTTGCCTCTTTGATTGTCTAGCCGTGGGTGGTCCCTCCTGGTTTGTTAGCAGGCTCTGCAAATTTAGCTGAGCTCTAAGAAAAATAGGGACACGGGTGGCGCTGTGGTCTAAACCACAGAGCCTAGGGCTTGCTGATCAGAAGGTTGGCGGTTCGAATCACCGCGACTGGGTGAGCTCCCATTGCTCAGTTCCTGCTCCTGCCAACCTAGAAGTTCAAAAGCACATCAAAGTGCAAGTAGATAAATAGGTACCACTCCAGCGGGAGGTAAACGGTGTTTCCGTGCGCTGCTCTGGTTCGCTGGACACATGACCTGGAAGTTGTTTGCGGACAAACACTGGCTCCCTCGGCCAGTAAAGCGAGATGAGCGCCGCAACCCCAGAGTCATCCATGGCTGGACGTAATGGTCAGGGGTCCCTTTACCTAAGTGGAAGGATACCAGTAAAGCTGAAAGAGTTTGCTGGTTTGTGTGTGGGCTTACAGTCATTTCTTATTGGTTAGGAGGGAGGAGGGAAAGCTAATAATGCTGCCTGCAAAGTATCTGCAAAGTATCCGTTTAGCTGAGCTACCCCCTGGGAAGCTGTTAAGTCTCCACCTTTTGTTCACTGGTATATTGCCTTGTTGAAACACTTATCACGATGTCACTTCAATACGGTAATCAACGATATGATGATTTATCGCACAGCCCTAGTGATGATGCTTGGGCATGTCCAGTTGATATAACCGCCAAGCCAACCAGTCTCTTTTGCAACATTGTCAAGCGTATGCAAGTTTTGAGAAGTTTGAGCTTTGAGAAACTGTGTCCAATCCCAACTAAAGAATTATGGCAAGAAAAATTGATGGATTATGCAGAACTGGCAAAATTGACTCATAAGCTACGGGACAAGGATAACTGTGACTTTAAGGATGAATGGGAACCTTTCACAAAGTATTTGAAGACGCAACAAAGCAAACTGGACTCCTTGGCAGGTTTTGAATAAACATCCACAATTTATTTATTTTATTTTTTTACTGATAATAATTAGCTAAACAGTTGGAGGATCTATACAACTCTGTAACATGCAGAAAATAGCATTATTGGAGAAACCAAAGACTGGAACTGAGGGAAGTCAGGGGGTGGGGTGGGGGGATGGGTTTTGTGGGGGGAGGGGGGAGGAAAAATGGGGAGGGAATAAGGATGTTTTTGGAAAATATGTTTTGTTATAAATTTAAATAAAAAAAAATTTTTTTAAAAAAAAAGAGAGAGAAACTGTGTCCATCACATGCCACCAGCGCAACAGAAACATTGGCCACATTATCCAGGAGTTTTTGTTTATCCAGGGATATGAAGAGAAGCACTCCTTGTGGCGGCATAGACTTGGAAGTCTTCGAGCTATTGCTACAAGGCCTCTCCTCCTCCCAGAGGGGAGGTGTTGTGAGCGGGAGCTGGTCCCGCGTCAGCAGGGGGGCATATTCAGCCCCCTACATCACTGTCCCGGCTGCCGTGCCCCGCCCATCAGGCCAGCCAATAGGGTTGGCTTGGGGGCGGGGTCAAGCCACATTCAAGCAGCCATAGCAGGCCCATGTCCTCACTCTGCTGTCTAGTGCCTTTGCCTTTATAGCAAATTGTCACAACTTTCCAGGTATTGGCGGTTAGGCATTGGAATATGTGCTGTGTGTTGGAGGGCAGGTTGTGGCCATCACCTACCCCTCCCCTTGTTGCGTATTCCGTTAAAGGAATCGAGCGGTCATGGATCCTGTCCGATGCCCTGCCCTAGGGCCATGGCACGACCCCCGGTGACATCAGGGGAAGCTTCCAGTTGTATTTGCATCAACAAGCTCCTCCCACTGGGTGTTAACCTTCAAATGACTCCCCGCTGCACGGGGTGGGGTCATATATAGATTGTTTGATCCAATGCCTAAGCCAATACCTCTCACATGCTGTAACCAACAAAGTTGTGGCCTTATTTAGCCCATTAACCTAAAATAGGTAAAGGTAAAGGGACCCCTGACCATTAGGTCCAGTCGTGGCCGACTCTGAGGTTGTGGCGCTCATCTCACTTTATTGGCCAAGGGAGCTGGCGTACAGCTTCCGGGTCATGTGGCCAGCATGCCTAAGCAGCTTCTGGAGAAGCAGAGCAGTGCACGGAAACACCATTTACGTTCCCGCCAGAGCGGTACCTATTTATCTACTTGCACTTTGATGTGCTTTCGAATTGCTAGGTTGGCAGGAGCAGGGACCGAGCAATGGGAGCTCACCCTGTCACGGGGATTCAAACCCCCAACCTTCTGATTGGCAAGTCCTAGGCTCTGTGGTTTAACCCACAGCACCACCTGCGTCTCTTCCTAACCTAAAATACATGTGTCTTATTTATCCTCAAGCAGGTGGCGGGTCCTCGACTCACAAGTTAACAGCACAGAACTCCAGCATCAATATCTTTGTTTCCATTGTGCATCAATGATTTTTCCAAATTTTTGCAGGACTTTATTCAGTAGATTTTTGGTTGATACTGTATACCAACCAAAGAAAGCCAAATATTGTTGTAGCTTTTGGTCTTCAACAGATTGAATGGCCATGTCTAAGACAGCATATTAGAAATCTACTTTGAATTTCTGTTTTGGATCTTGCAGTACCTCTTCTTGGGCCTCATACTCAAACCTCGGTTTTGTTCTCCTTTTTCTAATTTGTTCTTTCTCAAAGTCTGGTAGTATTTCTAGCTCCTTTGCAATCTCAGTAGCAACTATCAAAACTTGTTGAAAACCCTTATCACATTTGCAGCCCACAAGCTATTTCTTCGTCACTTGCAATAGGGTTGTAGCTGAATTTAGTATTAGTATATTTTAATAGCACCTTTTATTCCAAGGAATTCAATATGGTGTGCATAGTTCTCCTCCTCCGCAGTTCATCCTCACAACCCTTCCTTATTTTGTAGTAAGCTTGTTTGTAAGATTGACAAGGATGTTGTGCCGTGTAACAATGGATACCACAATTCTGAACTTACAAATTGTATTAGCAAGGACCTTAGCTTCAATCTGGGAAGCATTTCCAGATAAACCTTTTCAGCTGGTGTCATCAAAGATGTCTATTAAAGCATCATACTATCAAAATGACATCTCAGTGGTTTCAAAGCATTGATCCAACCCTCCCATCTTGTTTTGTTCAAGGGCTTAACAGTCGTGCCTCAGTCTGATACATGGCTAGTTAGAATTTGCCAATGCTGAGTCGATGCAGAGAAATAATTATAGAGAGAAATTATCATGATAGATCTGTTGAGCCAAACTGAAAAACCTAGTTACTTCCTTTTTTTAAAAAAAATAAGTTTTTATTAAGATTTTAAAGGTTACAGAAGGGGGGGGGGGAGAAAACAATCAAGAAAAAAAGAGAGAAAAAATACATATCATCAAAAAACAGAAAAAATAAAAAAGAAATAAAAAACAAGTCAAACCTTTAACTCACTTACTTTCATTCACTTTCTGGTCATTGACCGTATTAAAGATATTATTATTATTACATTCACTTATTTCCTTGACTTCCTCACGCCTCCCCTTTTTGTATTCTAATTCAATTAAATATTCCAGCAAATCCTTCCAACTTTGTTTTTATCCTAATAATTTGTCTTAACATATTATAATTTTACCTTCTCTCTTTCACCAATTCATTTTTACTTAATCCTTTATATCCTTTCTGCTAAAACCACATAATTTTCCCCCCCAACATCTTTCTAACATTCCTTAATTTTACAATATTTCTGAAGATAAGCTTTAAATTTCTTCCACTCTTCTTCCACCAACTCTTCTCTTTGGTCTCGGATTCTGCCAGTCATCTCAGCCAGAAAAACCTAGTTACTTCCAGACAATACTTGGCAGCATCATTGACTATCAAGTTTAAAGAGTGTACACTGAAATGCACGAAAAGGTATGTGGGTTTATGTCCAGGATTCTCTTTGTGCAGTGGTACCTCGGGTTAAGAACTTAATTCGTTCCAGAGGTTCGTTCTTAATCTGAAACTGTTCTTAACCTGAAGCACCACTTTAGCTAATGGCGCCTCCCGCTGCCGTCACGCTGCCAGAGCATGATTTCTGTTCTCATCCTGAAGCAAAGTTCTTAACCTGAGATACTATTTCTGTATTAGTGGAGTCTGTAACCTGAAGTGAATGTAACCTGAAGCATATGTAACCCGAGGTACCACTGTACTCTGTTTTCTTCACCTTTCATGTTACTCCTATTATCCTAACCTTGACCACACAGATTCTCAACTGGTAGTCCCATTTGCTCAAGCTGTCCAAAAAGAGTTTCTGTCGTAAAGGCACCTGTAGTCTCCTTTAGTGGAACAATGTGAGGTCCGCAGGAGCAGACCTTGCTTTATCTGATAGTTTGATTACATCAACATTACGTACAATAATTCTAATTTGTATGCTTTCTTGTCTGAACCGGGGGGGGGGGGGGCGGTTCTACTCCAGAAATGGGAAGGAAGTGTTTGGTTTATTGATTTGTTGAAATCAAGGCATATCTTCTTTATTACACCAGCATTTGATGGCTAAAAGACAATGTTCTTGACAATCACTGGTTGAGAAAAAGTTTTAAACAGTTTTGAGAATTTTTGTTCTAGCATTGTTGCATCTCCCACCCAGGGCTCCTTCAGGAGAAAGGGCAGGATTTAAGTCAAATTATCATCATCATTTTAACAACAATTAAAGGATCTGGAGTGGGACAAATTTCTCAAATGACAATAAAAATTATAGTGCCAAGTGATTCTTTTTTTAAAAAAAACAACCAACCACCCCACCTCACAAGTTGAATTAAGGGAAACATTTTATTGAGCAATCTTCTCTTATGGTCACGGAAACAACTGATCATTATGACTTTCATTCAGGTAGACATTGGCTTCCAAAATTTATTGCCCAGCCACTCTGAGGAGTTTTGAACAATGGCTGAGGGAGAGATTTTAAGGTATCAACCTTTGCTCAGGAATTTCACATGGCAGACAGAAGGAACCCGGCTGGGAGCATATCAGGACAGCACACTACATGACATTCTGAGATCATTAAGTTTTCATCTGAGCATTAAACATTAACCAATAAACCAGAAGGTAAATGGTAAAGAATGGAAGGAGAAATTGTTTTGCTTTTGATTAAAAGAGAACTCCCTAACAAGATGTTCTTCTTCTGAAATGTTTTAATTTAGAGGCTCTTGATAGCCACCACACTTATCAAATACCAATTGCTAATGAGATCGTAAGCCCTGAGTAGCTGGAGTGAATAATAATAATAATAATAATAATAATAATAATAATAATAATATAAAGGTTATTTAATCATCAAAGCAAGGAGGCATTCTTCCATTTAAGAGAAATTTGTTCTAATGCCCAGATAGAACTGAACTGAACTGAACTGAAATAATTGCTTGAATACAACGAGTCCAGGCTCTGGTAGATAGGATTACAGACAAATATCCACTGTAATCCTGGACTAGAGAATCTGAGACCTGGGGGCCAGAATGTGGCCCTCTCTATCTGGCCCCACACCTGGAGTGCTTTGGCCTGGCCAGAATGTGTGCTTGATCTCCAACCATACCTCTTGCTTGTTCAGAGAGATAAAAGACAAGATGTGTGTAGAAATGAGCCTACGGCCTAAGGTAAGAGACTCATTCATTGCTCTGCTTACTTTTGACTCTGGCCCCACACCCCTCAGACCTGTGGCCCTCAGGAGTGAAGGCAGCCCTCAGGCTGTAAAGGGTTTCTTACCTTTGCCCTATCCCATTCTATTCTTGAGAGCCTTCTCAACTGTCTGGTGTGCCCCAAGCCCACTGTGGTGGTGTAGTGGTTAAGAGCAGTGGACTCGTAATCTGGTGGACCGGGTTTGCTTCCCCGCTCCTCCACACGCAGCTGCTGGGTGACCTTGGGCTAGTCACACTTCTCTGAAGTCTTTCAGCCTCACTCACCTCACAGAGTACTTGTTGTGGGGGAGGAAGGGAAAGGAGATTGTTAGCCGCTTTGAGACTCTTCAAGGGGAGTGAAAGGTGGGCTATCAAATCCAAACTCCTCTTCTTCTTCTTCCACTGCACATGTTATGTGTGAAAAGGCAAACTCTGTTCAAAGGGGCTGTGAAGTTATGCATTAGCCTCCCCTGGGATATTGTGGAGCTCCTTTTGCAGACACTCCAAGTGCCCCTAATTTCCAGGGACAGTCTCAGATTTACCGAAGCCATCCAGGGTTTCTGATTTGATCCTGAAATGTCCCACTTTTCATTAGGACATCCCTATCTCCATCAGAGAAACAATGACGGGTATGGAGTTGCCCAACCCCTGAGCCAAGGAGATAAGTAACTACACAACCTACAGTTCAAAAGGCATGGGCTGCATACATACAACATATTAATTTAGAACCAGTGGAGACTGAATACTTTTTTTTTTTCTTGCAATCCTAGATGTATTGTGTATTTCTGATGAACAGCTGAGTCAGACCAGAGTCTGGTGGTGCAGTGCCTCAAAATTCCACCAAAGAGCTGGAACCTCTCTCTGATTGGCTACCAAGACAGTTAGTCACAGGTCGGGATGGAGCCAGCCCTTTGGGAGAGAGAATAAAAGAAGCAGTTTCTAAGGGAGTTTGAGAGGGACAGATGGTTTCAGGAAGGAGAGTTACAGAATTGGTTTTGTGTGTACAGCATCCACTCTGAGGAGAATATCTAAAGCTAGAGAAAGGAGTCTCTGAGCTTATTTAGGAAGGACAATGTGTAGTGTCCTGTGAGAGTATCGAAACAAGAGTTAATTGGAGGGCCGAGTTTGAGCAAGGAGAAGTAGAAGCTGTGAGGATGCCATCTACTTGCATCTCATTCCTGTCAGGAGAAAACTGTTCTTCTAGATAGAGAAGATCCTCAAACCAGTTAAGAGGGGTGTAGTGATCCCCTGGGTCTGTTACATGATTTGAAGTACCTCAGGAGTGTGATTGTTAAAAGGTTGGGCAAGTGACAGATAGTACCAAAGTACCAAAGAACCAAAGTATTAAGCTGTAACACTGAAGTGCTTAAGAAACTGAAGCAACAGAAACTGAAGTAACGGAATCCAGGCTCCTCTCTTCACCAACTGTCACCTGGCAACAGCTATTCCATCAGCCTGTGGTAGAGGAGGGAAAGAAAAACACAGCTAAGAGATCAGCAGCTTTGGGCTTCTCTGCCTATGGCATGAGTTACATGGAGATGTCATGGGGGAGATGGTCTGATCTTGAGGAGCTCCAGTAGTTGGATCTGAATGACCTTGAAATCAGGACCCCAAGAAATGTCTGAACCCAGGAAAGGGGTCACTAGTCTAAGAGAGGGGGGAATCCCCATTGTGTTAGTGGAAGTCCCTTAGTGGGCTTCCTTCCAATGGAAACTGAACCAGATTTCTCCCGATCCCAGCTTGTGTTGCTTATTTCCTCCCCTTCTTGGCCCGTTCTCCATTTGTAGTTTGTGTTTTTCAGTTGTAAGCCTGGGGACAAGGACTGTCTTGATTGAAACAATCTGTAAGCCACTCCATAAGAGGTCTATCTGTAAGCCACTTCCAAGTCCCACTACATTCACTGGGGATGTAGTTTCAGGTAAGGTATAAGAATACCATAGTTATGGACTAGCTAAAGGAGGAGTCTTTACCTTATCTAGTGACAAGCATTAAACATTGCATATATCTCTGTCACGTTAGATGCCTTCAAGAACTAGAACCTTAATAATTTGAATGAGAATTTTAAAATAATGAATACGGTATATGGTAAGCATATATTATCAGGCTATAATTATAAGGCTATAATTGGAGCAGGAAATTTCAGTGACATAATGACATAAGAATGAATCTGAAGCAGCTATTATTTAAGGTACGGTATTTTTTATTTTCTAAATGCCACTGGAGCTGAATCTTTCACAATGTCACGGAGGTGAATTTTTCAGGTATATTAACACAACTGGAACAGACTGACCTAAATTAAACTTTTGGCAAACTTTGAAGCCATTAACGCTTGGTTGATGGAGCACGGCTTGGAGCGTTAAGTTAGAAGCCATATGGTTCCATGTCCCATTTGCAGGGACAATAAAATCTTTAGGATTTCATTGATGAACAGTGTGTACACAGAATCAAAGCTCCTAAAAAGAAATGAGTTTGGATAAGCAAAGCAATAAGAAGTTATCTGGATATTGGTGACCTTGAACTCCTTTAACTTCATTTAGTTGAAGCCACATTCTTTTTTTCTTTTTTTCTTGAATTTAATTGATAACAAAACATTCATATACATGGTATTTCAAAAAATTACAAATAAAAGTCAATTCATTCGTATACAATACAATTCACCATACAGTCATACTTGACTATGTACAACTTCCTGACACCCCCCAATGTATTTACCATTTCTATTTTCCAATTATACAAATAACTATTACTTTATTCTATTTATAAGATCTGATAATTTCTTACAAGTTTTGCACCCTTTTGACTTTTTATTATTCATATACACAGAAAGCTACCATAGACGCCACACCACTGTTGTATTTCATTAAATATTTCTTAAACATGTCCCATTTTTGAATAATTTTTTTATTTATATTGCCTCTCAGCCTATTTGTCATATGAGCCATTTCAGCAAACTGTAATAATTTATTCTGCCAATCTGTTTTTGTAGGAACCCTCTCCCCCTTACAGTTCATTGCAATCAGAATTCTTGCAGCCGCAGTTGCATACAAAAAAAAAATATTTTAGGTTTTTTGGTATCTCTCTGCCTACGATTCTAAGTAAAAAGGCCTCCGGTTTTTTGGGAAATGTTATTTGTTAAAAAGAAAATCAGTTCGTCATATATAACATTCCAAAACTCTTTGATTTTTTTTACATGTCCATGTCCACCACATGTGGAGCATGTTGCCTTCATATTCCCCGCACCGCCAACATTTGTTTGAAATATTAGTGTACATCTTAGATAACTCTGATGGCGTGAAATACCATCTATACTGCATCTTCATTAGGTTTTCCTTGATGGCATAACAGGCAGTAAATATCATATTTACTTTCCAAAGGTTCTTCTCCCAGTCACTCATCGGAATGCTGTGTCCAAAGTCCTAGGCCCACTTAATCATTACTGATTTTATCTCCTCCTCCTTGACTTCCAGTCAAGGAGGAGTCGGTAAATTTTGGAAAGTAGCTTGGTTTTGTTATTTAGCAAATCTCTTTCCAGTTTTGAGGGCTTATGGCAAAGCTGGGTTTTTTTATCTTGTTTAAAGGTATCATTAAGTTGATGGTACTGTAGCCATCCTGCGAGATGTTCTTTGATATCCTCATAGTTCTTTAACTTTAATTGATTCCCTTCCTCTTTCAACAGTGATTTATACATCAACCAGCCTCCTCTCATATTCTTTTTCTTAACTGCCTTTGCTTCCAAAGGGGATATTCACCACAGTGTTTTTTGGTTCAATTAATTCTTTATATTTAACCCATATCATGTATAACACTTTTCTTACAATATGGTTAAGGAAGCCCTTATGTATCATAGTCTTCTCATAATTGAAGTATGTCCAGCAAATCCGTATTCTGGAGTAAACACCACTCCCTAATCCATGTGAAACAGGCTGCTGCATAGTAAAGTTTTAGATCTGGTAGTCCGAATCCCGCCCCCCTCTTTAATGTCAATTAACAAAGTGTGTTCTATTCTAGGCCTTTGTCCTTGCCAGATAAATTTGGATATGTCCTTTTGCCAATTACCCGTATTTTTCGCTCTATAACACGCACTCGACCATAACACGCACATAGTTTTTAGAGGAGGAAAACAAGAAAAAAAATATTCTAAATGAAACAGCGGATGTATGATTTTTGTGGTTCATGCTGTGGCCACAGACATGTGATCTGACTGTGAGTTTGGGGTAGCCCAATGCAAAAATCCTGAGGATCCATGTGGATCCATGCTTTGTAACCACATTTTTGCACCAATGCGGCCCCAGGCAACAGTGGGTGCGTGTGTTTTTTTGGTGCAGGCTGTAGCCATGGACATGCTATGTGATCTGATGGTGAATTTGGGATGACCCAGTGCAAAAATCCTGAGGATCCATGTGGATCTGTGCTTTGTAACCACGTTTTAAGTGGGGAGGGAAGGAAAAGCACTCGAGGCACAAGGAACACGCGTGGGGTGTGTGGAGAAGGATGCTGTTAATAATGCAGAAGAGGGGTATAAGAGGAGAAGGCTCCTCTCCCCTCCCGCTTTGCTCCTTTAAAGAAGCAGGCTCTCTGTCCCTCTCTCCTCCCCACTCAGCGGCTCTTCTCCCGCTTTGCTGTTTCAAAGCGAGCCACGGAGGAGGGAAGGAAGGGGAACCATGGATCCTCTGTTCACGACTGCAGCAGATCCCCCCGCCATCCATAGGCATTTGCTCCATAACACGCACAGACATTTCCCCTTACTTTCTAGGAGGAAAAAAAGTGAGCATTATGGTGCAAAAAATACGGTAGATTGGGATGAATCGGAAAAGGAAGAGCATTTTTGGCAGGGCATTCATTTTAATCATTGATATCTGCCCCCATAGGGGTAATTTCAAACTACTCAGATCTCCAGATTTCTGTTAATTTCAGACCAGGTCTTAATATAATTGTCTTGATATAGATAAATATTTTTTGCTGTTATCCAAATTCTGAGATATTTCACCTTTCAAGAGATTTTCAAATTTGTTTGTATTTCTAGTCCTTCTTTTTCTTGGGCTGTGAGGTTTTTGACCAAAAGTTTTGTTTTGGTATTATTTAGTTTGAAACCCGCTACATTACCATAATTGTGAATTATTTCCAGTGTTTTTAATAGACTTTCTCTTGGATTTTCAGTTGTGATAGTTGAAGCCACTTCATTGGGTTCCAAGAGGTCTGATATTCTTCTTGGGTGCTTTTGTTTGTTGATTTATTTGAGTTTTCTAGCTCATCTCAGCCATAGTGCCAAGGGTAACAACACTTCAATCATGTGGCTTATAAAAAGGTCACACACCAGGGAGCATTATACACCTGGCATGAGTTAGATGTAAATAGCAGATATCAGCTAATTCCAGTGTAAATATATTGATGTGGTATGGTCCTCTCATGGAACTGTACCTTATTAGTAATGTATCTCACCTGTTTGAAAACATCATGTCACACTTGTGCCACACATGTAATGTTCTCTGTTGTACAAACTTTGTGCATGATACATTAGTGGTTTTCAACCAGTGTGTTGAGAAGAAGAAGAAGAGGAGGAGGAGGAGGAGGAGGAGGAGGAGGAGGAGGAGGAGGAGAGTTAGGATTTGATATCCCGCTTTATCACTACCCTATGGAATCTCAAGAAGGGACGCGGGTGGCACTGTGGTCTAAACCACAGAGCCTAGGACTTGCCGATCAGAAGGTTGGCAGTTCAAATCCCCACAATGGAATGAGCTCCCATTGCTCGGTCCCTGCTCCTGCCCACCTAGCAGTTTGAAAGCACAAAGTGCAAGTAGATAAATAGGTACCGCTCCAGTGGGAAGGTAAACAGCATTTCCGTGCGCTGCTCTGGTTCGCCAGAAGTGGCTTAGTCATGCTGGTCACATGACCCGGAAGCTGTACGCCGGCTCCCTTGGCCAGTAAAGCAAGATGAGTGCCGCAACCCCAGCATCGGCCACGACTGGACCTAATGATCAGGGGTCCCTTTACCTTTAAGGAGTCTCAAAGCGGCTAACATTCTCCTTTCCCTTCCTCCCCCACAACAGACACTCTGTGAGGTGAGTGGGGCTGAGAGACTTCAAAGAAGTGTGACTAGCTCAAGGTCACCCAGCAGCTGCATGTGGAAGAGCGGGGACGTGAACCCGGTTCACTAGATTATGAGTCTACCGCTCTTAACCACTACACCACACTGGCTATCTGGGTGCCTTGAATGATGGTCAGGGGTGCTGTCCCTCTTTCCTTCCCTCCCTCCTCTAATGCCCTCTCATGTCTCTGGCTCCCAAAGGCTTGCACAGCTGTTTGTTGCAGCAGCCCTGGCTACAAGCTACCCAGGCAAATGGTGCCTCTGGGGCTGGCCAGGGGGTGCTTCCCAGGCCCCTGTGGGGCAGTGTGAGGAGGCACCTCTCTTTAGGGTAGGGGTGGCAGCTCAAAGACCAGGGGTGGCAGCTACGGCTGCCCAGAGCACTCCCAAGGAGAGGGGAGAAGAGAGGCTGAGAGAATCCTTCACAAGGAAGGGGTGAGGGGCTACCAGCTCTGCAGGTAAGGGGTGACATAACTGGGCTTCTGAGCCCCACAGGGCTGCCACAGAGAGAATGTCAAGGAAGCCATGGAACCAAAAAGGCTGAAAACCTCTGGGATGCATGACTCTAGTGTTGCTACTCATCCTGAGACCTTTGGACCAAGGAGGCTGGAACTGTACATGTGACACATATATACAAGCTTTATATCTGATGACATTGACTGTAAAAGGCCACTGGAATTAGCCCAAATCATCTCTCTGTGAAGCACTTAATGTCTCCAGGTGTAGGTTTTCAGGAAATCAGAAGCATCAAATGTTTACTTGCAAATTATTTATCTCCTGGAAAGAAACATGGGTGGGAGCAGGGGCATAGGAATGGGGGTGTGGGGCTGCAGTCCACCCCGGGTGTCATCCCTGAGGGGGTGGCAAAATAGCACACTGTGGGTGGCGGCACTTGCCGCAGGGCCTGGCCTGCAGCGCGCAAGAGCCACATCTCTCCTGGGAGTGAAGCTGTGGCTCGGGCCCTGTGCCGCCTGAAATGGCAGCGTGAGGTTTGCGCCTGCCAGGCGGACTCCGTGGGCAGATTGCTGCGCTGCCCCCCTGGGCAGATCAACGTGGTGCCCTCGTGCGCAGATCGCCAGGGTGCCTCCATGCATGGATCGTCAATGCGCCCCCGTGCGTGAATCACTGTTCTGCCCCCGTGGCCGGATCAATGTGCCGCCCCCACAGGCAACTCTCTGTGCCTCCCCCGTGGGCAGCTTGCCCCTCCCCCACCACTCCGGGTGCTGGAGCAGCTAGCTATGCCCCTGGGTGGGAGAAAACTTGTTTAAGATTCTGAGAAATAGTCATTGTGTCAAGTTCAGAGCAGCCTTTTCAAGTATAAAGTTCACAAAGACCACATCACACAATTCAGGACTGTCAGTCAATCAAAGCAGTTTTATAACCCACCTTTTGAAAGCGACAATTTTCTAAATTCTGTGAAAAGATCGTTCTTTTTCTCTCAAAATTTAGAAAATTATCCCCTTTTAAAGCTTCCCCCTTCCATTCAGCAGCTTCTAATTATATTACTAGGAAACCAAGCTGAATGAGAACTATAAAAAGAGATGAAAAGGAACTCTTAGACGTTCTGTAATGTCTCATTATAATGCGGTACTGGAGAGAGGGGGGAACACCCCATTTTTTCCATTGGCTAGAGCTCTTCACACCCATAGATGACATCTAGTGTGAAAATATCACAGCCCTCTGATACAACAATGGATTGCATGGTGGCATGAAGGCACTTGCCTCACCTTCAAGCCTGAGAGTCTCTCCTGCTTCCCAAGAGGGCAAGGAAGTAGGGAGGGCAGCATGGTGCAAACATACTAGCAGGAGCACCAAATTTGCTTAGCTTGTGCATTTGCACTGCAATTTCCCCCCACACACACACACACCTGTAAATAGCAGTGATTCACCTGCCAGGAGGTCAGGTAACCTCCACCCCCATCTCCCAGTATCTCCTACAAGTTCCATAAAAGGTAAAGGTAAAGGGACCCCTGACCATTAGGTCCAGTCATGACCGACTCTGGGGTTGCGGCGCTCATCTCGCTTTATTGGCCGAGGGAGCCAGCATACAACTTCCGGGTCATGCGGCCAGCATGAATAAGCCGCTTCTGGCGAACCAGAGCAGCACACGGAAACGCCGTTTACCTTCCCGCTGGAGTGGTACCTATTTATCTACTTGCACTTTGACGTGCTTTCGAACTGCTAGGTTAGCAGGAGCAGGGACCGAGGAACGGGAGCTCACCCCGTTGCGGGGATTCGAACCGCTGACCTTCTGATCGGCAAGTCCTAGGCTCTGTGGTTTAACCCACAGCGCCACCCGCATCCCTTACAAGTTCCATACTATGCTTGAAAACACAGAACACAATCAGCAAGAGCCCACTGAAATGAATGGGAACCATGCAAGATCATTACTGTAAACCTATGTAGCATGCTTTACCAATGTGTAGGACAGGAGCATTATGCGTCTATCAGTAAAAACAGTATGTACACTGAAGGAATGATTGTAATAACACATAGAATCCCATCCAGATGACTGTTTCATGGGATCTGGTATTCTCAGTCCACAGCTGAACATCAATATTGCAGTATGGAGGAATGTGTGTGTTAGGAAGATTCACATAAATCAAAGAAATTGAAAGCTGGAGAAGGATATATACTCCAGTTCTGGAATTAATTTTAACATTTTACAGAATTTAGAAGGAGTAGAGACATACCAGGAAAAGTTATCATATTTTTTCCTTGCTCATACCATCATTGAATAAACAGGGTAATCATATACAGGGTGCATTCTCTATGTCACTTCCCTGCAAAATGCATTTGTACAACATACCTGTGTCATAACTAGTGATGGGCAAACTTCTTAGTGCTGGACACATAGCTGAGTTTAGCACAAAAGGCTGCCATATTGAGTTAGACCACTGGTGGTCCATCTACTGCAATTCAGAAACAGCCAAACAGTTCTGAGGAATTTTAATTTCTATACAGCTCTGAGCACCTGAGTTTTTGCCATAACATCATTCCATGTGCTGGAAAGGGGAGATGAAGGTAAAAGATGGGATCCCCATCTCTTTCTGCATCTGATGCTGGAGCAGCAGGAAGATAAATGGAAGGGTGAGAGGAGGGAGCTACTCTATGGCTCACATTAAAATCTGAGTTTGTGAAGAAATCGGGCATCATTATACTTCAGTTTTAACGTGAGTGCTATGAATCAGGATGTCACCAGAACTCCACGCTCAGCATTGATGACCACATGTTTGAGGCGGTAGAGAATTTTGTCAATAATAATAATAATAATAATAATAATAATAATAATAATAATTTATTTGTACCCCACCCATCTGGTTGGGTTTCCCCAGCCTTTCTGGGCGGCTTCCAACAAAGATCAAGAATACACTAAAATGTCACACATTAAAAACTTCCCTGAACAGGGCTGCCTTCAGATGTCTTCTAAATGTCAGGTAGTTGTTTTATATCTTTGACATCTGATGGGAGGGCGTTCCACAAGGCGGGAGCCACTACCGACAAGGCCCTCTGTCTGGTTCTCTGTAGCTTTGCTTCTCGCAATGAGGGAACCGCTAGAAGGCCTTTGGCGCTGGACCTCATCGTCCAGGCAGAACGATGAGGGTGGAGATGCTCCTTCACATATCAACTGGGTTCCACCATAACTAGCAGCCTCTTCACCAATTCTGACCTGGACTAACATATTGGCAAGACTGCTACAGCAATGGCTCACCTCGTCAAAAGGGTATGGGAGATGATGCTAATGTCCAATACCAAGATGAAGGTCTACCTTGTGTGTTAGCACACTGCTTTATGGAAATGAGTTGTGGACAACATACAACCATCAGGAGCGACGCCTCAACACCTTCCATATGTGCTGCATCAGAAAGATTTGGGGCTTCACATGGCAGGGCAGAGTCTCAAATAAAGATGTGACCTCACATTGCCAGCCAGTTTGTACTACCATAGAATGGAAGGTGGTAGGATCCCCAAGAACATGATCTACGGGAAGCTGGCTTCAGGCATCTGCTTCAGACCAGCTCGGCATTATAAAGACGTCTGCAAACATGACATGAAGGCAGACAATTGCAGTGCCTGGAGACAGACAGTATCCACAGCAGTGACCAGAGGAGGAATGATGGCTGGAAGGAGCACAGAGAGAAGAAACATCATAGCGCACCTGTAGCAGCAAAACCAGATGCCCTTCACCTGCCCCACCTGCAATAAAACATGTCTCATCCTTATCAGTCTCTACAGCCACAGCAGGTGCTGTAACTCTCCAATGGTTTGACTTTACTCTCAAAGGCGCACTCTTCAATTGCCTCCCAAGACAGAAAGATGCCAATCAACCAACCAGCTAGTAACATTTCTAGCCAAAAAGGCCTGGGCTGCTCTAACACAGAGAGAGGTATAGGTAGCATCTCAGGAATCCAGGGGTGAGAAACCTGTGGCCCTCTTGGTGTTGTTAGACTCTAACATCCCTAATCATTGGCTATGTTGCCTGGGGCTGATGGAGGGCCATAGGACCCCAACCCTCCTTTAATTCCTGCACAGATACTTGTAATAATTCCTTGGCTGTGCTGCCAGTACAGACGCCCACGTCTACAGCAGCGATTCTCAATTCTTGTTCACCACACACAAAATACTGAGTAGTCTGTTTGTACTATGCAACGATAATGCCTGACTTTCCATCTCCCTAGAGGGGCCTGTATCCGTTTCTTTCCAAACCAATTAACTGTTCTCTAAACAATATTAAAAAGTTTCGGTGTGTCAAATCCAGAAATACACATTCAATCATGCAAAGTTTAACTTTTTTCAAGTACTGAGTTCTCTGCTGTGAGTCATAAACCTCAACACCATGACTCTGGATTTAAAATGATAAAATACAAACTAATATAAAAACATTTGGATTATTTATTTGCCTTCTACTTCCTGGACAACCGGAGCCATATTTCCAAGGCTTTCTATCTCTCTGTTTCTCTCTCTGTCCATAAGTGCTAGAAACATACATTTTAAAGATTGACATTGAGAATGCTTAGGATTTTATTTTTTAAAATTCGGCTAGCTTTAGGAAGCTTCTTGCCTAATCTGGCACTTTGTTTTACGTCCCCTCTCTATATGAGAATATGTTCAAGGCAGTTTGCCACATTAAAAATGCAGTAACCAATATATGCAATGTGATAAATAATCAAAGCAGCATTTTAAAAACTCAGAACTTAGAATCAGAAGTAGGCCAAATATCACATTAAAAGTGGTTCACTCTTGAGAATGCCCACTGGAACAAAGTTGCTTTCAGAGCTCATATAAAAGTTGTCAAGGAAGAGGCTAGCAATATCTCTAACGGGAGTCAATTCTGCATTCTGGATGCTGCAACAGAAGAAGTTCCCGTATCTCCTACCAACTCACCACAAATCCAGGAAGGGACAGAAGTAGAAAAAAAAGAGTTCATGAACAGTCTCATAGTTGAGAAAGCAGAACAGAATATGTTGAAGAAACAGAGGGCTGGCTTTCCAAAACCTTCTTCCATTAGAGGATGCTTCTGTAGATCTAAGCCAGCATTACCACAGGGCTGTGTTATATGTTTGAATCACTCTCTTTAGCCACGATGCAAAGGGAAGACCCAGTTTTGGTTTATCTACCAGAGTCTTTTGCCCTACATCTCATCACTGTATCAGACAGACTCACATTCTTCCTATTGGATAACAGCAAGAGGGAAGTAACAGTTGTCCGTGTGAAGCGTCATGGGCTTCTCACCACAACCACAACTAAGCGGCATAGAACAAACAACATCAAATATCCTGCAAATGTTTGGTTCATTGAATGCAGTGCATAGGATCACGTTGTCAGAGTGGGGGGTTCACTTAAAATAATGGCCACCATTCTCTTGGCTTTCTCAATAGCTTCAATATGTCAACAGTTGCAGCATAATTATAGTGCTGCTTTAGTGACTCACATCAGCTATACCTAATCCTATATATTTAGTCTTATAAGTATCACTGGAGACCAACCTCCAAGATCAGACTTGGTGGACAAATAAATTGTTGACTATTCTTAATTAATAGGCACACTTTGTTTTCTCACTTTGCCTACTGGTGCTTAGTGCATTCTGAAATCTCCACCTAAATCAAGGTCTTATTACTTTAGCAAAAAGTTAGAGTTGCTACCAATGGATATATGTTGTATGGAATATGAATAAACCAAATCCATATATCTGCAAACAAGTCTCTGGTCAGCCAATGTGAGAACAGGATGCTGGACTAAATTAGCCTTTGGCTTCCTGTATGTTCTTCGGACAGGTGGCACTGTGATGCTTTGGCTTGCTGATCGGAAGGTCAGTGGTTCGAATCCCCACAATGGGGTGAGCTCCTATTGTTTGGTCCCTGCTCCTGCCAACCTAGTAGTTTGAAAGTACACAGTGCAAGTAGATAAATAGGTACTGCTCTGGCTGGAAGGTAAACGGCATTTCCGTGCACTGCTCTGGTTTCACCAGAAGCGGCTTAGTCATGATGGCCACATGACCCGGAAAAACTGTCTGCGGAAGCGGACAAACGCTTGCTCCTTCGGCCTGTAAAGCGAGATGAGCGCCGCAACCCCAGAGTTGTTCACGACTGGACTTAATTGTCAGGGCTACCTTTACCTTTATGTTCTTGGGAAGTGGTGTGTGTTCATAACTAGAGCAACAACCTTATGCCACAGAGTAAGCCTTATTGAACTCAATGGGGTTTACTTCTGAGTAGACATGTCCAAGTGTCCCTATTTTCCAGGGACAGTCCGGGATTTACAGAAGTCGTCCCAGTTTCAGATTCATACCCTCCAACATTACTCTGATGAAAACAGGGAGGTCCCATTCCATAATGATAATTTTACTATTTATACCCCACACACCTGACTGAGTTGACCCAGCCAGCCTGGGTGGCTTCCAACATATATAAAAAAATAATAAAACTTCCCTATACAGGATTGTCTTCAGGTGGCTCAGGGGTTGGATAACTCCATACCCTACAATATTTCTCCAATGAAAATAGTGGTGTCCTAAGGAAAAGTGGGACATTCCAGGATCAAATCAGAAACCGGGATGGCTTCTCTTAATCAGGGACGTCCATGGAAAATAGGGACACTTGGAGGGTCTGCTGATTTGATCCTGAAATGTCCCACTTTTCCTTAGGATGCCCCTATTTTCATCAGAGAAATGTTTCAGGGTCTGGTATAAGACAATACTGTTAATTACTTTGTGTACCCCTTCATGGATCACTGCCTTGCCGTGGCGAAGGGGCTTGAATAAATCAGAGAAGCTATGAGCTATGCCGTGCAGGGCCACCCAAGATGGACAGGTCATAGTGGAGAGTTTTGACCAAACGTGATCCACCTGGAGCAGGAACCGGCAAGCCACTCCAGTATCCCTGCCAAGAAAACTCCATGGACAAAGACAAAAGGCATATAAAAGTTATGACGCTGGAAGATGAGCCCCTCAGGTCGGAAGGCGTCCAACATGCTACTGAGGAAGAGCGGAGGACAAGTACAAGTAGATTCAGAGCTGATGAAGCAGCTGGGCCAAAGCCGAAAGGACGCTCAGTTGCGGATATGCCTGGAAGCGAAAGGAAAGTCCAATGCTGTAAAGAAAAATATTGCATAGGAACCTGGAATGTAAGAACCATGAACCTTGGTAAGTTGGATGTGGTCAAAAATGAGATGGCAAGAATAAATATTGACATCCTGGGCATCAGTGAACTAAAATGGACAGGAATGGGTGAATTCAGTTCGGATGACCATCATATCTACTACTGTGGGCAAGAATCCCGTAAAAGAAATGGAGTGGCCCTCATAGTCAACAAAAGAGTTTCAAAACCTGTACTGGGATGCAATCTCAAAAATGATAGAATAATCTCGATACGAATCCAAGGCAGACCTTTTAACATCACAGTAATCCAAGTTTATGCACCAACTACTGGTGCTGAAGAAACTGAAATTGACCAATTCTATGAAGACTTACAACACCTTATAGAAATGACACCAAAGAAGGATGTTCTTCTCATTATAGGGGATTGGAATGCTAAAGTAGGGAGTCAAGAGATAAAAGGAACAACTGGCAAGTTTGGCCTTGGAGTTCAAAACGAAGCAGGGCAAAGGCTAATAGAGTTCTGCCAAGAGAACAAGCTGGTCATCACAAACACTCTTTTCCAACAACACAAGAGACGACTCTACACATTGACATCACCAGATGGGCAGCATCGAAATCAGATTGATTATATTCTCTGCAGCCAAAGATGGAGAAGCTCTATACAGTCAGCAAAAACAAGACCTGGAGCTGACTGAGGCTCAGATCATCAGCTTCTTATAGCAAAATTCAAGCTTAAACTGAAGAAAGTAGGAAAAACCACTGGGCCGGTAAGATACAATCTAAGTCAAATCCCTTATGAATACACAGTGGAAGTGAGGAACAGGTTTAAGGATTTAGATTTAGTGGACAGAGTGCCTGAAGAACTATGGATGGAGGCTCGTAACATTATACAGGAGGCAGCAACTAAAACCATCCCAATGAAAAGGAAATGCAAGAAAGCAAAGTGGCTGTCCAATGAGGCCTTACAAATAGCAGGGGAGAGAAGGCAAGCAAAATGCGAGGGAGATAGTGAAAGATACAGGAAATTGAATGCAGATTTCCAAAAAATAGCAAGGAGAGACAAGAAGGCCTTCTTAAATGAGCAATGCAAAGAAATAGAGGAAAACAATAGAATGGGAAAAACCAGAGATCTGTTCAAGAAAATTGGAGATATGAAAGGAACATTTCATACAAAGATTTCCATAATAAAAGACAAAAGTGGAAAGGACCTAACAGAAGCAGAAGACATCAAGAAGAGGTGGCAAGAATACACAGAGGAACTATACCAGAAAGAAATGGATGTCTCGTATACCCCAAGTAGTGTGGTTGCTG
This sequence comes from Podarcis cretensis, assembly GCF_951804945.1. Lineage (NCBI taxonomy): Eukaryota > Metazoa > Chordata > Lepidosauria > Squamata > Lacertidae > Podarcis > Podarcis cretensis. The sequence goes on along the minus strand of NC_137181.1, from coordinate 51,940,279 downwards.
ACCTTGAGCCAGACATCCTGGAGAGTGAAGTCAACAAGGCCAGTGGAAGTGATGGTATCCCAGCTGAACTATTTAAAATTTTAAAAGATGATGCTGTTAAAGTGCTACACTCAATATGCCAGCAAATTTGGAAAACTCAGCAGTGGCCAGAGGATTGGAGAAGATCAGTCTACATCCCAATCCCAAAGAAGGGAAGTGTCAAAGAATGCTCCAACTACCGCACAATTGCACTCATTTCACATGCTAGTAAGGTTATGCTTAAAATTCTACAAGGAAGGCTTAAGCAGTATGTGGACCGAGAACTCCCAGAAGTGCAAGCTGGATTTCAAAGGGGCAGAGGAACCAGAGACCAAATTCCAAACATGCGCTGGATTATGGAGAAAGCTAGAGAGTTCCAGAAAGACATCTACTTCTGCTTCATTGACTGTGCAAAAGCCTTTGACTGTGTCGACCACAGCAAACTATGGCAAGTTCTTAAAGAAATGGGAGTGCCTGATCACCTCATCTGTCTCCTGAGAAATCTCTATGTGGGACAAGAAGCTACAGTTAGAACTGGATATGGAACAACCCAAAATTGGGAAAGGAGTACGGCAAGGCTGTATATTGTCTCCCTGCTTATTTAACTTATATGGAGAATTCATCATGCGAAAGGCTGGGCTGGATGAATCCCAAGCCAGAATTAAGATTGCCGGAAGAAATATCAACAACCTCAGATATGCAGATGACACAACCTTGATGGCAGAAAGTGAGGAGGAATTAAAGAACCTTTTAATGAGGGTGAAAGAGGAGAGCGCAAAATATGGTCTGAAGCTCAACATCAAAAAAACGAAGATCATGGCCACTGGGCCCATCACCTCCTGGCAAATAGAAGGGGAAGAAATGGAGACAGTGAGAGATTTTACTTTCTTGGGCTCCATGATCACTGCAGATGGTGACAGCAGTCACGAAATTAAAAGACGCCTGCTCCTTGGGAGAAAGGTGATGGCAAACCTAGACAACATCTTAAAAAGCAGAGACATCACCTTGCCAACAAAGGTCCGTATAGTAAAAGCCATGGTTTTCCCAGTAGTGATGTATGGAAGTGAGAGCTGGACCATAAAGAAGGCTGATCGCCGAAGAATTGATGCTTTTGAACTGTGGTGCTGGAGGAGACTCTTGAGAGTCCCATGGACTGCAAGAAGATCAAACGTATCCATTCTTAAGGAAATCAGCCCTGAGTGCTCACTGGAAGGACAGATCATGAAGCTGAGGCTCCAATACTTTGGCCACCTCATGAGAAGAGAAGACTCTCTGGAAAAGACCCTGATGTTGGGAAAGATGGAGGGCACAAGGAGAAGGGGACGACAGAGGACGAGATGGTTAGACAGCGTTCTCGAAGCTACAAACATGAGTCTGACCAAACTGCGGGAGGCAGTGGAAGATAGGAGTGCCTGGCGAGCTGTGGTCCAGGGGGCCACAAAGAGTCGGACATGACTAAACGACTAAACAACAACAACTTTGTGTGCCACTTTAAAATGGAGGCCCAACCCCTAAACTCCTCAAATCTAGGTTGGTAGTTAGGAGCCAGATACAGATACGCCTCCTCAAACAATTTGATCTCTGTGGGTCCAATGACTGGATCACAGTATGTGGGAAATGCAAGTATTTGTTCAGAAGAGTGAGGACACTTAAGCCTGACAGGGAAGGCATATAGAAAGTGGAGTACAGATAGCATTTGCTCCCATCAGGCAAACTTCCATCATGCATCAAGCAACTGATTAATTACTTAATTTATCATATGCATGTGGATATTTAACACTCCTCCTCCTTCCAACCTGGAGCAATCGAGCCTACACCACAGGTCCTTTTTGCAACAGAATGCAGTAGTGTTGCTGCATAGCACAAAATAAAAGTGAAGAAGAAGAAGGGGGGGACCCCAAGAGAAAGCTTATCTCCATTACCCTCAGCAGCAGAAAACTCAACTTTTTAAAGTGAAGGTAACAAGCAAAAGAACTCAAGACTGATGGAGGCTGGAGGAGGTGGAGAAGGAGAAGGCTGTCACTCTCTGCTTGCAATTGTTGACTAATGGTGGCTTCTATTAATAGCTGGTCAGTCAAGCTGTGGCGGTTTTCTGTGACATGTACAGATGATGTGGAAAAATAAACATCTGTTTTCCTTAACTTTAGAAACTTATTTTGTTGTGCTGTTTTGCAGGAGACCTTATACCTATAAACATACTTATATAACATGCAGAGCTATAATTATTTGTAAGTCATGCAGGATTTTACTTCCTGGTATAAATAGGACTGGAGGAGATCTTCCTTGAAAACCATTAATTCATGTTTTTAAACCGTTCAATTTGTCTATATATTTCATATATATAAAATATGTTTCACAACCCCTATATTCCTTGAGCGCTTCATTGGGTTCGTTCAGAAATGCTTTGTGCTTTGCCAAAATAATTATCTTTATTGGGACTGTACTTCAATAGTGCTTCAGTGAAGCATTTTAAGCGTGTCAAGTTATATTAGCCATAAACTAGCTCACGGGGGAAATTGTTTGAAACTGTATCAAAATGGTGATACTTCAAAAGGTTTTAGGGAGTTCTTCCGCAAGGTGAACATGTTGTTCCTGCACACACAAAAGATCACGCTGAATACACGTTGTTTTATGCTGTTTAGGTTATCCGTGCTGTTTGGGCAGTTTCAATGATGATTGGAAAGGTGTGTAACCCCTCCTTTAAAAGTGCTGGCGATTTGAGACTACCCTTCAGTGGGTATCATAACAAGACCTAATACACCAGGCTACACCTCCCCATGCTGCCAGGAGCAGGGACAAAGTGCCTTAGAAAAGAATTCTGTAATACATTTTCTGACAGTTTTCTTTAAAAAAAAAAAACTTCCCCCAAATTGCTGGAAAACTTCACACATGCACCCAATACTTGGTAAAATATCACCCTGGGTGTTACTGCCATAGGTAGGGTGGGAAAGTTTGAGTGCAACTAAGGTTCTAGTTTGCGGGACACGGGTGGCGCTGTAGGTTAAACCACAGAGCCTAGGACTTGCCGATCAGAAGGTCGGCGGTTCAAATCCCCGCAAAGGGGTGAGCTCCCGTTGCTTGGTCCCTGCTCCTGCCCACCTAGCAGTTTGAAAGCACGTCAAAGTGCAAGTAGATAAATAGGTACCGCTCCAGCAGGAAGGTAAACGGCGTTTCCATGCGCTGCTCTGGTTTTGCCAGAAGTGGCTTAGTCATGCTGGCCACATGACCCGGAAGCAGAACGCCGGCTCCCTCGGCCAATAAAGCAAGATGAGCGCCACAACCCCAGAGTCATCTGCGACTGGACCTAACAGTCAGGGGTCCCTTTACCCTTTACCTTTAAGGTTCTAGTTTAAACACTGTTTAATTTTATTTTTTCCTTCCAGTACTTGTCAGCAAGCATTGCGGGGTTAATCCCTCTCAAGGGGACTCACAACACATTAAAATAAAATTTACGGCAACATATTACAAACCATAAAATAATAAAGAAGCATTATCTAGAACACACGGACAGATCTAATGATATTGTCAGAGTAGCAGGTAAAAAACAACACCAGTGGAGCACAATAGTAGAAATAGAAAAGCCAATAGCAAAATGCTAATACTAATAATAAATAAATAAAAAATAGCAGCCAAGAAAAAATAGAGGGAAATATCAGTTTAAAGCAATTTGGATTTTTTTTAGAAGACAAGACATATTTTAAAATAATCAAAGTAGGGGCCGTGCATACCTGTTTCTAGTGCCCACTCATCTTCTTGGTGTCTACAATCTTAGGGCACAGGCAGGTTCATATGGATGTAGGTGATCAAGTCTTCAAATAAGTTGGTCCCAAATGATTTAAAGCTTTGGTCTGCCAGCACTTAAAATTGGGCCCAGAAATGACCTGGCAGCCAACAGATGCCATGCTCTCTAATCACCTGGTCCCACAAAAGCAACTGGGAACCACATTCTTCACCAACTGAAGCATCCTGAAGGGCAGCAATGCATCAAGGGAATTAAAGTTGTCTAGTCTGGATGCAGCCAATTTGCATTCAACTTTGGCAACGTGGGCCTTTGCTAGATAGTTGCATCTGGCATATGAGCCAAAGTCAATAGAAGGCGCTCCTAACCATTGAGACCAACTGTGCCTCCATCATCAACAATGCAGGGTCCAGGAGCCCCTAATCTGAGAACTGGGTCTTTTGTAGAGAGTTCATTCTCACCCAAAGCAGTTTCAACACATAATAATAATAATAATAATAATAATAATAATAATAATAATATCTTTATTGTCATTGCCCCCTCTCAGGGACAACGAAATTTACTTGGCTGCTCCATCCACCCAGGTAGGGCACTCCACACAAAATCAGAACAACTATAAAAACACTAATTAAAACAATACAGTATAATACAGCAAGGAAGATTAGATGACTTTCAAAGTCCAGGTTTCCCATTCAGGGCCGAGATCGCTCTGGAGAAGAAGCTGTTCTTGAGACGGCTCGTTCTTGTCTTCATCGTCCTGTATCTCCGTCCCGACGGCAGGAGCTCGAAGAGACAGTGACCAGGATGCGATGGATCTTTTACTATGTCCAGTGCCTTCCTATGGCACCTTGTGACATAGATCTGCTCTAAGGTGGAGAGTGGGCAGCCAACAATGCTCTCTGCTGCCTTAACAACTCTGCACAACCCCATCCTGTCCTGGGTAGTACAGCTTCCGTACCACACACATAGGCCATAAGTGAGCACGCTCTCAATGGCACAGTGATAGAAGGCAAGCAGCCGTTTCTGCGAAAGATGGTTTTTCCTTAGGATTCTCAAAAAGTACAGTCTCTGCTGCGCCTTCTTCACAAGCCCCCTTGTGTTGACACTCCAGGACAGATCCTCTTGTAATTCAATACCCAAAAATCTGAACGTTGTTGCCCTCTCCACACAGACCCCATCAATCAAAAGTGGCTGGACATTCAGATCAGCAGATTTCCCCACTCACTATACCCTTGTCATATCTGGATTAGGTTGTTTGCCCTCACCCATCTTTGACCAACCTCCACAAACCTATTCAGGATTTCCACAGCTTGTCTGGGACAGCTTCTCTGGGAGGAAAAAGAAAGGAAGAGCAGTGTTGTTGAAGGTAGCAATAGACTTGGCACCTACCACTCATCCCCTCTGAGCCATGGGTTCCTTCATCCATAAGCAGTAACTAACAATAAATAGTCACTCAGCATAAACTGAATTATTACACAGAGGATAGCCCCACCCTCCAATAAATCTTTTTTTAAAAAAAATTCTCCCACCCAAACTGTTGGACAATTTTGCATCCCTCCTGAAGCTATCAGGAGAGGATTGCTCCGCTCCTCCATTTTCCTGTCCACAAAGAAGGTGTCTAATCTGGGATGACCATTTTCACTTGGCCACTAAGCCTGCAGAGAGCAGTACTAGGAGGGGGCATTCCTCTGATGTTCCCATATGTCATCTCAACTCTCTTTCTCCCATCTTATCATCAGTTCATATTCTACTCCATCGTTCACCTTTGAATCTTACAGGGTTGCTTCAGTCGGGCATCCTCGAAATTCACATGTGTCCAACTCAGTAAACTAGTATCTGATGCAGGTATCTGCCTATTGGGACAGGGAATTGGTGGTGTACCTTGCAGGAAACATTTGACATATAGCTCACTGGGGCTGCGGTATTGCCATTATAAGGGCCAATGAAATTGTCACAAAGTAATTAACAAACTTTAGAATTCTCCTTCACGGTGGATTTTTGGCAAAACAAAGTGGAGGGAGAGAAAAGGCTGAACATTTCTTCCTCTTCTTCCCTTACTTTTGGTTAAAATCCAGGCTAAATAAGAGTTCTGGAGAACTTGGACCTTTGGTCATTACTTTGTGATGACTTAGTTGGTCCCAATGAAGGTACCCTACAGTGGATTTCTGGATTTCACCACCACCACCTAATGTACCAACTTTTTCCCCTTGCACATGCACAAAAATTGTGATTTAAGTTTTGAGCCAAGCCTATAGGTCTCTAGTAACTCCCTTAAGCATCACACCCACATGCACAACCTGGAGAGGCTAGAATAAGGCTTAGATTTGTCAATGAAAATGTCTTCTCTTAATGAGATTGGAGAAGAGCCGTAACAAAAGCCACAGAATGAAAATATTAAGGACATAAAAATCATTTATTTATGTTGAAAATGCTGGTGACAGAATTGCAGCCTGTCTGCAAGCTTTATTTTCACTCAGGCACTTAGCAGATGTCCTCTCAATGATCTGTTGCAGACTGTTCCCCCATCTGCTTGCAAGTCATGTGCTTTTATCACACATTACCAGTGGTCTTTCATATGAAGACATTTTAGGAAGTGAGGGGTGTTTTGTTTTTGAGTCTTAACATTTTGCATCACAGATGTGAGTTAAGCCTATAATCTGTGGTATTCTGACAGCTGGTCCTATACCTCTAATACATATATCTTAAGAACATAAGAAGAACTCTGCTGGATCAGCCCAAAGGCCCAGCTGGTCCTGCATTTTGTACTCAATGTGGCCAACCAGATAACTATGGGCAGCCCACAATCTGGACCTCAATGCAAGAGCATTCTCCCAATTTGTGATTTCCAGCAACTGATATTCAGAGACATATCATCACTGACAATGGAGGTAGCCATGATGGCTAGTAGCCACTAACTTCCATCACCTGTGAATTTGTCTAGTCTTGTTTTAAAATCATCCAAGTTGGTGGCCATAACTGCATCTCACGAGAGTGAATTTCATCATTTAACTATGTGCTGTGGGCAGAAGTACTTTCTTTTATGTGCCCTGAATGTTCCAACATCCAGCTTCATTTGGATGATCCTGAGTTCTGCTGTTATGAGAAAGGGAGAATAATCTCTCTGTCTACTTTCTCCAAAACATGCAGAATTTTATCTCCATCCTCTCCACTCACTGGTCAACAACAAATTTGTTGCCTGCATTTTTTCAGTTGATTTAGGACGAATCTGATGTGCTGAATCCAAAAATCACATTGGTTTTGCTCAATCAGGTCAAGTTTTTGAGCTATGGCCACATGCCGTTTTTTTACGTTTTTGTTCACATGTGCGCTTGTGTGGAGCATTTTAGAAGAAGTTGGTGGGGTAAAATGCCATGTCGAATAATTGTTTTGATTGGAAATGGTTATTTTAATGGCAAGAAGTATTCAGGTCCGCTAGTTCTGGGTGATTATGTCGAAAAGGGATCAGTTTGAAGTCATAAAACCTCGAAATCTTCCATAAATTGGTGCGGCTGGGATCAACAGAAAGAACCGGAGCAGCCTCAAGTATCCTGATCTTCAATCAGCACGTCATCCTGTAGCTCATTGTGATGAAATTCCAGTGCCTACCTTCAGAGAACTTCCTGACATTAGTGACGAAGATGCCTCCAGTGTTGAAGGACATGAAGAAGAAGAAGTGGTTCCATTTTCCCAAAAGGAGTTGAATGATCTAGTTCGTGACCTCAGCTTGTCAAAGGACTCTGCCAAACTGTTGGCATCCAGATTGAAGGGAAAAAAACCTCCTCTCTGACAGTGCTCGGATCAGCTTCTTCCGCAACAGGCATCAAGAATACCTCCGTTTTTTCTCGGAAGAGAAGGACGTGGTGTACTGTGCAGATATTGCGCAGCTTCTGCTCAAGCTTGGAGTGCCACAGTACGAACCCAAAGATTTATGTGTACTTACCTTTATCAATGCCCACCATTCAGTTTACAGGAAACCTGACCTGATGGAGAGAAACGGATGCCATTTCCTGATTCAGCAGTGCAAAAATACCCTAAATCAGTTGTAGAAATCTAGACAACATTCAAAAAGTAAAAAATTGTTGCCCAGTGTAATACATCATGATGGAACTTTCTGGATGGACACCAATGAATGACAATAAGGGGAGCTATGGGTTTTAGATATACCTAAAGTGCATCTCTGATATAGAATATACATTTTGAGCGAAGCAGTGGTGTAGTGTGGGGAGTGGCACAGGGGAACTTGCCCTGGGTACGAAATTGTTAGGGGTGCAAAATTTCAACATCTGGTGCTGCCTCAAGACTTCTATCTCTTGGCTCTATTGAAAACAGCTTCTCCTTGTGAACCAGGAAGTGACCTTTCAGACAATGAAACAACTCTTCTTTTCTTATCTCTGCAGCTGCCATCTCCTGGATGATGCGGACGCCATTAGGCATTAGGAATTAGGCATTAGGCATTAGGAATTAGGAATGTGCATGCATACTCTGTCTGCTTCCCTCCCACCCACCCCTCGTTCCACATGGCCCCAGGCACTGGCAACCCACGCTATGCCACTGTATGCAAGCATCACAAATGCTCTACCTACCACTGGCAACCCATGGAATGCCGCTGGAGTGAAGCACTATACATGTGACCCAGACATCTACTGGATGATGCATCCGAGACTGTCACCACTGGAGACTGGTTGCTGAGTGTTACAAAGTTGTGTCCAGTAAAATAAACTTTGGGTTATTCAGCAAGTGGAGTTTATTCATGGCCAAGGTATGATTCGTGTCCATACTTATCCATTTAACATCTAGAAGGTGTATACCTCACCTTCCCACTGCAGTCACAATGCTCAGGGCAGATATATGGAGGCAGCTGTATGGAGGCAGGCTTCCTCCCCCAACTGGCTAATGCTATGCAGACAGTCCTTTAAAAAAGAAAACCTTCCCTGGTATTCAGTGGAAAGGCAGGAGATAATGTTCAAAGGTCCAGTTGTGTGTCCGAGAGTCGCTCAGACATTGGTGGTGCTTCTCCTTCATTTCCAGTTATCAGTCCCCAGTGCCCATCCCTACCTACCTGCCCAGAGAAGCACAGGTGGTGGCTGGTAGTCAGCAGTAGGGGAAAAGAACCACCACCCATGGTATACAGGCCTGTATAACATTGTTAGTATTAGTTACAGATAGGTAGCCGTGTTGGTCTGCCATAGTCAAAACAAAATAAAAAAATTCCTTCCAGTAGTACCTTAAAGACCAACTAAGTTAGTTCTTGGTATGAGCTTTCGTGTGCATGCACACTTCTTCAGATACACACCTTTCATTCAGATACCTTTCATTGCCTACAGACAGCCACCCAATCTTAAACAACTCCTAACCAACAATAATACTACAACCAGACTTAACACGGACACTGGCACCAGAGCCTGCAATAAACCCAGATGCCAACTTTGCTGCCACATACACCCGGACAACACCATTACTGGCCCCAACAACATCACACATACCATCTCGGGACTATTTAATTGCTCATCGTCTAACATTGTGTACGCCATCAAATGCCAACAGTGTCCTTCAGCTCTCTATATTGGACAAACAGGCCAAACCTTACGCCAAAGAATAAACGGACATAAATCTGACATCAGGAACCACAAGACAGAGAAACCAGTAGGAGAACACTTCAATCTCCCAGGACATTCTATACAAGATCTCAAAGTAGCTGTTCTATTACAAAGGAATTTCAGAAATAGACTGGAAAGGGAAGCTGCTGAATTGCAACTTATTACCAAACTTAAAACCGTGGAGAGACCTGGTCTGAACAAAGACATTGGATTCTTATCTCATTATACATGACAAAGCAATTTTTCACCTTCTCACCCCTTGCTTTTTCCTGTAAGACCTATTGCAGTCGTTAAGAGTCGTCAACAGGCTCATCACAGCTATCTGCCAATCACCCAATCCCACCACCCTTCTGAGTAATACCCCTCCCCACCTTCTCACTATATAGAAGGGTCTGGTGACTTCTGTTTCAGTGTATCTGAAGAAGTGTGCATGCACACGAAAGCTCATACCAAGAACTAACTTAGTTGGTCTTTAAGGTGCTACTGGAAGGAATTTTTTTATTTTGTATTGTTAGTATTAGTATTAGTATTAGTATTAGTATTAGTATTAGTATTAGTATTAGTATTAATACCCCGCCCATCTGGCTGGATTGCCCCAGCCACTCTGGGCATCGTTCAACACATGTAAAACATAACAAAATGTCAAACATTATAAACTTCCTAATATAGAGCTGCCTTCAGGTGCCAAAAGACCCTCTGTTTGGTTCACTGTGACTTCACTTCTTGCAGTGAGGGAACTGTCAGAAGGCCCTCAGAGCTGGACCTTAGTGTCCGGGCTGAATGATGGGGATGGAGATGCTCCTTCAGGTTTACAGGGCCGAAACCGTTGGGGCTTTAAAGGTCAGCACCAACACTTTAAATTGTGCTTTGAAACGTACTGGGAGTGAGTGTAGATCCTTTCAGACTAGTGTTATATGACTCCATGGGCCACTCCCAGTCACCAATCTGGCAGCCATATTCTGGATTATTTGCAGTTTCTGAGTCACCTTCAAAGGTAGCCCCATGCAGAGCGCATTGCAGTAGTCCAAGAGGAAGATAACCACAGCATGTACCATTCTGGTGAGACAGTGTATGGGAAGGTAGGGTCTCAGCCAGCATGCTAGATGCTTCATTTAACTGGATAGAAGGACAAGGGAATACACACTAGTAAAAATACAGAATGGGTACTTTCCTTAGCATCTGGTACTATGCTAAGGAATGACTTTGCAACAGGTTGTGACAAACCCTCCTACCTACCAGTACAGAGCTATTTGCATAGATACCTCTTATCCCTCCAGCTCCAAGCTTGATTCAATAAGAAAACAAGGCATTTATTTCTTCAGGGAGTAGAAGAGAGTCGTCATTGCTGTGGTGCAAAATTGGGAATCAAATAGCTACCCTTTGCCCTTTTCATTTAGCCCATCCGTCTGCTCACTTTGCCATTGATTTTCTTTGTGTAGGAAGAATTCCAAGAAAGCAGATGATAATGGAATCTTCCCTTGCTAGAAATGCTTGTACTAAATCAGCACTACAGGCCCTGCATTATCCAACCCTGTTAACTAGAAGCTTGAAACTCTAGCCAATCCTGCATTTAAAAGAAGTTAGAAATGCTCCACTCTCTTTAAAATCAATTTACCGCTGTGCTCACCATGGTCTCCAGGGAGACACATTAGGACAGACTCTGGGAAGGTTATTGAATCATTTTCCCCCATTGATTGTCATGAGTAATGGTTTTCAAATTTTTAACAAAATAAGTCCCAAAAAGTGAAACACAGAGAGACACAGAAAGAAATAGAGCCATTTAATATCCAGAGCATGACCTCTCTATAATATAATAAAGTCACCCTTTGACTTTAGAAATTCCACAAGGAGGCTTGCAGAAATCAGAAATCTAAACAATGAACAGCCAAGAGAAAATAAAATAATAACCTACGCCAGTCTTCCCCACAGGGGCAGACCTTGGTAATATGCCACCCTGAGTGAGGCCATTTGATGCCCTCCCCACAGCCCCCAGCAGCAGCTTAAGCTGGACTTTGGGAAGGAGGCACAAGGCCATGGCAGGGTCCTAGAGTCCCCCAATTTCCTTCCCAAAGCCTGGCAAGCAGTTGCCCAGATTTGAGGAGGAGGGGGAGGACTCTAGGACCCTGTCGGAGTCCTCACACCACCTTCTCCAAGCCAGGCAAGCACTTGCCAGGCTATGGGCTTACCTGGCATAAGCTGTGAGAACTTACTCTCTATTGCTGCCACTGCCAATACCAGCTCTTTCCTGAAAGTTGCACATGCTAAATCCTTCCTGCCTAAATATAATACAGTGGTACCTCGGGTTACATACGCTTCAGGTTACATACGCTTCAGGTTACAGACTCCACTAACCCAGAAATAGTACCTCGGGTTAAGAACTTTGCTTTAGGATGAGAACAGAAATCATGCTCTGGCGGCATGGCAGCAGCAGGAAGCCTCATTAGCTAAAGTGGTGCTTCAGGTTAAGAACAGTTTCAGGTTAAGAACGGGCCTCCAGGACGAATTAAGTTCTTAACCCGAGGTATCACTGTACAAAATTCACATTACTTCACCAGTCTCTGCAGAGAAATATAAGCCACCTTTCAGTCACAAGCTTGCTGAGGATTCTCTAGAACAGGTATGCAGAAGGGGATACAACTGAATACATCGTGGAGTCAGAGGGCACAATCAAGAGTCTTTTCTCGGTGTGCGGGTAACCTGAGGTATTCACAAAATCTCAAACAGTGCAAGCCTGAGCACGCATCCTTCCTTCTACTGAGTTCAATAAAGCTTACTCTCTAGGACAAGGGAAGGGGTTCTTGGAATCGGAATGCACCTCTCCAAGGGTCTCTATCTTGCCCGTGATACTTTCCTGAGGCCACCTCCTCGCCACAATCACCCTCCTACTAACTTTCCTTCACACCATCCTGCAGTGTGTTTGCATTGTTAGGGGATGTCTTTGACCTTTGAGAATGACTCTTCACCTGAACGAAGAAGAAGAAGAAGAAGAAGAAGAAGAAGAAGAGGAAGAAGAAGAAGAAGAAAGAAAGAAAGAAAGAAGAGGAGGAGGAGGAGGAGGAGGAGGAGGAGGAGTTTGGATTTGATATCCCACTTTATCACTACCCTAAGGAGTCTCAAAGTGGCTAACAATCTCCTTTCCCTTCCTCCCCCACAACAAACACTCTGTGAGGTGAGTGGGGCTGAGAGACTTCAGAGAAGTGTGACTATCCCAAGGTCACCCAGCAGCTGCATGTGGAGGAGCGGAGACACGAACCCGGTTCACCACAGTCTACCACTCTTAACCACTACACCACACTGGCAGAGAGGGCCATGCAAAGGCAAAACTATGCATTCATTGTTCTGCCCACTTTCGCCTCTGGTCCCAGCCACTGCTGGCATGTGACCCCCAGAGGATTAGTGAGGAGCAAATGTGGCCCTCAGACTTAAAAAATGTTTCCCACCCTCTGTTCTAGAACAGCAGCAGAAAAGACCTGAGTTCCAGCTTCTGGTACATCTATCAGATCACTGCCATGAGTCAGAGGAGATGCACTGTGTCGTGTTGTAATTCCTCTATTCTTTCTCTGGCGCATGTCACCTGCAGGTCAAAGCAACAGTCTGAGTTATTTTGCGAGCACACTTAGAGGGGTTGCTCTGTGAATGGCTGACTGGTGGCATTGCCATGTTAGGATACAAATCAAGTGGTATGGAAGTGAGTTGTCACAGCGCATCTTTTAAGAGTTCTCAAAAGTCCTGGGTGGAGCTCATGGGTCATTTTGCAGCCAGAACACAAGCAAAAGCTCCGGTTGGACAGCTCCAGCTTCAGTAAGACTGCATTGTTTCCAACGATTTGCACCCTTCAGAGATTTTCCTGTTTGATGTTTTGGGTGAAAGGGGTGCGTGTGAGAAACAGCTGACCAACTGAACCAGCATCTGTCAGCAATATTGGATCTGAAAATCAAACAGCATCACTAGCGACAAACAGTGACCATGCATGTGGTACGGAACAGGCTGCGTTCATCAGATGTAATCAAATAACAGCTTCCCCTGTGAGACGAGTTTGATGGGCAATATTAACTGCCAGAGAATGGCTTCATTAAGCAAGCACATGGTGAAATAATTACTCCGCAGGAGAGGAGGAAAGCTTAGGACAGGCTTTACCAAATTAGTCCCCTCTGGATGTTTGGGCTACAATTCCCGTTAGGCTCTGTAGACTGGGGCTGATGTGAGTCGTAGTTCATAACATCCTGAGGGAGCCTTAGGCTGGCAGAGGCTGGCTTAGGACCAAGCTAAATACTGCAAGATATGGCATTGTGGCTATTCGGTGTCTCTTGTCCTTTGTTTCCTTGTAGCACAATAAAAATGGCATGTGACTCAACCCTTTTATAATAATAATAATAATAATAATAATAATAATAATAATAATAATTTATTATTTGTACCCCGCCCATCTGGCCGGGTCTCCCCAGCCACTCTGGGCGGCTTCCATAAAAACCAAAAATACACTAAAATATCACAGATTAAAAACTTCCCTGAACAGGGCTGCCTTAAGATGTCTTCTAAATGTCAGGTAGTTATTTATTGCTTTGACATCTGCTGGAAGGGCATTCCACAGGGTGGGCGCCACTACCGAGAAGGCCCTCTGCCTGGTTCCCTGTAGCTTTGCTTCTCGCAATGAAGGAACCGCCAGAAGGCCCTCGGCGCTGGACCTCAGCGTCCGGGCAGAACGATGGGGGTGGAGACGCTCCTTCAGGTATACTGGGCCGAGGCCGTTTAGGGCTTTAAAGGTCAACACCAGCACTTTGAATTGTGCTCGGAAACGTACTGGGAGCCAATGTAGGTCTTTCAAGACTGGTGTTATGTGGTCTCGGCGGCCGCCCCCAGTCACCAGTCTAGCTGCCGCATTCTGGATTAGTTGTAGTTTCCGAGTCACCTTCAAAGGTAGCCCCACGTAGAGCGCATTGCAGTAGTCCAACATCCTATTCTACCAACCAATGACGTGAAGTGGACATCTGGTGCGATGGCACTGGGTCACGTATTGCTTGTGCAAGAGAGTGCAAGAAAGAGAGGGAGAAGAGATGGGGAGTGGGATTTGTTCCCTATATCTTATGTCGCCTGGCAAGCCTTTAGTTTAGACCTGGTCTATACACAGAGTGAGGGACATGGGTGGCGCTGTGGGTTAAACCAAAGAGCCTAGGACTTGCCGATCTGAAGGTTGGCAGTTCGAATCCGTGCGACGGAGTGAGCTCCCGTTGCTCGGTCCCTGCTCCTGCCAACCTAGCAGTTCAAAAGCACGTCAAAGTGCAAGTAGATAAATAGGTACCGCTCCGGTGGGAAGGTAAACGCCGTTTCCGTGCGCTGCTCTGGTTCGCCAGAAGCGACTTAGTCATGCTGGCCACACGACCCGGAAGCTGTACACCAGCTTCCTCAGCCAATAAAGCGAGATGAGCGCCGCAACCCCAGAGTCGGCCATGACTGGACCTAATGGTCAGGGGTCCCTTTACCTTTTTTATACACAGACTGTACTGAGATAGTAGAATAAACTGCATAATATTAGCTGACGTGAGGAGGGGGAGCCTTGTAGGTGTCAGAGAATTCAGTCAGAAATGGGAGCAGAAATTACTGCAAGTCACATGCTTATCCAATATCAGAAATATGTGGGGCATGGAGAAACCAAGTCTGTTCACCCCTTCTCAGACAGGCAGCTTTGAGGGCAGCCCCAGGCCTCCTCTGTGAACTGGCCTATTGCAGGCCAGATCACCCCCTTGCTGTCAAATTGGCCAACGGTGGCAGGAATCAGTGGGCGTTTCCCTGGGTGCGGGGCCAACTGACCAATAGTTTCACCTGGCTCTACGCCCAAGGCTAGGATAATTTCCCGGCCTATGGGGCCTTTTGGCCTCCCTATTGCCAAGCTGGCTCTCCCACCCACCCACCCTCAGATTAGGGTTTTCTTTTTGTGGATGGTACAACCTTGCTTTGGATTTTTGCCTACCTAATAGCAATCCTCACAACTTTGTAAGGCGGATAGGCATTGGCTAAGCCTAGCCTTGTTTGCGGGGAGGGGTTGTAGCCACTGCCTGTTAAATAGACATCCTGTTAAAAGGATCCAAGAAGAATGGCTCCTGTCCGATGCCCAGATGGTGGCTAGGGCCATACCACTCCTCCAATGGGGACAACTTGGGGGATGCCCCAATTTGATGTAGGTCATAGGGCATCCGCCTCCACTGGCTTCACCTTAGATAACACTCCCAGCGGACAGGTGGGAATGACATATGCCATTGCTTACCACAATGCCGATGGCCAAACCTACACATCTGTAACCGATAAAGTTGTGACCATATTTGATCCCAAACCAATATTTCATGTGTTCTTTAGTTATTTGCACCTTAGGGTGGTCAAGGGGCCTCAATACGCAAATAGCTTTTGCTATTGTGTGTGTTTGAGTGTGTCTATTGTGTGTGTTTGAGTGTGTGTGTAGGGTTTTTATTAAAATTTGTAAATTTTCACATGGGAAATTTTTACATACAAGTAAAATGTTAAAATAAATCAATCAATCAATCACAGAAGTGATATGTAGCATAAGATCCAGCAGAAGACAAGTCAAATACAATATTTTCCATGCAAGCAGACTTTTTTTTTAAAAAAAAAAACTAAGGAATTCACAATTGCAAAATGAAAAAAATGAATTAATGTAATACTAACATTATTTTTCTTGCTTCCCCATTACTAGTATTCCACCAGAAATATAAAGAGCATATGTCTGCCTAAACATACATTCACAAAATCCACACCTTGGAATAAACAAGAGGGACCATACGGCCACAGACTTCTTCATTTGTAAACAAAATAAAATCCTACCATATTGCAGAAAATTGCTCTCTTATAGTATGTCCCCAGGCTGCTTTCAATTGGTGGGATTTTTTTTCTAGGAAAGCAATATTCCAGATTTTAAATTACCGGTAATCTATATTGTCTATATCAAATGTCTTCTAGAATTTTGTCACATTTGCTGCTGTTAATAGGTGTGAAATGAGTTCTTCATATTTTTAGATCTCTATCCACATATACATATAGGTTTAAAAGAGCTAGCTCGAGGGAGGGAAGGAGGGGTGGTCTTTCTTGCTATTAAAGAAATCTCACTAAAGACCTTTCCAGAAATCTGCAGTTTTAGGGTACTTCCGCCACATGTGTTTATAGGTGCCAGTGACTTGGCACTGTCTCCAATACATGGGTGAACTGCCTAATTATATGGATGAGAGCTGCCTTGGGGTAAGATACCAGCCATGGGCCAGTTTTAATGAGAGCTCCTTCATCTGAGCTAACAATGATTTATATGGAGCCTTAGTCCATAACCTGCTCCACAGTTCTTCTTCCAATGGGGCATTCTAGTTAAGCTTCCACCTGAGTCTTTGGCCTTGGTTGGAATGAAAAGAGATATTTATTAACATTTTGTACAACTGAGACACTAATTCATTGACCGCTCAGTCTAATTCATTGACCACTCTTCTTCTCTGCTGTCTTGTAGCACAATGAAAACGGCGTGTGATATGACACTTTTACACCATCCTGTTCTACTAACCAGTGATGTGAGGTGGAGTCAGTGAGACACACAGTGTAATGACATCGTACCACATGTTGTTTGTGCGAGAGATTGAAAGTGAGAGATAAGAAAGGGAGGGTGGGAAATTACATCTTGCAATACTTGCCAAAGCCTTTAATTTAGGCCTGGTCTACATATTCAGCACACTGAGATGGTAGAAGAAACTGCATAATGTCAGAGAGCAGGTCGAGGCTGTTGGGAGGTCAGGGAATTTTGTCAGAAATGGGAGTGGGAATTCCCACAATTTTCATGTTCATCCAATGTCAGGAATGGGGGGGGGGGGGGACGACGACCATCAAGTTAATCCAAGTGGTAATTGCTTTGTGGTTTCTCATAGTCCACAAATGTCACATAAATAATTACATTATTTCCTGCACTGTTTTGGCATTCCCTTCCATTGAAATTAATTATATAAGTTTAAGCCATAGTGGATAGCAAGACAAATAGCATAGGTTTTAGTGAAAGATTATCTGTAGTGGAACGGAAGCAGAACTGATTGTGACAAAGGACAGGACGGAAAATATTGCCTCCTTACACCCTTAGGGGATTTTTACATTATTATTTTTTTGATGCTTCCCAATGCTAAAAACTCTACACAATTTGAAGAAAAGAACACAAGAGTGGACAAAAGACTAGGTTAGAAGCTTTGCCAACTCCTAGTTTCTTTATTTACAGGGTGCTTAACAGAGGGGCCCCGCCTGCTTCTTGGGAGAAAAGCAATGACAAACGTAGACAGCATCTCAAAAAGCAGAGACATTACCTTGCTGACAAGGATCCGTATGGTTAAAGCCATGGTTTTCCCAGTAGTGATGTATGGAAGTGACAGCTGGACCATAAAGGAGGCTGATTGCCAAAGAATTGATGCTATTGAATTATGGTGCTGGAGGAGACTCTTGAGAGTCCCATGGACTTCAAGAAGATCAAACCGATCCATTCTGAAGGAAATCAGCCCTGAGTGCTCACTGGAAGGACAAATCGTGAAGCTGAGGCTCCAATACTTTGGCCACCTCATGAGAAGAGAAGACTCCCTGGAAAAGACCCTGATGTTGGGAAAGATGGAGGGCACAAGGAGAAGGGGACGACAGAGGACGAGATGGTTGGACAGGGTTCTCGAAGCTACCAACATGAGTCTGACCAAACTGCGGGAGGCAGTGGAAGACAGGAGTGCCTGGCGTGCTCTGGTCTATGGGGTCACGAAGAGTTGGACACAACTAAACGACTAAACAACAACATAACAGAGGGGAGCATTCACGACGAGGATCTCTAACCTGTCATCTACAGTGATACTGCCTTAGCATTTTACCACCTCCTTATCACTTCGTTCTGCACACTGTGGACCCAACCTTAGTTCAGAAGGAAACAAGGTTGCAGTATTCCACTGGCTTTAATGATCAAAATTATTAAGGCATCTCACTGTTTCAGTACTGAAAGAGAAATAGATACAATATCTGTTGCAAGAGAATGTCAAGAAAATATGTAGCCACCTAATTTAGTGGGTGTCCTGGTGGTCCCTGCCTTTATGGACTAATTAAACAATCCCCTTCATATTTTGGTAATAATATGATCTCAGAGGCACGAGTGCTACAAGGTATCATGGAAACATTTTTTCACTTAACAATGCTCCAAAACTATACATATAGCCAGCTTAGTAAGATTATATGTACTTCCACTAATAATTTGATTATTAATCTTTCCTGTTCTAAAACTATGCACAATCAGCAACACTCTGCTAAATATGAATGTCTATTGACAAGGTTCTTTGACACATAGCACAACTGCTGTCTCATCATTGCATAATATGAATCATATCCTATTTCCCAGAAATAGCCAACTGGCAGCCCATGGGTTAGATCCAGCCCTTAAGGCAATTTCATCTGCCCCCAGGCTCCCCTATCAAATTTTAATCAAGTTATGGTAAAAGGTATGGCCAGTTTCACTCATAGGAAAAAGGGAGGGAAGGATTTTCACTGTTTAAGGAACTGAGATGCTCCACAGCTTGATATTAGTGCACTGTTTTTACAAATTTCAAATACACTATTGAATACTATGTCTGGCTTCTATAACTGAGATGTTTTTATTAGTAGATGACTTTAATATAGACCCTTGGCACTCAGGGGAAGTCTGTTTGAATTGCAAAATGCAATTCTGCACCTGCCTCTGAGAAAATTAAATGTGGTCATGGAAATGCAATGCTATATTCCAAATACAGTCAAGACCGAGGACAAGAAAAGTCTTGAAGGGCTCAGGTAAATGGTAAATATCCAGAACAACTCCTCTATAACTGCCTCCTCAATCTCAGCTTCTAACTGGTGACATCCCGTCCAGTCAGAGGAACTATCAGCGAAGAAGGGCTACCTCATGCTCTACAGAAAAGGCCCTTTCAGTAGTGGTAGTAGAAGCAGCCGTGGTGATGGTGGCAGAAGTGGGGTTGCTTTCACAACCAGAGCTGCCAACCTCAGAACAGAGGAGAGGATGATCTTCTGTTGAGGCATGTCATCCCTGCTCCTGCCTGCACTGAAGAGTTGGCGGAGAGGCAAGCACTGCCAACACAAGGCCTCCACATCTGCCTCTGTGGGCACAATGTGTCTTGCCGCTAGCAGGCCATGCATGCCTTGTGACCGGAAACAACAAAAACAACAATATTGTATGGTGCATCGCTGTGTACAAGAGGGAGTATTTGTGCATAAAGCAGCACTGTATTCTAGTTACAGGCAGTAGTACCCATGCAAAACAGATACAAACACTGCAAATTTCATCATAATGCAGATGATGGCTGATAAAATAAAATCACTTGAGGCAAATTAAGTGATAGAATAACACTAGTGATAATGATTATTATTATTTATTCCCCACCCATCTGGCAGGGTTGTGCAACAAGCAGTAGTGTGTGTGCAAAACAGACACACACACACACACACACACACAAAAAAACACTTTAGTTTATATTATCTTATTATAGTATATAGTTTATAGTATCTTATTATAATACGGGGGACGCAGGTGGCGCTGTGGGTTAAAGCCTCAGCGCCTAGGGCTTGCCGATCGAAAGGTCGGCGGTTCGAATCCCTGCGGTGGGGTGCGCTCCCGCTGCTCGGTCCCAGCGCCTGCCAACCTAGCAGTTCGAAAGCACCTCCGGGTGCAAGTAGATAAATAGGGACCGCTTACCAGCGGGAAGGTAAACGGCGTTTCCGTGTGCGGCTCTGGCTCGCCAGAGCAGCTTCGTCACGCTGGCCACGTGACCCGGAAGTGTCTCCGGACAGCGCTGGCCCCTGGCCTCTTAAGTGAGATGGGCGCACAACCCCAGAGTCTGTCAAGACTGGCCCGTACGGGCAGGGGTACCTTTACCTTTACCTTTTATTATAATACGGCAGGAAAGGATTGATGTATAAAATAAAATCACTTGTGACCGGTTAAATAAAACAGACTATGCATTGAACTTAAAGCACCTCAGACCATAACTGTTAGAAGGAGAGAAGAAAAAGCACTAGAAGAACAAGCAAACAACACGTAGGCTCAAGAATGCAAACAGCAGCAAGATTTAATCAAAAGGAATAAATGAAAGAGGATGGCAAGGATTTGGAAGAAATGACAGGCAAATGAGGGACAGGGATGGGATGAGGTAAACGGGTACTGGTGGCTAGAAACACACAAGTAAAACAAAAGCCGCCAACTATAACTGTGCCTCAGAAGCAGAACTAGTGAACAGCAAGAAAGATGTGAGTGCAAAGCTATTTGTTTACTTCAGATTTCCTCCCTGAAAAAAACCGGGGTTGGGGAGCCATGGTAAAATCACTCCCTTTGATTACAAGCTGCACTTTGGTCGCAATGGAGCTCTCTCCCTCTCTCCTATCCCCATCCTGTCAATTGCTTCCCCAGCTTGCACAGATTCTGCGTCATCTGCTTCAGACAAGCCCAGAATCCTGTACTTCGGTTCAGCATTTGGGACTCTTCCGAATCTGCTGCACACCCATAATTTCATCTGTTGTTTTCCACGCAGGAGAATGGATTTCCAACTCCACAACCATATGTATGTTTATTCATGATTAAGTCCCGCTGTGCTCGATGGGACTTCCCCCCTAGGGAATGTGTTTGAGATTGCAGTCGGTTGTGGGCCCAAGTGCAATGAAGCCATGGGAGAATGGGGGGGGGGGGGGGGACACACACAGTTAAGACCTTAAATGAGACATAGGACACCAGTGCTGGGATCAAATGAGGCCACAACTTATTACAGATGTAAGCAGGCTTTGGACAGGCATTGGGTATGTATCCAGAATTCATCTAGCCCACCTGCTGGAAGATGGATAATAAGGGTTGACAATTGATAGGGGTCCATTGATGGGGACCACTGATTGCTTGGGGGAAATCCTGGAGAGTTGGCTGTGGGTAGGTGGGGGCTTTCCATTTTGGCAACTGATCCATGGTGTAAGACCTACCAGGCACGAGCTGCTCTGCTCAATAGGCCTGACACTCCGCCAAGTCTGTGACAATCGTGCTTTTGTTAATAAAGAGTTAACTCCAACTTGCACAGTGTGATTTATTGCCTGCTGACTGCTGTCACCTGCTCTCTCTAACTCAGTATGCCCATGTCAGTCACCTGATCTGTTTTGGTCAGAATGCATAATCAATTAATAACAATCTCAAAGCGTCTTCTGTAGAGGTATAGGGTATAATGCATCACCACTATTTGGCTTTAAAAATTGAACCACTAATCTGGAAGGAATATGTTCTAAGTAGAGTCTCAAATCAAGTTAACAAGAGCTCTATAAGCCCAATCATTTAGGCAGTGTCATCTGAGCAGATGTTTATGATGCTGTTACAGCAAATGTGGTAATTTAAAGCTTTTCACCTTCTTCAGTGCACTGTAAATCTAAACTTCATAATAAGTTAATGTGAGCACCCACAGAGTTTTGAAGCTACTGAAACCTCATAATTTAAGCTGCATAAAAACAGGGGTGGGTGGGGGGTGGAATCTGTAGGACTAATAGACACATGTATGGAGTTTTTCTTGCTTCCCAAACACTCAGAATTTCTGGGGATGAAAAACAGCATCTGCAACAGCTAATTGACCAAAAGTCTCCAGTGAATCACACGAGATCAAATAATATTGATTCCCATTCCACAATGAGTCAGAATGAATTTATTTATCATGTGCTCCTCCACCACAGATGCCGTGGAAATAGTTCTCTCTCAAAGACTCCCGCAATAATTCAAAGGGATTGTTCTGGTACATGTTCTTTTCTGGTCAGACCCAGGAAAAAAAATCCCAGCTAAATAATCTCATCAAATGGTCACAGGCAACTGAGAAAAGAGTTAGCTTCCTATCTGCTCATCAATGCTTTGAAGTATGGACAAAAGTATCATTTATGTTATTTGTGGGGATCCTCCATTGCACTTAGAATTCTCTAGCTGACTACAGATCATACTGTTACTCTGAGGCAGTAACTGCTCAGTAAAGCCAGTCAGAATATTTAGCTTTTTATTATAATTACATGAACATGGGATCTAAATGTGAGATGAAAGAGAATACAAACTATAGGAATACAGGAACATTCTTATACTGAGTTTAAAAAATAGTTCTTCTAGCTCACTATTGTTTACACTGGCTGGAAGTGGCTCTTCAGGGTTTCTGACAGGGCAGCATCTTGTTACACTTTCTTGACTGCACCATACGTTTCTTATTGCCCCTCCTCCCTTCACAACACCATGTGACATATGCCTCAGAATAATAAGTCATAATTTGCACTTCTTCACTCAGGCCACTGTACAATGGTACCTCTGGTTAAGAACTTAATTCGTTTTGGAGGTCTGTTCTTAACCTGAAACTGTTCGTAACCTGAGGTACCACTTTAGCTAATGGGGCATCCTGCTGCCACTGCACCACCGCCACGCAATTTGTGTTCTCAACCTGAAGCAAGTTATTAACCCGAGGTACTATTTCTGTGTTAGCGGAGTCTGTAACCTGAAGCGTCTGTAACCTGAAGTGTCTGCAACCCGAGGTACTACTGTATAGGGTAGATGGAATCTGTGGCCCTCTAGATGCTGTTAGACTCCAATTCCCATAGCACCAGCCAACATGACCAATGTTGAGGGATGATGGGAGTTGGAGTCCAACAACATCTGGAGGGCTACACCTACTCCTGGTGTAGGCCAAGATTTCTGATAGTCCCCCTAAGTTAGCTTTGCCACTGTAGGGTTGTACACATCTGAAGACAAAGATGTTGGTATCTAAGCAAGGCCTACTGGTGGGACCTTCCAGTCTAGAGAGGAGGTTAGAACCCAGGACCTTCGGGAAAGGCTAGGATGGAGTGCAGCTCAAAGCTATATATTAACAACAAAAATCAGCCAAACTTATGCAGTTTTTCTGCCTGGCAATCCTAGGGATATCAGAGAATTTCTGTGAAAAGGAAATGGGCGTGGAAATTGCTGGTGATCACTTATTTGCACCATGTGGGCAACAGAAATCAGTCCAGGGAGTAGGATCAGCATTCCCTATTGTTGTTGTTTTCGGTCAACAAACTGTATGTAACTGATTAAATTTCTCTCTCATTTGCATTACATTTCCTTTACACTGAAATGGAGGAGGTAAAATGATGTACAGTGGTACCTCGGTTTTCAAACGTCTCCATTGACGAACATTTCAGTTTACGAATGCCATAAAGCCGGAAGTTAATGTTTCTGTTTTCAAACATGCCTCGGAAGTCGAACATGCCACGCAGCTTCCGCTGAGTGCAAGATCCTGAGGCCTAGCTGTCGGCTGTTGAGTTTTCAGTTTTTGAACGTTTCAGAACTCAAATGGTCTTCTGGAACGGATTACGTTCAAAAACCGAGGTACCACTGTAATGGCAATATAATTTGCAAGATTTCACAATGGCAGGCAGCGAGAAAAATAATGTAGTCTTCGGTGGAAGACAAAGCTGCAGTGGAACAAAAACAGCACTGCAGGCAAAGAATATGGGACAGAACAGAAAAGGATGGCTTCTTACACCTCTAGTGTAGTTCTACAGGTGCATAATCTCCCTTCAGATACTTCCAGGCTCTGCTGTGGATGGTATATGGCATTGGGCATCACTGCTGATGGGTTATGGCAGCTCATAACTGCAATGGGCTCGGTGAAAAGGGGAGAAGAAATATCTGCACACATTATCTCCCACCCCTGGGGAGTATACAATACCAGAAGCTTGATATAACAAAATAATTCATTGTGAACTAATAATTATATAAACACGTTCATAACTGAGGAATGTCAGGATTCATACCTGAATAATGACAATCCCAGATGAATCTTATCAGTGCCTGAATTAGATGTAGATTTTCCAGTTGTAGGACATTTGCAGATGAATGTTGATGCTCTTATTTAGGTGATTCTTAGCCTGAAATGATATATTAGTGAGTTTTTAGGAATTCAGATGCCTAAAAAGGAGGGGGCATGATTCCAGTCTAAAAAACAACATGGGGGTTTTTATGAACCAGGGTAGGGGAACCTCTGGTTTTAACAGTGATGCTAGTTTAATCAGTTCCTATATTTTCCATAAATTCTGATTACTGAAACATTCTGGATGCGTAGTGGTCTATACAAAATGGTGAGAATCGGCATGCACTTTTATCTGTCAGAAGGATCGTTCTAACAGCCCCTCCTTTTCATCCTCTACTTTCTCCTCTTCTGGGAGAAGAAAACATTTCTTGAGTGATATGACAAATACAACAGGACTGATAACTAATTTCAGCTTGTTTCTTACCTGTTTCATACTGTGCAAGAGGCCTGTAGCCACTTCACATGACCTTCTTTGTTCCTCACTCCAATGAACTTGACATCTGTAATAAAACTCAGGTTATGTGATCCTCCTGTTAAAATGTACTGCCTACTCTCAGGTTCACATCAGGCAAGCACACAAGATGGCCGTTCCACAAGCTCTGGTCTTTCATACAGACCTGACGTGGCACAAGTGCATTAAAAAAATAACCTCTGAGGTCTATGCACCGAGAGCCTTAAGGAACTCACGTGGTTGGGCCCCTGCTTCAGCCATTTTCTGCTTCTTGAGTTCCTGTCAAAAGAAAATGTTTTCAAAATACTGGAGAGATACTGAAAACCACATTCTAACTATAGTCCTGATTGCAAAATACATTGACTCCCAAATTTTACCCTTTTCCCTGAGCACCACAACCACCTGGAGCAATTTATGGAACGACCACCTTCTGCCACCTCCTTAACTTGACCTGCTTTTTTCTCCCTTGAGGCTGGAATCTTCCTTGTGAGACATGGGAATGGCATCTTCATCTCAGTCGCGGTATACCAGAAGGCATTTGCGGTTTGCATTTGACAAATCTATCCCGTGTAAGAAGCATTTTTATGTTTCCTATTTCACTCAGCGTTTCGCTGATGCTAACATGTCTCTTCAGCCTGCCCTGCCAAGGTATTTGAGCTAGATCTCCACCCCCGAGGTCACATTCCTTTGGACGGCGCTGCCAGACTCGCTAGATTAGTTCAAAGGCAGTGGAGTGTCGTCTCTGAATTCACAGGCTCAAATGTCTTACAGACAAGGGTCCCGGGAGCAGGTGGCCTGCTCTCCAAAACCCTAAACTACGTCAGTGGATCGTTCCTTACTTTCGACTCGTCCCTCCCCTCCCCCATGCGCTTTCTAGACTGTGAATGAATTCATCTGATCTCTTAAAAGCATACCAAAGGTATGGCTAAGCTCTCCAGTGCTTTCAGTCCAGAGTCATGGGGGCAAGAATCTGCAGCTGTTCCAGGGATAATGAGATGAGGTTAGCACAAGTGGCAGACAGATCTCAAACTGATACTCTGGCTCAGAAGTCCATGATGTGGATGATCCAAAGGCATGGTCCACAGAACAGGGAGACTGACAGCATGATTCCACCCCCAACCCCCTCCAACTTCACAGTCTCCTCCTCTTCCTCCTCCTCCTTCTCTCTCTCTCTCTCTCTTTTAATTTACAAAATGCAATGAGCACTTTTGGCCATTTATTTATTTATTTGAAAAAAGTATTTATAAGCCAGCTTTTAAGGCAGATGACCTTGCAAGGCAGCCTCTATGAGGAATTAAAATGCAGTAGCATACACGGAAAGATTTGAAAAATCATCACAGGGGAAGAATATACGACTGCGAGACTCAACTATTGACATAAAATAACATCAACCAGCATTGTGCCATTTAAAAGCAGTCAAGCACACACCTACCTTAAAAAATACCCTCACACAAATTTAATTTAGATGCCAAAAAGACCATGTAAACCAAGGGTGGCGGGGAACAGTGGGATTGCAGAATGTCTGTGGAAAATACAGCCTGAAATAAATAAGATTTTCTGCCTCTCTGAAGGGCTTCAAAGAAGAGGGCAGATATGTTCTCCCTGGCAGAAGATGCTTTAAACTCACTGGGCCAACACAAAAAAAGGCCATGCCAAGCAAAGAGATTTCATCAGCAGGCACCCAAGAAGGGTCCTCAAGGCTGACCTCAAAGCACAGTTAAGCTGGTAAGGGTGAAGGTGATCCTTAAAACAAGGGCATTTGAGAATGATCCATTTACAAGTTGTTCTTGAATTAAGTCACTAACTGCTTTTCTCCAGCTGCTTCCTGGTTGGCTCGAGGAGTGCAAAGAGTCCATTCACACAGCACCCAGACTCTGCCTGTTGCATGGCTACTGTTTCAGTGTTTGCCATCACCATAATTCAAGCTAGATAAAGGTAAAGGGACCCCTGACCATTAGGTCCAGTCGTGGCCGACTCTGGAGTTGTGGTGCTCATCTCGCTTTATTGGCCAAGGCAGCTTCCGGGTCATGTGGCCAGCATGACTAAGCCACTTCTGGCAAACCAGAGCAGCGCACGGAAACGCCGTTTACCTTCCCGCTGGAGTGGTACCTATTTATCTACTTGCACTTTGATGTGCTTTCGAACTGCTAGGTTCTCAGATGCAGGGACCGAGCAACGGGAGCTCACCCCATTGTGGGGATTCGAACTGCCGACCTTCTGATCGGCAAGTCCTAGACTTTGTGGTTTAACCCACAGTGCCACCCACGTCCCACCGCCACCCAAGTCCCCAATTCAAGCTATCCAACCATTAATCAGTTGAGATTCCTGCATTGCGGGGGACTGGACTAGATGACCCTCTGGAATCCTTCCAGCTCCACAATACTATGATTGAAATCCTGTACAGGGTTGTAACTCATGGGCAGGGTGCACATTTTGTACATCCGTGGAATCTCCAGGTCGGGCTAGGAGAGACTCCCTGTCTGAAACCCTGGTGAGCAGCTGCCAGTGACTATAGACAACAGTGAGCTAGATGGATCAACAGTAATCTTCCTATGTTCCTGTCAATCTTGGTTTTGCAATTGTAGAGCATGTCACTCCCTCTACTGGCTGTCCTCTAATTGCATAGAGGCAAAGACATGTCTATAGTGTTTCAACCATTGCAGCATTATTATTATTATTATTATTATTATTATTATTATTATTGCCTCATCTATCTAGCTGGGTTTCCCCAGCTTCTCTGCTTGATATGAGGAATGGCAGAGTGAAACTCAAACCATTAGTTTACAAACCAGGCTTAGATACCAGGCTCCCTGATTGTCAAACTAGGGGGCATGCTTCTCTCCCCCTCCCTCCTTTTGTGTGAATGGTCTTCTCATTGTCCTTGCTTGTTTATTTGTTTCATAAAATTTATACACTGATTGATTGTTAACAAACCTCAAAGCGGTTTACAAAAGCTAAAAGAGTAAAATCAAGAGAATATCACAATCATGCTATTAAAGTTAAAATATGAAAACAGATTAAAATTACCTCAGCTTTCTAAGCATCGGAACAATTGTCGGAAAGAGTACAGCAAATGCGCCTGCTTGATCTCCATAGGCAGGGAGTTCCAAAGTGAAGCGGGCATTACACGTGGCGACCATTTTAGGCAGTCCCATGGACTGCAAGAAGATCAAATCTATCCATTCTGAAGGAAATCAGCCCTGAATGCTCACTGGAAGGACTGATCCTGAAGCTGAGGCTCCAATACTTTGGCCAACTCATGAGAAGAGAAGACTCCCTGGAAAAGACCCTGATGCTGGGAAAGATGGAGGGCACAAGGAGAAGGGGACGACAGAGGACGAGATGGTTGGACAGTGTTCTTGAAGCCACCAACGTGAGTTTGACCAAACTGTGGGAGGCAGTGAAAGACAGGAGTGCCTGGCGTGCTCTGGTCCATGGGGTCATGAAGAGTCAGACACGACTAAATGACTAAACAACAACAATTCACATGTGATAGACAATGCATGGGCCACAGAAAAAGCAAATGCCTACAGTATAGAGGGAGGCTGTTGCTATGTGAATGGGGAGGGGGTCCTCCCCTCTAATTGGCCACTCCTGCCCATGTGATAAACCAAACCCCCTCCCCTAGGGAGAGACAGGCTTTATTATTATTTATTAAATTTCTATGTTGCTCTTCATCCGAGGATTGGTGGTTTACTATATAAAGACACAAAAATACGTAACGTAGTAAGAAGCAAAAACAATTACCCCCCCCCCTCGGTATTAAAAGGCCATAGATTGTTCAATTGGCCTTCAATCTCTCCCAAGGAAGGTGGGTCATGCATATCTGACCCCACCCCCACCCCCGAAGGCAGCAGGTCATGAAGATGTGGGTTTACACAATTCAAAGTGTTGGTGCTGACCTTTAAAGCCCTAAACAGCCTCGGTCCAGTATACCTGAAGGAGCTTCTCCACCTGCATCATTCAGCCCAGACACTGAGGTCCAGCACCGAGGGCCTTCTGGCAGTTCCTTCGTTGCAAGAAGCCAAGTTACAGGGAACCAGGCAGAGGGCCTTCTCGGTAGTGGCAGCCTCCCTGTGGAACGCCGTCCCACCAGATGTCAAAGAGAAAAATAACTACCAAACTTTTAGAAGACATCTGAAGGCAGCCCTGTTTAGGGAAGCTTTTCATGTTTAATAGGTTATTGTATTTTAGTGTTTTGTTGGAAGCCGCCCAGAGTGGCTGGGGATACCCAGCCAGATGGGCGGGATATAAATAATAAATTATTATTATTATTATTATTATTATTTACTGTGCAATAAGGGGCAGAGAAGTGGCGGCTTGCAATGTCATCCATTGCTTTATATGTCTCTCTCAGGACTTTTCCTCAAGACCTACAAACCCCTTTCTGGAACTTGAGACATCCCTCTCTACATTCCAAATACATTAGCTCAGTTTGGCTTCTAAGTTTCTTTTTAAAGGACGGACGGATGTGTTCCGAGGGGGGGGGGCTGGGGAGGGGCTATGTTCCATATCTCCTTCTAGTCTAGACATGTTTCTTTGATATGCTGTATCATGTCTGGATTGCATCACTGCACTTGGGTAACTCACAACCCACCCCCCCCCCCGAGTGCAACCTAAGCCCCCTGTCTCAAAGTTCCTCATCAGAATTCCTTGCATGACCCAATAGTGAGGAAAAGTTATCTCACTGGACTGGGTGCCCCCATTTCTTGCAAAGACTTAGAAGAGAGCACTGGTAAACAACACAGGCAAGAAAACAAAATATCGTTCTAGTGATTAGACTAAGTCCTCCATGAGGTTACATTACAGCAAATAATAAGCAACACCCAGCTGGCTTTTGGGAAACAAGTAAAACCCAAGCCAGGCTTTCTAGCGTCTGGATTTTGAAGTATTTATAGCATGTCTTTTGGTAGGAAGCTAATTGCAGAAGGAAATGTTTGCGCTAACTGGGCACAGTAAATTTGTGGCTGTTACTTTGCAATGATCACTATCTTTTACCTCTCTGCAATGTTTTTTACAAGCAAGAGGGTCTAAAATATGACTCTCCGCCATGCCATGTGTTTATATATGATATTTTAATGGGCTCTGGCATATACAAAAGAAACGCAAGGTTTTATAAATAAGTTTGTTATATAAAAGACTAAAAAAGGGGGGGCATCTGTTTTAAAGGCCCTGCCAAGAGCAGTTGTTAATGGCTGTTGACAGGTGTTGTTAGGTTTCTTCTCTTTGTAGATATCACAAAGACACACACACAAAAATCCAGCTAAAAGCATGGTGGTGGGGAAGGAGGATATTAAATATAATCGGAAATATACTCGGAGTTGAGAGTGGATTTCATGCTCTTTATTCAGCTCATAGTGGTGAGGAGGAATGGAAGATCCCCCAGAATGTCTGCTTTATATACATTATTTACACAATGGGCCCCACATGATTGGCTAATTCCGAGATTCACCTCTAGGCCAATCAGGTTGCGGATTCACTTCCACCTGGAGCTGGACTGGGTGGCTCCTGTGGACCAATCAGACTGCTGATTTCTGGACCCTATTGTTCTAGGACCAATCAGACTGCTGCATTCTGGACCCTATTGTTCTAGGACCAATCAGACTGCTGCATTCTGGACCCTATTGTTCTAGGACCAATCAGACCGCTACCTTTTGGATCCTATTCAACTCAGTACATAATATAATCCCTCCCCTCCCTGCCCCTACAGATTTATATCATTTTGCACCAGAGTAATCAAATATTTGTTGCAAATACGACTACTGGCTCAAATCCAACACAAGAATGGTCTCCGAATGGTTTCTAATTTCTGAAGCTCAGGGGAATCTTCTTAAAAGTGATGGTGTCTAGAACCTAGAGTTTGCATAGACAAGTGTGCTTTTTTTTCTTTTTTCTTTTTTTGCTATTGAGATATATACTGCCACTGTAGCTGGAAGTTCCATTTACTTCCCATAGCTAATAAGACATTGAGCTACCCAAGTCCCCTATGTGTGGCATTTTAAAATTGTGCTGAAAGGATTCGTATTTTATATATTGCATTTATAAATAATTTGTGTATACAGTAAGTACTACGAAACAGAAATCTCCTGGCAGACTTAGACTGATCCTTGAAATTCAGAAAAGGTAACTGAGGTATAATGAAAAATCACAAGAAACAGGTAACTGTGCGGTATGATGTACAGTATATAACAGATAAAGTACAATGAGAATACTTGGAAGTCTTTTTAAATGTTTGCAGCACTTTTTATTTCTAATTGTGTGAATAATCATTGCATTAACAAAATACTTAATGTTGAGGAATTTCATAATTGCGTATGTTTTTTCTCTTCTTTATTTTCTTGATTTTTATTTGCTTGTCCTTATTTCGTGTTTTTCTTTTCTTTCTTTCTTATGTTGTAAGCTTGTAATGGCAAATACAATATGGATGTATTCATTTTAACTCTGTAAAGATTGACTAACAAAATAAAAATAAACTAAAAAAAAAAGGTAAGTAGTATGTTGAGGAAAGCTCGTTGTTTTCTATGGTTCTGACTTCCATCTTGTGGCTTAAGGCTGCTGCCAGAGTGTTGCTTTTTTCAGATAAGATTCAATCACCTCCCAACAAATTTAGATTGCACAGTTGAAGTTGATTTGGTGCCCTTGTGCAACGAAGGATAACAATTGCTTGATGCAGCACCATATAACCTCCCTTCAGGGGGAAAACAAAACAACAAAAAAGCAGAACAAATGCTAAGTAACTAGCCAGCAGCACCCAACCTTCCCACAAACTTTGTTGACAAATCAGGATGATTGCTCAATAAACAGGTTGTATGGATAATAACTCTAGCACTGAGTAAGGAAGGATGAATTTGTCTTTTTTTGCTCCTCTCCGTTCCTCATTTTTCCTTTGTTAAGTTCAGTTCTCCAGTTTTTCCACACAACTTCACAAGCTTGTTTTTTTGTTTTTTCCAGAAACTTATCAGCACAACTCAAATTCCTCCTAATGTACACATTGTTGTAGGCACTCTTGCCTAATATACACATTTTTGCAAAACAGTTTTCCCATATGTGCTGCATTTTTAATGTTATTTTTAGGACAATGTGCATTTTTCTGCACACTATGTTCTAGCGTATGCGTTTTTGTATGTGTTACTTGACTGAAGAGCTGCCTTGGGGGAAAAATCAGAATGGCAAATTTTGACAGATGGCTGGGTTTTGGACTGCACATTCTTTTTGAAAGTATGAATTAGGCAGGTTTTCCTTTGCAAACCTAGTAGTGAGTAGTAAGGAGCTGTTCCCCACACTGTCTTTTCTCCTCCCTTTCTGAAAATGCAAAGGAATCACAAGAAGCAGCATGAAAATAGTTGTGCATCTTGGGAGAGACCAGAATATTGCACTTTTGGAGAGGAGACACACACCACAGACTAGTTCTATCCAAACTTTAGGTAAACACAGAGGTTCATTTGTTTGTTTATCTATTAAATGTATAGGTAAAGGGACCCCTGTGCATTAGGTCCAGTCGTGGCCGACTCTGGGGTTGCGGCGCTCATCTCACTTTATTGGCCGAGGGATCCGACGTACAGCTTCCGGGTCATGTGGCCAGCATGACTAAGCCACTTCTGGAGAACCAGAGCAGCAGCGCACGGAAACGCCATTTACCTTCCCGCCGGAGTGGTACCTATTTATCTACTTGCACTTTGTGCTTTCGAACTGCTAGGTTGGCAGGAGCAGGGACCGAGCGATGGGAGCTCACCCCGTCATGAGGATTCAAACCGCCGACCTTCTGATCAGCAAGCTTTAGGCTCTGTGGTTTAACCCACAGCGCCACCCGCGTCCCATTAAATGTATATATTGCCCTTTATCAGATGATCACATGGCAGTTTGTAGTATGAAAACACAAAAATACATAACATAATGACAAGCATAGATTCTTAATTGGCCAAAGGCCTGGGGAAAAAGGAATGTTTTTGCCCAGCTCCTAAAGAGATGAATTGAAAGTCCAGGCAAGCCTCCCTGGGAAAAGTATTCCACAAACAGGGGAGACACTGCAGAAAAGGCCAGTTCTCATGTTGCCACTCTCCAGACCTCAGATGTTGATTGCAAGGTCTGGGTTGGTTCATCTTACTTACTTATTCAATTAATTTATATTTGTTAAGTTTGATGCTGCAAACAAACTTGAAGCACAAGCTCACGGGATGTGAGTAGCTTCAGATGTAAGGAAATATCCACCCCATTGAAAGAAATGTGTTTGGGAAGACATGTTTCACTCAGTTATGAGGAGGTTTGGAGTGGAACCCAGCCATTATCGCTAGTGAATCGGACTTCTTTGTCTTTCTACTAGGGCCCCTTAATTTCCTCAGTATAAACTTAAAAGCTGTTAGTGGTTCCCCCATCCCCTACTTATCAATACTCCAGCTACATAAAGCTATTTTTCTAGAAGACCAGTCACAACACCTGTTGCTGCTTTGTAACTATATATATATATATATATATATATATATATATATATATATATCAACCAACAGTTAGAATTTTATCCAGTAAGAAAAATGGCTTGGTGTTTTTCTTTTTCAATTTCCTCACATATATTTTTCAAACACTAGTTTCAGTTTCCCAAAGCTGTATTCAGAAGGTTTTGTGCTTGAGCACAGTCAGGAATGATGAATGCTTTAATTCCTGGGCTTGCCGGTAGAGGCTGATGAAGACAATATGGAATACTTAACGCGAACAGAGTTCAGGGGCAAGGAATTATCCTGTTCACTGTCTCTGTGCTTCTCTATTTTACTTACCAGAGGAGCAGACACAGGCCAGAATATGCTTGCAGATTAGGAAAACATGAAAGTAATGGGCTTGCACATCGATTGATATTCATAGTACCTTGCATCCTTTTAAGAGGACATGTGATGCTCCCACTCGGTTGATCATTTGCACTTTTAAAACATAGTTTTAATTTCTTTAAGCCCTTTGACTGAAGTTTGGAGTTCCGATTTTATGAAATCTAACATGCAAAATGGGGCATGTGAATGTCCATGCAAAGTAAATCATTCCAGATGAGTAGTTCCTTGATTGATATTCCCAGAAGATGGATAGCTGTCACAGACAGACCAAACTACCCGCAGTCTATTGACATGTGCTTGCTCAATGAAGCAGACATCTTGGAGGCAGTCAATAGGAGCTTGTTATTTCTACATTTAGCCTTCCTGTGACCTGGTCTGTATACATGCAACAACAACAACAAAATCAGTAGCAAACATGAAATGTGTGTCCGGGATATCAGTCATGGCAAGGACTCTGAGTGCAAGTATTGGTTTATTTGCTTGCTGAAAATCATCTTAAGAATCTTGTTTGCTGGAAAATAACAAGAAAATGCTACAAATGCTTTTAATAAAGAGCAAATAAATAAATCCCACAAGAATGCAGAAAAGCTTGCAAATGTGGTATTCCGTAAAAATATATATATTATCACTGTCCTAAAAATCTCACCTTTCTTTGCTTGTTTAAATATCAAGGCTTATACCCAATGGTGCTGCTCAGCCCATTGGTGAGGGTTCCATCTGCAGAAAAGGGAGGGAAGCCATTTTCAGCAATTTCTCCCCCCACCCCTCCAGTCCCCTGAGGTCCTAAATCTACTCTGAAGAATTGCCCAAACCTCCAGAATAGATTTAAGATTCAGCTTGTGGAAACCTTACTTTCACCTGAGTGGCTCAGCTGGATATATCCGCAGGTTTCTAGTCTGTAAGGTTGTGAAGCTATGACTGAACGTTATTTCCCCCAACATCTTATTTATGTGATGGCATTATAAAGTTTTGGGAAAACTTATTTGTATGATGGAGTAATAAAGAATAAATATCTTCTTCAATAAGGCTACGGGCACTAGGAGGGTTATTAGTTTGCTTACAGCTGTGATTTACTACTAGCCATGTTAACATTTTTTACCAGACCACAAGAGAATACAAACAAGCTATACAAACATTTTGTGGGTTGTACCAAATAGAACAGGAGTCTGTAAAACTCCTTCACTCCTACAAGCTTCACTCCTTGTGGAATTTGACTACTTCTCACCTCAAGCATGCATCACTCTCTGCGGTCTTAAGCAATAATACAAGTTAGAATGATTGAATTCCCTTTAACATTTTCCCTTTAACATTCAAAACTGTCAAATAAATGACATGGTTTCATTGTTATTTTTTAATCTGGTGTAATATGAGAAATCAGTAGTTGGTTAATACAGTGGTACCTTGGTTGTCGAACGGCTTAGTTGTCGAACAAATTGGCTCCTGAACGCCGCAAACCCGGAAGTGAGTGTTCTGGTTTGCAAACATTTTTTGGAAGCTGAACATCCAATGCGGCTTATGCGCCTTCCGATTGAGTGCAGGAAGCTCCTACAGCCAATCGGAAGCCATACCTTGGTTTTCGAACTGTTCCAGAAGTCAAACAGACTCCCGGAGCGGATTACGTTCGACAATCAAGGTACCACTGTATTATAATCCCAGCTATTAGAATGTGAGGTTTCGGTGCTCTCTATAACTGGTTGTCCCAAACCAGAGTGGAAAACCTGTGGTCCTCCAAGTATTGCTGAACTCCAGCACCAATTACCTCTGACCATTGGCCATGGTGTGTGACGTCATGTGCGCGACGTCGCATCATTGGGAGGAGGCCGAACATACATGGTGAAGCTTCAGTGGCTGGTGGCTCCTCCTCTCTCATGCTCAGGAGAAGCCAGCTACTGAAGCTGTGCCGCGCTCAGTCTCCTCCATCCCCTCAACATTTAGGAGGCCTAGCCCCCTCCCCGCAGGTATTGAGAGAGCCAAAGACAGCTCAGCCCTAAAGAGTTGGCACCTGTGGACCTGTGGTAGGTTGCTTAGAAGGAACTGCAGCTCTTAGGCTGAAGAAAGCACCCTTGATTTGATGCAGCAGGCTCTTCTTATGTTCTTGTCTCATCTCCCCTTGTAGGAGACCTGGATCTGGAACCTGCCATAGAGAAAGACACAATCTAGTCATCCGTCTTCAACTTACACTTCTTTGGAGTGTCCAAAGGGGTCTTCTGCTAGAGCAAGAAGGAGAACATGATGCCAAACTTGAGGCCTGGTGGTCACCTCTTGAATTGTGCTTTCCCTGCTTCTATGAAGTAGTCCTTCAGAAATTTTGACTGGCAATTCTGTCATTGTTTGCTTTTAACCCCTCTGTGTTAGATTCATCGTAGAACAGTTGCCTCTGTCGCAATTATGTGATGCAGAGAGCCGATATTGAATATATTTTCCACTAATGTGACAGGTGGCTCGGTGCAGACAGGTGTTTTGGTGACTTTAGAGCTGTCTTTCACTGTCAGCCCAGTGTAGTTTTCCTGCTGACTGACTGCCAGGTCTCCCTTGCCATCTTGGAAGGCT
This sequence comes from Podarcis cretensis, assembly GCF_951804945.1. Taxonomy (NCBI): domain Eukaryota; kingdom Metazoa; phylum Chordata; class Lepidosauria; order Squamata; family Lacertidae; genus Podarcis; species Podarcis cretensis. Next base: position 51,904,220 of record NC_137181.1, on the reverse strand, counting down.
ATAATTTTTTTCTTACCTTTGATTTTGCCGATTTTTCTCCTACAGTGAACAAAGCTGTTGAGAGTGCAATTCATTATTAATTCTTCATTGGATCTCTGCAGAGATGCTTTTTGTGGCTGGAATGAGGGGAAGAAAACAAGGCTTCGACGTTCCCTCTCTCAGCGTGTTCTTGGATATTTTCACATCCATTGAAATTTAGTTACCCCTGAGATCCCAAACCCAAAGCATTGTCTTTTCTCCGTTTTAGAATAGGGAAGCTGCTTTTTTTTTTTTTTTTTTTTTGTAGGAAGAGGACCAAAAAGCTGAAAGGTACATTCTTTTCAGCCACGTTCTGATGCTAATCCTGCAGCTTCGGGAAAGCCACCAAGTCACTTTCTGTCTCACTCTCAGCTACCCCATTGTAGGGACATGAGAAATTGGATTTCTGCAAATTACAGTGTGATCTACAGCTCCTGGACCAATAGGAGGTATTAAAATGTGATTTTCCTTTGAATTTTTGCACCTCTTGATTTTCTGACAAAGTTCCCCTCTCAAAAAAGGCATGCCAAAATTATTTTCAAAATGTGACATTTAGGATAAAATATGTTTTTTAACTATGTAGATTGTGGGAAGGGGGGTATTGTTTTGCTGTTTTGTTTTACTTATTTACTTGTTTTTATGCTGCGCTTTATTCTGTGAACCGCCCTGAGATCTTATGAGGAAGGGCAGTATATAAATGTAATAATTAATAATAAATTTATAAATAAATACACTGAGATAAAACACATACTGAAATATCCATTGTGTGGTAAGATGGGTATGTAAATATGCATTTCAACAGGAGTTGTGCAGATTGGTGTGTGTGAAAGTAGCACAGGCAGGATCCCTCCATCACTGCGAAGTTAAACATTGCTCATTGACGATTCTCAGTGCCATCTCCTCTACATATATTTTTAGATTCATAGTCTTCAAGAGTGCTGCAGGTACTGCAAGAAAACACATGAGAATGCCAGTCTCCATCTTATGATTTTGAATTACCAGTTCAGAAAGTGGAACTAGTAGTAATTCGCTTGAATTGTTCGGTCAACCAACTGGACACTTCACCTCAGGTAGAAGACAAATTAGAGCAGACCGCAGCAGGAAAAAACAGACAAACTCACACAGCCAACAACTTCTATTCTTTAAAAATCCATGCGGACAATGATGTATTATTCCCTAATAGCCTTGACAATCCAAAATCCCTGTTGTGGCAGAATTTTAGTGATGTTCTCTAGCTTCCCAAGAGCTAGAGAATGGATGCCAGACCTTTTGGAAGAAAACAGCTGTTTAATTAGGATGCAGCATTGCAGAGCACAAGAGCATCTAACTACAGTACCTTGAGGAGCCATCTTCATAAATATTCTCTGGGCTTCTTTTCCCCACACTGGACAAGGATACAGGTAGCCCCTTTTCCAAATATCCGTTCTCCATTCCTAGGGAAGGGAGAATCTGCCAATCTCACATTTCCCCCATCTTAAATCTCCACAATTCTGCATCAGTTTGCAGTTTTGTTTTGTTCTTAAAGTCTTCTTCATGAAAATTCATCAGCACCCCAGTGTGCATTTCTCCCAATATATGCATTTTTGTATGCAATTTGGACTAATATATGCATTTCTGCAAAGCAGTTTTCCCCAATGGAATGCATTTGTGCATGTTACTTCCACTAATATATGCATTCACACGCACACTTAGCTGCAGTATGTGCATTTTTGTACACATTACTTTATATAATAAATTTTATTAAGGTTTATAGAGAAAAATACAAAACCTAATATCTGTTCCTTTTTTAAATCCCAACTAAGACTTTGATCTAGATACAATAAAAATATAAAAAGGAGGGGGCAAATAGAGAAAGAAAAAGAAAGAAAGAAAGAAAGAAGAGTATAAAAGAAGTTAAGATTCAGAAAGATAAGATTCAGAAAGTAAAGAACTTTCGGTTCTTCATCTGTCCGCTATATAAAAACAATACAGTGGCACTTTGGTTTAAGAACAGCCCTGTTTACGAACTATTCAGTTTATGAACTCCACAAAACCGGAAGTAGTGTCCCAGTTTGTGAACTTTACCTCGGTCTAAGAATGGAATCCGAACAGTGGAAGGGCACAGACAGCGGGAGGCCTCATTAGGGAAATTGTGCCTCGGTTTAAGAACGGTTTTGGTTTAAGAACAGACTTCCAGAATGGATTAAGTTCATAAACCAAGGTACCACTGTATTCACTTTGTCCAACCCAATACAACACCCAACAAAACCACTCTCAATAAACTTTAATTTTTTGTACACATTACTTGATTGAAGAACTGCCTTGCAAAATTGGGGAAAATATGAATTTTGAAGGAAGGGGGTGTTCAGTTTTCGCAATGTTTCAGAACATGGGAACTAGGGAGGTTCCCTTCTAAATGCAAACTCAATCAAATTTCTCCCCCCAGTCCTATTCATTCTCAAGAAACATTGTTGAATGTTCTTTACCACAATCCCAACCAGATCTGAAATTCCATGCACAATTACAGGGAGTGAAATATATTTAGGGATGGGATATAAAAGTTCAGAACCAGAGTGTGCCTCAAGCCTTCACTGTTTCCAACCATTCAAATAAAGACACAATTGATTCATTGGACACTGGGGTGTCAAAAATGCTGGGATGTCACATTACCTCTTTCTTTTACTTTGTTTACCACAATGTCTGCAAACTGCACTGCAATGGCATGCTCCAAATGAACCTTGAGGCTAATTTGCCTGGCTATAATCTATTCCTAAAATGGTTTGAATATATTGACTTTTGGTGGGTTTTCTTTTCTTTTTTTGGTATAATCCAGTTGTTCTGTCTTCCCTAGCTGATAATATCACATCGTGACAATAGTTTCTGAATCAATAGTTCATCTCAGGGCTCTGGGAGCAAAGCACCAGACATTTAAAAGCTGATTAACTCCATGGAGACCATTCCTGAAGCAGACAGAGTGGTAAATTTATAGGTCCTGCAAAGCAGCAGAGTTGGGAATGCCAGAATTTGTGTGACCTAACATGCATGCGCATACAGGCACATGCACAGCTGAAGGCTGGAAAACAAATGCAAGCTGAAGTTGAATCTGGCCAGGGAAATTTATTTCTTCCAGCTGCTAACCTTGTTTGAATTCTTGTGGCTTCCTTCAAATTGTCTACCAATTTGTCTACCTAAGCATGAACCTCAGAAATTGCCTCACATTTTAGGTGAAACTCATTAGGCAGAATAAGCAGAGGCCTTGAACTCACCACACTTCTGAGGGTTCGTTCACATTATGTACACATGGTAGGCCAATTCAGGCCACTTTTCCATATGTTCAAAGTGTTAGGATTCTTACTCCATGTTTGCAGTCATGAGATTGTTGTCTATCACCAAATAATAAATGTTGGAAATGTAATGAGACTGAAGGTACTTTTTACCACCTTTGGTGGACCTGCCCGAAGATTAAAGCTTTCTGGGAAATGATCTATAATGAAATTAAGAAAGTCCTTAAGTGGACTTTTCCTAAGAAACCAGAGGCTTTTCTCTTGGGCATGGTTGGCCAATTGGTGTTAAAGAAGGATAGGATTTTCTTTATGTATGCTACCACAGCAGCAAGAATTCTACTGGCGAAGTATTGGAAGATGCAAGAACTACCTACTCTGGAAGAATGGCAAACAAAGGTGATGGACTTTATGGGACTGGCTGAGATGACGGGCAGAATCCGTGACCAGGGGAAGGAGACAGTGGAAGAGGACTGGAAGAAATTTAAAATATACCTTAAAAACTGTTGCAAAATTGAGGAATGCTAAGATGTCAAGGGGTAAGAAACAGAGAATTACAGCTGTAACTAAAAAACTAAAGGGAATTTAATGAAAGGGAATTAGGATAAATTGACCAAAGGGTTGCTAAAGAATTACCAAACAAGGATGCAGGGATGGGGAGGTATGGGGAAGTCGAAGGAAAGAAGGGTATGAAAATACAATTTTGAAGTTATATTTGTTTAAATGTTTTGTATGTTTTTGTTTTGTGTTTTGATTTTCTGTTTTGTGCTTTGTTTTTATTATGTGTTTGAAAATTGAATAAAAATTATTTATAAAAAAAAAGAGATTGTTGTCTATCACATGATGGTGTATGTTTTCATTCCACAGTGTTGGAAGTGACAGAGACAGGGTGTTTTATGTTACTGTGTTCCGCGAAGTGGGACTATTGTCCTTTGTTCTTTCTCTCTTTGCTGTCTGATGAGAAAGAGGAAAGAGCTAAGGCAGAATGCTCCAAGTGTATTATAGGTAAACAAAGTAGATTAGCCAAAATGCTGTGCTACTGAGTTCTGTTACGGAAACTGCAAATACTCTGCAGGTTCCTAAGTGTGCTGATGCTTCTTGGTATCAGTCACTGTGATGTTCAAGCTGAAGAAAGCTTTTGAAGCTCCCAAACGACAGACCAGGAGGGAGGGAACTTGCCAGTCGGGCATGTGTCTCTAGCAGGGTCTTACGTGAGAGTAGGACGATCCTAACACAAAGAACGTGTGGGAAATTTATGGGTCTATGCCTGCTATCTACTCCTGCACTACCAATGCACCTGGTAGCGACACCTCTCACTCTCCTACATTAAATGCCTGTGAGAAGGAGCACATGAGTATGTAGAGTTCCTGTCTATGGGAAGATCCTGAATAGGCTAGGATGCCCCACAGTACGCACAGGTGTTGGTATGTGCATAGAGCCTGCTCTTAAGCATGCTGAGCAGATGTTCTCTGACACACACACCAGTGAGTCACAGCTTACTGGGTGAACGGGGCCATGGTTGAAACCATTGCATTTGAAGTGATGGTGGAGCTGATAGGATCAACGTTCCACAGTATACCATCCCTGGCTGAAGGGACTGTCAACAGGGTTAGCAGGTCTAGTCCTATTCCCCCACCCTCTGCACATTCAGTAAATACACAGAGGGAACATTTGGAAATGGTTTCTCTCATGTGACAAATGTGTGTGCCTGCTCCACACACTGGGAAGCCGAGATTGATGGTCAGTTTCCTTCACAGACATGGGACACTTTAGGATGAGTGCCTTCTGCCAAGGTGAGCACCTTGTGGGCCCAGTCCATTGTGACACTAGCAAGGACAGCGCAGAGCTAACTTAGCTCACACGGACTTGGAAAACTCTCTTAAACTTACTTTTATTCCTTAAGTCTGCAACCCCAAAATCGCGGCAGTCATCAAAATACAGGTGGAACAATCTGGTTTCATAAATAGGCTCAGATTGGTTGGCACTAGGCAGCTCATTGTCTCTGGGGAGTAATTAAATGCATGATCCCAAAGTAATGTTAAAGTGCGATAATGACAGGATTTAAACCCATTTTCATAGCGCAGGCTGCTTTGCCTTTGCTCATTTCCATAGACATTGTTTCCAGTTAAAGCATTGTCAGGCTTAGAGTCTCTCTTGGGGATAAAGATGACCAGAGCCCTGCAGGGGACTGGAAGGAGGCTTGGGGGAAAGATACACACTGTCACAGCAGATCTGATGAAGATCCTATTTTACAAGGGATGGCAGCAGGAGGGAAAACAGGCTGTCCCTGGAGACAAATCCTGCATTCTTGTCTTCAGCAGATATAGGCATTGATATTTATTATTCTGTTGGTCCAATTCACCTGCATTTTTAACCTTGCTGTTTACAGATAGTGAATGATGAGGCAAAATTAGAATAGTCAGGTGTCCTACTTTCCAGTCCTTTATTTGTGAGGGGTTGTCAGAGGATAGTCCCCCCACCCCTTTTTGGAAAGAAGTCCTCTATCGGAAGGGCCACCCAGTACAAGTCCAGTTTTAAGAACCAAAAGAAGGGAGCCCTGAAACTGACTGTCAGCTGGTACCATCTGGGCAGCAGATTGAGCAGACACACAACTTGCCTGCTGCCAGTTTCAATTCTAGTCCTCAGGACATGCTAATTTAATGCAAATCGGTATTCTTTTTCGGAATGATGTTTCCCTTCTTCTTCTTCTTCTTCTTCTTCGATCATAAGTGGACACTCAAGGTTCAGAAAAGGGCAACCCAAGTGTTCAAGGGATGGTGAAACCCCCCTACGAAGAAAAGTCACAGTGTTTGAAGCTTGTTAGTTTGGAGCAGGCATGGCCAAGCTTGGCCCTCCAGCTGTTTTGGGACTACAATTCCCATCATCCCTGACCACTGGTCCTGTTAGCTAGGGATGATGGGAGTTATATTCCCCAACAGCTGGAGGGCCAAGTTTGGCCATGCCGGGTTGGAGAAAAGGCAACTAGGGTGACTGAAATTAAGCACGATGTAGAGAAAAGTTTTTCTCCTTCTCTCATAGTCCTAGAACTCATAGATATGCAAGGAAGTGCTTCTTCAGACATAGTTAATTCACTGATGGCCACCACGTTGGATGGCTTTAGAAGGCGATTACAAAAATTCATGAAGGACGTGGCTCTCAATGGCTTCTGGAAATCACAAGTAGAGAGAGTGTTGTTGTGCTCAGGTCCTACTTCCATAGGAATCTGATTAGCATGAAGTAGAAACACCCTTGAAGAAAAAGAAGTACAGTCGTACCTTGGCTGACGAACGCCTTAGCAGTCAAATGTTTGGGTTCACAAATGCCGCAAACTCGGAATTGAGTGTTCCGGTTCGTGAACATTCTTTTGGAAGCTGAACATCCGGTGGGGTTTCTGTGGCTCCTGCAGCCAATCGGAAGCCGCGCCTTGGAAGTTGAATGTTTTGGAAGTCGAATGGACTTCCGGAATGGCTTCCATTCATGTTTCCAAGGTACAACTATATCTAGCCTCGAGTTGTGCACAAACGACCTCCTGGAATTCCTCGCCCTTTTTGAGGGCAGAGACATTGCGGGGGGAGCATTTCACTCAATGTCTCTTAGGAAAGGATAAGTTCTCGCGCATTTTTTTAAAAAAATCTTTTTCATTTAATGGGCAAATGAGTGCACTTCTGCAAATCCAGAGAGTCTCATTAGTTGTCAGATCATCTTATAAACTTACAGGCATCCGACTACTGAAGTTCCCATCTCCTCCCCCAATGAAGTCCTTGTCGGGACAGAAGCCACTCAGTCAGACGGGCCTATCTCACCACAGAGTGGGGGCACACTGCACATCTATTTGCATGCCGCTTCAGCCAATGACGTTCACAATTCTGCTGCCATTCCAATGAGCCTTTCAACCAGTCTGCAACTGACTGTGTGGGTCATGTATCAGCCAGTGGCCCATGGTGAACTCGGCATAGATGAGCTTCTGGCACTCCACAACAGTTGCTGCCAATTGCCAGCGACCAAACAGTGATGAATCCAGAGCATCCCATTGCCAAAATGAAGCCAAAAGGTTTGTTAGCAAGATTTCATTATCCTCATGATGTCAGTTTATCAACACACAGCAGATGCACAGCAGACTTTAGATATGAGCCCTGGGCCTAGACTGGTCACTGTGCCAGGGGCAGCACCCAGATATTTTGGATTACAGCTGCCATCAGCCCCAGCCAGCATGGGCAATGATCAGAGATGGTGGGAGTTGGCGTCTGGGATTTCTGGGACATTATCGGGATTTCAAAGGCAGAAGTGACACCTGGGGGGAATTTCCAGAAGGCGGTGTTTTTTGTTGTTTTTTGGTGTTTTTGTAAAACTCAAAAGCTCGTCAACTTTCAGGGTATCCTGCTTTTTACTTTTTGGAATATGGCAGAGTTAGGTTGCAGGTTCGATCCTCATAAGAGACAGCTGCATCGCAGGGGTCGGACTAGAATTCAGGGGTCAGCAAACTTTTTCAGCAGGGGGTTGGTCCACTGTCCCTCAGACCTTGTGGGGGGGGCAGACTATATTTTGGAGAGAGAAAATGAACAAATTCCTATGCCCCACAAATACCCCAGAGATGCATTTTAAATAAAAGGACACATTCTACTCACGTAAAAACACTCTGATTCCTGGACCACCCGCAGGCCGGATTTAGAAGGTGATTGGGCCAGATCCAGCCCCCAGGCCTTAGTTTGCCTACCCGTGGATTAAATGAGCCTCAGGATCCCTTCCAACTCTATAATTCTATTATTCTATATTGGATAATCCTGTACCAGGGACTTTGTGTACCCGAGTGCCACTGTCTGGCACATCAGCTCCAGTTGTGACAGGCCAGCAAAAAGAAGCCTCTGGATTGGCTAGGCATGGCATAAATATTTGGTGCCTGGTCTCCTCCCTTTGTTCAGTTAACGGAGCTGGTGAGCTTCAGGGTTTATCCAGCTTTTAGCTCAAGCCATTCAGTTCCAAAATACTGCACACCCCTGCCACATCTAGAAGCAGATAGAACCTTTTATGGCCCTGCCTGGCCCCACGCAGTAGTGAGAGCATTTACAGACACAGAAGCAGAGAGATAGCTGCTACATGAGGCAACCAAATTGGATTATCTCCATATTCCACAGAGCTTTTGCATGTTAATACCACCTACTCACCAGATGTAGCAAAACAAGCCATGTGGCAGTTGGAATATATATATATATATATATATATATATATATATATATATATATGAGAGGCAAGGAGAGGGAACACAAGCAAATAGAGAATGAATCGGTTCCTCCATCCCTCTCCACACACCCCCACCGAAAATTAAAAATAAAACCAGTATTTTCTTTGAAACCCTTATAGGGAAGGAAGACGTGCTGCTGCTGCTCAACACCTGCAGAATGAGGCCAAGGCAGCTTTTTCCTTTTGAAAAGTGCTGGATATGTCAGTCCTGGACGCGGCATCTTCTGGAGGTTTTCCTAACAGCTGTTCCATATAATGTCTGGCATCAGCACACCTGGGAGAGGCTGAGACACTAAAAAGGTGGCAGGCCTATCGATTTCTGGCCACTCACCAGATGGAAACGGAATATGAAATCCAGCCCTCTGGGGATTTCAAGGAAGTCTTACCCTGTAAGGCCTAGGCTTTGTTAAATGATGCAGCCCCCAAGTTCTTATGTGAAATATTTTAATAATAATAATAATAATAATAATAATAATAATAATAATAATAATTTATACCCCGCCCTCCCCGGCCAGAGCTGGGCTCAGGGCGGCTAACACCAGTAAAATTACAATAAAAGCATAATGGGGGTGGGCAATTTAAAATACAGGTTAAAATGCAATTTAAAATGCAGCCTCATTTTAAAAGTAGCCCATAGATCAAAACCATAAGGGAAGGGAAACATACGGGTCAGACTGAGTCCAAACCAAAGGCCAGGTGGAACAGCTCTGTCTTGCAGGCCCTGCAGAAAGATGTCAAGTCCCGCAGGGCCCTAGTCTCTTGTGACAGAGCGTTCCACCAAGTCGGGGCCAGTACTGAAAAGGCCCTGGCCCTAGTTGAGACCAATCTAACCACCTTGCGACTTGGGACCTCCAAAGTGTTGTCATTTGTGGACCTTAAGGTCCTCCGCGGGGGCATACCAAGAGAGGCGGTCCTGTAGGTACGTGGGTCCTAGGCCGCGTAGGGCTTTAAAACCAGTACCTTAAACCTGACCCTGTACTCCACCGGGAGCCAGTGCAGTTGGTAAAGCACTGGATGAATGTGATCCCGCAGCAAGGACCCCGTAAGGAGCCCCGCTGCGGCATTCTGCACCCGCTGGAGTTTCTGGGTCAGCTTCAAGGGCAGGCCCACGTAGAGCGAGTTACAATAATCAAGCCTGGAGGTGACCATCGCATGGATCACTGTGGCCAGATCAGGGCAAGAAAGGGAAGGGACCAAGTGCTTCATACGGCAGAGATGGGAAAATGCCACCTTTGCTGTGGCTGCAACCTGTATGGGTAAATAGGTAGACATGCATCGCATCCGTAGTGTTGTCATCCCAGAGACACCTGCCATGAAGAAGGATACCTGTTAACTTTACTATGCACCCACTCTTCTGTAAACCCCAAAAGCAACAGATGGAATCACCGTTATGTGGCCAATGTGGAGTCCTCTCTGTGGGGCAGGTATTATGTGTTGCTGCCTCTGAATGACAAACAGAATTGTGCTCCCTATGCTGGATTCCTTTGAATTCTCTTGCAGCTCCAAAGGAAAAAGGAAGTCCGCGTTAGCCACTTTGGGTTGTGACCCTCGACCATAGGCACCAATAAAATATTTGAGGGGGCTGCCCCTCCCATGTGGATGAGCATTGCTACCCTTCTTTTTTCCCCCTCCATGTTTGGACTTTGTTCCCCAACAAGCCCTGTAAAGGAACTTGTAAAAGGGTTGCAGGATGGCAAGAGAGTTAGGATCGGGCGAAACCCTTTGATGTTGTTTGTTGCAGCCTCTTGCAACTGGAGCTAGAAGGAGTATGTGCAGGGGAGAAAGTGAAGCGAGCAGAGGAAATCCAGGCACCTCAACATTCCAAACTAGAAGAGGAAACTCATACAGTGGTGCCTCGCAAGACGAAATTAATCCGTTCCGTGAGGCTCTTCGTATAGCGTTTTTTTCGTCTTGCGAAGCAAGCCCATTGACAGCTTAGCGGATTAGCGCTATTAGCGGTTTAGCGGCTTTTAGCGAATCAGCTGATAAGCAGCTTATCAGCGGATCAGCTGATAAGCAGCTTAGGGCTTAGGAAAAGGGGGAGAAAAGGGGGAAAAAACCCGCAGGAACTCGCAAGACATTTTCATCTTGCGAAGCAAACCCATAGGGAAATTTGTTTTGCGAAGCGCCTCCAAAACGGAAAACCCTTTCGTCTAGCGGGTTTTCCGTCTTGCAAGGCGTTCGTCTTGCGGGGCACCACTGTATTTGTGATCTCTGGCTACTTCTGCAGTCTCAGTCTCTCTCTCTGTGTGTGTGTGTGTGTGTGTGTGTGTGTTGCACAGTCTGTCTGACACATATACTTTCAACAGCAAGAAAAGTTCTCATTGACAGTCCCAGCTGCAGGCTCCTCTCCATTAAATCCCTCTCAGATTTGCAGCTTCAACCACATGCTGTGTCAGGATGCTGCCAGCGACTCCCAACTGTTTCCCAGGAAAGTATAAAGACAAGGAGAGATTTCTTACCGTCCTTTTTTTATTCAGTATTTACAGAGTGAGGCTATAGAACCTCTTGGATAATGGTGTTGTCCCAAGAGAATCTCCACCCTTGTCTCTCCCACTTCCTTGTTCGTCATCCTCATCAACTTATCTACCGGTGCTGCTATGTGCCCTCTGTCTTTGAGCTCTTTGCTCTCCTACTTTTAAGGCTCGCCGGGTTCTGGGAGATGGAGGGTCTGGAATGCTTTCTAATGACAATGTATCAGCCAGGTGTTGCTCTGGTTCTCCCACAATCTCCCAAGTTTTCCCCTCATCTGCCTCTGAGCTGCAACCTCCCTCAAACCCCTGTTGGAAATCTATACTGTCTTCCTTTTTCACCTCCCTGGAAGGGTCAGGATGGGGAGGTGGTCTGTGCTATTCTTCCTCTGCCCAGTCCCTGACATGCTGTAAGAGTCGGGGAAGGAGTGGGGGTGGGAGGGGAAGGAAGAGGAGGAGGGAGGGAGGGGTGACATTGTCCAGAGCTTTACAATTTCCTTTCCAGTTTCTTTTCAGCCATCTCTTCTTCCTCCCCATCTCCCACCCTCCCTTCCATATCACCATCCTTGTCTGCCCCCCGCAACAAATATTTTCCCCAAGGTGCCGTCCCTGCCCTCAATCCTTTATAAAAATTCAGGCATTTCACGAGATGAAATTAATGAGGGAAATGGATAAAGACCTGGAAAAGCAGGCTGTAGAATGTGTCTTCAAATTGTGGTAGGTGATGAGAACTTGTCACTTACAAGATACACAATGACAACCAAGGGCCACTAATGCTTTGTGGGAGCTGGAATAGAGAAAATCAAATTTGCTCAAAGCATCCATTGCCTAAACCCATTCCTAAAGGGAAGGAATAGCAGCATCAGCAAATAGCAGGAGGGAAAATAGGACACTGGAAACATGGATGAGACCCTGCAGTGCGGTAGTCTTCAAGGTTGCAGAAGAAAAAAGTATTTACTGAAGTCAAAAGCAGACCATTAGAACAACATCAACACAGACAGTTGCTGGGGATGTTGAGTAAAGTTAAGACATAGTTACTTATGTTTTGCAAACTCAAGAATTTGACACTGGGGTTGGCATCTGGTATCTGGGTGATCAATTGCCTTATCTGGCTAACTGACCCATTAACCTGCTCTTTATCAAAAATATTAGCTAGGGAGCAAGGTGGGCTTTGAACTCATACAAATGTTAATGGAGTAGTTTGAAACTGTGCAACCATTATTTGGAAGATTACGGACCTACTGCTTTTTACTTGCAACTGGGATATGGTATATTAATAAGCATGAATTGGATCGGGGGAAATGCTAGCCTTCAGAGTGATAGTCTTCATTTCATATTATACTCTGCAGAATGTTGGGTTCCATGATTTTGGTTCACTGATTTTGTAGACCAAAGCAACAGATCTAAAGTGCTCCCTCTCACCTGTTAGGCCTCAGCCGGCCCCCTTTCCCCACAGTCATTGCTCTTCCTCTTTTCTTTAGAGATAGGATGGCTGGCCACAAACATGTCCTTCTTTCCACTCCCTTACAGCAGCACCTCCACCACCAGTGGCCCCATTCTTCTCCAGTACATGGAGATGAATATACAATGAGCCAAGGTCAGCTAACCACAGTAAGGAAGGCTATGGAGAAACAGGTAGATAAAATGGGACAGGATTGGCACCTATAAAAATCTAGGTGGATTCTGCTTTTCTGGTGAAGCAACAGAGAGGGGAAGCGTATTGTTCCATATAATCTCTTCTCCACACTAGTGTCATCCTCTCATTATCCCTGACCTAGCTTAGGGCTCATAAAATCCTACACAGGTGGAGGACACCAGGCTGAAGATAGCTGCTCTTGAGAAATAGAGAGGGAAATTATTCACATGCAGTCAGTAGGCAGTAACATCGCAGAAAAGTAGGCAGTAATATTCATCTGCAACATAAAAGGTAACGTTGCACCATGTGGCAACACACATTGTTCTTCTAGAGGATAAAAGATTTAAGCAGTTTTGCCAGTCTAGTTGTCATCTCCCCCCTACCTTGAAAAACAAAAAAACCCTTCAGATTATTGGGGTGGTAGGGTTAAAAGTTAATAAGGATTGGGTTATGAAGGCTAATAAATCTATGCCATTCAGTGGATTTCTGCAGATACCTGCTGAGGACATTTTAATAGGTAAAGGAAAGTGAGGGAAAGTTGGAGTGACTCGTGATCCAGCAATGCAAAAGAATTAGGTTTTAAGTGAGAAAGCATGTTTCCTAGGAAACTGCATGAACTGCTTGGGGAACATCAAACAAGAGCAATTTCCTCACAACAACCCATGACTAAACTGATCTCTCACACCTCTGACAACTTCACCAGTAGGGAAGATATTGGGTGCCTTTTGTATCCTCCCCCCGTTACTTCCTTTGATATATCTATTATATGATTCACACCACTGTTACCTGCCCATGCCACGAGGATGTGCATGGCATCTGGCTGCCATTTTATCTAATTGGGAAGTATTTCTCTCTTCCTGTTCTCGCGCAGAGACTGTTGCTTCCGTAACTGAGCTACAAGGACAATTTACATTGCTTTGCAGTCATCTGCTGTGCTGTTAACTCAGTGGCACTCAGAGCAGGAACATAAAACAACTCTGTGGACAAGCACCTTCCGAGGTTCTCCTTGTGCTGCGCTTCTATAGAGCCACTTTTCATCTCAGCAGCATATCTGCCTTGCTACATTACGGTTTCCGCGCCGAAAATAAATGCCTTTCATATCTCAGCATTCCCAAATGCATTTCATACCGAAACATTGGCAATCTTAAACTGATGCTTTTTCATGCCTCTCGGAATATTAAAATGCATGCTAAGTGAAAATGTGCACTTTAAAGCAGGATTTTAAATTACCTCTGCAGAAGGCATAACATCCAGAAAGCAGAGCACAACTATCAGTATCTATCATTCCTTTTAATAGCAAACTCGGGTGGTTGAGTGCAGCCAAAATCAGAGCCGAAATAGGGCCACTGAGAAAGAACGAGGAGGTAGCAGCACATTCATGCAAACCTTGGGGTAGATGGATCTGTCAATTTCAGTTCTCTTGGTTACTTATTTTTTCCTGGTCTTAAATTCAGTTCTGCTCATTTCTGCAGCAATATGTGAATTTTCTTCTTACAACCCTTCATGAAAATTCTTCATCAATTTAATGTGAATTTTCTGCTAATAAATTTTTATATGCAGTTTTGATAAATGTACACATTTTTGCAAGTCATTTCCCCTAATATAATGCATTTTCTGTGTTATATTTAGGCACAATCCTACCTAATATATGCATTTTTTGTAAACCTTGGTGAGTTGGAGAACTGCATCACAGAATTCGGATGACTATGTTTCGGTTCTCATATTGTTTCAGCAAGGGTGAATTTGATAAATTCATTTTTTAAATATGAACTGAACAGAAGTTCTCCCCCAACCCCAGGTGAACCCTAAAATATGCAGAAATAGAAAAAAGTTACAGGGGGCAACCCGTTCCCTAAAGTAGCCAAATTAGAATCCTCAGTCTCTGAAAACCAAAGAAAGTTGAGTCAACTAGAAAACAACAATGCAAAAAAAGGAGGAGGAAGGAAGACTTTGGTGCTCACTGGTGCAAGAATTATTTATTGTGCGCAATGCATTTCAGAGTACAAGGTCTCCTTCAGGAGCTATAAACACTAGCAATGGGCCACATAAATACAATGAAAAATAACATTACGTTTTTTCTGCAATAAGTATACATCTGTAATCCCCAAAATTCTTTAAACCACACACCTCAAACTCTGTTGATACGTTTATATCTAAACTCCATAAATCTTAAAATATATATTTTTAAAGAAATTTAGAAATAGAAAAACACAGCATGTATCAATACGGAACTCAAACCTTGGCCATAAATTCCTTAAAACGTCTTGTTTCAATATAAACAGTACACATCCATCTATTTTAAATGCCATCGGAGCTGATTAGCAAAGATCTTGGGACACAAACAATCCAGTAGGAAATTCTCCTGCATTTATTTCAGTGGAGCATAGCTGAGAAATATTCCCTTGTAGTTAATCCAGTATGAAAATTACTTTTAAAAAAATACTAATTATATGTAACAGCTGAGGAATGGGGGATCATCCTAAAATCCCACTTACCTGGGCCCCATTGAACTAAACAGGACATACTTCTAAATAAGCTTGGTTAGGATTCCATTGTAGGTCTCTTTTCTTAGATTCAGATCATACTGTTTCTTTATAGTAATAAGACTAGCCCTTTACAGATGTTCAGGCTCTCTTCCACATGTTCAATGAATGCTCTTGCAGTGGGCATGTGCATAGTGTGGTATAGGGTTCCCATAGCCTATTGGAAACGGTGTCTGGTTGGAAATCACTGAGATGTCTGTATAAATCTGGATGTATGACAGCCCATGTCAGAAGTCTAGATTTTGGCTCAACAGCTTTGCCCAAGAAAAGCTCAAGAACCTTTGTGTCCAGATTTTCACTATTTAAAATATGGCAACCCTAGTATTACGGGTTAGCATGCTTATATGAAATGAGTTGCATAGAAAATCTGTGACAAATGCAGTCTTCTTATCATGAACTCAGCATCTGTCAGCAAACAGTGGTTATGAAATAAGCCTTCCTGGTGGAAATCCTATTTATTTCTTCAGTCTTTCCAAAACCACTCCTCTTAGCCTTGGGTTAAAAATTAGATGCTTTCCATAGAAATACATTGTACAAGGTGGAAGAGGAATGATGGTGAATGTGGAGTAAAGTTTTGTTGATTTTGGGTGCAGTGCTAGGACCAAAGCTTCAGATCAGTTTTGTCTATGGGAGATAGGACTGTAGCACTGGGAAAGAGGCAAAAGAGAGATCCAAGATTCAGGAGTTGGATCGAAGTGCAAACACTACTGGTCTCCACATTTCCCCATCACACCCCATCAGCACCAGTTCTCCTTGCAGCTGCAAACATCTGGCTTTCTGCTCAGCTGGTATGGGCTCAAAGGGAAAGCCAGAATTTGAAAATCAAATCTCGTAACCAGTATGGAATTTGTATCAGACTTGTTATATAAAATACTTTAGCGAAACAAGAACAGAACAACAATAACACCTCGGTAGCTATTCCCTTGATATTAAAACCGTGCAGGATTTTGCTTTCTGTTTTGCTTTTATTTTATTCTATTCTTCTTATCTTTGAAAGCCCTTTCACTTAGCCAAAGACATCTTTGGGATTAACGTTTTTCTTTTCTTCAGGGAGAAAAAAAGTTTTAACTATTTTTAGCCAATGTGAAATGAGATGATGAACGCTGCAATTGTCAACTCCACTTTAAGTTGCACATAACACACTGCTCTTCATAAATATTTACGATGGCTAAATAATTATCCTGGACTCTTCAACTTGCCTTTCTTTATTATGACCGTGGGGAGCCAGAAAAACACTTGTTCTGCTTCAAACGTACAGACAGAGTTATTATATTACAAAATATCCTCTTCTGCCTTGTTGTTATTACAGGATTCTGTGCTGTTTTGATTTGATAGAATTAGCTTCTTGAAGGGGAAGACAGAAACTCTCGGGTCTGCTCTCACCAGATCAATACATGGAGCCTGGCAAGTGTTCCAAAACATCTCCATCAAAGCAAACCTGCATTCGTCTTCTTTTCCCAAATCCACCGGTGGCTTAATTTTTGCAACAAAAGCGGATGAGAAAGATAGGCCTATATCCAGTGACCTAAAATATGCAGGATGTCAGCCAAATCCTGAGAAAAGCATGTGGTTTATTCAAAGAAATGATTGAGAGCTGACGAGTTGCAGGTGCACCTATTTATGTACTAGAGGGTGTGGAAAAGTAGCAGAAAGCCAACAGCCCTCTTTTTTAAAAACAGGGAGCGAAGGAAGGGAAAAACCATAAACAAAAAAAATTCAGAGAGACTTCTCTCTGTCTCTCTTTCTCACATAGCCAATTTTCTAAAAAAACACAATCCTTCTAAACTAGTAATGGCCATGTTTTTCTAGCCCAACTTTCCTCTACCTGGTGCCCTTTGGCTATTTTGGACTTCAGCTCCCATCAGCCCCTGTCACCACAGCCAATGGGCAAAGGTGATGGGAGTTGTAGTCCAAAACATCTGGGGACACCATGTTACAATTGCTGTTAGTGGGCCCTGCTGTAGCTGCCAGTATTGAAGCAAGAGCATTCAAGCCACTTCCTAAATGGCGAAGCTGGAGAATCTTGTTTCAGTATCTTTGTTTCAGGGATCCTGGATTTACACTGAGCATCTCTTTAGGTGTCAGGGACTGGCTGGATGATGAGGACTGCTGGGAGACTCCAGCTGGAGAGCCTCCTAGGGAAGACTCAGAAGGCTGAGAGCCAGGGGAGTGGTGGTGGGACAATGAAAGGAAGGACAGAATGGTTAGATGCTGAAAAAGCAACAGGCTTCAGTGAGAGGGAGGAAGAAGAAAACACTGCAGACATAGGACAGGGAGCTGAGGAGGAGGTGGGGACTGAGGCTGCAACAGATTCACAGGAGCCTTCCAGTCTACTGTATTCAGCTCCCTTCCTGCCTTGTCTCCAAAGGCATGGAGACTGTTACATGTAGCAGAACAACATGTGCAGAGGGGTGTACGGGTCCCCTCCTTGAGATTAAGTCTGCTTAGATAACAACCTGCCAAGGAGGAGACTTAAGGGGAAGTGAGAGGCACAGATTGTCAGTTCTGGCAAATGCTATACCAGGGCTTGTCTTGCTCACCGGTTTCTCTGTTTTATTCCCAGAATTAAAAAAATCAATTTTACTGCTTGTTTCTGAGTCTCCGTGCTGACTGGCAGCTGAACCATGCCTGACATTAGGGCAGGCATCAGCAATTTTTGGCCCTCCATTTTTGTTGAATGATAAATCCCATCAGCTTTGACCTTGCTGCCTGGAGTTGATGGGAGATTTAGTTCAGGAACATCTGGTGGACCAAAGGTCCCGGTCCCACCCCGCCATGTGGGAACAAGGCTAAAGGTAAAAGGGGATTTCATGGCATGTTTATCAAGCTGATCAAGGATCTGGAAACCAACCCCTATGAGGAATTGTTGAGGGAGTTGGGCATGTTTAGCCTGGAAAAGAGAAGACTGAGAGGAGAGATGATAGCCCTCTTCAAATATCTTAAGAGCTGTTACGGAGAAGATGCAGCAAGCTTGTTTTCTCCTGTCCTGGAGGGTAGGACTTGAACCACTGGCTTCAAGTTGCAAGAAAGGAGATTCAGACTAAACCTCAGGAAAAACTTTCTGACAGTAAGAGCTGTTCAACAGTGGAATGGTCTCCATGGGGAGGCTGTGGGCTCTCCTTTCTTGGATGTTTTTAAGCAGAGGTTGGATGGCCCTTTGTCATGGATGCTTTAGTTGAGATTCCTGCATTGCAGGGGGTAGAGTGGATGACCCTTGGGTCCCTTCCAACTATAAAATTCTATGATTCTGCATGACATAAATGCCCCTTCTGGAAATACAGAAGACTATAGTGCATTTCTGTGTTAGCTTCAAACATGTTTTCTCCAGAAGCAAATTACATGGAAATGAGTGCTAAACAAGTGCTATATTCAGCTATATCTCCAAAGTGGCTTTTACACTGTGTGAAAGCTCAAATATAAGATAGAAATGAAGAGTTAGGGAAGCATCGGGGAAATAGAATGAACAGAATGCAACCCAAGTGGGAAGGTTCAATACTGACAGGCTGGGATGCTCATCCGACACTTCCATTGTGAAGGCAAGTTTGGAGCATAGCTGAATAATGGATGGTGAGCCCCCTCCTTTTATAGACATATTACATCTGTCTCTAGCCCAAGAGAGGACCCTCTGAGTCATCAGAGTGTCATTGTCATTTTCGTCACATTTGTTTTGGAATCCTATTGTTAAAAGACATGCTGCATCTTGTAAAAATACCCGTTGTGGAGGCTGAAGTATTATTAGGTAGTACGGAAAGAAGGAAGGTGGGGGAGAAGCAAACGTAATTTACCTTGTCATTCAAGAATAGAAGAGCGTGACAACAGATATGCCATTTTTGTACGATGCCTTAATGAGCTCAATAGAAAGGGAAGACTTTGTCAGCTTTACGAAACCTTAACACCGGGAAAAGAGTTTGTCCCCTCTAATTTAGTCAAAGTTAGTCACGGCAAAATCCCAGTGATCCACAGAATAATGCTTCAATCTAACCCACACTCAGCTGGGAATAAAGCCCATTGGATCCAATGAAACTTACTTCTGAGTAGACATGGTTTATTTCATACCCTCCAACAATAATAATTTATTATTTATATCCGCGTATCTGACTGGGTTGCCCCAGCCACTCTGGGTGGCTTCCAACATATATAAAAACATAATGAAACAATAAACATTTTAAAACTTCCCTATACTGGGCTGCCTTCAGATGACTCAGGGGTTGAATAAGTCCATACCCACCAACATTTCTCCAATGAAAATAGGGATGTCCTACCACACCCTCCAAGGGACGCGGGTGGCGCTGTGGGATAAACCACAGAGCCTAGGACTTGCCGATCAGAAGGTCGGTGGTTTGAATCCCCGCAACGGGGTGAGCTCCCATTGCTCGGTCCCTGCTCCTGCCAACCTAGCAGTTCGAAAGCACGTCAAAGTGCAAGTAGATAAATAGGTACCGCTCTGACGGGAAGGTAAACGGCGTTTCCGTGCACTGCTCTGGTTCGCCAGAAGCGGCTTAGTCATTCTGGCCACATCACCCGGAAGCTGTACACCAGCTCCCTCGGCCAATAAAGCAAGATGAGCGCTGCAACCCCAGAGTCGGCCGCGACTGGACCTTATGGTCAGGGGTCCCTTCACCTTTAACCACACCCTCCAACATTTTTCTGATGAACATAGGGACGTCCTCAGGAAAAGCAGGATGGTCCAGGATCAAATCAGAAATCGGGGTGGCTTCTGGAAATATAGGGACACTTGGAGGGTCTGTTATATGGGATTGCACTGTAAGTTAGCCTGGTCATGACTTAGTCCATTGGTTTCCTTGGTCACTACTAATTGAAATCCTGCCATTTTCAATGGGACCCACTCATTACTAAGTTCCACTGGGCTGTGCCACTCACCTGAATGTGAATGAGGCTGGATACACATGAAGAACCACCATAATATGCTGCTCTTGGCTGGTAGCTTTTGCACAACTCTAGGCTAAAAGCCCTACCTCTCATGCAACTCACAAGCGATCATTTGGTCTGTCTAGTCAACAAATGTGGTTCCTCCCCCATTCCAAAAGAAATAAGCTGATGGGGCACTATTTGTGCAATAGGGAGCACAGGAAGCTGCCTTATACCAAGTTTGGCCATTGGTCCACTTCACACAGTATTGCCTACACTGATTCGCAGCAGCTTTCCAGTGTTTCAACAGGGGACATTCCCAGACCTACCCCAAAACTAGGGACCATGTGCATGCAAAGTAGATGCTTTAACATTGCTGTAGCCATTCCTCCCAATTGCAAGGTAGTCACTTAGGTGCTAGGAATAAATAAAACGGCAATGTTTATGTGTTCACTGTTTCTTTAGAAAGGAGAGGGTAGGGAAAGAACCAGAGAAGTTGGGAAAGAACAGAGATTTCCTCCCAGCAGAAAAGCAGCTTTGACAGCAGGGACCCTTTTTGAACCAAAGTAAGACATTTTCCAGTCTGGCTAGGTGTTAACTTTCTGTGAAATGGCAATGCTTATGTGTCTTTGACAGCCTTACCCTCCATGAATTTGTGCAAAAAAAAATTATTTCCTTTTTTAAAAAAAGCATTAATGATTGACACAGAAACTCAATAACCAGTTGAATTAAATGATGAGATGAGCTATTGTTTTAAATATAGTTCTATGCATCTGGGGTGGGAGTGAATTGTTATATTTTATATCTGCAGGAAAACATTAAAGGGGGGAATAATCGGCTGACAGCATGTTCAAATCATTTATTGTATGTCTATCTCAGCCCATTTTTTTTAATGGACTTCAGCATTCACTCAAAATTGAAGCCTTGGAACTTGGTGGGCTTTAAATTAAAATGTATGGTTGTTAATTCCTGCCACTTATTTCAACAGCCAGGCTACTTTTTGCCTTTTGTTCCTCTTTCAACTTGTTCTTCAGCCCAGGAAAGCTGGGGAATGCACGTATCACTGTTCCCAAAACATTTCTAGGTCAACTGGAAATTTTGAAAGAGAGATTCTTTTCATTAGATTTCACACTGTATTTTGGAGATCAGAAACATGCAGGCCAGACAGGGTGAGGAGTCAAAACCCCTGCATGCTTAACAGCACTGAGTTTCCTTTTGAGGCTTCTCTCTTGGTACTCCTGTTATTCTAAGGATGTATACCTTAGGCCTACCACCGTTGCTCATGAAAAGACATATAAAGCTTATGGAGGTCACTAAGCTTGAATAAAAAAAAGAATCAAGAAAACAAAAAAAGCCACAGAATTTCTGAATCAATATCTGATGGAAAAGCGAGCTCCAAATTGGCACCAGGCTTAGCCGTCTGGAAAACAGGACATTAGCAGAGAACAAACACCTCTGAGATGATTTGGATCTGAACAATACCTTTTATAATTCACCACTGCGCATTTAAGAAATGTCACAGAGGAACACGAGAGATGGCTGGCTTTGTAAACTTCTGTTACCAGTAATATAACAGAGAAAATCCTCTGTACCTACTTCACTTCGTAGGATCAACACAATCCAGTTAAAGCTTCTTAATCTGAAAAGAAAAGGATCAGGAAAGAGTATATTAGGTTTTTTATTTCCTTCCAGAGGTAGGACATTTGAATGTGTCTTAGATGCACTGGGAGAAAATAGCATATTACAGCATATTACCTATGCTGTGTCTGCTAACCCTGGGCTTAGCAGCCCCAAGCGTTAAGCATCTGTTAACTCAACAAAAGCATGAAATGAAGGGCAACATTGTAACAGATCCCATATCATCCAGCACCCTCTGTTGTGTATGTATATTGATGATCTG
Organism: Podarcis cretensis; assembly: GCF_951804945.1. Classification (NCBI taxonomy): domain Eukaryota; kingdom Metazoa; phylum Chordata; class Lepidosauria; order Squamata; family Lacertidae; genus Podarcis; species Podarcis cretensis. The sequence goes on along the minus strand of NC_137181.1, from coordinate 51,882,285 downwards.
CAATATCCAGACATTCAAAAGATCTTTACTTTCATAAACATATAACTGAGAATAATTTAATTACAATCTCATGCTTACTCACTTTGTTGTTTATAGAGAGCACAGGTTTTTCCTTATTAACATTTAGGGATCTTCACCCCAGACAAACCACACCAACACACACTGCTTCAACATCATCCAGAGAAACCACTTTCATCAGCCATTCTCTGTCACACACAGAGAGAGAAGAACAGTTAAAAACAACAGTTACTTGATGAACAGTCACAACAGAATGGAATGCCTCACTCATGTGACTCACAGTCAGCCAACCACATGAGAGAGCTACTAGCAAGAATAATAAAAAGAAATTATTATTTAGGAGAATTGAATTGAATTCTAAATTATATTCCAGAAACATGGGAGATTTCAAGGGGTCAAAAAAAAAATGGATGTACCGTGCTATATTAGAAGCAAAAAAACTTGTTTTGATGAATTGGAAGAGCCGCAAAAAGATTCCATTGAGCACATGGATCGATAATATGGACAAGATTAGCTACATACGAATGAATTGCATGTCGACGCAAAATAAGAATGGATAAATATGAAGAAATCTGGAATGAATATTTAAGCGATAAGGCAGATAGTGGTGGGAAGCGGGGGGAGGAGAGAGAGGTGGGAAAATATTGTTAAAAAAGGTGCAGTCATAGGTATATCAGTGTATTCAAATCTGAATTGTCAAATTGTGTTATTAGTGTTATTATGGTATTTGTTGTATGTGTCTTTTGCGGTTGTTGTTTGTATCAAAAAAAATGATTAAATAATTTTTTTAAATAAATGAGAGAGCTACTGCCAAAGGAAAAACCCCACGCTAAAAATACACAGCAATTCAACATAAGCAAACTTTCCCATTTCAGAAAATTGAACCATTATCCTTAACACCCTCAACCTGCTCCTCCCTCTGGGAGGGTCCAGGACAACTCACGCTGTGTGCCCCCCCCCCCAGTTGCCTTCATCTCCCCACTTCTCTACTCCCCCGCCATCCATTGTGATGACGGTGGGGGTGACAGCTGCTCCTTCTGCCCTTGGCTTACATTGGCAATGGTTGTTTTGTCATTAGTTAGGCAGTGTCCTCTGCCCACCCCAGCTTACCTTTTTCTTTTGTGGCATTGCTAACTAGGCCTTCCAGCTGTCTGCCTTGCTCTAGGAAGGGAAGACGCAAAACCCTGGCTTGGTAGCAGGAGATTACAGGGCTGGAAATGACAGAGACACAGGAAAAGCTAGGGATTGTGCTCAAGGCAAAGCTAGGTTTTTATTAAAGTAAGGCTTTTCTACAAGAATCTTTCATGGCTGCCTAGGCAGGTCTAACATCTCAAAAGAGAGGGACTGAGGCCTGATTAAAACCCAACTTAGCACTGCTACAGATTCTGGAATATTGGAACTATTAGAAAAAGATGGAGTGGAATTCTAAATGTTGCAGCATGGACCAAAATCTTCTAGGATGAGTTGCACAATAGAGCAAAGAAAACTAATAAGATGCAGTCAACAGTAGGCCCATATGTAGCTCTTTATGTAGATCTGTACATGGACACATATATTGCCATGTTTTTTATTTCTTCTTCCCTTGGAGGAGCTCAGAGTGACTTGCATGGGGCTCTCATGTCCAGACACTGATTGGGTCCACACACACACTTAGCTCCAACACTGCAACAGAACTGAGAACTCCTTTTGGTTTAGGCTAGTGTGAGCTAAGAGTGATGCTGTCAAGTAGCTGATGTGCTGATAGGTTTGGCAGGCTGAGATTAGACAGAAGACACTGCCTTTCTGGCCAGAGTTGTCTTAAGACAGGTTTCCTCAACCTCGGCCCTCCAGATGTTTTGAGACTACAATTCCCAGCATCCCTGACCACTGGTCCTGCTAACTAGGGATCATGGGAGTTGTAGGCCAAAAACATCTGGAGGGTTGAGGTTGAGAAAGCCTGTTTTAAGAGATTTTGCTGCCTGAGGCAGATTAGCAGACCCATCAAGTGTCCCTGTTTTCCAGGGACAGTCCCAGATTTACAGAAGCTGTCCCAGTTTCTGATTTGATCCCGGAAGGTGCCTCTTTTCCTTAGAACATCCATATTTTCATTGCAGAAATGTTGGAGGGCATGTAATTATCTGACCCCCGAGCCGTCTGAAGGCAGCTCTGTATACGGAGGTTGTTTTTTAAAAAATCAATGTTTTATTATGTTTTTATATATGTTGGAAGTCGCCCAGAGTGGCTGGGGAAACCCAGTCAGATGGGTGGGGTATCAATAGTAAAATTATTATTATGGAATCGGATGCCCCTAATTTCGTCACAGAAATGTTGGAGCGTATAGAGTAGCCATTGGTGCCTGCCACCCAATGTCAAGATGGCATAAAAGCGGCTCAGGTTATGTCAGCACCTGAGATAGAAAATTCCCTGGGAGTAAAAACACACTGAAAGTATGTTAAAGTGTGTAAGCATTTGCTGCCCTTTCTTTTCTTTTCTTTTAAATAAATTTTTATTGGTTTTGCAATTTCAACTTCAACAATTAATTTCCATCCAAAAGAAATGAATTTTAAAAAAATAAATAAATAAAAATTGCTGCCCTTTCATGATGTCTGCATCAGCTGCCTGAGGCAGTCGCCTCATTCTACCTAATGGTAGAGCCAGCTCTGATTCTGGCTGGTGTTTATTTGACTGCTGTCATTGCAACTAAAGGACAGGGCAAATGGAGCTAAAACAACAGGGGGAAAATACTGAACTGTTTGGCGGCGGCAGTAGCGGAGGCGCTCTGGAATAATTTTAAATCAACAAAGGGGTGGGGGTGCCATTCACTTCCAGGAGCAATGTAGGCTGGGAGATAAGCATATATGCTTCCCACATTATTTATATAAATCTAATTTTCTCCTCAGTAGGTGGTGCAACATCTGATTCATCTAAGTGGGCTCAGCAGAATATTTTGGATGAGCTGAAAACAGTTTATTTTGGAAAAATGGATTGTGTAGAAACAACATGCCCCGCTGCATGAGCAACGAGATGGCCCAGTTCCCTTGATCATCGCATGAGGAGCCAAGCTGTGCAAGCAAGGCTGATGGAAGTGTGTAGCACTCTGCCAAAACGTGGTCAATACCCTCAGCTGTGACAGCACCAGCTACCTGCTGGGAGCTGGTGGGTGGAGAGGGGCTCTCCTCAACAGGATTAGCAAAGTCAAAATAATAAAAATAATAACCAGTGGTTACGGGGTGCATGCCCAAAACTGTTCTACTGTTAGGGGCTGGGCAGAGGAGACCACCTCTCCAGCCTGACCCTTCCAGAGAAGAAGACAGTTCAGAATTACAACAGGGGTTTGAGGGAGGTCACAGCTCAGAGGAAGATGAGGGGGAAAGCTGGGAAATAATGGGAGAGGAGGAGAAGGAAGAAGCAGCATGGGGAGAGAGACAGATGACGGACGCACTGTCTTTAGAAAGCATTCCAGACCCCCCCCCCTCCTAGAACACGCTGGGCCTTGAAAGTAGGAGAGCAAAGAGCTCAAAGCCAAAAGGCACTTTTCCAGCACCCATAGCGATGACTCATGAGGAAGTGGGAGAGACGGAGGGGGTGGGGTTTCACTCGGAGCAGCACCATTACTCCAAGGGGCTCCATTTCTAAGCCTCTCTCTGTGAATATTGAATAAAAAGCATTGGTAAGAACTTTCCTTGTCTTACCATTCCTGGCAATCTACCGCGGAGGGTTGGATCCTCTGATGCCTGACATCTACGCAGGATATAGGAACACGGAAAACTGCCTTATAATGAGCAATAGCTCTCCAGGGTTTCAGAAATGCAATGTTGAGGCCCCTCCATTCTGTTTGCACCCCAAACCTTTGCAGAAGCAAACAATATTGTAAGTACGGCAACATCATCATGAGCACAAATCTTAATAGATGCACCCTTGAAAGGACATTTAGACGGGCACTTTCTCAGACCTACCTGAAGATTTTATGATGTAAATCCGAGACCTTCTGAATGCAGAGCATGTGTTCTGCTTCTAAGCCACAGCCCTTTGCAACTGCTATGCCCACGCTTGTAAGTTCCCGAAGCAGATCAGTACTCAAGTACCCAAATATTTAAACTTTCCAAGAGCACATTGCCCTGAATGCAGAAGGAGCCTTTATATTCTTAGCAGGCAAAGTTTCTTGACATTAAGAGTTTGGCACTGAATTAAAGATCCAAACTGGGAAAAGAGACAGATTTTGCTGCTTCTAATAGATAACTTTTATATTAATAAATGTCAAGTTCTTTCTTAAGTTCAGTAAGTCAATAAGTAAAATAGACTCCCATTCTCCAGTTAATAAAAAAAGGGAAGGGTTATTACCCAAGGTTTGTTTTGCCCATTTTTCAAAACATGTTGGCCTGGTTCAAATACAATGCTAAACCATTATTTAATGTTACATGCATGAACCTCTTTCTCCATCGCTGTAGGAATGAGATCAGAAGCTCTTACTTTGCCTTTGAATTAACTGTCAAAACAAAAAGGCTTCTTTTAATCTTAACTGTGGTCTATTGAAACAAGGCAGCTTGCCTTAAAACCATGGTTTGAAGTTGGCTTGCTTTAGTAGCAAGCCATTTTTGATTAATCACAGTTTATCCAAGTTTGCACATAAACTGTGGTTAGTTAAAAACAGAAGCAAAAGCTTCCAGTCTCCTACTCAAAGTCACCATGAAAGACGAGAGGCGACAGGCATCTAGAAATTTAGGGCATCTTGAAATTTCACAAATGACAGATTTGGGGCTTTAAAATTTCAGCACCCTCCCTCCCTCCTCCTTGTACCTTCTGTTGTTTGTCATTGTGACACCCACTGCTGCCCTCTCAGCTCGACACCCAATGCACATGTTGCACTTCTCTAAATCCATCTGTGCTGGTCCCGGGGGGAGGTTACCGTGGGGCAAGGTCCAGGACCTGTGTCGGGGGTCGGCAGACAGTCCTCCACGGGTGAAGCGGGGTCCAAAGCGAGGAGCCGGGCAAGGACAGGAACTCTGGAGGAACAGGACTGGCTGCTGGCCGAAACAGCTCTTCAACGACGTTGCTCCCGCAACCTGGGACCGGGCTGACTGGCCTTTATCTTCTCTGAGGCCAGGGGCGGTCCCGGCCCCCAGGAGACCCGCCTCTCCTGGCCTTAAGGCGAGCACTCCTCCTGGGAGAAACCAGTTCCCCCCGCCTCTCTGCCCTGAGCCTCTGCAGCTCAGGAGAGGCTGGAGGGTTACTGGACCCAGGGGGAGACTCACCTTCCCCTGACAGGGCTGGGAGAGGCACACCTGTAGGCACTGTGTCCTCAACCACCTCCGGAGCCAGAGTGGATTCACCTGGTGCCTGCTCCTGAGGATCTGGCACAGGTGCAGGCGCTTCAGAATCAAGGCCCTGCCCCAGTTCAGCCGGCCCTGGAGGCGGGGACTCCTGTGCAGGCTGGGATTCCTCCAGTTCAGCCTCTGAATTGGATTCCCAGGCCATCACACCATCTTTGATTTCCCCTCTTTGTCATGACTAGAACACAGAATGACTAGCATATAGGGTCTCCCCTCAAGTGTTTTTGGCACTTGCATTGTGGCTACCCTGTCTGGAGATCTCAGGGCAGTTCACAGCATAAACAAACAAACAAACAGGATCCTCCTTTTACAGAGGGTCCTTGTTACCCACGGGCCCCAGGAATGACCCCGCAGGGTTAAAATTGTTGGGGGCGTAGCTAGCCCTGGCCCCCCTCAGCCCAGGGATCGTGCCAGGCTGTTTTGGCCAGTCTAATGAGCCAGTGTGGTGTAGTGGTTAAGAGCGGTGGACTCATAATCTGGGGAACTGGGTTCGCTTCCCCGCTCCTCCACATGCAGCTGCTGGGTGACCTTGGGCTAGTCACACTTCTCTGAAGTCTCTCAGCCTCACTCACCTCACAGAGTGTTTGTTGTGGGGGAGGAAGGAAAAGGAGAATGTTAGCCACTTTGAGACTCCTTCAGGTAGTGATAAAGCGAGATATCAAATCCAAACTTTTCTTCTCTTCTTCTTCATGAGGTGGTGTGATCCCTGGGCTCAATATAGGTGGCAGCATGACACAACTGGGGGCACCTGCCCCTCCAGGAATAGAGTATTCCGGTAAAGGAATTTAGGGGTCCTGGTTCTCGTCCGAAGTCTGCTTGAGGGTCTAAGGCCATGCCAGGACCACAGGTGAGCTTCAGTTGATCTTCATCGATGTTGCTCCCTCATTTGGTGTTTACCCTTTCAGATGACCAGCCAGAGAGGCGGAGTCAGTTATAGTCTATTGCCAATGCCTAAGCCAATACCGCTCATCCTTTTGTAATTAATAAAGGTGTGGCTAAAATTTATCCAATAACTGAAACTAAAATATGTGTCTGTGTGAGGTTATTTCGGGGGGAGGTCTTAGGGCCTCAAAGCGCAAACAAACATAATAAAAAATAGGGCTACATTAGAAGGGCTCTTAGAACCCAGACCTCCTGGTATAGGGCGGTATATAAATTTAACAACAACAACAACGCACTTAAAACACTCTTAAAATGTTTTATTTGCAGCTGTACAGCTGAGTCCACAGTCTGTTTTCCCTATATATGAGGAGCTCCAGACCTTCCTCAGACGTTCCATGCCCCTCATCATCATGTGAAAACATCTTATTGTGAACCAACCAGGGTGTGCTCAGATAGAGTCTGCAGCAATTTCTCCAGCAATTATTCAAGTTGCTGCAATCGTAAAAGCATTTCAGTGTTACCTGTGCTTGTGTCCGCAGTAAGAATACCTATGGAAATTGCATCCAGAAGATGCATTGGTCACAAGCAAGGGAAATTTACCATGTGAATTAGTGCTATGGTGCCATGGTGTGTGTTTTTTTATAAAAATTGTACTAAGTACATTGCTGGTGCTTACCAAATAATTTTTATAATAATATAATTAACAAAAGGTATATAATTGCAATCAAGCTACCCCCTTGAGCATTTCTTAGCTAATTGCAGCAATTTAGATGATTAACAAATCACAATTAGCAATTGGTTTTAATATAACGCACACAAAGTAGTTATGCCCAACTTTGCAGCGCCGTAAACAATGTTGCTTCATTATGGATGCAAATGTAATTGCTAGTGTCCAACGTAAGAAAAGGGAGGGAGTTTATGAAAATTACACTGAACAGTGCTTTTTTTTTTTTGCCAAGGATGTTGTCAACATCTCACCAGCAGGTTATTTCAATGAGCTTTCAGAGATGAACTATCATAAACCTATGCCAAAATTATATGTACTATAGCTTCTTAACAGCTGGCATCTTTACTCAAGTATTATCTCTCTGCATTTCCATCCAATCTCCCAATCAAATTGAGATACCTCTTCTGCAAACTGCTTTTCTCCTATAATGGATGGTTCACACAATGAAACTGACATGCCGAAATGATCCCTGATTTAGCTGGTACTGTGTGGAAGAAACCGTGTAATAGCTTCAGCATTATGATCTCGCCATACTCAAAATTCAGCCCATAATAACTGAGACTTGTTCCAGTTCATATGTATGGATACACAACATCATCCCAATATGACTAAGCCATTTCACTTGAAGTATTCCTTCCAGTAACTGAATCTGCATGATCTCTTTTGACATTTTTTGTTGTTTAGTCATGTCCGACTCTTCATGACCCCATGGACCAGAGCACTCCAGTCACTCCTGTCTTCCACTGCCTCCCACAGTTTGGTCAAACTCATGCTGGTAGCTTCGAGAACACTGTCCAGCCATCTCGTCCTCTGTCGTCCCCTTCTCCTTGTGCCCTCAATTTTTCCCATCATCAGGGTCTTTTCCAGGGAATCTTCTCTTCTCATGAGGTGGCCAAAGTATTGGAGCCTCAGCTTCAGGATCTATCCTTCCAGTGAGCACCCAGGGCTGATTTCCTTAAGAATAGATAAGTTTGATCTTCTTGCAGTCCATGGGACTCTCAAGAATCTCCTCCAGCACCAGAATTCAAAAGCATCAGTTCTTCGGCGGTCAGCCTTCTTTATGGTCCAGCTCTCACTTCCATGCATCACTACTGGGAAAACCATAGCTTTAACAATACGGACCTTTGTCGGCAAGATGATGTCTCTGCTTTTTAAGATGCTATCTAGGTTTGCATTGCTTTTCTCCCAAGAAGCAGGCATATTTTAATTGCATGACTGCTGCCACCATCTGCAGTGATCATGGAGCCCAAGAAAGTAAAATCTCTCACTGCCTCCATTTCTTCCCCTTCTATTGGCCAGGAGGTGATGGGACCAGTGGCCATGATCTTAGTTTTTTTTATGTTGAGCTTCAGACCATATTTTGCACTCTCCTCTTTCATCCTCATTAAAAGGTTATTTAATTCCTCCTCACTTTCTGCCATTAAATTTGTCTAAATTATATTTTAGTGAAATATTTCATAGGCAGTTGTTGCCACTTGTGTAAGACAGGAAGATGAAGGACCCATCTAGTCCAGCATTGCCTTCCAGCAGTAGATAGCTGGATTCCTCTGGTGAGCTCAGAACAGGAACATGAAGCCAATGACTCTCTCATGTACTTTGCCCCTAGTGCCTGGTATTCAGAGACAGGGATGCAGGAGACATACCATTCAGTTTGCATTTAAAGGAGAACTTGCCTAGAGCCAGTGTGGTGTAGTGGTTAAGAGCGGTAGTCTCATAATCTGGGGAACCGGGTTCGCGTCTCCGCTCCTCCACATGCAGCTGCTGGGTGACCTTGGGCCAGTCACACTTCTTTGAAGTCTCTCAGCCCCACTCACCTCACAGAGTGTTTGTTGTGGGGGAGGAAGGGAAAGGAGAATGTTAGCCGCTTTGAGACTCCTTAAAGGGAGTGAAAGGCGGGATATCAAATCCAAACTCTTCTTCTTCTTCTTCTTCTTAGACTTCCGGAGGCGGCGCGAACGACAATGGCGGTCGCGCTGTGAGAAGGAAGCTCTCCAGAATCGGGTCGTCCGCTACGGCAAAGCGGAGACCCGTGCTGGAAAACCCCAGGCAGCAAGAGCCTGGGGACGTGGGACTCGGCGGGTGCCAAGAGCGACCCTGGAAACGTTGAAGAGACCCCGTAAGGAGCCTCGGATCGTGGAGGGGGTCGCGGCGCTGTGAGTCGATCGCTACTCTGGAGAGTGAAGCCGCGCAGCTGCTGTCGGTGAGCGCTGACCTTTCTTCCTTAAAATACTGGGAACCGAAAAGCAACAACCCGTGAGTAAGAAGGGATTTTTTACGATTGGAGTCTAAATTATTGGAAATTCTGCTGAAAGTGGAGAGACGTTAAAAGGAAGTCCGTCTTCCGCTGCTATTTAAACTTCAAAGCAAAAGAGCTGGAGGCGTGGAGCCATTGAAGAGGCTTTTAAGTTATTTTGATCTGAGCATTTTCTGAAGCTGTTTCTGGGCAAAGTAAGGATCTAATTTATTTATTGGACTTATTCTTTTAAGTGGACTGTGTCAATCTTCTTTTTTGGGAATTACAAAATCTTAACTGAGAAGCCCAGGCAATAGGGCTGCCTGAACAGTAGAACTGTCAGCTTGCAGACTTGGCTATTGTGTATTTGGATTTGCAACAATCTGAGCTTATTTGGACTTGTTACTTTGGACTTGCTATTTTGAAACACCAGTTGGCACTTGTCAGAAACAATGTTATGCTTTTAACACCAACTCTGCTAAACATTAGCTATTGAAGGTCTGTGGACATTAAACTGGACTTAATTGATTTTATTTGAATGGACTTCTTCCCTCAAAACATTCTAAGCTCCCTCTAGAGGAATTTGGATTTACAGCAGTGACACTATTTTACTTTCTCTTTCCTTTCCTCCTATTTGACTGTTTGCTCTTGGGCTGTTACATTCTCATGGGAACAACTCAGTTTGACCTTGGCTCCCAGATAAAATTGGAATGAGTGGCACAAGAAAAAGAGGAGCAAGAACTAGACAAACAACTTTAACCTCAGCCTTACAGACACGTAGATCATCTGTACCTACTCTGCCGTCAGCGGGGGAAGAAGAAATTGTGTCTACTCTGCCGTTGGCAGGGGAAGAAGAAACTGAGCAGTTACAGTTGGAAGATATGGCCTCAGGAACAACTGCTTCAATTTTAGAGAAAATTTATGAAAAATTGGAGTCTCTGGATAAAAAAGTAGAATCTCTGGATAAGAAAGCGGATGAACAAACAGCTAAAATAGACCAAAATACAGCTAGTCTAAATAAAATAACTGGACAGGTGGCACAGAACGTACAAGCAATTGGGCAGTTAGCTGAGGCCACTGTAGAGAATCGTAAATTGGCTGAGGCCACTAGCCAAAAGGTCGAAAATTTAGAACAAGAGGTAAAACCATTCTATAAACAAGTTGGAGAGCAACAGATGTATTTGTCTATGATAGAATTGCGGAATCGGGAAAACAATTTAAGGTTAAGGTCAATACCAGAAGTTGAAGAAGGAAACCTAGCTGAGTTCCTGACCAAAGAATTTTCCAAGTTCTGGCCTATCCAGGAAGAAAAGGACTTTAAAATTGTGTCGGCTTTCAGACTTGGAAAATTTGCAAAGAAGGATAAGCCCAGAGACTGTTTGATAACTTTGAGATCGAAGGAGGAAAGGGACAAGATATTGGGCCAACACTACGAAAAGTCATTGGACATTTTGGATAAAAGAGCTGAAATTTATAAAGACATCCCGAAACAACTGCTGGACCTTAGATCCGCCTATCTTGAATTGACCAGATTGTTAAGAAGCAACTCAATCATCTTTAGGTGGGAATTTCCTCAGGGATTATCTTTTACCTTCAGAGGGAAGAAAGTCAAAATTAAAACAATTGAAGACAGAGATAAATTCTTGACTGCCTACGGAGAGGACCTTCAGAAAGGAATTGAAACACCATTTGGGCCTGGAGCATCTGCTGTACTTCTACCCTTGGAACCTGGAGACTTAGAGAAAAAGATACCACCCCTAGAGAAATAACAGAATTGTTTAGGATGTCTCTGCAACTGTTGAGTTGGAATATTAATGGGTGCAATTCCCCGGAAAAAAGGAGGAAACTATTTCATATATTGAAAAAAGAACAATTGGACATTATTTGTTTGCAAGAAACACATGTGACTAGGCTCCACAGAAAAGTGCTAATAAATAAAAGATTAGGCCAAGAATTTATTTCTTCGGATCGAGTTAAGAAAAGAGGAGTGGTGATCTATGTAAAAGAGAGCCTGTCACCTAAATTTTTGTTCAAAGATGAGCAAGGAAGAATTTTGGCAATCGAGATACAATACCAAGGAGAGAAGTTTTTGATATTAGGAATTTACGCACCAAATGAGGGGAAATTGGAATTTTACAAGAAGTTGCATGAGAGCGTCTTGGACTATCTGGACTATGACAACATCATTATGATGGGAGATATGAACGGCGTGGTACCAACCAACATGGATAAGTCACATAATCAAAATGTTACAAAAGACGGCAGACTACCTAAGACCTTTTTTGAACTGACTGACAATATGGACTTGATTGACATCTGGAGGACAAAGAACCCCTTGGGAAGAGAAGGAACATTCTTTTCTGAAGCCCAACTGACATGGACGAGAATTGACCAAATATGGATATCTAGAGGTCTGGCACCTAAGACCAGAAAGGTGGAAATCTGCCCAAAGACCTGCTCCGACCATAATGCTGTAAAGATGGTTATGACACTACTACCAACCGGCTCCTTTAGATGGAAGATGAATGACAATTTGTTCAGAGATCAGGAGATAACCAAGAAGGCCCAAAAAGTCCTGAAGGATTATTTTGAGATAAATTTGAATACTACAGTGGAAAAAAAGAATTATCTGGGACGCAAGTAAGGCTGTGATGAGGGGGTTCTTGATACAACAGAATGCTGTAAAGAAAAGGACACAAAATGAGAAAAAAGATAAGATTTTGAAGAAAATTAAAGAATTTGAGAAGAAGTTAAGATTAAATCCGAAGTCACAGCCGATTCTGAGAGAAATTAAACTCTATCAAGCACAATATTCCAAATTGATAAATCAGGAAATAGAGTGGAAAGTTAAATTAATGAAACAAAGAACATTTGAATCGGCAAACAAATGTGGAAAACTGCTAGCATGGCAGTTGAAGAAGAGACAAAAATTAAATACTGTTACAAATTTAGAGGTTGAAGGAAGAAATATTCAGAACCCTGTGGATATCAGAAAATGCTTCCAGAGATATTTTTAAAAATTATATACTCAAGGGCCGCAAGATGAAATGGAGATAAAACAATTTTTGAAAAAAAATGGACTATCAAAATTATCACAGGAAAATAGAGTAATCCTGAACTCTAAAATAACACAACAAGAGATTGAACAAGCCATCCAGAACACGCAACTGGGCAAATCCCCAGGGCCAGATGGGCTCACCTCCAAGTACTATAAGACATTGAAAGACTATTTGATACAACCATTGTTGGAGGTTTGCAATGAAATTCTGGAGGGGAAGAAGGCACCGGAATCGTGGAAAGAAGCGTTTATCACATTGATACCAAAATTGGAAACTGAAAAGACCCAACTTAAGAACTACCGCCCCATCTCTCTTTTAAACGTGGATTACAAAATATTTGCAGACATTTTAGCAAGTAGATTTAAAAAAGTTTTGAACCAAGTAATTCACAAGGACCAGGCAGGCTTTCTCCCAGGTAGACATTTGTTTGCTAATACAAGGAACATTATTGATATTTTGGAACTATTGCAAACAAATATCAACACAAAAGCAGTGTTAATTTTCATCGATGCGGAGAAGGCCTTTGATAATATTTCTTGGAAATTTATGAAGGAAAATTTGGAAGGGATGGGAGTGGGACGGGGTTTTGGAAATGGGATAGATGCAATTTATTCAGAACAAAAGGCTAAACTGATAGTAAACAATGTGATTACAGAAGAGTTCAAAATTGAAAAAGGAACACAACAAGGCTGCCCTATTTCCCCATTGTTATTTATTTCGGTCCTGGAGGTGCTCTTGAACATGATTAGAGGGGACCGGTTGGTTAAAGGGATTGAGGTCGGAGAGAAACAATATAAACTTAAAGCGTTTGCAGATGACCTAGTTTTGACTCTACAGGAGCCAGAATCTAGTACGAAAAAAGTACTACAATTGATTCAAGAGTTTGGTCGGGTAGCGGGATTCAAATTAAACAAGCAGAAAACTAAGGTGTTGGGAAAAAATTTGACAGTTACAGAGTCAGAACGGTTTCAGAAGGAGACAGAGTTAAATGTGGTCAAAAAAGTAAAATACATAGGGGTGAACATAACAGCAAAAAATCTGAGTCTATTTAAAGATAATTATGAGAAATGTTGGGTTGAAATTAAGAGAGACTTAGAAACTTGGACAAGATTGAAACTTTCCTTGTTAGGCCGAATTGCTGCTGTAAAGATGAATGTATTGCCAAAAATGCTGTTTTTATTTCAAACATTGCAGATTGTGGACAAAACAGAGTGTTTCCGGAAGTGGCAGAGAGATATTTCCAAATTTGTCTGGCAGGGCAAAAAGCCCAGAATTAAGTTTAAGATATTAACTGATGCGAAAGAAAGAGGGGGCTTTGCCCTGCCAGACTTAAGGCTGTATTATGAATCAGCAGCTTTCTGCTGGTTAAAAGATTGGCTGCTTCTTGAGAATACTGATGTATTGGATTTGGAAGGTTTTGATAATGTGTTTGGTTGGCATGCATATTTATGGTATGACAAGGTTAAGATTAATAGGAATTTCAAGAACCATATCGTCAGAAAAGCATTGTTTAATGTCTGGACAAAATACAAAGACTTATTGGAAAACAAAACTCCAAGGTGGCTTTCACCATTGGAAGCTAAGGCCCGAAAAAGACTCAATATGGAGGCCAAATGGCCGAAATATTGGGAAATATTAGAAAAAGATGGAGACAACTGGAAATTGCAGAGTCAGGAGAAAATGAAAGACAAAGTGCGAGATTGGTTACATTATGCTCAGATTAAAGAAGTTTTTAAACTTGATAAAAAGCTAGGATTCCAGGTGGAAAAATCGAAGTTAGAAACGGAACTGTTAGAGCCTAAGACTAAGGTACTTTCAAGAATGTATAACTTGCTGTTAAAATGGAACACACAAGATGAAATGGTTAAATCGGCTATAATAAAGTGGGCACAGGACATTGGGTACAATATTATGTTTGAGGACAGGGTAAAATTGTGGACTACTGGGCTGAATTTCACTGCATGTAATGCTTTGAAAGAAAATGTAATGAAAATGATATACAGATGGTACATGACCCCAGTCAAACTTGCAAAAATATAACACTTGTCTGATAATAAGTGTTGGAAATGTAAGGAAAATGAAGGAACGTTCTTTCACCTTTGGTGGACTTGCCCTAAAGTGAAGGCTTTCTGGGAAATGATATATAATGAGCTGAAAAAGGTATTTAAGTATACCTTCCTTAAGAAACCAGAGGCCTTCCTTTTGGGTATTGTTGGCCAAGGGGTACTAAAGAAGGATCGAACATTTTTTATGTATGCAACAACAGCAGCAAGGATACTCGTTGCCAAGCATTGGAAAACTCAAGATCTACCCACACTGGAAGAATGGCAGATGCAACTGATGGACTATATGGAACTGGCCGAGATGACGGGCAGAATCCGAGACCTGGGAGAGGAGACGGTGGAAGAAGATTGGAGAAAATTTAAGATTTATTTGCAAAAGTATTGTAAATTGTATGAATGTTAAGCAGGATGTTTGATCATAAACAATTGGGCACCATGGAAACAAATGAAGTGAATTATGAAGATAAGTTAAATTTATGAAAAAACTAAATTTTTAGATAATTATTGGGTTAATCTTAATGCACTGAAGAGGAAATAAACATATCTAAAATTTAAGATATAACATTGTAAAAAGGGATTTTAAGGTGGGGATAAGGTGAGATATTGCTGGTTTAATTTTTATAAATTTGGAACGTAGGAGCGGGAGATGTGAGGAAGTCCAAGGAGGATCAGAAAATATGTTATGACACGTGACATTTCTGTATGTTTTATTTTGTTTGTTGTATTTAAAAAATCTTTAATAAAAATTATAAAAAAGGAGAACTTGCCTAATTCACACTTCCCAACAGAATATGGGAAACAGAAACATAGCTCCCCTTTGAAATTTCCACATCTCTCAATTCCTCCAACCAAATGACATGTGCAAAAAATGCAGACGCTAAGGTAAAGGAAAGGGGATTGTTACAATTAAGCCGTATATAAATGCTGTGAAATAGACAAATAATAAAGTGTGCACAAAAATGCATATAGTTAAAATAACGTGCAGAAATGCATTGAATTAGGAGAAATTGTTTTGCAAAAATGTAAATGCTAGGCAAAAATTGCATGCAAAAATGTGTCTATCAGGAGAAATTTGCACCAGAATGCTGAAGGGTTTTCATGAGAACATTTTGTAAAACTGCAAATGGCCGCAGAAATGTGGATAAATGAATTTAAGGTAGGAAAAAATGAGAAAGTGAGAGGACTGAAATAGGAGGTTATCTTTAGCTATCTAGGGCACTAGCCATTGATAGACAAGTCCTCTGTGAATTAGTCAAATCATTTGAAAAAGCCATTTACAGGTATCCCCCACCCCCAATAATTCATAATAAAAATCAAACTAAACTGTAAAATTACATGTTATTTTTCAAGATGACACAAAACTTACATGAATGCTGAAATCAAAATAGCTTCTTTCTCCATTTTCTAGATGACTACTTTGATGCTTTTCTTTGCCCCATCAAATGTCAAATCCTTCTTTTAAAAAAATAATAATATTTTTTCTTGCCCTGTTTTGCTAGTGCTCTAAGCACCTGCTTCCTCTGCCTATTGGGTAATCCAGCTCCATTTACAGTGCAAACCTATAATATCAGCTCAGAAGGAAGACCCATTGAGTTCAATGGAGCTTATTCTTAAGAAAATGGGTATAGGTTTTTAGCCTAGTTTTAGTGGTGAGCTAACCATTCAAAACAAACAGACAGGTTCTAGTTCAGACTATGTACTGCAAGGACCTCAAACAAAACCAAGGTTGACTGGTTCTTTGATTTAAGCGAAGACCACATTTGTGATTTTTATGTATGTAAAATTGATGTGCGAAATCATTTTTGCCTATAAAATTGTTTTAATATGTTAAAATGTTTTTGCTTTTTTATTGTTTTCTATATGAAATTGTGCAATTCTTTTATTGCCGGTGTTTTTCATTGTGAAATCTCTTTGAGATATTTGTTGAGAAGTGATTCATAAATGGAATTAAGTATGTAATTAACGTATGTTTGCAATGAACTTACCTGTGATATTCACCCACACTCACAGGAGTCTTGACAGTGGTTACTCAAGAGAGCTACTTCACAGGAGTTATTTTGTTGAACATTTGGGGTGGGTTCCGGTAAATACTACTGAGCAAGGCTCTCAAATCCATTTGTTGGAAAAAATATTGGTCAGACAGTTTCTTGATTTCCTAAAGACAATTATTTGGGGGAGAAAAGAACAGGTGAATGCCACAGCTGTGTAAAATGACAGTCTCAAAACCCAGTGTGTCATGGCGGACTCTAACAATTACAAATGGCATCTCCACAGTTTGATGGATTGTTCGGAGAAAGTTATGGACTCAGGCAAAGTCCTAGGACCATAGTTACCAAGCCTACCTTTAATAAACAGTGAAAAGGAGCTTGCAGGCTACCACATCTGCCAAAACATCTGTTAAAGAATGATGAAAGGCCAATGGGATAATTATCGTTTACTTTAAGATGGGTATAAATTGTCACTGAGTTATGAACATCAACAAGCATTAT
This sequence comes from Podarcis cretensis, assembly GCF_951804945.1. Taxonomy (NCBI): domain Eukaryota; kingdom Metazoa; phylum Chordata; class Lepidosauria; order Squamata; family Lacertidae; genus Podarcis; species Podarcis cretensis. The sequence goes on along the minus strand of NC_137181.1, from coordinate 51,865,505 downwards.
CCATTAGAGTCTAGACGCTTTTGAACATATGCTTAGCTTTGTGTGTGCTGTGCCAAGACAAACACATCCAAATTCTGCCCTAAGGTCGCAAATTAGATTTGCTTATTTGGCATAATTTAGTTAGTTTCCAAGACTTATATTTACAGAGAATGTGGATTCACACACACGCACACTCAAAGTTGATGTCAAATTCCATCCCAAGTGAAATTAGTCTCAGAATATGCAGTTTTCCAGTAAAGGAGGATTGTGTTCTGAAACAGCTGGCGGGCTTATCAAGCTCTGCAATTCTCCATTACATGCTCTGCATGTTTATTCAACCAGGATATGCTTTCATGTTTTCATGCCACACGAGGAATATCTTATGATCTGCAATATATTCATCTTTGCGCTTTTGCTTTTCACAACCTTTTCTGTGAGAGCCCCCAGCTTAAAGTCAAAGAAACTACACCTTGGTGTAGTTAAGGTGAAGCAAGCATTCAGGGTTGGCCCTACCATTAGGCATTAATTCCTCTTAAAATGCACAAGCTTGTATGTGATTTTTACCCAATATCCACATTTTTGCACAGCCATTTCCCCTAATATAATGTGTGTGTGCGCGCGTCCATTTTATGCACACTTTACCTTCCTATTGGCATTCTTGCACAAATTACTGGCGAACTGCACCACAAAATTCGGAGGAGTGCAAATGTCAAAGGGTGGTTGTGTCTGGGTTCGTGTATTCTTTCGGAATGTGCAAATTATGTAGGTTTGCTTCAGAATTGGAACTGAATCTATCTCTGAATCCATTTCTCCATCTCTAATCCAGACTGGAAGCAGACGTTCCCCCCACCCCATCAATACAGATTGCTATTTGTAATATAGGGATTGCTGTTTGTGATCTGTACATTCCTTCCACTTCTGCCCTTAGTTAAGCATATTTTATTGTTTCAAAAATGTAGAAAACCTGTTTTTACCCGAGGTTATAGTAGAAAAAAAATAAATGTTTGGGGGAAGTAAAGCTTCAGTCTCAAATAACAGTCTCTTGAAAGCTATTGTCAATCTCCAGTGTCCATTATCGTAAATATATACATTTCATTTCTATTTTGGAAGAACTGGCTCAATTATTATCTGTTGCTCATTTCACACAGCAACCATCTTTAAAATCCATAATATTTACATATAATGGAATCTAGAAAACATTGCAGGGAAAAACTAAGCCATCAGCTAAGAGGAACCTATCCCATTGTGGAACTTTCCCTCATAATTATTGAAGAAAAGAGGCATTACTGGGGTTCAGCATCAAATCTTATTTTTTGTAGTGAACACTTAACAAACCACCCTATAACATGACTTTTGCTCAATGTGTAATAAATGTGAGCCACATAACTTTATCTGATTTACAGCAACTTCCTAGGCGTGTCTACTCAGAAGTAAATCTCATTAAGTTCAATGAAACTTACTCTGAGGTAAGCATGTATCAGTTTGTAGCCTTGTAGTTTATTTAGAAGGAAGCTTCACTGACTTCTGAGCAGATTACTCCCAGGTAAAGAGGTACAGGATTTCCCTCGTAATTAGAATACGTTCCTCTAGTTTCAGAGAAACGTATTTCCAGGAAGATCTGCTTTGGATCGCAGATGTAGCTTCTGTTGGATTTCTTCCAAATTACCAAAAGCTACCTGTGTCTTGTCTGAGGAAAGGCATGCATGATCTGATTCAAAACCGGTTACATTTTGTTGCTTGCATCTAATAAATAGGTCTCCATCATTAATAAGATACCAGGTTAATTTCTCCCCAAGTGCTAATGTTTCCAGTTTGCCCTCCTCCCATCCTGCAAGGTGCCATATTAACCAAAGTGGCAAGAGCAAAAGTTAATTAAAAATAATTACTAATAAAGATTACTTCATTAAACAGTAAGAACACTACTTGCTTCTCCCATTAAAAAAAAAGTCTTTCAGAGACTTTTTTTCTTACCATTGAGGCACCTGGAGTCATTTACAGTTTAACTAGTTCATCAGCACTTTGCAAAACACTGGCTGCCCATTTCCCTGCAGAGGTGTTTCATGTTGCTTTTTTTTCTTTGCACAGAATGATGTTGCATCAGGAGCCTCAAATAAGTGAAGAAAACAAAACCAAGTTCCATAAATATTTAATGGCTGCTAAACTCAAATCTAGCATCTTAAAAAGTAGAGACATCACCTTGCCAACAAAGGTCCGTATAGTAAAAGCTATGGTTTTTCCAGTAGTGATGTATGGAAGTGAGAGCTGGACCATAAAGAAGGCTGATCGCCAAAGAATTGATGCTTTTGAATTATGGTGCTGGAGGAGACTCTTGAGAGTGCCATGGACTGCAAGAAGATCAAAACTCTCCATTCTTAAGGAAATCAGCCCTGAATGCTCACTGGAAGGACAGATCCTGAAGCTGAGGCTCCAATACTTTGGCCACCTCATGAGAAGAGAAGACTCCCTGGAAAAGACCCTGATGTTGGAAAAGATGGAGGGCACAAGGAGAAGGGGACGGCAGAGGACGAGATGGTTGGATAGTGTTCTTGAAGCTACCAGCATGAGTTTGACCAAACTGTGGGAGGCAGTGGAAGACAGAAGTGCCTGGCGTGCTCTGGTCCACGGGGTCACGAAGAGTCAGACACGACTAAACAACTAAACAACAACAACATCAAACTCAAATCTTGGTCATATAGAGTGTTGTCGAGAAACGATGGGCTGCATGCACACTTCAGGTCTCTTTAGCAGAGGATAATCTGTAGAATATCATAAATTGGTACAATTTTGTAAAAGGTACGGCTTCCCCATTGCAGCATCACTGCCACTGAAGCCCTCCAGTCTGTGAGGTTATTTGTTGCACGATGACACTGAAGTGCATTGGGTGAACCCATTCATGAGCAAAGCTACATTTTTATTCAAGCTCCGCTTAAGAGCAAACAAAGCAGTCAGGGAGCAGAAAGAGGAGCTGAGACTCTATCAAATCTTCTAGCTATTGTCACTTCATCCCCCCTCATGGAAAGCACTGATGAAATAATTGTCTCTGACTACAAGCTACACCTGTCAGCTATAAAGGAGCTCCCTCTATGGAGTGGCAGTTTGTGTCCACAGGGATCAATGGGGCAGAAGGCAGAGAGGAAGAGGAGCCAGAGCCCATCCTCCGCCCTGCTGAGTCCTACACAAGAGCAACACTGAGACCGAGGAGGAGGAAGCCAACAGGCAGTGCCAGCCCTCGGACTTCCCTCATGGAAGCAACTTTTCATCATAACAAAGCCCAATGGTCTTTTTTAAACAAAAACAACCATGATGAGATAAGGGCCCAATTCTCTTATATTTCCAATAAGTGTCCATTGTATCTTGTCATGGCAATCGCCTTGCTGCCATCATAATCTCAAGTCCATTAAATTTTACGCCTCTTTTCATATATTACTTTATGGTGCCATTTGAGATGCATGGCCTTGTTTTTAATGAAGGTTTCTGGCTATAACCCATGAGCAAGTGGCATTTAGAAGATATGGAGGCCCAGCACCAGGCACCGCCACCAAATGAAGTTACGCAAGAAACTACAAAGGTGAGGGCCTTTTTCATGGTAGCCTCTCAGCTATGAAATAGCTTTTCCTGATCCTGGGGTTTTCCTTTAGTGGGACACTTAAGTTTCTATTTTGCGGCTTCTACCTCCACACACCCCACCCCTTGAAGGAATACCTCCATCCGTATTGCCCTGCTCATGAGGAAGAGCAACAACCTGAGGGCCTTTTCTGAAGGCAGCCACTTGCCAAAGTGTGTTATGTTTGCACAGAAAAGAGGGTCTTTTCTGTGGTGGCCCCTGAACTTTAAAACACCCTCCCTATACTATCTTTCTGCCACCAAGTTAAGGCTGTTTAGTTTGCAAAGGCATTTTAAAGGGGTTACGCTTATCTGTGGCTTGTCTTCTTCTTCTTACCTCTTGTTTTTAGCTTCTGTAGTTTTATGGGCGGTTATGTTTTGCTTTGTGTTATTGTATTGTTTTTATTATTGTACATCACCGTGGGTCGCAGGATGCATCTGGATAAAGCACATTCCCTCCGCCATTTAAAAAATAATAATGCAGGCCTAATAAGCCTACTTATAAGCTGTGTAAAGTGCACGTATCTTCTAAATGCCTCTTGCTCATGGGTTATAGCTAGAAACCTTCATTAAAAACAAGGTCATGCATCTCGAATGGCATCATAAAATAATATATGAAAAGAGGCAAGTCAAGGTAGCAGAATGCAAATTTAATGGACTCGAGATTATGATGGCAGCAAGGCGATTGCCATGACAAGATACAATGGACACATATTGGAAATATAAGAGAATTGAGCCCTTATCTCATCATGGTTGTTGTTGTTTTAAAAAGGCCATTGGGCTTTGTTATGATGAAAAGTTGCTTCCATGAGGGAAGTCTGAGGGCTGGCAATGCCTGTTGGCTTCCTCCTCCTCGATCTTAGTGTTGCTCTTGTGTAGGACTCAGCAGGGCAGAGGATGGGCTCTGGCTCCACTTCCTCTCAGCCTTCTGCCCCATTGATCCCAGTGGACACCAGCTGCCACTCCACAGAAGTGATAAGCATGGGGTGTGTGCTTCACTCTCCCTTCCTACCATTTCCCGACTCCAAACCACATCTCTTTGCTTGCTTGTTTATTAAAATACTTATACAGTGGTACCTCGGGTTACAGACTCCGCTAACCTGGAAGTAGTACCTCGGGTTAAGAACTTTACCACAGGATGAGAACAGAAATCGTGCGGCAGTGGTGCGGCGGCAGTGGGAGACCCCATTAGCTAAAGTGGTCCCTGTTAGGATTCTTGCTCCGTGTTTGCAGTCATGGGATTGTTGTCTATCACATGACAGTGTATGTTTTCATTCCACAGTGTGGGATGTGATGGAGACAGGGTGTTTTATGTTACTGTGTTCCGTGAAATGGGACTATTGTCCTTTGTTTCTTTCTCTCTTTGCTGTCTGATGAGAAAGAGGAAGGAGCTAAGGCAGAATGCTCTGAGTGTATTATATGTAAATGAAGTAGATTAGCCAAGATGCTGTGCTACTGAGTTCTGTTATGCGAACCACAAATGCTCTGCAGGATCCATAAGTGTGCTGATGCTTCTTGGTATCAGTTGCTGTGATGTTCAGGCTGAAGAAAGCTTTTGAAGCTCCCGACCGACCAGGAGGGAGAGAATATGCCAGGCGTGTGTCTCTACCAGGGTCCTACACAAGTGTAGGACGATCCTAACAGTACCTCAGGTTAAGAACGGTTTCAGGTTAAGAACAGACTCCGGAACGAATTAAGTTCATAAGCAGAGGTACCACTGTATACTGCAATTTCATATACCCTGCAGTTTCATTAAAAAGGCCAAAGTGGTGTACAATAACACACAATCACACAATCACAATAAAAACCACATAAAATAACCAGTCTCTGACAAATTGTGTTTTTCTTCTTCTTCTTTGACTGTGTAAGTCTGGAAGCATAGTAATGTTTTTAAGCAAAGTCTAGGAGCACTTTCTACCCCAAACGGCATGTCTTTCCATTTATTTTAACAGGGCTTAATGTCTTAACTTTTGAAAGCAAGGAAAACATGGGCTGTTTTATATAGGATAGTTTGTAAATACTGTAAAAGCAAAACTCTACATTGATGTTTTAAATTGACGATCAGCAGTCGGTGGCAGTTCTATTGGCTTCTCCTAATTAACCTGCTGATCAATATGGCGTAAGGTCATTATTCTTCTAGGGACAGAGCCACACACCACAACTAGTGTTGATCTAGGCAAATGTGTGTTTAGAGTGTGATTACAAAAGTTACATCTTCCCAGAAAAGACTGGTATTATCAATAAATTGTTTGCAAATACCTGGGGTTTGGGAGGTATTTTGGAGAAAGCTTGGAAGGCTTCTGGGAGAGATGGGAAAGTCATGTGATCCAAACTGCAGACCACCTCCTGCAGAAAACCTTTTGCTTGGACTCTCAGCTCCTGTCCTTCTCTTTTCCATGCAAAATATACAGCTACATCATAGTTTACAAATTATGTGATGACTCATATGATGAGACACCTCAATGATGTCTTATGCCCGACACAACACTTGCATCATTCCACTGGAAAATGTGATGCAAGGCAGTGAACACTTCTAAACTTCTAGCATGTTTCTTCTGTGGAAGTCATCCATCACCTTAGTTATAAATGAAGTTTATACATGCAGATTTTATTTTAGCTGCAAAGGAAAATATTAAACAAATATGTGTCTGATATTTGCAGGATCTGAAATGTATCTGGTGCTTGCAGAGAGTCAGTAATTCATAAATTGTGAAAGTACCGTTGTCTTTCATTCAGCTGCAAGTCAATGTCTATCACAAGCAGACCCTTTATTAAATGTCAGTGTATATAGTGTATATCAAGTATTCTAAATTTTATAAATACACTGAGAGAGAGAGAAAGAGAGAGAAGCAGCCAATCCATATATAAGAAAGAGAGAGAGAGAGAGAGAGAGAGAGAGAGAGAGAGAGACTAGAATTTTCCTGCAATAATTTTGTACCAGCTGGCTAGGTGAGATGAGGACAACAGCAAACTAACTAAGATTTTAATATTTCATAGTCCTGTCAACATGGGGATAAGCTCTTCATTGCTTTATTTCTGGAACAAAAAGACACGAGAGAGAGAGAGAGAGAGAGAGAGAGAGAGAGAGAGAGAGAGATTCTTCCTGTATCTACTGAATCATGGCAATAGTGTCATCATCAATATCCTTTAAATTAACTCAGTCCATGTCACGTCCCAGAGAAACCCACTGTCACATTCATTTTAGGGTCATTTTCTCTAAGGATCTTTCTCTGGCTGAGCTTGAGAACACTCCACACATGCTAATGTTTCTGCTTCTGTCTGTGCTTGCCATTTAAAAAGCCAGCTTAAGAGTTTGCATCTTAAAATTTATGCTGCTACGTAAAGAGAGCACCACAAAGCCGCAGAGCTTAAGGAAACCAGAAAACATTTGGATGTAGTGGAAAGCTCTAAAGAAGTCCTAAACCATTATTTATTCTTTATTTTGTTCCATTTATGAATTGCTTCCTGTAAAATATCTCAAAAGTGATTTAAAAATGAAAACACCACTTGCAATGAAAGTGACTGCAAAACATCATATGGGAAACAACTGAATCAATTCCATATATGAAGCAATCTCATATAAAACCACTTTCAAATCGGAGGCAGATCCAGGCTGGGATTAAAAAAGGAGTTGTAGAAAAGGGAGGTCTTGAGCAGGCTCTGAAAAACAACAACAGAGATGACATCTGTCAATATGTAGTGAGAGGGGGCTCCAGAAGTAGGCACTGACACACTAAAGTCCCAGTTCCTGCTTTGTACAGAATGGACCTCATGATGAGAGAATAACTGCAGGATTCCCTCTCCTGCAGGGTGCAGTGATTGGCTGAGTATATCAGGGGTGAGATCATATTTTTAGGTACCGTATTTTTTGCTCTATAAGACTCACTTTTTCCCTCCTAAAAAGTAAGGGGAAATGTGTGTGCGTCTTATGGAGCGAAAGCAGGCTGCGCAGCTATCCTAGAAGCCAGAACAGCAAGAGGGATTGCTGCTTTCACTGCGCAGCGATCCCTCTTGCTGTTCTGGCTTCTGAGATTCAGAATATTTTTTTTCTTGTGTTCCTCTTCCAAAAACTAGGTGTATCTTGTGGTCTGGTGCGTCTTATAGAGAGAAAAATACAGTAAATCTTTTAACAGTTCTGGAACCCATGTGGATAAATAGGATGAAATTATTCAAAGGAAGACAGTACTTCTGTAGCTTTAATTATCATGAACAGGTACCTTCAGCTTGTGAAATTTATGCAGCATGAGAAAAAACACACGTACTTCTCTCCTTGTGAATGTTCCCCGCACAATTTAGAACCCTGGGTTTTAAATTACATAGGGAATCTCCACAAATAAGAATTCACCTTCCCCAATATGTGGTGAAGCCAGCCACAGAGACGGCAAGGTCTCAAACGAGGGTAATCACATGGTGGGCAAATGATACTGTGGCCTTGGCATGAGTGTGTGTGCTTGCATGGGGCCAGGGGTATTCTACACAAGAATGTTTCTCTCCATTTGTGATACCTTGGAGGATACACAACAACAACAACAACAACAACAACAACAACAACAACAACAACAATAATTTATTATTTATACCCAGCCCATCTGGCTGGGCTTCCCCAGCCACTCTGGGCAGCTTCCAACAAAATATTAAAATACCGTAATACATCAAACATGAAAAGCTTCCCTAAACAGGGCTGCCTTCAGATGTCTTCTAAAAGTCTGGTAGTTGTTGTTCTCTTTGACATCTGGTGGGAGTGCGTTCAACAGGACGGGCGCCACTAACAAGAAGGCCCTCTGTCTGGTTCCCTGTAACTTGGCTTCTCACAGTGAGGGAACAACCAGAAGGCCCTCGGCACTGAACCACAGAACGATGGGGGTGGAGACACTCCTTCAGATATACTGGACCGAGGCCGTTTAGGGCTTTAAAGGTCAGCACCAACACGTTGCATTGTGCTCAGAAATTTACTGGGAGCCAATGTAGGTCTTTCAAGACCGGTGTTATGTGGTCTCAGCAGCTGCTCCCAGTCACCAGTCTAGTTGCCACATTCTGGATTAGTTGTAGTTTCTGGGTCACCTTCAAAGGTAGCCCCACGTAGAGCACATTGCAGTAGTCCAAGCGGGAGATAACCAGAGCATGCACCACTCTGGCAAGGCAGTCTGCGGGCAGGTAGGGTCTCAGCCTGCATACCAGATGGAGCTGGTAAACAGCTGCCCTGAACACAGAATTGACCTGCGCCTCCATGGACAGCTGTGAGTCCAAAATGACTCCCAGGCTGCACACCTGGTCCTTCAGGGGCACAGTTACCCCATGCAGGACCAGAGAGTCCTCCACACCTGCCCCTCTCCTGTCCCCTCAAAACAGTACTTCTGTCTTGTCATGATTCAACCTCAATCTGTTAGCCGCCATCCATCCTCCAGCTGCCTCCAGACACTCACACAGGACCTTCACCACCTTCACTGGTTCTGATTTGAAAGAGAGGTAGAGCTTAAACATCCCTGTAGCGCTGCCCTTTTTGAGTATCACGTTAACATAGAAGAACATAAGCCATTTTCCCTGTGAATAAATCCCATGCTCCGTAAGTCTTTCTGGTGGCAACTTTCTGCCATAGCAGACTTTGTTTGCCAACACAGCCTGCTTCACATATTCTGCTCTTCTAGCATAACTCTTCCAGCCCCCAAATCCTGAGCAGCGTCTGTGTATCTTCCCCAGGCTGGTCTTTCCAGATTCTCTACCCTGTTCTCCACCACAACCCAAACGTTCTCCTACTCCAACTGCTGTTCCCATCTGAGCTTTCTGTTGGCCTTCAAAACACTTCCCCTCCATTTCAAATGAGCAGCTTGACTGAGCCACTGGCTTGTGAAGTTCACCAAAAAGAAAAAAAGAAAGAGAAAAGCCTAAGTGGACCAAATCCCATATGTCATTACACACACACACACACACACACCACTTATATTCTAAAATGGCATTTATTTATTTGTTTTGTTTTGTTTTGTTTTGTTTTGTTTTTCCTTATATGTCAAACTGACTTTTTCGGCCATTGCATAAAACATGCTGTGATTACTGTCTCTCTTAAAAGGCTTCATCAGTTTGTGCTGCCTCCTGCATTTCCAGGATTTTATTTTACAAAAATATTTATCAACCATTTTTTTCAGCTGTGAGACACTCAGGACAGTGTATAAAATAGATTTTAAAAGAAGCTTAACTAATTAAAGAAGCAAAATTAAGAGCTGAGCAATAAAATCAAAAAGCTATCAACCCCATTTGAAAAACAGAAAACAAAACCCATCAAATTCTGAGCACAACAGAAATGTATTTACTGTCTGTCATTAGCTGAGTAGCTTTGCCTTCCATAGGGAGGCGGTTTGATGGTCAGGGTGCAACCACAAAAAATGCTCTGTTCTGCTTTCCCATTTACATAGCCTCTTTTGGCACATACAACAACCTCAGATAAAGATAATAAACTATGGCATGAATTGCATAAATTATGGGAGGAGGTGGTTTTTCAGACAACCTGACCCCTAGCCATTTAGAGCAGGCATGGGGAAGCTGGGGCCTTCCATGGGCTTTTGAATTCAATCTTGCTGTAGCCTCAGTTAGCATGGCCAACAGTTAGGGATGGTGGGACTTGGAGTCCAGCTCCATCTGGGGAGACACAGGTTGTCCACCCCTAGTTCAAAGATTTCTGGGAAAGCATCAGCACCTTGAATTGGGCTCAGAAACAAACTGAAATCCAGTACAACTGGAGTAAGATTGTTGTGATAAACTCAACAAAGGGCACACCAGAAAGCAATTTGGCTGCAGCATTTTGCACCTTCTGAAGATTCCAAACACACTTCAAGGGCAGCCCCACACAGAGCATGTTGCAGTAGTCTAAATGGGATGTGATTAAGGCATCCGATACTGTGTTCAGAAACCTCTTTTCCAAGAAGGAGCACAAGACACACCCGTCAACGATGGGCAAAGGCACGCCCTGGCCATAGCTGCCACCTGAGTAAAATTCAAGCCATGCAAAAGTTGTATTACATTAGATGGTGTAAAAAAATGACAAAAATGGGGAAAGGAAAGTTTTTTATTATTATTCCACAAGGTTGATATACTGCTTGATAGTAATAAAAACTCAAAGCAGTTTGCAAAAGAAATAAAACAAAATCTTATCAGTAAAAACTGTTTTAAATAAGTTAAAAGTAAGAGAAGTGAATATACCCCAGTCCAGTCTCTAAGATGAAGGACCTAATATACAGCAATGGTTTGATCTGTATACATACACTTCTTGGTCCTAACTTTTTGACATTAGTACCATGGACAGTTCCCATTTCTTTATTGAAGAAGCCGAGGCTCCTAGTTATTAGACATGCAAGACAATGCAACTCTAAATATTAGCCAGATAAGAAAAAGGGTGATTGGAAATATCATTAATATCAGCACAGTTAGAAAGGACCACGACACTACCAATTCTCTCGAGAATGATAATTCTATTTCTGTGTGATGTGAGAATTAAGCTTGCAATCAGAATTCTTGGTAGCATTTTGCAAGCTGAAATGTTTGAGTACATAAGCCTTGCTTAGTTTTCCTAGACTCGGCTGGTTCAACACCCTTAATTGTTGCAGCAGCTTTTGAGCTCAGTAAGAGGATATTGCTGTAAAATTTCAGATAGACAAATAGGAGACTGGTGAAGGAAGAGAAGCCAAAATATATGTGAAGTTTGGGGAAATGGCCCCTCTGTTTTCCAAAACTGGATCTCTTTTCTGTTTTACCTGCTCCTGGTTAGATCGTGGGAGCAGTTAGGGCTTTTGGAGGGGAAATAACTAGAGATGAAATGGAACAGAACATTTCACCAACAAAAACAAGGACACTTATGTTCTTGTTCTATTTTCATATCCAGGAAACTGTCTGAGCACATTATTACATTTTACTGAAAGCTTTGCTCCATTGTATTAATTTCTTTTACAACAATTGATGACAATGCCTTCTGTTTGAATAGGTAGCTATGGAAGTGTGGAAGAAAAGCAATGTGCTGCCATTGTACTTCTGCAAGCATCCATTTAAATGCATAAACATTAAAATCCAGCGCGGGGAAGCTTCTTCAATCAGAGGGCCACATTCCTTCATGCACTGCCTTCTGAGGGTGCCAGATCCTAGTGGTAGATGGGGCCAGAGGCAGAGCAATTGATGTTGCCCTTAAATTTGTACCTAAGCTTCTACAAAAGCTCACCCCTTGCCGTCTTCCATACAGACATGCAAGAGGCACTTTCATAATCCAAGGACACATTGCAACCCAACAGAAGCACTGGAAGATGCTGCAAAGCAGCATCCATGACTGGTGTGACATAGGGAGAGGCCATGGAGGAGGACCATAATTGTCTCCTGGGCCTTAGATTCCCCACCCCTGGCCAAGATGCTTTGGGACCCCTTTCAGAGATTAACAGTGCAATGCTTAGCACATCTCAGAAGTAAGTCCATTCAGTTCAATGGGGTGTAATCTTAGGAAAGTGTTATAAGATTACAGCTATGCACAACATTGTGCTGTTAACTTCTTGAAATCCGGAGAGGGAGCAGAGTCCTAAAGAATTCTGTTCTTGTACATGTGTGTGCATTTTAACAATAGATATCCAGAAGGCAAAATGAGGGCAGGGTTTGACCAGGTACAAGCAACCCAAAATTGGGACAGTTGGTTTGCATGGAACTTCATGTATTCCTCAGTATGGTTCTGAAAGAAGGATTTGCTTTGGTGCTTGTGTCATGCCTGATTGTACTGGCAGAAAGTCAAGACAAGCAGAGCAGCCTCCTGTCTAATCAAAATGAATATACAATAATAATTGGAAGAGTGCTGGAACAAAATACTGAATAGAACCAGTAAGGCAAAAATATCATGCTGAGCCCAATGTGTACATTGCAAAAACAAAAAAATGAGACAGAACAGCTTTTGACTGTATGTGTTGGAGAAGCAAGCTGAAACAGAGGAGAGAGGAAAATTAGTAACCCATCCTACTTCCCAGATTTCCTTGCTAGCATTTGGGAGTTTGATCCAAGAGACAACTGCATAGGTGCCAAATTTGGGAAGCCCAGGGGGCAAGGATCAGACTACAGCTATGTTTAAGATAGTGAGAAGCAGGCTCCTTTGGGGACAGAACTGTTGTATTTTCATCTGCTGTTTCATTCTGTCTGCAAGTCTCTCTGCATGTGTGAAAGAGAGGGAAAAGAAGATATTTTATTTATCATTTGTAATTTACCAGAGCTCCACCTAAGACAGTAGTAAACAAGAGGTTCTCACATCCTTAAGACCCAATATCTGACAGCTTGTGTGGGATTTGTCTGATGGTTTGAGTGTTAAGCTGGACTTGGCATTAACTTCAATTTGCTATCCCCAAATGGAATATGAAAGGGCTGCCTCCCATTTGCGTATGACTGAAGCAGATCAAGCAAAAACCCAGAGTGAATGGTGTAGGGGAGAGATGCCAGCAGAACAGGTAGGCTAAGAAATGGATCAGAAAGAGCCATTGGGGCAGAATATCTGAGGGGAGAGACTCGGAAAATAAGAAGAGTTGGACAAAGAAGTGAAAGATCTCTGTGGCCACCATTTGCTTTCCTCACCAGCATACAGGGAACCTGGAAGTGTGATTCTGGAGCTCAAAGTAATCTAATATTAAAATGAAATACACAAGGAATTGCAACTGTACTGAAAAGATTCATGGAATCGTTCTATAAATGTTATAGAATGGTAGACAACCTAGAGTTCACAGTTGAAAGCTGGGTCTCTTTACCTTCAACCTCAGCTCTGTCTCCCTTCACACAATTGCTCTCATCTCAGTAACTCCCTCCACACAAAAAACATGTTTCTTGTACTAGTGGAAGCCATTTTGTGGAACTTTGGCTGTAAAAATGACCTGCAGTACCCTTTCACCACCTCAGACTGATGCTCCAGTTACACTTTTTCCAGTGAGATCTGACCTGACTACATCCATGTATGCTTTGGTAACATCCAGGTTAGGATCACAGAATTGTAGAGTTGGAAGGGACCAAGAGGATCACCTTGTCCAACCCCCTACGATGCAGGAATCACCCAAAGTGGAGCTCAAACTCACTACCCTGGGAATAAGAGTCTCATGCTCTACCAGCTGACTACTGTAGTGTGCTCTGTGCATAGCTGGTGCAAAATGTTCTACTTGGAACCTACCATGTGGCACATATGGCACCACTACCGAATTATCTGTAGTCCTCTTCAGTCAACACACACACACACCATTACTATTGTGGAATTGGAGAATGGGATGGGTAGACTTCCTGGTCCCATGCCCTCCATTTCATCATCATCACTGCTGCTCCCACTGCCCTCCACATGTTGTGGGGCTGAGCAGGGAGCCTTTTCTGGTCATGTTATTTCCCTATGCAACTTAGAACCCCGATTTCCCATGTTTCCAAATTGAGCAGGAGTCCATATGACTAGAGAAAGCTCCCCACTGCAGAAATTCATGGTGGACTTTAGCAGTGATGATGTTGATCAAACAGTGGGACCATTGACTGTGTCCTCACTTTTCCCAACAGCTGATTCTAATTACATGTCAGGAAGAACACCTGAATGAAATATGAATTCACATCTTGCTTTCAGGCACAGTTCAAGCTATTCATTCACAGCAGAGGGAGGAGGTAGTAACTCATGGTATACATACAACTCTTTGAAGACCTAAATGGCTTGGGCCCTTTAGCTGGCTGTACTGACTTCTTCCATACCAACCTTCCTGCTCTCATAGCTTGACACTTTATAGAAATCTGCATTTATTTTTCAGCGTTTCCAGCATACACATGGAAAAAAAACCCTATATATCCAACTTGATTTTTGCAAACTCTACTTCCAATATAATTTCAGGAAGGGGGGGAATAAACACACCTTAGAAAGAGTCTTATAAATGGGAGGTGGGTTTCTATAGCTGGAGAGAGGCTAGTTTAATAATAAAGTAATTAGTTTGTAACCTTTCGATAATTGCTTTGAGTTCCCCATTAAATCTAACTCTGATTGTTTAACAGATGTTCCCTTGCAGCAGATAGTACTAGCTCTTCTACATTCAAATGTTAAATGCTAATTTAAATTTGGCTGTAGCTATTTGCAAAACTGGCTTTAGGAAAGCTATATTTTTCTTTTCTCTCTCTCTTGGCCTTCTCTTTGCTTCACTATTCAATTCTTTTTGGGCTTGTTAATAGACTCAATTCTCTCCAAGATACTGCAACTAATACGGTTAATAAGGTCACAGCTGCTGTTTAGGGTACACGATGATTTGAGGAAGAGAATGCCGGTCTGGAAAGCTTGTATAATAAAGACAAAGGATGTGAGGCTGCCTTATGTTTACATTAGTTTAACTCTGGATCCATCAAAGTTAGTCTTTATCTACATCAGAGAGAGGAGATTATAATTCATGGTTTACATACAGAAGGGGGAATATGTGGACTGGTAGATGATAACAGAATGACATCTAGGTCTCCATTTTTCTTTCACATGATATAGTCTGTAAAATTACTTCATTTTCTGAGAAATACTGGCTGTAGAAAGCATCAGCTGCCTCTTCTCTTTACATTCATATTCAATAATTTCAGCACTGCTTGAGAGAGCTTTAAAAAAACAAAGAGCATATGCCTATAAAACGAGGGGTGGATGCATCATCTCACATCTGTTCCATTCTGGATCCATTCATGACACTGGACTGAGGTAAGTTTCATTTCATTTCCACGTCAATTTTCAAAAGAAAACTCATCAAAAAAATCTGTGCTAAAAAAAATAGGATGGAATAGACTGGGAGTGGAGGGGAATGTAAATACATAAGAAGTGGTCCATATGTATTTTTTTTTTCATTTCAATTTTTTTCCATTTCAATTTTGGGAAACAATATATAATGAAATGAAAAAAAATGTTCAGATATTCATTTAGGAAAACATCAGAAGGTTTTCTATTGGGAATAGTGCCAGGAAGTCTAAAGGAAGAGGACAAGACATTATACTTATATGCAACAGTAGCCGCAAGGCTATTGATTGTGAAAAATTTGAAAAGTGATATAATACTGACAAAAACAGAGTGGCTTGCCAAATTATTGGAGTATTACAATATATCCAAAACAATGGGAGAAATCGGAAGGATCCCAAAAGAGAAGATAGACAGGGACTGGAATGTGTTTAAAGGATACTTGCAAAACCATATTGAAAAATCAGAACTCCTATTAGAATAAACAAGTTCCATTATAAATACTGAAATACTAAATAAGATGGATAACAATGTGTAACAGAAAAAGAAGCAGAAAGCTGGTTTAAAAGTGTGTGAAAGAAAATAATAGAAATGGAAAGAAATTGCAATTGAGTAGATTGGAAGTCTAACACAAGGGTGGGGTGAGGGGTGAGGGATGGTGGTGGGAAAAGGAAGTATCTGTGGGATTGAGTGTGGGTATGTATAAATATCTTTAAGGATTGTATGAAATGTATGTTTGTATATTCGTAATATGTATGCATTAATGTTGAATTATTTTAATAAAATAAATATTAATTTAAAAAACTTTTTTAAAAAAAAAAAAGTGGTCCAAGGACTGCCTCTCTCTATTTTTTAAAAGAATTGTAATTGCAACCACCTACATGAGTGGCTAGCTAATGCGTGGGCCTCTGCTGCTATGCATATACAAAACAATGGAGCAGTGCTCTCTGGGAGAAGCAGGAGAGGACTCCATGGGGAGCAGCCATCTTGGCTGTGAGTCCTGCAATACTTTGCTGCCTGTCTTGTAGGCCTTCTTCCACCTTGACTGGGAGGGAGGGGCCCAGACTGACTCCAGCTACAAAAGCTGAGGCTGCTGAAGAGGCCAGCTACCATCTTGGCTGTCTCTTAGTGCAGATCCAGTTCATGGAGCCTGAGCTTCCACAGGCGCCTCCCACCGTGAACCACCATTGACAGGACTGGCAGCAACAGAAGCAGATACATTATATGTTTATTATAAAATTTTATTCCATTGGTAATTATGCTTTTCAAAATGTGCATTTTCTATTTGACCTTTTTTTTGGTAATGTTTTATTTTGAAATGTTTAAGATAAAAAAAATGTCTTAACTTTGCTGTGTTAAATGTGTACTCTGCAGTTGACCTCTTCTGTACTGTTTTATTTTAAACATTTAAGATAATATTTTACCTTCCAGTTAATTACATTGCTTTGAATATATACTTCATATTTTCTTCTGGGTTGTTTCATTTGATGTTTTAATGTGTTGTAAACCACGTTGAGATTTTTTTTTCTTACAATGAAAAGCTGTATAGAAATGAAATGTATAATAATGATAATGATGCCTTTAACTGCACAAATATCATGAAATCCTGTTTCTTCACAGCAGCATTGCTGCGTTGTTTTGAATATGGGTGGTGGCAGAAACCCAGCATGGAATTATAATTCCCTCCTCCCAAAAAAGACACAGAGAGGTAGCCCTCAGTAATTTATTTTCCAAGCCACTGAGTGTCTGGAGGCGGTTGGAGGATGGATGGCAGCTAACAGATTGAGTTTGAATCATGACAAGACAGAAGTACTGTTTTGAGGGGACAGGAGGAGGGTGTGCGGGTGTGGAGGACTCCCTGGTCCTGAATGGGGTAACTGTGCCCCTGAAGGACCAGGTGTGCAGCCTGGGAGTCATTCTGGACTCACAGCTGTCCATGGAGGCACAGGTTAATTCTGTGTCCAGGGCAGCTGTTTATCAGCTGCATCTGGTACGCAGGCTGAGACCCTACCTGCCCACAGACTGTCTCGCCAGAGTGGTGCATGCTCTGGTTATCTCTCGCTTGGACTACTGCAATGCGCTCTATGTGGGGCTATCTTTGAAGGTGACCCGGAAACTACAACTAATCCAGAATGCAGCAGCTAGAGTGGTGACTGGGAGCGCCGCCGAGACCATGTAACACTGGTCTTGAAAGACCTACACTAGCTCCCAGTACGTTTCCGAGCACAATTCAAAGTGTTGGTGCTGACCTTTAAAGCCCTAAACGGCCTCGGTCCAGTATACCTGAAGGAGTGTCTCCACCCCCATCGTTCTGCCTGGACACTGAGGTCCAGTGCCAAGGGCTTTCTGGCGGTTCCCTCGCTGCGAGAAGCCAAGTTACAGGGAACCAGGCAGAGGGCCTTCTGAGTAGTGGCGCCAGTCCTGTGGAATGCCCTCCCACCAGATGTCAAAGAGAAAAATAACTACCAGACTTTTAGAAGACATCTGAAGGCAGCCCTGTTTAGGGAAGCTTTTAATGTTTAATAAGTTATTCTATTTTAGTGTTTTGTTGGAAGCTGCCCAGAGTGGCTGGGGAAACCCAGCCAGATGGGCGGGGTATAAATAATAAATTATTATTATCATTATTATCATTATTATTATTACTGCAGCTTGGCTCCTGGAACAATCAAAAGCATGCCTCAGACTTTGAGTTCAGAGAATATATGCTGGAACTGAGAAAGGTGGGTGAAAGAAGGGGGCAACCACAGCAAATATTATTCACTTATTTCTAAAAATATTAATATACTGCTAGCTCACATAGGAAGCATCTAAGCAATATACAGCAATTTTTTTAAAAAAGCAACAACCCCCACAATAAGCATAAGAAAATACAAAAGCAACAACAGGCCAATCATGAAAAAATTATCCAAATGAAAAGGCCTGTCAATGCATGAAAGTCTTCAAAAAAAACCCATGGTGATCCTCTTTTTAACTGCATTTCATTTAGGCTTTTGTTTTTATCCAACTCAAAATCAAAACAGAACCAACACTGACCATATTAAAGCAAAAGGGATTGAATCTATCAAATCCCCAGTGAGCCCAAATCACCCAATTGCAAGTAGCTCTAATTCTGAAGTATACTCATACATCAGTTGTTAAATTCTACCGCAGTGCTCCAAATATATTGTGAAATATGCTTGGTTTCCTAGCGTGAGCATGATGAAAATGGCAATCCTCTGAGGAGAGTGTATCGTTTTATGTTTGTCATAATTCATCTTCTGGCCCAGGCAAGACAAGGCTCTGCAAGTACACATTCAAACCTGCCACACATCCAAATTGAGGAAAGTGTATGGCTTGAGTCAAAACGTCAGTGACAGTCTGTCCAATTAGCATTATCAGGCAAAATGTTAGCAATTAAGAAGATCTACAATTGGCTAATAGGAGGTAGTGATTTATGCTCTGTAAGCTAAAATTGTTCCATTGCTATGGAAATTTCCTCTTTATTCATTCCCTCACACAATGAAAAATGAAACAATATATAAGAAAATTAAACCGAGGAGCTCCAATTAGTTCTGAATGCCATATATAAAAAGCTTACAAGACAAAAAGAGTCCCATTTTCCTCCATCACCCCTTTCTTCCTATGGAGTTTACACATTTACTCTCATGCTAAGCTCAGTGGATATATTAACAATTTCCAGAATATTCACACAATTTAAGAAGCCGTCATCTCGTTTCAGTGACTGTGTTCCATGTTTGTTGTATTTATGAACACATTTGGACCCTATCCTATGTACATTTAGGCAGCAGCCCCCTACCCACTTTCCTGGGAGTAAAACCTGCTGCATTCAGTGGATCTCACTTTTGAATAGACATGTCTAGAGTTCCAGTGGAATAAAGACACATGAAACAGTATTTTAGGTTAATGGGCGGCAAAGGCCACAACTTTATTGGTTACAGAATGTGAGTGGTATTGGCTTAGGCACTGGAAACCACACAACTATATCTGACTCCTGCCTGTCTGCAGGAAGAAAAAGAAGCAGAGTTTGGATTTGATATCCCGCTTTATCACTACCCGAGGAAGTCTCAAAGTGGCTAACATTCTCCTTTCCCTTCCTCCCCCACAACAAACACTCTGTGAGGTGAGTGAGGCTGAGAGACTTCAGAGAAGTGTGACTGGCCCAAAGTCACCCAGCAGCTGCATGTGGAGGAGCGGAGACGCGAACCCGGTTCCCCAGATTACGAGTCTACCGCTCTTAACCACTACACCACACTGGCTCTCTTAGAAGTCTTGGAAGGGTTAACCACAAGTAGGGGGAGCCCGGCTGATGCACATCAACTAGGAACTCCCCCAGGGTCACCACTAGGGGTGGTGTCATGGCCCTAGACTGGGGCTTCGGACAGAGACCATGCCCCTCAGATTCCTTTAACGGAATACCCTTGAATTCGGAAGGGTAGGTGATGGCCACTACCTCCCCTCACCTTCAGCCGAATACTCCAATGCCTAACCGCCAAACCTTACAAAGTTGTGACGATTTGCTACAAGGTAGGCGAAAAACCAAATGGCCGGTGCCAATTTGCCAAGTGGGAAAAAAATCCTACCAGCCCCCTTGGACAACCAAGGTGACCAACCGAGGTCCATAGCAAGGTCAAGAAATAAAAGAGCCTAACCTAAGGGAGGGAGGGAGGGAGAACTGACCAAGCGGGGAGAAAAAGGGGCAAGTCTTCAGCCACGGACAGTTTAGATAGCCCACGCCACGCCCCCGGGCTGTCTGGATTGGACGGCCTAGGGATGACATGGCCAAGGACCCTCCAATGGCGCAGGGGCTATCCCATCCTGTGCGTGTGGGGAGTGCTTACTCCCAGCCTGCAACTTCATTTCCCTGGGAATGGGAAATGGCTAATTTAGTCTTCCTTGCTTTCTATGGAAGTACAGTGGTGCCTCGGGTTACATACGCTTCAGGTTACATACGCTTCAGGTTGCAGACTCCGCTAACCCATAAATAGTACCTCAGGTTAAGAACTTTGCTTCAGGATGAGAACAGAAATCGTGCTCCGGCAGCAGCAGGAGGCCCCATTAGCTAAAGTGGTGCTTCAGGTTAAGAACAGTTTCAGGTTAAGAACGGACCTCCGGAACGAATTAAGTACTTAACCCGAGGTACCACTGTAGTCTGATCTTTGTTCTTACTGTGACTTCTTCATTCATCTGGATAGAGGTTCATTGTGGACTGTCTCCCCCTTTCTTGGGACTCTAAACCTTTTCTTCTTCAAATTTAAAATGATGTAAGCCCAGATGGATCATTGGGGGCACATTATATACTTTGCTACACAGTTTTGCCTTGCTTTTCTAGGGTCCCCCAGGCATAATTCCAAGTACTGGCCTTGACCTAGAAAACTCTTAATGTCTGGGATCCAAACTGCACAGCTTTCATTCCATTGTCCCATCACAATTTCTGACCTAAACCGACGAGGACACTCGGCAATATACCATCTCAGCACATTGCATGAGGGTACAGAGAGGAATCGCTGCTCTAACTTAAAATCACAACACCTTGCCACCCCCATTCCAACTTGCTTTGCTACAGCTCCTCATTCCAAGCATTTCTTTCTAGCAGCCTCAAAATGGAAGACCTGGGAAGCTCTGCCGCCACCAGTTTGCTTCAGTGAGGAACTGTCTGGGCAAGATTGAGCAAAGCCCCACTTTATATATCATTTTCAGAAGCACACATTTCTTATTTTTATCAACTTCCCACCCCACTTTCCATGGAGTTGTTGTTTCTCTCCTTCTGCTGCACCCCATCTTCTACCTATTAAATCATAATCACCAGTGCTTTTTTTCTAGGGGGACGCACGGGTACACATACCCCTAAACATTTTGGGAATCTAATGGGGGAGAAGAAGAAGAAAAAAAAATAGTTTCTTTATCATGATGAATCATCAGTTCCATTGAATAGCACAGTGAATCATCAGTTCCATTGCTACCCTCGATGGTAGCCTCAATTCCTGTCACAGTGTCTCCTGAGCCTCAGATGGAAGCAAGTGTTTAATGTGTGAAGTAGGGGTTGGAATCTAGCATGGTGATTGGTCAGTTTAGTTGTTACCACCTCCGATGGTGGCTTCATTTCCTTCTCCGTTGTTTCCTAAGTCTCAGACAGAAGCGAGTGTTTAATATGTGAAGCAGTGTATTCATTTTCCCTATTTGAAGTATAAAATGGTGATTTTCTTGAGTCAAAATGAGAGTACCCCTAAACATTTTTTAAGAAAAAAAAGCACTGATAACCACAATGTTATAATCTACTTACTTCTGTTGCTCATAGCTCAAATCCTGCTAGCAAGTTCATCATACTATAATATTTCTTTAAATAGTCTGAAAAAGGCATCCATTCTTCCATAAAAACACTCATCATTAGATTCTGTTAATTTTGCTGTTAATTTTGCCAGTTCTGCATAGTCCATTATCTCACTTATCCATTCTTCTTTGTGGATGAAACTTCTTATTCCTTCCATTTCTGCGCATATAGAATCCTAGCTGCTGCTGTTACATACATAAACAACTTTAACATTTGCAGGGGGGAGGGGAATTCTTCTGTAATGATCCCTAACAGAAATGCTTCTGCCTGTTCAAGAATGGCAAGGCAGAAGAAGGAAACCCTGATGTGACATGAAGAGTCAAAATGTGCATGATTTCTCAGTAGGGGGCAAATGTCCACATTTCCATGCTCTGCAAGGAGAGTAGTAAGGCTAACGGAAGGCTCTGTCTTCCCTAACTTTGGAAGCACCTGTATGAGGCCAGGTACGATATGAGATTTCATTTATGCTTCCTTCACCATCTCTGGTTCTCTGATGGTGCAGAGAGATGAAACACCTGCTGAAAATAACACTAATTAGGTGTGCTAATGTAGCATGACCAATCTGAATATTCATACATCGGGTGTCCGGAAATAATTTGCAAAGCATGTACATTATCTGGCCCTGATTTGCGGGGTCGGCGCATTGCAACCTAGTGAAGGTATACCCATCAAATGTAAGGAGAATTTGCAGCCTGCTTATGCTGCTAGCTGGTAAAGCGAACAGGCAGGTGTCAATTCAACAGCAGTAATGGGCTCTCTCCAGAGGATTATTTCTCCCGGGAAAACTCAACTGAGACCCAGAAGCAGTCTGTGAGGAGGGGAGGTGCTGTGCAACCCCCTCAGCTGAGTCACTGCTGTCTACTGAGAGGGCAATATGTGGGGCAGTAGAGAAGGCAGCAATTGAGAGGAGTGCTGGGTTGCCTCCACTGATTTGGTGGCAAAGCGATGAGCCCCCCACCACCTTTCACTGCCCCCTATAATATAAAAGGTACTCCTGGATGGTTAAGCCAAAAGCGACTATGGGGTTGCAGCGCTCATCTCTCTTTCAGGCTGAGAGAGCCAGCGTTTGTCCTCAGACAGCTTTCTGGGTCATGCAGCCAGCATGACTAAACCGCTTCTGGCACAACAGAACACCGGAACGGAAACCAGAGCACACGGAAACACTGTTTACCTTTCTGCTGCAGCGGTACCTATTTATCTACTTGCACTGTTGTGCTTTTGAACTGCTAGGTTGGCAGGAGCTGGGACAGAGCAATGGGAGCTCATGCCGTGGTGGGGATTTGAACTGCCAACCCAAGAGGCTCAGTGGTTTAGACCACAGCGCCACCCATGTCATAGTACAGTGGTGCCTCACAAGACGAAATTAATTCGTTCCGCAAGTTTTTTCTTCTTGCGAGTTTTTCGTCTTGCGAAGCACGGTTTCCCATAGGAATGCATTGAAAATCAATTAATGTGTTCCTATGGAGACCGCTTGCCAGGCTGGCGGTGCGGAGAAGGGCTTTTCTCCCCACTGCAAGCCTTCAGGACAGGTACGGGAACAGAGGGGAAGGCGCGCAGCGTTTCTCCTCTGTTCCCGGGGCTTGCGGTGGGAGGAGGGTTTTTCTTCCCCACGCCAACATTCAGAACAGCATTCTGAAAGTTGGTGGTGGGAAGGAAAACCCTCCTCCCACCGCAAGTCTTCAGGACAGCCATCCGAAGACTGGCGGCGGGAGGAGGTCTCTCCGCCCCACCGCCAGCCTTCGGAGCAGCCATCCCAAGGCTGGCGGCGGGAGGAGGGCTCTCTGCCCCACCGCCAGCCTTCGGAGGAGGTCCGAGGACAGTGGGGAAGACGTGCTGCGCTTCCCCGCTGTCCCGGAGATTTCCCTATGGGCTTTCGTTTTGCGAAGGAAGCCCATAGGGAAATTCGTTTTGCGAAGCGCCTCCAAAACGGAAAACCCTTTCGTCTAGCGGGTTTTCCGTCTTGCGAGGTGTTCGTCTTGCGGGGCACCACTGTATATGAGCACAACTAAGTGTTTTCAGCTAGCAGCCTTATCCAAGTGTGCACATAAGCTAGGCATCTGTAGCATCCTGCCAACTGGGGGGGGGGGAGAGACTTTTGCCATAGGTTCTGTACACACAGCCAGAAATTCAGGAAAGGTTAAACTTCCCTCACCGTTTGGCAAGCCATGACATAGAAGTAGTTAATTATATGAGCATTGTGATAAGTTATGGCTTAGTAAACTTTACAAAAGGCTACAGTTCAGTGGCAGAGCAACTTCCTTGCATTCAGAAGGTCCCAAAGTATGGCTGAGAATGCCCCCTGTTGGAATCCAGGAGAGCTGCTGCCTGCCCATGTAGACAATACTGTGCTGGGTGGACTGATAGCATGATTCAGTATAAGGCAGCTTCTTTTGCATGTCAATTAAAATGGTTAAATATACTCACACTTTGAAGCCGAGCTCTCCCTGCTCTATTTGAATTATTATGGGGCTGGATCAGATGATATATATCCCCAGTCCAGGACACCGGCTTGCCGTCGCAATGGAGGGGGGCTGGCATTGTGTGACATGCACACACCATGTAATAAGCTGGCATCATGCGCACATGCTTGCGACACACTGCGCAATGTGCTTACATCACTCATGCTTGCCGCACAACATGCTGACATGTTGTATGCATGCTGCGCAGCCTGCGCAAGTGGCGCAAGCACACCACGTGGCGTGTGTGAGGCCACCACCACAGTGTTTTGAGAGGACCCAGTCCCTATTGGTAAAACCTATTTGGTGTTTCGCAACTTTCTGACTAGTTGCAGGACCTTAGCCAGACCTAGCAGAGTAAACGCAGAATCCACGGAAGTAATTGGCGACTTGGCTGCAGACAGGATAGACGAAGCAGGAACCAGGAACTTGTAGTTAGGTGTTTATTATATACAGTGGACTATTTACAAGAACAGAACACGGATCTTTAGCTAGCTCTCTCTGACACGACTCACAACTCCTACATTGACACAGAACAACTGAACTACTGAACTCTGAGCCAACACATTCCAGTTAGTAGGCCATTAATTATCACTCCCTTGAGAGAGCTTGACCAATCAGGGAGCGGACTCCATGTCTCTGTGCTATCACCAGGCAGACGTACTCCTTCAGATTGCCTTCTGGCTGTCTGCCAAACCTTAATTGGCTCTGTGTGAGTAGCTGCACGTACACAGTTTCCCAACAGTCCCCTCCTTGAAAAAAATTTGGGGGGCTTCAGCCCCCACCCCATGGTGCCCAGTTTTGGCCTCCATTGGCTACTGGTCTGTTTCCTGGCACAATTCAAAATGCTGGTTATAAAGCCCTACACGACTTGGGTCCAAGCTATCTGAAAGACCGTGTTGCCTCAGGTTCTGAGATCTTCAGGGAAGGCCCTTCTCTCGGTCCCACCACCCTCGTAAGACACACTTGGTGGGGACACAGGAAAGAGCCTTCTTGAATTGTGTTGCAAAATACTGCATGGTTGTTCTTTCTGTTGAAAGCAGGACATCAGCCACATGATTTACACCTATGTGCTTTGAACTGAACATGCAGAGATAAGGTTGGCACAAATGATTTGCCAGGTGGGCAGGGAGCACCTGTGTGTACTTGTTGCCTTTGACAAATTGGGCTAGAAGTGAGCGTACCTATAATCTGATGCAGAGTCTTGTCTGCAGTAAGAATGCAAGTAAATTAACTTTCGCTGACACCTTTTGAATGGAAAGAAAATATAGAAGTTGTATAAGTCACAGACTGTTTAAGTGGTTTTATCATGGTATGTTTTTACTTGGTTGTAAAGAGCTTCGGGGCTTTTCTTAGTGAGAATCAATACATAAATTTAATAAACCAAACCAACCAAACCTGACACCATTACCTTTTGATGCAATGACTCGTGTGTTATTGACAGCTATATATAACAGCAGATTTCTTGTTTGAGAACAAAAACTAATGGAAATCATAGGACACAGAGGATACAATATTAGGTTCTAAGGGTGGAAGGAAAAAGCACACCCTGCAGATGTTGTGCTCAAAGTTTCTAATTTAAGTTATAGCTATAACATTTAAAAATATGGTATTTGATGAGATCTGATTAATACTGCAGTTAACATTGAGTATTTCTGCCAAAGGTTCCCTTGTAGCATTTACAAGGTTTACTGTTGCAGTCCTGTGGCAAAAATCCAGCAAGAAAAGAAAATGGAAATTCATACTGTATATAACCTTTACTATGCAGTCTGAAATTACGGGGAGAAAATGTTAAATATACTGTTTTCATTTTAGCTGTAAACTTTATACACCATTACTGAACAGTACCATAACAACTTTGTATAACAGCAGAAGCAGTTCTTTGTGCTGCTTTCAGATCCTTCCAAAGGCAACCTTTCTCTTTTTGATCTTTCCTTTCCACCACTCAACCCTTATTCATCATATAGAAGCAAAACAAATTCTGTATCCTAGCCTGGGAGATGGAGCTTCAGCTGCAGAAATGTTATATCGGATGGGGGCACACCATAAAACAGCATTCTGGACCCTCTATTCCCATTCCTAGCATTGGATTTGTTTGTATGGATGGTTTTTCAATATCATCCCAGCTACTTTTGGGGGATCCCAATATGGATAAAAGCATATAATAGTGATTTAAATAAGATACACTCTAGTTTCTTGAGACGTATTCTGGGGCTCCCAACTTCAATCAAGTATACACACAATGGACTATTGGGTGTGGGCTAGCACTAAAAAAACCCTAAAAAACTGGTTGCGTTGCCATTTTCGTTGCTAGCCTTTGAGTCTGCTTTCTGACTTACTTAAGGACTCTTATAAATCCAGATGGTTGTAACTCTTGCATAGCAAAATTCAATCTACAGTGGTACCTCTGGTTGCGAACGGGATCCGTTCCGGAGACCCGTTCGCAACATGAAAAGCCCGCAACCTGAAGCGCCGTATCTGTGCAGGTGCGTGGCGCAATTTAGCGCTTGTGCACATGTGCGAGGCATGATTTAGCGCTTCTGTGCATGCGTGAGTGGCAAGACCCGGAAGTAACCCTTTCTGGTACTTCCGGGTCGCTGCAGGACGCAACCTGAAAGAACGTAACATGAAGCAAATGTAACATGAAGTATGACTGTATTGGCATCAGCTTGGAGCTCTTCTGGGTTCTTCAACTTAATGTGATTACATTTTTGCTGCCAGAGAAGACGGTAAATGCTTGCGGTTTGATGTGTCAGGGCTCAAGTGCATCATGTGTGGCTGGGATGTGGAGAAGGGAACATTTGCTGCTCCACCTCAGACAACAAAGGGACAGTGAGAGAGTGTGTGGGAAGATGTTGGTGCAGTGTAGGATGAAGTTTTAAGTTGTGCATGTATTTATTGCTTGCAAGTTCACCTCTTGTGACTACCAATATATGGCTGACGCTGGCGTAGCTGGCGTTTAGAGGTCCCACTGCCCACATACCTATTGCTTTGGCACAAAGTCATTGCTAAAAATCAGGTAGCCAGAATGACAATATGGACAACCTAGAGAAATGCCATCCCCCCTTCTGGAGATTCTGTTTAAGGCAAAATCTGGAACACAGCAATCATGAGGAAATGGGTGGATTTGGACAGATTGAGAGAGTGTGGGCAGCAAGAAGCCAAATTTAACAAGACGTTGAGTTTGTTTATCTCGTATTGGAACAATGAAGTACAGCATTTGGCAAATCCACCCTCTTTGCTGGGGGATGTTTAAAGACTGGGAGTACAGATGAGTTAGACTGAATCTAAAGCTGATAAAGAAAATATTGTTAAGAATGTATTGAATTGAAATAGCAAATATAAATACTGGATGTAGTTATTTATTGACAAATATATATTCTATTTATTATAATTTTAGAGGCTTGCTTATTGGATTAAATATTACATATTTGATTAAATATATAGAATTCTATATTATCCATACAGCTTTCCATATATATATTTCATTTTTTAAAAAAATGATATTTAGGCTACCTATGCAAGAGAGTTCTTAAATTAGCTCCGTACGCAAAATTCTACCACAGTTCTTATATCACCATTGCTCTGCTCCCCCCTCACTTTTAAAGCAGCAGCTATTTTTATGCCCTCTTCTGAGACTAGTAGCAGGTGGCTAGCGCCATTCAAGCCCACAAATATCCTTTTAACATTCCAGTTTGTTTGTTTTTTTGACAAACTCCCCAAATTGCAGGAATTCAAAAGTACATGTTGCCCATGAACCATGGCTTAGGAGCAATTTAAACTGTAATACAGGCATTTCTGGCAGCAAACAACATTCAATGGAGCTAGCTGGGGAGTGTGAGGCTTGTGGGAGAGAATGCATTGCAATTTGTAATGCAGATCTTCCTTGATTCTCTGCAGGATTTCACAAATCCCTCACGGTAGACACAGCAGGGAAATACTTACCTTTCACATTTCTACAGTGCAGGCTCTCAGAGAGGTCCTTGAATAACACCATATGATACAATCTACTTTATGAGCTGGTGTCCTGCAACTGCAATGTATATCGTTTCTTCGATATTTATATCTTTGCAGGGTCCGCACCTACATTTTAGGCAAGGAATTGGGCTTCATTTCATTTTTGTTTTTAAAGTCTAAACACAAAATTGGTGGCCGGCTTTCATATCCTGGCATTTTTATTTTTATTTCTATGCCATTTTGAGTTCTTTACTTGCACAGTAAGAGAAATGGAAGGAGACTGTTAAATAGATTGGCAGGAGCCTGCACAATTGGAAAAGGTTACTATGTGACTGGCAGTTATAAAAAAGGTAAAGGACCCCTGACCGTTATGTCCAGTCGCAAACGACTCTGGGGTTGCGGCGCTCATCTCGCTTTACTGGCCGAGGGAGCCGACGTTTGTCTGCAGACAGTTTTTCCAGGTCATGTGGCCAGCATGACTAAGCCGCTTCTGGCGAACCAGAGCAGCGCACGGAAACACCATTTACCTTCCCGCCAGAACACTACCTATTTATCTACTTGCACTTTGACGTGCCTTCGAACGGCTAGGTTGGTAGGAGCAGGGACCGAGCAACGGGAGCTCACCCCGTCACGGGGATTCGAACCACCGACCTTCTGACCGGCAAGCCCACAGTGCCACCCGTGTGGGACCAAATTTTCATAGATGCTTGGCAGCCATGTAATCTCAGCAGGTACTAAAAACTGCACCATTTGTACTGCATTGTAGGGGTGAGCACTCCCCCCCAGGGGGGCCACATATAATGGTCAGGGACTGCACTAAGGTGGTGGTGGATAATTCTCTCTCTCACTCACACACACACACACAGAGAGAGAGAGAGAGAGAGAGAGAGAGAGAGAGAGAGATACCCCACTAATTTATTTTTACTTCCTCCTCCATAGGTGGGAGAGCATTTCTGGTAGACTGGAGGGGAGCTTGATTTCTTAGCCCCTCCCAAGGTAAGCTAAGCCTGGCCTATTCTATTGTCTTAATCCCTTTGTGCATTAATTAGACTTAAGCATGTTGGTTATATGATGCAAGTTATTCCCGCAGTTGGGAGAAGGGCGAAGAAGATGCACCATCTCTGTCTCCATCCTCCCCCCCCCCTGACTGCAGATTTATTTAGAGTTTAAAACACTGTTTAAACTTTAGAGCCGCTCACCCCATCAACCTGGGCCCCAGATCCAGGTTGGGTTGACACTGGATGCGCATGGATTAGGTGTGGTTGTGTGCTAGTAATCATGAGCCTTTGCCACTATCAATGCTTTCCCCATTGATTTCAGGGCTGCCCTTGTTTGGCTTGCACTATATTGGGGAAAGGGTATTATTATATGGCTGTAGGACCTTCAGCAGAGACTTTGTGACAATGGCATTGGCGTTTATGCGGTTGTTTGCACTTCTCACCCTTGTTCCCAGCAATGAGAGGGGAAGAATATTGATGGGTAATGAAGAGACTGCACAATTTTCTTCGGGATCAGCACAAAGTTACACATAGCACAGGTGTGCTTTTAACAGAGATAAATTTGGAAAGTTTGCATTGATTAATTACTCTCAAGTTCTCACATTCATCTGCCTAGTGTGAAAAGAACTGGGATAAAGCTTATAGACACAGACACACATTCGTGTATGCATTATCATGCATACACGTTATATATATTTTTAAAATGTTTAAACTGAGGAATAAGTAACAAATGCTAGCCATTTGAATAATTTCATTCCTCAGGAGCCAATTAACAACAAATGTCAACAGCCACATTACCAATTAAAATTATTGGACTGGTTAATTCTGTGTCTAGCTTAGGTTCTAGAAGGTTATTTTGTGGGGGCTGGAGGTGGGGTAGACGTGCTATAACACCAGAGAAAACAACCAAGTAGTAAAATGAGAAATCAAGACCAAATATTTAGCCCCATGGACCTATCTTTTAGATCTAGGAACCTAGCAGCTACATTGAGAGCTTCTGTGTTGCAGTCCAGACACTGATTATTAATCTAATTTAAATAGTCCAGTTTTTCTCTTTCCCAAAGTTCCCATTTTCCATTGCAGTTTATTTCTTTGAGGCCCTGATGGGGAATCTCAGCGCCAGGGTCCTCCTGGCTTCTCGATCTGGCCCTTAGAACTGTTCCCAGGACACATCCCTCACCAGGGTGCGTAAGGATGCGCAGAAACTAGTCTACTGCACAAAGGTTGCTCTGCTCACTTTTACCTGTGGAACCACCCACTGCTGCCATGTGACACCCCCCTGCCCCTCCTTGAAGGTTGCTCAAAAAGGAATGAAGCCCTCTGGCAGAAAAGAGTCCCCCATCACTGCTTTAAAGTAATAACACATTCACCATAAAAACAAATCGCTTCTGAGTAAATGCAAAACTTCCTGTAAGCCAACTTGAGGGACTTCCTGGAGCACAGTGCATGGAGCCTTGATTGGAGGGGGAATCAGTGGGAACCCAAAGGCATATACGAAACCCAAACTTTCCTAAGCAGTCAGTTGATAAAATGCAAGCATTTGATGTGCTAGCCACACTTCAACTCAAACTTCAACTCAGGTGGCTCTTGGGAGAGAGTGCATCACACAGAGGCATTCAAGAACACCAGAAGATGCCTTATGTTAGAGTTGTTGCAATGGAATCCTTGATCCGGTCCTTGTGCAGAGTAGAAATGAATGCTGCCCACCACAAGAATGACTTTCAAAGCTTTACTGGAAACTGTCTTAAAACAGATACAAATAAATGTTACAAGATGCAAAGTAACACATTGCTACTTTTTTTTTTACAAGCTAGCAACGCAGTCCTGTCTTCTTCAGAGTCCTTAAAACGGTTCTATAAACTTTCCTCTCTCTGATCCCAGAGAGACAGATATCCTAAGCAACTTGTTTTTTCGCCATCACAGAGTTTAGCTTTGATATCTACTAGCTCCACTGCTGTTTGTTTGTTTTTTAAACCACTTAGTTCTCTGGTTTCACCTTCCTGCTGTGAAAGATCTGCAGCCTGAAGACTGAAATGGAACCATCCAACCTTTTCTGCCGCATTTGCCAGAGTGAAACCTCCTGAGCCTAATGCAGCCTTCCCTCTGCAAAATGTTTTCAAACACAATGCATACAAACATTAGATTTTAAGCATATTAAGTTCTATCTTTAACACCTTAAACTGAATCCGGCCATTGGTCCATTTAACTCAGTACAGTGATGCCTCGCAAGACGAAATTAATTCGTTCCGCGAGTTTTTTCGTCTTGCGATTTTTTCGTCTTGCGAAGCACGGACTTTGGAAAAGCTTCAAAAATCACCAAAGTCTTCAAAAACCTCAAAAAAGGCTACCACACCGCGTGCTATGAGTTGCTCCTCGAAGTGAATGCACGGTTTTAAGAAAAAGGAATCAAACTTGCAAGACAAAGGAAACAAACTTGCAAGAAGTTTTCGTCTTGCGAAGCAAGCCCATAGGGAAATCCGTCTTGCGAAGCAACTCAAAAAATGAAAAACTCTTTCGTTTTGCAAGTTTTTCGTCTTACGAGGCATTTGTCTTGCGAAGTACCACTGTACTTTTGACACTGACTGGCAGCAGATCTCAAGGGTTTCAGGCAGGGATCTCTCCTAGTTCTACTTGGAAATACCAGGGACTGAGCCTGGGACCTTCTGTATGCAAGGCAGGTGCCCCACCACTGAGCTATGACACTGCAACACTGAGATCCTTTTTATTTTTTTATTTTTTTGCCAAAATATGCTGGATATTGAGCTTGGGATCTTCTGCATGCAAAACATGTACTCTGCTTCTGAGCAGCTCCCCCTTCCTGTGAGCAGGTTAAAGTCATTAAGGTAACTATAGCTGGCTGATGAGTTTGACAGCCTCTGCATCCCCCCCCCCTCCAGTCAAGATATTTAAGTGCTGGTGTTTGAGCCGTTATTGCCGTGGTACACCTCATTTCTGTTTACAATGTGCCCATTTCTATCCAACAGGAGAAGAAGAGATAGAGTGAAATGATTTCACAAAATTGCAGGAAGGAAATGCATAATGTAATTGAGAATACAATAAATGGCACTGCCCAGACTAACATGCTGCATTCTTCACTCTAATTAGCTCCTTTGGAGCAGAGCAGATTGCTTTCAATAAGCCCAAGAAAATTGAGTTTGATTCACTGGAGACAATCTGGGTTCAGTGGTTAACCTCACAGCCTTTAACAAGGGAACTTCTTAAGGATACACAACAGTAACGAGTGAACTTGTCAATAGAAATTAGGGGCAATGTCAGGATTTGACCTGGTTTCAGATGGAAACGGCTCTTAGAGGGAAAATTTGGACAAGAGAGAGGAACAGTGGCTATTTCAGCACATTGGAATGGAAAGGAATGAGTAGAGGTGTATAGGATTGTGTTGCGAAAATGGACTCAAACAATGATTCCCAGCAAGCAACAATGGGCCCTTTTGTTCTGTACAAGTTCATTATAAACATGCAATATGATTTAAAATTAAGCTTTGAAGAGTCGTTGTTATATATTGTTGTACTGTGTATTTTGGGTCTATGGACTGCAATAAAGCTCTGTGTGTGTACACTGAAATTGTCTTCTGCAAACATGCCACACATAGCTTGAGAGTTCCAGATTTGCTACTTGGGTTTCTTTCTTTTGCAGTTCTGGAAGGGGTGGTGAAGGTCACACAAAGTAAACACTTCTGCTATTTGTATTAAGCATAAGAACTTAATGTCATGGTCTGGTCTACGGCTGAGGACGTCGGGACCGGGGGCAAGATGGCGGGGTGGGAGCAGGAATGAGGGTCCAGAAGTCAGGGATCCGAGGGTCAGGAAGAAAGGAGTCATGAAGTCAAGGGTCCGAAGGGCAAGAAGCAGGGAGTCAGGAAGCCGAGGTCCGAGGATCAGGAAGCAAGAAGCCACATGCAACAAGGCAGGAAACGTGTTGCTGTGGCAAAGAGCCAAAGGGAAATGTTGCCCCAACTGAACCACCACATTAAGATGGGAAAGGAACTGTAACTATTCCGGTCCGTAGAGAAGATGAGAATCTTTGAACAGCAGCTCTTAATACATTGCTTTAAGAATGTTCACCTCACGTAGCGAAGTAGTTTTTAGCATCCTGCAATTAACCTGAACGAAGATCTGGCGGCAGTTGTGGAGGTGGGCAGAGTGAGGAGGGGGAGGGAGAACCTAAAGAATAAGGGATCTGTTCATGTCATGGAACCAAACATTTGGAGAAGAGCTTTTAAGCAAGATCGATGCCTATAATGAGAAAAGGGTTTAAAAACCAGCAAAGCAATAATGCACATATTAGCTTTTTGATTGAGCGTGCTGATATCTTCCTCAAAACAATTATGCCATTCATCCTGTAACAAACATAATGGCCCTGATAGACTCGCACGGGAAGCTTGAGTCAATCAATCCCAACCTCTTATTCAGAGAGACACCAAGCACTGAGGCGGGCCAGCCCTGCTTCCTTGCTGCTCTTTTATTTGCTTCTTGACACATGCCATTAAGGCCTAAACTTTGCGGAAATGTTGCCCTTTTTGCTTCCCCCCTCGAACAACCCCACCCCCCTCTCTCCAAAGCCTAATTGACTCCTCTAAACAATATATTATCAGGCTAATGATTTGTTCTTGTAGCCTGGAGAGTTTCCGACTGTGTTTTCTTTTGAGAAATGCATAAATTGTAGCCCCATAATCCTATCGGGAAGGTTTTTAATAAGACATGACATTTCAGAAAAACTAAAGCAAGGGACGGGGTGTCTGCCACTCTATGGGCATTGTGCTCAGGCCTCGGCGCTTAATCTAAGATATTGAATGCCAGCTGCCAAATTGTGTCTGTAACATTTGACTGTGCAATGCGGTATGGTTTTAATATTCATCAGAGAGCTTCAATACAGGCTGACAGTACAGAGTACACTGCTATTATTACAAAATGATTTCTGGGCCTTGAGGGAACTTGGTACCATGCTGACTGAAGCCATATAGCTAAGTACTGAAGCTAAGCATTCACATGGCAGTTTTGTATTCAAAGTACCTTTGCCATCTTTATTCATCCTTGGAAGAAGGAATGCGGGTGGCGCTGGGGTCTAAACCACGGAGTCTCTTGGGCTTGCCAATCAGAAGGTTTCAATCCCCGCGACGGGGGGAGCTCCCGTTGCTCTGTCCCAGCTCCTGCCAACCTAGCAGTTCGAAAGCACACCAGTGCAAGTAGATAAATAGGTACCACTGTGATGGAAAGGTAAACGGCATTTCCGTGCACTCTGGCTTCTGTCATAGTGTTTTGTTGCACCAGAAGCGGTTTAGTCATGCTGGCCACATTACCCGGAAAGCTGTCTGTGGAGAAACACTGGCTCCCTCAGTCTGAAAGTGAGATGAGTGCCGCATCCCATAGTCACCTTTGACTGGACTTAACCATCCAGGGGTGCTTTATCTTTTTTACTTCTACCTTTACCTTCATCGTTGGAACAGCCCTACAAAGTTAATCAATGTCCCCATTTTACATTGGTGAAATTAAAGCTGACAAATACCAGTTTGCTCCCAGCCAGTGTTGGCTCCAGGTTTTGGTGGCAAGAAGGCACCCTGGGGGGGGGGGATTCTTTGGTGGGTCTAGCTCCTCATTGCAGCTGGTCATTTAAGCAGAGAATTGTAGAGTTGGAAGGGATGCCATAGGTTGAAGGAGCTGCGTATGTTTAGCCTGGAAAAGATAAGATAGCCATCTTCATGTGGTAACATGGAGACGGGTTTTTCCACTGTTGTCACCAGTGTTGTGGAATGCCCTCCCTGCTGAACTAAGAGAGTCCCCATCAGTATTGGCATTCTACCAGTTCCTGAAGACAGATCTGTTTAGGCAATTACTCCCATGAATTGATTGTGATTTCATTGTTTTAACTGTTCTAATTATTATGTTTTTAATTATTTGTTTTATTGTATAATTTAATTTAATTAAGGATGCTTTAATGTTATTTTGCCTTTTAATTATGGATTGATTTTGGAGTTGTAAACCTCTTAGACGATATTTTGCAATATAAGCAGTATATAAATTAATAAATAATAACACTAACAGGATAGGCCAGAAATTGACCTTCTGCATGGAGGTCTACCACCAACCTAAGCCCTATCCCCAAATGCATATATAATTGCATGGAGAGGGAGAAAATGGGTGACCAACAGGAATCATGTTGCCCCTTGTTTACAGATATTGCTGGCGTCTAACCGGATACCAAAATCTGGTTGTATATTAGCCACAGGGGAACTAGAAAATTTCCAGATCCAATATTAGGTGTCCACAGC
This sequence comes from Podarcis cretensis, assembly GCF_951804945.1. Lineage (NCBI taxonomy): Eukaryota > Metazoa > Chordata > Lepidosauria > Squamata > Lacertidae > Podarcis > Podarcis cretensis. The sequence continues at coordinate 51,830,182 of NC_137181.1, read as the reverse complement.
AACATCTATCTGATATCATAAAAATCTCTGTGCAAACTTCCCTGAAAGAGAGGGGAAAGTGCAAAGGTACCAAATATTAAGAAGATATTAAAGCTCACTTGAGGTTTCAAGATTTATTGAATGGAAGGGTAAATATTGAGAGAGATTAAGAAAGATTATAGAGAGGTTATCGGGTCATTGTTGACTCAGTGGGAAACGAATTGCACTATTCACTCGAATCAGTGCATGGGACTAGGCAAGAGGAGGAAGAAAAGGTACCCTGCCCAGCTAGCAGACACAGAACGAAAGGAATCTTAGAGGCATAGAGGGAAGGAGGAGAAATTTAATTCAGTAGATGAAATAAAGCTGAATCCATAACATTCACATCTTCCATGGTTTGAAGTTGGTGCTCATCAAAATTTTGCAATGCAGTTCTTCAAGCAATGTTTATAAAAGTGTATATATTAGGGGAAAGTGTGCATTAAAATGAAGATATTAGTGAATTAAAGGACACGGGTGGCGCTGTGGGTTAAACCACAGAGCCTAGGACTTGCCGATCAGAAGGTCAGGGGTTTGAATCCTTGCAACGGGGTGAGCTCCCATTGCTCGGTCCCTGCTCCTGCCCACCTAGCAGTTTGAAAGCATGTCAAAGTGCAAGTAGATAAATAGGTACCACTCCGGCGGGAAGGTAAACGGTGTTTCCGTGTGCTGCTCTGGTTTGCCAGAAGTGGCTTAGTCATGCTGGCCACATGACCCGGAAGCTGTACGCCGGCTCCCTCGGCCAGTAAAGCAAGATGAGCACCGCAACCCCAGAGTCGGTCACAACTGGACCTAATGGTCAGGGGTCCCTTTACCTTTTATTAGTGAATTACTGCTTGCAGAAATGTGTACATTAATCAAAACGACATAGAACAATGTGTTTAATCAGATAAATTTGCACGTTTACAGGCTTCTATAGGCATGGCAGCACAGAACAGTCCATTGTTTGGTGCAGGTGGTATAACATCTAAAGGCTCTTGTAGGCCAGATTAGGTATTACAGGACCTGTGCAACTGCCACTGAAAGCTGCAGTCCTGTACATCTGCCTCCAATCTCCCCCTATAATGTCTACAAAATGCATGGCATACATGGCATGAATGATACTTTCTCACACCAGCTCCACTTCATTGACTGTGGAGGTGAGAAACTTGCAACATGATATCATGCTGTGACATTAGCAGTGAAGGCAAGAAGAGGAGAGATGTGTCATGAACACATCTGCCCCAAGTAGAGAGGCACAGCATGAGTTAAGAAGCAGCCAGCAGCAGGGAAGCTTGCATTACCCTCAGACAGTGGGGAGCAGTCAGCTGTCTGCTCCCCCTCCCCCTCCTCCTGACAATGAAAGAAATGCAGATAAGATGCTAGCAGAGAGTGGGATGGAGAGAAGCCAACTCGCTCAAGAAGCACTGGCAGGATCAGAAATCAGGAGGGGGAATATTTCCTCACCGGAAGAGGAGGCAATTAATCCTATGAGCCCAAGGAGCAGACGTATGGGAAAGGTATTAGACAGGAAACAAAACCAGAAACGTAAGGGTTATAGGTTCAGGATATTCTGCAGAAGCAGGAAGAGCTCCTCAGAAGGGTCAACTGAATTGTAAGTTACAGAAGCTCCGATAGAGCTTCCAAGGCTGGTTGTTTGTTTCGGAATAAATCTTCAAGCTAATGACGATTTGCGTGCTGTGTTATCAAGATGGCAGCCTGGGCTCCTGGCAAGATGTGATGTCTACCATCATCACATGTCATAATGTCTAGTTCTGACTGGACTAACACATCTTGAGAAAGGCTATGTTCTAACCACATTCCAATTGATAGATTTTGGCTCGAGATTTGTAAGATCTGTCTATTCCTTTGTGAACCTGCATGCATATCATGGCCAACTTCTGATGCCCTATACCAGATCCCCCTGCTGCTGTCTCCAGAAACAAGAAGTTGATTCCAGAGCGCATTCCATACATGGAGAGCTGCTGCAGAAAAGGCCCATTCTCATGTTGCCACCCTCCAAACCATTCATGGAGGAGACACATGGAGAATGGCCTCAGAGGATGATCTCAGGGTCTTGGTAGGTTCATATGAGGAGAGGCAGTCCTTGAAGTATTGCAGTCCTAATACTTAATGGGTCAAAACCGGCACTTTGAATTGGGCCTGGAAACTAATTGGCAGTTAGTGCAGTCTGACCAAGATCGGTGTAATATGCTCAAACCTTCTTGCCCCCGTGAGAACCTTGCTGCTAAATTCTGCACAAGGTCAAGTTTCCGAACTGTCTTCAAAGACAGCTTTATGTATAACACATTGCAATATTTTATGGCATTTTGTTATTGCTTTGCTTTGGTTATATTGCTTTTATTTATTTTTATTTTGTGTAAACCGTTCTGAGAGCTTTGGCTGAAGAGCACCTGCAAAATACTGCAAGCAAGCAAATAGTTGATACTCAACTTCTCACACATGCATAGCCACTCCATCTTGCTTTATGCATTCGCACACAACATAGACATGTGTTAGTAGACAGATATGGTGCATTTAGCATATCCAGTGCAACACAGGCAATTAGGGTGGTGATGGATGTTTTCAGGGCTCCACTAGCCCGATGCCATGCACATTGAACTTGATTAGCATTGTGTCCACTGTTTGCATTGTCAGCTCACATATGCCTGTCGTCTTGTACAGCTTCCTCAAGCCGGCGTTCCAAAGTGATGCACATGTCACATCAAAGCAAGCAATGTCAACTTGCATTGCGTTACATTCTATGACATGCTGTGATCTTATGTAACTGAACACAGCACATGCTGTCATTTTGCACGACAGGATTAAAGAGCAGGGAAATTATCTTAAAATAGACCATAACACATTATACAAAGCTATCTCTATCTTCTCCTACCTTCCAAGATTGCAATTATCCATTAGGCGGCACAGGCACACAGGAAACTTGACTGAGAATGGGACTGCCCTGGGTAGACTAGTTTGAAGTTACTTGGTCCTTTGTCCATCTCCAAGTCCACAGCATCTAAATGGCATCACGCTGAAATACACTAATATATAACCACTTCCAGACCACAGCAATAAAAATAATAAAACAGCAGAATGTCCAAAACCTATATCAGCTTTATTTTTTTATTTTTTTAATGTGGGTTTTTAAAAGTCTTTTAAAAGTGGAACCTGGTTTATCAGGGCAAATGGGTCACTGCCCCACCAATCTTAGTCTACCCTCAGCCTCAAAATCACAGTCATGAGGCACCATCATGTTCTACCTTGGGTTGACAGGCTGTGGGGAATGAGAAGGAGGGTGAAGAGGAGTATGGGATGTGGGGGCTCATGCAGCAGAGCAGAAGTAAGATGAGGGAGTCTTTCTCTGAATCTGGCAGCTCTGGCTAGAGAGGCCATTCACATAAGACATGGGGATCTCGTGAGTAAGCTCAACACACCTTGCCTTTAAATGTTTGGTGGGTGGGCATAGGAACCCATTGGGACAACTCAATAGCTCCCATGTGGTCTGGGAACCTCTTGCCCTAGTTTTGAACTCAGGACCTCCTGCTCCTAGCTCTGCTAGTCCTGGCATTCAAATGCTTAGTCAGAACCTTGGAGCTGGTATAACTCCGAGTCTGTTGGTGAGTCTGAGCCGTTATGCTGCCTCAACAAAAATCTCTTTCCTCTGTTTAAGAGTCTCTACCATTGTGTTTTGGGTGCGTCAGGACATAGCTCAAGCTCCTGAATTGGCCCTGGATATGCACCAGCAACACAGCTTCCAGTCCATTGATTCCTGGCCAGCAGAAAAATTATTTTACTGGTCTTGATAGTCATATTCAACCTTTAAGTTTCAGGAACAGCATGACTTTGAATACTGATAGCAGAATAGGGCTGTTGTCTTTGTTGAAGTAAAAACGCAACTAAGAAGCTCAAATCATAAAAATTTCTTTGGAAATTAAAACAAAGTCCAGACTTTAACATTCAAAAACTTTACTTGCAGAAACTGATAGTTATACAGCAGATGAATTAAAACATAACATTTACAGTCACATGTTTTTTCCAGTCATGGGCTTACAGTTTCTTTTTCTAACTTCCCAACAACCAGATTTTCCTCTCTTTCCAGAGCTCAGCACTCAGCCTTCCATATCTCAATTAGGCCATGCCTTGCGGCACCTGTAAGAGAGTTCCATTTTTACCTTCTCTTGCAGTTTTTCTTTCAAGCAGAGAAGAAACCCTCCAACACTCTATTCAACTTAGCAGTGTTCACAGTGGATTAAAACACAGTCATCTTGCTTCACATAAAATGGAGTCTCTCCTTCGCTAGATACTTCCCATGTGACCAAATTTAGCCAATCGCATGAGAACTACTAGAGCACTCTCTAGAATTCAGTTACCGCCCAATCAAATTTGCATACAAGTATTTACAATTTCAGTGAATTAAATTACTATACTTAGCAGTCTTCACATCCAGCTTGCGGACTTCCCAGCTCAATCTGATGGGCTACTATTAGTAACGGGAAGCTAGACTAGCAAGGCCTTTCATTTGATCCAACAGGGTTATTCTTACATTTTCTTGGCCTGAAGGTAAGTTGTGTGGAAGACTTCACCTAATAAATTTCTACATGCCTGGATATTGTTAATGAAGCAGGGCCATATTAAAAAAATCAAATTCCAGTTATCCTATCCAAGACCTGCTATCTGTCAGCTGAGTGCAAAGAGTTCTAAAATACAAGAGTCTTATTTGGCAACTGAGCTTAATTCAGTTAAGTGATGATTTCACCTTGCACAGTTTAAGGTTTTAACTATGATTGATATAGAACCTTCTAAAACATAAGTAATTATGGATGCCTGGCAGAAGGGGGGGCATTTGAACTTCTTCACTAGCTTTGTGAAAGGCAGCTATAAATCCTTCAGTATTTAATTGCTGCAGTTTATATGCCAGCACCTTTTCTGCCCCTGTCTTCTCTGTCACATCTTCCTTTACTTTTTACTCTGCCAAAGATTTACTTTTCCCAATAATTAAATTAAATTAGATAAATTAAAGCCTAACTGAAGCTAATTTTGCATAATATCCCAAACCATTTGTGTAAGACTTCTAAAAAAGAAATCTTCCAGCTATTTCTCTAGGCAGTAGGTTAGCTAATTATCTACCTCTCCAAGCAGCCTTTGAGCTATCACGGATCATATGTTTAGAAGGGGAGAAAATTCATTTGATTGCAAAATGAATGTCCATTACCATCCTGATGTATCATAAACATTCTGCTTTCCTCCCACCGGGAATAAACAATTCTTCCTCTCTGGGATATGTTTGATCACATAACATAATAAGCAGATTACATATTATCATTATCCTCTGAATATCATCAAGTCGGCAATTTATTCCTGAAACTTGTGGGAGATGCAAATTTGGCTGAAGTTTAGAACTCCAAAACTTTGAAGGTGAACCCCGACTGCTCATGGCCTCCAAATACTTGCTGCTATTTCAGAGTGCGCCTGTCCATCCAGCACATTAATTCACCATGCCAGAGGCGGATTTAGGGGATCATGGCCGATTCGTTTACATTGGATGCAGAGTCTTGGGGCCACCGCTGAGGGCACTATGGTTTAGAATGGAGCAAGACAGGAGGAGGAGTGCCTAATTTTTTCATCGCACAGGATGCTGCTGAAATTTGAGACACCAAGATCCGCCAAAGACCAAATCATATTTCCAAGTTTTATCCTTTTCATTGAGTTCCTCAGAAGTGAACTGTACAATCCTATGGCTGGGAATTCAGAGGGCTTGCTCTCAGTCCTCAATCCACCATATGGCAGCTCCATATTGTACAAATCATCCCAAACTGGGGAGGGAGGGGGGGATGAAAATGGAAAGCACATGATGGGAGGAGCAATTGTCTTCTTATCTCATTCCCACCCCCCAAAGTCTATGAACTGATAATTACTTCCACCAGGTCCTGCTCTGTAGAATGTTTGTGGGCAACTCCATGGAACTGGGGAGGGGGCTTAGCTCTAATAAAGGTGTGCTCCTCACTCAGACCCTGTCTGTGACCCCATTTTCAAGAATCCATGGGCAGCTCTTTCAGTGGAGAGCCACCACAGGAACACAAAGTCACAGGAGTGTCTGGTCAGTAATCAAAGAAGGAGTTAATGCTTTATGGGCAAAAACAAAATCTTTACAGACTTAGTAGAGTGTCTGGCCTAATGAGAGGAGCAGCTCATTCCCGGTGGTCTTCCTCCATGAAAATCAGTTGCCCAGACTGAAAGTCCCTGCCTCCTCACAGCTGTCCCCTCTTTTCCAGGGCTTTCCCCAAGCAATCAGAGACTGCGCCTGAATGCTGCCCACCTCTCCACCACTCTTTGAATGCCTCTTCTGGTACTGGGAGACCAGGGGGAGGGGAGCTTGTTGCAGGAGGGGAAGACACCTGTGATTCTTCACCAGCCTGAATCATCTCTGCCTCTTGGCCTCCCTACGTCCTTACCAAAGTATGGTGAATGTGACCTATAAGGGTATACTAAGAAAGGATTAGAAGGCTGATCGCAGAAGAATTGATGCTTTTGAATTATGGTGCTGGAGGAGACTCTTGAGAGTCCCATGGACTGCAAGAAGATCAAACCCATCCATTCTTAAGGAAATCAGCCCTGGGTGCTCACTGGAAGGACAGATCCTGAAGCTGAGGCTCCAATACTTTGGCCACCTCATGAGAAGAGAAGACTCCCTGGAAAAGACCCTGATGTTGGGAAAGATGGAGGGCACAAGAAAAAGGGGATGGCAGAGGACAAGATGGTTGGATAGTGTTCTCAAAGCTACTAGCATGAGTTTGACCAACCTGCGGAAGGCAGTGAAAGACAGGAGTGACTGGCGTGCTCTGGTCCATGAGGTCACGAAGAGTCGGACACGACTAAACGACTAAACAACAACAAAGAAAGGATTGGCTACAGCTCCGTCAAGTGTCTGCTCAGTGGCCAACTCAGATTTGTCACCATATAATTTGTAAAAGTGCCCTGGGTAGAACTTATTTGTAATGGAAGATAGCAGAAGGGTGGACTAGTCATTTATACTACCATAAAGTCCCATTAGCAGTTTATCTTTCTCTTCTAGCAGGGCTTGAAAAGTTAAACTGTCCATAAGGTATTTTTGCCACATTAATTTCCCTTGAGGATGTCTTACAGTGTCTCCAGTAAATCACAGCCATGACTGACTATATCTGTGGGTGCATCATCGGTCCAGATGAATTAGACAAACCACCAAAGATGAACTCCAAGAATGCAGCTAACATGTCATGTTACCCTCTCCAAAGCTGATGTTCAGAACAACTAATCATGTCTAAAGTGCAGACCTTATCAAGGCAATTACTTTTAAATCCAGCTCAATAATCATGTTTTTAGTACCAGAAACATACAAGTGTGTGTGAATGTTTCAATTCTGATGGACGCAGCATCATAAAAAAGCAAAAATGTGTCCCTGATGGTAAGGGATGAACTTCTTTGTTCATTAATGAATGATATTTTCCCTGTCTTAGGGTTTATTTTTCATTTCAGCAACTGGGAGAATTATCTGCACTGTATATGGACTCATATCAACCTGTTTAACTGAGATAAAAGACACTTATCATCTTCCATTTTTTATATAAAAAAGACAACCCTCATTTCAATTTTTATTTTTATTTTTATTTTTATTTTGATACTGTCGCTGCTCCATTACTTGAATAGAGGGTATGTCTTTTCCAGATAGCTCTCAAATACTTCCTAATTTCACTTGGCCTGGGGAATTTTTTCAGTAAAAAATATAAAAACCCCCAATTAATTCCATTTTGAAGTCTCAGAGGCAATGCTTGACAACATTCCATTTCTTTCCATGAGAGCTAATAAACTAAAAAAAAAAAAATATTACATCTGTAAAATGAAATAATTCAAGCTTCAGGATCAAAGAAAAATAACATGGGGGGAGGGGGAATCATCAGTAAAACAATGAAATCCAAAGGAAAAACTCTAAGACAAAGGATGGAAGCAGGAGGGAGTTTAGGAGGATGCAAGTACCATTATACACCTGTGTCTTGACACAGGCATAATGAAAACAATATGCTGAATTAGAGCTTTGAGTGACAGAAGAAAATTGGAATATGAGAGTGAATGGAAGACCTCGGAGTATAGAAAATTTTTAGAATACTGGATTGGAACAAGGAAATTGTCAGGCAGAAAACTATTTAGAAAGCGTATAATAAAGATAGCAATTAAACCAATCATACTCATAAAACATCTTGTTTTTTGGGGGAAATTACAATTCATTTTCATTCCACTAAATCTGTCCTTCATTTGCAATGCATATGCCGTCCGTGTCACACTCATTTATAAAATATTTTTAAAAGAAATATATATATATCTTCTCTGAAGAGAGTGTGTTTAAATCATAGATCAAGATGCAAAGTTTTTTTAAAAAAAAAACAAAACAAAACAAAATTGCCTTGATTATTTCTCCTCAAAATCTGCCCCCTGCAGATTCTGAGACTTAATGCACAAACGTATGAATATCTACTTAAAAGTAAGTTCCATTTAACCTAAACATCAAGCAACATGTGACATTTGCCAACTGGGTTAGACACCTGTCAGTACCTGAGAGGCCACAGCACTTGCTATCCAAAGTTGGGGGCATTGGGTATTGAAATTTGAACACTTTTGACATTTGATGGATACTAGTATATTAGTTGAAAACAGTTTATTGAATACATATATGCCAGATCTTTCTTTGAGAGACCTTAGGTTGTCTACATGGCTCTTCTCCCATGCTCACCCTCCATTTTATCCTCCTAATAACTCAGGTGAGTTTCATGCCCGAGTGGGGAACTGAACTCCTCTCTCTCCAACACTTTAACCAAAAGAAGGGCCCTAATGGATCATACCAAAAGCCTACCAACTTCAGCATCCTGTTCCCACAGTGGCCATTAGATTGGAGAAGATGCTAGAATTCTCCTCCCTGGTTTTCTCCTTGCTAATTTTTCATGCACAGGAAAGATAGGGAAGGACTCTCTCTCTCTCTCTCTCTCTCTCTCTCTCTCTCTCATGCACACACACACACACACACACTTGGAATCTATAGTACAGTACCAGTAGATCTCTACTTCATAATTTTGACAGCATAGTTCCTTCAGTGACAATCCTGCTTAATTCTCTAATCCAGTGCTGGTCTCCATAGTGGTGCTGATAGAGGATTTTAGTGTCTGCATTTGATGGCCTCAATTGCAGCCACAGCCTTTTAATGGGAATATGTCTTTCTTCACTTCACTTCAAAATGTAAGAAGATGGCCCTGCTGTGATTGTGGGTCTTTCTGCTCATTCTGCTGAATGAGACCTTGGACATCTGTCTTGAAGTCCTGCCTTGAGTGCACACCATTGGGTTTCTACAACATCATCAAAGGCTAGCCAAACCTTCATGGCAATATCTGTTTCCATGACCCAAAGCAATCCACATTCCATGGCCGTCCATACTAACAGGACATATTTCTTACACCATTGACTGCATGGCCATCCTTTATACAAATGTGAGCATTGGGTTTTGTTTTGTTTTTTCAAAGCCTCACTTCTGCCTGCTGTTATCCCTCAACCTTTCAATGATGAGCTCTTCTGAAGCAGAGGCTTTGCTAAGGAGCGCTCTTGAGTGCTGCATAAACAAAACAATTGAAAGAAGCATAGGGCCTTTCAGGGCAACAAATGAAAGAAGACAAGCTGCTTTGCAGATTTGCCGTGCTTTCTTTGGGTTACAATTATTATCCTATCTGCAATGAATACTGTTATTTTGTGCATGTTAAAATTTGTATCATGACAAACATGATTCCAAAGAGCCCTCTGGCCAACTAACAGCATACTATTAGAATCCTACAGAAACAATATTGAAACCATGCCCACTTAAAATACAAAAAAAAAATGCAATTTTTCATGTAATTATAAAGTAGCAGCTGCAGAGCCAAGTAGTTTTCTTTTGCCCCAAAAAACACTTCTGGCTGATTCAAGAAAAAAATGGAAATTAAGGAAATCAGCCCTGAGTGCTCACTGGAAGGACAGATCGTGAAGCTGAGGCTCCAATACTTTGGCCACCTCATGAGAAGAGAAGACTCCCTGGAAAAGACCCTGATGTTGGGAAAGATGGAGGGGACAAGGAGAAGGGGACAACAGAGGACAAGATGGTTGGACAGTGTTCTCGAAGCTGCCAGCATGAGTTTGACCAACCTGCGGGAGGTAGTGGAAGACAGGAGTGCCTGGCGTGCTCTGGTCCATGGGGTCACAAAGAGTCGGACACGACTAAACAACAACAACGTCATCTTGTTAATCAACAAAGTCTCACACTCCATCCCGACCCCAAATGTCCTGGTGGGCTTCCTTAGGTAGGGATTTCTACCATGAGAAAGTCAACACAAAAAGGCCATGCTTTATATCATTGTCAGTCTTGCTTCTTATAAAATATGAGAGGCACAATCCTCTCAGATTACTTCAGGTAGGAAGCAGGTAGGAAATCTGTGCACCTCCAAACTTCGTTGGATTCCTACTGCCATCAGTACCAGCCAACATGAGTGATTATGGACAATGAGAGCTGTGGCCCAAAATCTGGAGGGCCACCGGTTCCCCACGCTTAGCATACAGGAAGGCTTATCTAGGAGAAACCATTTTCTAAGATAAATTGGAGGAAAGTAGGGCTTAAAATGTTGAAACCAATGCTCAGAAACAAGCTGGGGGGTGACCCATAAGCTACTTACCAGCTGATTTCTTTGGAAATAAATAAGGTAAGGCACAATTGTGCCAGCTTATGATTTATGAATCAGAGTCTTAGCTCTCCTTAAGTTATTGGAAAACTGAAATGCATTTCATAGAAACCAATATTATCATGCATTTTTGTTGTCTTTTTTTTTTAAAAAAAAGAAGTTTGTGCTTTTTAACTTTGGGAGGTGGTATAAAGGAGATGAAGACATTTCTTATATCATCTTCTGTGTGAATCAATACCATTAGTTGGAGCTAAAGAAATCTAACAGGCACTATGGAAAGACCAGCTGCATTTATAAATCAATATGTTACCTCTGACATTTGCAAACATCAAAGAACTATTTTAAAACTCTTTTAATATCATAGTGTGAGGATGGTCTGTCCTCTGTAAGGTCTCCTTACCCCTCCTGAAAACATGTACAGTTTAACAGAGTATTTTGGTTATCATTCAAGAAATAAAGAGAGAAATTAAGACTGTCCCTTTTAATTTCTTAGCACATATACTGTTGCTATTGAAATTATTGACCTACCTCTCTCTAGTGCCAGTTCTTTCTTTCCTACAGTGATGCAAAATGCTTCTGTTTTACATGAGCAAAGTTGATTTAGTATAGCAAGTGCTTGAAAGACACATACAGTGGTACCTCGGGTTACAAACACCTGGGGTTACAAACACTTGGGGTTACAGACTCGGCTAACCTGGAAATAGTACCTCTGGTTAAGAACTTTACCTCAGGATGAGAACAGAAATCATGTGCCGGTGGCACAGCGGCAGTGGAAGGCTCCGTTAGCTAAAGTGGTACCTCAGGTTAAGAACGGTTTCAGGTTAAGAACAGACCTCTGGAACGAATTAAGTTCTTAACCCAAGATACCACTGTATAGGTTTAGCATAATACTGGAGAAAGGATAGACTGGTGCATATATTTCAGCACCATAGCAGTGGACAGCTCAACTGCAGAGAAAGGTTGGGTTGGGAAGACACTTATTTCGCCAGAAAACTGGAAAACTATCTAATGGGAATGGAGAATAAAGTATTTTCTCCCCACTTGTAAAAATCTAGGATGGTGGTAATTGTAATATAATTATAAATTTATTGATTCCAGAATCATCAATAGGTTTTAAAACCCCACTGTTGTGGTGTTTTTTTTTAAGTGACGCTTGAAAGACATGTGGTGGTCTAGGTTGTGTTTATCATTTCACCTATGTACTGGATATGTATTATTTCAATGTGTTGTCATTTCACCTGGATATGATATCCCATTTTTTGGCGCTCAGTGATATGAATTGTATTGTAGGACCTGCAGGTGATGTTCTGTTTTGATGTGGATTGCTTTGCTTCTCCTGATAAATGTTGGTTGTTTAAAAGTTGTTTTTATATATGCAATTGTTTTAACTATGTATGTATATATGTAACTGGTTTTGTTTGTTTGTGTGTGTGTGTGTGTGTGTGTGTGTGTGTGTAGCCTCATTGGAAGTGATTCATAAACAAAATAAATATTACTAATAATGAATGTACAATAAGTATAATAATAATAAGTATCACTCATAATCCTTTACCTTAGGAAGTGGGGCATAAAAGCTTCATTGGTCTCCATACTTTATCTCCTTTCTACATGGTTTCTAATACATTCTTCTCAAGGCCATCCCTCTACAGAGCATCCTGCCTCCCACCACCAAGAAAAGAACTTGAAACAAGGCACTTTCACATCAAATACTTCATGAAGTGCCACACATTCCCAGTGGGTGAAGCATGGGGAGAGAAAAAACCCACTTTATCTGCTGTGCTAAAAAACACCTCTGTTATGAAGTTGAGTAATACAAGCAGTGGTGGTGCGTGTTGAATGGGAGCATGATTGGAAAGGTTCTATGAAGAAAGGCAGATTGATTTGATCCTTGTTCTCCAGGCATTGGATTTCCCCTCAACACAATGTGCACTCTGGGTAACTGACAGAATCAGACTGCCAACTTCAAGGAGTTCAATAAATTTCAAGTTGCTTTGGTGTCAAAGGGTTGAATCCAGACGAGCTATGCTGATGCAAAATTGGGATGCTCAAAGTATATTTGGGGCCTCTGGAAATGTCTAAATTGATTTCATAAAAAAAGAAGAGGGGATGACCCCTTCTGAAAATGGGATACTCAGGGAATTCCATTTGGCACCACATGCTGAAACACGCTGCACTGTTCACTATGTCAACAATCTCTTTTTTGAGTGCTAATTACTTTAGTCTCTATGTTTAGGGATATTATTCTTTGCATGCTGACATCGTCAGACATCGATAATCTTCTGGACATAATTTTTTGTTATTTGTTCTGGAGGAGAAAAAGAGGAGGAAGAGGGGGAAGAAGACAAGGAGAAGCAGAAAGAAATTTCAAACAGGAATCTGCTGCTTTCTGACTCTCTCTCTTTGCATATGAATAGGGCCTTTTAAGATGGGCTTAATTTGAAGCAGACGGGATGCAGGTGGCACTGTGGGTTAAACCACAGAGCCTAGGACTTGCAGATCAGAAGGTTGGCGGTTCGAATCCCCATGACGGGGTGTGCTCCCGTTGCTCGGTCCCAGGTCCTTCCAACCTAACAGTTCGAAAGCACATCAAAGTGCAAGTAGATAAATAGGTACCACTCTGGCGGGAAGGTAAACGGCGTTTCTGTGCGCTGCTCTGGTTCGCCACATGACGAGGAAGCTGTACGCCAGCTCCCTCGGCCAATAAAGCAAGATGAGCGCCGCAACCCCAGAGTCGGCCACGACTGGACCTAATGGTCAGGGGTCCCTTTACCTTTACCTTTAATTTGAAGCAGGGCTTAATCCTCCATTTCAGTGCCAGGCTCAGGCTTAGAGCATTGTGGGAAGCAATCATAAAATCCCCCACAAGCATGTGCAGAATGACGTTATTACTTCACCGAATACCTACATTTTACCCCTTCCTTTGCATCTGGGGTTGAATGGTGGGATTTTAGGACAAGTTTCTGCCTTCCAGACAGGACTGGACCCCAGCCTATGTCATGGATTCCATTGTAGAAAATGCAGCGGCTTTCTGATTGTGGAAGTGTTTGTCATCTTGGATCAAAGCCATCATCTGATGGACTTATCAGATGAAGAAAGAGTTTTCTGTAAGCTGATATTGACTGGCTACCCTTTGAGATGTTGCCGAACAACTTGGCTTTTGTGTCCTTGGTGTGTTACCTACTACATTCCAATCCTTAATAGAGTTACTTTGAAATGAGTTCTATTAATTTTAGTGGAAAGTACTTCAGAATATTTCACCCAGTTATATTCTGTTGTATTGAGGCTGCAAGTTTCCATTTTACGCTAATGGCTGGCTAATTTCTTAAATATATTGTTACTATTACCACTACTCTCTTATTTACTTTATTGTCCCTGGTAAATCTAGCATTGGAACATGATGTTTCTCTTTTATGCATAACTGAGGGAGGGGCGGGCAGGGAATGAGCTTCTGCAGAACAAAAAGAAATCCAAAATGAACATTGAAAACACCTTTACGTGTTTTTACTACACACATTTAATTTAGTAGTATCCCCACTTAATACAATGGGACTATTTTCAGAGTAAGCATGCATAGAATTGCATTGTACCTGCGATAGTGTCTCAGCAATTTCCTCTGCTTCAGTCCAGTGGAGATTAACAATACTTTTTTCACCATCTCCTTAGTGCCACCAGGCCCGATCAATGCCCCTCCATCTTATTAAACTGACATTTATAATTATACATCCAAGTTATTTGCAAATATGCCCATTCCCTGATTACACAGTTTGCATGCAATGTTCTCACACAGAGTCACACAAAATATCACGCAGACCATAGCATAATGCTTGGCGGTGATGCAAACAAGCTGTTGGAACTGCTGCTTTGGGCTTAGAGCTGCCACACAGTGTGGGCTGGTCCAAAGTAGCACTCCCTGTGGTTCTTCGCAGCCCTGCAGCGGTAACAGAAACAGCCCAGTGCCAGAACCTCATTGCTAATGTGATTGCCATCTGTCTGAACAATAGGCAATCTCCAATAACTGAAAGACAGGCACAACAGTGTATTTTATCCTGGAAATGGCTGTCCTAGTTGCCTCCGACAAACAGTCGCTTCATTCTAAGGAAAGAATCACAATCACACAACTATTTCCACCTGCCCAAGAAGGCTTTGGGGTCACATTTTCTTTTTTAAAAATGTCTTTTGGGCATCTGCAGGGGTTCATGTCATCTGTCTGCCAAGGTGCCCTATTGACCTCTAAAATATGGATAATGTGAATGTTTTGATTGTGGGCCTTCCTGAATTCAGACTTATTCAGAAATGAGACCAAACTGTCAAATCATTTCTCAGCCATGAAAATGCTACTTGCAAGTTTAAGGGTAGCAAGAAGACGGTTGGTAAACGTCCTGTTTTTTCCAGTGTAAAATTAATGTATAATTTTAAAATAGTATGTGGGTTAATACTGTTTGTAGATGACAATTTTATTTTCCAGGATATTGAAAACCCTTCCATTGTTTTAAATGTTCTTAATATTGTTTGTGATGCTGTAACCTGTCCTGGGACCTTATGGTGAAGTATGGGTAATATATAAACAATATATATATTGTTCTCCCTTTTCGGGTTCACAATCACAACACACCTATGTAGCTTTCGTAGCAGTGTTGCACTTTTGGAATTAGAATTTTATTTTGCTCTAATTCTGCTTTTTGAAGTCCAAATTTAATCCCACTGGGAGTTTTTTTATGTGCTTCTTTATACAGTCATACCTTGAGTTGAGTTTGCTTCATGTTGCATTTTTTCTGGTTACGAACGCGGCAAACCCAGAAGTGTTTACTTCCAGTTTGCCGCTTCATGCATGTGCAGGAGCGATCTGCGCGCTTTGCGCATACACAGGAACACTCTATTGTGGCACACACACATGCAGAAGCGGCGCTCTACTTACAGACTTTTTGGGGTGCGAACGGCACCCTGGAACAGATCGCGTCCGTAAGTAGAGGTACCACTGAATAGGTCACTATAGGCGTTGACTGTATAGGTAAAGGAAGGAGTAAAGGTAGAGAACTTTGGTGAACATCTTGTGGAACCATTTGGATGTTGAACAAGGTCTTCTCGATTTCCCAAGGGCCTCCCTTGTGGTATAGCCACCTCCCCAGCCCATAGGGTAAATGCCCCAGGAGATGAGGGCTCAACCAAATCTCTCACCACATCATGAAAGTATTGGCTCAGAGCAGCTGAGATTAATCCAGGTGGGTGGTCATCAGATCGGAGCTGGGCTTCAGTGGGTGGGGGTGGCAGATTGTTGACCATAATAATAATAATAATAATAATAATTTATTATTTGTACCCCGCCCATCTGGCTGGGTTTCCCCAGCCACTCTGGGCGGCTTCCAACAGAGATGAAAAATACACTAAAATATCACATATTAAAAAGACCATCATTTCCTCCGCAATATATTATAAAGTAGAATTCCATACTGTCAATTTTCAGTCTATTTTTTTTCTATTGTAGATCAGTGGTAGGCCTTAGTTTATGCATTATCTTGTGCTGTCTCATAATTCTAAGTCTGCATGAAAAGAGCTTCTACAGAAGGTGATGCTGTCAACAACAGCGCTCCATTTTATGTGTGTGCAGCCATCCAAAAGGATGCTACCCAGAATGGAAGCTGCACATCAGAATAGCAACAAAGCTCTGTGATGAACTGAGGTCAGTTTTAGTGTCAGTGTATTGCAGACCTATACAAAGAGCCAAGAAGCAACACACTCTGCCTTTGAATTTCTCACCAGTTAAAAGTGCAGGGCAAAACTTCAGGAAAAAATCTAAGTTTAACCAAACAGAAACTACTCAAATAATGTCTAGCAAACAATTAATCAGATCTTCTTATAGTGAGGGGCAATTCTGGCATTTTGAGGTCTAGACACTATTCAGGGGGAAGCAGTACAAATCCAGTTGAAGTAAAATGTCGAGCCATGTACAATAACCCTGGTAGTTCCCCATTCATTTTCTCCTCAAATAAAATGAGAATTTGTAAGAATAGAACATTGGGGATTATAACCATAGCAACATCCCTAATAATGGTGGTGTTCCTTTGATTATAATATATAGTGTTCCATTCTGAACTGAATGTTGTACTCACATATTAACAGTCATTAATGAAGCAGTATGTGAATTTGAAAACACTGAATGGAGATTAATACATTTTACCAAACTTGGATGATATTCTATTCAAGCTGATCCTATATTCTGTTACTTTAGATGTTTTGAAATTTCCACAGGATATGGAAACTTCTAAATGAACTCACCACCATTTCTCATGCCAAAGGGAAACTATTGATAACTTACCTATTGGAATTGTGTTAGCTCCAGACAACTTCTAAGGGAGATTGGAAAAATACCACTGCTTCTCTGTGGGCTATGAACAACATAGCAATTCCAGAATGATTTGCCAAGAACTGTTTGAAGGTTATTTATCCACAGGATGTTTCAGATAGTAAAATGAGCCCTATATTAATCATTAAACCACTAAAGCCTAATCCATGCCTCTTTTCAGAAGTAAGTTTCACTAATTTGAATGGGCCTTACTCCCAGGTAGGTGTGAAGGCTTAATATAGATTATTAAGAAGATGTTTGTGAAAGCCTACATTGACATCCCCAGGTAGGAGACCCAGACTCTGAGCTTTCATTTTTAAAAATAAATCTCCAGCTGACTCTGCCCTATGGAGATCTGTTTTCAACACTCCTTCTGCATGTGTGCATGGGTGTTGTACATGAGACAGGTTGTGGAGGCACAAACATTTGCAGGAAGCCTTTCTGAAACTTTGCAATACCTTCCATTGGTAAGATAAGATCTCACATTCCATTCTAAGGTTAATAACCATTTATATTGTCACTTTGCCACTCAGCTGAGTCAGGAGACAATTCCCTCCCGCCCCAACCTCAGCAGACAGAAACTACTCATCTAACTTCTGCCGGAAAATAGACACTGAGTACTGATTACAGTAGTGTCAGATGTGTGAACCTGCCTGGAAGGCCCAGGTCAATAATGATCTCTCAGGTTTTTCTCCCTTAGTGCCTCAGAAACCCCTGACAGCAGACTCTTCTGTTCTATGACCTGCTGGGTGCTAATAGTGCCATTTTGAAAGCATGTGGCTAATGCAATAGAAAACCTGAGGAGGGAATGAGTTTTCGGCAGTCTCCTTCGGTTGTATTTTTGTTTAGCTGTGGGATTTGTTTGTGTTTTCTATTTTTTTGCACCTTTGAGCTTTAGTTCTCATTTTGCTGCAGTTTGTCCTTCGCTTGCATTTGGTCTTTGATCTTGCCACAGTCTTGCACTTTCCAGCACAACTGCTGTTTTGCTCTAACAACCCATTCCATTTTGTGCAATGTTTGTTTACCTTTATCCCTAAAGGCACTGACTTGGGAAACTTGGCAAAGAACTTAAAAGAAGAAGAAGAAGTTTTGTGGAACTATAGACATCAGTCTGTCTAGAAAATGATGGGGATCTCTTCCCCCTAATCCACTACGCTTCTGGGATGAGGTTACTGCACTCCCCACCAGAGGCATTTTCATTTATTCTTACTGCACGTGTTCTATGGTTTAGTCCTGTCAGGGGTTGCTTGGTGAGTGCTAGAAGAGATAAGAGTCTGGGAATCCAGCCATATTTACAAGATTTATTGGTTTCTTTCTGCTATTTACACGGAGCTCTGAGAGTACATCTGCATCATGGAGTGTCAGTTGCAGAGACTGCCGATCTTTTCTCTTTCTTCCAGCATAACCACTTCCGGAACCCTCCCCCTTTCCTTCCTCTGTTACGAGAATGGCTGGGCCCCAGAAGCTGCTCCCCCCTCTCTGATTCATTGCTTCCTGACAACCCTTCGTCACCCTCCTCCTCCGAGGAAGTACAACTGCTAACTATCAGAGGCTTATCTCTATAGGTCCCCATTCTCTCCCCCTTCTCTGCCTCCAACTCCCTGACAAGTCCTGACAATGAACACAAATACTGTGGTTAATCCCTGGTGAGCCTTGGCACTAATGAAATCCTGGCTGGGGCACTGGCCCACTAATCTCAGCCACCGAAACCATCACCTGCCTGCATTCTTACTTACATTCAGTCCAGGGGATGGTTGTGTTGGCTCCTTCAACGTAGTCTCAGTGTTGCTTTTGTAAAACGCAGCAAGGAGGATTGGGAGGGAGGGATAGAATTAGTTGGCTCCACCTGTCATAGGCTCTGTCTCCATCTATAGTTGGTCATCTGACCTTCTACCCTACCACCTGCTCTGGGCTCCAGCCAGCTGTTGGATGAAGCCAGGCTCTTTCTCATCTCTGTTCAGTTGATGAAGATGGTGGAATATTGGTGTCACATAATCCCAAGGCTTCAGCTGAGTACACTGCTGACGTCAGTCAATGTAGCTTTGCAGCATTAAGATCCAGTGAAAAGAATATTACTTTTAGGTTATAGTTAAGTTGCTGCATCATCGTTTCAAGGACACATTGAACGAGCTAGGCTGAAAGACAAGCAAAAAACAAACAATCCACACCACTCTGGTTTATTTGATTTTTTTTAGTCTTGGTTCCCTCCCCGCTTCAGTCCTCCAGGGAGATTTGTAACAAATAAATCATTGCTCGTGAAGTGCAGATGTGTTTCAGATTTCCCACCCCCCTTCTTCTGGCAAGGTGGTCAGCAAGACTGTCCCTACCAGCAAGCAGAGTCTGGAGATTGCTTCAGGTGGCAAGTGCTTGGGGGCAGTAGGAAACCCCCAACCCAAGCTGTCCCTCCTAAGCTACTCCTGGCCATTACTTTCTGCTCAAACTGTGTATGTCACACAGCCAGTCCTGCACCTCCTAAACTAGGCTGCTGCCATCAAGTTGGCTGAAAGATGCTATCCCATCACCATTGCAGGTGTAAGAGTCAACTGCAAGTCCAGAGGACTTCTATATGTAGAACGTGGGGTGCCATCTTGATCTTCTCCTCATACAAAATGTGTTGGGCTGGTCCTGGTGAGCAGATCAGGCCTGGATCATCAATTGCTCACATGGTCAAGGACCTGATTTGGAATTTCCATTGTTCTATTGAAGAATCCGTACAGGGATTAATACCAACCTTCCTCTTTCTTTTCTTTTTCAAAGAGGATGCAAAAGAACGTGCTTTATTCTGATCCTCAAAACTTATGATCCACCAAGCTGAACATATCAGCCACAGGTTCAACTGATGTCACATCTAGTCTGGGAAAGATATCCACCATCAGTCTGGGAAGAGGTGCTGTAGGTTAGTGTGTTCAGTTCCCAAACTCTCTTTTTAATAAAAAAACACACCCTATGAACCACTTGAAAATTGCTGAGAGTCTTGGTGGACCACTGAATGATTTCCATGTTTAGATGTTGACTGGAAGCTGTACGCCAGCTCCCTCAGCCAGTAAAGCGAGATGAGTGCCGCAACCCCAGAGTCGCCCGCAACTGGACCTAACGGTCATGGGTCCCTTTACCTTTTTAATACCCTTTTAAAAACCAACCCTGAATTGGTCACCCTGAGTCACTCTATTTGCATGCAGTCATTCTTTCTTCATTCTTGGCATTGACTCTCCATTCTGCTAGAGTGCTTTGTCAATGCCTTTTTCTTGCTTGGGACCTTGCTACCAGCTGCCACCTTGTTTTTCTGACAGAGCCTCCTCCTCTCCTTTTATTTGTTCCACTCACTTTCCAGGCAAAAGTGGAACAGTCACCACTCCCAGATATGTCACTACATGGAGTTGCCTGAATGAAGCTCACCAACACCTGGTGGTCCATGGACCATACTTTTGGAACCACAGGCCTGGACAACTCCAGGCCTTCTGTTCTGACCTCTGGAATTTTACTCAGGCCAAACCTCCTTCCCAGGCCAGAAACCTTTTCACCAGGCCACTCCCATTGCTGGACTCCCTCTGTGCCTTCCTCAAGTGCCTTGAACTGTGAGAATACTGCTTGCTTGCTTGCTTGCATGCCTGCCTGAATGGAAGATGGAGATATGCATGTGTAGGAACCTCTGGTTTTAGTGTGGCTGGAATGTAGCCTTTCCCATCTATTGTCATCTACTTGTTGCCTATGGGTCCGCCATCATTATGCCCATCCTACCAGGTTGCTCATGAGGTAATGTGGCTGTCAGTCTAAAATAGTAGTAGACAATACTGAGGTGGGTGGACCAGGGCTTTGATAAGGCAGTTTCCTATAGTTTTTAAGGTTTTTTAGCTATGCAGTTTCATATGTTTTCATTACATGTCAATTTGTTGCTTTTATTTATTAAATGTTTCTTCGTTTTTAATTCTTGCATGCCTTCTTTTAAGGAGTTAACCTAAAAAATGCCATATACGGTTGTTGGAGCGTAATAAAGATTATACATATATATATATATATATATATACACACACACACACACACACACACACACACACGATTAGAAACAATTTTTAACTGTGCAATATCACAAAAGTATCCATCTGCATTTTCCCCAAACTGAGCAAATTCCAGATTGCTGGTTTTGCATGATGTTCTGTCCCAAGTGCATGGGAGATGGCTTGACAAACATTTGCTGATGGATTTGTATTCCTGTGCTCCAGTAACATCACGGGGGAGGGGGAGCAACTGTTCCTCTTCCTACCTGAAGAGAATCAAAGAAGGCTGAGGCATGGCTTTAGCCTCGCAATCATATGGCAGGGGAGGAAAGGATGATAATGAAGGAAGTCCTTTAATCTAGTTAAGCACTTTCCTTTCCCAATGCAGGCAACAAACCGTCAACCTGCAGTGATGAAACAGCAGTTAGCCTTTTTCCAACTGCTCCCCTGGGAGAGAAATGAATTGGTGAAATCCTTGACAATTGGTTACCATTAGACCTCAGTCACCCAACGTATGCCCATTTTTTAAAAAGAAAAAAAGACAACAATCACTGATGCAGCCATCGCCAATCACCAAGGCCATTTCAGTAATCTGGGAGACATCCTGCGGTAGAATCCTGCCTGTTTTCCAGTCACTGCTACCGTTTCACTGCCACCTTCCCTCCCACTGACACGTCCGTGCTGTTCCCATTAAAACTGCCAGTATTTCCAGCACAGCACTATTCATTGTTGCCAAGTTAGGTCCTCCGTCGCGAAGTTAGCAACATTTCAGAGCTCCTAGCAACAGAAGCACCAAAACTAGTGACTTTTTCCCCTGCCTATTTTTGTAGCGTTTCCCTGCAAGAGAAGTCACAAAAACCTGCTTGACAGTAGTTTGCAATTATTCTTAGCCTCAGAAACTTTTCTACCATCTGGAGTTAGCTGCACTGCGGTGCATTCTACCCAGGCATCCCTACCACGCTCCTAACACCCCTTGCAATGGAATTTATTTAACGAGTGCAAACTACCCATTTCTTTACTATGAATACCAGTACCTAACTTGTACCTGTAGTTTTAGCAATATTTCCAATGCTGACAATGCTATGGGCAAGTGAAGGGAAGTTTCTTGAGTTTTCTGAAACTCAAAATCGTAATTTTCCAAACAAACAAACAAACCAAAAGGAAAAGTCTGGGATTTCTGTGAAGTTGCCATTCCATGTGGAAAGACAGACAAGTCTGTTTTTGGTCTGCGTCTATTGATTTCCTTGTGTCCCTGATCCTATAACGATAGGCAGGTAGGATCCTAGAATGCAACAACTGATTGGCTCGCAGGAGAATTAGGCTCCAAGGGGAAGTTAATCAGCCTATTAGGCTGGTAGGATCATAGAATGCAACAACTGATTAGCCTGCAGTAGAAGAAGAAGAAGAAGAAGAAGAAGAAGAAGAAGAAGAAGAAGAAGAGGAGGAGGAGGAGGAGGAGGAGGAGGAGGAAGAAGAAGAGTTTGGATTTGATATCCTGCTTTATCACTACCCTAAGGAGTCTCAAAGCGGCTAACATTCTCCATTCCCTTCCTCCCCCACAACAAACACTCTGTAAGGTGAGTGGGGCTGAGAGACTTCAGAGAAGTGTGACTAGCCCAAGATCACCCAGCAGCTGCATGTGGAGGAGCGGAGACGCGAACCTGGTTCCCCAGATAATGAGACCACCGCTCTTAACCACTACACCACACTGGCTCCAGGAGGGAAGCAGAATCAGCCAAACAGATAGGACTCATTGTGTAAATAATGTATATAAAAGCCTGAGGTTTGGGGGGAAATTGAATCACTGTTTTACAAGCTGCAATAAAGAGCATGAAATCACTGCAGGACTCCGAGTATATTTCAGTCCCCCTTTCTTCCTTCGTGGAACTCCAGGTGGTGTGCATGTGGTTCCCAAGGGTCCTCTACCTGTCACTGATCTGATTCAGACCTGCTTAGCTTCAGCAAGGTAGCAGCACTATATGCCTTTAGGCGATACCATTCATATGTTCATGCCACCATGAAGGCAATCTTCTTGAGAAGATTCTTCTTCCCAGTAGCATAGCATTGAGGGGCACAGGGGTGGTTGCCCTGGGTCCAAAATAGTTAGGGGTGCAAAATTTCAACACCTGGTGCTGCCTCAATACAACTGTGTGCTTCCATTGCTAGGATACATTGAAAACAGCTTCTTCATACAAACCAAGAAGTGACCATTCCAGACCATAGAACAACTCTTTTCTGATTTCTGTGGCTGTGATCTCTTGGGCGACGTGGACACCATTAAACAGTTGGATGCACATGCGTACTCTGTCTGTTTCCCTCCTTCCCCCACCTCTGCGAGGCCCCAGACACTGGCAACCCACGTTACACCACTGATTCTTCCACAATCAGAAGATTGTCACTTGCAGAAATGGGCATTCTTGGCAACAGCACTCACAATCTGGAACACCTTCCCTGGGATAATTCCTGAAGTGGAGACTGTAGTGACCTTTCTGCGTGGAAGTCACTTCTCTGAGGAACAAAGTTGTGAATCAGATATGTAATTAACTGAAGGTGATAACTACATACATGGTAAGAAGCCATCACTGGTCACAGATTCCCTCAGCATGTAAAATAGACAGATATTACAAGCAACAAAGGGATGCGGGTGGCGCTGTGGGTTAAACCACAGAGCCTAGGACTTGCGGATCAGAAGGTCGGCGGTTCAAATCCCTGAGATGGGGTGAGCTCCCGTTGCTTGGTCCCTGCTCCTGCCAACCTAACAGTTCGAAAGCACGTCAAAGTGCAAGTAGATAAATAGGTACCGCTCCAGTGGGAAGGTAAACGGCGTTTCCGTGCCCTGCTCTGGTTCGCCAGAAGTGGCTTAGTCATGCTGGCCACATGACCCAGAAGCTGTACGCCAGCTCCCTCGGCCAATAAAGCGAGATGAATGCCGCAACCCCAGAGTCGGTCACGACTGGACCTAATGGTCAGGGGTCCCTTTACCTTTACCTTACAAGCAACAAAGCATAATTGGGTATGGTAGTGTGAGACTGTGTGATGGGTGGCTGTTTGGCTTACAAGGGGATCAAAACCTTTCCTAAAGCAGGTACCATGAGATGCTGTCCAAGCAGAGATTTAGAACCAGGATCCAAATTTGACACCTGAGGAGAACCACAAAATGGCACCCCCCCCCCCCACCAGGGAACATGGGGTGAATGAAGATTGCCATCAGGAACAAGGCAGGGGAATAAATATCTACATTGGGAACAAGAGTGGGAGCAGCCCAGCAGCACTTCCTGTGGACCATGAGGCCACTGTAGAGGTGGCATTTGGGGGTGGGCTGCTAAGGAGGCAGCAGATCCAGGGTCAAGGAATGCACTGCTGCTGTCTCCACCATGCTGCCACCACCATGGCAATGCATGCTGCTGCCTCTATAGATGCTGTCGTCTGAGCTGGTTGCCTCACTTTGCCTCATGGGTGGGCCAACCCTGACACCAACCAATGTAGCCAATGACCAGGGATAATAGGAATTGTAGCCCATAGCATCTGGAGGGCACCAAGTTGGGAAAGGCTGTGCTACCCTAGAAGGCTAGATCATCAATGCACATCCCATTGCACATCAATGCACATCAACAGGGAGTGTAAAATATCTTCACCAACAGCAGCTTGTTGAATATATCCTGAAGATTATTTATATAATATGTGAATACCTCAATTTAGAGAGATGATTGATATAGATAGATCATATAAGGAGATTATATATATATATATATATATATATATTTAGAGGCAATATTATTTTAGTTGGCAAGATGTGGGCAGACTTCTCCATAATCAATGATACTTTGAGAAGGGAGGCAGATTCCGAGGATGCATTTTACCTGATTATAACAATTTCACATTCAATCAAATTGTGTACCAAAATGGTTTGACAAGTGGCCCTTTTAGCATTATTTAAATGTGGTTATTTTAGCACTCCATTTATTAATAGTTTGATGCCCCACCAATTATCTCCGTATGAAGAAAATTTGCATGGAGATAATCTGACAGTTGTATGCTCACACAAGGGTATTAAATATGAATTTTGAAAACTGACTTCAAGGCATAATAGAAGGATGTCATTCAAATGCTAGGATAAGATAATGTCCAACAAATATGGAAAAAGAACTCACCATAGGGCTTTTAAAATAAAGTTAACGTTTTTACAACTTTTTGGATGTAGACCAAAGTCATTTGTGGA
This sequence comes from Podarcis cretensis, assembly GCF_951804945.1. NCBI lineage: Eukaryota > Metazoa > Chordata > Lepidosauria > Squamata > Lacertidae > Podarcis > Podarcis cretensis. Next base: position 51,804,901 of record NC_137181.1, on the reverse strand, counting down.
TAAAAAATGAACAAGTATAGGGAATCTGGTTAACCCCCAAGCGTATTGATTTGTTTCAGAATAATTATGTGCCAGTGTGGAAGGGAATAAAGAAAGATCTAGAGGTGTGGGGCCGAATGAAGTTATCCTTTTGGGATGAGTGTGCTGCCAAAGATGTTATTCTTATTTCAGACAATTCCAATAATTAAGGGGACAGTGATATTTAAAGAGTGGCAAAGAGCAATTTCAAGATATATCTGGCAGGGTAAGAAGCCAAGAATTATGTATAAGTTACTAACGGATGCGAAAGAAAGAGGCGGCTTCGCCCAGCCAGACTTGAAATTATATTATGAAGCTTCATGTCTCTGCTGTTTGAAAGAATGGATAAAGTTAAAAAATACTGAGTTATTGGACTTAGAAGCTTTTGATAACAGATTTGGCTGGCACGCATATCTATGGTGTGAGAAAAGAAAGATTCATAAAGGTTTTGAAAACCACACCTTTAGAAGATCTCTCATAGAAATATGGGAGAGATATAGAAGTTTATTAGACTCAAGAACTCCCCACTGGCTATCTCCGTTAGAAGTTATGAGTCTTAAGAAAGTCAATATGAGGGGGAACTGGATTACATATAAAGAATTGATTATAAAGGAAGGAGGAAAATGGAAAATGAAATCCTATGAAGAAGTGAAAGAGTATGTGTATGATGGGTTGCATTATTATCAGGTTAATGAAATGTTTAAAAAGGACTTAAAAGAAAGAGGTTATGAGGAAAAAGAATCGAAATTTCAAATAGAAATAATAAACAATGAAAATAAAATTTTGTCCAAGATGTATAAAATCTTGCTAGAATGGTATACAAAAGATGAGGAAGTTAAATCGGTTATGATACCCTGGGCCAGAGATTTGGGTTATAATATACAGTTTAATGATTGGATAAAACTATGGAATGAAAGTATAAAATTTACGGCATGTACTGCATTAAAGGAAAATGTTATGAAAATGATTTATAGATGGTACATCACACCTGTGAAACTGGCAAAAATGTATAAAACATGTAATAAGTGTTGGAAATGTAAAGAAAAAGAAGGAACATTTTATCATATGTGGTGGGATTGTAAGAAGGTGAAGGGCTTCTGGGAAATGATATATAATGAGATGAAAAAGATGTTGAAATATACGTTTGTGAAGAAACCAGAGGCTTTTCTTTTAGGAATAGTAAGAAATGAAATAAATAGAATGGACTGTAAACTTTTCCAATATGCAGTAACAGCAGCGAGAATATTATTGGCCCAAAAATGGAAACAGGAACAACTGCCGACGCTCGAAGAATGGAGAATTAAACTGATGGAGTATGCTGAACTGGACAAACTAACAGGAAAGATCAGATATATACGAGATCAAAAGTTCATTGAAGACGGGAAAATTTTCAGACTATCTGAATTGTGTATGTGATGAGCAAATAACGCTAGTGGGATTTCAAGAAGTTCTGTAAATGATAGAGGACTATTGTATTGATGAAAACTAAGTGTGTGAAGGTTTATAAAATGCAATATAAAATTAGGAAATGCGTATTTAAAAATTTTGAATAATGGATGATTGTCAGAGAGGTTGAAGGAAGTCTAAAAGAGAAAATATGTGATAAATTTAGATTGGATACTATAAATGTATGTTGGAAAATTTAATAAAAAATTTAAAAAAATGAACAAGTATATCAAGTGGGACATACTACACACACTGGGTACATAAACTCTTTGTACCTTTGCAAAGCCATCCCCTGATGTTTAGCAAGTAACACATACGTATATACAAAAAATCTTACCATTCATTTAACCCGGGGCTTTGCAAAATCTGCTCAGAAGAGCCTCCCTGAGCTAAGAACTCGATTTCTCCAGGTTTCTCACATGATATGTTGAGCTCCCCAGATGTTGGTGCTCCAGCTGGTACCCTTCACATGTCAGCAGTGTAAAAGTATTCCTCTTAAATTGGTAGGCTGGCTCATAATCCAGTGTGGTGTAGTGGTTAAGAGCGGTAGTCTCGTAATCTGGGGAACTGGGTTCGCTTCCCCGCTCCTCCACATGCAGCTGCTGGGTGACCTTGGGCTAGTCACACTTCTCTGAAGTCTCTCAGCCCCACTCACCTCACAGAGTGTTTGTTGTGGGGGGGGGGGGAAGGGAAAGGAGAATGTTAGCCGCTTTGAGACTCCTTAAAGGGACTGAAGTCAGGATATCAAATCCAAACTACTCTGCTTCTGCTTCTGCTTCTGCTTCTGCTTCTGCTTTCTGCTTTAACGTCATTGGCCCTGTTGGCAGACTGGATGCCAGCACAGAGTTCGCCCATGAAACAAACACTGGACATAGGAAGCAGTCGCAGAGGAACAGCTGTGTGGTGGCAACTGTGCCACAACCAACTTACAAAACATGTGGCCCTAAACAGAATATATGAGAACATAAGAAGAGCCCTTCTGGATTACGCCAAAGGCCCATCAGGTCCATCATTCTGTTCTCATAGTGATCAACCAGATGCTTATGAGAACCCTGAAGACAGGACCTGAGCACCACACAACTTCCCCCACCTGGGGCGCCACTGGCAGGCAGGCCCCCCATATTTTCAAGGAGGGGGGCCAGGCCCCCCAAATTTCTGTGGAGATCCCCAAAAGGGCACGCCAAGGCAAAGACACTTCACCCTGCCACATCTTCCAGGAAGGTGCTCTGGCGAACTCCCCCAGGGATATGCCAGAGCGAAGTGGAGGCTGGTCCATTAGGGCAAATGTGGACCTCTGACAAGCATTTTTACCATGGGCTGGGGACCTCAAGCCTGGGGGCCAAGCCTGAGCTCCTCCGGGCCTCCTTAGCTGGCTCTCAAGTTCTTTGTAGGCCACACCCCAACCCAGGACACCTCATTCACTGGAATGTGTCCTTGAAATATGATAATGATAATGATTTTCATTTTTTTGCCTGAGAGAGGAGTTTGTGAGCAGAACCCTCAGGCTTTTGCACAGCTGAAATGTAGCCTATGTACAAAGGAAAGAGTCACATCCATTACTCCGCTCACCTTTGCTTCAGGACATGCCCACCATGGCAAGGCTGCACACAGTAGGTTGTCCACAGGGGAATATGGCCCCCTGGATGAAAAGGGTTCATGGGAAAAAGTGATGGTTCAGGTAACCTGGTCCCAATACATTTAGGGCTTTGACACGTTGAAAGTACTACTTCAAACTGGGCCTGGAAATTGTCTGGGAGCTGTAAGTCAGCTGCCTGCTAATTTACTCCGAAAGGGATCAGGCCCTTCAAATAGCAATGATCAGAGAAGTCTAAGCAGATGGAACTAAGAACTGGGATGACTAAAAATGCCTAGGTTATCTATAAACAGCAGAGACCTGAACGTTCAGCACTTCCATGACAGGAAGTGTAAATTACAATAGGTGCTATCTGCCTGAATTCCTATAAAAAGGATAATTAGTTTAATTACAATGATATTCTTAAATCTTGCCAGGGAACAGTTTCCATCGGTGACTTGCATGACTACAAAAATGCCATATTAACTTCAGCTCCCTCCTCAATATGTCAGGGTGACAAAGTGTGTGAAAAGCAGAAAGTTCAGGGCTGTGTGTGTTTCCCCCAAACTCTTCGTTTGGCCCTGTCATTTGCCAGTCAATTAAAAAATGTGGCATTCAGTTCCTTTGCTAGTAGGTCGCTGTGTTTCTGGAAAATAGAAAAAGCTCTTTGTAGAAAGATAGTTCCCACACTTTTTTTTTTCCTCCTGCAATAAAAAAGGTGTTTGTGTGTGTTTACATGTATTTCTTCCTTACAGGAGGAGGAGGGAGGTTTACACCATAGTGTTGAGTACCTGCTAACAATATTTCACAGAATATTCTCTGCTGGGTTGCCTAGGGCCCTTCATCCATTAGCTGTGCCATACACCACTTCCCTGAGGTGGCTTAAAGGTAAAAGGTAAAGGTACCCCTGCCCGTACGGGCCAGTCTTGACAGACTCTGGGGTTGTGCGCCCATCTCACTTAAGAGGCCAGGGGCCAGCGCTGTCCGGAGACACTTCCGGGTCACTTGGCCAGCGTGACAAAGCTGCATCTGGCGAGCCAGAGCCGCACACGGAAACGCCGTTTACCTTCCCGCTGGTAAGCGGTCCCTATTTATCTACTTGCACCCGGAGGTGCTTTCGAACTGCTAGGTTGGCAGGCGCTGGGACCGAGAAGCGGGAGCGCACCCCGCCGCAGGGATTCGAACCACCGACCTTTCGATCGGCAAGCCCTAGGCGCTGAGGCTTTAACCCACAGCGCCACCTGCGTCCCACCCTGAGGTGGCTTGCCCAACTGTAAATATCTTGGTTTGTATTATTTTTTTCCCCATCGATGAACAAACCCTAACATGTTGAGGTTAAAGGCTTTTCCCTTTTCAAAAAAGAGAAGTCAATCAGAGGCTCTGTGGTTTTAGGTCTCCCTTCTAAGGCTTTGCCATGGATTTGACAAATGACAGTCCTTCACAGTCTAGCCTCACACTAACTAAACAGCAGAAAGCTGTTTCCAATGCTCTAATTTCACACTGTCAGTTGTGATGGCTGACACCGGATGCTTTATGGTCAGCCAAAAGTGACACAAATCTCACCATGCTTCTGTTTATGGACTTGGGGGTTCATTGTGACACATGTTATAGAAATGGCACAGCCCATACACACACTCCCAATCCAAATCACATTTTTTTTTTTTTATTTTGTGTTGTACAGTGATACCTCTGGTTATGTACTTACTTCGTTCCCGAGATCCGTTCTTAACCTGAAACTGTTCTTAACCTGAAGCACCACTTTAGCTAATGGGGCCTCCCGCTGCCGCCGCGTGATTTCTGTTCTCATCTTGAAGCAAAGTTCTTAACCCGAGGTACTATTTCTGGGTTAGCGGAGTCTGTAACCTGAAGCATATGTAACCTGAGGTACCACTGTATTGTGGTGTGGTGTGTGTGTGTGTGTATACCTCTGTATCATAAAAATATACCACAGCATTTTACAACAGTATAAAATCATAAAGAAATAAATATTTAAAACAAAAACAAGTTAAAACCAAGCAAAATCAACAATCATATTCCACAAACATGCTGCCTTGCAAGCATAGAGTCAATTTACCTGCTACCTCATCTAGAATGTTTTAGGTTTACCTTTTAAAAATGTAAAATGTGAAAACTGGCTGGAATAAGTTTGTGTTTGCAACAGTGATTCCCTGAAACATATAATTATTCAATTCATAAATTGTTCATAATTCTAATATGTGCCACTGAAATGGTCATCAGATTAAAACAGAGATTTGTGATGAGTTAATTTCTCTTTACTGAACCTCTGAGGTCTCTGTTGTTGCCAATGTATATAAGCAGCAAAACTCCACCATCTTTGCGTATGCTTCAGTATTGTTTACATAATCCTTTAGTTACTCAAGGTAATGAAAACATCCATTGCTGGCACATGTTCAGAATGATTTTAGTCTTGAGTTACTATTTGCCAAAGAAACCAATCAGTTGAAAAGTTTTAATCTGAAATTATACAGTCAAGCAGGAAGAATCCCATATGGTCATTTGCAACCTGTCCATTCATTTCTACAATGGCTAAGTGATGTCATGATGCACAGTGGTGGAAAAAATACATTGCAGGAAGCATGCTGTGTGTCCAAGATGATGCACATGTGCTAAAATTCTGGCTGTGATTCAGAAAGAATAGAGGAGAACTTTCATCAGTGTTTCTACTATGGGACTCTTAAATCAGCTCCCCAATTCTGAATTGCAGTGAGGTCAGTTTGCCCATCACTAGCTTGCAAACATGTGTATCATAATAAGCTTATACTCCAAGGGGGGAAGCCACAAGCAGTTTTACTAAAATGTGACTTGCCTGGTCATTCCTTCTACCACCCTCACCCCCAGCCTTTAAAAACAAAAAATATCTCGTATTGAAGCTAACGTTTAGTTTATCAGGCAGCAGAGAATGAAGTCAACCAGCCTTTCCAGATCTGCTCTTGGGAGTTTGGCAATGCTCTCTGTTCATCAGTAGACATTCTCACATGCAAAGCCACTCCATGTGCCATCAAGCATCTGCTCAATCAGTGCAGTATCCAGGTGCGAAATTGCAACAGCTTTCATTTGTTCCCTTTCTGTGCCGTGGGTTAACAGGGAGAGAATGAGGAGGCAAGGCCAGATCACAGAATACATTGTGAAATAGATTGCACTAAAAGGATTCTGCCTGTGATGGATGGGCACTTAGAACATCATGGAGCAGTGTGCAAAGGTACTAGAGTCCAAGGAAATGTACCAACATTTCCCTTCTAATTAAAAACCCATCTCTCCTCATTAGCAGGCAAAGCAGTAAGCCCAGAAAGATGGAGATCTTTGCTGCATGTTTCAAGTTCATTGTGACTCAAAGGGCCATTTCAACCAGACTGAATTGGTGAGTCTCCATTAAAACCAAGGGAATTGTGGCCGATGACACCAGCCAAAGATTTGACTGCCAAACCATTTCCAGTCTGCCATATAGCTCCCTGCAGAGCAGTCTATATTGTGTTCTTGATGAATGAACATCACAACATTAATGGGCATTCATTTATCCATTCAGTCCTTTTAATGCTATGTAGAGGGAGGAAATGGAACATTTTAATTCCCCCGCTGTCCACTGGTTTTGAAAACATTTGTATTCAAATTATTGTTTTATTCAACAACAGAGTCCAGTAATGACACCCTTCAAAACAACATGTTTATCCAGCAAGTCAAGAGGAAACATTCAAAACAATGCCACATTATTTCAGTACATGTCTCAGGGAAGAGAGGAAAAACATCAGCAGAAAATTTTAAATCGGTGTGGAAATACAGAATGGGGAGGAAAGACTCCAATTAATATTGCTGGGCATGTAGTTAATTTTTGTAAACTCCAAAAGAGGAATTGATCCCAATGTACAATAGAAGCCAGGGCTGATCCTGTATAAAGAGCACACAAAAATGAGTGGAGTTATTTTTTTACATACCAAGCTACTCTCAGGACACCCCCAGGCTAGAGTAGAGGAGGGTAGTGCTTCAACACTCTTGGCTGGAAAATATTTAATTATTATTCATTCATTCATACATTACCTTTTTAAACAAAATATAGTAGCACCAGGAAGCTGGGGGGGGGGAGAGAACAATACAATGAAATCAAGGTCAAACCAAGCACAGAAGCAAAGCCAGTTCCACAGCAAAATACACAGTGATTTCAAACAACAAGCAGTGATTGTGAACAGCCTAAAAAAAAAAAACAAATGTCCAGTGAATTGGTCATCACAGCCCATCTAAAAGCAGACAGTAGATTGGCCAGATATGCATCTCTTGGAAACCAAATCCAGGGGTGGGGATAGGGGGACCAATGGCAGAGGAGGAGGAGTTTGGATTTGATATCCCGCTTTATCACTACTCTAAGGAGTCTCAAAGCGGCTAACAATCTCCTTTCCCTTCCTCCCCCACAACAAACACTCTGTGAGGTGAGTGGGGCTGAGAGACTTCAGAGAAGTGTGACTGGCCCAAGGTCATCCAGCAGCTGCATGTGGAGGAGCGGGGACACGAACCCGGTTCACCAGGTTACGAGTCCACCGCTCTTAACCACTACACCACACCGGCTCTCCACTGGCGGAGGAAGGGGGTGCAGGGGGGGTGGTCCTCCCTGAGCGTAATCCCTGAGGGGGGTGACATCACTGTGCCGCCCCCATGAGACACTCGCATCCCCACCCCATGGGCGAATCGTCCTGCCCCCTGGGCGTGCAGCATGTGCCTCTGGGGGGAACCTACTCCTGGGCACAGCCAATCAGCTTTATCTCAGGCATCAAGGAACTGAAAGGAGTGGGGTGCCTTTGAAACGGAGACACAAGGAAAACATTGAACAGGTAAGGAGGTGAAGGGAGGCATTGGGGACATATATCATCATAAAGATATACATCTGATAAACAGACCAACTTGTTTGACTACAGCTCCCATTATACCTGGCCATTGGTCATGCAGGTGGAGACTGATGGGAATTGTATTCCAACAACGTAGAAAGAACACCAAATTGTTTCCCCTAAAACATTCCATGCATACATCTGGGGCTTTATTTCTGTCTTGTGAACTCATGTGTGAGTACGAACTCTGCCCCTGGTCAGCCTTCCCAAATAAATCAAGGAAGCAGACCTAGATTGCAACATAGGGTGCTATGAGTTGCAACCTATGGCGCATTTCTGTATCTTCTTGTTGTGTTGTGAGGAAGGAGGGAATGAAAGCACAACTTACTTATTTCATTGGTATCCCCACCTTTTCTCTGAGTCACTGTGGGCTGTGAACATAGTTCTCCCCCTACCCTTTCAATTGTCACAACAACCCTGTGAGGTAGGTTAAGCTAAGAGATGGTGACTGGCCCAAGGTAACCCAATGAACTGCATGGCCGAGTTGGTTTTGAAGCCAGATCCTATGCCATTCCAGTCCTTTCCCAATGCAACCACCTCCATTCTGACTCTGTGGGGATGTGTGGTGGCTTTCACAAGAATGGGGAGGGGCAGAGCCATGGCTTCATCCTGTCTCACATACCCTCCACAATTTCTCCAATGAAAATAGGGGTGCCCTATTCCATTATTATCATTATCATTATCTTAATTACCCTGCCCATCTGACTGGGTTGCTGCAGCCACTCTCAGCAGCTTCCAACATATAAAAATGTATTATTATTATTATTATCATTATTATTAATGTTTTATTATTAAACATTAAAAAACCTTCCATTTACAGGGCTGCCTTCAGATATCTTCTAAAGGTTGCATGCAGAGGGACTGCATACCCTCTGACATTTCTCTGATGAAAATAGGGATGTGCTAAGGAGCAGCAGGAGGGACGCAGGTGGCGCTGTGGGTTAAAGCCTCAGCGCCTAGGACTTGCCGATCGAAAGGTCGGCGGTTCGAATCCCTGCGGCGGGGTGCGCTCCCGCTGCTCGGTCCCAGCGCCTGCCAACCTAGCAGTTCGAAAGCACCTCCGGGTGCAAGTAGATAAATAGGGACCGCTTACCAGCGGGAAGGTAAACGGCGTTTCCGTGTGCGGCTCTGGCTCGCCAGATGCAGCTTTGTCACGCTGGCCACGTGACCTGGAAGTGTCTCCGGACAGCGCTGGCCCCTGGCCTCTTAAGTGAGATGGGCGCACAACCCCAGAGTCTGTCAAGACTGGCTCGTACGGGCAGGGGTACCTTTACCTTTACCTTTAAAGAGCAGCAGGACATTCCGGGATCAAATCAGAAACTAGGATGGCTTCTCTAAATCCAGGACTGTCCCAGGAAAATAGGGACACTGGATGGGAGGGTCTGGTTTCATGGCAGTGGAGCTATCAAATGCACTTGAGGGGGTCTCCCAGGTGCAGCAAGCTAAACACACATACACACAAAAACCCTCTCCCTGCCTCTCATCAGCTGACTCCGAAGAGTGGGGAGGCAGGTTCCTGCTCTTTTTCCAGTCTGGCAACTAATTGTAGCACACAACAGCTGTCTCTGAGATCAAAACTATCAATTTGTATTCCATTGTGTATACTTGTCCTTTGGCTAGGTTGAGAAAGTGACGTGCATGCGAGTGTATAGGCATGTGTATCTGCAAATGCGATCGTTAAGGGCTCTTTCCAGACAGCACTAGATCAGCCCTGACTGAGCTCCTCCATCGCTAAATAGATAACTGCTTTGGGCTTATTTCTAGACGGTTGGCTTTACAAATACAAAGTGGCTTTTAACTGGTCCTGGGGAAACTAATCACTAGCAAGAAGGAAGCAGGACATGAAATTGACTCCATTTAGCTTTCCCAAATGGTCCTGTTGTGTTGTGCATAGTTATTAAGTTATAGATGGCTGAAGATGCACCTCACCCCTGTTTCCAACACCTTCTGGTCTGTGATATCGGAGTCTGCTGAGAGGTTGAAGGCAGAAGGAAAGGAGAGCACATGACCCTCACTTGTCGCTTGCCTCCTTCCCCCTAATATACCCCCCTCTCATGCAAATGCAGTAGCAAAGCAGAACAGGTCATGCCGCCCTAGTGAAACCATCTCCTCCTTTAACAACAACAACAACAACAACAACAACAACAACAACAACAACATGATAGGGGCGTGATTGCTGTATTAAACCTTCATTCATTCACTAATATGGGGAAAAACCCAGGAAGTATGTGAAAGTGGCTACATCACCAAGAAGCGTGCCATCTCATTAGTGAGAACTAAACCTGGATAAAGTTAAGAAATGCAAGGATCAAAAAGGACACTAATTTTTGTCCCCCCAAACCCATAATTTTTATTAAATTTTCTATTTTATGTTTTAGAATATTCATTTAAACAACATCAGTGACTTCCCTTCTTCTCTTTCCATGGTTCATTTACACAACAGAAATCCCTGCATATTTTATATAAACTAAACCATTCAGTATTCCATTATTGTATCCATCAAAACTTATTTACACTGTTAAATTTATCTTAGTGCTGCCCACATTTTCAAATACAATTTTCCTCCGTATCTTCAATAAACATTTGCCAATCTCCTTTAAATGTATGCTCTTCTTGTTCTCTTATTCTATATGTTAGGTCCACAAGCTGCGCATATTCCATCAGTTTAAGTTGCCATTCTTCTTTAGTTGGGACTTTGCTCGATTTTCATTTTGGGGCTAACAGAATACAAGCTGCAGTAGTGGCATACACAAATAACATTTTTTGACACCTGGGAATTTCTGTCTGAATTATGCCCAACGAAAAGGACTCTGGTTTTTTTGTTTGTTCGTTTTTTGGAAAAGTACTTAAAAAAAAAAACCAATTCATTATGGATTATTTTCCAATACTCTTTTACCCTTTTGCAAGCCCACCACATATGATAGAGTCTCTTTGCATCTCCAACACTTATCTGATTTTTGCAGAAGTCAGCTGGGAGCCGGTGGCCTCACTGTGAAAATGATACAGATAGGTAGCCGTGTTGGTCTGCCATAGTCAAAACAAAATAAAAAAATTCCTTCCAGTAGCACCTTAAAGACCAACTAAGTTAGTTCTTGGTATGAGCTTTCGTGTGCATGCACACTTCTTCAGATACACTGAAACAGAAGTCACCAGACCCTTCTATATAGTGAGAAGGTGGGGAGGGGTATTACTCAGAAGGGTGGTGGGATTGGGTGATTGGCAGATAGCTGTGATGAGCCTGTTGACGACTCTTAACGACTGCAATAGGTCTTACAGGAAAAAGCAAGGGGTGAGAAGGTGAAAAAGCCATGACAAAGCCATTTTTCACCTTCTCACCCCTTGCTTTTTCCTGTAAGACCTATTGCAGTCGTTAAGAGTCGTCAACAGGCTCATCACAGCTATCTGCCAATCACCCAATCCCACCACCCTTCTGAGTAATACCCCTCCCCACCTTCTCACTATATAGAAGGGTCTGGTGACTTCTGTTTCAGTGTATCTGAAGAAGTGTGCATGCACACGAAAGCTCATACCAAGAACTAACTTAGTTGGTCTTTAAGGTGCTACTGGAAGGAATTTTTTTATTTTGTTGTGAAAATGATAGGAAGGCAGGCCAGCCAATGTGTCCTCTAAACTGCAAAATGTGATCCTAAGTCTTACAGGGACTTAATGGCAGCTGAACTGAGGTGGACTGTTACCCCAGAAATTTCCAGCCCAACTCTGGGAGCTGAGGTGTTCTAACAATCAATTTCTTTAATTTTTTTTTGGTGGGGGGGGGCAAAGCCCACACATGGGTAAAAGACTACCATCACTTATAGAGTATATGCTTTGAACGCAAAAGATCCCAGGTTAATCCTTGGCATCTTCAGTGAAAAGAATCAGATAGCCGATGGTGGAAAAAAGTCTTGTATGAGACCTTATTTGCAGCCAGTCAAGACTAGGCTTCTCCAACTTTCCTCAATTATTAAAAAAAAATAAAATACCTGCACTTGGAAATCAAATACATCTGAAAGAAGAATTCTAGGCTACAATTCTACTTACCTGAAAGTAAGCCCACCTGAACTCAATAGGACTTAGGTAAAGGACCCCTGGACGGTTAAGTCCAGTCAAAGGCGACTATGGGGTTGCAGCGCTCATCTCACTTTCAGGCCGAGGGAGCCAGCATTTGTCCATAGACAGCTTTCTGGGTCATGTGGCCAGCATGACTAAACCGCTACTGGTGCATGGAGGACCATGACAAGTGGCAGAGCGCATGGAAATGCTGTTTACCTTACCTTACCTTACCTTACCTTACCTTACCTTACCTTACCTTACCTTACCTATTTATCTACTTGCACTGGCATGCTTTCCAACTGCTAGGTTGGCAGAAGCTGGGACAGAGCAATGGGAACTCAGCCCATCGTGGGGATTTGAACCATCGACCTTCCGATCAGCAAGCCCAAGAGGCTCAGTGGTTTAGACTGAACTCAATAGGACTTATTTCTCAGTAGCCTAACATTCTTCCTGTCAGTACAGAGATCCATGGGGAGGGAGCAGGTATTTTTTGGTGGAATATTCAAATCTATCATCTGCAAAATGTAACAATTTCAGGAATGTTGTGCCATGTGATTGTTCCAAAACTGTAGATTGGCCCTGAGATGCTTTCTATCCGGTTGCTTACTCTACAGTAATCCTTGTCAGGGAATGGTCAAAACAGACCCTCTCAGCTGCTAAGATTGGCAGAGGGGGCATTATTTGTAGTTCAGTCACCTTTGATGCGAGGAACGAGGGCCTGGAAGAAGCCTTTTCTCTGTGGCAACCCCCAGATTGCAAAACTCCCTCCCTACAGAAGCGCATCGAGCATCTTCACTGAATAGCTTTTGCCGTGCGCTCCAAGACACAACTCTTTACCCTCACCTTTGAAAGTTATTTTGTTTTACGTTGCTTTTGTTTTATCTCTTATGCTCTCTTCTCACTGGAACAGTTTTGCTTGTCTTACTTTTTTCTTATAATTGTAACTGGGATACATGGTATGCCATACCCCTCAACTGTCCCTGGAAAACCAGAACAGCCACTTTTTTCATGAGAGAACATAGCGACCATTTTGAGTGTTGTGCAGGTCGCGAGTCACCCAGGAGCATGGCCCAGAAGATGCATGACCCGGTTTTTGCCCTGGACATGTTGGAAGGTATGATATGCTGAATGGTTGAAGCCCACCTTGATGCTGTATGGTGAAGGTCTGGTATTAGAGAGTGTGTGTGTGTGTGTGTGTGTGTGTGTGTGTGTCCCAGTGAAGCAAAATGGAAACTAAATAGATCATTTCAGCTCAGTTCTAATTACGCTATTCTTGGTGGCAGGATCCCCCCGTCTTTTTTCCCGTAGATCCCCAGCGCAAATTGGCTAGCACTGCGGCTTGTAGATTGCTTTCTGTTTGTGTGCCTTGAAAGGTCACAGGCCCAGTGCAGTATTTATTATGCCATTCCTCTTGCAGCCGACAAATCTAATTTCAGTTCTAGCCATGGTCTCTGGGGGGAAGAGTTAATAAGGAGAGTCTGAATTGTGTCTGAGGTAAAGGAAGAACCTGGCTTAGAATATATGCCAGGGGAGCTTGCATGAGGATGCTACCCTGTTTTTAATTTTGAGACACATTAACTTTTTATGATACCTCTTATGTGTAGTTAAAAATAAAATTGTAATAAAGGGAAACAAGGCCACGTTATCCTCCCAATGATATATTGGATTTCCTCGGCAATATTGTGCATTTTTATTGCCCCAGACATAAGATGCAATTGTATCCAAATAGTTTTATACCAGGGTATGAAAATTTATGACAGGCCTCTTTTATGACAACGCCTCATTGCAATGTGTTTAAAGGGTAACCTTTGGCTCTGAGAATCAATAGACTCCCCAAGAACAAGCAAGCTACCTCAGGCGATCAGCACCTTCCCATGTTTAATATCTTTCAGAAACAGTTTCTTGCATTAAATAACAAATGACGCTTTAAAAAAAAATGTATGGGATTGTCATCCGTTGTTAACTTATACCGAAGTGGCACTTCCAGGAACAGAGCCTTTTTTCTAACATGTGTGCAACTGTGCCCAGTTGATTTATTTCTTTTACAAACTTAGGCAATTGATATGCCCCTTAATTACAATCATCACTAATCAGTGTATAAGGAAAGCAATACAATGAAAATAAAAATTGGTTAAAACTATAAAATGGGAATTCAGTTAAAGGGCCTGCTGGATATAATAATAACAATAACAACAACAATAATAATTCTTTCAAAGGCACCAGCCAACAAGGAAGGGGCTGTTTGACTTCATCTGGAAGGGAGTTCTGTAAAATTGAGCCCAAAATACTGAATGCACAACTCCTGGTGGATATGAGAGACTAGATTACCTCCAATGTCACGTCCAACTCTATGATCCCATGATGCAGTGGGAATGGTGAAATCCAGATTATCTCATGCCATCAGGGACTTCCTCTCTCTGGGTCTCATTTTCACTCTGGGTTCTTTGCTGGGTTCTCTTTTTGATCAAAGTTGCTGAGATTTTTTTGGAGGGGTTTTAAAGGAATTTATTTTTAAAAATCAACCTGAGCATTAACTTGACAGTTTGGAGCAAGGTATGTTTTGAATGCTGCACAAGCAATTAGGTCCTTGATGCCGATTTTAACTCTGATATTTAAATACACTCCCCCCCCCCCAGGAGCCAGTGTGGTGTAGTGGTTAAGAGCGGTAGACTCATAATCTGGGGAACCGGGTTCACGTCTCCGCTCCTCCACATGCAGCTGCTGGGTGACCTTGGGCTAGTCACACTTCTCTGAAGTCTCTCAGCCCCACTCACCTCACAGAGTGTTTGTTGTGGGGGAGGAAGGGAAAGGAGAATGTTAACTGCTTTGAGGCTCCTTCGGGTAGTGATAAAGCGGGATATCAAATCCAAACTCTTCTTCTAAAAAAAATTTTTCCCCAGTATACACATTTCCCCCCAGTATACACTTTCCCCCCAGTATACACATCTTGAAGCATCTTTAGAGAAAAGGAAACTTTTTTAGTTTGGATTTGTAGAGTTTTCTGAGCAGATAATTTATTATAAAATTCAAAGTGTGAAAACCAAAGGTTAATTTTACATTCCAATCTGTGAATTAGTCGGTGAGGTGTGAGTTAGGTCAGCTTGCTTTAAAATCCTCCACCATTTCTCAACTCAGAGATTCTAAAGTGAAGATGGCCCTCTGAACAGTAAGAGTCTCTACATTTGATGCGAGAGGATTTGCCTAGAGGGATACAATTTCTCATGGCATTCCCATGACCAGAATAAAGCGAGCTCTAGCTCTGAGGCGCATACTTGAGGGATATCCACCTGAGCGACAGATAGATATCCTGTTAGCCTTGTCCTTGGAGGAGAGAACAATTCATCATGAAGCCAAATCAAATAACCTTGGGCAAAGGGCAGGCGAAAAATCTGAAAAGGGCAATAAGGTTGCATTTCGGCACAATTCATGCCTGACTCCTTTCAGAATGCAAGGAGAGGCAGATTGTCTATGACTCTTCATAATATCATTTCTCCTCAAAACACCCTTTAGTTTACAGCTGCAGGCACAAAGAAGGGAATACGTTGTGATGATTTCTTCTGGCATCAGCTAATGAGCACGTAGAAAGATTGTCACCTCTAGGGTGGAATATGACTGGTATCTGGAAGGCAATCAGACTGTCTAAACAAGTCCAGCTGCAGATATACCCAGTTTAATTTTTTTGTCCTTTCACTGGAAAGAAGGGGGGGCCATGAGCCATAAAAACGGCAGTGTTTATAGGCAGCTCAAATGTGAAGGCTCACCAGCCTCCCAATAATTCGGAAAACTAATATGCAGCTCACACAGAATGGCAGCTTCTTAATTTCTTCGGACTGCTGTAATATACAAAATTAATGCCGCCAACTGAAAAGTTTCTAAAGGTGTTTCGTTTTGCAGTTTTGTGAAAATCAAACTGGGGCTGAGCCCAAATGCCCCAGATTACATTTTTCAGATAGGCTCGTTCACATACACAGCATGCATTTAAAGCACAGAGAATCCTGGAAACTGTAGTTTACCCCTCTCAGAGGTATAATTCTCAAAATTTGTTGGGGGGAAACCATGTGTTTTAAATGAGACCCTTTCGTGAGATTTCTTTTTCTCGCCAGCTAGAAAATCTAGGCCACTTTGCAGAATTTACTCTGAATATTCGCTATTGTTTTCTCATATGCCAAGTAGGGGGCCACAGTAAAGAAAGACTAATAAAACAAGGTGATTCTGTAGCAAGTCGTTTTTTCTGGATTAATATTACCGCGTATAATCTCTTTAGCCTTTGCAAAATCAGGCCACAAAACTTGGGGGGGGGGGCAAAATGGCTGTCATGGGTGCGTGGCATAACCCACATACAGTCGCCATGGAGGTATGGCATCATGGCTGCCACATCTAGAAGAACCAAAAAGGAGACATGCCCCCCCCATCAGCTGCTATATCAATTGGCAAAATGGTACCTACATCAGCCCCCACAGTGCTTACCCATAGACAGGAGCTTTTTGCACTTTTCCTCTGTTCCAAACAGATGAGAAGGTGGACACGCAATGTTGGCATCCAATGAAATATAGACATGTTTAAGGGAGTATGTTCAGGGCAGGAGAGGCCAAGCCATGGCAAATGGAAGCTGAGCAAACAGTCTCTCAAGTTTTGCATTTATTGAGGGGATATTTACCAAGACCTTCTGCAGATGCCATCAGAGGTCCTGGCACACACTACTGCCCATGTTTTACAGCAGAAGACCAAGCATGATATCGGAGAAGTACAGGTCAGTTGAAAGTCCTAATCTAGTATAATTTGTATCAAAACACCAAAAGTCCTTCTCAGACATTTCTCTACACAGAGGCCCCCTCCTCAACCTCAGGGTCATGTCCAGCCCTCAGCTGAGAACTGTTCAAGAAGATTCAAGCAAGTATCATTTTTAACAAGGAGAGAGGAGGTTTGCATACCCTCCAACACTTTGGAGCCAAAATCCGAGATGCCATTTTCCTGGACGCCATCTTCCTGTTTTTCATCGGAAGAAAACAGAGGCCATTTTAGTTGCCAGGATGATCTTGCATGATTTCATGCCATTGTCTGCCCGCCCCCCAAGAAAACTTTTTAGAGCATGGTGCAAGATCGCCATGGGCGGGGTGTGTGGAATCGTGCCATGAAATCACATGAGATCTCAGCAACGCAAATGGCTAGCATTCTCACAATAAAAAAACAGGATGTCCCGTTTTTTCCAGGACGTTTGTGTGGTATAGGTTTGTAACCCCTCCTGATGGTCATTTCTTGGGTAGCCTTGAGAGCCAGTTGGTGTAGTGGTTAAGAGCGGTAGTCTCGTAATCTGGGGAACCGGGTTTGAGTCTCCACTCCTCCACATGCAGCTGCTGAGTGACCTTGGGCCAGTCACACTTCTTTGAAGTCTCTCAGCCCCACTCACCTCACAGAGTGTTTGTTGTGGGGGAGGAAGGGAAAGGAGAATGTTAGCCGCTTTGAGACTCCTTAAAAGGGAGTGAAAGGCGGGATATCAAATCCAAACTCTTCTTCTTCTTCTTCTTCTTCTTCTAGCCTGGTGAGGATCAACTGCTTCTCCATGTTGCTTATGGGAAAGGTCTGTAGCTATGACCTCAAGGTCCTTAGTTTTAGGACTTGATAGCAGGAGCCACCAAAGGCCTTCCTATCAGCCTTGGTGCAGCGGGGCTTGTTTTGAGCTGCCAGCTTCTTAGGGCTGTAAGGAGAAGGTTCTTGGCAACTTGCTTGCATTTGTTCCTGGAGGTCTCCAAATGCAGCAATGAGGCTGGCAGAAGCTACCACGCTCTCATCTATCTCCCTCACCCCTCCCAGCCTAGTTCCATGGGGCTATTTATTTATTATTATTTTTTATAATATTTATTAAATTTTAGTTTAACAATAAAATACATAGATAATAACACAATCTTTTCCAATATCCACATTTCATATTCATCTTTGGACTTCCTCACAACCCTTGTTCCTGCTTTCTAAACTCATAAATTTTACCAGCAAATTATTAACTTGGTTTAATTCATATAATATAATTTTCCAATATTAATATCTCAAATTTTGGGATTTAACATACTCTTATTGAAACTTAATCATAAAATGTTACTTATCCAAAATTTATCTTTTCGTCTTCCAATTAAATTTAAATTTATATTCTTTATAACTAGTTTGTTGAAGCCATGTTTTTGCTAATCTTACATCTTTCTTAACATTCATACAATTTACAATATTTTTGTAGATAGTCCTTAAATTTCTTCCAGTCTTCCTCCACTTCCATGGGGCTATTTAAGCCCATATCTTCCAGGACCCCAGCTGTAAATGAAGGATTAATTTGTCGTTGTTGTTCTTTGCAAAATTGCAAGCTAGAAACAATGGGAAATGCCAGCCTTGAAACATATCAGTTATCCACTAATATCCCACATCCTTAGCAAGAGGATTCAAATATGCCTCAGGGTATGCCTGCATTTGCCATATTCGCTGCAAGTAACAGCTAAAAACACACAAATAACAATGGGCAATAGGTAAACCCTCTGACACACTTAACAGCTTCCATCGGAAGGGATACATCAAGCCCAGCATCTATAATTAAATTCCTAAGAAAAAATACTAATTAAACAAGGGAGTGAATTAAACTGTGAAGGGATGAAAAGATAGTAGGAAATATCTGTTTAATAAAAAGAGAGCAGAAAAAATAATATGATTATAATATGAAAATAGTGACAAGGTATTAAGTCAACAGTCTAATAACAAACTAAAGTAATATGATACATTCTTGACTTCCTAAGTGGTGTCAAACTCTTTCTGCTAAAAGTAATAAATGATGACCATTTTCATAGCTAATCATTTCTCTTTTTGTTTCCTTGGGTTATTCTAATTTGGTTGATTGTTTTTTACAAAAAGCCTCTGAAAGGTATCACAGAACTAGGCAGAACTTGCAAATCTGCCCTTAAAGGTAAAGTTAAAGGGACCCCTGACCATTAGGTCCAGTCGTGGCCGACTCTGGGGTTGTGGCACTCATCTCACTTTATTGGCCGAGGGAGCCGGCGTACAGCTTCCGGGTCATGTGGCCAGCATGACTAAGCCGCTTCTGGTGAACCAGAGCAGCGCGCGGAAACACTGTTTACCTTCCCGCCGGAGTGGTACCTATTTATCTACTTGCACTTTTGACGTGCTTTCGAACTGCTAGGTTGGCAGGAGCAGGGACCGAGCAACAGGAGCTCACCTTAGATGGCCTCAATTGCATTCTGGGCTCTCTAATGGAAAGGGAATGATAGAATCATCGAATTGTAGAATTGCTGGAACGTACCATCTAGAACAAGCGTCAAATGCCTGCAGCAACTCATACAATTAATTGAGATGAGTGCCACCTTCTAATCAGTATCGTTGAGCAAAAGTTAGCTACAACTTTATTGTTTACTGCATTTTTGATTGCCTGGGTTGAACAAATCATTATGGCATAAAAGGGTCATGTTCAACAAGACAGTCAACACTGTTCATAAAGAAAACTCGATGCCAGTTGTACAGCAGGTATCTGAAGGTGCAAAGTGGAAAATCATTTGTGGTGGTCATGGGCTAAGAAATAGGTGGGCCTACCTGCCTAAGAAGGGGACGCAGGTGGCGCTGTGGGTTAAAGCCTCAGCGCCTAGGACTTGCCGATCGAAAGGTCGGCGGTTCGAATCCCTGCGGCGGGGTGCGCTCCCGCTGCTCGGTCCCAGCGCTTGCCAACCTAGCAGTTCGAAAGCACCTCCGGGTGCAAGTAGATAAATAGGGACCGCTTACCAGCGGGAAGGTAAACGGCGTTTCCGTGTGCGGCTCTGGCTCGCCAGAGCAGCGATGTCACGCTGGCCACGTGACCTGGAAGTGTCTCCGGACAGCGCTGGCCCCTGGCCTCTTAAGTGAGATGGGCGCACAACCCCAGAGTCTGTCAAGACTGGCCCGTACGGGCAGGGGTACCTTTACCTTTACCTTACCTGCCTAAGAACAGGTTACAGACCAACATGTTCACATGTTACCCATCAAAAAAACTTCATGGGTTCTCCGCCAGCTAGTTAAAACCCTTCTGTTCTGGCAAAGCAAATCTGCTGCTGCTGCAACAACCATTCTATCAAGCTACCTCCTTGAGAAAGATGGGAAGCAGTGGTCATTCCATCGGCTCCTGCCCCTGAGCTGCTTCCGTGTTGGCTGGGCATCATAAGAACTATTACTTAAGAGGCTTTTTGGCTGAAGAGTGAGGTGCAAATCAGGCACATCCATCAGGTAGATCATGATCTACCAGTAGATCACTGGACATCTGTGGTAGATCACTGGCTCCTCCCAAAGAAGCCCAACAAGTTTGGCTCCCCTTAAAAAAGCTCAAAACTTTTGCCCTGCACCCCCCAAAAATGGGGCTTCCCTCCTCCCTAGAAGAAGCTCGGCAACTTTGGGCTGAAACCCCAAAAAGGGGGTAGATCACTGCCAGTCTTTAACTCTGTGAGTAGATTGCAGTCTCTTAGAAGTTGGCCACCCCTGCTCTAAATGAATGAATGAATGAATATTTATGTAGTAGATCCTCATTTAAAAATGGTTTCATAGAATCATAGACCCCAAGGGTCATCTAGTCCAACCCCCTACAATGCAGGAATTTCATCTAAAGCATCCATGGCAGATGGCCATCCAACCTCTGCTTAAAAACCTCCAAGGAAGGAGAGTCCACCACCTCTAGTGGGAGTCTGTTCCACTGCCAAACAGCTCTTACTGTCAGAAAGTTTTTCCAAGTGTTTGTTGGAATCTCCTTTCTTGCAACCTGAAGCCATTGGTTTGAGTCCTGCCCTCCAGAGCAGAAGCTTGCTCTATCTTCCACATGACAGCCCTTAAGATATTTGAAGATGGCTATCATGTTTTAGGGGACGCGGGTGGCGCTGTGGGTTAAACCACAGAGCCTAGGGCTTGCCCATCAGAAGGTCGGCAGTTCGAATCCCCGCGACAGGGAGAGCTCCCGTTGCTCGGTCCCTGCTCCTGCCAACCTAGCAGTTCGAAAGCATGTCAAAGTGCAAGTAGATAAATAGGTACCGCTACAGCAGGAAGGTAAACGGCGTTTCCGTGTGCTGCTCTGGTTCACCAGAAGCGGCTTAGTCATGCTGGCCACATGACCTGGAAGCTGTCTGTGGACAAATGCCGGCTCCCTCACCCTATAGAGCGAGATGAGCGCGCAACCCCAGAGTCGGTCACGACTGGACCTAATGGTCAGGGGTCCCTTTACCTATCATGTTTTAATCTGCCTGGCCCATTACCATTTTTATGCTGTTTTTTTACTTTCATTTTTAATTTTTCTAAGCTGCCCTGCGTTTTGCAGTTGCATGTACTGTAAAGAAAAGGTGGACATCTACAAATATATAAAATAGAAGGAGTAAATGAAACCATTATGCATCAGAGAAAAGCTGATTAAAGAAACAAGAAATGTAAGATAATCCTTCCCAAATGCGCAACTGTTCACCATATTTTATAGTTTGATAATAAAAGTGATTTCACTTTCAAGCATTTCCCCATTTAGTTTTTGTTTTTTGTGGAACAACAGTCAAACAGATCTCACACATCTGAACAACCGTGGACTTAGTACAGGCTGAAATGGCATCCTTGTCTCATTCTGTGCCAAGCATGTTCCTAGTGTATATTCCATGAGGCAGCTTGGTTGCCACCATCTGGAAAACAATTGAAATGTTCATTAGAGCCATTGTGGTGTAGTGAATATCACTATTATCATTATTTGTATACTGTCTTTCATCTGAAGTTCACAACCTAAAAATACAAAATGAGAACACAAAATACATAATAAAAACAGGAACAAATCAATACCCCCCCCCCAAAAAAAAAACATATTTAGAAGGATATAGAATGTAATCAGGCCTGGTTAAAGAGGAAGGTTTCTGCCTGGTGCCTAAAGATATGTGATGAAGGTGTCAGGAGAGTCTCCCTGGGGAAAGTACAGTGGTACCTCGGGTTAAGAACATAATTCGTTCCGGAGGTCCGTTCTTAACCTGAAACTGTTCTTAACCTGAAGCACCACTTTAGCTAATGGGGCCTCCTGCTGCTGCTGCACTGCCGGAGCACGATTTCTGTTCTCATCCTGAAGCAAAGTTCTTAACCCCAGGTACTATTTCTGGGTTAGCGGAGTCTGTAACCTGAAGCGTATGTAACCTGAAGCATATGTAACCTGAGGTACCACTGTATTCCACAAACACAAACCACCACAAAAAGGCCCATTCTTGTGTCGCTACCCTCCAGACCTCTTGCGGAGAAAGTACGCGAAGAAGGGCCTTAGATGATGGTTGCAGGGTCTGGGTAAGTTCATATGGAAAGAGGTGGCCCTTGAGGTATTGTGGCCCTGAGCCATTTAAGGCTTTATGTGTCAAAAGAAGAACTTCGAACTGGGTCTGGAAACTATTTGGCAGCCAGTGCAGTTCTGCCAGGATTGGTGCGATATGCTCGGACAGTCTTGCCCCAGTGAGAAACTTGGCTGCCAAATTCTGCACTAGCTGACTTTTTAAAGTGTCGTGCAAATCCCCGACTCGGCCATGCCCACCTTGGGCTAATCAGTTTTTCTTGAGCTATCTTGCCTCACAGGGTTGTTGTGAGAATGAAAGAGGATGAGACGGCCACGTGCTCCACCCTGAATTTCTCAGAGGAATTGTAGAATTAAAATGCAATAATAAATAAATGTACTTTGAGCGGGGTAAATAGTGGAGGATTTTAACACACACTTAGAGCATGGAATCAGCTGTGCAGTTCCTGCCACCACCAGCTGCTTAAAAAACCCACAAAAAAACCCACAAGCACAGGATTGCATCACCTTTAAGTTGTATTCATCACACAGGTAACCCAAGAATGATATCACATGGAAAACACATGGATTGCCCCAAAGAATTATGGGGGCTGCAGTTTGCTGAGAATCATCACTTAGGAAACTTCCCAGGCTTCCTTGTAGACAGCAGGTAACAGATCTAATTATTCCCCTCGCTCAGACTAACTCCTTTCTTAAAATCCAAGCCTTTCCGGGGCAAACAATTCACTCATTTTGCAGCCGTCACGAAGCTCTCCGATCATCATGGCAGATTTCTATTTTAAAGGGAGGGGGGAATTTTAAAAAAATCAGTTGTGATTTGTGATGGGGGGAGGGGGGAGAAAGAATGATGGGTGTTTTTAGGAGAATATGTCTCCTGTATTAAATTTAGGAGATTCCTCCCCACCGCCACCCTTACTTTCTTCTCCCTAACAGCGGTTAGTTGCTATTTTCACCACCTGCTAATTACTTAGAGCTGGTTTGTAGGAGGCTTCAGATTCACACATCAGCCCACACAGGTTGTCATTTTGTCAAGAATTCCGTCATTAACAAGCTGTCAATACACTGCCAACGGCGACCATTTGGTTTGCGAAAGGAATGGGGTCTCTGGTGTGGAGAGCTGGCTGTATGTTTTTGGTTGAAAACACACACACACACACACACACACACAAAATAAGGCAAGAGGCATATGTCTTCCAGTCTGTTCCTCAGTGACACATTACAGATTCTGGGGGGAATGAATATATATATATATATATATATATATATATATATATGCAGAGAAGGGAAAGCAAATGAATAGCACAGATTGTATGTGATGTCTTTCCACCAATTGCTCCCCACCCCCTTGCTACCACTTCCCGAATAATTTTTGATTCCCATTAGCACGCACTTCCCTGCCATCTTGTTCCCTCCCACGTCTGCCATCCAGTCCCTGACATTCGGCGACTTTTAGAACGGCAATAGAAGGAAAGGCCAACAATAGCGATGATAATAATAATAAACCCTCACAAGTCGGTTCAACCTTTCAAAGACCCATTTCTAAGGAGATGTGAAGAGAGGCTGTCACTCACACTGGTGGATCCAGAAAAAGCTCATCTTTCCCCTTCTAATTAATGAGATTAATGCAGATGCTAACAGGCGTCGGCAGTTTGCCCCCCCCCCCATCAACACAACCTCCGAAACTTGCTCTGTAGAGAATCTAATGATTTCACATAAGCTTGCAGGAGGGGAAGCATTTGGAATGGGGTTGTATAATTGGTCCCCATCTCCCTCTAGATCAAAATTTAGGCTGATGTCACAGATGTTGTTGTTGTTGTTCCCTCACTGCAAGAATTGAAGTTACAGGGAACCAGGAAGAGGGCCTTCTTGGTAGTGGTGTCTGTCCTGTAGAACACCCTCTCATCATTAGCCATAAGGTTGTGAGCAAGGCCTGTCTGTCTAGGAGGCAGACCGAGGCAGCCATCTCAGGTGGCAGAATCCAAGGGGTGCCTCCATAGACAGTCCCCACCCCGCTGCTGGAGAAGCAAGCACAAGTGGCTGTGGCAGCTTCTGGGTTCCAGCAAGATCTCCCAAGAGTCCTGTGAAATCTTGCAAGAGCCCTCCGAGATCTCACCAGAACCTGGAAGTTGTGGCCACGCGAACCCAGTAGGCAGGGCCGATGGGGGGTGCAGTGTGTGACACACGCACAGGACAAGACTTTCCTGTTTCACCCCATTTCACGTCCAGAAGAATCTACCACTTATGGTGAGTGTGATTACCTTTTCTTCCCTCCAAACATACAGAGAGCCCAAGGAGGAAGCTGGAAGTGACACTCTTTCCCACGCCCTCATTCTATCTGCTTTTCAATGCTCAGATTATTTCTGCAAGTTCTGCCTTTTGCCCAGATCCCTTAGAAAAATAAAGTGTTGTATGTGCTTTCTCTCTCCAGATATGTTTTTGGGTGAAGGAGAGAAGTGACCAGGGAGGGTAGCACTCTCACCACTTTGGGTCCATGGCCCCAACAGGGCTGGTGTCCCCTGTTTACTTACAGCTTGTTTTTGTAGAAGATGCCAAGTTTGTAGAGAATATAACTGAATTCTTTTCCAACTGTATATATAAGTTTTGCCAGGTCTCCATGCACAAACTGGGGCCACTGGCAAGGCCCAGTCCTTCCCTTTCTGCACCACACATTACATTTTTAGATGCACTGCTGACACAATTTCAAACACATCAGCTTGACTGGCATGTGAGTTTCTCTCCCCTCTTGATTTCTATCCAGTTCTGAATCCAAGATGGTAAACCTTAATATAATATTGCAGACCCTCCAAGTGTCCCTATTTTCCAGGGGCAGTCCCAGATTTACAAAAGTCATCCCGGTTCCTTGTTTAATCCCAGAATGTCCTGCTGTTCCTTAGGAAGTCCCCATTATCATAAAAGAAATGTGGGAGGGTATGGCAGGATGTCCCTATTTTTGTCGGAGAAATTTTGGAGGGTATGGAGTTATGCGACCCTGAGCCAAAGAGATAAATAACTATACAACCTTTAGAAAACATCTGAAGAGACAGCCCCAGATTCACAGAAGTCATCCCAGTTTCTTATTTGATCCCAGAATGTTTCCCTTTCCTGAGGACATCATTATGTTGGAGGGTATGGAGTTATGCAACCTCCAAACCAAGGAGATAAGTAACTATACAACCTTTAGAAAACTTCTGAAAGCAGCCCTGTATAGGGGAGGCTTAAATGTTTAATGTTTTATTACGTTTTTTATATATGTTGGAAGCTGCCCAGAGTGGCTGGGGCTACCCAGTCAGGTGGGTGGGGTTTAAATAATAAAAGTGTTGTTGTTGTTGCTGCTGCTGCTGTTAATAAATAGGATGTCCCTATTTCCATTTGGGAAACATTGGAGGATATGAATATTGTCATAAAAAGGTAAAGGTAAAGGTACCCCTGCCCATATGGGCCAGTCGTGTCCGACTCTAGGGTTGTGTGCCCATCTCACTTAAGAGGCCGGGGGCCAGCGCAGTCTGGAGACACTTCCGGGTCACGTGGCCAGCGTGACGAAGCTGCTCTGGCGAGCCAGCACCAGCGCAGCACACGGAAACGCCGTTTACCTTCCTGCTATAAATTGGTACCTATTTATCTACTTGCACTTAGGGGTGCTTTCAAAATATTGTCATAGTTCAGCTCAAATGGAAATTGTCTTTTACTCTCAAGTGTGTGATGGACTGCAGTCAGAAGGCCCTTGGGTCAGTCTGCAGCATCCTCAGTTAAATGGTCAGGAAATGATCTCTGCCTGAGACCCTGGTGAGCTGCTGCTCTCCAGATCAGGTTTGGGGCATCTGTGGCCCTTCATATGCTGTTAGACTACAATTCCCATCATCCCTGACTATTGATCATGCTGCCTTAGACTGATGGGAGTTGGAATCCAATAACATCTGGAGGGTCTCCTCCTGGCATAGATCATACTGTGTTGGATAGCCAAATAGTCTGGGACAAGGAAGCTTCCTTTATTCATCAGTCTGGTCTGCACTGAAGCCAGAGGTGTAGAATTAATATCGAAGAGAGTTCTCCATTCACACCCTGGCCATCTCTGTCGGAAGCCCTGCTGAATGGCAAACATGCTCAGTTCAGCAGGGAGTGGATGATGCAGGAGAGACCAGGAGTGCTGGTTCATTTCACTCATCAGAGAATTTAATGTATAGCATTCACCCCTGGTGTGCAACCTTGCAATACTGTACCCCAAAATATTTCCTCGCTTCATGTTCTTAGCTTCAAACAAGACCAAAGTGATCAAGGCTATTTTTCTTCATTCTAGAATGAACCAGGCATCCCTTCTGTTTCCTTTGAGGTTTGCAAAGAATGAGTTTATGGCAGGCTGTGCATCATAAAGAAAAAAGGAGAAAAAATGTTGCATGTCTGTTTCAAAACTGATGGAGCAATATGATCATTCTCAACTTAGCCCTCACCTCTGAAATTAGATGTCTCTACCTTTAAGCCTCCACAGTTAACAGGGTTTAAAAGCTTTCAAATAAATTGCAAGTGTAAACCATTTAAAAAGTTAGCAATGAGCCTGATGAGATGTGAAAGTTACATAATTAACTTTGGTGAGAAGTTAATTTTCTCTGCCTCTTAGTTTACATAGAAAGCGAATTTATTTATTTTCATTTGGGGAAGGGAATTTGCAGTGATGCATCATTTGTATTCTACCTATAAAAATAAACATTGGATATAAAATAGCTGATCCTCACATACCTTGTCAGAGATATAGGGCAATTTTTTTTTAACCCTCTTGTTTTAAAGGGGAATTTCATTCAAAAGTCTTTGGTGCAAGTAGGCAACACTATTAACCCGCAGGCTGTAGAAGAATGAGATTTTCTAACAGAAATGTGAGGTTCATTTTATTTGCCTTCTGCTCTTTCAGACTTCAGAGTTCACATTTATGAGCAACCAATTCTAACAACTTACTTTTTAATGGGATTTGAAACACAATTATAAAGGTTGGTTACTTGAAGATGAGGCTGTAAGAACAACAGAAGGTTATTAATATATTGCTTTATAAACCTTTTTTAATATTAAAAAAGACAAAAAAAACCTTCTACTCCAACATTAGTGCAAAGTTAATCCTAATTTAAATTGAAAACTAAAAAGGAATGCCTAGGAACAAATATAAAAATTAATTCCCAAGAGGGGAAATCTATAAATTGCTGCAGCTGGCATATAATAATGACAAAATATCAGAAGATTCTTAATCTATACACATTTTTTTTTTTAAAAAAAAAAAAAGGTAAAACTGAAGCCAAATGAGTGGTTGTTGCTAAATCCACTACAATTCTTTCTGTGCAATACAGAATCTTCTCCAATGCCTTTTTTCTGGCAAGCTGCTCCCTTCATAGCATGGCTGTGTCCCAAAGACAGCCAACTCCTTAATACCTGCTGTGCAAGATGCAAAACAATTCTGATGCAAACTGGAACCTGGAGATCGAGGAGCAAACTTGGTGAAGAAAGGAAAGGAGTCAGTTACAGCAGCGCTGCAGATCTTGTGACTTTGCAGATGAGAATAAAATACTTGGGAACAAAGATTAAGAATGCAGTCCTATACACCTGACGTAAGTCTCACAGACTTCACTCCCTGGTAAGGTGATATAAGATTGCAGCCTAAGTAATATCATTCCAGCTGTCTGTATGTGCACAGGAGTCTCTCCATCATTCCTCCTAAAAGCCACCATAGGGACCAGGGCAATAGCAAGGTCAAAGTGACTCAGGCATGCTGGTAGAGCCAGTGTACCACTCCTGCTGGTGTGCCAAAATTTCCCCGACCAGCTTTCATCTCTGCTGCACCATCTCTGTATCCAGTAACCACATCAATGCCAGGAAACCTGGTCCATGGCGCCATTGTTCCCTGCCAACCATTCCTGGGTGTTACAACACCCAGTGCAGTGAGCCAGGGCCAATCACATCCACCTCCTGATTCTTCCCTGTCTAAATGATAGGCTGTATGAAAGTAGACGTCAGCTACATGGATATCGAGATAGCCTTTTCCTTGCTGCTATTGCTGTGGAAAGGTTCTCTGTTGCAGCTGGAAGATTATCAGCCTCTTGGGGCACAGCTCTTGCTAGACTGCACCACTTCAGATTGCAGATGAAGATTGCATATTTGAATGCTCCCTTGTATCCAAAAACAAAAGCCATCCCTGCACATTCAAAACTCAAGGAATGAAATAGGAACACCTCTGCTGGATCACACCAGTGGCCCATCTTGTCCAGCATCCTGTTTTCACAGTGGCCAACCGGATGTCTATGGGGAGCCCACAAACAGGATGTGATCCCAGCAGTATTCTCCCGTCTATGCTTCCATCAACTGGTATTCAGAAGCATACTGCCTGTGACAGTGCAGGAAGAAGATACCCAGCAGGGTTCGTTCCCATTGATAGCCTTATCCTCTGTGAATTTGTATTTTCCTCTTTTAAAGCCTTCCAAGTTGATGGTCATCACTGGCACACAACACCAGTGGTTGTCAAGCTATTTCATTTCTGATCATTTTTGTTCAGAGACTTAGAAATAATTTCCTCCTCATGAGAAAGAAAAAATGCTGTTCGAAAGGGATTGGTCTGTTATGTATTTTAAATTCATCTTCTTACTGTTTCACAGTTGTTGTGGAATGCTTGGTGCTGATGACGCCAAGGTTGCAAGTTCAACCTTTACCTTTTCAACCTTTACCTAGCCCAGCAATACCTGGAGGAAAACATATGCCCCTTCCCTGTTGCTCAGGTTTGTGTTAAAATTACCTCTAAAAAAAAATTGAAGAAACTTCCACACGCTTGCCCATTATTGTGATGGCCATAGGTAAAGGTAAAGGACCCCTGGACGGTTAAGTCCAGTCAAAGACGACTGTGGGGTGTGGCACTCCTATCTTGCTTCAGGCCGAGGGAGCTGGTGCTTGTCCACTGACAGCTTTCCAGGTCATGTGGCCAGCAGGACTAAACCGCTTCTGGCGTAACGGAACACTGTGATGGAAGCCAAAGCACACGGAAATGTTGTTTACCTTCCTGCCACAGTGGTACCTATTTATCTACTTGCACTGGTGTGCTTTTGAACTGCTAAGTTGGCAGGAGCTGGGACAGAGCAATGGGAGCTCACCCCATATTGCGGATTCGAACTGCCAACCCTCTGATTGACAAGCCCAAGAGGCTCAGTGGTTTAGACCACAGCGCCACCCGCATCCTGGTGATGACCACAGCAGATTCCTAGCCAATCACCCAACAAGATGAAGGCTGTCATTTCCCAAAATTTCTAAGAGAAAAAGCAAGCACAAACAAACTGACAATACACACACAGCCCTTTTTCCATCAGTTATGAAGAACCACAATTGAGGGCACAAGTCTATTTTTCTCCCATATGCATCTTATCTCTTGTATTCTGGTCCTCACACAGAACTGCCAGCAAACTTCGTTATCTGTGAGCTGCTGTTGACGCAGTTCTGCCTATCTGGCACACTGCTGATGTGCAGTATGACCTGTTTTCCTGGCTGTGACAGGTGCTTCTATTGTGCTGACATTAATCATGCTGCAAAAGGGTCTTGGAACATAATGTGAAAAGATGCAGCAGCAAAAAAAGAGAGGGGGGGATGTGGCAGGCATTTGCTCTGGAACTCTGATTTCCGGAGGTAGAAATTAATTCTTTATTTGCATTGTTACCGGCAGGTACATTACATTCATTGTCCATGCACAGTCTCATCACCAGCTGAAATTGAGCTTAAGTGTGTGCAGCTGTATCTATTCAGCCTCATTCCTTCCTGAACCCTTCTCCTTTCCCTTTGTTGTGTCCCTGTTGACAACATTTAGATTGTAGACTGTACAGAGTAGGGGCTAGTCTCACACTTGCCCATTCCCTCCTTCCCTCCCTCTCATATTATATTAGCACCACACAGGGCCTAGCTACACAGAACTCTAATTGCATTTTTTGCAATCCTGCTCCTCCAGGTTTCATCAGGGGTGCATTTGCCCCACCCAGGCTTAGGAATGGCACTGCAAGATTCCCTCTTCTCAAAGGTCAAGGTGGGTGCATAGCAGGGGGATGCTCAGTTAGCTTTCTAAGCCAGCTCTGTCCCACTTTCTCCTTCTTAGCTCAAACTCTACTGACTTCCATGGAACAAAATCAGCACGTTCTCTCAGCAGTGTCTTGGAGCAATTCTCAGAGCTTATAGTCTGGGATAGATAGTCAAGAATAAAACAAACTCATTGAGTGCTGCACCTGACCAGTCAAAGGACTTTTTTCTGCAGCTGTTGGCTTCTAAGCAACAGGCGTTTTAGCTACAGAGACGTATTTGTGAGAAGCTCCAAGGGGTCTGTGGCCCAGTCATCAGAATATGGAGGCAGAGGTTTCTCCTTGAGGTTCAGGAGATGAGACTCAGTTTTGGGTGCCAGCATATCCACATGAAAAGGATTGAGAAGTGGCTCCGTCTCCTTCTCCATGGAGTTCATCTGCATCTGAAGATTTCTGGTCTAGTGCCATGACAATCCTCGACAGGGTCAAGTTCTACATCAATCTTCGAACCATTAATCAAATTATTGTTGTTGTTGTTGTTGTTGTTTATTTGTACCCCTCCCATCTGGGCGGCTTCCACAAAGACCAAAAATACACTAAAATATCACACATTAAAAACTTCCCTGAACCTTAAGATGTCTTCTGAATGTCAGGTAGTTGTTTATCTCTTTGACATCTGATGGGAGGGCGTTCCACAGGGCAGGCCTGGTTCCCTGTAGCTTTGCTTCTCGCAATGAGGGAACCGCCAGAAGGCCCTCGGCACTGGACCTCAGCGTCTGGGCAGAACGATGAGGGTGGAGACGTTCCTTCAGGTATACTGGGCCGAGGCCTTTTAGGGCTTTAAAGGTTAACACCAACACTTTGAATTGTGCTCGGAAACATACTGGGATCCAATGTAGGTCTTTCAAGACCAGTGTTATGTGGTCTCGGCAGCCGCCCCCAGTCACCAGTCTAGCTGCCGCATTCTGGATTAGTTGTAGTTTCTGGGTCCCCTTCAAAGGTAGCCCCACGTAGAGCACATTGCAGTATTTAAAGATGCTTCTACATCAACTTATGTTTCTCTGCTCCTGATTTCACAAGGATGAGTATAGGAACCAGCTTTCAGCCCAACATGAATGAGAGCCGGCCCACTGAAAAGATACAGTAAAGCACCTGTCTCAGCAAGTGGAAGCAGAAGGGGCAGTTCCCCACCTACCCCACCACTGCCCCTGCCACCAGAATACCCTCCTCTCTCAGGTGAGAGGAGGCATTCCAGTGAGCCCCAAGTACAGTGAGAGCCAGGCCATTCCTGTTCACAGTGTTACCACTCATTTTCCCCACCCCTGGGGCTGAGAACGGAAGTCTAGTGGCAATGCTTTGAGGAGCACTCTGGCTCCCACAGAGTTCAGCAAGGGGGGCCATTCTGGCGATGGCAGAAGGTGGGTGGAGCACAGCAGAGGAGGCAGTGAATAGAACATTCCTGGTTTGCCTTGAGTGGGCCGCCCCTGACTGTGGCGAAAGGGAAAATGTTTGTGTTAGTGACTTAAGGCAGCATGAGAAATAGACAAAGCGTTGTTTGCTTGCATCCTAATCCTTTGATAACCTGCAGCACCAAAGGGTAACTTGAATGTTTTGACCTACACCTCTCAGACCATACCTTTGATCTCACGCAAAGTTACCTCAAGCATTATTTGGCGATGCTAGTTATCACAATAAGCAGTGAGACACCTTCAGAGAATGATGTGTGAACTGCCCCCAAAAAGAACAAGGCTGGGGGGCAGTGGGAGAGCCATGGTCAGGTTTGCTTTTTTGCAACTACCAGTATCTACTACTACCATTTGTTTTGCACCAACAGTATGCTAAGTGGTTTCATCAACATACAGTGAAACCTTGGTTTTCAAATGTCTCGGCTGCTGAACACTTTGGAAGCCAAATGCCAGAAACCTGGAAGTGAATGCTTCCGTTTTTGAATGAGTGCCAGAAGTTGAATGGCTTCTGAGGCACGTTTCTCCATTTTTCTCAATGGAACTTGCTGGCAGCCCTTTGATCCTGTTTTTGAACATTTTGGAAGTTGGGCGGACTTTTGGAATGGATTACGTTCAAAAACCAAGGTTCCACTGTACAATAGTACTTTGATTGAGGATAACTTGACTTTTTATGGACATTCAAAGAATTATACATGGTATATGTAATATTAATGAGGGAAATGTTAATTGGTTTGGTTCATGTATATGCCACTTATTCTCAAATACAAAGCAGAAAAACCCCTGAACAGACAACAAAGTTCCAACTGGTATTGTGGATGTTATTGCACTCCATGAGCTTCCATATCCTGCCTTAGATACATTTCAGAAGGAAATGGAACTTCTCACCAGGCTAGATGATTGCAGCTGGCTACCTCATCTCTCCTCCAGAGGAGGCTAACAGCAGCAAAAGGGAAATGTTGCAGGAGGCTATAATAGCAAGCCCTCCTCCCCAGCCCCCTGGAAGTCACCTGTGGAAGTGATATTATCTCCAAGTGGTACAATCATTGTTTGTGTGCTTGCTATATGGAACACATTGCTATATACCTAGCAATACGTGCCTATTGGGCCACCCCAGGCAATTATGTGCATACTGAAAAACAACTGGAGCATTGTGCAATGATTTGGAAGTGATTTTCAGTTAACATGCTGAAAGATGCTTAATGTCTTTAGTTAACTTTAGATATAACCGTCCTCTTCTCTCAGGGGTGCTTTGTTACACAGCTTCAGGTATTCTAGTTATTACAAGGAAAGGACCTATTTGTTTCCTGGAGGTAGCACTACTGTGGGGTTCTCACTTCCACTGCTTTCACATCCCACTGCAGGGCTGACCTGCAGCATGAGAAAAAGCAATCAGCAAACATCATTGATCCAGTTTTACTACTGGATCAGCTGCACTTGACCCAAAACCAGGATTAGATCAATTAGATTTGAGGATAGCATTTTTCTGCAGCCCTTAAGTCATTTAAAGTTTTCCATGTCGCCAAGGTGTCATGTAATGTCAATACATAGCCCTCCATTCAGCAATAAATCCTAACCAAGAGTTAAATTTCAGCACTTGCTTCCAAGTTACATGCCCAAAAAGAAAATAAAAAAGTGTAAAAGTAATTGAAAGAAAATTCTGGCATCCTTGACAGTTCCTAAACAAAGACGACACTTTCTTACAAGTTTCTAAAAACACTTCACCACCTCCTCAACATTCTGTACACACACACAAGGGGACTCAGGACCTATAACAGCTAACCGTCAGGAAACTATCTTTCTGCAATTTAAAAAGTTGTGCACATGTATCTTAACTATTGGTGCAATTGTTTTCCACAGAATACATTTTTGTTTGCTAAGCCACTGAGTTTTTCTAGTGCATTTATCTGAGCCACAGCGGGGGAACCTATAGCCTTCCATAAATTGTTGGACTCTCAACTCCCATCAGCCCCAGGCAGCATAGCCGAGAGGCAGGAAAGGTAGGAATTGTAACCAAACAGAGGGCCGAATATCCCCCTCTCTAATCTAATCCACTGAATCCTCTTTATCTTCATAGTCTATTCTATCCCCTTTGGAACTGTTTTATTGTGAAAAACAATTTTAAAAAACCTGATGGAACAAGAAAGTCTTCACCTGCAAGTGGAAGAGCCACAAGGAATTAGCTAGTCTAACTCCTCCAGTGAGGGAGTTCCAAAGTCTGGGAGCAACCGCCGAGAAGGCTCTCTCCTGCATCCATACCAAGCATGCCTGTGAGGGTGAAAGGACCAAGAGCCTCCCCAAAATATCTCAAAACCCAGGCAGGTTTGTATAAGGGAATATAGTCTTTCAGATAGCCATGGCCTTGAGTTTGAAAAAGAAGAAGCCAGCTAAGTCCAGGGCTGCTGTACCACCAACTGGGAAATTGGACTAGCCTCCTAATGCTAGTGTTCCAGAACCTACAGAGCCCAAGGCTTGGACATTCTCTGTCTTGGAGCCCATTGAACCCGAGGCTGGTGGTTCAGAGTGCACAGAGCCTGAGCTGGGATCATCCCATACACAGTGCTGTGTTCTTGATTGGTCAGAGGAATCAAGTGTTTCCTCTGCTACCTCATCACCCCAATGGTGCAGGGAGCATGGCAAATGGGATGCCACAGAAAGGCATAAAAGTCCTCATCTACAGGCCAGATGTTTGGTCCTTTAATGAGCCCATATAAGGACTCGATTCACCTCTAGCCTTTGTGAGAGCAAGTTGCTCACCTGGAGCTATCCATGGTGCTGCAACCACTAACCTGCCTTGGCCCTGTGGGTATCTTGTACAGAAAGACACATGCTCAAAGGAATGGCCAGCTGCAACAGTCAGACAGGGTAGATGGAAAGTTAGTGAGACATTTGTGCAGATTGAAGAAGTCCGGTATGATGGGGACAAGCGAATCCTAGATTTAACAGAATTCAGATTCAAATTGCAGCCCCAGGCCTGTGATCAGGGAATGTGTGACAAGCCATTCACACCAAAGTCCCACCATATCAATCTAACAGCCGTAGGTTGACTTAGGTGGACTGAAGAAACACATCCAGGATCTTCCACGACCTTAATTCGGACCTGGCAGTAACTTAAGTCAGCCCCATTTCACCCTTGCGGAGGGGAGGTTAAACATTTCACAGAGAGACAGTCACACTGACAGACTTGCCATTTGCTGTTCTGTACAGAAGCACGGGAGTCGGTTTGGTGAAGAAACCTTCTTATTACAGCATCTGGTGCAAAGCTGCTGCTGCTGCTGCTGCTGCTTACTCATTGCATGTGACAGCTGTCAGTCAAACTGAAATGCATTCACTCCGCACTGATCTGTGCACAAGGATGTCACATCAAGTTCTCAAGTTCTTACTGACTCTGCCTGGCAGGTGCCAAATGAGATCCAAAAGTGGCTTTAGCACTCAACACTCAGGCTCCCATTCAGACTGGCAGAAAGTGCTCAAAGTTTCCCTCACCCGGAGGGCTTTTGTGCACCGTGCGACTTCCAGTGCTCAGTAGAGATTATTTTTTTCAGTCCTGTCACAGCATATCCCTGCATTCTTCCTCACACACTCTGAAGAATGGCTTTTCTTATTCTCTTCGCACTGTGGTAAAATGGTGCGAGGTGTGATCAGATTATAGTACATGAAGAACATGAGTGAGTGTGTCTTAGAGGTGCACATTGGCTCTGCGTACCTCCTGAATTACGAGGTGAAATTGAGTGACATTTTCACTTTCCTAAGTCAGATTCCACCAGGCATCTGAAGTCAGATCGGGGACTGCCTGAAGTCTTGAGTCACTTTGTGGAATCAGGCACCCCCCAAAATGCTGCATTTTTAAAGTGACTGTTACGTTTTTAAAAATGGTTAAAACAAGCTTACTTGGGATACACTCTGATCTTGGGGGGGGGGGAATTAAGGATCTTTCATTTGGGCATACACATCTGGGTTTGAATCAAAGGGAATTGTTTTCCTGTGGCACTACAATCACAATGATTTGGGGAAGGAATTAAAAACTGGTTTTTTATGTGGTTCTGTGCTGTTTTCCCCCCTTCATGGATCACTGCCTTATCGTGGCGAAGGGACTTGAATAACTCAGAGAAGTTATGAGCTATGCAGTGCAGGGCCACCCAAGACGGACAGGTCATAGCCGAGAGTTTAGACTAAATGTGATCTACCTGGAGAAGGAACTTGCCAAGAAAACTCCATGGACATAAAAAAGGAGAAGCTTTGAGAAGAAAGTGAGAGTTTCCAAGGCGGTCACGTTCATGGTGGTCTGGTTCATGGGGTCACGGAGAGTCAAACATGACTATGACAATTAAACAGCAACATGCTGTTTTTTCATCGCATCCTATCTATCTATCTATCTATCTATCATCTATCTATCTATCTATCTATCTATCTATCTATCTATCTATCATCTATCTATCTATCTATCATCTATCTGATCTATCTATAGGGAGGTATTTGCCCAAAATCAACAAAAGTGGGCAGAATTCCACCTCTACCAATAAACCTTTGGGTTACATGGTTCTTCCTGGTCGGGTAGCATTTTCCCAACTCCAGCCCCCCCCCCTCGAGGATCCATTTTTTTCCCACCACACCTTCTTACACTCTTAGATGATAAATCACTAGGTATAATGCCAAATTACCATTTTCCCACACATATAGTAGCATTCTCCAAACTACTTGACAGGACAGTTGTGATAGCAGCTTTAGGGTTTGTTGGTTTGTTTACCAAAATGAAAAAGTAAAGCAGGATATAAATACCTGAAGCAAGCTATCCTGAAACGAGAGACCACAACATGGCGGGGATGTGATAATCTGCACGTACTCTAATCTGCCTTAAAGGGTTGTTGTGAGGATAAAGTATGATAACGTCTGTATATTTTGGAAAGGTGGCCCACCACATGAAAGCACCCTCTACCCGTTCTAAAGGCATTTTTATATGTTATCCTTGCCTTATCATAGGCTGATTCTTGTGGGGATTTCCTTGAAAAGTTGCAAGAACTGCTGTGATGTGTGAGTGCCTCAGATGCACCATCTGTTCCCCAGTGACTTTGTGAATGGCAGCACAGATGCTGGAAAGTTGCCATTCATGAGATCTTAGGGAAATAGATGGAGCAACAGAAACAGAAGCAGACATACCGCACAACCACACATGCATCTTATAATGAAGCAGTGGGTTGAACAGAAGTACCACCAACCACACTAAAGGGGTTTCCCACTAAGCATTCCATGCATGTCCCGTCACATATATGTGGGACAAAGAACCTGTGTCCCTCCAGATGTTCCTGGACTCCATCAGCCCCAGCCAGCCTGACCAATGTTCTGGGAGTCGGTGTCCAACGACTTCTGGAACAGGCCCCTCATCCCTGATGCATATAAATCCACTTGCCACATAATGGTCCAGGGATCAGAAGCCATACAGCTGTGCCACTGGCATGCTAACCTGGCACGATCTACATCACATAGTAGGTGCATTTGTAAAAGGCATGGCATATGTGGTACACAGAGTAGTAGTATACCCATTTTGGAAATAAATACCCTCTTTCTACAGAAGTTGCTCTCTGACTTCTTCAGATCTCTGGTTTTCTGAATTTCCAGAAGCCTCTGAGATGTTGCAGACTAGGGTCTTTTAAAAGCTCCTGTTCAAGCATATTATCACTACTCTGCTCTATTTCTGTTTCAGCTGGGTTGTTTGTGGCTTCCACCACCTTCGGTCCCTATAGTTTTCCTCCTCTTCCCCATCAACAGGAATTTATTTGTTCTCATTCTTTGTCTCCACTGCGACCACATTTATTTGAGTATCAGCCCTCGGCACTAAAGCCCTCAGAACTAAAGGAACAAATTGGTCCTCCATCACAGCCACTTCATAAAATCCTTTCCAATCTATTGGAATTATTATTATTATTATTATTATTATTATTATTATTATTATTATTACCCCGCCCATCTGGCTCCCAACAGAATATTGTTAATAATAATAATAAAGTGATAAAACATCAAGCATTAAAAACTTCCCTAAATAGGGTTGCCTTCAGAAGTCTTCTAAAAGTTACATAGTTGTTTATTTCCTTGACATCTGATAGGAGGGCATTCCACAGGGAGGGCGCCACTACCGAGAAGACCCTTTGCCTGGTTCCCTGCAGCTTCACTTCTCGCAATGAGGGAACCGCCAGACGGCCCTCAGAGCTGGACCTCAGTGTCCGGGCTAAACGATGGGGGTGGAGATGCCCCTTGTCAAAAGCTGTATTTCCCAAACCATGCACTGGGTGCTTTTTCCTACCACTGACACCCAACTGTGAATATTTAAGTATATGTATATCTCACCAGTCCATGGGCGGACGAAGAATTGGACACAACTAAACAACTAAACAACAACAAATATCTCACCAGACCTTCCCAATCTTTCCCCAAATATTTTATAACTTAGTTCTTAATGCCTAAAGATTCCACGGCCACCTAAGTAAAGGGTAATGTCCTGTTCTGCACCCATAAATTATCCTATGGCTTTCAGATGAAGTGGAGGGCACAATTTCAACACCAGTGTTGAAGTAAGATTAGTCTGCTAATCCAGTACTTTAAATGGTGGGTAGTGGTAGTAGTGGAGAATTTTGTCCTTCACTTCAGGCAGGAGAGTGTCTTGGGCCAGACCTAGGCCAATGTGCACAGAACCATCTACTAATTTCTAAGCCACCCCCAAGGGCCTATTACAGCAGTAAAGACTCCTCAAATAGAGCAAAGATCAGGATGGAGGGTGCCACTTCAGTGCTGAACTAGTTGTGAGCTCAATTCAGTTTCTGTCCCAATTTTACATTTCAGCACTCAGTGGGTGAAAAATAGCGCAAGAGCTCTTTCTTTCAAAGTACCTCTGACTGCAAGTATATTTAGCTGCTGCTGATCTTATAACCCCATTTGTTAGTCATAATTTTCACAAATTATGGATGTGGTGCTGTGACAATTGCAAAATGGAACTCACAGCTACCCAGTCACAGTGTGCAGTTCCACAAATGACCATCCATAAACGAACCTTTGGCACATTTTTTTTTTTAAAGAAACCCATAATGACTGCATCGACTTATACATAGACTGCTTTAAACACCTCTTTTCGAATCCACATCTTCCAAGTGTTTGCTTCAAAATATCCCTTAGAGGCTTGTCCTTTTTCTTAAAATAAGAAAAATGCAAGGCAGGCATTCAAGATGACGAGCAATCGCTAATCAAGGTTACTTAATGACAAAGCTGAGTTTAAAGAGATGGGTTTAAACAAAACAAAGCAAAAAAAATTCAAAGATTTATGTCTTACATTTGGCATTGCCAGCAGCAGAAGGGTA
This sequence comes from Podarcis cretensis, assembly GCF_951804945.1. Classification (NCBI taxonomy): domain Eukaryota; kingdom Metazoa; phylum Chordata; class Lepidosauria; order Squamata; family Lacertidae; genus Podarcis; species Podarcis cretensis. Next base: position 51,765,786 of record NC_137181.1, on the reverse strand, counting down.
TAAAGTTCAAGAGAACAGATTTTGAGCTGGACTTTTTCATCTGTCTGGAAGATAAAAGCAAAAGATAACACATAAATCACAGCAATAAAAATATAGAAAAAGTTTCAGGGTGTAAAACAGGCTGGGTAGCCGGCAGCCCAATTTCATGTGGCCCCTGGACGAATTTCAAAGGCCCCCAGCAAGTAATCATTTTAAACCCCTAGCTACAGTGATTTGTCCCTCCCTTGGGAGCCTGCTGGGCAAAGAGAAATGAGAGCAGGATGGGGCAGGGAGAAGGATGTGGCAGAAAGATAAAGGCTGTGCTAAGTGTTCTTGCCCACCTAGCACAGACTTCAACCTTGCCCATAGTAGCAGTCAGTGGGGTGAAGCAGAGCTGCATTGCTTATCCGACTTCCCAGTGCCAGGTTCTTTGCCAGACATGGGCAAACTCAGCCCTCCAGATGTTTTGGGACTACAACTCCCATCATCCCTAGCTAACAGGACCAGTGATCAGGGATGATGGGAGTTGTAGTCCCAAAACATCTGGAGGGCCGAGTTTGCCTATGCCTGTTCTATGCTGATTACCAATTTGGGAAGGTGGACAGGAGGTTGTCGTGGTTGGAGTGCAGTGGCAAAATCATCAGACTGGCACCAGCACTGTGCCAGCCTTGCGCCAACCTGCCCACCACAACCTTTGATGGTTCTTCCCTTGATTCTGCACTCCTTTTGGAAATTATAGGGACAGAACTACCCAAACTGTACAGAAATTTATTCATGTATGTGACTATAGTGACAAGAATGTTACTTGCCCAAAAATAGAAAGCAGGAGAAATCCCAGAGAAAGAATGGATGCAAAAACTTATGGAATATGGAGAAATGGCAAAGCTTACCGGAAAAATAAAAAATCAAGATAACAAACTTTTCATAAAAGAAGGAAATGGTTTATTGCATATTTACAAATAAACTGTAAACAGATAAGAACATTGGCAGGATTACTGTAATAACCTGCAGTTTTATAAGAATATATATTTAAAGTAGACGAATAAATATGTCAAGTTAATTTGGAATACAATTGTACCTTGGATCCCAAACGCCTTGCAAGTCAAACATTTTGGCTCCTGAACACCGCAAACCCAGAAGTGTGTGTTCCAGTTTGCAAGCGTTCTTTGGAACCCAAATGTACGACAGGGCTTCTGTGGCTTCTGATTGGCTGCAGCAACCATGCTTTGATTTCTGAACATTTTGGAAGTCGAACGGACTTCCGGAATGGATTCCGTTCAACTTCCAATATACTAATGTATGCAGAAAATATAAAAAATAAATTTAAGGAGCCACAGAAAGAGGGGGAGGGAAGTCGAGTTTTGAAATGTTAAAAGGATTCTAAAATTATTGAAATGTATAAAATTGAAAATCAGGAAGAAGAAGGAGGAGGAGGAGGAGGAGGAGGAGGAGGAGGAGGAGGAGGAGGAGGAGATTCTGGATTCTGCACTCGGCGAGGCACACCTAAGCATACAGTGGCTTAGGAGTCACTTCACCACAATGAGATCCCACGTTGCTGAGGAGTGTGAGTGTGCGTCTTAAGCGACAACACGAGTGGACCAAATTATGGGAGTCCCACTCACCTGATCCCACTCTGCAGGTACCAGTCAGGTGGGGGAGAATCCTGGACCCTGTCTGTGTGGTGGTTTCAATCACACATGCTCCCCAGAGGTGTGGAACTTGCCCCACAGTAAAGCAACCCCAATGCAACTTGTGTGATGACTATAAGGGACCTAAGTGATGAATATGTATGAGTGAAGAACCAGCCCTTAACAATGAAGCTTGCTTTAATGGTTCCAAATGTGAGTAGAGGACCGATCATTCATCCCTGCTATTTCATTCCATGTTCGTAGGACTATTATCTTGAGATCCATAGAACAGATGAGTGTTTTTAAAACAACAACAGGAGGCTATTTACCAGTAAAGAGCTGGTGACAATATCTCCTATTGAGTTACGGTTATGGAGACAGAGAATAGCATCACTCTTAATAGTATTATCATGCGCAAAAAAGGAAAGATAGAGTAGTTAGGTGGGGCTGTTGCTGAGAACTTTTAAAATGATAGCCTAATCCTTCTCTTTATCACTGTATTATTGACCCCACATTTAGCGTACTGTTTAGTGGAGATGTCACACAATTCTGCTACTTCACAGTAATGCTATGGATTTTGCTATGGAATATGGATTTTTTATATATAAAAAAGAAAGAATCATCTATTGTTGAACAGAGACATTGCTGAAGAACTAAATTGTGTTCAGGCAAGCGGTGGGGGGGGGGAGTATGTTCACAATGGTAGAGGAGAATGTGGTGTTTCTTTCATGATTTCAAAGTGGTTTCTTCAAAATTGTCTCAATAAACCAGACTTGAGGACATACTGAAAATGCATAGCTAAGGAGCATCTCTGTTTCTGCGCTTAAAGTTCCTAACAATTCCCTAAAGCTGTGGGTGAAAAGAAATATGGAACCAAATAAATCCATTTAAATCAGGACCATCTCACATATTCAGACGTACAAAGTATACGCATGCTACTTTGGGCACGAAAGGAAGCAGAAAGAGATGTGGCTGTGTGTCTACTTTAAAAAGAAGAAGAAAATGTAATGTGCTGTTTTTCTGGCCATTGGGTTCTCCCCCTCCTCATTTATTCCCCACAACAACCCTGTGAGGTAGGTTAGGCTGGGAATGGGATATTAGCTCCGCCCAAGGCATGATGGAGAACAGCAACAATCGGGAAAAGATAGACATAATATTTTATAAGGACAGGAAGAAACATCACGGGCAGAATCATTGCCGCACACAGAAAGAACAAGGATACAGTTTGAGTGCCTCACTTGTAGTTTTATAAATCATTTAATGTGTCAATACGAATGGAAGTTGTTAATATTGCAGTTGTTGTATCAAGAATTGTTATTTTGACCCGAGTGTAATTGAAATTAATAAGATTTTGGAATGCAGAAGGAAAGTTAACCATCAATTCTAGCATGCAGGGAGCCACCTAAATTATATACAGTGGTGCCCCACAAGACGAACGCCTCGCAAGATGGAAAACCCGCTATACGAAAAGGTTTTCCGTTTTGGAGGCGCTTCGCAAAACGAATTTCCCTATGGGCTTGCTTCGCAAGACGAAAATGCTGATAAGCCGCTGATAAGCTGATCCGCTAAAAGCCGCTAATCCGCTAAGCTGTCAATGGGCTTGCTTTGCAAGACGAAAAAACCGCTATACGAAGAGCCTCACGGAATGGATTAATTTCGTCTTGCGAGGCACCACTGTATTTTGGTATCTGAATGATTGGTATTGATAATTGTATTATAATTTAGCATTGTTATAATGGGTCTATTATTAGATTATTGTAATTGAAAATTAATAAAAAAAATATTATTTTAAAAAAGGCTGGGAGTGAGTGACAGGCCCAGTATTACCCAGTGGGCTTACACTATGTACAATGTAAGAACAATATCCATTACAACAAAGCCCAGCCTGAAATCAATAAAACAGCACCAAAGCATATGAAAGCAAGTAAAACAGATTCAGGGGATTCATACACATGAATCAGAGTCCACTCTTATGGGTCACGGAAAGCCTGGGCAAAAAGAGAAGTCTTCACCAAATATCTTGAAGCAACTAATGGTCTCTGCTTCCTGTAAAGCAGAGAGAGGGAAGGTTACGCCAAAGACCAGGGGCAACAGCAGAAGATGCCAATTTGAGGGTAGCCATCCTGCGGTATGCAATGACAAACCTAGACAGCATCTTAAAAAGCAGAGACATCACTTTGGCAACAAAGGCCCATATAGTTAAAGCTATGGTTTTGCCAGTAGTGATGTATGGAAGTGAGAGCTGGACCATCAAGAAGGCTGATCGCCGAAGAATTGATGCTTTTGAATTATGGTGCTGGAGGAGACTCTTGAGAGTCCCATGGACTGCAAGAAGATCAAACCTATCCATTCTGAAGGAAATCGGCCCTGAGTGCTCACTGGAAGGACAGATCCTGAAGCTGAGGCTCCAATACTTTGGCCACCTCATGAGAAGAGAAGACTCCCTGGAAAAGACCCTGATGTTGGGAAAGATGGAGGGCACAAGGAGAAGGGAACGACAGAGGACGAGATGGTTGGACAGTGTTCTCAAAGCTACCAGCATGAGTTTGACCAAACTGCAGGAAGCAGTGGAAGACAGGAGTGCCTGGCGTGCTCTGGTCCATGGGGTCACGAAGAGTTGGACGCGACTAAACGACTAAACAACAACAACAACAATCCTGTGGTATTCTGCAGGGCGTGGTGCCACAAGTAGAATTTCCTCAGGTGATCTAAGTCAGAGGTTCTCAAACTGTGGTTCATGGTCCACAGCAAGTCTGCACAAAATGGCAGGAGCAGCGACTGCTCTGTCATTCTTAGAGTCCAGAAATTTGCCCAACAGGTGAGCAGGAAGGACACAACAGGCACATCCGCCGCATTAAATGTTCATAGTGATTTTCAATTGTATTTTTATTGCTTCTTTTGTTTCTTACAGCATTCAAATTGTAACACAATAAAATAGGATATGTAAGAAATAAAAGAAGCAATAAATACAATAAAAATCATGCAGCGTCACAGGGAAATCTTTGAGTGGCCCGCCAAGGACCTTCAGCAATTTTTTAATGCTCCCTGGGAGAGGGGGGGAAGAGTTTAGGAACCACCAGTCTAAGTGATCTTGCAATGATATAGTCAAGCTCCATCCCTGTATCTGCTTAGCTTCACACTCAGATGCACTAATATGAGCTAAAAGAAAGGAAGAGGTGGTGAGGAAGTTGACCAAAGAGAAGAGCAGGGGTTCTCTAGATGCCTGCACAAAATTGCATATGTGGGAAAGTTCAGGCTTAAACCACACCTACAAGCTGGTTATGTGATAGTGACACATCTGTCTACATCTCAGATGAGAACTACAGCCCCACCAGAGCTGTAAAGGTATTTCAGATATTGATGTCCAGAGAAATTTACTCCCAAAATGCTCAACCTCCCACCAAAACCCTGCCGAATGCTTGCATTCATCACCGGAGTGCCTTTCTCTGGATCTTCCCTGCCTTCTGAAGTCAGGCACAACAGGCATTCGGTGGATGCAGGGCCTTCTCAGTTGTGGCACCCAGCTAGTGCAGTGCCCTTCCCAAGGAGGCTGGTTTGCCTTAAATGTCAAACAAAGACTGTTTCATTTACCCTATTTAAAAAGGTACTAATTTACTTATTCTGACTGCTCTTGATATTATATTGAATATGTGATGTTGGTATTTCTATATTTTTGTGTGTGTTTGTTTCATTGTAAGCCACTTTCTGGTTGTAATAGGAAAGTGAGATGTAACTATGAAATCTGTTCTAATAAAAACATTTCTAGATTGCCCTTCATCCAGTTTGCATTTGCTCTAGGTGAGGGATATGGAATGTGGGGTCCTCTAGAATTTGCTGGAATTACCATCGTCTCTGATCGTTGGGTGGGGCAGATGGGAATCCAACACAAACTGCAGGACTTCAGATTCCCCATCCCTTGTCTACATCAGGAGTGGGGAAGATTGTCTGTGTGTTTTCCAGCATAAGGGCTACAAATGCACCCCTGCTTTCCAGGAGCCATAACTTCTTTGCATAAGTGACATCATTAGATGCATGCCAATGTCAAATCGTTCATTGTTTAGCATGGAAGCAAAGCTAAACGAATCCAAGTGGAATGCCAAAGGGGGGGGGGGACGGCAAACAAAAGTGGAATCCTTTCATATTAAATCTGTCCAGGTGGCAACCTCAAACATTGCTAGACTCTTTTACTCCCTAGGTTAGTGGAAAGGGATATTTACATAACAGGGAACTGGGCCCTGAAGGTTCACTTTCTGCTGTTAATGAGCCATTAAATTAACAGGCACCTATTTTCTTTACCAATTAACCCAGCTCATTACTGAGGTAGGTGTACCTGCTGTTAACTAACCTTGTTTGTTTACTATGCCACCAGAGAGAAGTTTTAGATAGTTGTTGTTGTTGTGTGTGTGTGTTTTTCCAGACAAGCAGTGGTACAAAACCAAGGAAGGGCTTGCAAAACTGCAAGAACTCTAGTAGAAAGATTTCTGTCTTTTCTACAGAGATTGGGGTTTGGGTGCATCTCTGAAGATACTGCATAATATCACTCATTGCCTGCAGGATCCATGCAGGTGTAACGGGAGGATGACATATTTTCCCCCGCAGTTCAACAACGTTCCTGAGTAGAGTGCTTTGTTTTCCTCACTGGGGTGAATATAACCTGTCTGGGTGAATTTAAAAATCCAGTATTTCTGTTGTAAATGATTGGGCCATATCAGCACGCTATGTTGTCCACTAAGTGAAATCTATGGCCAAATTGCTAGAGCTAAAAGTGTGACTAGGTGGTACCCAGAACAATTACAGCGTTGCATTTTCAAAACGAGGAGTGCTTTTGTTTGAACTACATAGCATCCCAAGTATCGAATGGCACAGACAAAGCACAGTGTATAGAAACCTTCCCTTATCATTCAGAAAATGCAGGGCCAGATTAGACCAGACATTTCTCACATTATCCTTCTTTGCATAGCTGTTGTGTGTGTATATATATATATATATATATATATATATATATATATAACAAAAATGAATACCCAACACAAGGATGGAGCTGAGTCTGATTGAGACCATGGCATGAGAGGGTTTTAGCCATTTGCCACTACTGTGGTCTCACGTGGGGGAAAGCTCCCACTAGTGTCTGTTGGGATCTGCGTTCGACCGAGCTGATAAAGCTTATCTTCCTCCGGCCGAGTCCTTTGAGCCGGAATCGCCCCCGACGTGACTGACGACCTGAGCCTCTGATAAGGCACATCCCATTCAGCAGAGTTTCCAAAACAGCATGCAGAAGTGGTGAGATTTATGGCTACATGCTATGCTTTATTACTGAGCTATGCAGACTGAAAGAAATACATCCTCTCTCTGTGAAAGCAGAGCCATTGAACTCACTGGGACCTATTGCTGATTGAATGTCCATTGCACTGTTATTTCCTGCTCTTGTTTTCTAAAGATGCTAGGAAATAAATGGGCAATGGTTTTGGCTCTCTGGTGTGAATGGCCACCTGCAAGACTAAAGGTGCCCTCTTATGCTTGTTTAAGGAGAAATAAATACCACTGCTTTTAAGCATGTTCCTGATTACAGCCTAAAGCTTCAACCCAACATGCATGTAATGGAGAATAAACCCCTTTGTACACAGTGAAATTCATTTCTGAGTAAATATGCACAGAGGATCAGGCTGCACAACATGCACACTTCCCCAGAATGTGCCTGCCATTTATATTGTCCAGAACTGTGTCTGACTAATCACACATTACTAAGATGGCTATTATTGACATTAAGACATTTTTAACTATGTGAGAAGGAAAAGCGATGCAACAAATGTAACTAAATTATAAACATCAATACTGTTGCTTAAGAATTCACTGACGAGTATTTGCGGAGGCCAAAAGTCATAGAAAATTTTCAACCATAAAAAATAGGCAAAAGAGGATAAAATTGCAAAATTCATGCTTCGTGTAAATAATCAACAACCATTTTGATACAAATGATGGGTGTGCCTTTGCTGCACACCCATCGTTTGTAACTTTGCAACTTGCTGCCTTATCTCTCTTTGCAAGCTATTTCCAATCTTTTATAGTGGTAAACAAATGTCCTTTCTGAAAAGAATACATTCCATATATTTAGCTCTTATGCCTTTATAAATGGGTCATATTAATGGGTAATGTGGTAAATCCCCCACAGTCCTTTCAACAGAGACACAAAACTTTAAATTAAAATGAGTCTTCCTACATTCCCCCTCTCCACACAAAAAATGACCTTGCTTGCTCCTAGAGATCTACAATCAGCCATGGCATCTTCATATGTAATAAAATTGTAAGAATGTTATCATGGTGCAGTTTGTATGGGCCCCCAATAGGAGGCCTAACAAACTGCAGAAAACAAAAGGTCAGCAGAGAGGTGGCCCAGGTAGGCAGATCGAAGGAAGGGACTACTGCATTCTTTTGTTTCAAAGGCAGCACAGGAGTATTGTGCCTGCTTAGCATTCCCTGCTACATTCCTCCCCATCGTCTGTGGCCTTTCTAAAGCTTTTTGTTTGTCTAGCCAGAGGAAAAAATATTCTGTACTTTGACTCGCTTCCTGATGAAGGAAGACAAAGGTTTGCTCTCTTGCAACTCAAAAAGAAAAAATCCCAAGGAAGGTAATCAGAAGGGAACATGACTGGCGTTGCAGCACTGGAACTTAGGACAATTTTCTCAGTCATTATGACTCATCTTTTACTACAGCGATGGCGGTCGTATCAAAGAAAAAGTACTCTGCAAAGTGCAATCACTGAAAATAGACCCTAATAGAGCATCTGGCGCCATTCAAATTACAGCCATAAAGAGTCGTCTCTGTATACAGCCTGGCCATTCAGTCAGCTTGTTTGACAACAATTTGTTGAACTGAGTGGCCTTGGAAGCTCACTTGCCATTCACAAAAGAGATCCCCAACTCATTCTCATGACTTTTTACAGCTCTGATTATCATGTTAAGAAAAGCACACATTTAAACCTCATGGGAAGCAAAGCATAGTGGGGGAGCGATTTGTGAGAGGGGAAAAGTGCAGTGGGTGGGGAAAGGGTTAAGTGTTTACACTCTCCCTCCTGCCCATCTCTCCACTCCCCCTGAGAAGCCACTTTCCCACCTTTGAAGGACTATCAATGCATACATTTGCATATCATGAATCTCATTTGAGCCCAAGCTTCCTTCCTATTCCAAAGGAGCTAGCGAGATGTTTTGATAACCCCATGAACTGAGAAAGTGTCAGAAATATCTTTGGTATTTTGTAAGAAAGAAAGAAGGAACGAAAGAAAAGTTTATAATCCCTCACAGATCAGTGGTGCTAATACTGATTTCACAATCGAAGTTGAATGCTGGCCTTCAGGAGGTTCTGTCATCCTTTCCTGCCAAAGAAAAAGCAATGGGGAATGATTCATATCTGCAGCATTCATGAATGTGTGAATGCGCTCAATAGATAAGACTTTTTCTTGGATACATTCAGGTCTATCCCAGACGTTGGCTTAGCATGGAGCTAATCAGGACAAAGTTACAGCGTAAGGCTATACTTGTTCACACAGAGTTCAGGAGCATTTAATTCCATGAGACTTACTCCCAGGTAAATGTGTGCAGCATTTCAGCCTTAGACAGGCTTTAGCCACACTGAAATCAATAAAACTTAAGGCTGCAATTCTATGCATGTCTACTCAGAAGTAAGCATCTGGGTTCAAAGTGGCTGCCCCCAGGAAAGTGTAGTTACTCTCTAGAATGGTCCAACATGTTTTGTTGTTTAGTTGTTTAGTCATGGCTGACTCTTCGTGACCCCATGGACCAGAGCACGCCAGTCTTCCATTGCCTCCCGCAGTTTGGTCAAACTCATGTTAGTAGCTTCGAGAACACTGCCCAACCATCTCGTCCTCTGTCGTCCCCTTCTCCTTGTGCCCTCCGTCTTTCCCAACATCAGGGTCTTTTCCAGGGAGTCTTCTCTTCTCATGAGGTGGCCAAAGTATTGGAGCCTCAGCTTCAGGATCTGTCCTTCCAGTGAGCACTCAGGGCTGATTTCCTTCAGAATGGTTAGGTTTGATCTTCTTGCAGTCCATGGGACTCTCAATTTCACTGATTTCAGAGGGGCTAAAGCATATCTATCTGACACTCTGTTCATGAATGCAGTTTACTCAAACGGAATCACACTAGGGAGAACAGGGGCCTGACCCCTCGCAAGCCCTGAACCCCTGACACCTCACCGTCCCCTACTTTGCAACCCACCATGAGCTGGAGAGTGAATGTTTGTATCACAGAGCCTCAGCAGTGGCTAGTTCCCACTGGAACCAGTAGGGCAGGTAGTAAGAGTCACTGCCAATGAAAGACAAACCAATTGATTCTTGCTTTCTCCCCATCTTCCTGTTGAGTTCTACAAGGGCAGAGTGTAGACCAGGAAGGAGAGAACTGACAGCCACAGCTCATCCCTCGGCTGATTGTAAGTAAGGATGCAAGTGTGTGGAGAGCAGCCTGAAGTTGGTAGGCAGACCAAAGTTTCTGCTTCTCAATTTGTATTGCATTGTTTTATGTACTGTGGCTTGCTGTTGTTTTACTGATTATAGTTTAGAAATTTATTGTAACTGTTGAGTGGATTTCTGTTTAATTTTTATGTGTTGATATTATTATTTTGTACTATTCTAATAATTGTTGAATGTTACTTTTTGATGTAGGTTGCTTATTTTAAAGTTTTGTTTTATTATCACATTTTTGTATTGCATTAGATTGTTATAAGTTGTACATTTTTTGTTTCTTTAGCTTGTAAACCGCCTTGAGCATTGTAAGATAGAAAGATGGTATACAAATAAAAAAATGATGATGATGGACCAACCTCATAAAGGCACCCTGTGTGACTTCGAACCCTGATTGTGTGGAGTTCTAAATCCCACAAAGAGCCTCCACAAGGAGATGCAGCTCCCTGCTTCAGACAGGCGCTCTCTAACTCATAGAGGGCTGTAAAGAATGAAAGCGGTGCATCATCCCTCTCCCTCATAAGGTAGACTTCACATGAGCAATGCAAATGCACGAATCGGCTGTGGTCTGAACCCAATTCAATAGACATGAGAACCAAGCACTAATATGCAGTGCTTTTTTTCCAGGAGGTACTCAAGGGCACGCAGCACTGGCACCTCTTTTTTGTTGTTGTTAAAAAGTTTGGCACTGACTGTAACAATTTCTTAGTGAGTTGTTGTTGTTGTTTAGTCATTTAGTCGTATCCAACTCTTTGTGACCCCCTGGACCAGAGCACGCCAGGCACTCCTGTCTTCCACTGGCTTCCGCAGTTTGGTCAAACTCATGCTGGTAGCTTCGAGAACACTGCCCAACCATCTCGTCCTCTGTCGTCCCCTTCTCCTTGTGCCCTCCATCTTTCTTCATAGTGAGTACTGGCACCTATTTTTCTAGAAAAAAAGGCACTGCTAATATGGAAAATGGTGGCACTTGCCCACAACCTCCTTGTGGGCTTCGCAGACACATCCGACAGAAGAAGAATGTTGGACTAGGTGGACCTTTCCTCTGATCGAGCAAGTCCCTTGTTCTGTGCTTATCCTGCCTTTCCTCCCCATTGTGTTTCCATTATATTCAGTTGATTTTACGTATGATATCTTGGCAGGCAAACATATACACCAGATTGTTTGTGCGCACCTTGGGAGGATTGCATTAGGTGCAGAGAAGCATCAGATGGAAAACGTTTTTTTAAAAAAACAGGGGGAAAAGAATCCAGCCCACATACCTTAGTCAGATTTGCAGCTCTTTGCATGGGGCACATCTGTGCTTTGTTTTGCAGTGCACAGGTGGGGTGAATGACTGAAGAGAGGCACGTTGCAAACCTGGCCCTCTCCCAAGGAACGACTCCATTTATGGTGTACGTTCCAATCAGCTTTATTTCCCTCGCTTCTCATTTCTCCTGTTTGCATGTTCCTGAGATGTAGATTGAAGCTGACTTGGGGGGGGAAATCATGAGTCCTCTCCGCGCCACACTTTCTCTCCCTAAACCGCTACCCTCCCCCCCCACCCCGATTTCTCTGCTTGATGTGCTATTTAAACAAAAGGGGTACATACATCATACAAAGAAGCAAAGGAACCAGGTGCACCCACAGGCAGCTTGCAAAGACAAAACAACACATTTAAGAGGCTTTGATTCACTCTCACATCTCCTTGCTTTATTCGACAGGCTGACATGATACAGCTGAGCCACCTACATGTGCATTCGTCGAGCAAATGACAGGTTTGCTCGGTTTCTGTGCAACGTGAATCCTCCCAGTTCTGCACAGAGAAAGTTACTGCAGCTGTCTCAAGTGTTTCATTATAGTGGTCAAGCAATGCAGCGTTCAGGGTCCCTTGTCCTCATTTTATCTCTTTTCTTACATGGCCCAGAAGGTTAATGCTGTCAACGAGCTTAACGAGACACTGTCAGTTCAGAGTCGAGATTTCCGTTTGCACTATTTTTGTGCAGAAAAGCCGCATGTCCCTATTTTTCTTGTCTACTCTTTTTAAGGGTCTGCTTCACCTTCCAGAAAATGTTGGATATTTGGCATTACAGATTACATAGATAAGAACCTCAACAATGAGCTGGCAATTCAGCCTGGAACTATCATGATAATGTGCATTTACCCAGCATCCCACACTATTTGTCAATCCAAAGTACGTTTTGCTAGAATGGTTGTAATCCATTTTGTGTCAAGAAGGCACTTCTCAGATTTGCTTGCTGTATGCATGCAAGACTGTACTTTCTCAGGTCACCTCCTATTAGCGATACAAGTGCTCTTAGCTGAACTTACCAATTTGCTCCCATACTGTATTGAGATTCTTAATTTTGCACACATGGAAGCTGCTGGAGGAACAAAACTGACTCTTGCATCAAAATAAAATTCTTCTGTCCAAAAATATGGTTCAAAAAGCTTTGCTTACAGAACTGAACTTCAAACAAATAAAGTTATATTTGTTTGTCCGCAGACAGTTTTTCCGGGTCATGTGGCCAGCATTACTAAGCTACTTCTGCCGAACCAGAGCAGCACACAGAAACCCTGTTTACCTTCCCACCGGAGTGGTACCTATTTATCTACTTGCACTTTGACATGCTTTTGAACTGCTAGGTGGGCAGGAGCAGGGACCGAGCAACGGGAGCTCACCCCGTCGCATGGATTCGAACTACCGACCTTCTGATCAGCAAGCCCTAGGCTCTGTGGTTTAGACCACAGCACCACCCGTGTCCCCTACATTCACTTACCTGCATAATTATTGCACTGCTCCCAGTATCATACTGCATAATAACTTTGATTACAAATAACTTGCATTCAGGGCTAAAATCATGACTCTGTCTCTTCTACCTTATAGCCTCTTTTAGCTTCAGGCTGTACTGCTGGAGACATGCAGGGAGCCCCAACCTCAATCCCTAGCATCTCCAGGCAGGGCTGGGAATATCCCCTGCCGGAAGCCCTGGAGAGCCACTGCCAGTCAGTTTAGACAATCATGAGATAGCTGGGCCAATGGTCTGATGCAATATTAGGCAACTTCCTAGGTTCCTAGTTATCACATTAAAAAATAATGAAGTTACACATGCTTCTTTAAGCAACTCAGAACACCCTTTCTTTGGAATGGAATCAAAAGTAATATTGCCTCTAGTGTAATACCAATACATTGGTACCTTGGTTCTCAAATGCCTTGGTACTCAAACAACTTGGAACCCAAACACTGCAAACCCAGAAGTAAGTGTTCCGGTTTGCGAACTTTTTTGGAAGCCGAACGTGTTCCGTTTTGAGTGTTACACTTCCATTTTGAGTGCCACACTTCCATTTTGAGTGTTACGCTGATATCTGTCTGTTTTTGCTATTTCTTTTGCAGTTTTGTTTTAGCTGCTCTTTTTGTTTTGTTTTTGTGACTGTGTGGAACCCAGTTCAGCTACTGATTGATTGTGTGACTGCAGTACATTGTTTATTGCTTTCATTTTATGGATCAATGATCTCGTTAGATAGTAAAATTCATGTTAAATTGCTGTCTTAGGGGTTGTTTTTAAATGTCTGGAACAGATTAATCCATTTTGCATTACTTTCTATGGGAAAGCACATCTTAGTTTGGGAACGCTTTGGTTTTGGAACAGACTTTCAGAACGGATTAAGTTTGAGAACCAAGGCACCACTGTACTTAACATTCATAGGGGGACATCTGGCTTACTAGCAGTACATGTGAAAAGGATCTAGGAGCCTTGGTGGACCACAAGCTTAACAGGATTCAATAGTGTGATGCAGCAGCAAAAAAAGCTAATGCTATTCTAGGCTGCATCAACAGAAGTCTAGTGTCCAGGTCAAAGGAAATAATAGTACACTATTCTGCTTTGGTCAGACCACACCTGGAATACTGTGTCCAGTTCTGGGCACCATAATTTAACATGTTGACAAGCTGGTACGTGTGCAGAGGAGGGCAACCAAGAAGATCAAGGGTCTGGAAAGCAAGCTTTATGAGGAATGGTTGAAGGAGCTGGGTATGTTTAGCCTGGGGAAAAAGGACACTGAGAGGAGATGATGGCCAGCTTCAAATATCTGAAGGCCTGACACATAGACGATGGAGCAAGCTTGTTTTCTCCTACTCTGGAGGGTACGACTCAAAGCAAGGGCTTCAAGTTACAACAAAGGAGATTCCAACTAAACATCAGGAATAACCTTCCAACAGTAAGAGCTGATCAACAGTGGAATGGTCTTCCTCAGGAGGTTGTGGGCTCTCCTTCCTTGGAGGTTTTTAAGCAAAGGTTGGGTGGTCATCTCATGGGTTCTTCAGTTGAGATTCCTGCACTGAAGGGATCTGGACTAGGTGACCTTTGGGGTCCGTCCCAACTCTACAGTTTGATGATTCTACTTTCAAGAACTTCAGTTATACCTGGGGTAGCCAAAAACCTGCTCATCGCATAGTGTGGACTAGAATGCCCATCAGCCTCAGCCAGCATGACCAATGGTCACGGTGATGAGACTTGTAGTCCAACAACATCTGGAGGGCAAGTGGGCATTATTGTTCTCCTGTTGCAGATGGAAATCTGAGACTGAGAGAATGGAGGGATTAGGGAGGGAGAGAGGGAGACAGACTTACCTAAGACCAATACACTGAGTTCACTGTAGAGGGGGAAATCGCCACAGGAACATCTTTATCCGTAGCTCAGTCTCTTAGCCATTACGATGGATCAGCATCCTTTCCTTCCACTTTCCTAGTACAAAGACTGCCTTGGATCTCACAGTGGCCCATCGAGAAACATTCAATTACAGCCAAGGTGCAAACTGCCATGTCAGGGAGAAGGGTTTGTGTCCAGAAGGGATTTTCTCACTAACAAAAATGAAAGCTTCAATATTTCACTTCAGGGAGCAGCGGGGGTCACCGCAGCATATCCTCTTTTTAGCCGCTTCACTAGGCAGGGACATTATTAGGGTTGCTGAGGTGGAAGGGCCAAGAAACCAGAGACCTAAAATCATGACTCTGTGTCCCTAAAAATGAAGACACTTAAAGCAGTGCAGGCAGGGAGCAGGTGGTTTAAATCTCAGAAGAGGGAAAAGGTTATTTAAAAGCAAAGACTGCTGATGGATCTAGAAGAAGCCTTGCTACTTCTGCCAGCCTGCCTGCCAAACATTTTGCCGGATCCTGTTCAGTCCATTACAGGCTGATTATTTTGCCAGGAACAGAGAAATAGCATCTGGAAGTGACCAGCTGGTATTTCTTAATACCTCACTCCTTTTGGTTACATGGTTCAGTTGTTTGCCTATTGCTTCCATCTCTGTCTCTGACGGCATTCTCAGGAACACACACAACACTTCTGTCAGAAACTGTTCTAACCCTTGCTTTCATTAGCTCTCATTAACGGTCTATAAATATCTGTCTGTCTCGCACGTCCCCGAATGAGCGCTACCTCCGTATTTGTCTCATCCCAGAATTAAAGCATTATCCTGCAATGGGTTGGCACGTACAAGAAGAAATCCAACTGATGATGAAGCATGTTGCAGATTCTGCACGTCTCCACCCTCGCTAAGAGATGCTCCCCACTAATTCATAATGTGGCTCAAAAAACAGAGGTAGGTTCAGGGCAGCGCGACCAGTTCTGCCACACTGGGCACCAAGGCTAGGGGGCGCCACAGGCTGGAATGACTATGATGTCGTAGATTCAGCAGAGTGGAAAGCGAGAGGAAGGAGGTGCCAAATGTTGACCTCGCACAGGGCGCCGCTGAAATTTGAAAGTCCGCCTCTGAAAATAATTCAAGGTGAGTAGGAGAGATGGGACCGTTGCTGAGATCTCCAAACTTCTGGAGATGAACTTGAGATCCCTTTCCTGGTCAGTCATTGCCAGCTCAGACCCCTTCCATGAAGTTGTGGTACGAATGCCCCAATACGCCTCACTTTACACTTACTTCCACTGAACACATTCGCCATTTAACTGCCCATTCACTAATTAGGATAGATCTTTTTGGAGCTGTTCACAATGCCCCTTTGTTTTTACCAATCTGAACAATTTGTCCACCTCACGCCTTTAATTCAGTGATGTTATTTCTTGTCACCTCGTTTTATTAAGTGTTTTATCGTTGCTTGGAGGCTGCATTCCTAAACACCCTTCGGTAGAAATTAACCCCAAAAGAAATCAATAGGATTTATTTCTGTGGAGAAGATTGATATGCAGGTGTGTTAATCTCCCCATCCAGGGGACAGCTAGGGAGAGTTACAGCATTTGTTAGATTTTATTGCTTTTAATGGGTTATTGAAAGCATGTTTTAGTGTGTATGGAAAAAAGTAGACAAAAGATGGACTGAAGGGAGGGAATTTGAGTTCTCAGAAGAACATTTATTTTGTAAAATTATAAAACAATACAAGCATATAATTAGAGCATTTTATACTCTAATTGTGCAGATGGGGAACAGATTTTGCTAGTGAGTTCCTGGTTAAATCATAGAATCGTAGAGTTGGAAGGGACCCTGGGGATCAACTAGTCCAACCCCTGCAATTCAGAAATCTCAACTAAAACGTCCATGACAGATGGCTATCCAACCTCTACTTAAAAACTTCCAAGGAAGGAGCATCTACCACCTTCTGAGGGAGTCTATTCCACTGTCAAACAGCTCACACTGTCAGAAAGTTATTTACTGATGTTTAGTCGCAACCCTTTTCTACGTGCTCACAGACAGAGGCCCTGAGATTACATCTGCAAGCCCCTTTAGTACCATTGGGTTCAGCTCACCAGGCCCTGAAGATCTGAATTCATTTAAAGTAGCTACATGGTCCCTTACAACTTCTTTTCTTATCTTGCGCTACAGCTCCCTCCTTGCATCGTTAATTCTGTTATCACCGGTTTGGGCACTGCTTTCCTTTTGGTGAAGACAAGAGGCAAAGTATGTGTTCAGCGGTTCTGCCTTCTTTCTGTCGCCCAGTAACATTTCTCGGTCTTCTCCATGCAGAGGACCTACTACTTGCTTATTCTTCCTCTAGCTTCAGACATAACCAAATAAATCCTTTTTATTATTTTTGACCTATCTTGCATGCCTGTATTCATTCTGAGCTCTGGCCTACCAGACCTTCTCCTTACAAGTCTTGGCTACTCATGTATACTCTTCCTTCATCATTTCCCCCTTTTTCCATACTTACCTTTCTTCAGTCTCAACTCATCTGTAAGCTCCTTATGCAGACACACCAGTTTCTTTACATGTCTCCCACTTTTCTTTCTTGTTGTAATTGTCTGCATTGGTGCCTTCAATATTTTACCTTTAAGTAACTCCAATCCATCTTGGACTTCCTTCTCTAAGTATTTTTGACCACGGGATTATTACTGGCAGAATTTAAAATCCAGCAGATATTGGGCTACATGATAGGCAGAGTTTGAAATCCAGCAGATATTGGGATAGCTGAAGTCTCTCATGACTACTTTATCTCTCCTTTTTGAATGTTTGGTAATCTGATCTAGGAACGCATCATCCAAGTTTTATTCTGACTTGGAGGTCTATAGAAGACGCCCACAGTAAAGTCACTATTGTTTGCCTCTCGCACAATTTTTACCCATGTACTCTCATTCTGGATCTCCTCACAAGTGCACACATCCTTTCCACTCCCTTCCTGTTTGGTTTATTCCTTTCAAATAGGTTATACCCCTCAGTTTCTACATTCCAGTCATAAGTCCCATCCAAAGACAACACTCCATGTACTACCTACCAGCTTCTTTTCACAAGCAGGTTGCATGTAGTGGAAGCGAGCAATTAATTCAGTTCACTCATCGCAGACAGTCATGGGTCATCTTGGCTGATGTTCTGAATCATTTGCCGTAATCAGGCTGCATGAAGCGCAAACAGGTAAACTGCAGGACTCAGTTGGAGCTTTTTTTAAAAAAATAATATTTATTAAGTTTTTACAAAAAGAAGTTTACAAAACAAAAACACACAAACAGACACAAAAAAAACAGAACCCAAAATTTAAAAGGAAAAATTAAAAATCACTCTTTCAAATGTCGTACCCTTCATTAACTTATTTTCATGACTTCCTCTCATTTCCCTTTTTTGTATTCCATTTACAAATTTGTTCAGCAAATTCATACCCTCTTATTTTACCCTTAGTTATTTATCCTCACATATTATAACCTAATCATATTGCTAGAACCACTTCGTTTCATTCCAACATCATTCACATTCAAAATTTTTGCAATGTTTCTGTAAATAAATTTTAAATTTCTTCCAATCTTCTTCCACCAACTCTTCTCCCTGGTCTCGGATTCTGCCAGTCATTTCCGCCATCTCCATGTACTCCATCAGTTGCATCTGCCAGTCTTCCAGAGTGGGTACATCCTGTGTCTTCCAATGCTTTGCAATGAGAATTCTTGCTGCTGTTGTTGCGTACATAAAGAAAGTTCTATCCTTCTTTGGCACCAATTGGCCGACTATGCCCAGGAGAAAAGCCTCTGGTTTCTTAGGGAAAGTGTACTTAAGTACCTTTTTTAGTTCATTATATATCATCTCCCAGAAAGCCTTAATCCTTGGGCATGTCCACCAAAGGTGAAAGAATGTACCTTCAGTTTCTTTACATTTCCAACATTTATTGTCGGGCAGATGGTAGATTTTTGCAAGCTTGACTGGAGCTTTGGTTCCACGAATATCAAAAGAGGTGAACTGAGCACTGACCCTTTGCCATTCATAGAGTGCACTAGATTCTCTCTCTTTAAAAAAATAATAATAATTAAAGTTTCAAAAACATTACAGAGGTGAAAAAGAAAAAGAAAAGAAAAAAGATACAAAGATACAAAATACAGAAAAATAAAGACAATTAAAAACACTTCAATCTTTCCATGTCTTGTCTTTCATTTACTTGTTTCTCTGACCTCCTCACACCTCCCTTTTTTGTATTCTAGTTCAATTAGCAATTTCAGCAAATCCTTACCTATTAATTAACCCAGCAAATCCTTTCCATCTTTCAGCATATTCTATTATTCAATTTGCGTTACTTTATTTAACCTTATCTTACCATAAAATCCCTTAAAACTTAAAACTTAATGCTTATTTATACATAACTCCTTATATCATTTCTACTAAAGCCAGACAGTTTCATTCCAACATTTTAATATTCATTAATTTTACACTAGTTCCCAAAATAAAATAAAAAATTATAGACTCTTCCAGTTTTCATCCAACGTCCCTTCTTCCTGGTCTCGGGTCATATCAGTCCTTAGTGTCCATTCCATCTAGTCCATCAACCTGGTAGTCTTATGTCCGAGGCTCTTAAATCTCTTCCATGCCCCTTCTGCAGATCTTCTTCTTGTTGTTTATACTCATTGGGGAATAAGTCTCTGGGGGATTTCAACCCATAATTATCTCCATCTCCCCTCATCAGACCAGCCCATTCCCCACAGTCATCAGTATAATATTTAACAGCATATTTCAAAGTCCCTCCAAAGTTAAGAGCCTCCTCAGCTCCAGACTCCCTCTGGCCCATTCCAAATTCAATCTTCCAAAACAGCGGCTTATACTCCTGCAGGGCCTCGGATCTCTCCATTTGTATTGCTTGAGGTACAATCGCAACCTCCTCCATTATCATCTGCCCTTGCATTTGCCCAGTCGAACCAGTTTCCTGAGTTGATCCCTGTATGATTTCTGTATCAGTATTCCCTGTTTGTCCACATTCCCTGACTACAACAGTCATCAAATCCAACTTCTCATTCATCAAATCCATATTCTCATGCAACTGCTCCAACAAGGCGCTTGTCTTGCAAAAAGCAAGCACCAAGACTTCTTCCAAACACATTTTTATTCAAGGTCACAATCTGTTTCCACAATCTTAATCTTGCAGCTGTGAAGTCCCCAAGTAAACTGCAGCAACAATTTGACAAGCTCCCTCTAGAGGAGACAATTTCTATTTGTGTCCGTCTTTTTAAAGCATGTCCAACAAAAGAAAGTTACTTTCAATTTTCAAATATTTTGTTTCTTAAGAATGCAAAAGGCAACATTGGAATCAGTTTGTTTCTCTTTTTCAGCTATCTGTCAAAATGCTCCATTCACAGTCAATAGACGTCTCCAACGATTTCTGTCTCTGACCCCCGTTCCCAGGTTTGAGATGGTGGAAACTTATTTTTCTTTACTCCCTCTCCTGCAGGCTTAAACAGTCAAATCCCCCCCTTTTCTCCTGCTTCTAAGGGGGGTTTTAATGGTTATAAATGAAGGAAATTTCGACCTTTACAAAACAATTTTCCAGGCTATTAGCTTACAAGGTTTTTGCTTCAGTCTGTTTACAAAAAGCGGAAGGCGGACTTCCTGTTTTGAACCTTCCCGCTTCGGTGCCAAATTAGGATGTTTCTTGATCCAATTTTCCGTTTCTACTCACGGGTATTTGTTTAGAGTCCAATTGTCAACAGAAAAAAGTCAGCGCTCTCCAGCAATGGCTATGCGGCTTCCCTCCATGAAAGTAGCAATCAGTTCACAGCACCGCGCCGCTCACCCTACTTCGCTCCGGAGCCCCAAAATTGGGTTCCCCACGAGTAGGGGAGGCGCTCCTGGTTCTCTGCCGAACCCCACGTTCCCAGGCTTCCTCCACCTGGGATTTCTAGTGGGTCCCCACCTTCGCCGTGGCGGGAAGACCCAGTTTCCACGGAGCCAGTTCCTCCGGTTGGAGGAACTCCGCCATTCGCCGATGGCGCTAACCCGGAAGTCGAGTGCACTAGATTCTCAACGCAATTCAGTTTCAAGAATAGATGAATGACTCATTTTAAAATTAGAAACTTCACACCTACTCCTTTTTTATACTTCAAGTTTCGCTGAAAATACCTCCAGTGCAGTCACACAGCGTACATTGGCATTTCCAGAGTTTTCTTTTCTTTTCTTTTCCACATTGATAAAGACAATAGCAATAATTTTGTTCCCATTTTCCTATAAGTACAATACTCTGTGGATAAAACGAGAAATAATTCTGATCCCATACATAAATGTTTTTGGTGAGTTTGGAGGTAGGTTTGGTATCTACCCATTTATCCATGAGAAGAAGTTTTTTAAAACTCAGCCTATTTTTTTTTTTCTAGCTATTTGACTCTGTTCCTCCCAACTCAACTAGATTATCCATATCGTTTTCCTCCCTGCACATACCTCTGGTGAATGAAGGAGGAAGTGGTGGGTGCAATTTTGGTATATGCCCACCCACAATGTCATTGGGCACAGACCTCCCACCCTTTGCTGGGACTGCCTGCATCTGTTTTCACTCTACAGCAGAATGCAGAATCCATCTGCAATGAGGTTTTATCTTCAGAATGAAACCAATTTCTCAAGGAGTGCTTTTGAAGGGCAAAAGATCCAGATTGCGTGTGGACTGTAGGAACTCAGCCTACCTTGCTTCTAGAATAAAATGTCCTGTTTCAAGTGCCAATCTAGCTAGCTCCACCTGCACATGGAAGGGGGCACCATTTTGCCTTTTGCCTAAGGCCAGCAGCATGTCTTGGAGCACCCTAGATGTCACCTGCAGATCACAGATCAACTATCTGCCAAAATGGTTCAGCATTTCATCCAGCAGTTAAGTGAGAAAGCCCAGTGATTAAAAGGAAAGGGTTCTGAAGGTGCCAGCGTTCATTTTATGGCTTTCAGTGTTTATTCTTAGCCACTTATGTTTGCAATACTCTTTATCAACCTTGGAAACAACACTTCTCTCTTGACAGATTTTGTCCTTTTCCATTTGGCCGGCAACATATCTTCTCCAAGATGGCATAAGCCTGCGCTGTCTGATTTTGTTTGGATCTTTGTTTATGTGCTGGCACACCATGAATGTCATCCAAACTGCATAAACATCTGGGATTGTGGAGTGCAGACCAGTTAATTGCTTTATATAGACCCACCAGAGCCAGAATAAACACACAGACAAGGAGGGCGATGTCTTTAGGTTATGTGCTTTTGGCAAAGAAGTTTCTTTCCATGTTTTGGCTAGAGAACGATGATTTGGAAAGCAGAGGGAAATGTGGTATACGTATTAGGATAGCATATTTGAAATCAATTCATTTCGGAAATAAGCAAATATCACTCCCCTAATAAAAGAACTTTGCTCGTCCATAAATTAAATACTTTGGCCCAGTTTGTAAAACCAAACCATTACCTTCCTTGATGTATCTGCTTAGTTCACACAATGATTTGTTTGTCATTAATTAAACCAAAGTAGAGGTTTTGCATACTTTCAGTAATTAGGCAAAAACATTGCCAATGTTTTCCAGATTCGGGCCTGGCTTTCACTTTAATTGCAGTTTAATAGTTTAGTCGTATGGAAGCATGTTCCCGTAATGAAATCACCAGCCCTGGTCAAACAGGGAGGGTGGAGAATGACAGCTTGTCAGTCAAGCTAAGTGAAATCACATGCAAAATTCCTCACCCCATAAGCCTGATTTTGTACATGCACAAACCCAAGCTGGATTGGAAAGACTGAGAAGTGATATGTCTGCCTTCTCCCATTAATTTAAATTACCCATGTGTTTCATTATGCAAAAGTCGTTATGTTATCATACTGGAGTTACTGAAACTCGTGGACTGCCAGGGCTGCTTGCCTGGAGACAAGCAGATGTTTGGGCTAACACTCAAGTTGGCAGTGCAGAAGCAACTCAATCCATGGAGCTAGTCCAAAGTCAATAGCTTGATAAGGTCCTCTGGGACCCTTCTAATTCATTGTGTCACCTGATCCCTGCTGAGCTAGTAGCTGTAAGGGTGGTACTGCAGTGCTGGAGAGATCAGGCTTCTGTTTTCCTCTCCCCATCAGTTGTTATGGTGGTGCAGGGAGTAGAATGTCTGAGCCCTCCAGCCAGTGTCCCTGGTTCAAGACGCCTGATGCCAAAGATACACATGCTCATATGTGGAGTGCATGATTTGGGCATAGACCTCTATGTTGGTTGGTGTTGCCTCAGTGACTGTGCAGCAGCTATTGAAATCCAGTGGCTCAGAAGACCAGTATGAAAACCTGTCCGTGCAGGAGCTGTGCATGAGCCTTCACAGATGATTTTAATGAAAATATATACCAGTTCACTTCTCAGTGATGGGGCTTTGGACAAAAGCATATTTAGCATTTCATTGCTATGAGATTTAGCAGTGGCACCAATGTGCTTCTTAAATATTAGTGTTTTTGTAGTGTATGGGCTTTCATTTTTATATCTGTTCATTTTTGTTAGAAATTAGAATGTGCTTCCCATGAGACAGGGATGGGGGAAACTGTGGAAGTCCAGATGTCGCTTACCACGGATCATGATGCCTGGGGCAGATAAGAGTTAGGGTTCAGCCACTTCTGAAGCTGCAGAATCCCTCACTCAGTCATTCTGAGATCTCTCTTGGACCTTAATTAGGTTAAAAGTATGACAGTTATAGCCCCCAAAGTTTTACACAGGGGTGCCAACTTGAATAAAACAGAGGGGACCCAGGTAAGCCCCACCCTGCATAATCAATCACATGACGTGGTGCACACACACCATTTGAATAGCGATGCACATCAATTTGGGGGCAGGGCCTGGCCCCCTCAAATATTTTATTCAGGGACCAAAGGAGTTGGCTCCTGTGGTTTTACAGTAGAATGCAGGTGGCGTTGTTGTCTAAACCACTGAGCCTCTTGAACTTGCCGATCAGAAGGTCGGCAGTTCGAATCCGCGCAATGGGGTGAGCTCCCACTGCTCTGTCCCAGCTTCTGCCAACCTAGCAGTTCGAAAGCATACCAGTCTGAGTAGATAAATAGGTGCCACTGCGGTGGGAAGGTAAACAGCATTTCTGTGCACTCTAGCTTCCATTCCGGTGTTCTGTTGCATCAAAAGCGGTTTTGTCATGCTGGCCACATGACCTGGAAAGCATTCCACAGGGCAGGGGCCATTACCAAAGAGGCCCTCTGCCTGGTTCCTTGTAGCTTCACTTCTCACAGTGAAGGAACTACCAGAAGGCCCTCGGAACTGGACCTCAGTGTCTGGGCTGGATGATACAAGTGGAGACACTCCTTCAGGTATACAGGGCCAAGGCCATTTAGGGCTTTAAAGATCCACACCAACACTTTGAATTGTGCTTGGAAATGTACTAGGAGCCAGTATAGATTCTTTAGGGCCAGTGTTATGTGGCCTTGGCAGCTGCTCCCAGTCAGCAGTCTAGCTGCCTAGACTGTGGTGGCCTTAGAGAGCTGCTTCCAGGTGAAGTGAACAATAATGGTCTAGATGAAGAAGAAGAAATCTACCATAAGGGCCCCTCCAGACTGGTGGAGGGTTTTCACAGGTGTATTCTGCTGAATATAATTAATAAAACAATAGTGTATTAGCAGTGGATTTATACCAGACCATCCGCCCATCATTCCACTTTATTAGTTGTTTTGTGATACCTCACGAATACAGTGGTACCTCGGGTTACAGACGCTTCAAGTTACAGACACTTCAGGTTACAGACACTTCAGGTTACATACGCTTCAGGTTACAGACTCCGCTAACCCAGAAATAGTACCTTGGGTTAAGAACTTTGCTTCAGGATGAGAACAGAAATCGTGCAGCAGCGGCGCAGCAGCAGCAGGAGGCCCCATTAACTAAAGTGGTACCTCAGGTTAAGAACAGTTTCAGGTTAAGAATGGACCTCCAGAACGAATTAAGTTCTTAACCAGAGGTACCACGGTACTTCGCATTGCCATAGGAAGGGACACTCTTGCACCATAGCACAACAAAAGCGGAACTTTCGACTGGACTGTGCAGCAAACTTTCCTAGGGAAAAAGCAAGCCATCTGCAGGAAAGAATGAAGTGGGGGGTTTTCTCCGCACAGCATCCGAGATTCATTTCCTACCTGATGAATTGAGAGGATCAGGCTGCATGGATTCAATCCGAGGAGAGAACTGGGTGGGTGACCTCATTTCATTGCTTTCACCAAACTGTGTCTTTGCTGTTCTATAAAACAGCACAAATGTAAACGAGGTGTGAACTGCTTTCACATCTCATTTAGGTAACAGATGAGGCATGAAATGCATTTCACAAGCACAAATACTAGACCGGTACCACTCAAGCTTATGGCAATGAAGAGCTGTTTTATCCCCTTGCAGTTCTGGATTCACTCTGAAAGTGGTTACTAAGTGTGGGGCAGGGGTGAGGGGAAGCATTATCAAGCAAGGGCATGTTTGCTATTTTTATTTGCTCTCCCGAAATATCCCAAGGAGTTGACATTCTCAGCTGCATAGATGGGTGTAGTTATCTGTCTCACAGAAAAACCCCACTACATCCAGATGGTGCAAAATAATAATAAAAACGACAATTTTAGCAGGCAAGCTGGAATTTCAGATCATTTGAAGAACTTTTACTTCTTCTTGTATTTAAAGACCCCAAATATTGTCTTCTAGCACATCATATACACTGATGCTGTGATAGATAGAGACAGATAACTTGGGTCAAGGGGTTGCTCACCAGTACCTCTCATGGCATCTGAAAAAAGAGCTCCGTAAACATCCTCACAAAAATTGAAGAAAATAAAAATGCTGTTTCCTCTTCCTACGCTGCTCATGTTTGCACTAGAACCTTCTGGAACTTTCAAGAACTTTCACTTTGTTTCTGAAAAGAATGAACACTCTCACACAGAGCCCAACAGGATCAGCCACTCCTACATTGAACAGGCCCCTATTCCACTGGATGCCAGGATTAGACATCCACTCTCCCTTCCATCTTGAACAGAGGAAAGATGCAAAAACCTCCTCTCTGTGAGAAAGCGCTGTGGCGGCTGGTGTAGATATCTTTTCTTCTATTGAAGCATGTTGTGGTCCTCTCTTCTTCTGCTTATATCCAACTCTTTCAACTCTTCCTCATAGGGCTAGGTTTCTAGAACTCTTGCCGTCCTGGATGCCTTCCTCCAGATATCCACCAGTGCTAATGCATAACGTAGATTTTTGGGGAATGCTTGAAAACCTCACACAGGTTCACTAAAAATAAAAGGAAATATCATACAGTATCATATGGCTATTTCTAAAGTCTCAAGGTGTTGTTCCCCCCCCCCCACTTAATATTTCCCAAGTGGATGCAATAACTTCCACCTTCAACAGAGGAGCCATCTGGGGAAATGTTAACACTTAAGAATGGAATCCAACTGATCTTTGCAGAATTGCAAATACAGATCACTGGCTGTTTACTCAGGAGTGCTGTTAGCTAGAAGGCCTCTTAGCTCCAGTTGTCAAAGAGGATTCATTACATTGGCATCTCACACAAAAATCACAAGGAGGAAGTAAATGTGACTGGGCAAGGTTCTCAATGTTACTTATGTAACTGCCTCTTGGGGCTAATTAGAACTGCTTTTGTAGTATGCAAGCTATACATTCCTTGAGATGCTTTCAAAAACAGTGTGTGATCTCCTCAGTGAGGTCCTGGGTTTTGTGCTGATTCCGCAACTCAGCTAAGCATCCCAAAGAATGTAACAATCTCTCTGATTAAAGTTCAATGGAAAAGTGGAGGAACGAAATGGAATAATGGCCAGTGGCTTGTTAAATTGCTGTGCGATTTCTTCATCTTCCTAACTTGGTTAAAGGTTCATTGTTGTGTCCTGCTGTACAATCATGAGCTCTCTCATTTTGCAAAACCTTTTTTCAATTAATTTGCTGATAGTATTTCCCCCCCCACCCTTCGTGAAATGACTTCCACAAGCTAGGTTGTTGCAGTAAGTACTCTTGCGCATGCAAATTGGTGAAATAGAACTGAGGAGGGAAATTGTGCTGGTTTAGTATTGATATTTTAAATTGTTTAATTGTTAGTCTTTCCTATGCCAAAAGCTTGGGACACTTTTTTCTAGGCTCAAGGACTACAACTTACTAAGAGATCTACTAGCCTGGTCCCAATCTATGTTCTGTCCTATCCTGGGCTAAAAGGTCTGGTCTGTTAGATATTGCAGATCACCCACTCACTTGAGCCCCACTGAACTCAGCTGGAGTAGACACATATACACTAGACATGCTCTAGGATTGAGGTGGAAATGGTCCAACTCTGAGGTCTGCCCACATTCTGCTGGGTCCCATGGATGTCAAAAGCAGACAGTTCTCCACTCACAATCCCCTAATTCTTAGCTTTCATTTTTTATTAAAAAAAAAACAAACCCAGTATGTTTCTAGCATTTGTAGAACTTGAAATATGAGTAAAAATGTAGAGGCACTATCTTTCTCAGACAGGCCACAAACCAGGCAGCAACACAAGCTGTTGCAAGCTGCAACACACAAACAAGCTTTCCACAGTCAACCATTTCTCTTCCCAATCCTCCTATAGTATTTCCCAGCCCACTGAGAAAGAATAAATGCAAATAGTTTTAAAAGTAAAAAAAATGGAATGTTTGTTGTAGAAAGTGAACCACGCTGTCCACAGTTGCACACTCTCTCTCTGTGTGTTAACAAATACTATTTCTTTAATTAAAAAACAACAACCCAAGCTGCTCAAACTAACAACCACTCCCTTCTTGTGCATGCCCACAAAAAGCTCACTTTGAGCTGTTTGGAGGTGTGGTCTTGAAGGAAACAACTCTGAGCATGCTCAGAACAGCTCCTGGGTCTATCCTAAAGGAAGATCAGTTAATGTCAGATACATGTGCTGAACTGAGAAAATGAGAACACAGGGGACTGAAAACTGCACAACCAGTGTAAATAGCCAGTGGCTCTGGCACGATAAAAATGTTTTGTTTGGGGGGGTTTTGTTTGTTTGTTTTTATTGTTGTTGTTTTGCTGCCTGAAGGCAGATGTGTGGGACCTCCTTGCCACAGCAATACTTTCAGGTTGATGTTGACTGAGTGGCACAGAAAGCTTATTGGCCAGAGACTGACAGAAAAGTATCCAGGACTCTGCATATTGAAATGCATTATGGGTGGATGTGTGAGGCAGGAAAGAGTGTGGATGGGGTTTCTGAGAGAAACTTAAAAAAAAAAATGCTGGGCATTTCATTTGGTAGGGCTGAGCCTTGGGATAACCTAATGGACCACTTTCGATGGGGAGGAAGCATGCAGAGTGATCCACGCTTTGCCCTGTTCCCATGAGTCAATGGGAGGGAAATTACTTACTAGTGTAGATTCCAGCTGCTTACGAAGCACGTCCATGCAACAAGGAAGGTTAGGGGTTGACACTGGTGTGCTCCTTTCCTGTGATGCTAAGCCATCTGGTACTCTGTTTTCAGTCCTTCGCCATCATTCTCGGGGGTTCTGGTGGCTGACGTCTTGTTCCACCCTGATATCTCCCTGGGCCTATCTCAGGGATAAGATTGTGCCCAAAACCTTCTTTTTTTAAGTTTTAGCAGTCTACTTTGCAACTTCAGATACTGCCAGTAGAAACGGCACCGGAAATTTTCTCACAGAACCATCTCAGATAAAGCAAAATGTTCCTGCATAAACAGAGGAACTCTCATTCTTTTAATATCGGGCCATAATAGAACAGATGCACTGCCCTGCTCCACTAAACAGCACACCAGTATACAATAATCTGCAGAAGGTCTGACAATTTATTCTATAACAACATAGCACTAAATGCAGAAGTGGAAACTCAGTTTAAAATTATCTGAGCCAGTAAAAGGGAATTGAATAAAAACCTCTGATTTTATCTTCATACAATTACGGTACTGCTGTTGCTGTTATTAGCTAGCCATGATGATTATTAATCTCCATGTGCACCCACACCTGGAAATAAAAAGGCAAGACATTTAACAGTAGGTTAGCAAACTGGATCCATAAATGTATTAAATATAAAAGAAATTTGCAAAGGATCTCCTTGTCAGGAGCTTGTCCTACACTCAAGTAGGACCCTGGCAGACCCATGCCCAACTAGCATGTTCCCTCCCTCCCGGTCGATCGTTCAGGAGCTTCAAAAGCTTTCTTCTGCCCGAACATCACAGAGACCGATGCTAACAGACATCAGCACACTTATGGATCAGCAGAGTGTTCGCAGTTTGCATGACAGATCTCAGCAACTCAGCATTTTGGCTAATCTACTTTATTTACATATAAACACACGCGGAGCACTGCAACATGGCTCCCTCTCTCTCTAGCATCAGACAGCAAAGGGAAAAAGAACAAAGGACAATAGTCCCACTTCACGGAACACAGTAACACAAACATCCTGTCTCCGTCACTTCCCACTTCCCACAATTCCATGACTGCAATCATGGAGCAGGAATTCTAACACTCCTATGGCTTAAGCCTGAAGGTCCCTACGACTCCCCATCACCACCAGTAACTAAATGCAGCTGAGAATTCCCTGACCCCTTTTTTTTTAGTGTTAAGGGAAGTCATCCCTGAGTTCGGTAACAACCCTCCTGATTCCTAAGTCTCTGAGTGTGCAGTGCTGCTCTGCCCCCAGTTTGTTCTGCAGGCCTAAGTAGCAAGTCTTGAGGATCCCCTTTCACCTCCTTGGCTCTTCTGAGTGCTCACAAATTCTTGGTGATCAGTCCAAAAAAATAGGACGATAGAAGGTGTAGGAGCTGGAGGGGTGGATAAATGAAGCAAGGTTAGAGTGAAGGCAAAAAAACAGGAAACAGACAAAGGTTCCATGTCCAATCCTTGGAATCTCCTGGTAGGACTGGGAGTAGGGATGGAGGAGAAATTTGATTCAGTGTGCGTGTAAGGCAGAACCCATGAAATTGGCACTTTCTGAAACAATATGCAAACACAGCTATCCTTTGAAATGCACACTTATCCAGTTTTTGCAATGCTGTTATCCAGCCCATCTTTACAAAAATGTATAGATTAGAGGCAAACGTGCATAAAAATAAAGATCTTAGTGAAAATAATATACAGCAATGCATTATATTAAGGAAATTGCTTGCAAAAAAAATATGCACCTTCGTCAAAACTGCATATAAAAATGTGTTTATAGTGGTACCCTGGTTTCAGAACAGCTTAGTTTATGAACAACTTGGATTAAGAACACTGGAAACCCGGAAGCAGGTGTTTTGGTTTGTGAACTTTGCCTTGGAAGCAGAACATGTTTCGCTTCCTGTTGAGTGTAAATTGAGTCCCCCGCTGCTATGGGAAAGCATGCCTTGGTTTAAGAATGCTTTGTTTAAGAACCGACTTCTGGAACGGATTAAGTTCGCAAACCAAGGTACCACTGTATTAGGAGACATTTGCACTAAAATGCTGCTAATTTTTATGAGGTTTTTTTAAAAAAGAAAAAAAGAAAATAGCAAATGGCTGCAAAATGTGGAGAACTGAATTTAAGGCTGGGGAAATGGGAAACTGAGAAACTAAGAGAAGTTATGTTGGCAGATCCTTCAATCCCTAACTGGCAGAGCCTGAAACCTTGGAGAGCTACTGCCAGTATAGACTGCCAAACCATTTGAACCTTTGGACACAGATGGACTGTCTTGGCCTCACAAACACATTGCAGTTAGGCACACACTGAAACCTATTCTACTGGCTACAATAAACTGCTTCTTACAAGCCTAATTTCAGTGGGGGAAATGCTGTGGCCACTGGGGTAGGCCTCTGTGGGAGCATACTGGCAACTCTTGAGTTAAAACATTTGGGGCCTTTTGGTTTAGAAAAAGAGGCTAGCAAAGACGAACATGGCACTGGAATGCAGAACGTGAACAGGGAGGCGTTTTTCTACTTCTCTCATAATGCTAGAACTTGGGGCCATCCAATGAAGTCTAATGCTGTTAGTTTCAGGACAGACAACATAAATTGCTTTTTTGCACAGCACAGTTGCAGATATGAATATTGCACAGTTTGAAGTGACTGGATTCAAGAAAACTGTCTCCTTTTGGAAATGAAGCATTGTCCAGTCCAATATTTATGTATGCAACCACTGCTTCCCGGATGTTACTAGCCCAGAGATGGAAATCTACCAGAGAAGAATGGCAGATCAAATCGATGGACTATGCCAAAATGGCAAAAATGACTGGAAGAATTAGGAATCAGGAAGACCAAAATTTTAATAAGGAATGGGGAAAATCTATAATTTATCATAAAAACCATTGTAAACAATTAAAATTATTAGTAGGATTAGAATGATACTTGTAACTGTGTGGGACTATGGTTGTAATGGAGATTTAATAGAACTGGATTAATAGAGAAGATACAGGAGGAAAAAAGTTAATGTAAGGACCCACAAAGGGGAGGAGGGAAGTTCATAGGAATTTATGGAATTCTTTTTTTGTTTTGGTTGTTTGAAGGTTGTTTGTAAATTCCAAAAATTGGAAAATTAAATAAAATTTTCAAATAAAAAAGAAATGAAGCATTGTCCAGACCCACTGAGATATTATTCAACTTTTACTAGCAGAACTCTTCAAGACAAAATAAAAGCATCAAAGATACATCAAAAACATCCATACAATGTCCTGTGTTGTCCAGCATAAGCTCAGCATTTTAGAAAATTTTAAATAATCCAAACAGACCTAGAAGTAGAGGTCTGTCTCTCCCCACAGCCTGCTTTCCAGCCTCCATTGGCTTAGGCTGTTTGCTCTCCCTTTAGGAAAACTTCATTTATATCCTCACTCCATGGTGTTTGGGAGACCATCTCAAAATGGAGATTTTCAACTCAATATCTTCATCATATGATCTAAAGTTACAACACTCACATGTTAGCTACCAGAGAACAACAATCATTAAATCAGCAAGAACTCAATTATACTTAGCAATCAAATACACTTAACAAGCACATAGCTAAACTTCAGAACTCACTGCTCCAAGAGGCATTGATTGCAACCAGCTTCATACTAGCTGCTGGGGATTTCAGGTGGGAGTGCTGCAGTGCTCAGCTCCTACTTATGAACTTTCTGTAGACATCTAGTTGGCTATGGTGAGAACAGGATGTTGGATTAGGTGGTCCTTTGGTTCTTCTTATGTTTTTAATTGACTTCAGTGTGAGAGAGCTCACCCAAAGATCTGTATGAACTTACAAAGTCCAGTAACTTAGACTTTGTGTTATACTTTGGAACGCAGAGGCTAATTTAATTTAATGCAGTAATTTAATTTCATTACCCTCACCACGGTAGAGTTCTTGATTCTTACCTTTAACAAGAAAATAGAATGGCCAGTATGTAAACTTTAAAAATGCAAATAAAATAAAAAATCAGGAAAACATTGTGGAGCAGGTGGGGGAAGCTGACAAAAAAATGCAGACTGCAATCCTATACACACTCACCTGGGAATAAGGCCTATTGAGCTCTATGGGATTCACTTTCGAGTAGACATATGCCTAGCACTGTGCTGTCAAGCCAATGTTTCTTACTGCCTTATGTTTCTTACTAACTCATCCTTGCAGACAGCTTCAGCTTCACAGAGTGTCATTACCTCAGAGCTCTCAGTAAAGGACTGAATTCTCTAGCCCCTGTAAACAAGGGCAAAATGGGCACTTTCATGCGCTCGGTGCCATGAAATTTGCTTTTCTTTTATCTGCTCTGCCACAGGAGCTGACAACTGCTGGGAACTTGAGTACTGCAAGGAGTCAGGCTAATTATAGGGTGGCTATGCAGGTGAATACAATAAAATTTTATACATCTGAAGTCTTCTAAAAGACTGCCAGCTCGTCAAGCACAGTGTGAGAAATTTGGTAATGGGGCTGTTTAGAGGCATCCCTCCCGTGATTGATGTTGCATTTCCTAGGCTAGCTTTGATGCCTTTTCCGGCATCGGCCTCATGTGTCAGAGAACACCCTGCCTTAGAATGGCACAGGGTTTCCAGGTGACCAGAAAAAAAACAAAAATTGGCAGATCCGGTTTCCACAATCCAACCATTATTATTGTTATTTTACTGTGCCCACCTAAAACCACTGGGCTCTGCCCCTCCTGGTACTACCCATTCCCCAGACCTGCTCTAGACTCTGCCCCCCCCAACTGGACCAGATACCAGGATGTTTTGGTGCAGAGCTATGACTGGAATGGTTCCTATTCGCCTCTCCATCCAATAATTCCAAATGGAAGCAAGGGGGAAGATGCAACGCAGCGAGAATTGTGTTTAGCGGAAAATAGAGGCTCCTGAAAAGTTTTACTGACAGCAAATAAGAATCCCAATAATCAACCCCCCGTATAGCAGTAAAAATTGGCTATAGAAATAATTCCCTCTATTGTCAACGGTGCCTCCTTTGTTCCCAATGTAAGTGACTTGACGAGGATTTCCAAGCAGAGCGCCAGCCAAATTGAAAGCTTGAAGGGTGAGGATTAGCTGAGCCGAGACATGAATGATGCGGCATGCACTGGGATGGGGCAAAGGGGCAACCATGTTGCATGGGCAACAAATGGGTATTTCAGATTTTGGAAAGCAAGTGGCACCTGCCTGCATGCCATGATTCTGCAGAAGAACAGACTAGCCACTGTGCACAAAATTCAGCTTCCATTTTAAAAGGAAATAAAGTTCTGTTAACTTTTGAATAATATTGGAAGGGTAGGGCAACTGCTTGGGGAAAAAATAGATATTTGGGGAAATAATACTTTTAGAGGTTAAGACCTACAAAGACAACAGACAGATGAATGTATATACAGTCATAAAAGGTAAAGGTAAGGACCAACCTAGCAGTTCGAAAGCACCTCCGGGTGCAAGTAGATAAATAGGGACCGCTTACCAGCGGGAAGGTAAACGGCGTTTCCGTGTGCGGCTCTGGCTCTGGCTCTGGCTCTGGCCAGAGCAGCGATGTCACGCTGGCCACGTGACCCGGAAGTGTCTCCGGACAGCGCTGGCCCCTGGCCTCTTAAGTGAGATGGGCGCACAACCCCAGAGTCTGTCAAGACTGGCCCGTACGGGCAGGGGTACCTTTACCTTTACCTTTTAAGGACCATTAGGTCCAGTCGTGGCCGACTCTGGGGTTGCGGCGCTCATCTCGCTTTATTGGCCGAGGGAGCCGGCATACAGCTTCCAGGTCATGTGGCCAGCATGACTAAGCCACTTCTGGTGAACCAGAACAGCGCACGGAAACACCGTTTACCTTCCCGCCACCTGTTTATCTACTTGCACTTTGACGTGCTTTTGTACTGTTAGGTTGGCAGGAGCAGGGATCGAGCAACGGGAGCTCACCCCGTCACGGGGATTCAAACCGCCGACCTTCTGATCAGCAAGTCCTAGGCTCTGTGGTTTAACCCACAGTGCCACCCACGTCCCTATATACAGTCATACCTCAGGATAAATATGCTTCAGGTTGAGCACTTTCGGGTTGCGCTCCGCGGCGACCCAGAAGTAACAGAGCGCATTACCCTTGGGTTTCGCCACTCGCGCATGCGCAGATGCTCAAAATGACATCATGCCCATGCGCAGAAGCGGCGAAATGCGACCTGCACACACACAGACGTGCTGTCGCGTCTTATGTTCTGTTTGGGATGTGAACGGGGCTCTGGAACGGATCCCGTTCGCATCCCAAGGTACCACTGTATATATTATCTTAATGCAGTTCACTATATCTCAATTTGCTTTGGGGGGGGACCCTCCTCCAATCAATTTGTCAGCGTTTTAGTGTACATTTATCTTAGTACAACTTTCTGCATGCAATTTTGCCTACACATTTTTGCAAGCCATTCTTCCTAATATGGTGCTTCTCTCTCCTATGATATGCACTTTTTACAGGCTCTCCTGAATACACACACTTTTGTACACTTTTTTTGTTCAAGAACCATATCACAAACTTCAGAGCAGGGATGGGTGAATCTGTCAGTTTGGGTTCTCAAAGTTTCTCATTTTTCCACTCTTAAATTCAGTTCTCTACACTTCTGCAGCAATTTGTCAACTTTGATTTTTTTAAAAAAAAAAACAAAAAAAAACCTCATGAAAATCCAGCATTTCAATGTAGATTTCGCCTTACACATTTTTGCAAGGAATTTTCCCTAATGTAATGCATGTTTGTATATAGGCATGTAAATGCATTTTTAGCCTAATATATGCAATATTGCATATACTTCTGGTTCTGCTGACATCCAGCTGCATTTCTTTTTAACATCCAGATCCTATACCAGTGCCCAGATTTGATCTCTCAATAAAGGTAAAGGGTAAAGGGACCCCTGACTATTAGGTCCAGTCGTGACTGACTCTGGGGTTGCAGCGCTCATCTCGCTTTATTGGCCGAGGGAGCCGGCGTACAGCTTCCAGGTCATGTGGCCAGCATGACTAAGCCGCTTCTGGCGAACCAAAATAGCGCACAGAAATGCCATTTACCTTGCTGCCGGCATGCACTTTGATGTGCTTTTGAACTGCTAGGTGGGCAGGAGCAGGGACCGAGCAACGGGAGCTCGCCCCGTCACAGGGATTCGAACCGCCAACCTTCTGATTGGCAAGCCCTAGGCTCTGTGGTTTAACCCACAGCACCACTCACGTCCCTTGATCTCTCAATAGTTTCATGTAAATAGCATTGGCCAGCGGTATTGCAGTGAATGAATCCTAACAAGACAGAGCCCCTACAGATGGATGGTTCTCAGGTCCAGAAATGGGGTTGTGTGCCAGCAAAGAGTGGATTTGCAGGGTGTGGAGCTACCTGCCCCGGTACCCGGTGCAGCATTGGGGCGGGGCTAGATGCCCACACAGCAAACATCCCTAGCCGCTCATCGCCCACACGGAGAGTGTCAGGAGGGGCGCTGCTAGCCGCCCATGGCAGCATAATTCCCAGTGGTCCACCACCCGCATGGCGAGTGTGAGTTGGAGTTGGGGGGTGGCACGGCAATGTCACCCACCCTCATGGCTGACACCCGGTGTGCACTGCACCCCCCGCACCTGCCTTCCTCCATCAGTGTGGATTTGTACACTCTCTGAAGGAATAGGTACAACATCATTTGGGAACACCCAGAGATCTGTCACTAGAGAGCCAGGAGACCTCAGTGGCTCAGAGCACCTATTAATAATTTTATTTGGTACAACAAATATGACTGTTCCTGAACAGGGACAGCCTTCCCACGGCTGTCTATACATTGGTAAGCTCATCATTAGAGTATGGCAATATGCAGTATATTGCAGTTGATTCAGAAATTGTACTACCAACCTTACTGTTGTACTACCAACCTGACAGTAGGCTTGTGAAACATGGACCACTTATAAACGCCATCTCCAACTCCTCAAAAGATTCCATCAATGGTGTCTCCGAAAATTTTTATACATCACTTGGGAAGACAGGCAAACTAATGCCAGTGTACTGGAAGAAGCAAATACACCAGTGTCTAAGCAATGATTCTTCAACATCAACTTCATTGGACTGGTCATGTTGTGCAGATGCCTGATTATCATCTTCCAAAGCAACTACTCTATTCTGAACTTTAAAATGGAAAGCGTAATGCTGGTGGTCAACAAAAGAGGTTTAAAGACTCTCTCAAGGAAAATCTTTAAAAATGTAGTATAAACACTGACAACTGGGAAAGCACTCCAATTGGAGAACAGCCTTTACCAAAGGTGTCATGAAATTTGAAGATGCTCAAACTTAGGACGAAAGGGAGAAACGTGCTAAGAGGAAGGCACGCTTGGCAAACCCTCACCGTGATCAACTCCCTCCCAGAAACCTACGTCCCCACTGTGGAAGGACATGTGAATCCAGAATTGGCCTCCACAGTCACTTACGGACTCACTGTTAATATCATGTTTATGAAAGACAATCTTACTCAGCTATGAGTGATCGCAGCAGCAGCAGCAGCAAGCAAAGAAGAGGAAGAAGAGGAAGAAGAGGAAGAAGAAGAATATTGCAGTTGATTCAGAAATTGCAGCTAATAGAATGTGTAGCTGCTAGGCTGCTTAGTGGAACCCCCAGATTTGAAAGTATTACACCCTTGTTGAAAGATCTGCACCATGTTCAATGTTTCATTGTTGTCATTTAAAGTCCCAAATAGCTTGGTGCCAGAATACTTAGCAGACCAGCTCCCCTGGTGCAGACCAACCCACCCTTTATGATCTTTCAAGGAGACCCTACTGGTCATTCCAAAACCAGTGTGCTGTCACTTGGTGACAATGTGAAACAGCCCCTTCTTGGTGACAGCACCTATCCTCTGAAATGCCCTTCCTCAGGTAATTTGTGAGGCAGAGACAGTAATGACCTTTAAATATATCTTTAAAACTTTGTTTTGTTTTTGGACCCTGCTCAGTTTTATTTGCGATATTCAGTTGCATTTTGTTTCCATCTCATTTCTATTTAGCTTCTAGGAAATGTTATAGAATATTGTGTAGCTTTATTCTGTTTATGTAAACCACTTTGACATTTTTATTACATTAAGCAGTATTAAAACTAGCCCTCCCATTAGAGTCTAAACCAATGGTTATAACTTTTCATAAATATGCTCCATATGTTATGTATGTGTGGTACATAAACAAGTTGTCAGGATCTCTGCAGTAAGTCATTTTGTCTGGCCACGTATTCTGAAAACTTTTCTTGTTGGAAATGCCAGAAATTATCACAAGCTATTATTTTTCTTATTATCTGCTAAGCCAACGAAAAGA
Source organism: Podarcis cretensis (assembly GCF_951804945.1). Classification (NCBI taxonomy): domain Eukaryota; kingdom Metazoa; phylum Chordata; class Lepidosauria; order Squamata; family Lacertidae; genus Podarcis; species Podarcis cretensis. Next base: position 51,728,374 of record NC_137181.1, on the reverse strand, counting down.
TTATTCTTTTTATAAATGCGCAAGCTCCACTTGACCTGGCGGATGAGTGGAGATTATTCCTGAAATGAACCCCATGCCGGTACTTTATTCTGACCCAGACAGAAAATAAGGTTATCTAACGTCTGTAATGAACAATGGTTAATTGACGTCTGTCGAAAAACTATATTCTCCTGAGAACGATTATACTTTTCATTCATATTCTCAGGTAAAGTAAATGAGGGTTGAGTGGCTATTTTACATCATTTCACAAAATGTCAAACAGTTTTTAGTAAACTGCCATCAGGTCCTCTGGTTTCTGTTTTTCCCTTTCCTGATCAGCTAAATGTTGTTTATTGCTTTCCCAAGAATGAACCTCATTCTAGAGTTCAGATCTTTATTTAACCGCTTTGGGGAATAAAAAAAACACCTCACTATGCCCCCACCATCTCCCATTGTGGAGGAGTAACATGAATAAGGGCCTCAGATAATAATTGCAAGGTCCAGGTAGGTTCATATAGGGAGAGGTGCCCCTTGAGGTATAGAGGATCTGAGCCATTTAAGGTTTTATAGGTCAAAACCAGCGCTTTGAATCATTCCTGGAAACGAATTGACGGCCAATGCAGTTGGGCCAGGATCAGTGTAATATGCTCAAACCATTTTGCCCCAGTGAGCAATCTGGCTGCGGAATTCTGCACTGGCTGAGGTTTCCAAACCATCTTCAGAAGCAGCTCTATGTACAACGCTTTGGAGTAATCTGACCTAGCGGTTACCACAGCACAGACAACAGAAGCTAGGCTATCCCTGTCCATAGAAGGGCACAGCTGAGCCAACAGCTGAAGCTGATAGAAGATACTCCATGCTACCAAGGCCACCTGAGCTTCAAACAACAGTAATGGATCCAGACGTAGCCCTTCAGAAGAAGTCTTCTTCTTTGGAGATCACTCGTAGCAGAGAAATATTGTCTTCCATGAACGTGATCTTAACAGTGAGTCCATAAGTGACTGTGGAGGCCAATTCTGAATCCACACGTCCTTCCACAGTGGGGACATAGGTTTCCAGGCAGGAGTTGATCACGGTGAGGGTTTGCCAAGCGTGCCTTCCTCTTAGCACGTTTCCCCATTTCGTCCTGAGTTCAAGCATTTTCAATGTCCACAACACCTTTGGTAAAGGCTATTCTACCATTGGAGCACTCGCAGACCAGTGATTCCCAATTGCCGGTGTTCCATTGCTCGGTCCCAGCTCCTGCCAACCTAGCAGCTCGAAAGCACATCATAGTGCAAGTAGATAAATAGGTACCACTCCAGCGGGAAGGTAAATGGCATTTCTGTGCACTGCTCTGGTTTTGCCAGAAGTGGCTTAGTCATTGTGGCTACATGACCTGGAAAAACTGTCTGCAGACAAACGTCGGCTCCCTCGGCCAGTAAAGCAAGATGAGCGCCGCAACCCCAAAGTCATTCGCGACTGGACTTAACTGTCAGGGGTCCTTTATCTTTACCTTTATACTACATTTTAAAAAAGATTTTCCTTGAGAGAGTCTTTAAACCTCTTTTGTTGACCACCAGCATTACACTTTCCATTTTTAAGTTCAGAATAGAGTAGTTGTTTCGGAAGACGATAACCAGGCATCTGAACAATGTGACCAGTCCAATGAAGTTGATGTTGAAGAATCATTGCTTCAACACTGGTGATTTTTGCTTCTTCCAGTACACTGGCCTGTCTTCCCAAGTGATATGTAAAACATTTTCAGAGACACCGCTCATGGAATTTTTCAAGGAGTTAGAGATGGCGTTTATAAGTGGTCCATGTTTCACCAGCATACAATAAGGTTCCCTTCAGAAGGGGTGTAACCCCATCAAGAGCAGGTGACCTCCCACCCATCCGGTCTAGGGAACCACTCACTAACAGTGCCTCAGTCTAATGTGGATTGATCTATAGTTTGTTGGCTCTCATCCAGACCATTACTGAGGCCAGACACTGGTCCAGCACTTCCACTGCCTCACCTGCAGATGTAAAGGAGAAGTAGAGCTGTGTGTCATCAGCATATCGCTGACAACGTACTCCCAAACTCCAGACAACCCCACTCAGTGGTTTCATGTAGATGTTGAACAGCGTGAGGGATAAAATCGAACCCTGAGGAACCTCACATTGAAGGCTTCATGAGACTGAAGAATGCTCCCCGAGTATCACCCTCTGGAGATGTCTGTCCAATTATATTATATGTAAGGTAATCATTATAAGTACATTCAAAATCACAAATGTCAACTATATCGGGAAATGATGGGAAGTCTATATTTATTTTACTTCAGTTTGTTGTTGTTGTTTTATTTTATTTTATGTACCATTGTATGATTTTAGCTTAGCTGATATCTAAGTAGAATTAGAAGGTCAAATTAACATTCTAAGTTAAACTAATTTAAGAATATATATAGGTGTGTATGTGTGAAGTTAAATCTGTAATGACATTAATGAATTTCAATAAAGAATTTTTTCATCCGAGAAAAAAAAAGGAAATGTCCATCCAAATAGGACCAGAACCATTGAAAATGGTGCCTCCCCCTCGGTTGATGGTATTGAAAGCTGCCAAGAGATAGGGGTCTCATTTCACCCTGTCTGTATGCTGACTGAGGTAGCCATTTCCACATTTATAAGGGAAGGGCAAAAGGGTATCTGGCATTAAGCATCAAAGTAATTAATTGAATTCATATAAATATTCTAAACTCTCATTATTGAGACTGTGTTTAGAATTGCTCTGCTTTCCTATAATCCTTTCAGAATCAAATGCCCACTTGAATGGGGACTTTTCAAGACACAGTGTCTCTTGTGAGTCCAATTCTGAAAGTAACTGGTAAGAAAGCAAAAGGCATCTGTTCCAAATATAGGCAGCCACATAATCCAATTCTAACAAAAGGCAAAATATGTGTTCTTTTCAAAGCAAAAGCAATTGGGTCACAAATTTTCCATACCACACACTTGCCATTCTCAATCTGTGGAGGGGAGAAGGGTTAGCACAAAGCTCTTTCCGTCAAAAGGTCCACAACCCTGCCTAGAATGGTTTAAATATCATGAATGGATTCTTATTGGTTTATGTTATTGTCCATTCTTCTTCAGAGCTAGGCCTGGACTCCCTTATTGGAATACTAGCAAGCTGTGCTATTTCTCTTCCTTTTTAAATAAGGAAAACAAAATTTACAACGACAAGGAAGGCGATAAAAAATTCTCACAGGCAATTCAGCACTAAATATCATTATCATGATGCCGCTTCTCATGAATATCTACTGAGGCCTGATTTAAAAGGGGCGCTGGGAATATATGCACATGGCAGTGCTGATGCCCAGCCTCTCTTCTGAAACAGTTTGTCTCCGCAGCTCATGGGGTGGAGATCTGTGCATGCTAACATTGCACACTGTTTGTTTTTATTTACCCTCCTCCTTAGCCCAAAAAACAACAACAAAAAGCTACCAGAGCATCTCACAAATGTCAAGCATACCCTGCCCCCAGACCTACAATCTAAAAGGCACAGCACAAAAGGAAAGGGTGTTAGGAGGGAAGAGGAAAAAGCAAGCAGTCACTAGGCTTTAATTACAGAGTTCTTGTAATCACCTGAATTGGAGCAAGTTCAAGGGGAGGGGGTTACTGGTTGATGGTTGAAAGAGCCATCTCTCTCTCCCTTTTTGATTTAGCAGGAAGGGTTTAGCTGGACGACAATGCAGTTGGGGGCCTGGTTTAAAAGTGAAGCTGGTGCACTGGTAAGTTTTTCTTAGAGACATGGCATCAAGTTTAAATCAGGCCGAAAAGAGAAGAGAGGGCTGTTCAGTTCCTGCACTATTACAAAGCAGCGCTATTTTGCAGCACAAAAGATCCACTTACACACACATCAAACCCTCCTGCTACAGTTAGTAATTAACACAATTTTCTGACTATACCAGACAGCATAATTGCCTGCCAGGGAAATTACTCTGATGACAAACAAACCTTTTGTTTCCCTGGGGAACAACCAGGATAGCACAAATCAAAATAAGGATTGGCTTGTCCACAAAGCCATGCAAGCAGACTGATTCGGCTGTTGTGTTAGATGCAAGATAAATAAAATGCATCCTGAGCTCAGATGTCACGTTGCAAACTGTTCCCAGGGCTGTCTGCATCCCTTGATTCCAATGCGCAAGCATGCAATTTAGCGTTGACAAGGAAGGCAGCATCCTGAGGAGCCTATCTTTTCAAAAAGCCAGATTCTAGCTTTGAAGGAAGTGAAGGTAAAGGTAAAGGTAAAGGTACCCCTGCCCGTACGGGCCAGTCTTGACAGACTCTGGGGTTGTGCGCCCATCTCACTTAAGAGGCCAGGGGCCAGCGCTGTCCGGAGACACTTCCGGGTCACGTGGCCAGCGTGACATCGCTGCTCTGGCGAGCCAGAGCCGCACACGGAAACACCGTTTACCTTCCCGCTGGTAAGCGGTCCCTATTTATCTACTTGCACCCGGAGGTGCTTTCGAACTGCTAGGTTGGCAGGCGCTGGGACCGAGCAGCGGGAGCGCACCCCGCCGCAGGGATTCGAACCGCTGACTTTTCGATCGGCAAGCCCTAGGCGCTGAGGCTTTAACCCACAGCGCCACCTGCGTCCCTTGAAGGAAGTGAAGAGAGGCCTAAATCTGAGTGATGCCTAGTGAAAGCCAAAGGGAGGAGAAGCCCATTTTTTAAACTTTTTTTTTTAAAGCATTTTCTGACATAGCCAACAAGATCTAACATTATAATTTGAATATGATTCCCTGGTTTTCTTTTCAGGACATATGAGCACAGCAACTTTAAAAATGAATTAAATTAAATTTGCGCTAATAGAAAAGTTCGGCCTGAATGAGAGCTCTTTGACAGTTCTATTCCTAAGCCGTTTTCCCTTATATTTTTCATTGTGTATTAGATTATTAATAAGCGATAAATCTTAGAAAGTTTTAAATTACTTTTCAATAGACTCCGGTGGTACAAACAGTTTTTCAGTGGTGCTCAATATTCTGAGATAGCTTAATAGATGATGATCTAAAACCTAATAATATAGATAGCCCATTGTTATTTGTATGTGCCCATTTAAGTTTTCCAAGAAATTATTGTTTAAGATCTAGTTTAAAATCAATAATAATAATAATAATAATAATAATAGCAGCTGTTGTATCCCTTAAAAACCCTCATAATTGTCCCTCCATAGCCTCCCTTAGCAGGGTCACACAGCAATAGCAGCAACAGTAGGTTCTGGTGAGATTTTGCATGAGATCTTGTGAGATCTTGCCAGAAGCTACTGCCACTTCCACCACTTCTCCACAGAGGCATTGGGGCGCCACCTCTTGCTGTTTTGCCACCTGAGGCGGCAGCCTCAGCCTGACTCATGGCCAGACCATCCCTGGGGGGCAGGACTCGGGTGCAAGGACTCAGCTACATTGGCAAAGAAAAAGCACTTTATATGCATTGTTGTCAGGAACTGGGTGGAGACCACCTCCCATCCTGACCCTTCCAGGGAGAAGGAAGAAGAAGACAGTATAGATTTATAACAGGGGTTTGAGGGAGGTCACAGCTCAGAGGCAGATGAGGGGGAAAGCTAGGAAATCATGGGAGAGCCAGAACAACACCTGGCTGACACGTTGTCATTCAAAAGCATTCCAGACCCTCCATCTCCCAGAACCCAGCAAGCCTTACAAGTAGGAGAGCAAAGAGCTCAAAGACAGAGGACACTTAGCTGTTAAAATTCCTGCTCAACAATCCATGGGATTGTTGTCTTTCACATGACGGTGTATGTTTTGATGTGGGAAGTGACGGAGACAGGATGATTGTGTTACTGTGTTTCGTGAAGTGGGACTATTGTCCTTTGTTCTTTCTCTTTGCTGTCTGATGCTAGAAAGAGAGGGAGCCATGTTGCAGTGCTCCGTGTGTGTTTATATGTAAATAAAGTAGATTAGCCAAAATGCTGAGCTGCTGAGGTCTGTCATGCGAACTGCGCAGACTCTCCAGATCCCTAAGTGTGCTGATGTCTGTTGGCATTGGTCACTGTGATGTTCAGGCTGAAGAAAGCTTTTGAAGCTCCCGAATGATTGACCAGGAGGGAGGGAACATGCCAGTCAGGCATGCCAGGGTCCTACTCAAGAGTAGGACGAGATCCTGACAATAGCAGCACCTGTAGAGGAGATGAATGAGGAAGTGAGAGCAACAGGGTGTGAAGATTCACTTGGGACAGTGTCATTATCCAAGAGTTTAAACTCATACAGGAAAATCTGGTAGGGAAAGACAGGACTCCACAGTGCCATCTGGTGTCATGGTGTTATATCGCATATACCAAACATATAAAACGTTCTTTATTTACCAATTGAGCTGAGTCCATAGCTAAGTGAATTCATTATGGCAAGATCCAAAGATATACATATGCTCATGCAAGCGCAGTGAAACTATTCATCTCTCCCCCTCTCCCTGGCCCATTTTCTTCCATAATTTCAAAAGAAAAACAAGCCTTGTGGCTCATGGCCTTTGTATGCTTAATCTCCAACCCATGCCCTCCAGGTCTCTGGATCAGTCATCCCAAGATACCTTGTGAGGATAACATGAGAGGAGGTGAAGCCTGCACAGCATCCAGATTTCCTAAACTTCAATCAATTGAATACCTCCAGAATCAATTACAAGAAGCCAAATCTTTCACATAATATTTTTGCAGGGGAAAGATAATGAAAAGTGTTCATTAATGAGCATTACTGGCCCAAAATAAAACATACATTAGGACACTTCACTGTCTCCGTCTCGTAGCAACCAAGGCTTCCCTTCAGCAGTGCCTTGTCATCTCTAATTATCATCTCAAGAGGACTCTTTAAATCTTCAATAATTTATCTATAAAAGTTAAAGTGAAATTGTGAAACAGTTCTTCCCGACTTCTTATCAAGAGGGTTTTGTTCAGGCACACTCTCTAGATTCACTGTTGATGACACCCGTTGGCAACTTCAAATGTCTCTTCAAGATAGTTTAACGAAGGAGAAGTTTCTCTTTCAAAACAGAAAAAAGGAAGGAAGGTGGTGGTCCAAATTCTGGTGAGAAATTCTCCTAAAAGACCTAAAATATTTTCATAATGTCAAATGTGAAAGAAGAATCATACATAGAATCTTAGAGTTGGAAGGGGTTCCAAGGGTCATCTAGTCCAACCCCCTGCACTGCAGGAATCTCAGCTAAAGCATCCATGATAGATGGCCATCCAACCTCTGTTTAAAAACCTCCAAGGAACGAGAGTCCACCACCTCTTGTTCCACTGTCAAACAGCTCTTACTGCCAGAAAGTTTTTCTGAAGGCTTAGTCGGAATCTCTTTTCTTGCAACTTGAAGCCATTGGTTTGAGTCCTACCCTCCAGAGCAGGGGGAAACAAGCATGCTCTCCCTCCTCCATGTGGCTGTGCTGGGCCCAGGGATAACCCAAGCAACGCAGTCCAGGTCTAGTCCCGAATCCAAGGGTTCCACAAGGAGTCAGTCCGACAGGAAACCAGGCACAGGGTCTCAGGCAGGTTCTGGCAAACAGCAATGTTGCTCCCACAACCTGGGGTGGGGTCCAATAGCCTTTTATCTTTGTCAGGGTAACAGCCGGTCCTGATCCCCTGGTGACTCACCTCCCTGTCTCGCCCGAAGGCGAGCACTCCTCCTGCGAGTACTCAGGTCTCTCAGACCTTAGTCTCTGCAGCTCAGGAGGTGTCGGTGGGTTACTAGACCCAGAGGCCACCTCAGCCTCCCCCAACCCAACCGGTAGTGGAGCAGCTGTAAGTGATGGCCCAGCTGAAGACAATGAGGTAATCCCCGCATCTGGAGCCAGGGCAGGCTCAGGCCCCTGACTCGGCCCAGCTGGTGCTTGTTGCAGGGGAACATGTGCAGACTGGGGCTCTTCGGGATCAGGCCCCAGACTAGGTTCAGATGCCGCCTGAGGCAAAGGATCCAGTGCGGACTGAGACTCCTCTGGTTCTGAGCCCGAGCCCGAGTCCCAGGCCATCACAGTGGCAGCCTTTGAGATATTTGAAGATGGCTATCATGTCTACTCTCAGTCTGCTCTTTTCCAGGCCAAGCATAACCAGCTCCTTCAAGTACTCCTCATAAGGCTTAGTTTCCAGACCCTTGGTCATCTTGGTTGCCCTCCTCTGCACACGTTCCAGCTTGTCAACATCCTTCTTAAATTTTGGTGCCCAAGTGTGGTCTGACGAAGGCAGAATTGAATGATACTAGTACTTCCCTGGATCTGGAAACTAGACTTCTGTTGATGAAGCCTAGAATAGCATTAGCTTCTTTTGCTGCTGCCTCACACTGTTGACTCATGTTAAGCTTATGGTTCACCAAGACCCCTTGGTCCTTTTCACACGTACCGCTAGTAAGCCAGAGTGTTTGTTTGCAGCCACACCTATTGTACAGCTGGGATGGGGCACCTGTGACCCTCCAGATATTGTTGGGTGCAAACTCCCATCAGCCCAGCCAGCACGGCCAACACCATCTTGGAAGACCACAGGGTCTAAACCACTGAGCCTCTTGGGTTTGCTGATTGGAAGGTTGGCAGTTCGAATCCCTGCAACAGGGTGATCTCCCATTGCTCTGTCCCAGCTCCTGCCAACCTAGCAGTTCAAAAGCATGTCAAAGTGCAAGTAGATAAGTAGGTACCACTGCGGTGGGAAGGTAAACGCACTTCTGTGCACTCTGGCCCTCATCACTGTCTTCCGTGCACCAGAAACGGTTTAGTCATGCTGGCCACATGACCCAGAAAGCTGTCTGTGGACAAACACTGGCTCCCTCAGCCTGAAAGCAAAACCCATAGTCGCCTTTGACTGGACTTAACTGTCCAGGGGTCCTTTACCTTCACCTTTACACTGCATTCATCAGAGAAAAACTAGCATTAACAGATAAAGTGTCATATTGACAGGATGTATGAAATGCCCCCAAGGTGGAAAGCAATAATAGCTTGGGCTTGGTCAATGAAGGGTGGTCCACAGATACAAATGTGTCACTGCTCCCATTCTTATCCAACATCCCAACATTTTGCCTTCTTATTTCCAGTGCTTTGGAAGGTGGTAGACTCTCCTTCCTTGGAGGTTTTTAAGCAGAGGTTGGTTGACCATCTGATCATGGATTCCTGCCTTGCAGGGCGTTGGACTAGATGACCTTCAGGATTCCTTCCAGCTCTACAGTGCTATGGTTCTATGAGCAGGGGCAGAGAAGGGGGTACAGTGGGGGCGGGCTGCCCTGGGTGTCGCCACTGAGGGGGGTGTGACAAAATGCCGGGTGGCACTCACCGTGGGGCCTACAGCACACCCAAGCCACGCATCTCTCCTGGGAGTGATATGGTGGCTTGGGTGCCTGTAGGCTCCCACTGACCCAAGCGGTTCACTAGCTGCCTCCCCCTCAGTTGTAGGGTAGCTGAGTGGGGGGAGACAGGCAGACTCTTCGGAGGCCCCATGGAGTGTCCTGCCCTGACTCACTCCATCCCGTGGCAACTGGCTCCGCCCCTGGGAGTAGGACACACACACTGCCCCAGAAGCCCGATCAGCTTGCTCTGCCGCTGTCTAGGAGTATATTAAACAGTGATTCTGAATCACTCAGTAGCTGCATTTCTCTGAGGAACGACGATGGCCTTTACTGCATGCGAGAGTTCCCATATATACTATACGTTTGGCACCTCCAACGCCAGCAGTGGCCAAAAACCTTACCATTTAGAATGAAGCAAATTAGAAGAAGCACCCAAGGTCCCGAGAAATCACTTTGCTAATGTCCATTTGTTTCTCAGCTCAGTTTATTTGGCAAATGCAACCTTCAAAAGGCAAGCGACAGCATGGCTATCTACCAGCGTTAACAGTGGAGGGTGAACGCAGGGGAGCACAGCTCCAGGACTTTTTTTCAGTAAAGAACACAAGCAATGGCATCATCTGCATCCTTCACGTTATGGCAAATGAACGAAGTGATGATGAGGCTTTCAAGTTTGTGACAGATTTGACCAGAGGAAGGCAGAAAATGAGGAAAACCATCAAGCTGCCCATTTCTTTTCTTTGATACGGTCCTACTTCAAACTAGCAATCTAAATGGTAGCACATCTTTCAAGGAGAAGAAGAAGAGTTTGGATTTGATATCCCGCCTTTCACTCCCTTTTAAGGAGTCTTAAAGCGGCTAACATTCTCCTTTCCGTTCCTCCCCCACAACAAACACTCTGTGAGGTGAGTGGGGCTGAGAGACTTCAGAGAAGTGTGACTGGCCCAAGGTCACCCAGCACCTGCATGTGGAGGAGAGGAGACGCGAACCTGGTTCCCCAGATTAACCACTCTTAACCACTACACCACAGAGCCTTGCAAAGGCTCTCATCTTTGCAAGATGGTTTGCATTTCGAACGAAAAGCTAGCAATTGAATTTCAGCTGGCAGGTGATCTTTTGTCAAAGGCCAATATGCTTTATTATTGAACCTATGCATCCAGCACCATGATGCTTGGCAGAACTTATTCCCGGAATGCAAAGATATTGGTTGTCGTAGAAAGGGCAACAAATAGCTAGTTATCTAAGGAGAAGTGCTTGTGGGGTTTTATGGTGCCAAAGTAACTTGATTGGCCTTGACTCAGGGGGTGAGGCACCTTTTGAGACTCTGCCTCAAGCAGCAAAATGCCTTGTCCCACCTTTGAGGACTTAGACCTCCCGTTGCTTCAGCAGAGCCACATTTCAACCCACAAGGAACCAGACAAGCAGCACCGAGTCTGAAAACTGAGGGTGAAGCAGGAGAGCTGCAGGCTATAAGCGTCGTTGGTCGCCTGCCCAACGAAGCTGTGTCATTCTTACAAGGCTTCTCTGAGCACAGAGTCTTGAGGGCTCCATACGGAGACTGTTGTAATTACTGTCTAAAATGGGTGTATCTGGAGCCAAGGGACAAAATATTATTAGCACATTCCATACCTCGGTTGTTTCCACTTCTGAGACTCTCTGATCTCTCTGTTGTTGCGGTTCCTTCGGTGAACTTTCCTCATAATCTCTCTACATGGATTTTTTAAAGCTCCTCTAATTAGATCAGAAGCCTTTTTAACCCCTGCATAGGGTTTCCATGTTCTCGCAGTAATCGGGAGGAGAAAAACACAGAGGCATGGATGCAACGCCCAGTGTCTTTCTTATTATTATTATTAGAGGAAAGGGAAAGAAAAAAGCCTTAATGGAGTCTTGTACCAGTATCCCTGTTCCGTTCATGCTTTACAGTGCAGCACAAAGTGCAGGCACTCAGCTTCCCTGTGACAGGTTGGAAATGAGAAATTTTAAGGGCTGTTAAGCATTCTAAAAATGTTCCCAGCGGACCCATATAAACTTAGTGCCTGAATTTCCGTAATTGTGGCACACTTGGAACACGAGAGAGCTGGGGGGTGTTATTCAATCGACTAATATTTCTGACTTCACCAGAAGGAATATGTTAAACCTGCAGTGCACGAAATGTCACCAGGAAATGGAAGCTGAAATTTTCAATCTAAGGCTCGTTGGTGGGCAAACTGGAGCCAGTAGTCAGAAATGACAAGCAGTGGTGGAGGGGCAGCAACAAAATGTTGCAGGGGATCCCCAGCTCCTTAACAGAGATCTGGCAGCACTCTCTGGGGCCCCGGCACCTCCCCTCCTCTTCCTCCAGTACTGTTGTTGTTTAGTCTTGTAGCCATGTCCGACTCTTCATGACCCCATGGACAAGAGCACTCCAGGCACTCTTGTCTTCCACTGCCTCCCACAGTTTGGTGAAACTCATGTTGGTAGCTTTGAGAACACAGTCCAGCCACCTCGTCCTCTGTCGTCCCCTTCTCCTTGTGCCCTCAGTCCAGTGCTATGTAATGCTTAAAGGTTCCAGATTAAAATCTGAATTTGATTGTTTTATTGGGTGGGTGTGTAGCATGAGAAGGAGATGTTTACTCTGCCACTGACTATAATGTTTAGCTTCAGGATTCTGTGAGATGTTAGGGGCTCAAGCCTTCCCTTTCTCCCCCTCCATTTTCTTTTCCTCCCACTTGGACCGTGTTTCATGGGTCAACTTGTCGGAAATCAAGCCTTTATCAGGAGAAACTGGCAACTCTCCCAGGCACCCGGCATGATTCCCTGTTGACCTCCCTGGCTGCATTCCCCAGCAAGATCCAGGCGAGGTCTCGATAGGCGATCCTTCTCAGCGTGAGAAGAACACACCCCTCTTTCCTGCCGCCTGGTAGGGGAAAGAGATAGACAGAAATGTATTTACGTGCCTTTATTTCTGTCTTTGCAGCATTACAAAAAAACCGTGACTGCTCTCTTCAAGCTCCAGCAGTCTAGTGACAAACACTTCCTGCACTTCCTAGACAGGAATAAACGGAAGAGCTCATATTACACTCTGAGCTAATTCCGGTGCTTTGCACTGTGAATTGATTGTCCCTCTGTTTCCCACAGGCAGCCCCAACATTCCCATCATGTTGACTTTTCAAGCTAGCACTTTGCAGCTGCATTGCTTCTATATTGTAACACAACTGCCCTCAATCACAGGCTTAATTGCTGGATCCAATGGCATGGTCCGAAGACATGTGAAGCAGCCCCCTTGCTGAAGCTAAGCAAGTTTGCTGGTTAATATTTTGATGGAAGACCACCTGGGAAACCTACGCATGCTGCCTTGAGTTCCATTAAATGATCTAGAAAAGGGCTGATGGACCTGTGGCCCTCCCAGTGCTGTCGAACTACAACTCCAATCATCACCGATCAATTTGTCAGAACCTGGAGGGCAAAGGTTCCCCATCCCTGATCTAGGGTTGAGCAGTTAAAGTTAGGAGCGAGCAGTGCGGGAACCCAATTTGCTGATCATATTTTAAAAACTCACATATGCATTAATGGGATCTGAACCATCCAGGAGCAAGAAACTTTGGCTTGTAGCTCATCAAAGACATCAACCTCGTGATATTAATGATCTCGGTGAATTGGGCAAGGGGGAAATATAATTCAGTCTTCCCACCCCTGCTGCCCAACAGCAAGGCAGAAACACACAGACACTAGCCAAGGGGCTTTAAAATAAAAATAAAAATCCAAGAGTACCATTTGCTTAACAGGCAACCCTTTTACTGCTGATGCCTCAGTGAATCAACTCCTTCCTTAGCCTAGCGAGCAGAGACTGCTGCAATGATTGCTCTACAGTGGCGTAGCGTGGGGGGTGCAGAGGGGGTCAGCCGCACCGGGCGCAACATCTGGGGGGGGCGCTCACACTCACAGCTCTCTGCCCCTACCGGGTTAGGGGGCGCAAATTACTTGCCTTGCCCCAGGTGCTGACAACCCACGCTATGCCACTGTTGCTCTATTCATGGTGGATTAGGCTATTAGAGGCTCTATGCCTACCTCCAGTGTCGAAGGCAGTAAGCCTCTAAATGCCAGTTGTATGGAATCACAAATAGAGAGAGTGTTTTTGCACTCCTTCCCTGTGTGTGGGCTTCGCATAGGTCATCCATTGTGAGAACAAGAGCCTGGACCCTGAAATTACTTGTGTTTCTGAGCTATACTTTAGAATTTTTGTTACATTTTGGTCTCCTTAGATTTTATTTCTTGGGAATATATATCTGCAAACTTTAGCATTCCCGTGAGTATCCTTGTTTGTCGGTGGCTTCATTTTGGCTACAGACTTGTCAGCGTTCACCACCTGAATTCATTACTAAGAGTAATGCTTAGTCATGTCTTCATCAATCATTAGTGAGGCTCTTGAAGCGCCAGAGGTTTAAAGGCTTATTCTACATGCAGATGGGTACTGCAATAGCAAGCGCAGTTGCTTTGATTGACTGATTGTAATATCCTGCTACATGCTTTGAAAAGCCTTAGAGGGCCCGACGACAATTAAAAGTTTAATCAATGCAATGCAATAAAGGGAGGGGGGAAATGATGTAAATCGTTCTTGCACATTCACCTTTTCTCAAATGCTCACTGGAACAATATCCTAAATGACTTCCTAAAAGACAAAGATTCTTCAAAGGATGTCCTGGCTCTTTTGCAGAAATGGCTTGTGAGGCGGAACCAACTCTCTATGGAAGGAGACAATCATTCAAGGATAGGATTCTAGTAGCAGCAGCACAGTGGACAGAGGACAGTGGAACTACAATTCTTGATAAGGTGTCATTTTGAGTAGTAGAACAATCCTACTGTATATTTGCACAAGTAGCCCTAGCTGCCCTACACCTCCAGCAGCAATCGAACATCGTTGCTAATTTCCAGATAGTCTTTAAAGGCAATGCTATAGTAGCGCAAACTAGAAGGTACCAAGGCAGGTGGGATAATGGATGGATCGTCTGACATCAGAAGCAGCTGCAGTTAGCATATAAGGTTCTCCTGGCCACAGATGCCACCTGGGTCTTCATGAGCGAGGACACCTCTGGTGAGAAGAGGTAAGCAGTATTGATGCTGCTTAGCTGGGTAGGGATGGGGCTGTATGGCAGCAAGTTCAAGACTGTATGGGTACACTGCAGTGGCAGTAGTTCAACCATATGGCCCTGATTTCACCACTGCCCCACCTTGCCCCAGGCCCACCCAGGGAAGCAGAGATGATGCCAGTGTTTGGAGGGTAACCTTTGTCTTGTCTGGATAGAGCTTCCGTTTAACCATTCTCATCCATTCACCTGAGGTGCCTAACCAGGTTCAAATGAAAAGGAGAAACAGCTTGGTTACCGTCAACATACTGAAGACAGCTTGTCCTAACTGTCTATAGATAACTTCTGCCAAGGTTTTCCATGTTAAAGTTCATAGGAGGCAAGATGGAACCTTGTGGAAAACCAACAGGACAAATACCATGTGGTGGAGCAGCGGTTCCCCAATGCCATCTTCTGGGTCCTGTCTGAGAGCATCACAAATCAGTGCCTCCAGGCAGCACAGAAGGGTACCATGGCCGATGACATCAGAAGCAGTTTAAAATAAAGGTAAAGGGACCTCTGACCATTAGGTCCAGTCGTGATTGACTCTGGGGTTGCGGCGCTCATCTCGCTTTATTGGCTGAGGGAGCCGACGTACAGCTTCTGGGTCATGTGGCCAGCATGACTAAGCCGCTTCTGGTGAACCAGAACAGCGCACGGAAACGCCGTTTACCTTCCCACCGGAGTGGTACCTGTTTATCTACTTGCACTTTGAGGTGCTTTCGAAATGCTAGGGTGGCAGGAGCAGGGACTGAGCAACGGGAGCTCACCCCGTTGCAGGGATTCGAACCGCTGACCTTCTGATCGGCAAGTTCTAGGCTCTGTGGTTTAACCCACAGCGCCACCTGCATCCCCAAAAGCAGTTTAGAATCACAGAATTGTAGAGTTGGAAGGGACCACAAGGTTAATCTAGTCCAGTTTACAGCCCAAGCTTACAACCCCAGAGAATCAATTGGGTTATAAACCTTTCTCCATCTCCTGGCAAATATGAATCACCAAAATAAACAAAGCATTTTTCAAAACACCTTGAAACCAGATTGGCAAAGATCTGGAAAATCCTTTCAAGAGGTTCCTGAAGCTGCAGAACCATTTTGATTACCTTGCCCATGAATAGTAAATTTCAGACTAGTGGCCAGTAGTTATTCCAACTAAATCCAGGCAAGCCATGTGCTAATTTAAAAAACAACTGGTGTAGACAAAATCTCACAGAGGCTTAGCTACAGATCAGTAATTTCAGAAAGCTGTGGTCTTAGTTTATTCCATTTCCTTCGCCTCATCTCATAGCTTTATTCCTGGTTGCAGGACCAAACTCTGGTTATCCCAGCCACATTCTGTTATTGCCGTTATTGATGTTCTTCCAGTATTAACAAGTTGGTATGTTTAAAAACATGGGTGGCGAACACCAGTTGTTTGGGAGAATAGGCTCCTGGCACATTCATTAACATTGACTCATTTAAATTTACAGTTCTTAAAGAGCATTGACCACTTTACAATGAAAATAAATAATTCTTCCTTTAAAAAAAAAAGTTAAAATTATTGAAATATGGAAATTAAACCAATTACTTAACAGATGAACAGCAAGCATCTAATGTGATTTGATGGGCCTCTATTGTTCTAAGTCCCTATTCCTATCATATGTGAGTGTGCATGCATGTTGCACACACACATAAAAAGGAAAGCTTGAGTCTTAATCATATACAAGCAGAAAGCAGGCTACTGAATCACGGGACGTGTGCGCAAAATATTTTGGGAGCTATGGATGCTCAATGTGGGCTAGAGACGGCAGCTTGGAAAGTGCTCCCTCAGAAAGGTATGTCACTGGCAAATGAGAATTAAACTCTAATTATCACACTGGCATGTTTCAAAATTAAAAAATAAATAACAACATTCTCTACGACCGTCAGTGTCAAAACAATTATTTGCATGCTTGAGCAGATGTCAGATACTGTAGAGGCGTGTGTGCGCATGCAAATTTAAACAAAACATTTTTCTAAAATTGGAGGTATAATCTGTTACCTTAATTATAACACGTACACAAAACACAGTGGGAGGATTAGATAGGGCTTCTTTCTTTCTGTTTTTCTTTAGGTGGTGGCTTCTGCATATGCTCATGAACACAGGTAAGCGTCAAGGGAATTGAAGGGGGGAAAGCAGGAACATATGCCTGAGCAGATTTGCCTGGTTCCTTCCCCAACCCACCGCCATTGCTCAAGTAGGCTGTGCTAAACCCTTCCGGTCTGTAACCAGAACATAGCTGTCAACCGTCCCTTATTTGGCGGGAAAGTCCCTTATCCCAGCGCTGTGTCCCGCTGCTGTCCCTTATTGATGATGTCCCTTAAATTTCCTAGGTTTCAAAGGAAGCAGCTCCTCTCCCTCCCTCCCTCCCTGCCGGCCAGGGACGAGGGAGGCTCCAACTATGTTGCTTGGCTGCGTTGCTCACCCAATAAGGAGTCTAAGAACGACTGGGGGGGGTGGAACTTGCATGCCTTGTGCCGATCAAATCGGCCGCGTTGCCCGGGGACTCGCCTTTGCTCAGCGCTTCCCAGCGGAGAGGTGACGGTGGTTTTCCTTGCTGCATCCCCTTTGCCGGGTTGCTACGCTGTGGGAACCACCACTTGAGGCTTCGTTTGGCTGCTGGCTGGGCTTTCTGCCTTTGGCTCGGAAGGGCTCAGAAGTCGAAAATACCTGTGCTCTGAAAATCCCTTATTTTGGCTGCTGATCCCTTATTTCTGAGGCTGCTGGTCCCTTATTTTCAAATCTGTAAGTTGACAGCTGTGAACCGGAACTCTCTAGCGACAAGTTGTGGCTCTCATTCTGTTGCCCCTCTTGTATTACTCAATACAGAAGATGCAACAGACTCCATCACAGCAGGCTTCCTATCCTGATCTTGCATGACTGTTTTTTGTTTGTTTTTTAAAGTCGGCATTCTCACGAGGTATGTCCATCCCTGAAGATTCCTATAATTGTAGTGTAAGAACTATAATGCAACGTGTTTTCCAAGGGGTGGTTCATATTCACATGCACCTTCCTCGATTCCTCTGTATTACATTGAGTGTGCTGGGAAGCAGTACAGTGGTGCCTCGCAAGACGAAAAGAATCCGTTCCGCGATTCTCTTCGTCTAGCGGTTTTTTCGTCTTGCGAAGCAAGCCCATTGACGGCTTAGCGGATTAGCGCTATTAGCGGCTTAGCGGCTTTTAGTGGTTTAGCGGCTTAGCGGATCAGCTAATAAGCGGCTTAGCAGCTTAGAAAAGGGGGGGGAACCCACAGGAACTCGCAAGACATTTTCGTCTTGCGAAGCAAGCCCATAGGGAAATTCGTTTTGCGAAGCGCCTCCAAAACGGAAAACCCTTTCGTCTAGCGGGTTTTCCGTCTTGCGAGGCGTTCGTCTTGCGGGGGACCACTGTAGTTAGAAGGCTGGTCTTCTCTCTGCTGCAGTTTTTTCTGGGTGACCTTAAGCCCATCTAAGCAACCTCCAGTGCCAAGTTTACGTATAAGCTAAAGAAGCTATAGCTTAGGGCCCCACACTCTTGGAGGCCTCCAAAAAATTTAAAGGAAAAAAATCTGGATGTACATTCCAAAATATAAGATAAGTTCAACAATTACTTTGATGAAATACTTATTGTGTTATGTGCAAATGGCTTTAGATACCTATTCGGTCCATAAATTACCATATAGCATATATTCAACACAAAGAAAACAGCGACAATTTGTTGTTGACAAAGGACAGCTGGACAAATAAAGGGCCCCATTACCTTCAGTAGCTTAGGGCCTCATCAAACCTAAATCCGGCCCTCACAACCTCACAGGGCTTTTGTGAGGATAAAATGTGGGGATGTGCAATGTGTACATTGCCCTGTGTCCCTTGGAGGAAGGGCAGGTTTAAAATGTAATAAATATTGTATGACTGCTCACAAGGTCAGAAGTCTAGATTCAGGTAAGTATCACCTTATAGACCAACTAAGTACGTTCTGGTACAGTGGTACCTCAGGTTACATACGCTTCAGGTTACATACGCTTCAGGTTACAGTCTCCACTAACCCAGAAATCATACCTCGGGTTAAGAACTTTGCTTCAGGATGAGAACAGACATTGTGCTCCGGCGGCACGATGGCAGCAGGAGGCCCCATTAGCTAAAGTGGTGCTTCAGGTTAAGAACAGTTTCAGGTTAAGAACAGACCTCCAGAACTTACTTAACCAGAGGTACCACTGTACCAGAGGTACCAGAATAAACTTAGTTGGTCTATAAGGTGATACTGGACAATTTGGATTTTTTAAAATTTTTAATTCAGAAGTATTCACCTGTTTGTTCTAAATATTTATACCCTGACTTTCTACCTGAATAATCCAAGGTGGCCTACAATAACAATACGTGCAAATCAGGGATAGCCAACATTGTGTCCTCCATGTCTTGATTGACTATCATCTCCACCCAGCATGGTAAGGGTGATCTGGAAAAATCCACCCTGAGCTAGGAGGGAATTTTGGGCATGGCTGGGCAGGTTGAACAGGTAAGTTTAACATAAGAGCTGGAGATGCAAAGAGGTGGAGAGAACGTTCTTTCATATGTGGTGGGCTTGTAAAAGGGT
Source organism: Podarcis cretensis (assembly GCF_951804945.1). Taxonomy (NCBI): domain Eukaryota; kingdom Metazoa; phylum Chordata; class Lepidosauria; order Squamata; family Lacertidae; genus Podarcis; species Podarcis cretensis. The sequence continues at coordinate 51,709,422 of NC_137181.1, read as the reverse complement.
AAAAGAGTATTTGGGAAATGATCTATAATGAATTGGAAAAAAATGTTTAAAAGTACTTTACCAAAAAACCCAGATTCCTTTCTTTTGGGGATAATACAGACTGAAATTCCCAGGTGTCAAAAAAGGTTGTTTATGTATGCCACTACAGCGGCCCGTGTTTAGTTAGCCCAGAAATGGAAAATGAGAGAGGTCCCAACCAAAGTAGAATGGAACTTAACTTGACGGAATATGTGCAGCTTGCAGATTTAACATATAAGAGAACAAGATGAACATACATTTGGAGAAGACTGGAAAACGTTTATTGAATATATGGGAAATAATTGTGTACGGCTGAAAACGCTGGTAGCATTAAGATAAATACAAAATAAGTTGTACAATACAATAAGAAGAAGAGTTTGGATTTGATATCCCGCCTTTTACTCCCCTTCAGGAGTCTCAAAGCGGCTAACATTCTCCTTTCCCTTCCTCCCCCACAACAAACACTCTGTGAGGTGAGTGGGGCTGAGAGACTTCAGAGAAGTGTGACTGGCCCAAGGTCACCCAGCAGCTGCATGTGGAGGAGCGGAGACGCGAACCCGGTTCCCCAGATTACGAGACTACTGCTCTTAAACACCACACTGGCTCCACAATGGAATACTGAATGGTATAGGTAAAGGTAAAGGGACCCCTGACCATTAGGTCCAGTTGTGGCTGACTCTGGGGTTGCGGCGCTCATCTCGCTTTATTGGCCAAGGGAGCCGGCGTACAGCTTCCGAGTCATGTGGCCAGCATGACCAAGCCGCTTCTGGCGAACCAGAGCAGCGCATGGAAATGCCATTTACCTTCCCGTCGGAGTGGTACCTATTTATCTACTTGCACTTTAACGTGCTTTCGAACTGCTAGGTTGGCAGGAGCAGGGACCAAGCAACGGGAGCTCACCCTGTCACGGGGATTCGAACCGCCGACCTTCTGATCGGCAAGTCCTAGGCTCTGTGGTTTAACCCACAGCGCCACCCGCGTCCCTAAACTGAATGGTATTGTTTTTGTAATATATGCAGGGATTTGTGATATGTAAAATGAACCATGGAAAGAGAAGAAGGGAAGTCATAGATATCTTAAGGGTGTAAAAACAAGTACTTTAAATTGTAAAACAGAAAATTCAATAAAAATTATATACAAAAAACAACAAGTAGGTTTATAGCTCCAAAGCAGTGATGGAGAACCTGTGGTCTTCTACATGTTGCTAGACTACAACTCCCATCACCCCTGAAAATGGGATGATGAGAGGTGGACTCCAACAATACCAGGAAGACCACAGGTTCCCTGCCCCTAGAGTTAAAGTTGGTTTTCAAAAATACATTTTTCAGCCAAACACCCTCCTTGAGTACAGGGTCTCTTGATGTTGAGCCCAAGGGAAGAACTTGAACTCAATGCAGTATTGCCCAGTCTCACTCTGCCAATGCAAGCCATCTCTTGCAAAAAGAAAAGGGGATGGGAGGTTACTACTCTTCCGAGAAAACACGCTTTTGCATGCAGACACTGCAAATATAATACACATGTAAACTTGGGGCAACACGGAAAAAGTTTTGAGGTTGCTTATTTAAGAAACAGGAGGGGAGTGAAGATACTGGAAGGGTCCCAAAAAGCGGTGGGATGACAGGGGGGGAAGGCAAGAAGAGCTCAAGGATTCTAGTAAGCATAGAAAGCCACACTTACACTCATGCAAATATATGCAGACGAGGCTCTTGCTGTAATCTCTCTGCCATACACCGCAGGAAGAATGCACTGTTCTGATTGGCTTGTGAACACCCACGGTTAGAACACATGGCTTTGATTGGCTTAGGGTGGGCTGATTGACAGGGAGAGCTACCACTGAGCAGCTCCAATTTGCTGCTTCCCAGCTACACCCAAATGCCAAAGGTCACAGTTCAGACCTTATGCCAATTGTGTCTGAATTGCCACCATGAATAAATCCGCATGCTGAATTGCTCATTAAGAGTCTGCTAGGGAAGAAGTATTTTTCTTTCCTTCCTTTAATAATCCAGTAGGGGGAACAGAACAAAAAAGGTTTAACCCGCACAATGGATGCTTAATTATGCACTGCTAACAAGACTTATTTGCACTCGATATCACATTCAGTTTGCGCAATATAGCGAGGGACGATACCAACATCTCGGGGGAATTTATTGGGAGGCAATTATTTATTTATGATTGAGTGAGAATGAGAACACTTCTCTTTGCCTTCTCCCCTCAGTTCCATGACTGGCTTTCATTCAGAAGATGTGGAAGTAAACTAAATTGGGACCCGGGGAATGCGCGAGCGAAACGAACGGCAAAGTCATGCTTTCTCGATGTCAGGATGCGTCTTTGCAGCCTTTGGAACTAATCAAACGAAAGCAGAGGATTTATGTACCGAAATACTTTAAGAAGGAAGCTTAGATGAGTCCTAAAGCAATTTCGTTTGACATTCAGAGCTGGCGCAGAACATTTGCATTTGTCATGCGCCAATCCGACTCGTACAATGTTTCGAGGTTGCCATAGAACATAACATAGGATTCACCTTCTGCCTATCCATCCAGCTTGTTCTGTAGGGCTGACTGATTGTGAGCTAGCTGAGCAAAGCAGTCCTTAAAAAATACAGCTTTCTTTTCTTTTTTAAAAAGAGGTTTAAGATGATTTTTTTCTGCTGTAAGAGCTAGAAAATTATGTAAACAATGGTCAGAAGCAAAGTGGGTTTGAGCAAGCTTTCCATTGGACACTGCATATCTCTGCCTTTTTCTATGGTGAGCAAAACAAAAAAAGCAGAATAAATCATGCAAAATATACTTATATAATAATGTGCTTCATTTACATAATGCACACAAGGTTGCAGAATTCAGCTTTTCTTGATGTAAGACTTGATTGACACCTATTCTGATTCTGTTAGTGCAGCATATGGAAACTTTAATAAAATTGGCACATACACAATCACTCTGAAATTACTTGACCACATTTACCAGTGAGTGGTATTAATCTCTTTCTACATCTCCATCATCAGTTTTCAGGCATAACTGATAATGTATGCATCTATAGACCATGATTTATAGTATGATTGGCAGAGGCAATGGTAAATAGTTTAGCTTGTTTAGAATGGCTGATAGGAGTCTGCAGTCTTCTTCCTTGCAGGATGGTAAATGAATTGGACTATCAGTCAAAAAAATATTTTAAAAATGAAACCTAATAATGAGAAAGGGGGAATTTATGACAAGGGATAAGGCAAACTATTGGGACAGCAGTACCTATGTGTATTCAGGTGCCACGTGCATAGAATGTTTATTTTGGTTGGATATTTTGCTTTATTAAAACAAGACTGTAAACAGGAAACTGGCATAATTTTCTTTCTTTTTTTCTTTTTTAAAAATAATTTTTATTAACCGACCAATCAAATCAAATCAAATCACATAAATTCCGAATTACAAAGCCGAATTTTATATTTTTGTTGGGGGGACCCATATTTCAAGTTCCGAAGGGGGATTCCGATCATCTTCTTGCTGCTGCGTTAATATCCACAAATCTGTCCAAATAATGTTCATAATTCTATCCAATCTTATCTTGCTGTTTCCACATCTCGTCTTATTCGTATATTTTTCTTTTTTTCTTTATGATCTCTTCTGATAATCTCCTTAAGCAGATAAACACCAATTATAATCCTGTGTGAATTTTCCGTTCGTCCAATCATCATATCAAGATGGTTTCCATATATCATCACTTTCATAAATAACAGCACTCTTTCCATCATTAATCTCGCAAATCTGTCGCTCTTTAGTCCCTCTGAGGAGGCTCACCCACAATATAAAAACAGTTCTGTTCCTCCTCCCAGACATAAGTCTTCCGACAGAACTTGCCAAAATGGCGACAGTATTTTTTGCTGCGTCATTCCAAAGCTCTAATGCTTTCCACGATATTCTTGAAACATGCTTTGGTTAGAAAATTATCTCCACACAGTCTTAAATCCACAGCTTAAGTCATTTAAACGGCATTTCTGACTTGTGACTTGGGGGGGGGGTTTCTTGGTTAATCACATAGAGAAAAGAAAGGAAAGTTTTTCCCCTCCCCCATCCAGTCCCGTTGCCGAACATACCGAGCCTTGGTGTGTCTTCTCATGATTTATTCTTGTTCCTCCGACCCGTCTTGTTTATCAGAGATCTCTTCAGTTAGCAGTCTTTACTCCCCCTTCTTCCTTGAAATATGTGCATTAGCTTCCTCCTAATTGTTTCTTTTGAAGTTGCTGCAACTAGAGGAGCAAATCAGAGACAGCGTCCAGGAGCGCCGAGATCCGCACAAGGGCTTTCGGCCTGGGGCCCCCATCCCCACAAATTTGGGGGTGGTATAGGGCACAGCAGGCAAGGGCAGTCCCCCCCCCACACGCTTGGGGGGGGCAGGGAGGCTGTTTACTCCCATCACAGCCTCTTAATTACCTCGTGTGGGTCGGAGAGATGTTATTGTCAGCCATCTTCTGATGCGCTCCTAGTGGCCCCCCCGGAAACTGGCATAATTTTCAACCTATTCTTCTGTGTAGGTGACAATTTCTCTGCCCAAATAGGTATCTGACCAAAACAGGAATAAAACATCCACAAATTTCTGAAGTACATAAAACACTTACCAAACATAATGTACAATGCAAAAAAAAGAAAAGAAATAAAATTGCACTCATTCACTAAGATGCTGTGAGAGTGCATAAAACAAGGGTACTAACCCACCTTGGCCAATGTGCGGTTTTTAAATCAATTTTTTCATGCGTTTAATACTGCCAGTCCTTTCTTAGGATCAATGTGTAACATTCTCCTTTTATTCTTTGTAACGCAAAGGGACTCAGCAGGGCTGAATACCTTCTCGAGATTCAAGTTGCCCTTCAAACAGGCTGTATGTCCTCAAGTATTGTCCCACCTACTGTTTCCCATAAATCACTTGGCAGCGCCACATTGTTCCAGCTCTATATGTTTTCTAGCACCCACCAAGAATGCCATTTGGGAAGGCAGAGGGACAGTCCCCTCCTGGGTCGCAGCTGACACTCGCTCGATTCTACATGCACTAACCATGCAAGCCAAGAAACAAACTCCTTTGTATACATCTTTTATACAATCACTGTTTGACCTCGGTTGATAGCACTGCTGCTATTCTTACAAAATATAATAATTAAGTTTGTTGCAAAAGCTCCCAAAATGCACGGGTGGGTTTTTGTTTGCTGATGCAACAGGGATGGATTGTTTTGCAATTTAGTCTCAAAGCACTGACTTCTGAACTCTTGCTGTTTATCTGTTCACACAGAGAGAAGACACGTACTGCCGTAATCGAAAACGGCATCCAGTCTTGAAATACATAGACAGCATGTGGCCCACAAGCAAGTTGACCTACACCTCCATTTCCAGGGCAACTCATCCATTCAGGAGCTCAGAGAGAGCCATGGGCTGTTCATCCCTTTAATAAATAAGGCCCATGTGTTTTACGGGACAATCTCCTTTCTAAGTATGGTGAACTTCAGAAGTCCTAAATCTATCTCTAAAGATTTGATCTGTTTGAAGAGTTGAACCATCTTCATGTGTTCTATTAAAATAACACATTAAATAATAATAATAATAATAATAATAATAATAATAATAATAATTATTTATTATTTATACCCCGCCCATCTGGCTGGGCTTCCCCAGCCACTCTGGGCAGCTTCCAACAGAATATTAAAATACAATAATCTATTAAACATTAAAAGCTTCCCTAAACAGGGCTGCCTTCAGATGTCTTCTAAAAGTCTGGTAGTTGGTTTTCTCTTTGACATCTGGTGGGAGGGCGTTCCACAGGGCGGGCGCCACCACCGAGAAGGCCCTCTGCCTGCTTGCCTGTAACTTGGCTTCTCACAGCGAGGGAACTGCCAGAAGGCCCTCAGCACTGGACCCCAGTGTCCGGGCAGAACGATGGGGGTGGAGACGCTCCTTCAGGTATACTGGGCCGAGGCCATTTAGGGCTTTAAGGGTCAGCACCAACACTTTGAATTGTGCTTGGAAACGTACTGGGAGCCAGTGTAGGTCTTTCAAGACCAGTGTTATATGGTCTTGGCGGCCGCTCCCAGTCACCAGTCTAGCTGCCGCATTCTGGATTAGTTGTAGTTTCCAAGTCACCTTCAAAGGTAGCATTGCAGTAGTCCAAGAGAGAGATAACTAGAGCATGCACCACTCTGGCGAGACAGTCTGCGGGCAGGTAGGGTCTCAGCCTGCGTACCAGATGGAGCTGATAAACAGCTGCCCTGGACACAGAATTGACCTGTGCCTCCATGGGCAGCTGTGAGTCCAGAATGACTCCCAGGCTGCGCACCTAGTCCTTCAGGGGCACGGTTACCCCATTCAGGACCAGGGAGTCCTCCACACCTGCCTGCCTCCTGTCCCCCAAAAACAGTACTTCTGTCTTGTTGGGATTCAACCTCAATCTGTTAGCCACCATCCATCCTCCAACCACATCCAGACACTCACACGGGGTCAATGGAGGCTGGTCCATTTTGGTGATGGAGCACTGTATTATCAGCTAAGGACAGCTGTCCTTCAGCCAGCACCCACCTGCCTGCCTTCTTACAACCAATCAGGGGATGGTTCGGCCCACCATTGGCTCTAACTCCACTTAATGCTGGCCAATAGGCGTCAAGCAACAATAGAATGGGTGCCTACATGCAGACTTCAATCATGTCTGCTCCAGCTTCCAAACTTCCAACATTGAGAAGGAAGAGTTGAAGGGAGCTTCTAACCACATTCAGCTGAACACATCATGACTGGGAATCCTGAAAACTTAGGACAGGGAAACTGAGGGAAAGTGCAATTCATAGGGACTCCTTCCTCCGGCACACCTTGTGTCTACATGGGTTCACAGAACACATTAAAAGTGAAGGGGAGAAGGTGCATCTCCCAAGTATTCCTGTCCATGTTCAGGCTGCATAGACACCATACACACACACCCCCAAAAAAACCAAACATGGGAACTGTAATCCCCCCCCCCAATGCTATAATTTCCAGTACCCTTAATTACAGTTCTCGGGGTTCTTTTTTTGGATCACCTTCTTACCCAGTTGATAATAAGGTGATCGGGGTGGCAACGTGCAACCACTCTGCATAATTTAGTTCAGCCACTCACATCTATCCACAACCTTTCAGCCTTTTTGCTGGGTTGCCAGTAAGTGTGTATGACTTGGGGCCAATTTCCATCATGTCGAAAGGACTTTATTTCACATATATCCATGTGGCAAACATCCTCCCTGCAGTTCAAGGGCTTGCGGAGGGGTGGCACTGTAGCCAAGCAGAATTTGTAAGTCCTAAGCACAATGGTTCTCTGTATCCTAGGGAATCTTTGGATATTTAGAATCATGGAATCATACAGTTGTATGGAAAGGGTCCCTAGGGTCATCTAGTCCAAACCCCTGCAACATAGGAATTTCAAATAAAGCATTCCAGGCAGATGGCCACCCAACCTCTGCTGAAAAACCTCCAAGGAAGGAGAGTCTCCCAAGGGAGACCGTTCCACTGTTCAGAAGCTCTTGCTGTCAGAAAGTTTTTCCTGTTGTTTAGCTGGAATCTCCTTTCTTGTAACTTGAAGCCATTGGTTTGGGTACTACCCTCCAGAGCAAGAGAAAACAAGCTTGCTTCTTCTTCCATGTGACAGCCCCTTAGATATTTGAAGATGGCCATCATAGCTCCTCTCAGTCTCCTCTTTCCCACCCAACTTCTCCTTATTCCGTGGGCTATGCTCTTTCCTTCCATAAAATCTTCCATTACAAAATGAAATGTTGAGGAGGTTGCTAAGCAATAAACTTGGCAAGCTCTCAGCATCTATCAGAGAAATGATTCATCCCACGGCTTGGTGCGTGCCCCATCTTAGAACTGAGAACGTCACTCAAAGAACATCACTAAAGACTGGTCCCTAATGGAGGAAACCAAGGCCTTGACAGATAAAGAAGGAAAAGGCAACTATTTTAAAATAAGTAACTAAAGGAGGAGAAAAAGAGCTGGAGAAAGATTACAAAACTTGGGTTTTCTGGCTTCTCAGTACATTTGAATTTAGTGTGGAGTTTTAGCCTTGATGGTTTAACACCTCACTCCAGGTATGCAGCAGTTTAGAGTTCTCTTTCAAGCAGGAAGAAAAACATTTTAAAGCTATTAAACCAAATGAGGGGAAAATACTAGTATAACCTTTTACTACCACTCACAAATGCCTAGTGGGTTGATCTAATATGCAATTAAATATGTTCCATTTAGCAGATGAAAGCCATCATCTTGCAAGAGGCTATAATTATATTGGCTGTATTTACCAATAAGTATTTTTTGTTGGGTAATCTTTTCTGTCTATCCATCTCTAAATGGAGCTGAGCTGATAACAGTAAATACTTTGATGAATGTCACCTTCTTACTCTTTTGGTGAGTTTTTTGGGCAGACCATTTGATTCTTTCAGTTTATCAGCAAAGCAAAATTAGGTTTCTTGTAGCAATTAACTCAAATTTTGAGCTCACCTACGTGTGGTAACTTCAGAAAGAGTTCATTTAGCCTGTGAGTTACATGTGGAATGTGGTGAAATGGGTGGATTATAGGAGTGGAGGAGACACCCGTTTGGATAATGTGAACCTAACTTGCCCTCATTTCCCAAACCAATATGCAAATAGGAAAACAAGTAGCTTTGGAAATTTGCACTTCTCAAAATTTTGTGGTGCAGTTCTCTAACCAAAGCTGTGCACAAAAAGCACACAATTGAAAAAGAGTGCGCACAAAAATATGTATGCGAGTGAAAATAATATACCACCTTGGCGCCCAGCAGTGCCAAGGCTTTGGCCATCTTTCAGCTTCCACTGACCCTTGTGCAACTCTTCCTCCTCTCTGGTTGAGGCAGGAAGTTCAAGTTGGTATGCATTGCCATCCCCCTATTTTATCTTCACAACAACTCTGGTAAATGTTAAATCTGTAGATGCTGGGTTCTCTCAGGATCTCATTTTCCCACTCTTAAGTTCAAATTGCCCCATTTCTGCATTGGTTTGTGAATACTTATAAAAAGTCCAAGAGGAAATTCATATGTGTGTACAAGCAACTTTCTGCTAATATACACATTTATGTATGAGATTTTGCCTAAAATATGTACATTTTATATTTACATTGTTTTTGTATATTATTTTCACTCACATTGAGCCTGCGTGGCGTAGTGGTTAAGAGCGATAGACTCGTAATCTGGGGAACAGGTTCGCTTCCCCGCTCCTCCACATGCAGCTGCTGGGTAACCTTGGGCTAGTCACACTTCTCTGAAGTCTCTCAGCCCCACTCACCTCACAGCTTGTTGTGGGGGAAGAAGGGAAAGGAGAATGTTAGCCGCTTTGAGACTCCTTCAGGTAGTGATAAAGCAGGATATCAAATCCAGAACTCCAAAACTCATACACATTTTTGTGCGCACTCCTTTTCAAATGTGTGCTTTTTGTGCCATTCCAGGTTTTTTTGCAGGCATTATCTTCTGCACACCCACATTTTTTGCAGGGCACAGAGTAGAGGCCCATCCACAAGTGAAGCCAAGTATAGGGGTATCTCAACTGCTCCCAAATCTTGTGCAGCACCATGGATTTAGATTGCTCCGTAAGCTTTTAAATTCCTCCCCGCCTTGCAGTATTTAATAATAGAATAAAACCCAACCATCCTTTATCATCTTTAGTTTTTCATTTATATTGTTTTGGAACCATTTCTTCTCCGAATGCTGAGCACACATCTTTAAAGTGAATTAAGCCAGAATCTGCTGTATAACTGTCTTCCCCACAGCAATTTCCCAAACATAAAATGTAGAGTTGGCGGCAAAATTTCTATCGACCTGAAAGGGACTGGATGATACCTGTCTTGTTATGGCTTAAAACATATATAATTGTCGTCAGCAAACTCCTTTCTGCTAAGGGATAGAACTGCTGCGATGGCGAAGAATAATCATTAACATTTGGACTGTTCGTAAGCATGGTCAATCATATAATAATGACAATTGCTGTAGATTCTGTAGTGAAAGATGAGACTTGATATGATGGAGTGAGGATCGCAAAGAGCCTAGGATGGGGTAGCCAAAGTAGCCTCCAGATGTTCAGGGAAGACTTTGGTTTTTCGAATTTGGCCCTGTGCAAGGCCAAAATTCAGCACCTCCCCCTCCCTTCTGCCTCTTGCCTTCTGTTCTGCTCAAGGTAAAGGTAAAAAGGTAAAGGTAAAGGAGGTTAAGTCAACTGTGGTTGTGGCGCTCATCTCACTTTCAGGCTGAGGGAGCCAGCATTTGTCCACAGACATCTTTCCAGGTCATGTGGCCAACAGGACTAAACTGCTTCTAGTGCAACAGGATACCATGACAGAAGCCAGAGTGCACAGAAATGCCGTTTACCTTCCCGCCAGAGCGGTACCTATTTATCTACTTGCACTTTGATGTGTTTTTGAACTGCTAAGTGGGCAGGAGCTGGGACAGAGCAATTACAGCTCACCCCGTCATGGGGATTCAAACCGCTGACCTTCTGATCAGCAAGCCCAAGAGGCTCAGTGGTTTAGACCACAGCGCCACCCACTCCAACTGCTCAAGGTACTACACGAGAGAAACAGCAGGAAGTGGCAAAGCACCTCACTTTGCTTGTAGAACAGAGGTCCCCAAATTTATTTGGCCTACTGCTCTCTTTTCAGAGAGAAAGAAAATTACTCAGCACCCCCCTGGCTCAGTTCGATCTGCCCCAGGGGTTGGGGCCAGCACCACAGCCCACCTGCCATTGGCCAAATAGGCAGGCAAGCTGTGATCCACTTCCCAGGCCTTGGTGAAGCCGAAAGGGGTTCGCCCACACCCAGGTATCTCCCTCTTTACTAAATACTGATGTAGAAGCTCCTAGGTCCAATTCCAGCCACCTCCAGATGGATCTCTGGATAGCTGTTGCCCATCAGTGTAGTCAGTACTGTGCTATGGACTCACTCATTATAAGGCAGCTTTCTATGTTCATAAAGGAGAAATGGTCTTAGCAAAGTCACTTAAATAACACAGTTGGGTCCAGGGAGAAAAGTCCTGATAACGCTTTACTGACGAAACTGAACAAAACCATGTATAATTTAAGGAGGAATGGTTTTATCTCTCTTAGTTCAAGCCTTGTACACAACAGGGAGACCTTCGGTGAAATGTGCCAGGGAAAAGCTCCTTCAGGACTACTCAACCAATCGCAGAATGTGTTCTCTCAGTGAGGATTGTGACACTCTGCTTGGTTGCTAAGCAATACTTCCGCTACCACCCTCTTGCTCAGTTGACATACTAATAGCGGACTTAAACCTTAAGTCACACGTTGAATGGCATCTGCTGTTGTACTTCCAAAAGAGAGAGGGTAGAGAGAAATTGCACACAAAGACTAGGAACAAGAGAGCATGTGGCATTGAGGTTTGAGGGGAGGAGAAAGGCAGGGAAATTAAGACAGACAACTCGGGTTTTGGGCCAAGGAAGCAAAGGCATAGGGAGGTCAAAGAATTGACAGGATGGTGTGGGGCTAGATTTCATGTACTAATTTTAGACATCCAGCTGTTTGGGCAATCTGAGACTTCAGATCTCCCTCTCTCCTTATCTGAATGTGTGAGTATATGCACGCGCGCACACACACACACACACACACGTACATGAGTGCATTCCTCTCACACTTTCAGCTGATAATGACATGCAGTTCCAAATGAACTGAGAAAATGGAAATTACTTTCAAAAGGGAAGAAAAGCACATTTGACATTCCTCTTGTTCTAGCATTTGCAAAACTCTGATATAATTACCAGAGCGCGCATGCAGGCAGATGGCAAACTCAGTGGCACCTCGCATGCAGGCAACAGGACAGAGCTGAAATCTTGACATTTTGCTCAAGATGTTTCAACACACAAGTCTGAGATCGGGTGGTGATTGGGACAGACCTACTCTGATTATTTGCTGGATTTAAATAATGAGCACATTATAACTCCACTGGTCTACCGGTAACTTGCAAATCATCACTACTTTTCTCACGCAGCAAGAGAAACAGAGTGTAGGGATGTCACAAGGCCCATCCATTTCCTACCGTCCAGTCTCTGTTATACATGTAAAATGGCCATTGCTTCTTTATTTTGGAGATTCATTACCTGCCTTTTGCCCAACGGTAACAACACATCGACCAAAATGTAGCTATCCCTTGAAATGCGAGTTTCTCTGAATTTTGTGATGTAAAAATTGTGTACAGAAAAAAGTGCACAAAAATGCATTGATTGGTGAAAATAACATACAAAAATAGATTGTATTAGTGGAAGTTGCTTGCAAAAATGTTATATTAGACCAAGTCACATGTTGAATGCTGAAGAATTTCCACAAGGACTTCTTTAATAATAAATAAATTTCAAACTGATGCAGAGATGTGGCAAAGTGAAAATTGGGGAAAATTAGAAACTGAGAGAAACCAAAATTGACAGTTCATCTATCCCACCCTGCTATAAGGTATGGAGAAATGGCATCAGCTATAGCTTATGAGAAAGAATTAGGGGGAGATGTGGCAAATGTAAACATTTTGACAAAATGTGCAAAGATGAACTAAATCTTAAATCAAAGGCAAGTTGATAGTGGCAGAAACAGACAGAAATTCACATGCTTTCCTTATTCTTCACTCAATTCTTCAGCTCTTGATGATGAGTGGTGTATGGTTCTTCTCATAAACAGTAAATATGAAAATTGACACATAGGAGCACAAGCTAATGCAATGTCTTTAAAAAGAAAAGAAGAGCCTTGCAAAGCATTGCAAATGGAGCCACTTCAAAAATCAAAAACACTGCAGTACTATCATACTCTGAGAAAATACAGCAAGTGTTTGGTAAAGGAAATCAGAATTGCAAGTATGAAAATGAGGCAGCTCTGACAGAAATTCAAGGTGGCAGAGTTTGATACACATTACACTGGGTCTAAGGGCCATGACTAATCTCATTTAAACTTATAAAGAATAAGTTTAATCAAAGCAGGTCCAGAAGGTAGATGTTAGTGTCATATTCTCTGGCCTCAATCCCCAACCCATTTCAGAGGGAGAAGGCACCATCCAGAGAGCCAATGTTCCCCACTCTATAATCTTCCAGACCAGAAGATGTGGCTTTACCCAACTCTTCAGATTTGGAGAGCTCCCCGCAATATGATCCTCACTGCCCCCACACCAGAGGAGTCAGAAGCTGCCAAACTTTAAGTAATACAGTGGTACCTCTGCTTACATACTTAATTCATTCCGGAGGTCCGTTCTTAACCTGAAACTGTTCTTAACCTGAAACACCACTTTAGCTAATGGGGCCTCCTGCTGCCGCCGCGCGATTTCTGTTCTCATCCTGAAGCAAAGTTCTTAACCCGAGGTACTATTTCTGGGTTAGTGGAGTCTGTAACCTGAAGCGTATGTAACCCGAGGTACCACTGTATAGACAGCTTCTCAGCTGGTCCAGAACAACCAGCCTACAGAAGACATCTACTGAAACAGCGCTCCTTGAGTGAATTCTAGTTAGTGATCTGTCCAGGGTCCTGATAGAGCATACCTACTTGTTAGGATTCCGCCTAGCCTTTCTTGACTATGCCATATCAGATGTGAATCCGTTGTACTAGACATGACCCTGCTCTCCCAGGAATTGCTGCTGCTTCAATGCAGCTTCTGCAGCAGCCTCAAGCAGATCTAGGACAGAACAGACATACTGAGACAGACTACAAACAGACTAGGATGCTTAGCAGAGAATAATCCATACAAATGAATCCAAGGGTGCAACGTGCAATTCATGTGGCTTTGAGGGCTCCGATGCCAAGAAAAGATAGAGGGTCAAAAGGAAGTTAATTGTATGAAGGGGGGAAAGTGGTAGTTAAAACAGAAGAATGTACAGAGTGGGTCAATCCAATAATAATTACGGAGAAGCTGCTGGACCCAGGAGATCTGAACAAAGCAAATCTAAGGGAATGTTTAATTTGCTTGCTGTAGAAGAAATTGACCAGTACAAGCAATATGTTTGCTGCAGAAGAAATTAGCAGTGACCCAGGTATTGACAGCTGCTATTTTTACTCCCAGAATGCCCAAGCACAAGATACCCCATAATGATCCCATGTTGGAGAACTCTGGTTGTAAAAATGACAATTGTCAGTGCCACTGGAGATGAGTAAGTCCACCCCCATAAGTGTATAGGATGATTCAACAGAGACCTTGATAGTGTCACATACTGTAGAATCAAAGAATTGTATAATTGGAAGGGACCCCAGGGATCATCTAGTCCAACAACGTACAATGAAGGAATCTTGCCCACAACCATCGCTGGGTGGGCTTGACAGATGAACTGACCCATTGCACTACCACAGGAAGATCTTACAAAGCTGATAACCTGGAGTAACCTATAACCTATAAAAGGACGTGCTAAAGATCTGCCTCCTGGGTTTGTTGTGGGATAGACAAAAAATGTAAAGCATCTTATTGCTATGCAGACAAATTTCAAAAGTACCAATGCCCTTCCTTTTTACAGGCACCGAGACAAAATTGGCTTTTAGCTATAGCCATGCTAATCCAGAATAACGGCTCTCTACAGATGCCATCTCGGCTTCTGCAACAAGAGAACAGAAGGCAATTCACCATTTGTGTGGTGGAAAGATAAAAATAAAATTTGATCTAAAAGCTCTAAAATAGAGGCCTCCAGCAGTTAGCAGTTCTGCTCTTTACAGATTCAACCAGGTGTTTTCTTTTGCTTTTTGCAAAGATAGGTTTTGAACATGATGTTCTCAGTTTTCCCTAATTCCCAATTCCCAGAAACATATTGGTTATGATTATGAATAACTAGTGTTATTTATAGAACACTAGTTAAAATGTTTTACAACCTTCCTATTTTTTCTTCACAACAGTCCTGTGAAGTAGGTTCCAGCTATTCTCATTGCATAGATGTGGGAGAGAGGAATGAAGCTAAGAGTTAACAGTTCATTCAAAACCACCCAAAGAGTCTGTAAGTCCAGACCTCTTTCATCCAAAACCAAGACATTCACAGCATAATCCTATGCATACAGCGGGACTTACTTGTGAGTAAGCCTAGCATTGCACTGTTAGCTCCTGAGCAATGCTGCTCTATACAAGTCAGAAAATGCAGCCATTTTATCTTCATTAACAATCAGCACTGTTCTCTCTGAGATGAAGTGGGAGCAGTATTGACAGAGTAATGTAACAATGCAAAAGCACTTCATAGGCATTTGAAGGCTCAATACATTTCCGAGCTCCTAATTTGGAGGGATGGGGTTAAAGTTAAGTGCACCAGTAGGTTTCCATTCAGATATACATCAATTTTGAAGCCTGCTTATGACAGTTATTCAGGATAGGGCATCTGCTCTTAATCTTCTCTCAGTTTGGTTTCTATTTATGTACACAACAGGAGCTGAGGACGAAAGAAACTGCAGGAGAGTCAACATTGCTGCATAGATATACTGGCGCAACCCGTGTAGATTTATAGACTAGAGGAAGGCTAAACCAACATTTCTCGGCAGAAACAAAAGCTCATTACTCTGTAAGGGATATACAGTAGGTGCCTTAGCCAGAGGTCATAAGAATTGCATAGGAGAAATAATTGTGAGGGGAGGAAAGTTTCTGCATTTTAATAAGCTTTGCATAATACTGTGACAAGAACGACAGTGAACAAAATAGGCTGCACATAGATCAAGCAACCCACAGGCGCGCATGCAGCATACTGAACAGAACAAGGGTGTTCAGAGAGCACAAAAGCTCCTGATCAAAGCCGAACATCTTCCCATCACAAACGATACCGTTCCTCTGCTAAAAGCCCTTTAACACAACATAACAGGAAGCCAGCACTTTGAACCACTTCCTCCCTGAAAAAGGAACCCTCTGACTTTGAACAAGACAGGAGGAAAAAAGGGCTTCACATATTGGCACAATTAGCATTGTGAATCAAATTCCCTTTCCCGTTCACACTGCTGCTTTTTTTCCCCTTGCTTTTTTTTACGCCACCATCAGTAAAGCCCAGGGAGGATCCATGAACAACTGAAGGAAGGTCACAGGAAATCACTTACAAACAGATCTGAAGCCCAGAATAAACTTTAACAAACAGGCAGTGGTAAATCGTGTGTGCGCAAATATCACATTTGGAGCGTGCTCCCGACTGTGACGAACTTACACCGATGGAACAGCAGTCAACTGAGTTTCTTCTGGTTTTCTTTCTTCCACACTTAACAAGTGACACTGTGCAACTGCAGTTGGTGGAACCAAGAACCAGTGGCTCACGAGGGCTGGTGGTTTGGGAGGCTATTATTTGTTGCTGTTGGCATTGCTTTAGAATCATCACCACCACATTTCTCCTGATTGTTCCCAATGGTTTTTTGGGAGAGGAAAATCCATTTCAGATACATCATCAATGTCATCACCTTTTCCTCCTGCCCACAGCAGAGATTGTTTCCAAGTTGTTTGAGGGTGAGCACAAAGCCAGAAACATTATTGCTACCATCTCCTCATATATCCCTAATTTTGACATAGAGTAGTAGAAGCAGAAAAGAAAGAAACATGCAAATTCAAGACCTTTTAAAATCCCTCAAAAATTGTACTTTACCTTAGGGAGGCAAACATCCTTTTGACAGTACAGTGGTACCTCTGGTTATGTACTTAATTCGTTCTGGAGGTCTGTTCTTAACCTGAAACTGTTCTTAACCTGAAGCACCACTTTAGCTAATGGGGCCTCCTGCTGCTGCCACACCACCGCTGAACAATTTCTGATCCCATCCTGAAGCAAAGTTCTTAACCTGAGGTACTATTTCTGGGTTAGCAGAGTCTGTAACCTGAAGTGTATGTAACCTGAAGGTCTGTAACCCGAGGTACCACTGTATTAAAAAAACAACAGGGTCCGGTGCGCATTAAAGTTAGTTTGTCTTTGTCCCATTTCTTTGGATTTCAGAAAACACTGAATTCAATATTAAAGCCCCAAAAAAACCAAACCCCAAATTTATCCATCTGTTCATTGATATTAAATGCTACTTGAGACCTCCATTTCTGAGCGAACAGAATTCATGCAGCAACCAAGATGACCAAGGGTCTGGAAACCAAACCTTATGAGGAGCACTTGAAGGAGCTGGTTATGTTTTGGCTGGAAAAGAGGAGACTGAGAGGAGATATGAGAGGCATCTTCAAATATCTAAAGGGCTGTCATGTTGAAGATGGAGCAAGCTTGTTTTCTCCTGCTCCAGAGGGTAGGACCCAAACTGATGGATTCAAGTTCCAAGAAAGGAGATTCTGACTAAACCTCAGGAAGCACTTTCTGTCTGTCAGTCGAATGGTTTCCCTTTGGAGGTTGTGGACTCCTTCCTTGGATGGTTGTGAGCAGAGGCTGGATGATCCTCTGTCATGGATGCTTCAGTTGAGATTCCTGAACTTGATGATGCTTGGGGTCCCTTCCAACTCTACAATGTTATGATACCATGAACTATCCTTTATTAAACTAAGGTTGCAGTCCAAACCCAGTAGGGTTTAACCAAGATCTCCACTGTCTTGCCCCCTCACCCCCCCCCGGCAGCAATGCTGTTGCCAAGAGCCCAGGATAGCAGGGGTGACCTTTTTGGCTGCCCTGTGACCTCCAGGATCAAAGGCTGCTTGCTTCTGAATGCCACCATCCCATCTCCTGCTTCTGGTTTTCCTTAGTTCGTGTAAACAGGATAATGAATTAAATAGGCCTTTGGTCTAATACTGCAGGTCTCTCCCTGCCAGCGTGGTGTAGTGGTTAAGAGCGGTAGACTCGTAATCTGGTGAACCGGGTTCACTTCCCCGCTCCTCCACCTGCAGCTGCTGGGTGACCTTGGGCCAGTCACACTTCTCTGAAGTCTCTCAGCCCCACTCACCTCACAGAGTGTTGTGGGGGAGGAAGGGAAAGGAGAATGTTAGCTGCTTTGAGACTTCTTAGGGTAGTGATAAAGCGGGATATCAAATTCAAACTCTTCTCTTCTTCCCTCCATTCTTAGCTGTCAATGCACTGTACATCTTCAGGCCGCAGGAGTGGGGATTTCATTTATGAAAATAATAGGCTAGACCTCTTTCCCCTGGCATGATCATTTTTATGTGCAGTGGGGTGTTCATGAGAAGGGGGATATTGAAATGCTTAACTTCATACCAACAGTCCATTGTTGCTCTTCCCATAACAGCTTCAGATATTGTTTCATTTCTCAGAAACAATTGACTTCTGAACAAAGACAGGACCTCTTTGTAGCAGCCAAGCCTTGAGGTCACTACCAAGCAGCACATTATCTCCTGAGGATTCATGAACTTCTATGCCCTCCCTCAAAACAACTGGTATTTTAGCCCCCAAACTCCCCTCTGAGGTAGGTTTGGCTGGAAGAGAGTGATTTACCCGTTGCTGCCCAGTGAGTTTCAGAACGAAGCGGACAACGTTTGTGTAAAACATATTCATTCTTCTTTTGCGAACTCAAATGGTTTGCCTGACTGTGCCACAGAGTATCCTAAGGCAAAAACATATTAGCAGATAGCATTAAATTTACAATTATTACCAAGGTAGAAAGAGGGCAAAACACTGCATTTTTATAATGGATTTTCACATCCTTACCTCAGTAGGATTTTTCTGTGAGGTAAGCAGTTTTGAAATATTCAGACAGACTAAGCTTGTTTACTCATGTTCTGGGTCAGCTCTTCAGATGGTGTAAACTGGTTGAGCTCCATTAAAAGCAATTGTTATTGAACCTGTATGAAGAGGAATTTTTGCTCAGTGTCTACTTTTGCTGTACTGTTTGTACATTCTCTCAGTTTTGTTCCTATTGAGTATTCAGTCTATGATGGACAACCAGCCACCCAAATTAGCATATTTCCCATTGCCAAATGAGGTTGAAGATCATCGAGGCACCTGAATTGCAGATTCCAGTCAGCAATTTTGTTTCCAACAAAGGAGCCCTTCTTGCTATTATGCAAATATCATCTTTCACCAGAAGGCAAATTCTTGCCTCTTAATATTTAAATTCCATCTCCACATCACTGATCTCTAAACAACATCCTTTCTGTGAAATTTTCTTAAGAACTTTGTAGGACTTACAACAAAAATAATAATAATAATCTTGGTTTTCCTCTCTCCGGCAGAGTGAAACTATTGGCTGCTGTGAAGCAGAGCGTTCCGCTTTCAGGACACAGAAGGGAGGAAAACTCAACTTAAAACTGTTAGAGGAATTACAATGTCAACTGAATCAAACTCCTGTCCTTAGGGAAAGTACTAAAGCAGGGAGGGAAGAAAGAAACAGACCTGCTATTATCAGAGCTTTGATTCTCTTTCCATCAGAGAAAGAGGCCATGTTGGCAGGATGCAATTAAATGTCTCTACTTTCTGGCAGCGTGCAAATCAGGTGGGAAAAGCTCATTTTATGTGCCCCACCCATGTGGTTGTTAACACACACTCCCCACTATGGAAAATGGCACTATGGAATGGCTCTATCGGGAAACAACTCCCATATCTCAGCCAGTGTGATGGGGGCATAGGTAACATTTAATGTCCTGATAACGGCTCAGGTCCGCAATACCTCAAGGACCACCTCTTTCCATATGAACCCATCTGGAGGCCCTTCTTCATGTGCCTCCTCCTTGAGAGGTCCAGAGGGTGGCAACACAAGAACAGGCCTTCTCTGCAGTGGCTCCCCATCTGTAGAATGTCTCCCCACTGTTCTTATTTTGATTTTATATATTGTGATATTTTCTGTAAACCGCCCTGAGACCTCCAGGTATAGGGAGGCATATAAATTCAGTGAATGAATGGGTTGGTCTGATGAGGGGAGATGGAGATAGCTATGGGCGGAAATCCCCCAGAGACCTACTCCTCAATGAGAAAGGAAATAAATTAAGAAAGAGACCAACAAAAGACAAGGAAAAGTGCAAATATAAACAAAAAGAAGAAGATCTGCAGAAGGGGCATGGAAGAGATTTAAGAGCCTCGGACATAAGACTACCAGGTTGATGGACTAGATGGAATGGACAGTAAGGACTGACATAACCCGAGACCAGGAAGAAGGGACGTTGGATGAAAACTGGAAGAGTCTATAAAGAAAAACTTTTATTTTGGGAACTAGTGTAAAATTAATGAATATTAGGGAAAATGTTGGAATGAAATTGTCTGGCTTTAGTAGAAATGATATAAGGAGTTATGTATAAATAAGCATTAAGTTTTTAAGTTTTAAGGTATTTTATGGTAAGATAAGGTTAAATAAAGTCAATAACAGAATATGGTGAAAGATGGAAAGGATTTGTAGAGTTAATTAATTGGTCAGTGAAATAACTAATCAAGCTAGAATACAAAAAGTAAAAGCAAAAATGGAAAGGATTTGCTGAAACAATGATTGAATTAGGATACAAAAAAGGGAGGTGTGAGGAAGTCAGGGAAATAAGCAAATGAAAGATAGGATATGGAATGACTGATTTGTTTTTAACTATTTTTATTCTTCTGTATTTTGTATCTTTTTGTCTCTTTTTTCTCTTTTTTCCCTTTTCTTTTTACATTTTTGTATTTTCTCTGAAATCTTAATAAATATTATTTTTTTAAAAAAAATCAGTGAATGAATGAATTAATGAAATACAGATTAATTGTTATGTGTTCTTGTCCAATTGAAATATTAAGGGCTTGTTTACACTTCCCTTTGTCCTGTGGCTAGAAAGCATGGGGCCGAGTGGTTTCGCTTTGGCCCACCGCTTTCTCCCAGAAAACCCACTCTCTAGTGCTAAATTGGAGCAAACATCGATCCTGAGAAAACCCAGTTGACAGTTGGAAGCAGATAAGCCCTAACTGGGGCTGCAATCCCAACACATTTATATGGGAGCAAGTCCCGTTGAATTTCAGTGGGGCTTACTTCTGAGTAGATAGGTATAGGCTGGCCTCGTTAAAGCAAGCATAGAGAAATATATTGTTGTAATAGGTGAAGAGGTGTTCTCTGGCTTGCACCAAAAACAGTCACCGCTTCTTATGAAAGAACTTTAAACTGTTTATTTTGGTACAAAGATGCAGCTGAGGCTCAGAGTCTCAGACAGTCAGACATCTTCAAATTTATTCATGTATGGGACTACAGCAGCAAGAATGTTATTTGCCCCAAAATGGAAAGAAGTCCCGATGAAAAAGAATGGATACAAAAAAATATGGAATATGCAGAAATAGTGAAACTTACCAGACGAATAAGAAATCAAGATAACAAACTTTTTTATAAAAGAATGGAAATGGTTTGTTGAATATTTACAAACTGTAAACAGATAAGGACATTGGCAGGATTATTGTAATAACCTGCAGTTTCATAAAAACATATATATATAGTAAGTGAATAAAAGAATAAGTTAAGTTAGAATATGCAGGAAATGTAAAAAATAAATTTAAGGAACTGCAGAAAGAGGAGGAAGGAAGTCGACTTTTGAAATGTTAGGATGATTGTAAAATTATTGAAATGTATATAACTAGAAATCATTATTTATTTTAAATCAGTCATTTTACAAATAAAGAGTGGTTCTTCTTGCCACACATTTGAAAGAGGCCATCAAACTAACTTTTTACTCTCAAACGTACCATTTCCATGCAGCTGGGCACAGAGATGTGATCTTTCATGTTGATTGGTTAATGCAGAAGATTGTGCAAAGTGTTTTTTCAAAGGGAAAAACTAATAGTTGGTAAGAAAGGGAAACTCCTCCTCAGGTCTTCTCTGCACTGCAACTGGCTCCAAGTCTCTTTCTCCCTCTCTCATTTGAGGGAGGTGTGGCATTCGTATGGAGCCCCTGGTCGTCTCATGGACTATTGACCCATACACCACTAATTCGCTGCCACCAACCAGGTCCTCCCTGGTAAATCACTTAGTCTCACTCAGGTTCTTACGTTAACAAAGAAGAGTGTGTTGTTGTTGTTGTTTAGTCGTTTAGTCGTGTCCGACTCTTCGTGACCCCATGGACCAGAGAACGCCAGGCCCTCCTGTCCTCCACTGCCCCCCGCAGCTTGGTCAGACTCATGCTGGTAACCTCGAAAACACTATCCAACCATCTCGTCCTCTGTCGCCCCCTTCTCCTTGTGCCCTCCATCTTTCCCAACATCAGGGTCTTCTCCAGGGAGTCTTCTCTTCTCATGAGGTGGCCAAAGTACTGGAGCCTCAGCTTCACAATCTGTCCTTCCAGTGAGCACTCAGGGCTGATTTCCTTCAGAATGGAGAGGTTTGATCTTCTTGCAGTCCATGGGACTCTCAAGAGTCTCCTCCAGCACCATAATTCAAAAGCATCAATTCTTCGGCGATCAGCCTTCTTTATGGTCCAGCTCTCACTTCCATACATCACTACTGGGAAAACCATAGCTTTAACTATACGGACCTTACTGCAAACACAAATAAACTTTAAATGCATTCAAAACACTGTTACCCTTTACCCTCTTAGTCTTCTTTTATTCTGTCTCTAACTCGTCTACCTCCCCTCACACAAGAACCAACTGCACTAACTGTCTCTCTATTTCCAACTGTCTGCCAACAGCTTTCCCAACTGCTCTTTTCCCAGCCAACCAACTAACTAACCAACCCTCGGGCTAAGCCTTTTTATAAACAGGTAGACCAACAGAAAAACCGGAGGCAGAGCCTACCTATTAACTCTTTCTCTCCCCCTGTACAGACATTTTCAAAGGAACGGGCAAACGCCACATCGCGGGTGGGGGGGGGGAGAAAGCTGTATGCATGGAACAAAAGCTCCAGGCACGATCAAGGCTTGATGAACCTTCCTCAGTCTTTTCCCAAAAGATGATACTGATTTTATCCTTGCTGGGTGGGTTCTGCTTTTTTTAAGATGGGTTTTTCCACCCACAGAATTCTGTCTCTACTACTTAACTGTCCCACTTCAACTTCCAGAACCATTATGCTCCACTGGTCCCCCACGTCCTGCCAAGGTATGTTAGAATTGTGATCTACCACATGACAACAAGTGATTTCCCAGCTTTAAAAAAATAAATAAAAATGAAATAATACTTCACAGCTATAAAGGACAAGTTTTGCTCTAATTTGCCCTAATCTTTATTGAAAAGAAAGTATCTCCCACACTCAAAAGTCATTTCGCTTGCAAATGTCACAAGCAATGTGTACACATTTTTTAAATGAAGAGATAAACTTTATCATTGCAGAATGCAAGCTGGACTTGTAGTTGAAGTAGCTCTTCCGATGTTATCTCTGGGCCAGATATTCTGTCAAACACTGCAATAAGTAAATGGGAATGTTCACCAATTAGGATATATTGTCTGAAACACTTGTCTGTGAATAGTTTTCTGCAGATGCTTGGGTGCTAGAATGTAGTGCTAAAAGCAGTGACGTCTAAGATTCAAGATATTTTTTTCCTGCCTTTTCTTTTTAAAAATTCAGCACCAGTGTATCTGCTGAGTATATGGTCCTGAACATCTGCTACCAGTGGATAATGTCAATGGTTTAATGTTTCTTTGGGGATAATTGAAGTTTATCAAGTGCAATGCAGTTCTGTCAAGTTGGAAGTAACTTTGCCTTTTCTTTCTTAGGGAGGGCAGTTTCGAGGTTGCAAAAAAATGAAATAAAACACTAGTGCTTTTCTTATATTATTTCATCATCTTCATTTATTATTTCCAGAGCATTTAACATGTACAAAGCACTTGCACAATGGACAAAAACTCACTGTGATCCCTACCTAAAGGCCTGAAATGTAATAAAGATGAAGAGAAGAGAAATGGGGAAGGAATACTAAAAGATTGTGCGGGTGCTAGGTGAAGATGAATAAAACCAGGCCGAAACCATCAGTAACTATAGAAGAGCACTGCTACTGGAAAGGTAAGAAGCAAATGGTATTTTAAAATGGGAGAGAGGGAGACAGATGGATGGATGGACAGATTGGTGTTAAATGAAATAAAATTCCCTTGGTGCAGCAAGATAGAATGGATGAAGGGGGGGAGTATAGGGAGCATTTCATTCATTATTTCCAGACCCTCCAAGTGTCCCCATTTTCCAGGGAGAGTCCCGGATTTACAGAAGCCATCCTGGTTTCTTATTTGATCCTGGAATGTCCCGATTTTCCTTAGGACGTCCCTATTTTCATCCGAGAAATGTTGGCGGGTATGGAGTTATGTGACACACACACACCAAGCCAAGGAGATGAGTAACTATGCAACCTTTAGAAGACATTTGAAGGCAGCCCTGTATAAGGAAGTTTCTTAAATTTTTAATGTTTTATTATGTTTTTATATATGTTGGAAGCTGCCCAGAGTGGCTGAGGAAATCCAGTCAGATGGATGGAGTATAAATAATAAAATTATTATTATTAATGTTTTGGAATAGGACTTCTCTATTTTAATCAGAGAAATGTTGGAGTGTATGTACTGTATTGGCCCGAATATAAGCCACACCTTTAAAATTCAGGGGGGGGGGGGAGAGAGAATACCCAAATTTAAGCCGCTCCCTTAAAATTCTGCACTCACACCCGGTCCGTTTTACCATTTCAGCTGTTTCAGCAGCGATATTATAAAAGCCAATTTTTGTAAGGTCTCAATTTTAAACCAAACTTTAACTTTTCACGGTCAGAATTGGGGGGGGGAGTGAGGCTTATATTCAGGCCAATACGGTATTTCTGTTGCCTAGAAATCACCAATACTCATTCGCAAAAGCACAAGGAATTGTCCATCACAATAAAATAAATGATGCCATTGTTTCATATAGACATGAAAATTATCTAGGACCAAAAAGGGATATCAAGCTGTTAAGAATAAATGAAGAAAACACTCCAACATTTCTCTGATGAAAATAGAGGTGTCCTATTCCGTTGTCATCATCACAATTTTACTATTGACTATTTCCACCTATTTAGAAAAACAGACCTGAGCATCATTGGAGGGGCGTGAGAAATCCACATGCAAGTACTAAAGGCAGAAGAAAGAATGCCAATGCTCAAGCTTAGACAGATCAAAGAAACAGAATTTAATCTGATAAAGAGAACAATTTGTTTGTCGTTCCTGATACATGTTTTTTTAAAAAAAAAAAAACATGTAAAAGATCCGTTCAAATAAGAGCTACGAATTCCAAGATGAGTGTTGGCAGTGTGGACAGCAAAGGATATCAGGTGTACAACATCATATGGATTTGATTCCCTCCCCCTCCCCTTTTTTTTCTAATATTAAAATCTGTATGTTGGCCAAATGGATTTCTGCTAATCATTGTGATGACCTTCTGTTTGATAATCTATTTACTATTTCTATTTGCTTAGATGGCTCGGGTAAGAGAATGCCAGTCACTTAGGAGATCTCTATTTGTCTACTCTAATGTTTAACCAGCTGCCAAACTACTTCTGTAGGTGGCATCAGGCATCCCAACTGCGATGCAGCTGGCATTGCGAGGAGAGAGAGCAGCTGGTTGAGAATGCACAGCAGAGCAACATGAAAGACATGAAAGCACAGGGAATGGGGTGGACTGAATTCCTTGATGTATATATATTTTAATAGCTCCTTAAGCTTTATAGGAAACCTTTCCTTTATTTTCTAACCATTTGAGCTCTGGCCACAATAGACTGATGACTTATTCTGCCTTCTCCAGATACAGTCAAATATTCTCTCTCTCTCTCTCTCTCTCTCTCTCTCTCTCTCTCTTTATTCTTGTAGGAAAGAAAATCTGGGAATTGGGGAATAAGCAAGAATAAGATGCCCATTTACAAGATGCCAAATTGCTCCATCTGTGAGGATGGCAAAGTGCTCTGAGTTTCTACCTCAGCATTACCCTTTTAGTGGAAATCTGTGATTGGCATGACATCGGGGGAGGAAAGTTTCTTGGCACTAACGTTGAGGGCTCTCAGCTGCCCTTTTAAAGTGTCCTCCTCTGAAATGTTGCATCACTCCTTGTCTGTTGGATGCAGTCCTATTTATAGTCACTGTTCATCAATCACCTAAATATTTATTATCAGGTGCAAACTGGAAAAATAAGTCAGCACAAAGGATATGCTGACTCACCATATACCAGGGACAGGGAACTTCTCATCATCAACTCCTGGTCATGTTGGCAAGGGCTGAATAGAAGGGGAACCCAGCATTATCTGGAGGGCCTATTGGCAGAACCTATTTGGTGTTTCACAGCTTGCTGAAGAGTTGCAGGATCTTAGCCAGACCTAGCAGAGTACACACAGAATCCACAGAACCAGTTGGCAACTTGGCTGCAGACAGGATAGACGAAGCAGGAACCAGGAACTTGTAGTTAGGTGTTTATTATATACAGTGGACTATTTACAGGAACAGAACACGGATCTTTAGCTTGCTCTCTCTTACACGACCCACAACTCCTACACTGACTGACACACAGATCTCTGAACCTCGAACTAACACATTCCATTATTATCACTCCCTTGAGAGTGCTTGACCAATCAGGGAGCGGTCTCCATGCCTCTGTTATCACCAGGCAGACTTACTCCTTCAGATTGCCTTCTGGCTGTCTGCCAAACCTTAACTGTGTGAGTGGCTGCACATATACAGTTTCCCAACAGGGCCAAAGATTAGCCACATCTGCTTTAAATCATATCCTCTGCAACCTCCACTCCCAAGTCTTGATGAAATTGCCAACAGCATGGAGAGGGTCTTCCCTACACTTAGACTCGCCAACAAATGACTACTGATGGCCACAGACAGGTAATATAACACCAGTCCTGAAAGACCTACATTGGCTCCCAGTACGTTTCTGAGCACAATTCAAGGTGTTGGTGCTGTCCTTTAAAGCCCTAAACGGCCTCGGCCCAGTATACCTGAAGGAGCGTCTCCATCCCCATCGTCCAGGCCAGACACGTCCAGCTCCAAGGGCCTTCTGATGGTTCCCTCTCTGAGAGAAGTGAGGTTACAGGGAACCAGGCAGAGGGCCTTCTTGGTGGTGGCATCCACTCTGTGGAACGCCCTCCCTTCAGATGCCAAGGAATCAACAACTATCTGACTTTTAGAAGACACCTGAAGGCAGCCCTGTTTAGGGAAGTTTTTAATGTTTGATGTTCAAACCCAGCCAGATGGGTGGGGTATAAAGAATAAATTATTATTATTATTATTATTATTATTATTATTATTAACCACAACATAGCTTGACTAACAACCTGCATTAATATTTTATCCGGGACCTAGGTATACATGCACCAAAACTCCTTAAGAAACATTTACTGCAACTATTTTGGCTTCTCTCAGTAATGTCGCAGAGCAAGCTGGACCGTCTGGTTTTGCTTTATGATGTTGCTTCGGGCAAAGTCCAGTGGAACCTCCATTCAGGAGTTGAACAATTAATCTGATCATTCAAGTGCCTTCAGTGTTCACCATCTGACTGCATTTCATAGGCAATGCTACCAGGAAAATTATAACAACTCAATTTTGGCTTGTTAATGACAGGAGATTTACTCGCCCCACTGCAGTACACACAAATTAAGCTCCAGATCATGTTTCATCGCTAAATAATTCACAGCAGTTTAAATATATTTGGTCTTGGGTGCCCTTCAGGACTGAGGACTAAAGTATAACGTGCGTGTGTGTGTGTTTAAAAATGCAGTATTTCTATAATTAATGCCAGTATTTTGCAGATGAGAAAACCTATTTTAATCTTAACTGTTGCTGTTTCTCACATCAGTCAATGTTGTTGGTAGCTATTTTCATAGGTGCCCCCCCCATTAGATCATATTTCTATATCTCTTTCCACCCTCCCACCTGGTATATTGTGTGTTCTTCTCTTTTCAATGCCTCACAGTCAGAAAACAGCTTCATTTATTTATCAGAGAAAATCATTTGAATGCATAGTAGGCATCTTTTACTATTTCACTCTCCAGGTGCTCCATCTCTCTGTCTTATTACTACGCTCTCCTAGATATTGGTTGGGTTTGTCAACAGAGGTGTGTTTTGCCATAGAGATAAAAGCAATTACTTTTAATTGTGATTCACTGCGTGAAAAGGTTAGGGGAGCCTATGGTTCTGTTATCCTTGCATTCATACCAATACCTGTGGCTTGCATCATGGGCCCACACTTGCTGAGGAGAAATGAAAATCCTGTCTCCCTCCACTGACAGCACATTGTGTGGTTTGTTAGACATGGCAGAGTGAAGATAATATATTGCTTTTAGAAGACTCTGAGGCCTGCCGTGGCCGTTTGCACCTCATAATTAGCATTTAAATGGCCCGTTTCAAATATTTCAAAGCACATCACATACATTATCTCAGTCATCCTTGCAGCAATCTTCTAAGGTATATGACAGTATTCTTTCCATCCTCATTTTGCAGAGGTGAGCTTGAAACTGAGAAATAGTGGCTCACCTAAAGCCACCTAATGAGTTTCTTGTCAAGGCATTAAGTCCATTGTCAAGTTTACAACTCACAAGTTGCAGTCCAGTGCTCATTTATCTGGAGTTGGATATATATATATATATATATATATATATATATATATATATATATAAACCCATCCTGCAGTATCCCACAGAGACCAGGCAGTTTGAACAACATGATCCTTCAGAGAGAAGATTTAAAGATTCAGCTTCTCGAAGGGAGGCAGGAGGGAAGGGTTGGTTTCCAAAGCACATGGTGGCTTTGTCAAGTGACAGAAGGTGGGATCAGTTTCCCTCCACAGAGCAGATAGGGCAGACTAATGGGGCAAAGCTGATCAGGGAACCTAAACTCAGAGGGATGATGTCCTTGAGTGCCTAGTGCAAAAGTACTGGGTGCAAAGAAAGTGTTGTGTGCAAAATCAAGGTGCAGAATCCTATTATTAAGAAGCACAGGTGGTTTTTAATTAGTTTACTGGCAGGGATAGAGTGTCAGGGTGCTGTCAGCGGCTGTCAGCTGGTTGCCCAGGAAGCAAGGAAAAGTTTATCACAGTCCTTTTTTATTTCAATCTTTACAGAGAGAGGCTATAGAACCCAGCCTCTGGGATAATGGTGTTGTCCCAAGTGAATCTCCACACACACACACCGTCCCTCCCACTTCCTCATTCATCACTTCCATGGGTGCTCCTACGTGCCCTCTATCTTTGAGCTCTTTGCTCTCCTACTTTTAAAGCTTGCTGGGTTCTGGGAGATGGAGGGTCTGGAATGCTTCCGAATGACAACATGTCAGCCAGGTGTTGCTCTGGCTCTCCCATGATTTCCCAACTTTCCCCCTCATCTGCCTCTGAGCTGCCACTTCCCTCAAACCCCTGTTGTGAATCTATACTGTCTTCCTCCTCCTCCTCCCTGGAAGGGAGGCGGTCTCCACCATTCCTCCTCTGCCCAGTCCCTGACACAGTCAAAAAGGGCTTTGCTCTCACAAGGGTTAATGGAAGGCCAAATGGAGGTTGAAAACCTTTCTGCGTGGTTGTTCGCTTGCTTGCATTAGAATTTATTCATTTCATTGAGTTTATACACCTTGGGATTGTTAACAACAACAACAACCCTCAAAGCAGGTTCACAAAACATAAAACAGTGAATGCAACCCTTCCAGCTACAGTTGTGTACCACAAGGTCAGTAAAGACTGCCTACCGCCAGCCGGTGGGGAGCGGAAGCTGTGGTCCAGTAGCAGTTCAGAGTAGCCTTCCGACAGCCAGGGGTGGACGCTGAGTACTGGGGCTCACCCCTGGCTGCATCCAAACATGGGCAAGCCAGGAGGCACCATTTATGAGTAGGCCAGAGGGGAAACTTCTTCACTCTCATCCACTCTCTGGATCTAGCTGTCCTGAGCCCGGTCTTGGCTGGGGAGGGTGGGGTATAAAAATATTATTATTATTATTATTATTATTATTATTAGAGCCAGCCACTTTGAGGCCTCAACCTCAGTTGTCACCAGATTCCCCTACCCACCCACCCCTACTATTTATGCTGGTGGGCTGCCCGAGGGTAAGCCCTGTGGAGGACCGTGCTGCTTTGGTTGCCATATTTGGGGCCAGAGAGGAATTCGCCTTCAGACTGACTGGGCCAGTCGGAGGGTTTTGCCTACCTCATAGCAACTTAATGGCGCTAAGGCATTGGGTTGAATTCTCAGTCTAATCGGATGTGGGTGAGCCTCCCCTCCTCTCTGAGGGATCAGGTCATCTCCTTAAATGGATCCTGGGGGTCGGGTGCTTATGTCCAGACAGTTGCTGATGGGCCATAATACCCACAAAAATGGTGATCTTGGGGGGCGGGGTGTCCCAATCTGATATACAGTGGTACCTCGGGTTAAGTACTTAATTCGTTCCGGAGGTCTGTTCTTAACCTGAAACTGTTCTTAACTTGAAGCACCACTTTAGCTAATGGGCCTCCCGCTGCCGCCACGCTGCCGGAACCCAATTTCTGTTCTCATCCTGAAGCAAAGTTCTTAACCCGAGGTAATATTTCTGGGTTAGCGAAGTCTGTAACCTGAAACGTATGTAACCTGAAGCGTATGTAACCTGAGGTACCACTGTATGTCATAGGGTGATCCTTAACTTTGGTTAACCCTGCCAATTAATAATAATAATAATAATAATAATAATAATAATAATAATAATAATAATTTATTGAGTTGGTTGAGTCACGATACATACCCAATGCCTGCACCAAAACCTCCTGACATCTGTAATCAATGAAGTTGTATCCTGTTTAAATCCCAATTGCCATTTATTGCATCTATTACTGCAGTTCCAACAAAAGCCCGCAAAACAGCTTACAGCGAAATAATTAAAGTATAATAAACATAACTGTTGCTGGAGGAGACTCTTGAGAGTCCCATGGACTGCAAGAAGATCAAACGCATCCATTCTGAAGGAAATCAGCCCTGAGTGCTCACTGGAAGGACAGATCCTGAAGCTGAGGCACCAATACTTTGGCCACCTCATGAGAAGAGAAGACTCCCTGGAAAAGACCCTGATGTTGGGAAAGATGGAGGGCACAAGGAGAAGGGGACGACAGAGGGTGAGATGGCTGGACAGTGTTCTCAAAGCTACAAACATAAGTCTGACCAAACTGCGGGAGACAGTGGAAGACAGAAGTGCCTGGCGTGCTCTGGTCCATAGGGTCACGAAGAGTCGGACACGACTAAACGACTAAACAACAACAAACATAACTGTGGATAGATAACCTCACGGGCCGTTCTTTTTTCCCCTTTCTCCTGGTCCTTTCATGTTGCCCTTTCCCTGCAAAAAATGCCCAGTGAAATGCCACCTGCTTTGCATCCCAGCCTCTTCCTCAGCCACCCCTCCATCCTCATTTGAAGCTAGCACATATTTAATGTAGCAATATTTAACAAATTGCCCAGACACCCACCCTTCTGCTATTTCCCCCCGGCACCTGAAAGAAAAGGAGCTGATGCTGGGCTTGATTTTGCTGCGCATGTATATGCATTTAGCGCAATTAAATTTCACCTCAGCAAATCTCCATTTGTTGTATGTACTCATCAGGAAGATGGATGTTTCGGTTATGAGGCCAAATTGATTCCATCGCTTTGTATTTAAGTGCAGCAAATGAAAAGTGTTTTTTAAAGCCTATTTACTTTCCCATTGTTCCTATCGCTCTTTATGAGGCACGATAACAAAGGGTATCATGGCACCTCGCAGAATAACACATTTACCTCCCATGAGATTTTGTATGTAAAAACCTACTTTGTCAGATGCCTGAAGCAGACAGAGAATGTTGGACACACACACAAACAAAACACACAAACAAAAAACAAGGTGCAACAAAGTATTGCAGTGTATCCTCCTTCCTAAAAGGACTTTTCCTGCTCAGTTTTCATGCTATCCGTTCCGGTGAGGCAGAGGATGGCAAATGTGGCAGGATGATCCACATTATATTCTGGGAATTATTCGTGTTCTTATGTAACTGCATTGTTTAATACTTTCCGGGCATATTATAAAGTAGTTGTGTTCTGTGTTACGAATCAAGCACTGCTAGGAGTTGCTTCTTTTGGTTTTCCAAAGTATTTATTATCGATAATAATAAAAAATGGTGCGATGCGAGCTAATGTTTATTCTGAAAGTGTGGCCCAGAGGAAAAAGAAGTTTGAGAAACACTGCCTTTAAAAAATCACTCCTATCCCCACACCCCAGACATGTACATTCTGTTTTTCCTTCCCAAATGCCACTCTGTATTTCATTGCTACTAAGCATGCTCAGTCCTTAGTGGAATATGTTGGGAGGGTGGAATTGACCCAGTAACTGTTCTTAAAACTTTTTTTCCCACTTCTGCAAACCATGGTATTCCCCTGAGCATAATAAATAGGGGGGAATTTAAAAGATAACTTTAGAATATTTGTTTTGGAATTGAAAAAGACGGGTAACCTTAATTATGATAAACTTTTTCATTACTTTAATTCTAGAAAGAAAGAAAAAAAGCTGCATCAGTCCTAAAATATGATTTTTTAAGCTGTTGTGCATATCTTAGAATCATAGAATCATAGAATCATAGAGTTGGAAGAGACCACAAGGGCCATCGAGTCCAACCCCCTGCCAAGCAGGAAACACCATCAGAGCACTCCTGACATATGGTTGTCAAGCCTCTGCTTAAAGACCTCCAAAGAAGGAGACTCCACCACACACCTTGGCAGCAAATTCCACTGTCGAACAGCTCTTACTGTCAGGAAGTTCTTCCTAATGTTTAGGTGGAATCTTTTTTCTTGTAGTTTGGAACCATTGCTCCGTGTCCGCTTCTCTGGAGCAGCAGAAAACAACCTTTCTCCCTCCTCTATGTGACATCCTTTTATATATTTGAACATGGCTATCATATCACCCCTTAACCTCCTCTTCTCCAGGCTAAACATGCCCAGCTCCCTTAGCCGTTCTTCATAAGGCATCGTTTCCAGGCCTTTGACCATTTTGGTTGCCCTCCTCTGGACACGTTCCAGTTTGTCAGTGTCCTTCTTGAACTGTGGTGCCCAGAACTGGACACAGTACTCCAGGTGAGGTCTGACCAGAGCAGAATACGGTGGCACTATTACGTCCCTTGATCTAGATGCAATACTCCTATTGATGCAGCCCAGAATTGCATTGGCTTTTTTAGCTGCCGCGTCACACTGTTGGCTCATGTCAAGTTTGTGGTCAACCAAGACTCCTAGATCCTTTTCACATGTACTGCTCTCAAGCCAGGTGTCACCCATCTTGTATTTGTGCCTCTCATTTTTTGTGCCCAAGTGCAATACTTTACATTTCTCCCTATTAAAATTCATCTTGTTTGTTTTGGCCCAGTTCTCTAATCTGTCAAGGTCGTTTTGAAGTGTGATCCTGTCCTCTGGGGTGTTAGCCACCCCTCCCAGTTTGGTGTCATCTGCAAATTTGATCAGGATGCCCTTGAGTCCATCATCCAAGTCGTTGATAAAGATGTTGAATAAGACCGGGCCCAAGACAGAACCCTGTGGCACCCCACTAGTCACTCTTCTCCAGGATGAAGAGGAACCATTGATGAGCACCCTTTGGGTTCGGTCAGTCAGCCAGTTACAAATCCACTGAGTGGTAGCATAGTCAAGACCGCATTTTACCAGCTTCTTTACAAGAATATCATGGGGCACCTTGTCAAATGCCTTGCTGAAATCAAGGTAGGCTACATCCACTGCGTTCCCTTCATCTACCAGGCTTGTAATTCTGTCAAAAAACGAGATCAGGTTAGTCTGACACGACTTATTTTTCAGAAATCCATGCTGACTATTGGTGATCACAGTATTCCTTTCTAGGAATATCTTCCTCTCTTAAAAGTTGTTTTGTAAACTTAACATTCAGAAAGCTTATTTGCATGTTTATCTAGAATTTTTTATAAATTTCCAAAAAAAAAAGGGAAGTCTGTTATGCGGTAAATATTTTACGAAGTTAAGGACTCAATCTCATTGACTTCAGCAAGAGAGTTATGCGTATTGTTCTCAGCACCAATTTTCCCATAAGACTTGACTATGGTTGCATGGTAATGTGTTCTTATTCTGTTTCTAAAGCTGTTTTTTGTATTAGTGTTGTGGTAATACAGGATCAAAACTGATGGTTATTATTATTATTTTAGAAAACAGGCTCTGCACTTTACATTTTTTTACTTCTTACTTATATTGCAAACCATTTTGTTTGCATCTTTTGGTACCCCCTCGATCACTGTATCCTTAACATCTTTTCCCCCTTATGAAACAAAAATATGTGCCATTTATTTAATCCCTGGTGTTCATATAAAATTTTCTGTAAACTTTTGCATAGCCTGTTATGTAAGTTAACATACTCTTTTGCATAGGAGCCAACTCTAGGAGTCGAGGGCCCTTTGGCCCCCCGATAAAATCTTACAGATAAAATCACCTTACAGATCTTCAGATAACCCTGCTAATGATGTTAATTGCTTACAGTTGTCTTTCAAATATAATATAAATTTATTCCACTCCTTTTGGAATGCTTGGTCTCGCTGGTTCCCGATTTTTCCCGTCAGTTTCGCCAGTTCTGCAAAGTCCATCATTTTAATCTGCCACTCTTCTTTTGTTGTTTCCATCTTTGGGCTAACAAAATTCTTGCTGCAGTTGTTGCATATAAGAACAATTTTTTATCTTGTCTCGGTATCTCTCTACTCACTATACCTAATAAAAAAGCTTCAGGGTTTTTTTTTAACAAAGGTTTTTTAAACATTTTCTTTAACTCATTATATATCATTTCCCAGAAAGCTTTTACCTCTTTACATGTCCACCACATATAGTAAAAAGTACCTTCCTTTTCCTTACATTTCCAACATTCTTTTGCCCCCCTATACATTTTGGCCAGTTTAACTGGTGTTAAATACCACCTATACATCATTTTCATAACATTTTCTTTAAGTGTACTGCATGCTGTGAAGTTAAAACCTTTTATTCAGGGGCCATGCTAATCTTCTCTGTATCGTTCCAATTTTAGTATATGTGCTGCCGAAGCAAGCACAGCCATCAGTTTGTTTGGGGGGGATCAGAAGGCATTGTACACCCCCAAAAAAATCCCCACCTACAAAGGATGGGTGAAATAATATTTGAAAGTGGCATCTCTAGGAGAATCAGGAGTTTCAAGCAGACTCCTCAGGGGTCTCTAACAATTTTGGAAACGTTTGTACCATATCTATGACAATCTATTCATCAGCTGCGGATTTCAGTCAGTTGAAAGGCATTGCCTCAATTATCCAAGAGATTTCTCAATTTAGCATAGTGGCTCTAATATATCTGCAGGTAATAGACATAGGTCCAGTGGAAAGAAAACAGGCATCTGAAAGAGAAGGACTTTAACGATTTGGTGAGGCAGATTCAATAGCAGCAATGTTTTTATTGCCTTTACTTTACCAAGCCTGTAATCTTTTGTATTTTAAGGTGTATTGTATTCAATACTATTGTACACCAATTTGGTAACTTTTGGTTGTGAAGCAGTTTAAAAATCTGCATATAAAAAAACAAGTAAAATAAATTTCCCAACCTTCCCTATATGTTCACTGGACACACCCTCATCCTTAATAGTATTGTGTGTCCAGATCAGGTCTTCACAACTGGTGACCCACATAGCCAAAGATAGCCCACTGGCCATGTGTGACAGCCCCTCAGAATAAAATCCCTGCTTTTGCTGCTGCCTAAGACGGCAAAAAGTCAGTATAGAGATGGCAAAAGCACTCGGCAGACCACCATAAACAGCTAGTTGTAGCTTGTACAGTGGTACCTCAGGTTAAGTACTTAATTCGTTCCGGAGGTCCGTTCTTAACCTGAAACTGTTCTTAACCTGAAGCACCACTTTAGCTAATGGGGCCTCCTGCTGCCGTCGTGTCGCCGGAGCACGATTTCTGTTCTCATCCTGAAGCAAAGTTCTTAACCTGAAGCACTATTTCTGGGTTAGCGGAGTCTGTAACCTGAAGTGTATGTAACCTGAGGTACCACTGTACATACCTTGGTTAGTTGGTTGATTTATTCATTTGTTTGTTAAGACAGGAGTCAGCAAACTTTTTCAGCAGGGGGCCGGTCCACTGTCCCTCAGACCTTGATTCCTATGCCTCACAAATAACCCAGAGGTGCATTTTAAATAGAAGGACACATTCTACTCATGTAAAATCGCACTGATTCCTGGACAGTCTTCTGTAAGCCAGATTTAGAAGGTGATTGCGCCGGATCCGGTCCCCGGGCCTTAGTTTGCCTAACCAAGGTTAAGAATAAAAAAAGAAATTGGCTACCTGGAGAAGTGTGATTATAATGCACTGAAGAGGAATTAACAATTAATCAGTAGCGAAATTGGAGTGCGAAAAGTTGTAACCTACAAGCCGCATATCTGATTGAGGTCATTTGCCCCAATCCAGTGAGAGAGATGTCTGTACGGAAGAGGGCTACATGAATATGGTTGAGAAAATGTGGCTACAAATTGGGATGTGTGGCTCTTTCACAGTACTGTTCCAAGCCCTATGGAAACCTCTTTAATTATGGCGACAAAGTCTCATTCAGAGCTGCTAAGTGTTGCACACAACTGGCTGATCAGAACTAGAGTGGACTAGAACCAATATATCTAAAATTGACCTTTACTCAGTATATGGCTTATTAAACCACTTTTGTATGCTTTAGTAAAAGCTCTCCAATGAATTATGAGACCGAAGTGAACCTTGGAAAAGGATTTTTCAGTTTAATAGAATGTTATAGGAGACCTTTTGTGAATTCGATAGTCAAAGCAAGAATGTTGGTTGATAGATATTGGAAATCTTGTGAGGTTCCTTCTTTACCAGAGATGCAAATTTAAGAACGTAAGCATTGCCTCGCTGGATCCGGCCGATGGCCCATCTAGTCCAGCAACCTGTTCTCAAATTGGCCAACCTGTGGGCAGTGGCGTAGCGTGGGAGGTGCAGGGGGGCCAGCCGCACCGGGCGCAACATTTGGGGGGGGCGCTCACACTCGCAGCTCTCTGCCCCTACCTGGCTCACTCACTCTCTCTCACTGCAGTGCTGGCTGTGCAAATCCGATCCGAGCTGCCGGGTCGCCGCCCACTGTGGAGGGGGAGGGTGCCAGGCGTGCGTTGCGGTGCAGAGCGGAGAGAGAGCGAGGGAGGGACTATCTGGGGGAGGGACAGTGCAGCGGCCGCCCAGCGCAGCGCTGAGCGCGGGAGAGAACCACACCCGACCAGCCTAGGCAGCAGCAAGAAGAAGCTGGCAGCGGCGGCAGGTTAGGGGTTAGGGGCGCAAATTACTTGCCTTGCCCCGGGTTAGGGGGGCGCAAATTACTTCCCTTGCCCCGGGTGCTGACAACCCACGCTACGCCACAAGCAGGATCTAAGCACAAGAGTCTTCTCCCCTCCTGTGGCTTCCAGCTACTGGTATTAAGAAGGATAGGCCTGGTCATGTGAAAATCATATCATCTGTATTAATAGGCGATTAAAGGTATTTGTATTGGTCATGGTCCACAAGCACCAAGGAGGACTGTCCCCCTACTGTCCTCATAGGTTGTCAGGATGCAGACAAGGAAAAGTTTCTTACTGTCCTTTTTTATTTCAAACTTTACAGAGAGGCTATAGAACCCAGCCTCTTGGATAATGGCGTTGTCCTGAGTGAATCTCCACACACACACCCCTCTTTCCCACTTCCTCATCCGTCACTTCTATGGGTGCTCCTACGTGCCCTCTGTCTTTGAGCTCTTTGCTCTCCTACTTTCAAGGCTCGCCAGGTTTTGGGAGATGGAGGGTCTGGAATGCTTCCGAATGACAACATGTCAGCCTGTTGTTGCTCTGGCTCTCCCACTTTCCCAACTTTCCCCCTCATCTGCCTCTGAGCTGCCACCTCCCTCAAACCCCTGTTGCAAATCTATACTGTCTTCCTCTTCCCTGGGAGCGTCAGGATAGGACGGTGGTCTCAACCATTCCTCTTAAGCCCAGTCCCTGACATAGGCTCACTAAAGGTGCAGAGTGGTAGAAAAGTCTGAGTCTTCCAATGGAGTATCCGATGGTCTCAAGCCTACTGTGCATGAATTAGATCAGGCATAGGCAAACTCGGCCCTCCAGATGTTTTGGGACTACAACTCCCATCATCCCTAGCTAACAGCACCAGTGGTCAGGGATGATGTGAGTTGTAGTCCCAAAACATCTGGAGGACCGAGTTTGCCTATGCCTGAATTAGATCTTGTCCACTTCTCCTTGAGTGGTTTACTGCTGGGGATATCTCAGCATGCAGCAGACACGAGGCCCAAAGGTCTCTAGATAATGGTCTCATTGATGGTGTCATCAGTGGTCTCTGGCTTGGCTCTGGACCTAGACTAACCCAACAGAGATTTGAGTGAATCCTCTCCAAATTTTGCAGTTAGTTATGTACAGCTACACCCCAATATATTCACTAAATTATGGGTTTCTCCAAAATTTGGGGCTAATGGGCCTACTTAAAATGTTTTGGGTTTTTTTTTCTTGCTCCACAAGTACAGCTATGAAAGTCTTCACTCCGCTATTAATGGCAGTTTGATCCAATAACTGAATGTGATACTGGAAGAAGATCCTGATGAAACAGAATATTTCAAAAGCTCTGCTTAAAGGAGGGGAGCAGGGATGCTGCACCATAAATATAGTATCAATCACAAGAATGTATTTCCAACAATATCAAGTTCCTGAAGGTTTCTGTGACCTCAAATTCCACTGGGCATGAACCTTAACTCTGAATATTTCTAGGGCAGGTGAACTATGCTGCCCCTTCAAATCTCATAAAACAGAGCACAGCCTTGGAAGTGCAAAAAGATTTAAGTTTTGCTAAACACAGGTTTAGATTTCAGTCTTTCCCTGCAGAGAAACAGATACAGCTGTATTGATTTGGCCCAGTTTCTAACCATGTTGCATTATTTGAAAACTGAAATAATGGACTACAGTGGGACATGTTCTTCCTTTATTTGGTAAAGGCTTGTTCCCATCATGTCTCAGAGTTCATGTTTAAATAGTCTCTGATGTGCTGAGTTCATGAGTAAGAAAAGCCAGGAGCCCTGTGTAGGCACACTTTAAGAGTACAAATGATTATGTAGAGGAGGACAGTATTTTCTTTTCCCCCTTTCCTCCATACATTCAGGTCCTGATTTGCACAGCAACCGATACAAATACATCTGAAAATGCATTCTACACATGGTCCATATACTTGCAAAAACTGAGGAGGATTGTGTGTAGAAAAGTGGTCAGGTTATGTAGGAAAGAGCATTAGGGCCTATCCCAGTCTCCATTCTCCTTGCATTCATTTGCATACATAATGAATGGGTGCCCTGGTTTTATGCAGGGGTTGCCAACCTTTGGGGGGGCCAGTGGGCACATTTTAAATTTTGAGAAATTGGGGGTGGATGCCAGTCACAAAATGGCTGCTTTGGGAGCATGGCATAACACAAAATGGCTGCCGCATCTTAGAAAAAGCAGAAATGGACACCGGACCACAAAATGGTGCAGGCATGCCCACCCCCATCAGCGGTCCCAGGTAGCGTTATTTGAGTGTTATTTAGCTGTTAATCCATTTTCTTCTTAAACCAGAGTAGACCACACCTGCACGTGTATTTGGAGCAACTTCTGCCTTTCTGCAGATAGCTATGTGCATTTCTTAAAAAATAAAATAAAATTGGACTCACCCAAGAAGCCTGCAAAAGCACACAAACGGGCCATGGTAGATTTGCTTGTGCAGTTTTTTTTTTAGTTTTGTTGTTGTTGTTTTGGTTTTGTGAAAATCTGAGGGATCAAAAGAAACACACACACACATCTATACATGGTTGAATGTAAGACCCATTCTTACTAGCATGCTGGAAGGGAAATGAAAGCAATTGTAAATTCTCAGCAAACACCTTTCAGATTCTAGTGTTGAAATTTCTAATGTGGTTTGCTTGTGCAGTTTTGAGAGCCAGTGTGGTGTAGTGGTTAAGAGTGGTAGACTTGTAATCTGGTGAACTGGGTTCACGTCTCCGCTCCTCCACATGCAGCTGCTGAGTGACCTTGGGCCAGTCACACTTCTCTGAAGTCTCTCAGCCTCACTCACCTCACAGAGTGTTTGTTGTGGGGGATTGTTAGCCGCTTTGAGACTCCTTAGGGTAGTAATAAAGCAGGGTATCAAATTCAAACTCTTCTTCTGGTTTTGTGAAAATCTGAGGGATCAAAAGAAAAAATATATTGCTCCATTCAAGACTCTTCAAGTGTCTGATTTAGAGAAGCCATCCCAGTTTCTGATTTGTCCCTGGAGTATCCAAATTTTCCTTAGAATGCCCCTATTTGCATTGGAGGAATGTTGGAGGATATGGAGTTATCCAACCCCTGAGCCATCTGAAGGCAATTCTGTATAGCGAAGGGTTTTTTTAATGCTTAATATGTCTTTATATATGTTGGAAGCCGCCCAGAGTGGCTGTGGCAACCCAGTGATATGTGTGGGGTATAAATAGTAAAATTATCATTATGGAATGGAGACATCCCTATTTTCATTGGAGAAATGTTGGAGGGTATGGGAGGGTGGGTGTCCAGCCTCGCATCCAGTGAAATGTGGGCATGTTTAAGGGGATATGTACATTGTAGGAGAGGCTGGGTCAATGCAAGACAGAAATGAGCAGGAAGAGTGAACAGTCTCTCATGCTTTTTGATATTTTTTTTGGGGGGGGGGGGAGATATTTCCTGAGTCCTTTTTTGAGTGCCATGGGAAGCGGAGGCAGCTTGTTGGTACCTGTGGGCTAGTGTGTCAAAGTACCAGCAAATTTTGCAATGGGCAGTTTGTGTCATAGGGCCTATTAGCATAGACATTTATGCGCAAAAGTTCTAGTTCACTTAGAGATTTATATAAGCTTTGGAAGAGGGCACATAGATTATTTATACAACTGGGCTCTGGGTGAACCAGCCCGTAATCCTGAAACTATCCACATTTTCTTCTGAGGTTTTTTTCCCCTCAGTCTGCAGAAAAAAAGTTCTTGTAAATACATGGACGCCTCTCAGAGTTAAGAGTCTGAACATTTAAATATATTTTTGACATCAGTTCCCTGTGAAAGTCAATCATGCTTTCAAAAACATCGGCCATCTTCACCTCCGCACAGCAAGTGACAACTTTCAGAGGTTTCCCTAATTGGCCAGAGATGCCAAGTTATGTGATGTTTACCTGATCAGTATCATTTGCACGTCCTTATTCATTGCCTAGGCTTTTTAATAGCCTGCAGCACTACCTGCAAAACTGCTAGGTGAACTCTGCTCTTCATTTATCTCCCGAACCTTCCAAACACCAAAGGAGATGTCTTAGTCAAAAGATAACCTAGATTCTTCTCGCCACCCTCGCTTCTTTTTTTATTGCTACGCGGCTGCTGAACACCTGCTCTTTATGTCATACAGCACAACATTAGGCAATTAAAAACTTACAGAACAAGGAGGGGGTGGGAAACAGGGCTAAGCAGAGGGAATTGCACATTAGACAGTAATGGCAATTTCTACAGTTCCGTGCTAACTTATGGCTCTGTTCAGAGCAAAATTGCAAAACCAAGGAATGAGATACTGTAGATTTGTTAGATTTTTAAGCTCAGAAGCAGCAATGGGAAATTCAGAAGTGTACGTACACAACCTGTGCCTTCACAACTTTGGTGCAATTCACTTGGCTCTGTAGTGTCCAGTACATCACACAGGGCGGCATCCTCAAGGGGAGGAAATGCAGATCTTTTATGCTAGCTCATCTAAATGCATTCCCCTCATCTGTAATGTTTGGAAGGTTTTTTAAAAAAATCCCCTTCCAGAACAGATTCTGTTCCTGTAATAGGAAAACACCAGATACAATACATCACATAATTTTGGGCTGCCCTCTTCTCGACACCCATTGCAGAGATCTCCTAGTGACTCCC
Source organism: Podarcis cretensis (assembly GCF_951804945.1). NCBI lineage: Eukaryota > Metazoa > Chordata > Lepidosauria > Squamata > Lacertidae > Podarcis > Podarcis cretensis. The sequence continues at coordinate 51,667,729 of NC_137181.1, read as the reverse complement.
TTACAGCTCAAACTATTGATTTACGAAGAGTCTGTAATCCAATATTTGTTGAGGGATGATATTGCGTGGACAGGCGGAGTCCCCAGATCCCGAGTGGTCCCTCCCCCCCGTCATGTGGAATAACGACTCTAGACAACGTGCTATGGGATTAAATTGGCCACAACTTTATTAAATTTCAAATGTGGGTAGACCTTGGCTCAGGCATTGGGCGTTCTCCCTCCCCAGTCCCCAGCCGGGGACCTAGGGAGCTACAGGGTTATCCAGTGTGGGGGGGGATGGGCTGGCTCTGGAGAACATATGTTCAAGCAGAGATAGCCGCCCCCATTACGCCGCCGCCGCAGGGGAGAGCAATGATGACCTTTCGGCGTACGGCCAAAGCCTCCCTTCAGAAACCCCTTTAACGGGGAACCCTGGTATCGCCGCCGCAAAGAGGAAGATGGACTAAAGGATTCCGCCCAAGGCCTGATACCGCCAAAGTTGTGACGTTTTGCTATGGGAAAGGCGAAACCTGCCAATGCAGGGAAATTCCTTTCCGGCCCTTTAACAGCGACCTTATCGTAGCAGCGCCCGCATACCTGTGGAGAAAGGTTAACCTGCAAAACCTATGAAGAAAAGTTAACCTGCAAAAGAAGACATTAACTGAGGGTGGGTAGGGTGGGAGAAGCTCTGGAGCCAAGTGAGGATTACCAGGTAAGATCCACCCTCTATTGTGTGGGCAGGTAATCCCTCCCCCTACCTGGCCTGGTTTCCCTGGCAACGCTTCCCCCAGGTGGGATTGGACAACTCACTGGGGTAGGCGGGGACCTCCAGGTATCCCACCTGACGGAAGGCAAAGCCTATGCTGATGGGGCCACTCCAGATCCAGGGCTGCACGCGTCCACGCAAAGGGCGCCCCCCGTTTTAAGCGGGGAGCGGTCATTCCCGAAATGACCAAGATTGCTTCGGGGTACTTAGCCGAGATCTTTAAAGCTAAATCTAAAGTTGCCTGATTTATTCAGTGGTGGTTATCTAGTCTATTATATATTGGATGTGTTTGGATTATCAATGTATTTGGATGACTTTGTATGATTTTGTGATTTTACTGTTTTAACATGCCAATTAGGGAGAATTGTGGGAGGAAATCTGTTGTTATGAAATCAGGGAGGCTGTTGTTAAGATAACCCTCATGCGCTCATCTGGCAAGTATGGGCACCTTTCCCCTAGGATCAGTGGCTGGAGGGCTGAAAACATTTTACTCAGCCTTGCATAGACGTACCAGACTAATTCCTTGTGTGTCATATAGCTGGGTGCTGCAGGTCAGCTTTAGAAGTATGTCCAGGGAACTAATCACAAAGAAATAATTCTTACTTAGGTGAAAGGTTAATTACAGAACAGCCTTCACTAGTCCCCCTGCTTCCCAGACGGAAGAGGGCTAAAGACCATGTGTAATCAATCAGGTGGTGCATAAGTAGGATTGAAAACAGAAACCCAGAGACTCTTAAGAACTCAGAAGGAGACCAATTCCCATGTGATTGGTCAAGAAGGCTTTCACCCATGACTTCAAGGCATAGTGTGGCCACGTTTGCACCGCAAATGCATCACTGAAAAGGAACACCAAAGGGGATGCAGATCTACATAAAAATTGCATGGGTTGATTTACATGAACAGATGCAAATTTTATATCAATGGGGAGAGTCATATAATCACTCCTCCCATGACTCACTCCTCATTGTGGTTGGGTTATATACACTTTGCTCTATGGAACTGCATATCTGAGATTTGCTTTGCATACTGAATTTGCCCCGTGTATGGTTTTGTTATTGTCTACATAGTTATGTGTTAGTTAGTTTGTATGTAACTTTAAGACAAGTCAATATTTTTAAAAATAATAATAATAAAGAAATGGTTTCCATACTTTAAGTAGAAATAGATATCTCACCACAGCAGGAAATAGCTAACTGTGGACTGACAGCTTCAAGGCCCCTCCTGCCCTCTCTTTGCCTTCTTTATCTTTTAGAACCAGACTTTTAGAGAGCCCTTCAAATGGCAAACTTTTCTCTGGCTTTCCTGTCAAACAGAGGACTGTATTCAGCAAAGTAGGATACATTCCCCACCCTGCCCAAAATGGAGAAATGCACAGATAGAACATTTTAGCAAAAGCCACAAAGCTGCAGGTGGTTATCCATGTCAGATGGGGGGGGGGAACAGCTACAAAAACAGAACAGCACAATAGAAAAGCAGAAGGAGAAGGAGAAGGAGAAGGAGAAGGAGAAGGAGAAGAAGAAGAAGAAGAAGAAGAAGAAGAAGAAGAAGAAGAAGAAGAAGAATAATTTATTATTTATACCCCGCCCATCTGGCTGAGTTTCCCCAGCCACTCTGGGCGGCTCCCAATCAGTGTTAAAAACAATACAGCATTACATATTAAAAACTTCCCTGAACAGGGCTGCCTTAAGATGTCTTCTGAATGACAGGTAATTCTTTATCTCTTTGACATCTGATGGGAGGGCGTTCCACAGGTCGGGCGCCACTACCGAGAAGGCCCTCTGCCTGGTTCCCTGTAGCCTCACTTCTCGCAATGAGGGAACCGCCAGAAGGCCCTCGGCGCTGGATCTCAGTGTCCGGGCTGAACGATGGGGGTGGAGATGCTCCTTCAGGTATACAGGACCGAGGCCGTTTAGGGCTTTAAAGGTCAGCACCAACACTTTGAATCGTGCTCGGAAACGTACTGGGAGCCAGTGCAGATCTCTCAGAACCGGTGTTATGTGGTCCCGGCGGCCACTCCCAGTCACCAGTCTAGCTGCCGCATTCTGGATTAATTGCAGTTTCCGGGTCACCTTCAAAGGTAGCCCCACGTAGAGCGCGTTGCAGTAGTCCAAGCGTGAGATAACCAGAGCATGCACCACTCTGGCGAGACAGTCCGCGGGAAGGTAGGGTCTTAGCCTGCGTACCAGGTGGAGCTGGTAGACAGCTGCCCTGGACACAGAGTTAACCTGCGCCTCCATGGACAGCTGTGAGTCCAAAATGACTCCCAGGCTGCGCACCTGGTCCTTCAGGGGCACAGTTACCCCATTCAGGACCAGGGAATCCTCCACACCTGCCCGCCTCCTGTCCCCCAAAAACAGTACTTCTGTCTTGTCAGGATTCAACCTCAATCTGTTAGCCGCCATCCAACCTCCAACCGCCTCCAGGCACTCACACAGGACCTTCACCGCCTTCACTGGTTCTGATTTAAAGGAGAGGTAGAGCTGGGTGTCATCTGCATACTGATGAACACCCAGTCCAAACCCCCTGATGATCTCTCCCAGCGGCTTCATATAGATGTTAAAAAGCATGGGGGAGAGGACGGAACCCTGAGGTACCCCACAAGTGAGGGCCCAAGGGTCTGAACACTCATCCCCCACCACCACTTTCTGAACACGGCCCAGGAGGAAGGAGCGGAACCACTGTATAACAGTGCCCCCAGCTCCCAGCCCCTCTAGGCGGTCCAGAAGGATGTTATGGTCGATGGTGTCAAAGGCCGCTGAGAGATCCAGCAGAACTAGGAAACAGCTCTCACCTTTGTCCCTAGCCCGCCGGAGATCATCAACCAGCGCGACCAAGGCAGTTTCAGTCCCATGGTGAGGCCTGAATCCCGATTGGAAGGGATCCAAATGGTCCGTTTCCTCCAGGCGTGCTTGGAGTTGTTCAGCAACCACCCGCTCAATCACCTTGCCCAAGAATGGAAGATTTGAGACTGGGCGATAGTTGGCCAAATTGGCCGGGTCTAAAGATGTTTTTTTAAGAAGCGGTTTAATGACCGCCTCTTTCAGCGGGTCTGGGAAGGCTCCCTCACAGAGGGAAGCATTCACCACCCCGCAAAGCCCATCGCCCAGCCCTTCCCGGCTCGCTTTTATCAGCCAGGATGGGCAAGGATCAAGAAGACAGGTGGTCGGTTTCACTCGTCCAAGCAGCCTGTCCACATCCTCGGAGGTAACAGATTGGAATTGATCCCATATAACAGGACCAGACAGAACTCTAGCACTCTCCCGCCCTGGCCCTGCTCCCACTGTGGAGTCTACTTCCTTCTGAATCTGAGCGATTTTATCTGCAAAAAACTTTGCAAAAGCATTGCAGGAGATCTTGGGGTCCCTACCAGGCCCCGGTGGTACAGGTGGTTCCGATAAACTGCGAACCACCTGAAAAAGTCTCCTGCTGCTGTTTTCTGCAGATGCAATGGAGGCGGCGAAGAAGGCCCTCTTCGCCGTCGCCATTGCCACTTGGTAGGCTCGACGTTGAGCTCTAACCCGTGTCCGGTCTGATTCAGAATGAGTTTTCCGCCACCGGCGCTCTAGCCGTCTCAACGATTGTTTCATCACCCTCAGCTCCGGGGAGAACCACGGGGCTGTCCGGGCTCCATGCAATCGGAGAGGGCGCTTCGGAGCCAGACAGTCAATAGCCCTGGTTAACTCCGCATTCCAGCGTGCCACCAGGGAATCAGCTGAAAGGCCATCAACTTGGGATAAAGCATCCCCTACCACTCTCTGGAAGCCAATTGGATCCATTAAGTGGCGGGGGCGGACCATCCGAATCGGTCCCACCTCCCTGCGGAGGGGAAGGGTTGCGGAGAAGTCCAGTTGCACCAGGAAGTGATCTGACCATGGCACTTCTTTTGTTTCGCTTTTAGTTAATGTCAGATCACCAACATCCGTAGAGGTAAACACCAAGTCTAAGGCATGTCCGTGGCTATGAGTTGGGCCAGACTTATTCAGGGACAGCCCCATGGAGGCCATGCTTTCCACGAAGTCCCGAGCTGCCCCTTGTAAGGTCGTGTCGGCATGGATGTTAAAATCCCCCAGGACAACCAAGCTAGGTGTCTCCAGGAGTATATCCGCCACGACCTGAAGCAGCTCGGGCAGGGAATCCTTGGTGCAGCGGGGAGGTCGGTACACCAGTAGGAATCCTGTACTGCCCCTATTGCCCAACTTCCAGAACATGCACTCAGAAAACTGGGTCTTCCCAATAGGACGCCTGGTGCAGACTAATGACTTCCTAAAAATCGCTGCAACCCCCCCTCCCCGCCCACATGACCTGGGTTGCTGTGCGTAAGAGAAACCTGGTGGGCAAGCAGCGGCAAGGACAGGCCCATCTGCCTCATCCAACCAGGTCTCTGTCACACATGCCAGGTCAAATCCTCCATCCACAATCAGGTCGTGGATGGCAGTGGTTTTATTCATCATTGACCTGGCATTGCACAGCAACACTTTCAGGTCATGTGGGTTTCCCTTGCTGATTACTGTATCCTTCCGGTCAGGACCAGACCTGGAGGCAGGGATAGTCCTCAAACAACGACTAAACCTGCCTCCTCGGTAATGACATGGTCTGGTCTTAGCATAACTCCTCCTCCTGCCCGTGATCACCGAGATCGGGTGTCCCAATACATCTCCCCCTGTGGAACCTGCCCCACCCAATCTATTGGCTGAGGCCCACTCCCAGGCAGCCATGACCCTCCCCCTTAAAAGGCAAAATACAAACTAAATAATAATTTAACAGAATAACAATAATAATAAAACAAAACAGAACAAAACAAAGCAAAGCAAAACAAGGAACAATAGTGCTGACTCAGTGCTTATCCCACCCCAAGCAAAAATAAAATAATGAAATAATATAATATTATAAAAAACAACAACCACCATTTAAAGTGCTGCAAATTAAAAGCGATTAAAACATTTAAAACCATTTTGTCCATTGCTGCCGGTAGCTACTCAGGCCTCTTATGCTGTGGCAGTGAGTGCAGGCCCCGCCCCCTAGGCCGGATGGAGTTGGCAGGAGAGGGAGCGGTCCTCCCAACACTCACGCAAGCAGCAGCAGCAGCAGCAGTCGTGTCCCGGAGAAGAAGAAGAAGAAGAAGAAGACTCACATAGGACTGACTTTAGCATCCCTGGCATTTAAGAATTGCTCCTAGAAACATGCTCACAATGAAGGAATTTCCCCCCACCACCACCCAGTAAAACTGTTGGGCCTGGCATAAATTTCATTTATGGAGGGTTTCTTCCTCTCTCTTTTTCACCTTGACAGGTGGAGATGACACAGAAAGTATTATTATAAGAACATGCAAAGCTGCCTAATAATGTCAGTCCACTTCTTACGGTGTAGGGACGCAGGTGGCGCTGTGGGTTAAAGCCTCAGCGCCTAGGGCTTGCCGATCGAAAGGTCGGCGGTTCGAATCCCTGCGGCGGGGTGCGCTCCCGCTGCTCGGTCCCAGCGCCTGCCAACCTAGCAGTTCGAAAGCACCTCCGGGTGCAAGTAGATAAATAGGGACCGCTTACCAGCGGGAAGGTAAACGGCGTTTCCGTGTGCGGCTCTGGCTCGCCAGAGCAGCGATGTCACGCTGGCCACGTGACCCGGAAGTGTCTCCGGACAGCGCTGGCCCCTGGCCTCTTAAGTGAGATGGGCGCACAACCCCAGAGTCTGTCAAGACTGGCCCGTACGGGCAGGGGTACCTTTACCTTTACCTTTTACTTCTTACGGTGCATTGAGAACTGCAGTGACTCTCCAAAAATCTCTGGCAGTCATGCTTACCAATCATTTACTTGAGATCCTTCAAACTGAGCCTAGATCTGACCAGTTAGCACAGGGGTAGGATCTGGCCCAATTGCTTTCTCAATCCAGCCCGCAGATGGTCTGGGAATCAACGTGTTTTTACATGAGTAGAATGTGCGCTTTTATTTAAAATGCATCTCTGGGTTATTTGTGGGGCATAGGAATTCATTCATTTTTTTTCCTTCAAAATATAGTCCAGCCCAACACATGGTCTGAGGGATGGTGGAGCGGCCCATGGCTGAAAAAGGTTGCTGACTCCTGAGTTAGCATGTGCTTAAGTCTCCCAGTCTTATCTTTGCCTCAGTGCTACACTGGAGTCTGCTGCAAGCGAGGCAAGGGACAGGTTGAGTTTCCTCACAACTCTCAACTGTTGCTGCTCGTTTATACTTTGTCCCATTGAAGTTAATGAGAGTCTTTAAGAACAGGGTCATCTTCAAGTTTAAGAAGGCCTCAGCAAAGTGCCTTCAGGGGACCCAATCGTGTGAGGTGAGGGTCTGCTTCAGATTTGCAGGAAGGCTCCCCTTGCAGGGCAGCAGGTCTTCTATTTTTTTAAAAAAACTAAAAGGCACAGCAATGCTTCTGAGAGCCAGTATCCTTGCAGGCACAGTTCTGCCCCCCCCCCCAAATGCACCAGACTAACAGGACATCCAGTGCATTGTGGGGGAGAACAACATGGTGGCCACCTGTTGGATTGTGGCTTCCAAAACTCAATCTTCCAGGGGAGCAAGTGGACTGAGGAGGGCAACAGAAGAGGCTGGTCCTTTGGGGCAAATGGGGCACTGCCCCACTAACCTCAGCTGACCCACACTTGACTTCCTTCTTACAGTGAGCTCAGGGGGTGGCACTTCTGGTCAGCTCCCTCCTCCTTCATCTCAGGCTGCACACACACACTATCAAACACAGTTGAGGCACAGTCTTTCCCTCAAAGAATTCTGGGTGCTGTAGTTTGCCCCTCACAGGGAATCCCTAGCAACCCTTAACAAACTACGGTGCCCAGAATTCTCTGGGGGGAATGCTGTGCTTCAAAGGTGCTTTAAAAGCGCAGTGTGTACGCCATCGCAGAGTTGCCTTCCTAGAATCACTTGCAGAGGAGGATGAAGACAAAAATATAGTGACCCATCGGCTCTACCTGGCATTATTATCAGTCTTTCTGCCATCTTCTCTACCAGCACCCAGGAGGAGGAGCCACTGCTGGCAGGCAAGTTTCAATACCTTGGACCTTCTTGCTGGGTCATGTGGCACTGGCAAGTGCCTGAAGATGCATTGATAGAATTGATCCTGTCTCTTTCTGCATAGTTCTGCCTCCTCACCCACGCAGCCTAATTCTGCATTGCATTTCCTTGTCATGCTACAAGTAGGGATGTGACAGAATCTTGGAACCTGGCTTTGAATACACACACACACACTCAAGGCACATTGCCGCACCTAGAGGGAAAAGGGGGATTGTTTCAGGGTGCAGCATGCGGCATGCAGCTTTCCTTAGATTATGTATATTAGCAGGTTGTCAGATTCCAAGAGGCCGCCTTTGCTGCAACAGCTGCAGCGTTCCTCTGGTGGCTGTCACATTCTGCGGAGACACTTTGTTCTCTTTTGAAAAGGGGTCACTCAGGCTTTGATGGGAGCAAGGCGCTGAACTGCCTGTGCTCAGCCCCTGCTCCTTAATTTGAGAAGCAGCCTACGGCAGGCAAGCTCATGCATCTTCCCCACAAACCACCTTGTCGACCTGCAAAGCTCTGTCACTGCTGTTAGCTGGCTGCGGTGGTCTATTATTCTACACTTCTAATAAAGGAAGCATTGCATATTAAGAGAAAATGTCCCACAGATGAGGCTGCTCTGAAGGGGGCCGGCCTTGATTAAACTAGGTTGTTCCGCTAAGAAGTCCTCGGCGTGTTCTCTGAGCTATAGCTGTTAGCGTTGCAGCAGGGTGACAAGAATTGCCTCTTAACTAATTGGAAAACTCCCACAGAGTTTCAAAATACTCATTTGGATCAGCAAATCAATAGCAGAAACGGTAAGCATGCGAATGTGGAGGAACCGTGGCATCTGCGCAGAGCCTATGTGCATCTATTAATTCTGGCTGGTTTGTTGCCGTCGTTCGCTCCGAGAATCAGCATGGTTTCATCAAACCATGAGGGGCAGGGGATACAAAACTCTTCCTTTTCAAAGCCCATTTTTGTAGCTTGTTCCTACCCGGAAGACACACTAGCTAAAATTTGAAACACTGGCTAAAATTTGAAACACTAGAATGTTTGCTTGTTATAAACTCCTGTCCCCTGTCCATAGCTGTCAACTTTCAGATTTGAAAATAAGGGATCAGTAAGGAAATCAGCCCAGAGTGCTCACTGGAAGGACAGATCCTGAAGCTGAGACTCCAATACTTTGGCCACCTCATAAGAAGAGAAGACTCCCTGGAAAAGACCCTGATGTTGGGAAAGATGGAGGGCACAAGGAGAAGGGGACGACAGAGGACGAGATGGTTGGATAGTGTTCTCAAAGCTACCAGCATGAGTTTGACCAAACTGCAGGAGGCAGTGGAAGACAGAAGTGCCTGGCGTGCTCTGGTCCATGGGGTCACGAAGAGTCGGACACGACTAAACAACTAAACAACAACAAGCCTCGCAAATAAGGGATCAGTAGCCAAATTAAGGGATCAGCAGCCTCACCTGTCCCAGGGACAGTCTACAATTCAGCTTTGTAACCAGAGGGTCAACTGAATAGAATCTGAATCACATGGCCTATGCAGCCTCAACTTGAGATGGCTCCCCGGGCTGGCTTTGCAGCAGCACATGCAACAAAACAGTGTCCAGTGTTCAAAAAACCCCTCAGCTTGCATTAACTAACCACAAACACACACGAGGCGGTGGCAGCCTTCCCCCCCCCCCCCCCGCCATGAGATCGCCGCCTGCCATTTTAGTTAACCAGCTCCTTTCCTTTCCCCCATAACAGTCAATTGAAGGAGCCTCCAAAACAAATCCAAAAGCGCCCCCCCACGAGATCGCCGCCTGCCATTGTACTCAACCAACCGCTCTTTCTCTTTCCCCCATGTGCTCCCGCTCCAAACAGATCTTATCCCTGGCAAAGGTGAGTGGGCTGTCGATGTATCCATCCGATTCCGAGCACAGGTAAGTTCTGAGCCCCTCCAAGCCAAAGGTCGAAAGCCCAGCCAGCAGCCAAACGAAGCCTCAAGCGGTGGTTCCCACAGCGCAGCGACCCAGCAAAGGGATACAGCAGCAAGGAAGCCACCACACTGCTGGGAAGCGCTGAAGCAATGGTGTGTCCCCAGGAAACGCGGCCAATTTGATTGGCACAAGGCGTGCAAGCTCCACCCTCCAGTCGTTCTCAGACTTCTTATTGGTGAGCAACGCAGCCAAGCAACGCAGCTGAGGAGCCTCCCTGGCCAGCAGGGAGGGAGAGGAGCTGCTTCCTTTGAAATCTGGGGAATTTACGGGATATCTAACAATCCGGGATAGCAGCGGGAAACGGCACTGGAATAAGGGAATTTCCCGCCAAATAAGGGAAGGTTGACAGCTATGCCTCTGTCTCTTTTCCTCCTTTACTTCTCTCTCTCTCCCTGAGCATCTTAGGAAGTCTAATGCCAGTTATGGGAGAGAAAGCCTTCCCCCATATGAACTGGCCCATGACTCCAGAGGATCCTGTCCTAGGCTGTATACACACCATACATTTCAACTACAGTCCCCCCCCAAAGAATCCTGGGAATTGTAGTTTACTCCCATAGAGCTGCTGCTCCAAGCACCCTTAACAAACCACAGTTCCCAGGATTCTTTGAGAAAGACATGTGATTTTTTTTCAATGTATTCTGTGTGTGTGCACAGGCCTAGTGGTGCCAAAGCCTGCTCTGATCCATCTGTCATCAAACAGGAGAACAACATTATGTTCAGTGGCGCCTGTATAGTCTCCCCTCAGAAATCCAGCAGGAACCCTCAGTGATGTGTTTCTGTTGGCAATTAAAAACATTTCTGTTCACTTAGTTCACTCAGATACTTTCCATTTGCTGTCTTTATTGTGTGATTCCAGATTCCTTGGAGGGTATGGAGTTATCCGAACCCCAAGCTGTCTGAAGGCAATCCTGTATAGGGAGTGTTAAGTTGTGGGTGAACATATCAGACGACACAGCGATTCTTCAAACAGCTCTTGTTTATTCACAAGCCAGGGTTCAGTCAGCCTGCTTATATAGAGCTCCAGTACAACGTTACTGTAACAACTTTCTAAAACTATCCAATCACTGAATGCCACTTTCGATCCCTTATTTGCATAACTATCTACAGTATCCCCCTGCTGGCCCAGGGTGAGAACTACAGTACATAACAGGGAGGGTTTTTAAAAAATGTTTGATGTTTTATTCTGTTTTTATATATGTTGGAAGCTGCCCAGAGTGGCAACCCAGTAAGGTGCGTGGGGTATAAATAATAAAATGATCATTATGGAATGGGACATCTCTATTTTCTTCAGAGAAATGTTGGAGGGTATGCATTTGGAAGTGCACAGGAAATAGTTATAAGCTCAACTAGAAAATAAATGGAAGCATTGAGAAAGTATTGGACATGGAAAGAGGTGTAACAGAAAGTGACCATTGATCCTTCCACACCCAAACACTAAAAGAAATCTTCTGTGACCCCAAGTGGAATGATTTGGGGCCCAATTTTCCCAGTTTTTTGGATTATCCCTGTATCAGATATACCCAGATTTACAGAAGTGTCAATATTTGTGTTCTTTGAGGACCACATGAATTAAATGGGAATGCAGACAGCTGCAAACACACAGTAAACTCCGGTATGGACAGCCCATAGTCTCACTGAACAAATGGAAACTGCTTATAAAAGTATATGCATCGTATTAGGAATACGTATGCTATAGCCATTGTCCTTATTGCCTCATAATATGCTATTAGCCTATTGCTTTTTCACTAAGATGTTTTCTAAGGCTTGTAAGCTTTAGCCTAATTCATCAGATCTGACACAATTAAAAATCCCATTGAAATGAAAGCTTTTCAGTTATGCAAATACGAACAAACAAATATAAATGTTCACTAAAATTAATTGTCTTTTTATATGAGTACCTTTCATTCTGGTTGACCATGGGCATATTTTAATTAGCATTGAATGACTCCTTAATCCCTCATTGAAGTCACAGTCCAATGCTTTGGGCACTAGTTTGTCGCCATGGAAATATCACAAATAACAAGGCATTATGATTTGTCTCCATCAGCGCAGGAGAAAGAGAGGTTGTCGAGTATCAGGTTTTTAACAAAAATAGCCTTTTGTCCCTCACAAAGAAAGAATTATATGGGGAGAAATGTTCAAATCGCATGAATTGGCATTATGTGAATATATAAGCTCGGGTGTTTTAGGAGAATTCAGAGTAGTCAGAGCACATCCTAATTATTGACCCATAAACATCTCTTCCTTCGAAACCTCTTCCTACTTTAGCAGAGTCTCTGTCTTCAGCTTCTGTCCTCCTTTGTGATAAGAACATAAGAGATAACTCGTGGCCGTCAGAGGCCCTAGGCCCGCCTTGTATCCTGTTCTCACAGTGGCCAACTGGAAACCTTTGAAGAGCATCTGAGCCAAACAGGACCACAGAGCAGCACTTTCCTCGCTTGTGATTCCTGGCAGCTGGTATTCAAAGGCAGACTGCCTCCAAGAGAGGAGATAGAACATAATTGGGCGTTTCCTACAGAGCCTTTCTGCACTAGAGTTCCTTCCCTCACAGGACCATAGGAAGCTGTCTTCGTACCTCGGGTTACAGACGCTAACCCAGAAATAGTACCTCGGGTTAAGAACTTTGCTTCAGGATGAAAACAGAAATTGTGCGGCGGCGGCAGCGGGAGGCCCCATTAGCTAAAGTGGTGCTTCAGGTTAAGAACAGTTTCAGGTTAAGAATGGACCTCCAGAACGAATTAAGTTCTTAACCCATTTACCACTGTATTGAGTTACTACTTCCTTGGGATCATCTAGCTCAGGAGTTCTTAAGCTGTGGTCCATAGATGGGCTTTAGGGAGTCTATGAACTAGGCACTCACACACACACAAACAGATTTTTCCAATGTAATAAAGTAAATTGTATATAGAATTGTGTGTGCATTTGTTTATGTACATTTTTCTGGGATGGCAGTCATAGCTTTCACCCGATTTACAAAGGGGTCTGTGATGCAAAAAGGAAAGAAAGGAAAAAAGCAGTGGCTTTCCAGGATTTCAGGCATGAGACAATCAATAATAATAATAATAATAATAATAATAATAATAATAATAATAGAATTTCCAAAAAGAAAATACAAAGAAAAGAAGAAAATAACACAAGAAAAAATAAAGTTACATCAAAAAATCTTACAATTCCACATATTGAGATTACCCTGAATCTTATTGACTCCACCCCCATCCCATCCATGAGTCCTCTTAATTCTATTTTAACTGCATATCAATATTTCTCCAATTATTTCACCTTCCTAAATTATCCATACTTTCTATTTCGTTACAAGTGTATTTAGAATCCAGCTAATGTTTTGACCTGTTTACAATATTTTTGTATATACATTATAAACATTTCCCATTCTTGTTTAAATTTATTGTCATCTTGGTCCCTGAGCTTCCCAGTTAACTTTGCCATTTCGGCCTAGTCCATCATCTTGATTTGCCAGTCCTCTTTAGTCAAGGTTGTCTCTTCCTTCCATCTCTGGGCGAGCAACACCTGAGCGGCCGTAGTAGCGTTGTTGTTGTTGTTGTTGTTTAGTTGTTTAGTTGTGTCCGACTCTTCGTGACCCCATGGACCAGAGCACACCAGGCACTCCTGTCTTCCACTGCCTCCCACAGTTTGGTCAAACTCATGCTGGTAGCTTCGAGAACACTATCCAACCATCTTGTCCTCTGTCGTCCCCTTCTTGTGCCCTCCATCTTTCCCAACATCAGGGTCTTTTCCAGGGAGTCTTCTCTTCTTATGAGGTGGCCAAAGTATTGGAGCCTCAGCTTCAGGATCTGTCCTGATTTCCTTAAGAATGAATAGGTTTGATCTTCTTGCAGTCCATGGGACTCTCAAGAGTCTCCTCCAGCACCATTTGTAGTAGCATACACGTATGCTACTAAGGCATGAGACATCCTCAGTTTTACCTGCGGCTGCGAGGAATTGAACTTGGGAGCTTCTGCCTACAACACAGATGCTCAACCACTGAGCTACAGCCAGACCTATGGGAAAGGGTGATATAAATGGATGCGCTGCCATCCCCACAGAGTTGTGCTTCATTTCCCCCCGACACCTCAGGCAGGAAAAGGGGTGATATGATAGCCATGTTCAAATATATAAAAGGATGTCACATAGAGGAGGGAGAAAGGTTGTTTTCTGCTGCTCCAGAGAAGCGGACACGGAGCAATGGTTCCAAACTACAAGAAAGAAGATTCCACCTAAACATTAGGAAGAACTTCCTGACAGTAAGAGCTGTTCGACAGTGGATATACAAGCTGCAGAGGAAATCCTGGGCTAGTCTATGCAAAATGCCCTGGCTAAGCTCAAGGCCGTGAAGAAAGCATACAGGGCCATCAAGAGCCATTCGCAATGCAAGTCCTTCCCCCATCCTCTGAAGTGTGATGAGAGACTGGAGATTGGGAAGGTTGCCAGGGTAGCTGAGTGTGATGTCACAGGAAGCGCTCCGGGCCCTTGACATCAAAAAAGGCCAGATATGTCTTGGGCAGGCTGGCTGAAGGTAGGCTGGGAGAGATGCCTTGTTCAAATATATAAAAGGATGTCACATAGAGGAGGGAGAAAGGTTGTTTTCTGCTGCTCCAGAGAAGCGGACACGGAGCAATGGCTCCAAACTACAAGAAAGAAGATTCCACCTAAACATTAGGAAGAACTTCCTGACAGTAAGAGCTGTTCGACAGTGGAATTTGCTGCCAAGGAGTGTGGTGGAGTCTCCTTCTTTGGAGGTCTTTAAGCAGAGGCTTGACAACCATATGTCAGGAGTGCTCTGATGGTGTTTCCTGCTTGGCAGGGGGTTGGACTCGATGGCCCTTGTGGTCTCTTCCAACTCTATGATTCTATGATTCTATGACTCCAGTTCTGCACTGTTGTGGGGAACCAGCCCCTCTTGACATGACCATGCTGCAAGATCTGTACTCTCTCCATGCAAACTGAAGGTATAAATCATATTTCTTAAAGCTACGACAGCCTCCTCCATGTCTAAATTCTCCAAAGATCCCTGGAATCCCGTGCATGGGTCAGCAGGGATTGGGGGGTGAAATATACTCGGAATCAAGAGTGGATTTCATGCTCTTTCTTCAGCTTATAGTGGTGAGGAGGAATGGAATTTCCCTCAGAACTGTCTGCTTTATATACATTATTTACACAATGGGCCCCACGTGATTGGCTAATTCTGGGATTCTCCAGTAGGCCACTCAGGAGCAAGGAGAGCCCAGGAGATTTCGAACGTCTCCTCACCGCAGACACTGAAGAATATCGTCCTCTTTTTGGCGTCTCCTTCATTGGTGACCCCTTTGGTTTCTAGGAGGAAGGTGAAACGGGAGGCGTACACTTCCCAGTCTCCTGATGCTGGGTTGAACGGTTGCCATTCTGAGTTCCTTGGGGCCCGGAGCTGAAGCCTGGATACATGGTGCAAGGCAGCAGTGCGGAAGGTGGTGGTGCTGCGTGTGGCGGTCAGCTCAGCAGGATCCCACCTTCGTCGCCAATGAAATATACTCAGAGTCAGGAGTGGATTTCATGCTCTTTATTTAGTTCATAGTGGTGAGGAGGAATGGAAGTTCCCCCAGAATGTCTGCCTTATATACATTATTTACACAATGGGCCCCACATGATTGGCTAATTTCGGGATTCACCTGTAGGCCAATCAGGTTGCGGATTCACTTCCACCTGGAGCTGGATTGGGTGGCTCCTGTGGACCAATCAGACTGCTGCATTCTGGATCCTATTGTTCTAGGACCAATCAGACCGCTGCATTTTGGATACTATTCAACTCAGTACATAACTGGGGGGGGGGCTGTACTTGAAGGTGCCTCTCTGCCATTATCCACTGCCTATGCCATACCATCCAACCTTTCTCTGATGAAAATAGGGGAGGCCTATTTAATAATAATAATAATAATAATGTTATTATTTATATCCCACCCATTTGACTGGGTTTCCCCAGTCACTCTGGGCAACTTCCAGCATATATAAAAACATAATAAAAGATTAAACATTTTAAAAAACTCCTCTATACAGGGCTGCCTTCAGATGTCTTCTAAAGGTTGTATAGTTACTTATCTCCTGGGCTCTGGGGTCATGTAACTCCATACTGTCCAATTTCTCTGATATAAATATGGATGTCCTACCACACCCTCCAACATTTCTGCGATGAAAATAGGGACAGCCTAAAGAAAAGTGGGACATTCCGGGATCAAATCAGAAACCGGGACGGCTTCTGTAAAACCGGGACTGTCCCTGGAAAACAGGGACACTTGGAGGGTCTGCTATGCCATGTCTTAAGATCTGCAAGGGATGTGTGGGTCACTTTTCAACAACATGGAAGACAGATCTTTCAGTCTTAGAGCAGCTCGGATGTGAAACACCCTCCCATCAGATTTAGGATTGTCCTCTGCACCAACAGTGTGACAGCAGCAACTTAAGACACAACCTTTTCAATGGGTTTATTGGGGTGATTGAGTTGAAGAAAGAACTGCAGTCCTTGCTACTGAATTCCTGTTCTTTCATTACAGGGGTCTCTATGTTTGGACATGTATTTTACTGGAATGCTTTCTTTTTTTAATCCTGTGCATGTTTTATTTTAATTAAATGTTGTGTACCACTTTGGGAACTTCTAGGTTAAAGAGTATAAGAAAATGAAATGAAATGAAATGAAATGAAATGAAATAAGGGATGGGCACACTTCATTTGGGAGAATCAAACATAAAAGTGTATTATCTTTTCCAACATTACAAACATATTCCAACAAAAAAGTCTTAAGAAAATTACTAAAGCCTGTCTTAGTAGAAGTCTGCTTAGTAAAGTCTATCTTTTCCCTTTTAACATTTTCAATATTTGCCTCTAGACATTTTAATCTTAAATGTCATTCTAAAGTGCACTTTTCCACCAAAAGGTCCAATCACATGGCAGATATTTAATTATCTAAATCAAGTACCCTCCAAGAAATGAATGTTGGGGTTTATTTCTTGAAGACTCTTACTCGGCTTGTATTTTCTCCTGCTTAATTGAAACTAATTTTCCTGTTGTTACAGAAAACACCTGGAATGGGAATGATATTTCCAAGAGGTAATTATGAAATCAAAGTGATACTTATTTGCTTAATTGCTAAATCTACATAAACTGAGGAATCTCGGTAATGCTCACAGATTCTCCCGCAATACAAAATGCATAATTTTCTTCTTGTCCTGCTTACCTTGTTCCAAACAAAAGCCCTTTTGATGATGTCAACAGACAAAACTGCTTTTGATGAACTTACGAGTTATCTCTAAACTGACAATGATTCCTGTGGTTCTGGGGTAGTTTAAACCATATCTTCAGCTGTCTTTAGTGTAAGTATATTTGGAGCTTGAGGGGTGGTTCAGGATCCTGGCTGAGTTTTAATTGGGGTCTAACAAAGTCTCTCTTGCACAAGCACACGCATGCAAATGCCAACACTTAGCTGAGGAACAGTCAATTAAACTAAGTATTAAACTTCAACATCAACTTCGTTGGACTGGCCATGTTGTGCATATACTTGATTATCGTCTTCCAAAGCAACTACTGTATTCTGAACTTCAAAATGGAAAGCGTCATGCTGGTGGTCAACAAAAGAGGTTTAAAGACTCTCTCAAGGCAAATCTAAATAAATCTAGTATAAACACCGACAACTGGGAAACACTGGCCTGCGAGCGCTCCATTTGGAGAACAGACTTTACCAAAGGTGTCATGGGCTTTGAAGACACCCGAACTCAGGACGAAAGGGAGAAACGTGCTAAGAGGAAGGCATGCTTGGCAAACCCTCACCGTGATCAGCTCCTGCTCGGAAACCTATGTCCCCACTGTAGAAGGACGTGTGGATCCAAAATTGGCCTCCACAGTCACTTACGGGCTCACTGTTAAGACCATGTTTTTAGAAGACAATCTTACTTGTCTATGAGTGATCGCCAAAGAAGAAGCCTACATTTTACATGATGCATCATGATGGAGCATAGATCTTGGTAGCAACATGTCATGCAGTGACCCAACATGTCGTGCAGGTCTGTGCCCTTTCAATGAAGTTGTCTTTAAGATACACTCAGGTTGTCCTGGTCTTTATTCTACTCCCTCCCTCAGTAGCTGGAGATATAACAAGATCATGTGCCTCAAGGCAATCACACATGCACACAGCAGTCCAGTTTTGGACTCTGAATCTAATGGTTTTCAGAGGAGTGTATTACTTCACTTATTTCCCAATGTAATAAACCAGCCCTTCTGTGCTTTGGGGCTTTCCAGTTCTTTCTGCAGAGTAGGGTCCCAGATGTCCGCTCCCAAGGCCTTTGTCTTCATAAGAAAGATGTATTCAGATGAAGAACTGTGAGGGGAGAGAAACTTTGCTGACCATCACGCAATGGCTTTTTCCATCTGCCTTGGCCCACCCTCCAGCTGTGGGAGCCTTTCCCTGACTATGACTTCTGAGAAGAGAGAAGAGGGATATTTTTTAAATAAATAAATTATAACTTGTGTGTCTTTGTTTCTCACAGTTTGATCCTTTTGCATGGTTTTGTGTGCTTTGTGGTATTTTGTACATTTGACTGGCCGTTACTTTGATTGATTATAGTTTAGTAACTCTTAATTGTAATTGTTAAGTGTGAGCTGTTTAATTATTGTTTGCCGATGTTTAATTTTACTGTTTACTGTTATATTCTAATGGATCGTTGAATATTGCTTTATTTGATGTGTTTATTTTAAAGTTATGTTTTTATCATTACTTGTATTGCATTGGATTGTTATTAGGTGTATGATCTTTGCTGTCAATTTTGTTGTTTCTTTAGCTCATAAACCACCTTGCATGTAGTAATAGAGGAAGGCAGTACACAAAAGTGAAATGAAATGAAATGATGGCACCATTACACACACACTGCCAAACCATAGAGAAGGTGCCAGCTCCAGGATGTAAGGGGCGCTATTAAAAGTACTCCTAAACAGCAAGTGGTACAGGAAGGTATGAGGCTGCCTTAGACCAAGTCAAATTATTGGTGCATTTAACCCAGTATTGCGTCCCTCAGGGACAGCTGGTGTTCTCCGTATGTTGATGGACTCCAACTCCCATGAGCCACAGCAGGAATAACAAATGGTCAGGGATATCTGGAGGGTAACATGTTGACTGTTGGAGATCTACTTTATCAGAAGCTCTCTAAAGCCAGGGTAGGGCATTAGGCCTGGCATGGATCCCAGTTTGGTCTATAAAGCCATTTTCTCCAAACTCTGGGAGCCTGTCGCACACATGGCATCATTTTTTTTAAAAAAAGATTTTTATTTTTATTTTTACCAACAACCAAAACACAAACAGTGAAGCCCCCCAGGCAGCTGATACATTGGGTATAAAGGTAAAGGTAAAGGGACCCCTGACCATTAGGTCCAGTCGTGACCGACTCTGGGGTTGCGGTGCTCATCTCACTTTATTGGCTGAGGGAGCCGGCGTACAGCTTCCGGGTCATGTGGCCAGCATGACGAAGCCGCTTCTGGCGAACCAGAGCAGCGCACGGAAACGCCGTTTACCTTCCTGCCGGAGCAGTACCTATTTAACTACTTGCACTTTGACATGCTTTCGAACTGCTAGGTTGACAGGAGCAGGGACTGAGCAACGGGAGCTCACCCCATTGCGGGGATTCGAACCGCTGACCTTCTGATCGGCAAGTCCTAGGCTCTGTGGTTTAACCCACAGCGCCACCCGCGTCCCTTACATTGGGTATACATAATCAATAATAACATATTCAAATCAAACATATGTACAATTTTATATGCATTTAACACTCCTCCATCCATAAGGTTTATTTAACTTTTAACATTTTAATTACCCCAAATTGTTCAAACCTACTCAAATAATTCAGTATCACGCATGGCATCATATATGGCACAGACACAGCTGCGAAGGAGCAACAGGGAGCCTTAAAGTACACTTCCTATCAGGGCACCATGTCGGGGGACTTTTCCGGGGGGGGCAAATATTTATTTGGCTGCAGCAGAGCCACCCCGCCCCCTAGCCCACCCCCAATGTTCAGGGGACAGAGGAGGCCAAGCATGGAGCCACAGCTTCCACGCCTGACTTCTCCTCCTGCCACTGCAGCTGCCTGGGAAAGAGGCCCTGGCTCTTCCTGATGTTGTGCGTGTGGCACGCAACTTGCGGCATGCACAGCACACACGGCCTGTAGGGAGTGGGGTGTGTCACAACAATGGCAGGAGCTGGGGCCTCTTCCCTCAAAAGCAGCAACTGGAGAAGCCGGTACTCACAGCACTCGGCACATGTGTATGACATCACACACACATGACATCACCGCCTGCTCCTCTTATGCTTCTTAGCTGATGCATATGCTTCTTATCATTCTTTGGCACGAAAGCCTTGTGGACTGCTTTTGGATGTGGTGGCAGCAAGCCAGAGAAGGGTGGGCAACAGTGTAGACAGTGCTATTTTTCTAGGAGAAGAGAAGAGTTTGGATTTGATATCCCACTTTATCACTACCCTTGGGAGTCTCAAAGCGGCTAACATTCTCCTTTCCCTTCCTCCCCCACAACAAACACTCTGTGAGGTGAGTGGGGCTGAGAGACTTCAGAGAAGTGTGACTGGCCCAAGGTCACCCAGCAGCTGCATGTGGAGGAGCGGGGAAGCAAACCCGGTTCACCAGATTATGAGTCTACTGCTCTTAACCACTACACCACACTGACTCTCTAGGGGGAAAAGGTGCTGGAACTCACCATGAAGACCTTCCTTGTTCTCTTAGAATGACAATGGTGCCCACCTGAGAGGTGCTGGAACTGTGTTCTGGTGAGTTCTGGCTGAAAAAAAAGCAACAACAACAAAAGTTATTAAAATATAAAGTACCCCTTATTCCACATCATCGCTGTCATTTGGGGACAGTCTCTAGCTCAGTGGTAGCACATGGCTTGCATTCAGAAAATCCCAGGTTCATTCGCAAGAATTGACAGGCAAGGCTAGATTTGAGACCCTGGAGAGGCCCTGCCGGTCTGTGTAGACAATACTGAGTTAGATGGATCGATGCTCTGATTCAAAGTAAGGCAACTCCCTGTGTTTCTATTAAAGAAATGTGGTTGTCTTCAACATTGATCTGGTTGAACTCTCTTACTACTTACTGTATACACATCCTGATGTTCCTTTGGCAGTCCAAAAGGATGTTCCTCCGTTTTCCCAGAGACTAATGTCAAGGGGCAAGTGTACACGTGCTCTGCTTGCTGACCTCCTCGGTGACACAGTTTTGTAACTATCAGGTATTGATCTACTCTGCTTTCTAAGGTACAGTTCCTGCATTGCCTGCTACTGAGTATCAAGTGCACCTGCACTAAAATATCTAGCCAAGGACTATTTTGTTACAGAACTGGAAACTTGACAGTGGAGACTGGGAACAGTTACCATGGCCATATTTCGATCGGGTGCAAAAGAATCAGAAGAAGCAGCAGCAGAGGATACATAACAGTGCCATAAAGCATTATGTGCCCTGGAACTAGTAGGGGGAAATATTGTTAATCTAGCAAGATGACAAGATAAGTTCCAGGTCTTTAAGTGCTGTGCACCCTTGGAAAATCTCTATTTTAGGATCCTTTTATCTTGCTTTAATTGTCCATCAATGTTTGTGTTTAGATTTATTACGAATAAAGCAGTGGCCCTTAATCTATGGGTTGCTGGACATCGGTCTTTCACTGCTTGCAGTGATATAGCAAGATATTAAGCAGAACAATATTTCACGTTGGGCGTTTGAAAAACGAATCCATCAGCCAAAACAGAGCTTAAGTACTTGATTTGTAAATTGTGTGGCATGATTTTATCTCACATACAAATTAGGGACATATGCAGCAACATCTATCAAAGCTTTGCCTCAGATTGTAGAAAAGAGACTAATTACAAACTGTGATATTATGATGAAGTATACGGAACGTCTCCAAGTTGCCAATAGATCTTACAAATATGCTTACCTAAACATATTACCTTCTGTTAGTAATTACAAGATGTAACTCTATTTTGTTTTTGTCGTTTTCTGTTTTTGTATTTTGGGTATTGCTGGCAACCCTGAAATTGAAGAATGTTTGGAAGAACTGGATGGAAAAAATGTTTTTAACTGCAGCTGCTTTTAGATGTTCTTAATTTATAATTGTTTTTAGAATGTTTTAAACTGTTTTAAAATGCTTTGGTTTTTTGTATTTAATTTGCTTATCTCTTTGCCACCTGAAGCTCATTGGGGAGGAAAGGCAAGACAGAGAATCAATAAACAGTAGTAGTAGTAGTAGTAGTAATTTTATTATTCTTATTATTTATAAGTTGCCCATCTGGCTGGGTTTTCCCAGCCACTCTGGGTGGCTTCCAACAGAATATAAAAACATAATCATGTATGTTTTGCTGAGTGCTACCAGTTGGTGTATGAAGAATGATCACCTTCATATGTTGTGCTAAAGTGGAGTTTGGGGTTTTCCTTTTAAGACCATGAACTTTTCCTAACTACGTTGAGGAGAGTGGAGAAACGTTGACTTTATAAGTGAACATGGGGTGCATAATTACCATGGCTCCGATAAGAGGCTTACTGTGAGCAGGTGTGCACTGCTTTATTGACAATGCGCCCCAACAGTGTCAGCGTCATCAGAGAAGACATTTGGCAGGAAAGAATGGCAGCTTCTGACATGACTGCCATGTTGAGTTGTGAGATGTGTTTCAAGATCGGTTAAGCTCACTCCTGGACGCATCTAAAATAAGCCAAGGGTTTTTTCCAGGTAAATTGTACAATTATGAAGTTTCAGAACTGCTTACCTGGCCGCACCTCTGCCTCCTGAATCCACACAGATGTCCCTTTCATTGTCTTGGCATGTTCCCTGCACCCTTTGCAGCTCCACAAAAGAATGCTTCAATCAAAGATACATGTTTTTAAGAGCAGTGTGTGTGTGTGTGTGTGTGTGTGTGTGTGTCTTGCTCTCTCACACATGCACCCTCCTTTGGAAATATCAGCGGCTGGCTTTTGCTTATGCTGTCTATGTGTCGTATTTGATGCAAAGAAGGAATATTCACCCATGTCCCCCAGGATCCTGGGAGACTAGAGGTGGATTTAAAGGTATTCCCTGGTAACCATTCTTTTCTTGGGCTCCAGTCCCTTGGCAACAGCTGAGACGAGCTATAGTCTGGCCTGCGTAGGCTGATCTGTGCTGAATGGCCTTGCCTTCGGAACAGTCAGCCGGATTTAGATAACCTTTCAATCCCTTGCAAGATTTCTGGATTCGATTGGCTGTGAACACCGCAGTTACAAACATTTCGCCTAAGGAATTATCCGGTAGCAGTGATGCAGTTAAACCTATTATTGTGTATTTTCACTGGCTTAAGCTTCCTTTTCCTTCTCCACAAGCTGCTTTCGCTCATAATAGGATAGGTCACTCAAATACCTCCAGGCCATTCATTCCTCAGGCTATAGAACTGTTTCTTCCCACCTCCTCACCCAAAGGATGCAATACTATGCTAAACCTGGCTCTTGGTTTTATTCACTAGCACCAGGGGAAAATAATATGTCTTCCGTTTCTCAGAAAGAAATTGGCAAACCATATTTTTAGGGATGCAACGAAGATGTTTTAAGTAGCCATCTGAAAAGAAAAGTGCAAATGCAAGCAAACCCATGTATCCTATAGGCTCTGTTTTTTCTCTCTATGCAATGTGTAAAAGTGTCTCTGGTCATTTTTCAGGGTGCAACAAAGAGAGACAGTGTTTGTTTTCTGCTTATATGTCAAAAAAAACCATGAATGCATAGATGACAGTTATGTCTAAAACTGAACTGAAAGGAGGCAAAAAAAATTGAATTCCTTTCAGATTACTATTATTATTAATTAAATTTATATTCCGCCCTTAATACGAAGATCTCAGGGAGGTAGATGGCATGGAAAGCGACTAGCGATTGCATTTCCATTTCACAAAAAGTCACGCTATATGCAGAGCCAGCCGAAAACATTTTACTGCTCAGAGTAAAGGACAACATAGTTCTTCTTCATGACATCCACAGAAGACAGCTGGAATGGCAATTCAGTCTCACTTCCACACTGGTGTCAAAACAGCACCTTCCACTATAACCCAGGGCAGCAGGCTTAGCTTAGAGCAAAGATTGCCAACATGGTGCCCACGGGTACACTGTTGCCCTTCAGATCTTACCTTGGCACCCATGAAACCTCTGAGCCGCCCTTGCAAAGTATAGAGTTGGAGGAGCAAGTTGGAAGAGTGACATTTCCCCCCTGATTCCTCTTTGAACTTTATGTGCTTTTCCCAAGTTCAGATTGACACCACAAGCATCCCTATTTTCCAAAGACCAGCCTGGATTTTCAGAAGCTGTCCTGGAGTGTCCTGCTTTTCCTTTGGGCATCCCAATTTTCATCAGAGAAATGCTAGAGGGTATGGAATGGGATGTCTGTTTTCATTGGAGAAATGTTGGAGGGCATGCTGCATACCTGGATTCTTTGATAAAGTGAAGTGTCTGTCTGTCTGTCTGTCTGTCTGTCTGTCTGTCTTGTTTGTTTCTTGGGAGGGAGTGTGCTGATCTGGGGGGACAGGGAGAGAAGTGACCAGAAGGGGCTCACTCAAAAGGTTGTTGACCCTTGGCTTAGAGGGTGAAAGTCAAGGCTACATGGCATGCATGGCCTTCCTCCTCCAACATCTTGCCACCATTCCTCTAGCACTTTGCTGCCCCTCAGCATCCACTGTCAGAGACGGCTTCCTCACTCTGTCTAATGGGAAGCCTAACCCTGTTCATGTGGAAATGTGCATTGTGGAAACTAATATAACAATGTGTCTTGAGCTCTTATTCTCTTTAAAATTAGATCTGTGATTTGGGAAAGGGAAGGCTCACAAACGCCTTTGAGAATCTGATGAAAGCTCTGGACTCCCTCCCCAGGAAAATGTACATAAACACATACAGACAAAACAGACCCTCCAACATTTCTCTGTGTCATGGTCTGGCTTACGGGAGGTTGAGGACATCAGGACCAGAGGCAAGACAGTGGGGTGGGAGCAGGAATGGGAGTCCAGAAGCCAGGAGTCAGGAATGTCCGAGGGTCAGAGAGCCAGGAGTCAAGAATCAAGGGTCCGAGGGTCAGGAAGCAAGGAGTCAAGAAGCCAAGGGTCCAAGAATCAAGATGCAAGGAGTCAAGAAGCCAAACGCAGCAAGGCAAGAAGCGTTCTGCTGTGGCAAAGAGCCAAAGGGAAATGCTGACCTTATATCCCTTCCCAGCTCTTGCCACCAGGTGCTGTGAGTTACCAATCGACCTCACCTGTGCGGCTGCGCCTTGCCTCTTCAGCACAAACTTAGGAAAGCCCCAGTCCTGCGAAGCCCTTCTGGTCACAGGACCTGGCTCCTGAACACACTCCTGACACTCCGATGAAAATAAGGACGTCCCATTCCATAATGATAATTTTACTATTATACCCCAAACATCTTACTGGGTTGCCTCAGCTACTCTGGACAGCTTCCAACAAATATAAAAGCATAATAAAACATTAAACATTATTTTTTTAAAAAAACTTCCCTGTACAGGATTGCCTTCAAACGGCTCCGGGGTCAGATAACTCCATACCCTCGAACATTTCTCCAATGAAAACAGGGACATACTAAGGAAAAGTGGGACATTCCAGGATAAAATCAGAAACCGGGATGGCTTCTCTAAATCAGGGATGCCCCTGGAAAATAGGGACACTTGGAGGGTTTGACAAAACTTGGCGTGCAGGGCGTTTTTGTTTGTTGTGTTATGTTGCTTGTATGTTTTTATTGCACTGAATTTTCAAAGGCTCCATGAACTTGGTGGGGGAAGGGGGAATAGATTTATCCAATGCTGTAAAATAATTTGTATTCAACATTGTGTGTGTGTGTGTTTATGTACATTTGCGGGGGGAGGAGATCCATAGTTTCCATCAGCTTCAAAACAGAGGAGGAAAAATCTCAACAGAGTTCTGGTTCTTGCAAATATACAAAAAGCATTCCATGAATTTTGCAACTGCATGAATTCTGGATGCAACTGCATTTTGAAGTTTGCTTTAAATCAGGGATTGGGAACCTTTGGCCTTCCAGACGTTGTCATTGGTCCCAGCAAGGATAGCCAGTGATCAGGGAAGGAAGTTGTATTGCTGCATTATTCTGTTGGAATTACTGGAGGGTTTTGTTTTTGCCTTCTGCACAATCAGGAAAGATATAAGGTGTTGAGCAGCATTTTTATAAAATTTGTAAAAAGAAAGTAAAGAAAATGATCGGTGAAACTTAAGTGGTGTTACTAAGAATTCAAGATATGCCTCTGTTTCCATAGGAAATAGCCTTGTGTGATTGTGTGTCGAGTGATGATTAGGTCTGGCTCCACCCTCTACTCAAATACAGCCCCCAACGATGTGATATTTGACCCCAAAATGGTTTCCCATCCTGCCTTGCTATTTTCAAAGGAAGGTTATTTTATGATTTTTATTTTTTATTTTTAATCAGGGGAGGGGGGTTTTGTATTAAGTCTGTTACCACCAGACCTCTTGGCCTCCTGCTCTCCTGCGATTTACTACACAGCAGTGATCTGATATCTTCTCACTGAGACAAAGTAGTTTTTGCCTGCTCCTTTGGGTTCCTTGTATTCCTCCAAATTATTCTGATTGATATAGACCTCGATCCATGCTAATTATCCAGGGCTTCTCTTATAAAAGTGGGGTTTCCATGGTAACAGCATAGAGAGAACAGGTGCATGAAAAGCTGTGATATATTAAATGACAGTTACCCTCTGCCTCTGCTATGCAGATTGCCATTCTCAGAGTTTATTTATAGCAGGTAGTAATTAATCTGTGTGAATCTCATTTCATTGAAGGGGGGGGAATGAAGAATGATTAACCAGAGTCCTAATTATCTCCATACCTTTGATTCTGAAAATTTTGTCACCATCAGATACTTCTAACATGGTTATCACTTATATAGAGATGTCGTTACAGGAATCTTTGGGCTAATGCCTGCAACAAATACTGAGCGTTGTAACTTTCACCTTTACGATGCTGAATCTTGCATTGATGCTGAGAATTTATAAAGGGCCAATCTTGCAGAAAGAGGGCAAACTGTGAACTGTCTCAAGCGTATACTATGAGATGAAATAACTTCCTGGACAACCATAACCACTAGCATGATGGCGGGAGCAATGGGACAGCTGCCTCAAGCATACTCTAAGCAGGAGTACAAAGCAGACTCAATGGGCTTGTGTTATCTGGTCATAGCATAATTCTCTCTATTTCTAAAGTTCAAAGGTATGTGCTGATTGGTATGTGGCCAACACATAAGAGGAAGGTATCAGTAGGGTTGGGGGAATGTGAAGATTTGCAGAAGCAATTTATTTTTTTCTAATAGGAAAACCAAACCAAACTTAATAGGAAAACCAAACTCAACCCTAGACAGTAGGGAAACCCCCAAAGAGCCACTGGCAAGTTGTGAGTTGGAAAAGAGAAGCTATGGGAAGGGAGCGCTGGTGGAAAATGACTGGCACAAAGAGGGCATGGCTGTGGCAACCTGTGTCACTTCAAAATGCCACCCCATCGGCTGGCAGGAGAGGCTGGCTGAGGGAAAAGGCAAGGAGCAGCGAGCGAGGAGGAGGGTTAAAGGTGGACAGTTCTAACTTTTGCCTTTTTTTGTTGTTCTTTGGTCCGTTTCACTTACCCTTCCTCCTGTCCCTCCATAACGGAGGGAATGATCTCATTATCTGGACAGATCCTTTCCTGGCTCAGCTGAGAAGCTATTTTAAAATTCCCTGGGATTGAAGTGAGAGCTGCCCATGGGGAAAGCCAAGGTTTTGATGCAGCTGGCACTGGGCAACGGCATGTCAACGCCCCCACACCCCCAAAAAAATCCCAAAAGGCAGCAGCGAAGAAAATAATTGCCTTCATCCCCATGTTTCAGTATGGGCCAAGAGGAGAATACGACAACCCTTTGGTGTAAAGGTACCCCTGCCCGTACGGGTCAGTCTTGACAGACTCTAGGGTTGTGCGCTCATCTCACTCTAGAGGCCGGGAGCCAGCGCTGTCCGGAGACACTTCCGGGTCACGTGGCCAGCGTGACAAGCTGCATCTGGCGAGCCAGCGCAGTACACGGAACGCCGTTTACCTTCCTGCTAGTAAGCAGTCCCTATTTATCTACTTGCACCCGGTGGTGCTTTCGAACTGCTAGGTTGGCAGGCGCTGGGACCGAGCGACGGGAGAGCACCCCGCCGCGGGGATTCGAACTGCTGAGCTTTCGATCGGCAAGGCCTAGGCACTAAGGCTTTTACCCACAGCGCCACCCGCGTCCCACCCTTTGGTGTAGCTCACTGTAATACCTATTAAAGTGGACCAGGGGTGCGTGCACTGCAAAAGTAGGCTATGGGAGTCTCATGATGCAGCCCAATGTTACTATCGCTGGTGAGAGGTCAAGCTGAGACTGGATCACATTCCCAGTTAAAAACCAGACTCAGGTAACCCATACACGGAAGGGACACATTTAGAAATCCCCACTTCTATTTATTCATTTAGCCCATGGTAATATTTAGCATTTCAAGCAGTGCTTCAGAAGAGTTAGGCTTCATCATCCTTATCTTCTTGTAAATCCTGACTGAAAAATAGGATTACCGCCATCATCCTGTGCATTGGTAGCTGAGCAGATACATGGCAGAGGCAAGATTCGGATCGGGAATTTCTGAAACATTGCTTCGTTTCTGAACCACAGGTGCCACAGTAAAGCTGATGGTGCAATCTTTTTTTAAAAAATAAAAATCTTTATGGTGCCAGCCTAGAGGGCTCTTTGTTATTCCGCTTTGTCTCCTCTGCTTTACAAAACGATTTCTTGATCTCCTCTATGTTACAAAGTTACTTGGGCAGGGCAAACCGCTGCCTAAAGAGTACTGCTAGTTCAAGGGCTGTTCAGAATCAAAGGTAGTAGAGGCAGCGCAGCTGCAAAAAGCTTTCCTTCACCCCCACATTTTCGCAGCTTCCCGCCTACTGCTCTGGCACTTGCCAGCATATTATGTTTTTTCATTTTGAAGAAGAAGGGGGGGACACACCAATTTTTGAATAAGAAACAATTTTTCAGTAACACCTTCCCAGATGGCAATTAAAAGCATGGAGTCGGCATCAAGGGATGGGACGGAGGCCTCGCTGCTTCCCCTCCAGACCTTGACGCTCTCGAGAACAGCTGTGGATTTGTGTGATTAAGCAACAGGAACTTTCAAAAGCCAAATGTGAGTTTGCTGAAGGAGGTTGCATCCTCGCTGATTAAGGATGGTGCTGTGACATCAGGAGGAGCAGAGACCTTGAGGAATAATTGCACAAACAAGAAAAAAAACCTGTGGGATGGGTATTTGGCTGCATACACAGCATACTTTTAAAGCCTATTTAAACACGCATAACTTCCCCCAAAGAATTCTGGGTGCTGTTGCCTGTTAGCAGTGCTGGGAATTGTAGCTCTGTGAGGGGTAAGGGACAGTTCCCAGGATTCTCATGCACTTCTCCCCCCCCCCCCCAGTTTGTGAACTTTATTTTAAGGATGTATACAAATTTGTCAGCATTTAGTGCAAGTTTCTCCTATTATACCATTCCCAGAGTTCCCTGGCTGCGAAACTACTCCAAGGGAAACAGGGGTAGCCAAACAACTCTCAGCATCCTTAACTAACTGCAGTCCCCAGGAATCTTTGAAGGAAGCCATGATGGTTTAAAGTAGTATGTGTATTTAAATGCAAATTTCTGTACTTATTTTATTTTAAAGCACAGATTAGTAACACAAATGGACTCATGACTGATCTGTTAGAATTCCTGCTCCATGACTGCAGTCATGGGATTGTTGTCTATCACATGACGGTGTATGTTTTGACTCCACAGAGTGGGAAGTGACAGAGACAGGATGTTTGTGTTACTGTGTTCCGTGAAGTGGGACTATTGTCCTTTGTTCCTTTTCTCTTTGCTGTCTGATGCTAGAGAGAGAGGGAGCCATGTTGCAGTGCTCCATGTGTGTTTATATGTAAAATAGATTAGCCAAAATGCTGAGTTGCTGAGGTCTGTCACGCGAATTGTACAAACTCTGCAGATCCCTAAGTCAGTGTTTCCCAACCTTTTTTGGGCAAAGGCACACTTGTTTCATGAAAAAAATCTCGAGGCACACCACCATTAGAAAATGTTTAAAAAATTAACTCTGTGCCTATATTGACTATATATAAAGTAACTCTCTTTAATAGGAATCAAATAAACACAAAGAAAGCATTTTATAATTACTTTATTATGAAATAGTAAGTAAACAGAAATATGAAAAATTATAAAATACTTTATTCAGTGCGCCTTTTGTCCCTCTCCTCAAAATGCTCCAACTCAATGTTCCTCCGCGGGCTGGCCATTGGAGAGCCGTGTCGCCCACACCGCAGCCCAATACAATATGAACCCTCCCCTCGCAAGCGGCAACCCCTCCACACTCCCCACCTTAAGCCTCCACACGCGCCCTGCCCAAAGAGATGCCTGCCCGCACGCAAGGGGATCCTTTACCTCAGCATCCCGCCAAAAAAAAAAAAAAAGAGGGCGGGAGACTGCAGTCCCTCAGAGGCTGGGCATTAGGAAGAAGCAGCCACCTTCATCCAAGCAGGAGCAGCAGCAGCTGTAGCTGTAGTAGTGCCAAGCTGTGCCGGGGACTCCGTGCCCATGAGGGGAGGGAGGGGAGAGAGAGGAGAGGCAGCAGGTCGCCCTCTTAAGTCACGCGCGCACAGGCACCACCACGCATCCCTCGTGCCCTCTCGCAGAGCCCCTGCTCAGCACCTCCCGCCTCGGGGACGCCCGTCAGGAGCCGCTGAGAGGCCGCCAAGCCTCCAGGCTGCTCCCATTCAGCCTTAGGCGCGCGCCCGCCTCGGGAAAAGCGGTGCTGGGAGGCGGAGAGAGAGAGAGAGAGGACACCGCTGGCCGCGTCCCACCCTCAGTCAGTCGGCTCGGAGCTACTGAGGAGAGGGAGGTGGGGACGACGGCGCGTCTGTTCCGCTCGGGGCCAGCGCGCCCCCGCCCCCTCTCCAGAATCCCCAACTAAATACGATGCGCTAAGGGAGGGGGGAGAACCCACCCACAAAGAGGACGCCTTTCTGCAGGGCGCCTAAGGCCTCTCGCCGCCCGACTCGCCCGCCTCCCTCCCACGGCACACCAGGCAACGTCTCGCGGCACACTAGTGTGCCGCGGAACACCGGTTGGGAAACACTGCCCTAAGTGTGCCAGTGTCTGTTGGCATCAGTCGCTGTGATGTTCATGCTGAAGAAAGCTTATGAAGCTCCCAAACGATCGACCAGGAGGGAGGGAACATGCCAGTCAGGCATGTGTCTCTGCCAGGGTCCTACTTGAGAGTAGGCTGAACTCCTGACATGATCATGCACTTTAAACATATGGTGTGTACGCAGCCTGTATGTTTTTGTATTGGTCTAGCCCACTGGTGAGGCAAGGAGAGGTGCCCACCTTGAGTGGCAGAAACCAGAGTCCGTGCCCACCTCCAGCCCAGTGTGCAGGGCTGAGAAGAGGGATGGAAGTTTAAAAAGATCTTTTCTGAGATCTTTTCATGCACAAAGCTGCACATTGATGGGGTGGATTGTGCCCCGTCTCTGACTTTTTTCAAAATAAAAAAGAAGACATCAGAATAGGCTGCAATCCTAAACCTATGTACTGGAGCAGAGGTTGGCAACCTGTGATGCCAGAGCTACAAGCCTCATTTAATGCAGGTGGCATGGAAGGAAACAGCATATTTGTTCTCTCTCTCTCTCTTAAGATCCCTACCACCACTTGCCATCTCTCTGTCTTCCTCCGCTGAGATTCTTAAGAGGGGGAAGCAGCTCTGGTCCTGCTCTGGGCTGACTTTGGCCTCTCCCAGTGTTAGCATGTGGCCCCCAAGAGATGGCCAATGGGGGGGGAGCTGGGCCACTCCTTTAGTAGAGAGTATGTCCCACTGAGCTTAGAAGGGCTTCATGGGATTTCACTGTGATTTCAATATTATTTTAAAAACTGTAAATAATATTGCAAATTTTGGTTGAGATTTCCTTTTGGGAGTC
Source organism: Podarcis cretensis (assembly GCF_951804945.1). NCBI lineage: Eukaryota > Metazoa > Chordata > Lepidosauria > Squamata > Lacertidae > Podarcis > Podarcis cretensis. The sequence continues at coordinate 51,635,936 of NC_137181.1, read as the reverse complement.
CTCACTAAGCCCAAGATTTTACATCCATAAGATGGAATTTCTGCAAATAAAAAGGGACTGTTAATATGCTCAGACCTGCCCAAGCCAGGTAGGCTAAGTTTCAATTTGTTTATGTGAAACTTGGACCAAAGAGTTCCACAGAAATTAAATAGCAGCAGTTTCAATTTGTTTATGTGAAACTTGGACCAAAGAGTTCCACAGAAATTAAATAGCAGGAGAAGTAGCCTGAATGGGAGCAAGTATCTCCCCTACCCCTGGTTGGAGGTGATTTACAATGCTATGACACTGGTTGTAGGGTAAAATCTCAGTTCACATATGGCAAGACGGAGGCTAAGACAGGAGTGCCTGGTGTGCTCTGGTCCATGGGGGCACGAAGAGTCGGACACGACTAAACGACTAAACAACACAACAACAAAAGCAGTGTGTGAATACTACAAAATTCCCCCATCCAGTGGATGCAATTGTGCAGGGATTCTTCAGTAGATGTCAGCGTACAAAGAGTTCCACGAAGGTCGAAAGTTTCAAAACCATAGTTGCATTGGCTGTAATAGATAGATAGTTAAATAAAAGCTGTATTGAAGAAGTGAAGTTGTTTTATTAACGCTATTGCTTGATGTTACCTTAGAGGAGGTTTTTATTCTCAACATCATCTTATGCCAGAACATGTTACCTTTGAAATCAACCTTTCTTCCCGAACGCAACCTATGTTTTAGCAGAGGAAAGTTAACAGTCCGTTATGCCCTTCCCAGATGACAATAAGTGCAGAGCAGGTTTCCTTTCATAGCAGTCATAAATCAGCTCTAGAAAGTTCTAGAAGTGTGGGCTGTCAAGCCGCTGAAGGTTGATGGCCGCTTGCTGACTCATAGCAAAACACTGAAATGACTTCCTCAGAGTGGGGTTTTTAATAATGATATGTCAACATCTGCCTCCCTGGACGGTGATTTGATTTGGGCCCTGACCTTGTAGTTTTGGTACTTACTGGATAATATTAGTGAGCCAGCTGAGTTGACACCCTGGTTATTACAGTTATTTCTCAACAAGAACTTCTTCAATAAAAAGAAGTTCGGAACAACAGCCATATAAACTTGCTCTGGCTAGATATGAAAGCATCCAAGCTTGGTTTAATTACATTTGGCATGTCTTCAAAACAGTGGATTGCCATGACTTAGTGAGCTTTAAAAAATAAAAATAAAAATCAGCTAATTTAACATTTTCCCCATCACGCTGTGTGAAGAAAAGGAAGAACTGAAGAACAAAGCAACTTCAAGAATTTCTTAACTTTGTCTCTTGAAAAGGGGTGCTTCTTATTAAGTGCTGCCTGAGACATCTGCTGAGATTTGTATGGTGGCAAGGTGTGTAGATAAGAACACAAGAATAGCCCTGTTTGGTCAGAGCAAAGGCTTATTTTGTCCAGCTTCCTCTTTCTCACAGTGGCCAAGCAGATGCCTACAGTAAGACCACAAAGCAGGTCTCAAGAGCCACAGTCTACTCCAGGGGTCCCAAAACTAAGGGCCACGGGCCGGATAAGGCCTGAGGGACTCGTTTATCCGGCCCACGGCGACCCCCGCCACCCGCTCTTACCGGCGCTGCACTGCTCAGCTTCCGAGTCAGTTTTGTAGATAGATGAAAAAAAATGATATTTGGAGATATTTAATGAATAGGAAAATTAGTCAATGTCTTAATAAGGAAAGACACTGAAAAATGATTATATGTAATCACGATTTGATGCAGGCTGATCTGAAGAACTAAGTGATTTTGATTGGTTCAGGATGGTGACATTGGGTTGCAACTATTAAGATTGCTGCGACCCTTTGATAGGTGAACAGAAATCACATGTGTAATCTGGAAGTGTATACAAAGCGTTTCTTTGGATGTGGGTCTTTAAAGCCTCCTCATTTTTGAGGCTGTCTCTATGAACATTTGTATTTCAATAAAGGCCTGTCTTTTCACTTGGAGCCTGCATCCTTTTACAGTGGTAAGGTAAAGGTACCCCTGCCCGTACGGGCCAGTCTTGACAGACTCTGGGGTTGTGCGCCCATCTCACTTAAGAGGCCAGGGGCCAGCGCTGTCCGGAGACACTTCCGGGTCACGTGGCCAGCGTGACATCGCTGCTCTGGCGAGCCAGAGCCGCACATGGAAATGCCGTTTACCTTCCCGCTGGTAAGCGGTCCCTATTTATCTACTTGCACCCGGAGGTGCTTTCGAACTGCTAGGTTGGCAGGCGCTGGGACCGAGCAGCGGGAGCGCACCCCGCCGCAGGGATTCGAACCACCGACCTTTCGATCGGCAAGTCCTAGGTGCTGAGGCTTTAACCCACAGCGCCACCTGCGTCACCTCGGGTTAAATACTTAATTCGTTCCGGAGGTCCGTTCTTAACCTGAAGCACCACTTTAGGTAATGGGGCCTCCTGCTGCCGCTGCACCACTGGAGCACGATTTCTGTTCTCATCCTGAAGCAAAGTTCTTAACCTGAAGCACTATTTCTGGGTTAGCGGAGTCTGTAACCTGAAGCATATGTAACCTGAAGCGTATGTAACCCGAGTGGTATGTAACCACTGTATTTTGGGTTTCTGGGAGAGATACCTGGAGTCGAGGAACCCCTTTTTAAATTTCTCCAGCACACACACCTCTATCCAGGCAGGCAGAAGGTACTATCACAGTTCAGCCAAGCAAAAGCACTCAAAGAGACTAGGAGAAAAGCTGGGGGGCAAACTCTGTTCCGAGGAGGTGGCTGGCCTGGGGAAAATCCCAAGGACCAGATAAAGGAAGGTTTCCCCAGCAGCAGCAGCAACATGAAGAAGCAGATTTCTATGCAAATCTTCATTTCGTTCATGAACAACTCAAACAAACCACATAAATATAATCTATTTACAAAGTGGGTTTTTCTCCCCTTAGAGATCTGCTTGGCAAGCATCAAATCAAATAAATAAGAAATCTGACTGCACAGACATGCAGTCATAAGTATACTTACCAGTAAGCAAATACCTTTGCACTTGATAGGACTAACTTCTGAATAAGCGTATTTGGAATTCGCAAAAAAATGTTAAAATGAAATTGCATAGTCAGAAACGGCACCAAGAGGGCATTACGGAGAGCAGACTCTGGCATCATCAAAGCACACAACTCTTCACACACACTGCAGAAAGGCAGATGTAGCTCACTCTTCAGTGCAGCTCTGCCTGATTTTCTTATATAAAAAACACATCACGATGCACTGCAAAGTAAGTTGGAAGCTGCGCCATCACATTCTGATAAATCATTATATTCCACCTCGCAGAGCCCTTTGTATCCCTTGCCTTCGTCACAGGAGAATGGTGAGATTTAGTTTTATCCGGCATAAATCTAAAAATATGCTTCTCTTCTATGTGAGATGGAGAGGCCATCATCTGATTTTAATGAAAGTGGGAGATTAAAGATGAATGTTGAAGATTAACTATAATAAGATGCTTTCTTTGGAGTGATCTAATATAATTCTGAGTGAATTAGGAAGCAGATTATTGACCTGTCTGCTACAGCATTGACAAGTCACAAGCTTATTATGGTTGTTCCATCAAGTAAAAGAACAGTTTATTAAGACAATTTATCCTGGTTCTTGCTCTGTCTGCACATTGCAGTATTCAGGCCACTGAACTCAAACCGCAATGCTTTCTGTGGATGTGGAAAACTCAACCCCACAGACAATTTCATGCAAAACATTTTGCTCTCGATGTAGCCACTGATTCAAATGTTGGAATTTTACTGTGTTTTCATGGCAGGGCTGGGTGGGCGAGGTATGCATGTTGCAGTCAGGACAGAAAGAATGCAAGACCCTTAGCCTGTGACATGATTTTAGCCCATTTACCGTTCAATTAATGTAATCCTGATGTCAGGGACTCGGCAGAGGAGGAATGGTGGAGACCGGCTCCCCACCCAGACCTTTCCAGGGAGGAGGAAGGGGAAGACAGTAAAATTTGTAACAGGGGTTTGCGGGAGGTCACAGCACAGAGGCAGATGAGGGGGGAAGTTGGGAAATTGCAGGAGAGCCAGAGCAACACCCGGCTGACACGTTGTCATTTGAAAGCATTCCAGACCCTCCATCTCGGAGAACCCGGCAAGCCTTAAAAGTAGGAGAGCAAAGAGCTCAAAGACAGAGGGCACGTAGCAGCACCCATAGAAGTGATGAATGAGGAAGTGGGAGAGACGGGGAGTGGAGATTCACTCAGGACAATGCCATTATCCAAGAGGCTGAGTTCTGTAACCTCTCTCTGTAAAGATTGAAATAAAAAAGGACAGTAAGAAACTTTTCCTTGTCTTTATGCATTCCTGGGCGACCAGCCGGGAGCCGCTGACAGCATCCTGACACCTAAACATGTCTCCTCACACATAACTGGACATAGGCGTGCAACCAAATAAGCAGGTATCGAATTTGTAAAAACCACCCAGTGATCCTTAGATGAAGGGTGATACAGACATTAATAATATAATAGTTTTGAGCAGAAGGTTTTTTAATTGACTGATCACTTGTTGCTGCCCTAATAAATGGATGAGGTGGAGAATGGGAAGTGCTGCAAGCCTCACTGTATAACTATACTTCATTTTGAAGATACACAATTGTGTGTGAAGAAGAATTCTTTCAGGGCACTGGAGTCCTGGGCAGCCATACCTGAGTTCAGTCCCTGACACCTTGAGGTCCATGGGCAAAGCCTGTACTTTGCTGAATAGGCAAAAGCAGAGGGGCAGGATCATCATACTACACGAGACCCAGTCAATCTAGAATCATCATAAAGGTAAAGGTAAAAGTACCCCTGACCATTAGGTCCAGTCGTGGACAACTCTGGGGTTGTGCACTCATCTCACTCTATAGGCCGAGGGAGCTGGCATTTGTCCGTAGACAAATTCTGGGTCATGTGGCCAGCATGACTAAGCCGCTTCTGGCGAACCAGAGCAGCGCATGGAAATGCTGTTTATCTTCCCACTGGAGCGGTACCTATTTATCTACTTGCACTTTGGTGTGCTTTTGAACTGCTAGGTGGGCAGGAACTGGGACCGAACAATGGGAGCCCACCCCGTAGCGGGGATTCGAGCTGCTGACCTTCTGATCGGCAAGCCCTAGGCTCAGGGGTCATCATATGACCTGCCAATTGCAGGGGCTGAAGTGATACATCCCATCCCTGAGAGCTGAACACACATGGCCTTTAGATGAGGAGACCCACTTCTCTGACCTGACCTTTGACACCCAACTTGCGTGTTTTCTGGACCCACCCTATTCCTGCAACTGTAGTCTGTTTTAATTCTAAATTTTTAAATTGTTTTAACCCACCCTAGGACCTGCTGGGGAAGGGTGAGTCATAAATATAAATTCTTCACTTTATGTTGAAATTGTAGCTAAGACTGACACCCTTCTTTGGAAATTAAACCAATGTCCAGATTTTAACATTCAAAAGCTTTGCTTGCAGAAACTTAAATTTATGGACAAATTAAAACGTAATATTTACAGTCACACGCTTCTCCACGCATGGGCTTACTGTCTCTTCTTCTAACTTCCAAACAACTGTATTTTCCTCCCTTTCCAGAGCTCAGCACTCAGCCTTCTGTATCTCATATTAGAATTAGGCCATGAGAGATTTCCACTTTTACCCTCTCTTGCAGCTTTGCTCTCTTTCTTTCAAGCAGAGAAGAAGCATCCCAACACTATTCAACTTAGCAGTGTTCACAGTGGATTCTAAAACACAGTCATCTTGCTTCACATAAAATGGAGTCTCTCCTTCACTAGATACTTCCCATGTGACCAACGTGAGCCAATCGCATGAGAACTGCTGGAGAACTCTCTAGAATTCAGTTACTAACCGATCAAATTTAAACACAAAGAAATGCCTACATGTGTTTACAGTTACTGTACTTAACACCTCAGACCCTGGATTCAGGCCAGACCATGAGTCACTCACACATCCATCTCCAGCCCCTGGCCAATCCCACTTACAAAGCCCCAAACAGGGAAAACTATCCTGTTGTGGTCCAAACTTAACAGCAGAACCACCCAAGGAGGCTGAGTGTTACTTCCAGGGCTGGTCTGTCCTGCATCTGTGGCACCTGACTCCCTCCTTGCCACCCCAAGGCCACTGTCATATCAGGTATCAGCAGGTACATACACACTGATAGGCTCACCTGGACTATGGGACAAGATAGTAGAAGAAGAAGAGTTTGGATTTGATATCCTGCTTTATCACTACCCTAAGGAATCTCAAAGTGGCTAACAATCCCCCACAACGAACACTCTGTGAGGTGAGTGGGGCTGAGAGACTTCAGAGAAGTGTGACTGGACCAAGGTCACTCAGCAGCTGCATGTGGAGGAGCGGAGACGCGAACCTGGTTCACCAGATTATGAGACTACAGCTCTTAACCACTACACCACAACAGTCCCTGCATCACTGCATCACTAGCCCTAAGGTGACTATCACTGAGAAGAAAATGAAAAGATTGGGGGGGGGGGACCAGTAGGCTTTTAAAGTCCAGGGTTCCACCCCATGCAGGTTGAATACCAAGATGGTATTCCTAGAAATTAAGTTAGGGATTCATAGCAATCCCTTCATTAGCAACCCTGTTTAGGGAAGTTTTTAATGTTTGATGTTTTATTATTGTGTTTTTAATATTCTGTTGGGAGCCGCCCAGAGTGGCTGGGAAACCCAGCCAGATGGGCCGGGTATAAATAATAAATAAATTATTATTATTATTATTATTATTATTATTATTATTATTATTATAGCATTACTGTGGAAAGGAGACCAAATGAGGATTAACTGGACAAAGAATCAATTCGATATTTAGTGTCAGCTGCCGAGATGGTTACTGTAAGTAAACGGAAATATTTAGAGGGGTTAAATAACAATTTGTGGTATAGTCAAATCAGGTCAGGAACTATTGCGGGGGCGGGCTCAAAAATAAAGGTATACTAGGGGAGAAAAAAAAATAAAGATTCATTTTCAGCTATGTTGAAAAGCTTACTTTATACTGTATATAAATAATGATGACAATGTTCAAATGCCCCTTGTGAAATATACTACTATGTAGAATTTTTAAGAACATTTCAGCTTCAAGTGAGAATATAATAAGACCTCAAGGATATTTATAAATAAAGCAAATGTTTGCAAAAATATTACTACCCTCCAACACCAATAATAATAATAATTCCCAGGGGTTGTGAATGAAACAACCCAAATTTGTATTTCATTTTTTGGGTGTGTGGGTATGTTAAATTTTTAATATTGTTTTTCCTTTATTTTTTGAATGCTGTTTAATTATATATTCTTGATAATATAAATGTCCCTAGGAAATTGGGACACTTGGAGGGTATGCAATGGTCTGCCTCCATTGCCAGACCTAATACCTTCCTTTCTGTCTCATCTTCCCAATGTTGTTCTATAAAAAGGCATAGAAGTGTCTCATGCTCACTAACGATACCTTTCCATCATTTAAATAACCAAAGAGGCTGTCATATAGCTTTCAACTTTTGGGAATGCTTCATGAAAATAAATGTGGCTTTGATCCAGTTTCTGTAAAATCAAATAGAAATCCACTTTGCAGCTTATTATTTTTTAAAAAAGATGTTAAATAACAGACTAGGATCTGTGGACTGATTTCTGCGATGTATTGTGTCATCATAAATCAATCAGGAAGCAACCAGAGGATACCTATTGAAATGTTCCTGGAAACGGGCGTAGATACATTATACCCACTGTTTCTGAGACTAAATTTTGTGTCCAGCTAAATTCTATGCAGAGTAGACCTGCTGAAATAATGATCCTGAATTATTTGTGTCTATTAATTCCAATGGGTTTCCTCTGAGTATGACTAATACAACCATAAAGAAAACATTAGGCAAACAATTTTACAGCAGAAAGAACATAGGAGAAGCCTTGCTGAATCGGGCTAATCTAGTCCATAGACTGTTCTCACACAGTGGCCAACCAGATGTTTGTGGGAATCACCTAGACGGGAATCTCCCCTCCTTCAGTTTCCAGGACCAGGTATTCAGAAGCATACTGTCTTCAGGAGTGGAGGTAGAATGGAGCATCATGTTTAGTAGCCATACAGGAAACATTTTCCCTTCCTGTAAATAAGCCCCTTAGTCTACAGAAGCGATAGAGTTGGCAGATGTGGAGTAAACTATTAAATTTCTTACAACAGGTAGCATAGCTACAGTATTATTTCTTTATCATGTGGATAGGAAACAGGAACCATATTCTGAGCTGCAGAGAAAGCCAGAGTCCAGTTGCAACATACAATGCAACACTGACCTCCATTTTGATTCCCACACACCCAACTCTAGCATACCTAACATAATGTTTAATCCAACCTCAATACGTAAGTGAAATAATATCTAAAAATCACATGAATCAATACCATCTAGAAGGCTGGTCACATGTTTCCAGAATCCATTTTTCAACAGGAAAAGCAAGCTGCCATTCAGAATGCAATGTAAGTATATGGTGTGGCCAAATCTATATAGGATTAACAAAGATTTCCATTATCGGTGTGATTTTGTTTTTAATGAGCTCACGGTCGATCTACGAAGCAGAAGGACGCACGTTTCTCTGCTGAGTGATCACATCTGTAATTTCATTAGGAAAACTGAATTTTGCAGATGTAACTTTTTGAAAGGGGGGGTGGCATTCTGTCTCTTGGCAACGCTTCTTTCTCACTGAAAAACGAAAGAACAGCCAGCCACCTCTTCAAATGGTGACTGACCATTTCGCAATGTGCCAAGTTTAGTTGCTTGAATGTGAATATGACAGCATGTGAAGTCCAGTTCGTTATCTTCTCATAAAACTGACAAAGCTCTTGCAGTTCATAAAGTGCCATGCGACTGAAGTTTGCAAAGGTTGGTTTTTTTTTTTCTCCATCCAGACCAATTTCTTTTGAATTTGAGTTCTTTCACTCATCTTTGCTATCTACAAGAATCTGAAACATATTGAGCGCTGATTGCCCTGAACCTTTTCATATCTTCTGGGGGCCCTGAAATTTTGCCACCTCTAACTTCCCATACAATGACACCGGGAGCACAGCAGTGTCAGCACAGAGCTCTCCCAAGGCAATGGCGGCAGTCTATGGTACTACCGGCTGTATCAACCGATGGTTCCCAGGTTCGCATTTTCCATGTCCCTGATAGAGGTCTTCTTGGAGAACCAGTTTTAGCATATGTTTAGAGACGCATCCTGCACCATAGTGTCCCCTTTCATGAAGCTTACTATGTTTGGTTTATCAGACCGTGAAATGACTTGCCACACTCTAGGCAGTCTTGCATTCCTTTCTTTTACTCGCTTGCCAGGTTAGCAAACTCTCAGAGTTTGTGGAAGTCTAGGTCTGCAACCTCTCTCTAACTCCTAAGATTTCTTTTTTTTTTTTCCCGCTATCTATGGCTTCAAGCGCAGCCTCTTGTTTCAAGAACTCTGGGGGCCTTGGCTGGTTCCAGTGTGAGATCAGGGTCATTTTGCAGCATCACAGACACATGGCCATCTCAAAGCTCAACTCCTCATCTTCTACTATCAAAATGGAGTTAAGATTTAATATCCAAGTTTGCAAAACAAAACGTGGGGTTATCATTTTTACTTTTATTTTTAAAGTAAACTTGCTTTGTGCATTGAATGAAGTACACTATGGCTTACAAAAGCTCATAGCAAATAAACCAGTTAGTCTCTAAGGTGTCACAGTGCTTTTGGTCATATTAAATAACTTAGTCTTTCAACAAACAAACTGGTGCGTGGTTCATATGGAAGGCACTGGATTTTAGAAATTGGCAGTAGTGGTAGAAGAAAAAATCAAGCCCTCCTTTATAATCTAATCTGTTTTTAACCGCCACTCTTTCCCTCATATTAAAAATGTGCCTTTTTGACACAAGCTTTCTAACTCAATTCACAAGCTACAGAAGAACGGGGAGGGTAATATTAGAGACTCTTGAGAGCTCCTGCTAAAGTTGTGAAAATTCAGTGAAAAATGGGCAGCATTTTCCTTTTTGATAGGCACCAGCATTATCTTCCATCACTAGGAAATGCTATAAAATGATAGTCTGTGAGAATACCTTGAATTGATATTTCAAAGGGTTTCTTTTGAAAGGATGATTTATAGATCACAAGACCAATGGGGCTTTTATCAAAAGAAAATGGATTCTTTTGTTGAACTATTGAGAAAAGATTGATGATGTGCTACAGCCAAGCTTAGTTTTGGTGACTTGGTGGTACGTAAATCACTAGCATCGTATAAGCTCAATACTTATTATGCGGCATCCCAAACAACACACACAGACTAATTGCCGGCAAAGTTGTTTTCTTCCAGAAGAGGCCTGAACGGATGATTTTAGCATAATGGTGGATTCCTTGTGATTTATGAGTCTGCTGATGCAGACCAGTCATTAGACCAATTATGTACTGTATAGCAAGATGCACATAGAGCTTCAGAATGCTGATGGCAACATAGTGTGTGCACACTCAGAGGATGACCTCCAAACCATCCTAAAAATCTTTGCAGAAGCTTACAAAAAGCTTGGCCTATTGCTCAACATCCAAAAAACCAAAATGCTGCACCAACAAGCACAAAACAACCCCTCTGCAGCGCCACAAATCCAACTCAATGGTGTAACATTGGAAAATGTCAATCACTTCTCCAACCTGGGCAGTTACATATCTTTCCACAAGGGCCGGCATTGATGCCAAAATCCAGCATCGCCTGAGCTCTGCGAGTGCAGCTTTTTCCCAATGGAAGTGCAGAGTGTCTGAGGACCAGGACATTTGCAGGGAAACCAAAATGCTTGTTTGCAAAGCTATTGTAATACCAACCTTACTATATGCTTGTGAAACATGGACCACTTATAAACACCGTCTCCAACTCCCTGAAAGATTCCATCAACGGTGTCTCCCAAAAATTTTACATATCGCTTGGGAAGACAGGCGAACTAATGCCAGTGTACTGGAAGAAGCAAAGATCACCAGTGTCAAAGAAATGATTCTTCAACACCAACTTCGTTCAGCCGCAAGCAGAAATTCCCAACCACAAACTCCAGAGAGCAGCTGATCCCTCCTGAAAATGCAGTTGGCATCCATCAACTGACCTTGAAACCCTGCATCTGGGAGTGTTATTCAGGGAGGTTTATGGGTGAGCACTGTCAGGAGCTCATCCTACACTCGAATAGGACCCTGGTAAAGACACATTCCCCACTGGCATGTTCTCTTCCTCCTGGTCGTTCGTTCGGGAGCTTCAAAAGCTTTCTTCAGCCTGAACATCACAGCGACCAATGCCAACAGACATTGGCACACTTAGGGATCTGCAGAGTCTTCGCAGTTTGTGTGACAGACCTCAGCAACTCAGCATTTTTGCTAATCTACTTTATTTACATACAAACACACACAGAGCACTGCAACATGGCTCCCTCTCTCTCTAGCATCAGACAGCAAAGAGAAAAAGAACAAAGGACAATAGTCCCACTTCACGGAACACAGTAACACAAACATCCTGTCTCCGTCACTTCCCACTCTGTGGAGTCAAAGCATACACTGTCATGTGATAGACAACAATCCCATGACTGCAATCACAGAGCAGGAATTCCAACAAACACATCCTAAGGCAATCGGGTGAATACAGGGGGCATCTGATTTGGGTGACTGGTGTTAAAGGTTTCCTAACTATAAGGCAGAAGGGTAATGGGACAATTTATCCAAAGATGTTGCGAAGTTTGTTCTGTCTCGGGAAGTGGTTTCGCTCCCCAAACCCTTTAATATTTGGAAAATAGTTCTGCACAAAGTTTGGCTCTGGTGCTTCTATTCAGAGAGTGTTGGATTCAGAAATCCTTTGAGCAGCCTTAAAAGTCTTTGAAGCTCCAACTAGACTAGGGCAGAGGAAGGAGAAATTCATATGATAAATATACTGGGGAGTAGCGCTTTCTAAAAGCCTGCTATAAACTTAATCCATTGTTACACGTATTTTATTAACCCACTTGAGTGGACACCACAATGAGGATGAGGGTAAAATTTGGACTAAATCCCCCACAGAAGCCACAGCTTCATGCGCTATGCTCCTCTAATGTACTTCTGGAACAGCTTTGCTCCCCGATGATTTATATTTGTTTACTTTTCAAATCCCTAAGCCTGACATACTGTAAAAAGGATAGGTCCATAACTAATAAGAGCCGTATGTTTGTCTAGCGTTCGTTGCCTGTGCCTTTTGTTCTGCTGTGTTAATGTGCCGTGTCTCCAGCCTATCCGTAGACAATAACCCATAATGCAATTTGGACTTGGATTCATTAAACATGATTAGCACAGCATACTAATGAAAATCCAAAATTAGCTTGTGGAATAGAACACCAGACGACCTTCCCAACCCATTCAGAGAAGCTCACCTTCGACGTAGCAGAGCTTTGCTCAACAGTAGATACTTTGTGCATTCATCTATCTTGCAAAGAGAAATGTTCGCAAGTTGAATAAAATATTCTGGAACACTCCATATGCCCTTTTAATTCCCCCTACGAGTCCCGTTTATTTTGTGTTTATTTTGCAACAAACATTTTGTTGCAGAAATAATACTTAGATTTAGATCCTGCTTATTTTTACCGGCGATTGACAAAATCGTTATCCAGTCCTTTCCAATGATCCCCTGGGACTTGGATTGCATGGACAAGTTGAAAGCAGGGCTCCGTTGCACACCAAGTCCTACACTCCGTGTTTGTGCCGATGACACACTTTGAAGATGTTGGTTTGCATTTAAGTTCCATACCTGTCCCCTCTCTAATGAAAAAGTGCTAGCATCACATTTGCTATGAATGCAGGAAGGTGATTCCATTTCCCCACCCCCACCCCAAAATTATATCTCATGAGCACGGATTTTATAGAGCATCCTCAGAGTGTCAACACTGATGGTGGCATAGAAATTCTCTCCCTTTAACGACACAAATCTGTCAATTAGTTGCACACAGCAATTACCGGCCTTTTTCTCTAATATTTGTGAAGACTCCAACCTTTCCAAGGATGATAAATGACTCCGTAAAGTATGCAGTGCAGGGATTTGCTAAATGTGCACTTTTCCTCTCTCCTTTTATATATTTTTTATAATAATTCCCCCCCCCCAGTTATTTTGCGCAATCAATAGAGAAAAGACATCCTTTTTTGGAAAAAAGAAAAAAGCACAGAGGAATAGTTTAAATGGAAATAAAGTGCCTTCTCATTCAGCAAATGGCCAGAGCAAGGAGACATTCTTACACTTGGGCTAATTAACGGAAGAGCTAACATTGTTAGCCAAATTAGGAACTAAACCTCATTTTAATTGTTTTGAAACTGAACAAAAAAGAATGAAAAGGAAAGCACTAGTATATTCCAAATATGACCTTTGAGAATTCCAGCTTCATTAGCATTTCAAACAGCACAGCACAAATTAAGATGGGAGATGTTCTGGAAGTGAGCTTTACATGGTACACAATTAAAGAGTTGCAAACACTTGTTCCTTTGTCTCTATTAATTGTGGAATAGTAAGTAAGTACTTTAGTGGTTTTACCCCAGTCACTATTATTCAGGGTAGTATCCTTCAGTTTATTTATGAGTTTCTTTTGGAATGTCTTGAAGAGAGAGTCCTGTTCACATTCAATTTCACATTTCCCTGCCCCAATAATTCAATTCAGTGTTGCCCTGTTACTCTTCCTCTTTCCTCTTCAGTGTCCTCACTGAGGTGGCCCAAATTTTCATGGCTCACCTTCCCACACCACGCCACGCCATGCCTTCTCCTCCTGCCCTCGTAAAGCTCTCTCCTTGGTCTCTAAAACATCCCAGTTTCTTTGTCTGTATTTCTCCTCCATCTCTTCTCCAGTGCCCCCCCCCCTCCTCCTTGCTTGGACCAGAAAGAATACTCTCAGATGTTGGCCATTTATCTCTTGAAGGATGCTCTCGTCGTCCTTATCTACCAAGGCTTCCCCAGATGTGTATCTGTCATAGGTGAAGTCTTCACTGCAGTCAGTGACAGGCATATTAACAGACCCACATGATGGATTCAGTTATGACATAGGACTGTCCCATCTCTCTGTTGTGCCATACTACAGTTTCCACAATACTCTGAGTCTTTGTTCCTCTTTGCCAGTAGTTGTTGGTGTGTCTGTTTGTCAAGAATGTGTGCCCTGTGCAAAGGGCCTGTTGCCCTCACAAAGTGGCTTCTAACTCTCAAACCTAGATCCACCCAACTTTCTTTGGAGCAAGGGTTTGCGAGGCCTCAGGCAGGCACAACAGACCACAAAACCGAAAAAGAACACTGAATTAGGTAAGTCAATAGCCTCTGTGAAATATACAGAGAGAGAGAGAGAGTTTTCACCTAACCTAGAGTTTGGGAAGAATTAGCAGATAGGTAAATCTACCTCAAATTTCTACGCTTACTTTGCAGCATAAGTCATTGCAGTGATTCCCACAATCATAGAGGTGGTGTGTAGAAAAGAGAAGTTGAGCATTCTAAAGTGATTGTTATCAAACTGTAATTCAACCTTAGAAGCAGCTTCGAAACCCCCGGAAATAATGATACAGCCACAGCCACGCAGGCTGATGATTGGACAGTCAACAATGAAGTTGGTGAGCACATGAGTGGCAGGGAGAGCAATGAGATCCCTTGGCTACGGCATGATTTTTCTCTTTGTCACAGACAATGTGCTCTGGGATTAAGAAAATAATTACAGTGGGGCCTCGAGACTTAGTAAACAGTAATAGCCCAAGGATGAATCAGATTTGCTGATCCCAGCCGAGAATGACAATTAAGACGTAATATTTCCTCCCATTACCCCCTTACTGTTCATCAGTGTTGAAAAGTCAATTTAGACTTCACCATCTCTAGGTTGGTCAATGCGCTTCAGAGCAAGCAAGCAAGTATATAAACTGTCGATCACGCTACGCTTCCATTTCCCTGTTGTTTTTCTAGTGGGCCTAGTGAGATTAAAGCCAGTTGGAAACATAAAGCAAATTATTTCCTTTGCTTTGAAGTCTCAAACTACGCGTATCAGGAGCCAGATAAATGTTAACTCTTCCTCAGCAGCGAAAGAGGCACGTGCTGTCTCCACTGTAAAAGGTGGCATGTGTAAGAATCACAAGTGGGAAGAGTACATCATAATAATATTATAATAATAGTTTATTATTTATACCCCGCCCATCTGACTGGGTTTCCCCAGCCACTCTGGGCAGCTCCTAGCAGAACACAGTGGTACCTCGGGTTACATACGCTTCAGGTTATATACGCTTCAGGTTACAGACTCCACTAACACAGAAATATTACCTCAGGTTAAGAATTTTGCTTCAGGATGAGAACAGAAATCGTGCTCCGGCGGCGCAGCAGCAGTGGGAGGCCCCATTAGCTAAAGTGGTGCTTCAGGTTAAGAATAGTTTCAGGTTAAGAACGGACCTCTAAGTACTTAACCTGAGGTACCACTGTATTTAAAACACGGTAAAACATCAAAGATTAAAAACTTCCCTAAACAGGGCCGCTTTCAGATGTCTTCTGAAAGTCAGATAGTTGTTTATTTCCTTGACATCTGATGGGAGGGCGTTCCATAGGGTGGGTGCCACTACCAAGAAGGCCCTCTGCCTGCATACCCCCTAATCTAGCCCAGCAAATGCTGAATCATTTGCAACAGCTGGCAGCTGACCATTATTGACACTCAATATCAGGGGTGCCCAATGGAGTGATCTCCAATTGTCATCAAACCATAATCACCCCTGACCACCAGTTGTGCTTTCTGGAACCTATCAGAGTTGCAGTTCAGTAACATCTTGAGAGCACCCTGATGGTTGTCTGTTCCTTAGGCACAGCCATACAGGGCTGAGATACAAGGACTGGGGGGAGGTGTTTAAAAAAAGGAGGTGCCAGTTCCCCTAGCTCGATAAAGGTGGCAAAATGCCTGCCACAGACCACATATCAAGAGACCACACTAGTCTGTAAGTACTGTGAGGGGGGAGAAAAATCCCTGTAAATCCCTATTCATTTCTAAGCTAGCCGCCACCAGCTCACAGATAACAGTGTTTCAAATCTCCTCGACAATAATTCTGCCACTCACTTTCTGGTCACGCACCTAGATCCCTCCCACTTTGTACAGAAGCTGTACAAACCATAACTATTTTCACAAGTGACACTTAAATCAGCCCCTGAGTTCCTAGTATCTGTAGTGGAAATGAAAAAACCTGCATTGATTAGAATGTATGTTCAGTTTTTAAAGTGCCTCTTCTCCACTGTCTATTTACAATATTCCATTTATTTCTGTCTTACTCAATTCACAAGCAATGCATTCCAGTCTAAAAGGGGTCCTTCATCTTTCTTGTACAAAGCCTCCTTTATATTCCTCCAGAAGGAAGATATGGACCATTTTTCTTTTCCTCGAGGTCCTTCAGGGCGAAAGAGAAATATTATCTACACAGAGAAAACAATGTTTTATTGACAAGCTCCCCACTCCCTCCCCTGACCATTGCAATTTCCAAAACAAAATCAACATAAAAAAACAAGCGCCAAAAACTATAAACTATGTTTACACCCAAAATTTCAGTAAAAACAAATAAAACCATATTTAAAAAGGCTGATCATTTGTACAGTCAATAAAACATTTTGCGTGGACAGGCGGAGTCCCCAGATCCCGAGTGGTCCCCCCCCCTGTCATGTGGAATAACGACTCTAGACAACGTGCTATGGGATTAAATTGGCCACAACTTTATTAAATTTCAAATGTGGGTAGACTTTGGCTCAGGCATTGGGCGTTCTCCCTCCCCAGTCCCCAGCCGGGGACCTAGGGAGCATCAGGGTTATCCAGTGTGTGGGGGGGGATGGGCCGGCTCTGGAGAACATATGTTCAAGCAGAGATAGCCGCCCCCGTTACGCCACCGCAGGGGAGAGCAATGACAACCTTTCGGCATACGGCCAAAGCCTCCCTTCAAAAACCCCTTTAACGGGGAACCCTGGTATCGCCGCCGCAAAAAGGAAGATGGACTAAAGGATTCCGCCCAAGGCATGATACCGCCAAAGTTGTGACGTTTTGCTATGGGAAAGGCGAAACCTGCCAATGCAGGGAAATTCCTTTCCGGCCCTTTAACAGCGACCTTATCGTAGCAGCGCCTGCATACCTGTGGAGACAGGTTAACCTGCAAAACCTGTGAAGAAAAGTTAACCTGCAAAAGAAGACATTAACTGAGGGTGGGTAGGGCGGGAGAAGCTCTGGAGCCAAGTGAGGATTACCAGGTAAGATCCACCCTCTATTGTGTGGGCAGGTAATCCCTCCCCCTACCTGGCCTGGTTTCCCTGGCAATGCTTCCCCCAGGTGGGAATGGACAACTCACTGGGGTAGGCGGGGACCTCCAGGTATCCCACCTGAGGGAAGGCAAAGCCTATGCTGATGGGGCCACTCCAGATCCAGGGCTGCACGCGTCCACGCAAAGGGCGCCCCCCGTTTTAAGCAGGGAGCGGTCATTCTTACTCTTGTTGCCTGGCATTCAAACTTAAGAATGGCTTTAGTGATATATTTCTGATCATCTTCTTATCCGTTGAACATAGAAACAGGTTTATCCAAAGACAACTAAAGTTGATTGAACCAAGTTTCCCTCTGAGCTTAACATAACTTGCAAAATAACACATAGTGAGCCAGATCATTTACATCACTGGAATTTACCCCTATATAAATGATTCTCATAAAAAGTCTTATTCAATCTCCCATAAAGAACTACAGGACTTATGGTACTTGTTGTCTGTGATAAAAGTGTATGTCTGTTTGTGTGTGACGTATATACAGTGGTACCTCGGGTTACATACGCTTCAGGTTACAGACACCGCTAACCCAGAAATAGTGCTTCAGGTTAAGAACTTTGCTTCAAGATGAGAACAGAAATTGTGCTCCGGCAGCGCGGGAGCAGCAGGAGGCCCTATTAGCTAAAGTGGTGCTTCAGGTTAAGAACAGTTTCAGGTTAAGAACGGACCTCCAGAACGAATTAAGTACTTAACTCAAGGTACCACTGTATTGTTATGAGTTTGTTGAGGAGGGATTAGGCTGTATACAGAAAACCTTACAACTCCTGGATCCAGCAAATGTTAAAATATTGGCAAACTAGCTTCCTGATGAGGTGATAGCCAGGGTAATGGGCCATTCAGGCAGTGGTTTTCAAACTTCAGCCACGTCATGAGAAGAGAAGACTCCCTGGAAAAGACCCTGATGTTGGGAAAGATGGAGGGCCCAAGGAGAAGGGGACGACAGAGGACGAGATAGTTGGATAATGTTCACGAAGCTACCAGCATGAGTTTGACCAAACTGCGGGAGGCAGTGGAAGACAGGAGTGCCTGGTGTGCTCTGGTCCAAGGGGTCACAAAGAGTCGGACACGACTAAATGACTAAACAACAACAAAGCTTCCTGATGAGGTGATAGCCAGGATAATGGGCCATTCAGGCAGTGGTTTTCAACCTTTTTGAGTCTGCAGCTCCCTGACCAATCACATTCTTTCTGTGGCTCCCCTTTGGAAACCACTCTAGTCCAGGATTTTCCTGTTCCGCGTTCCGCCCGCCCTTGGCACTATTTTTGGTGCGTGTATAAGTGGAAGCGCATGTGTCAACAGGAACCCAAGTAATGCTGCTACTCCACGGAGCAAAGCTGATGCACTCAGCATAACAGTTGCCGCCTGCCTTTACCGAAATCAGTGCGCACAGGGTGGGAGGGAAGATGGAGAGGTCAAAACGAGATTAAGATCAGAAGCGGAAATATTTTGTTATGTCGGGGAAGGAAATTGAGAAACACACAGCAGAGGATACATGTGCAGGCATTGTCCTTTTTGCAAATTCTCCCTGTCTCCATAAAGCTGGGTGGCTGTTAAAGAGGATAGGATTTACCTTAGTGGGGAGAGGTAGAGAAGAGGAGGGGGATGTTGAGGATAGAAGGAGAGAGAAACACAGAAGCCAATGCTCACTTTCAGGATTATTTTCAAATCCCGCCTTATAGAGTAAAAAGGTAAAGAGACCCCTGAGCGTTAGGTCCAGTCGTGGCCGACTCTGGGGTTGTGGCGCTCATCTCGCTTTATTGGCAAAAGGAGCCAGTGTACAGCTTCCAGATCATGTGGCCAGCATGACTAAGCCGCTTCTGGCGAACCAGAGCAGCGCATGGAAACGCCATTTACCTTCCCGCTGGAGTGGTACCTATTTATCTACTTGCGCTTGACATGCTTTTGAACTGCTAGGTTGGCAGGAGTCTTTATAGAGTACACACACACATATCCAGGCACACAGACCATCAAGCAACTTTACAATTTTTGTGCATTTCTCAAGTCTTCTGTGTAAACTAAGGGACTGTTAGTTGCTGAAGCTGGGGAGGATTTTTGTGCGGGAAGAGGGAGATTTTTAAGAAGATAAACAGTCATGCAAAAGCATTTCCCCACTTTTTTTAACCTCTGCTTTATTTCGGAAAGATGCAAGTTAAAGCTGCAGGATCCCCTGAATGTTCCTCAGAGAGAAAGAGAGAGGGGAAATATATGCATTCTATATGTATGCTATCCCTGAATATATTCTCTCTGTCTCTCACCTGTAATCATGTTTTGGCTGGAGAGCTGCATCACTTAATTTGGGAAAGTGCAGATTTCAAAGGACAGCTATGTTTTAGTTCATGTGTTGGTTTGGAAGGTGTGAATCAAACCATCAATTCTAGCATGTGGGGGGGAACTTTATCTAAATTACATAGTTCTGTATTTGAGCGATTGGTATTAATAATTGTATTGTGAATTGGTATTGTTATAATGAGGCTGTTGTTGGATTGTAACTGAAAACTACTAAAAAATATTATTAAAAAAGAAAGAGAGAGAGAGAGGTAATGCAGGAAGATATGGACTGGAAATTAATGAAAGGACAGCCTGCCAGGGCTTCCCTGAACATTTCTCAAGTCACCCCAGGGTGTCGCAGCACACTGGCTGAAAACCAATGGTATATGGTTTATTTACACACACACACAGAGAGAGAGAGTGAACGCTCGGGTTGCGAACGTGATCCGTGTGGGAGGCACATTCGCAACCCACAGCGTCCGCAACCTGCAGTGCCACGTCTGTGCACGTGCGAGTTGAGATTTGGTGCTTCTGCGCATGCACAAGCGCCAAAACCCAAAAGTAACCCGTTCCGGTACTTCAGGGTTTCGGCGCATCCGTAACCCGAAAACGCACAACCTGAAGCGTCTGTAACCCGAGGTATGACTGTATTTACAATGTGAGCCTGGGGAGGGGGGAAATCTAGCATTACACTCCAGGAGGGTCCCATCTCCTCCATGCCTGCCATGTTGGATTCAAACTGTTGGATTCAAACTGGTAAACTGGTGTTTCCATGCAGTGGCGTAGCGTGGGTTGTCAGCACCCGGGGCAAGGCAAGTAATTTGCGCCCCCTAACCCGTGGATTTGCGCCCCCTAACCCGTGGATTTGCCCTAACCCCAGATGTTGCGCCCGGTGCGGCCGGCCCCCCCTGCACCCCCCACGCTACGCCACTGTTTCCATGCACTCTGGTTTCTATCACGGTGTTCCATTGCGCCAGTAGCAGTTTAGTCATGCTGGCCACATGACCCAGAAAGCTGTCTGTGGACAAACGCCGGCTCCCTTGGCTTGAAAAGCAAGATGAGCACCGCACCTCAAAGTCGCCTTTGACTGGACTTAACCATCCAGGGGTCCCTTACCTTTTTTACCTTACCTTTACCCCACACTGTGCTGTGACCTCCTATAAAACAGCATAGGGGAGCCAGGTTAAGGTTGCAGCCTCTGCTGCCTTTGTACATAAGCCATATTGTTTTGCAGAAAATTAACTCCTTCCTAACCTTTTTATGATGAGCTTCCCAAACTGTGAAGTCACAGCAGAATATGCATTCGTATTTCTCTTCACATGTGTGGCAACAAGCACACATGGTCTCCAAAGAGATCTGCTCTTTGACACGTGAAGCAACACTATTCCTAGACACCAAAGGGTCGAATTTTATAAACTTGTCTGAATCTCTCTGTTTGAGCACATTATTTTCATCTAGCATTTTTTTCCCTGCAGCATCCATCACCATAGCAACAAAACTCCCTCATCACATACCTACAGGGCATCAGAAATTAAGAGGCGGGGGGGGGGGGAGAGAGGATTTCTTCTTAAAAAGCTAAACAAAGCAATAAATGTCTGTATCTAGCAATTTAGGGATCTAAGAAAAAACATCTAGAGATGTTCACATCCCTAGCACAAATGCTAATCGGCAGTTGAGCGAGGCTTTTAATTCCCATTGGGCTGCAGCTACCCACATCTAAGAGAATCACTTTTGAAAATTCAGCATATGATACGTGCACTAAGAATGTGCTGTATTATGATGCCATTCGTAAATCACATTCCAATTTGGCAGCTGGACATCCACGGAGTTCACCTGAGGACCACAGGTAACAGCTGGAAGTGAGCAAAACATGATCTCATAGCAATGCCGCAAAAACCTATTGCGGAAAACAGATGCCAAAGAAACCATCAAGATCTAATGAAAACATTGGAGACATCCAAGATACGGTACTTTGAGAGACAAGATGAAAAAGTTTCATTTCCCAAAGACCAGTTAGTGGACTTTGCAGAAATTAGAATGTTTAAGCATGGGAGCGGCACACGCAATCCTGATTACAAATTCATTGCTTTCCTTTTCAGCCAAGCATATCTGCTTGGTTGCTTTTCCTCGGATCTTCGCTTCCATCACCGTTAGACCAATTTATGAGTGCTCCACCCAGGCTTGTCTTGTCTTGACAGCTCTAGAAATGTTGCAGGCTGAAAGTGCTCCTGAAGATCCATTCATTACAGCCAATGACAGCAAACTTTGGAGCTCCAAGCCAGAAAAATGAGTGCATGCCTGTTTATTTTACCTGCATGCATTTGTCTCTGAGCTCATAAACTGAAGGACAGCCAATCCACTTGGCCACAGGTGATCTTCTCCCCCTGCCCTGTTCTCCACTTATCTGCAAGCTGCCTTGCCTAATTTTGTACACCTTGGTGTCAGAAGCGGCAAGAGAACATGCCGGCATACAGAAGGTGGCTGCAGCTTATCAGACTGATGAAATAAAGAAACCTAAATGATATGATCTAATCTAAAATAGGGTGCTCCGAGTACTTGTAAAGCAGTCACTCGACAAAAACAAATAACCCATCCTGATCCATAGACCATTAATCACCGAGGAGAAAGGAGAAGTCGTTTCTCCTGCCAATTCTAGTGACGGTTCGGAGACACCCCAAATTCATCATTCTTTGGGAATAATTGGCTATGTCAGTGTCAAGCTGAAATTTCCCCCCAAACACCTGACACACAAGTGACCAGAAGCACCACTTTCTTCATTATCTCGGGATGATACATTTGTTCTGTTCATAGAGATAAGGCTCCCAAGAGGCTGCCGAGCTGAGAGTCTCAAACAATTCCTTACAATTGCCGTAATAGAAGTGACATGTGTTTTCCCTTCCTCCCTGCCCCAGGAGTTCTTCCAAATTTCCTCTGAGCTGGTGCCTGAACAGCTGATGAAGAAGAAAGGTACATTGCAGCCTTACCTAATTTATTTCAGATGGCATCAATGGCCTTTGTCGTTGTTGTTGTTGTTGTTGTTTTGCAAAGGTGTTTATGAAGTGTAACTCCACCGAGAGCTCCACAAACAGCAAGAAGACTATTAGCATGTGTGCGTGTGTTTGTCTACCAGATAGTTAATGGTATCTCAGCACATGCTTATCGTAACTGGAAACATATGTGGAGACTTGGGAGGCCAAACCCCCAGCTGTGGATTTAACACCCAGAGCTCCCAACTCTATTTATTTTCCTTGCGTGTGTGCAATGCGCACACACCAGACAGCAATTCGCATTCGAAAGCTCAGAGCAAAATCCTTTGTAGGGTGCACGCATGCAACATCCTCACCTTTTCTTTCAACTAGCAGCAGACACGAAGTGAATGACCTGCGGTGTTCTGGGGATATTAAAGGGGCTGGAGGCAGAAAGGCACATGGCAGAAAATAAATGCAGCTGTACAGTAGGAGGTGGATTGCTTTTGCTTCTTTAAAGTTTCACTCTAGAGAGATAGACGGTAAATGCAAATCCGGGGCAGCACTATTCATGCATGATCCCCTTGGTCTGGCTGGAAGATCAAAACCCTGTCTGAAACTCCAAAATCTGGGGCAATTCATGTGCTCATATAGTAGGGCTATACTGCCCCTGGATGGATTAATTTGGCTAATCCTCAAGCCAGCCATCAGGTCTAACCTTTGAAAAGGTATAAAATATTTCCCAGCTAGGTCTATGCTCTATTTGCACAAGCCTGTGCCTTTGCGAGTTAGCCAGTTACCATATTTTTTGCTCTATAAGACTCACTTTTTCCCTCCTAAAAAGTAAGGGGAAATGTGTGTGCGTCTTATGGAGCGAATGCAGGCTGCACAGCTATCACAGAAGCCAGAACAGCAAGAGGGATTGCTGTTTTCACTGCGCAGCAATCCCTCTTGCTGTTCTGGCTTCTGAGATTCAGAATATTTTTTTTCTTGTTTTCCTCCTCCAAAAACTAGGTGTGTCTTGTGGTCTGGTGCATCTTATAGAGCAAAAAATACGGTAATGATGTGGAATGACTCGTTGGCCAGGCCAACCCGAATCCACACAACCTATCAGGTGAACTGCAACATGCCTTAGAAGGGACACAAACACCTGCGAATCGAACTCAGATGCCTTTTCAAAAATAGATACAGAAGCAGTCGTAGCAGCAAGACTCTAGCAAACTTCTGTTTCTAATGCAGCAAGCTTAAGCCCCACCTACTTGTCATAAGCAAAGGTCTGCTTAGTGCATTCCTGGCAATATTTCTCTGATGAAAATAGGGAAGTATTTCTTATTCTTATTCTTATATTTATATTTATATTTATATTTATATTTATATTTATATTTATATTTATATTTATATTTATACCCTGCCCATCTGACTGGGTTTAATAAAACATTAAACATTTTAAAACTTCCCTATACAGGGCTGCTTTCAGATGTCTTCTAAAGGTTGTATAGTTACTTATCTCCTTGGCTTGAGGGTTGCATAACTCCATAGCCTCCAACATTTCTCCAATGAAAATAGGGACGTTCTAAGGAAAAGCAGGACATTCTTGGATCAAATCAGAAACAGGGATGGCTTCTGTAAATCTAGGACTGTCCCTGGAAAACAGGGAGACCTGGAGAGTCAGCTAGTGCAGTGAATGCAGTCTGGAATGTTTATAGACCAGGGAAGAGAAACTCATGGCCCTCCAGAGGTTCCTGGACTACAGATCCCATCAGCTTCAGGCAGCATGACCATGGATGATGGGGGCTGTAGTTCAGTAATATCTAGATGGTCCCAAATTCCTAATTCCTGTTGCAGACCAGCAGATAGAAACAAGTAGCTGAAATATCCTGGCCTAATAGTTACATTTAACAGAGAAGTACAAAAGAAATTGGAGCATGTGCTTAATAATCACCTTCATCCGTGCTTACATCCACCTACTGATAGATTTTGAATTTCAAAGAAGCTTGAACACGCAGTCTATGCGGGTATTCACTTAGGGACACCATTTATGGCAACTGCGATATTTGTCAGCAGAACTGCTCCAGTTGCAGAAGGGCTTTAAATGCTTCTTGCAATTCCTGTAGGCTGAATAGCTCCTCGTTGAGGGGCTTGCAAGGTCAGTTAAGTATCTCTAAATTTAGAATACCTCGTTTAGGGCTGCCAGAGCTGTGAAAATATCTGAGCAGAAATCTCTGGGTGGTTTAGGTATCTGTCCAAAGTGTTCCATCACCGAGGTTCATATTTGCTGAATACCTCTGCACAAAGAGTCTTCACTGTGCTAAATGCATCTTTAACCTAACATTTATTATCCTCTCTGAGTTGCTGCATAATGATGCTTGCCTGCACAATCTGAACTGCCGAAATAGGCAGGAGGTCAAGATCATGTAGTCTGTTGATGGCTAATCCATAACTTAATTTCTAGTAGACCAATTAAATGCTTGCTGGTTTCTAGGATTCTTGCAAAGAATGTACTAAGTGGATTTTGATCTAGTGGGTCTCATGTTGATCTAGACTTAAGTGTTGCGCCACGTGACCTTTGGAGTTCACTCACTTTGAATATTAGACAGGCACCATCTCTGGTGTGGGACGTGGGTGGCTCTGTGAGTTAAACCACAGAGCCTAGGGCTTGCAGACCCGAAGGTTGGTGGTTCGAATCCCCGCGATGGAGTGATGTCAGGGAACTGACATCGGAGCGAGAGGAGGAGGCAAGGCTCCAAAGCGATGCAGGAGAGGGGACCAGCAGGGGGGAAGGAATTCAGCGTAACACCGGTACAGAAGGGAGGGAGATGGAGGATTCGGAGAGAGGTCTCCAAGACCCTTCACCCGAGACCAGTGGGGAGAGCGCGGACACGCCTCTGCCTTCCCCTTACTTGCGCAGACGAGTTCCGCGCAGGGAAAGTAGGAGGAGACTTGGTGTCAAACAGCTCTTATGCTGGAAGAGGTTCAAGAAACGCCCACTGACGGATTCTGCAAGTGACTGACCGGCCACGGAGTGTGGGCTGTCAGCCAAGGCACGGTTGTCCAGGCAACCTAACCAAAACTGAAGGCAACATACGCACAAGTAACCCCTTACAACCATTACAAGTGAGCTCCTGTTGCTCAGTCTCTGCTCCTGCCAACCTAGCAATTCGAAAGCACGTCAAAGTGCAAGTAGATAAATAGGTACCACTCCGGTGGGAAGGTGAATAGCATTTCCGTGCGCTGCTCTGGTTCACCAGAAGCAGCTTAGTCATGCTGGCCACATGACCCAGAAGCTGTCTGTGAACAAACACCAGCTCCCTCGGCCAGTAAAGTGAGTTGAGCACTGCAACCCCAGAGTCGTCCATGACTGGACTTAACGGTCAGGAGTCCCTTTACCCTTTACCTTTTTATCTCTGGTGTTAACTTGGCACCTAGTTTTAAAACTGTGGTCTGTATTGGCCAGCATATGTATTGGAATAGCTTTTAAGATGTTTTTATGGTTCTGTTGCTTGTTGTTTGCTGGCCTGGGCTCCTTTGGGAGAAAGGGCAGGATATAACCCTAATAAATAAAAAGAAATCTGATCCACCAAGAGAAAAGTACACACTCAGGATTAGACGCCTTATCTTTTGGATGATCCTGAGTAAGTAGCTCTGCATATTTAACATACAGCTATAGAAAACAAGGATTCTAGTTTTTTCCCCTTTTCCTAAAACAAGTGTCACACAAGATTTATCCCCTCACCTCTGCATACCCTCCAACATTTCTCCAATTAAAATAGGAACATCCTATTCCACTATCATTTCACTGGGTAGCCCCAGCTGCTCTAGTAGCTTCCAACATATATAAAAACCTAACAGAGCATTAAACGTTTTAAAGCTTCCCTCTACAGGACTGCCTTGAGATGGTTCAGGGAGGTCAGATTTCTCCAATGAAAATAGGGATGTTCTAAGGAAAAGCAGGATATTGCAGGATCAAATCAGAAACCGGGACAACTTCTGTAAATCCAGGACTGTCCCTGGAAAATAGGGACACCTGGAGGGTCTGCCCCTGGGGTAAGGGGCCACACCCAAGTCTACTATTTTATTTAAAAATTATGTGACAAGAGATTGTGATCACATCCACACCATACATGTAAAGCACACACACACACACAAGATAATAATACTCCTGGAAACTGTAGTTTACCCCTCACAGACCTGCAATGTCTGGAATCCTTAGCAAACCACAGTTCCCAGGTTTCTTTGAAGCATGTGTTTTAAATATGCAGTGTGGATGTTACCTCTGTGTGTTTCACTGTGTAGGTACCAACATACATAATTTCCTTTAATCCTGTATCTTCTGCAACAGATTGACAAAACTCCCATTATTTCCAGTACTACATGATCAATTGCATATCTGTAGTCTCTGAGAGAGAAAATATCTGTACATGTACTGACATTTAGCGTTACGGCTTCAAGATGATTCTCTAGAATCTCGCAAAGATCCCTTTACCTCCAATATGGGTTGTAACAGTGCTTTTTTATTTTTTAAAAAAGTTTACCTCGGGTTAAGAACTTACCTCATTCTGGAGTTCCGTTCTTAACCTGAAACTGTTCTTAACCTGAGGTACCACTTTAGCTAATGAGGCCTTCCGCTGCCGCCGCGCCGCTGGAGCACAATTTCTATTCTCATCCTGAAGCAAAGTTCTTAACCCGAGGTACTATTTCTGGGTTACTGGAGTCTGTAACCTGAAGCGTCTGTAACCTGAAGCGTCCGTAACCCGAGGTACCACTGTACTCTCATTTTCCTGCTCATATTGAAATACTGCCCCTCAATGAGGCCAAACTTAGATTCACAAAATGTTTAGGGGTATGTGTACCCCTGCATACTCCCTAGAAAAAAGCACTGTGTTGTGTACAGGAGCAGTGGACCTTTTTGCAAGTTTGTCTCAACTCACACTAAAATATGAGATGCTGACATTTCAATACATGTTGCTCTGCATATGTGCATCTCCCCTTGGTGCAGTTTTACCTCTTTAATGGCCACAGCATCAAGGAATACATTCCATGTGTAGGTGAGCCATCATCTCAGGATTTCTGCTCTGTGTGTATGGCTTAACACAAAACGGCTGCCATATTAGAGGCAGGGAGGAGAACAGCAACCCAAAATGGTCTGGGCATCAGCTGCCTCAGCAGTGCCAGATTTACGTATAAGCTAAACAAGCTATAGCTTAGGGCCCCACTCTCTTGGGGGCCCCCAAAAAAATATGGGGGGAAAACTGGATGTACATTTCCAACATATAAGATTAAAAAAAAAAATCTACATACAGCAAGTGTTTTGTGTAGACTCCTATGATGTAAGTAATGGGCCCCGCCTGCTTGCCTGCTCCCTAAAATATTGCTCATTTCTATATCAATTACTTTGATAAAATGCATATTTTGTTATGTGCAAATGGCTTTAGATACCTATTAGGTCCATAAATTACCAAATAGCATATATTCAACACATAAAACAGCAACAATTTGTTGTTGACAAAGGACAGCTGGGCGTATAAAGGGCCCCATTACCTTCAGTAGCTTAGGGCCTCATCAAACCTAAATCCGGCCCTGAAGCTGCCTCTATTGATTGGGGGGGCAACTGAATCAGCCCCACCTCGATCATGGATAGAAGCTCTTTATACCTCTGCTCTGTCCAGAAAGGAAGGGAGTGAGGGTGTTCAAACCTGGCATACAATGACATATTGGCATGTTTAAGGGTGTATGTTCAGTGTAGGAGAGTCTGAGCCAATGCAGACAGGAACTGAGCACGTAGAGCAAACACATCTCTCAGGCATTGTGGATTTTTGGATGGATTTTTACTTTTGATAGCCTTTCACAGAAAAGGGTATTATAGGAGTACAGTGGTGCCCCGCAAGACGAATGCCTCGCAAGACGGAAAACCCGCTAGACGAAAGGGTTTTCCGTTTTGGAGGCGCTTCGCAAAACGAATTTCCCTATGGGCTTGCTTCGCAAGACGAAAATGTCTTGCGAGTTCCTGCGGGGTTTTTTCCCTTTCCCCCCCCCCCTTTTCCTAAGCCCTAAGCCGCTTATCAGCTGATCCGCTAAAAGCCGCTAATAGCGCTAATCCGCTAAGCTGTCAATGGGCTTGCTTTGCAAGATGAAAAAAACGCTATACCAAGAGCCTCACGGAACGGATTAATTTCGTCTTGCGAGGCACCACTGTACTGGCTTGCTGCAGGCACCACATTGGCAAAGCTGTAGCTACTATACAAAATCAGTCTTATGGACCCATCGTATGCGTGCATACCAAGAAGCTCTGTGGGTAGGTTTGCAGCCTTAAAAATATAAGATTCTGTTAATGTACCATGGAGGGATGCCTAGTAGTTAATGCTCAAGATTGAGCGTCCCTATTTATAGCTCATTCCTATTATGACAATTGTGTGGTCCAATTCTGTGGAAGCTATGCAGGACGTTTCCGAGACCTAGATTTTTTTCTGAACAAAGCAAAAGTTAACTTTCAGTGCTGCTGGAAAGATTAATGAATGGGTAGACTCTGCCAGTCGTATACTAAATCGACTCATAGCCAGAACTAGTTCAAATCCTGTTATTTCTCAATCGTGGAAGAAGCTTTCAGATGAAGCATGTTCAGCTTGCTCCTACACAGAACCAACGATCCTGAGAATTTGCAACCCATTCATTGGATCCAGTTAGCTGAAGTTAGGACCCACTGAGATTTATGGGACAAGTTAGTCATGGCTTAATTTCTATTATTTCAATAGGAACTACAGTGTTGCCCCGCAAGACGAAAAACTCGCAAGACGAAAAACTCGCTAGACGAAAGAGTTTTCCGTTTTTTGAGGTGCTTCGCAAAACGAATTTCCCTATGGGCTTGCTTTGCAAGACGAAACGTCTTGCGAGTTCTTGCGAGTTTGTTTCCTTTTTCTTAAAGCCGCTAAGCCGTTAATAGCCGCTAAGCCGCTAATGGGCTTGCTTCGCAAGACGAAAAGACCGCAAGACGAAGAGACTCGCGGAACGGATTAATTATGTCTTGCGAGGCACCACTGTAACTGCAGGAAAGTTAGTCCAGATCAGTGTCTCCCAAACTTGGGTATCCAGCCGTTTTTAGACTACAACTCCCATCACCCCTAGCTAGCAGGACCAGTGGTCAGGGATGATGGGAATTGTAGTCTCAAAAACGGCTGGAGAACCAAGTTTGGGAGACACTGATCTGGACTAACTTCCCTGCAGTTACAGTGGTGCCTTGCAAGACATAATTAATCCGTTCCGCGAGTCTCTTCGTCTTGCGGTTTTTTCGTCTTGCGAAGCAAGCCCATTAGCGGCTTAGCGGCTTAGGAAACACTGGTCTAGATCCAACCTAGGGTGTTGTATTTCACACATTCCAGTTAGCATCCTCCACAGCGTCAGTCTGAGAAGAATTTAAGCCAGGTGCCATTTTTTCAGGGCCTCAACGCAGAAGTACATGATGATGAGGATGAGGATGATGATGGCATATCTAAAACATTTGAATGACTCCTGGTATTTAGACAGTGGTGCATAAAAATGGTGCAAACTGCAACCCTCAGCCTTATTTCATCTGGGTGCAACGGAGGGGACAACGTAGCAAAGGCTGAGGCAGCAAGAGAGGATCCGTTCATTTTTTGCTTTGCCTCAACCCACTGTTTGCTCCGGCCTTACACACTCCTGTCAAACTACCCCGAGAGAAAACAGCCCTAAAAGAAAAAATGTTCCCCACCCGAAGTCTAGATCCTCAACCCCTAGAGTGGCTTCTTCCCCCCCCACACACACACACTCTTTGGTTCAGTAAATAAGTAACTTTTGTGAGAGAGTCTTATTCCCCACTGTTCTGCAGGTTTGAGGCAGCCTTAAAAGGGTCCCAGTCTGTCACAGGAGTCTCCCTTTTCGGCAATGCAATGCCTCTTTGAGAGTTAAAACAGTAGGAAGGCTCATCTGGGGACCCTCAGTAATTGAGATTTTGAAATCCTTTGAATGTTCTCCAGACCAGTCGCACAAACAGAAGGTAAGCTTCTACTGGGAGCTGGAGAAAGAGCTTAAGGCATGCCACACAATCTAAATTGTGCTGGAATTACTGGGCTGCCAGGTCCACAGCAGAAAAAATTGGGGCTGGGGTCCCGGTTTCCCAGTGGGTATATGTACCCCATATGTAATCTTGGGGTATCACTTCAGCGACCCGACCCAACTCAGAAGTTTGCATCCCTACAATGCACACAGGTCACAGAACTGGCGTCATGTTGGGCCTATGAGTCCTGTTGCTCATGTCAACATTATCCCTGTAGGTTGATGACGGTGGTATTGGCCAGTGATCAGGACGTCCTGCACCTGGATCCTTGTCCTTTGCCACAGCAGACTCTGTGAGCTGTGACCAGGAACAGCCCCACTGCCTTGTTCCAGAGGACCTCAGCTCAGCAGGAGCTGTTGCCTGGTAAAGACTCTCCTCCCTGGAAGAGAGGGGAGTGGTTGTGGGCGGGAGCCCGAGCTCCACCTCCTGGCCGGGGGCCGTAGCCCCCGCCCCTCCTCACCTGGCTGGTGCCCACGCCCACCGGAGGCAGCCAGCCAGGTGTCTCCGGGGGGCGTGTTTAGCAGCTTAATGCTGTGGGGCCAGCTCCGCCTCCTCCTCAGTCGTCGTCGTCCCGCAGCGAGCAAACATGAAGGC
Source organism: Podarcis cretensis (assembly GCF_951804945.1). Taxonomy (NCBI): domain Eukaryota; kingdom Metazoa; phylum Chordata; class Lepidosauria; order Squamata; family Lacertidae; genus Podarcis; species Podarcis cretensis. Next base: position 51,604,770 of record NC_137181.1, on the reverse strand, counting down.
AAGAAGCACCACTTGAGCAATCCAGTCGCTGGGATTATAATTTTTATTGTGAGAATTTTTTGTAAGCCTCTCAGGGTTATACAGCAGGAGATAAGCACCCTAAATAAAATAGCTGCGGCCATTGTTAACTCACTTCCACCTCTGCACAGCTGCTGTTCCTGCACCCTGGCCCATGTTCTGGAGCCACAAAGATGTGAGGTGCTGCAGCAACTTCTACCCTGATCCCACGTTTACTTATGATTCACTTCACGGCGCTCAACTGCCTTGCTGAGCAGCTCACGCACCAGCTTTTCATTCCTTGTCGCGGGAAGGTGGGGGGGGGGAGAGAGAGAGATGTGTCAAACTGATTGACAAAAATTATATCTAATCACCTTACGTGCCGCAGTTGACATGTGAACATTCAGTTGAATTCCACAGGAAGAGCTTCCAAAATCTGTTCTAGCAAGAGGACATATTAAATCATTCCTCTCCTTGCCTTTTGTCTTTGGCGTCTTCCTAAAACATTGTCCTTTGTTTTGCTTAAACGGACATATCCAGCCTAGGAAGGAAGGCTTTCCTTAGCTTCTCCAGCTGAAGGAGAGAAAGACATTATTCTCCTACCATTTTTTTCTTTTTTTTCAAGAGATAGAGGAAGATGCTCAGACAGCGTCCCCTACTGTCCATGCCAAGCTCATCTGTGTGCAGCTGGTGCAGAACACAAAACTGATCCTTTCCAAGTTTCCCTTTCCTGATTCTTTCACAAAGCGCGAATGGCTCCTCTTTAACTCATCTCGAAATACATAATAATAGAGTTATACCTAAACATTCCAAGTCTCAAAGGTGCTTTGCGAGGTGGAATAAGCACGGCACACAGTGCTCCTCGGGCAGGTAGCATCCTCTCAAAAGATTTTGGAAGATAACAGCATGGATCAGGAGAATTACCAAGGCATTAACTTCTCTGATTGCATCCCCTGCAGTTTAATAACAAGGGCTCTGTGCTCGGAGGTGTCGCAGCTGAATTTCAGACTCCTGTGAGCGAGGAAAGCAAAAGCTTATTAACCGAATGAGGGAAAGGGAAAAGTTTATTAGTGGGGTGAGATGGCTTGCATTGGGCAAAAGCAACATGCTTCCTTAATTACACGCAATGCCCATCGCCCACAAGCAGCTGCACTGTCGTGATGATGCAGTTACATGTCATCTTGATAAGACAAGAAGTGGGGAACCAAAAGCTATTAGATTGCGAAAATTAAGAGTTCTTCTCTTGGGACAATCGGCTCCACCAGGCTCAGGACATTTTGCTGCCTGAGGCAATGGGCAAGATGGTGCCCTTCACCATGACACATATGGAAGCTGATGGGACTGGTAGTTGAATTCTACTCCAGTACTGGTGAAAAAAAGTGTGTTCCACTGTACTTGAGGGCATTGGGCTAGTGAAGGGGCACAGGGCAGGGAACACTCACAGCTCTGGCAAGTCCCTGCATCTCAGCATCTGTCACCTGAGGCAGATGCCTCATTCTGCCTCATCATAGGGCCGGCCCTGCCCCTTCTGAAAGTAATGCCCTTTCCAGCTGCATGGTTGGCCTGAACATTATGGGTCCAAACCAGCCATAGTTGTGGGCAAACCATTATGTCGTTAGGCGTCACGCAACATACATGGTTTCTTGCATCATGCAGCTGAAGCTGCCATGCTGGGAAGTTCCTAAATGGTTTCTCGTCCATGCAATGACCATAGTCAGACCTTCCTAGCTTCATCAGGACTGATGCACCATGGACCTTCAGATCATGCCTTTGGAAGCTTTATGAAACGTCTTCCCTAGTCAGGTCTGCCCAGCATCTTCCTCGTTAAGTTTTAGGTGTAGGTTAAGGGACTTCAACTTGATGGGAATACATAAACAGAAACACATCAGCTAGGCACACAAAAGGCTGTTTCCTCATGTGCCCTTGTGCGATTTGAGCCAATCTGTACGATCCAGCAAAAGTTGCAACACTCCAAACTTGCATTGAAACTGAAGGAGCTCGGTATTTATCCTCAAGTTTGAATTCAATTTACTTGACTGAAACATAAGTGCAGGCAATTTTGCTGGATCACACCCAGTTTTAACCTCTACTGTTTCATGGCACTCTTTGTTTAGGTAAAAGTGAAGTTGTGTGTGTTTGGTTTCAAAAGCAAGGAGGAATGTGGTATTATAGGATCTATAAGAATGTGAGGACATTTGGTCCTGGAAAAACATTGACTACTTATACAATGACCGCTCCTCGCTTAAAACGGGGGGCGCCCTTTGCGTGGACGCGCACAGCCCCTAGATCTGAAGCGGCTCCAACAGCATAGGCTTGGCTTTGCCTCCCTCAGGTGGGATACCTAGAGGTCTCCGCCTACCTCAGTCAATTGTCCAATCCCACCTGAGGGAACTGTTGCCAAGGAGACCAGGCCAGGTAGGGGAGGGATTACCTGCCCACACAACAGAGGGAGGATACCATGCAATGCTCTTTCTCTTGTTTAGTGCTTCTCTAGAGGACAATGATCACTTATCTCTCTTTGCAAGGGTATTTTGTGGGGTAGACAGAGGAGGCGGTAACTTAATGCCATGACTTCTAAAATTACATACCACCAATGAGATTAACATCCTTCCCCTCCCCAAGGCACATTTACTGAAGATAATACAGAACTTTAAAATCCTGTTGTTCAAACTCCCTGTGCTTTTTAAAGTGCAGGAGACAATCTGTAGTTGCTTATTTTGTATCTAAGCAACTGTCAGACTCCATATCTACTAATAAGAAAGGGTGTAATTATATGCTGCAGCTTTAATTAGCAGCAGATGCCTATGTTTATGAAATAAAATGTAAGATTTTTCTGAAGTGCAGAATCCTGATTATATGCAAATTGAAAATACATTTTTGTTGCTTTGGAAGGCTCTTTTTAGCTATAGCTTATTTTATATATTCTCCATATTATCCATTTTACAGATGAAAAAGAGGGACCTCTTGTGGGCTGGTAACACTTTTCTTCATCTTCTCTCACACACTTTTATGGGTTCAGACAGCTTCTTCTTCATTTTATTAAATATTTTCCAGGATGGGATACATACCTGTATACTTAAAATATTTTTAATATATTAAAAATACTTTTAATATAATTTGAGTTGGTAATCAGATCATTAAGACATATTAAACATGTTATCGAAAAACTATTTTTTCCTTATACAAAACTTTAAAACATCAGACATATTCTAAACCTTTAGGCATTAGTCTGAAGTCTTGGATTGTGTTCAACTAAGTTCTACTCAGAGTAGAGTCATTGAAATTAATAGTCCTCAGTTGGTTGTGTCCATTATTTTAAGCGGGTCTAGTCTGAATGTTGACAACAAGGAGAGATGGTTTCCTTTTCTAAAGCCTTGTTTATTACTTCCAAAATAGCTTGAATGCTTCCTGTTCATGTTGAAATCTGTACCTAACTTATTGCATCCATAACATCCATGCATATTATTTTTTAGCAAAAAGAAAAGACAATAATCAAGAACACTATACCAACATGATAACTTAAACTTAAACAAATCTCGGTACCTATCACCTTATAGGTACTATTTGATATGATTCAAACCTATATTAGTATTGCTTGTATTTTGTAGCCTTTAGCATGAGTTGAATCTCTTAATGTGTTTTATATTGTTGACTTCCTTCTGCTTCTACTTGACCGCTATGAGCTTCACATCTCACAATACCCTCCAACATTCCTCAGACGAAAAGATGGACATTCTGTTCTACATTAGTGTGTGCCCCCTCCCCAAATACATGCACTGCCAATGGAATATGGGGAAAGAGCGGGGCTGGCAGAACTGACCCAATGGCTGTTACCAAGAGGAGTGTGCAACAATAATGTACCAGCAAATGTCTTGGTAGCTATAAGGCTGTGCTCCCATGCACACTAATTTCAAAGTCCCATTTGACCTGTGTGGGGCTTACAAGTAAACACATTTAGAACTGAATTTCACCCCTGCCACAGCTTGTTTGAGGGAACTGGGGTGTGAGTGGGCTCAAAACATACACAAGAAAGGTTTCATACTATTTCCTGAGATACTGAGATACAGAGGCTGCATTTGCAACTTGAAGCATGTTTGTGGCAGCAGAAATAGGGTTGCCAACTCTTCTCTACTTTTTTTACTGACCCTGCTCCTGCGCTTTTTAGCAGCAGCTTTGCATGAAGAAATGAAGGTGAAGCTTTTCCTTGAATGGAAATGAAGAGTGGGGAGAAGCTTCACGTCTTCAGTTGCTTAAGTTTAAAGGCGGCAGTGAACAACAATTGGATTGCAGACATCTTGTTTGTTTTTGGTTCCTGGACATACCAGGATTGTCTCAGTCTCTGCAGTGCTGACTTCATGACAAACCAATAAAATGTCACGTAAGCGCAAGGAAGGTGTCTCAAAGGAGTGGACACAGCAGATTCTGCCCTCCAGTGCCTGGGGAAGGGAGAAAAAGTGCCTGGCTCCCTTACCTTTTTGTGCTGGCCCATTTAGTTATTGCATCAGAAGACAACAAAAAGACCTAAATGAGAAAAAAGCAGAGGAGAAGATCAGGAGAAGGGGCTTCACAGATTTCATTAAGGGCTCCCAGTCTTGAATAACCACAACCATCAGCCCACATTAAGGATATAAGAACCATCAGTACATTCATATTAAATTAAACATATAGGTTGTTATAAGCCCTCATATTTCCCAAGAGGTATCCACACAAAACAGATATCTATAAAACTTAATGTCGCCAGAGCAGGGTGGTCCTCAGACCATTGTGTGATAGGCAGTGGGTGTTTATCCTTCCAGTACTGAAGTCTCTTAGCGACCACAAGAGCTTTCAAAATCCATGTTTACTGTCCTGTCATTAACGCCCATGCTAGGGAAATATGGTTTAAAATATGGTTTTAAATGTGCATCTGCAAATGTCAAGGATTTCGCACGCACACAAAAACTTGATATGGACAACAACTACAGGCCAAAAATAGCGCATCATTGGACAAACATGCAGGTTCCCCATATCTGTGTTGGCTGATTAATTTCCACTTCAGAGGAACTTCGGCAAACAAGCAAGCTAAAATTAGACGTTTCTGATACACAGAAAGACAGGGATCTGTCTTATATGGAGCTGTATCATTGAGCTACAACCCTTTCCCCAATTCTGCCTATTGCACCTTCTCATTATCCAATATTATATTGGGGATTTGAAACGTAAGGAGGGCTGCCCCGCTTTTTCCTGGTAGGACTCCAGTGCTTTCAACATCAGGGGACCAACTTAGGTAGAGTGTTGGACTCAAACCAGAGAGAGCAACGTTCATACCTCCACTAAAGTGATGAGGTTTGCTGGGTGATCTCTCTCTCTCAGCCTAGCCTGCTTCCCAGGGATGTTGTGAGGTTCAAATGGGAAAGGGGGAAGCATTCTGAGCTCTTTGGAAGAAAGCATTATTATCATTTGGAATCCTGCGGATCATTCTTCAAGAGCACCTGTGCTTTTGTAACACTTCTCATTAATTTCAGTGAAACTGACCCCCCCAACACACACCCTATTTTATGCAGCTGGGGGAGGTAAGTGACAAATGCCTTGTATCATGCAAGTGTATTGTATAGATTCACAGGTAACACCCAGGTTTTCCCCGTGAATTCCAAACCATCTCCTTTTATAGCTTCTCTATACAGTGGTACCTTGGTTCCCAAACTCAATCCGTTCCAGAAGTCTGTTCCAAAACCAAAGCGTTCTAAAACCAAGGTGTGCTTTCCCATAGAAAGTAATGCAAAATGGATTAATCTGTTCCAGACTTTTAAAAACAACCCCTAAGACAGCATTTTAATATGAATTTTACTATCTAACGAGACCATTGATCCATAAAATGAAAGCAATAATCAATGTACTATACTGTAATATAAATAACGCAGTATTGTAGATGATAAAAAATAATTTTTTTTTTCTTACGTGCACTGATGATAGTCATTGTTTGGATGGGGGGCTTTTATCCATTTCTGCAGTCACACAATCAACCAGTTGCTGGACTGGGTTCCACACAGTCACAAAAACAAGTCACAAAAATGAAGTCACAAGCCAAAGTCACAAGTCAGTCCCATAAAACAAAGAACAAGTCACAGTAAAAAAAAAAAATAATGAAAAAGCCACACACAAAAAATGCAAAAAAAAAATAAAATAGCAAAAACAAAAGCTCCAAATATCACCTCTCTGTTGTGTGGGTGCTTGGGATTCAACAGCCAACAGACTCAACAGGAAGCCTCTGATTAGCACTGGGGGACTCAATTTACAAACAGGACACACTAAACAGGAAGCGGAATATGTTCAGCTTCCAAGGCAAAGTTCACAAACCGGAACACCTACTTCTGGCTTTGCAGCATTCTATTTCCAAGTTGTTCATATACTAAGGTGTTCTAAAACCAAGGTACCACTGTACTTTGGTTTTCTTACGCCTGCATCCTTTCATTTTGACCCTCGCCAGTGTCGTTCATAATTTTCCACCCATACCAATGATGCATTTGGGATAGAGGGAATTCAAGAGCAGCACAACACAACAGAAAAAGATTTTGGAGAAGCAGCTGGTTTATTTCCCTCTGCTGACATCTAGCGTTTGTCTGGCACAGAGAAGAAGCAATCCTATTCCCTTTGGCGATGAGAAGAAAAGCGAATGGTGGAGGCAGGATAAGCTCCCCAAAGTTGACCTTTCGTTTTTGTTTTTTTAAAAAAGATCTATATTAGCAAATCAAATGTCCAAGCTGAAATCGCTTAACAAGTGTGGGATGTGAGAGTGAACACAAGTGCGCAAATGAGCAGTCCATATAAACACAGGATCCGACAGTCCATGTAAATGAAATACCAGAGGCGTGGCCTGTTATTGCAGCAGAGTCTGATTAGAAGGTCGGCGGTTCGAATCCCCGCGATGGGGTGAGCTCCCGTTGCTCGGTCCCTGCTCCTGCCAACCTAGCAGATCGAAAGCACGTCAAAGTGCAAGTAGATAAATAGGTACCGCTCCGGCGGGAAGGTAAACGGTGTTTCCGTGCGCTGCTCTGTTTCGCCAGAAGCAGCTTACTCATGACCCGGAAGCTGTACGCCGGCTCCCTTGGCCAATAAAGCGAGATGAGCGCCGCAACCCCAGAGTCGGCCACAACTGAACCTAATGGTCAGGGGACCCTTTACCTTGTGCCACTTTAAGGCGCAGATTTGCAGAGCCATCCTAGGGATTTTTACTTCTAAGGAGAGGCTAGCCATGTTCAGTGGGGCATACTGCCTGCCCCCCCCCCTTTTAAAGCTTAAAATGGTTTACTAACAAACTCTCTTCAAAGGTCACATTCATATGCTGTTCTACACAGCAGCAAGAAAAGACAGGCATTTTAACTTAGTTTTTTAAAGGTAAGAGTTTCTAAATTATTTGTACAGAAACACAAAGATGGCTTGAGAAAACCATGCGGTCTAAGCTCTGACATCCCTTCTGCTGGAAGACAATAAGGAAAGGCTTTGGGAACCCTTCCCAAACTCCCCCAAGTGAGGGGTTGTTGACCTAGTTATGTCTGCCAGTACTGCTTACTCTATGGTCTTAACCCCTTCATGCATTAACTAGAGCTAAACATGCCTGCTGCCCATTGTGTATAGCAGAGGTTGGAAAACTGTGGCCCTCATGTTTTCTCCCCCCCCCAAAAAAAATAAAAAAATCCTGGGAAGTATAGATTGTCAAGGAGGTCCCCATTCCCATCAAAGAGGTACACAGGGAACTCTGAGAATTGTGGATCAGGGAGAGGGGGGCCCAACTAACAACTCTCAACACTCTTGGAAAAAATCTAGCTCCCAGAGTTATTGGGGGTAGTGATGCCTGTTTAAAGTACTACCATAGTGTTTTAAAAGCTTGGTGCGAATGTGACCTGCATTTACCTAGTGAGAATACCTCTTAGCATTATCTGTTGTTTAGTTGTGTCCGACTCTTCGTGACCCCATAGATTAGAGCACGCCAGGCACTCCGGTCTTCTACTGCCTCCTGCAGGTTGGTCAAACTCATGTTCGTAGCTTCGAGAACACTGTCCAACCATCTCATCCTCTGTCATCTCCTTCTCCTTGTGCCCTCAATTTTTCTCAACATCAGGGTATTTTCTAGGGAGTCTTCTCTTCTCACGATGTGGCCAAAGTATTGGAGTCTCAGCTTCAGGATCTGTCCTTCCAGTGAGCACTCAGGGCTGATTTCCTTCAGAATGGATAGGTTTGGACTTCTTGCAGTCCATGGGACTCTCAAGAGTCTCCTCCAGCATCATAATTCAAAAGCATCAATTCTTTGGCAATCAGCCTTCTTTATGGTCCGGCTCTCACTTGCATACATCACTACTGGGAAAACCATAGCTTAAACTATATGGACCTTTGTCGGTAAGGTGATGTCTGTGCTTTTTAAAATGCTGTCTAGGTTTGCCATTGCTTTTCTCCCAAGAAGCAGGCATCTTTTAATTTTGTGACTGCTGTCACCACCTGCAGTGATCATGAAGCCCAAGAAAGTAAAAACTTCTTACTAATTTGGGACCTTTGTCCCTGTATCAGACTTCTACATGGCGATTCCCCTCGATATGTTTTTGGGGACACACAGCTCCTGTGGAGTTGTGACATTCGGGTCATTGAACTGCATGGAGCCAGCGCTGCTGAAGCATCCACCACTGTTGTGAAAAATCCCCACATCGCACAGATCTATGGGCCAAACTGTATGAGAACAGTCCCTTCCCCAGCACCTAATGACAGCAGTAAGTAAAAACTCAATGTATTGCAAATACACAGCTTATATTGTGTTTTCCTGCCCACCAACTACTTTCCCTTAGGCGGTTAAGAACAAACCTCTTCATCGGTTGCTGAATTTTCTGATTTCCCCTTTCTTCCATTCGAGAGAGAAGGGAAATGCACATGCTTCATGCTTCATGCCACTCCAGTTGCAGTCCATCACAGGAGGCAAATTAGTAACTTTCCCACCCATACACACCCCTTTCCTTTTCTAAATTAGCGTGGAAAGTGTAAATGTTTGAAATTGTAATAGGAATACAGTGGTACCTCGGGTTACATACACTTCAGGTTACATACGCTTCAGGTTACAGACTCCGCTAACCCAGAAATAGTGCTTCAGGTTAAGAACTTTGCTTCAGGATGAGAACAGAAATCATGCTCCGGTGGCGCAGCAGCAGGAGGCCCCATTAGCTAAAGTGGTGCTTCAGGTTAAGAACAGTTTCAGGTTAAGAACGGACCTCCAGAACGAATTAAATACTTAACCTGAGGTACCACTGTACACTAATTTCCTGTTAGCGATTTGCACAAGGTAGGTGAAGGCAAGAAGGGAGTATTGAACAGACGATACAATTTTTTTTAAAGAAACCTGTCAAGATTTCCCCAACCTTAGCTCTTTAACATGGGTTTTTTTTCTCCTTTAAAAAAACCCACCTTTTTCGTACATCTTTTTACACCCTTTCTCTTGTGTGAAATCATCCACTCTTACGTTCCAATTGCTGTCTTCTTTCTCTCTCACAAACATCCTCCTCCTTCTCCTCCTTTGCTTTTGACCCTTTTGTGGATGGTTCACTTACTGCTTAGTAAAAGCTGCCTCTCTCATTTCGCACATTCCTTGTCACTGCTGACACTTTCAACACATTTGCAGCAGAATGTTCTGCAAAAGCCTATTGGGGGGAAAACAAAATACAAAAAAAAAACCAACACCAAACCCACCATTCATTCTGCCACTTCCTCTGCTCAGATGTGGCAGGACGGCACCAGCTGAACAAATCAGGACCATCTCTATAGTTCCTGGTGGCTCACTGCATGTTGTTGATGAATCTGTTTGCCCTTGCCCCTATTGATCAAACGCCCATAACAAATGCAAGGCTTAACATTTGCATTTGCATGGAACTCTCTCAAGAAGCAGAGCCCTCAAACACTGATCCTCGCTCTGAATCTGCGCTATAGATGGTCATGTTTCAAGATAATGTCACACTCATTTCTTGCAGTTTCCCCAAAGCTTATTTTGTGGGTTGCAGAACATGGCTCTGAGCCATTTAGCTATTTTCTTGCCAAATATATTCTGACCTACATGTCACTTGTGTAGTAGAATCAACTAAATATGAATAGAAAGATAAAAAGTTGAACAATTTGAAATTTGAGCCCTGAAATATGCAAGCAGTAAAAATAGGACTATGCAAGTATTGGGAGTAATTGACTAACTGGAGATAAATATCAGTGTTCTTCTTGCTAATACAGTGGTACCTCGGGTTACATACACTTCAGGTTACAGACTCCGCCAGAAATAGTACCTCGGGTTAAGAACTTTGCTTCAGGAGGAGAACAGAAATCGTGCTCCGGCAGCGTGGCGGCAGCAGGAGGCCCCATTAGCTGAAGTGGTGCTTCAGGTTAAGAACAGTTTCAGGTTAAGAACGGACCTCCGGAACAAATTAAGTACTTAACCAGAGGAACCACTGTATAGAATACTTGATTGCCAGCTACTTATTTTTTTTGTGTGAGTGCTGCTAGCACTTGAGGTCCTGGCATCATGTTTTCCTAGGGTATTATAGCAATAAGATATCACAAGAAAATATAACGGCTGGCATATGGTTGGACTAGAATGTACCCTCAGCCGCCGAGGCATTGGTCATGCCACCATGTCAGCTATCCCTCTCTTAGATAGATCTTAAATCCTACCAAGTGTAAGTGGGTGAACTAAATGGTTTTCCTCTTCCTTTGATCTGTAGTTTTTTCTCCTCTCTATACATGCACCAGAACTGCACATATCCGGTGCGAGTCAACATCAAGCTGCTAGTGATATGGCAAAAGCATCTTTGAGCTACAGTGGTGCCTCGCAAGACAAAAAGAATCCGTTCCGCAATTCTCTTCGTCTAGCGGTTTTTTCGTCTTGCGAAGCAAGCCCATTGACGGCTTAGCGGATTAGCGCCATTAGCGGCTTTTAGCGGCTTATCGGATAAGCAGATAAGCGGCTTTTAGCGGCTTATCGGATAAGCAGATAAGCGGCTTAGCGGCTTAGAAAAAGGGGGGAAGGGGGGGAAGTCGGAAAAACTCGCAAGACATTTTCATCTTGCGAAGCAAGCCCATAGGAAATTCGTTTTGCGAAGCACCTCCAAAACAGAAAACCCTTTCGTCCAGCGGGTTTTTCGTCTTGCGAGGCATTCGTCTTGCGGGGCACCACTGTATTTGCTATGAAAGAAGTTTGCAAAGAAAATATTCAGTACGGGTTTTTCACCTTGTGACAGCACTCACGTGGAATTTCTCTTGTATTATAAAATGGTAGCACTCCCAAGGAAAACTGTACCACCCAAAACCACTCCACCTGTAGATTAGCATACCAATTTTAAGTTATTCAGACTCCTCCAGCCATCCGCATCAGTCAAAATAAATAAAAATTCATAGCACTGGTGCAATGCCAAATTCCCATCTACAAGGCTGAATGCCATAACAATGCCCACGAACTCATCTTTTTGGCCTCTGGGCCAAAACGCAATATAGTGGTACCTTGGAAGTCGACTTCCAAAATGTTCGGGAACCAAGGAAACTCCTGCAGCCAATCGGAAGCCACAGAAGCTGCGTCAGACGTTCGGGTTCCAAAGAACGTTTGAAAACCGGAACAATCACTTCCGGTTTTCGATCATTCAGGAGCCAAATTGTCCGGCTCCCAAGGCGTTTAAAAACCAAGGTACAACTGTACTTGCTAGGAACTGTCCAACTATACTTCGTACAACCAAGACCTACCTTGTTCCTAAAGGACAAAGCCATTAGTTGTCTGCAGTCCTCTTCTTCCATAAGTAGTTTGGGAAACCTTCCAGGAATCTATCGGTCATTTAAAGCAAACAAGGTACCATTTACATTCTCTTTATTATGTTAACATTATCCTTTAATTTTATTTCCCTAAAGTGGACTTTTGCAAAGTTTTTCACTCTCTTTAGCACTGTTCAGAATACTGCAGCTGGATTGCTGTCTGGAACTGGTCATAGGAAACATACTGCACAAATTTTAAATGCAGCTACACTGCCTCTTGATTTGTTTTGAGCATCTAAGTAACAGTGCTTAACCTTTGAAGGTCTAAACAACTTGGTGGTTTTTTCCCAAACGAACCTGCCAAGGAATCAGGATGGGCTTCCAGAGCCCTTTAGGTCTCCCTTTCTTTCTGCACCCCCTCCTCACCTTGGTAAAAGGAAGGGAGGTTCAGAGATAGGCACACCTACCAAGAACACCCCATCTTTGCGACCCCCTCCCAAGGACTGATTTTTATTGTGTAATCCCCATTTTATTTTTTTATATGAAAACTGCCCTAGGAACTGTGATAGAGCAAGTTTATTTAATAGTTGATACCTTGCTCTGTATTTAACAGTTTAACAATTATGCGTCAATAACATGGAAATTTTCTCTACTTGATGGTGAGAGACTGCCCTCTAGTGGATAATTTTATTTTCAAAAGCCTACTACCCATGTTATGGCAACATAAAGCTTTAGCATTCTGAAAAGTAGTTTGCCTTTTCATATAGGGTATGGACAATATTCAATCTCTACACCTGTTATTTGCCTAGTTTCTAAATATTTGAATGTACGCCACAAATCCAAGAATCGCTGTGATGTCAGGTGGGCTTTTGTTTTTAACCTGGGAAGGGTCTTTCAGCTTCTACTACTAAATATGTTTTCACTGCAATTAAACAACAAGGTGTAGTCAAGGTTTGCTAAATCATACACAGGAAGAACCACTGGTATTAGTGGTCTTAAGTAACTTTAGTCTACAGATTTCAGTGGGTCTGCTCTGAGAATGACTGGTTTGGATATAAGCTATATTTTTAGCTGTGAAATACTGTCACATAACCTGCATTAATTCACCCATGTATGATAGAAAATTCAAGTCTTAACTTGTTTAAGATTTTGTGTGCTTTTCAAGTTTGGCAAGTTTCTGTCTTGTCCAACAATATTTGCCACTGGCCATGCATACATTTCTAGCATCAAAGGCACCATTAGAGGTACAGGATATTAACTCTAGGATTGACTTTCATGGGACAGAATCCATCCAAATTTTAAAATGAAACTACAGCAAACATCTGTGCTTAAACTACTCCAAGTCACCTAGATTCAACCACATGCTTAAAAACAAAAATCTTGATTTTTAACTATTATTTCAGATATGTGATACCTATGTTTAACATGTGAACCTAGATTATTCTTGTGTGGGATTATCCTTCTATGTCTGCATGGACTGGGAAAATGTGGTATTGTGAAGAGACTGAAGGCAGTGCTACTAGATTCATAGCAGTTCAAGCAGGTCGACACAACTTAGATAAACCAGGAGCAAGATATCAAAATAAACGTCAAGTGTTTTACTTCTCAGCCAGTCATGAATAGCAATTTAGCAACATTTTTTTGCAAATCATCACTGATGAACATCTTACAACTTGAAAGCGTCTTCTGAAAGATTCAATAAAAATATGCAGATTTATTTATTTTTCTTGCTCATTCTGGGGTAACATAATATTGATCTATGGAATCATTTGTATATTACAGGAACTTAAATACAACCTATCTCCATCCTTGAGTGTTTAGCAGAAACCTCGGCTTCAAAAACCAACGCCAAAGAGTGCACCCAAACTTCAGAAACATAACACCAGTTATAGGGTAGTAAGAAATATCTACTGTTAAACATTTCTAAACCATCTCTATGCAATATTATGTTGTACTTAAGATTTACAATGTCTTGATTGTGAGCTAAACTGATACCCAAAATACAAACCAGCAAAATATAGAAGGAAACCGCATTTAGTCTTGTGGACTAAATCTCACCCAGTGCAATTCCTTTTGCTTTTCATCTCAATCACCCCAAATACTATTTATAGGAAATTACTTTTTTTTTAATAAAGAATTTTGGTTTAAGTGTAGTTCACACCGTTTGCTGTGATCTAATTCTGTTCACATACTACAGATGCAGCCTGCTGATCCTTTAAGAGGTTTAATACAGTCAGAATCCAATCGGGAGCACAGAATGTTTGAGAATCTAACCAGAGAAAAGTTACGGAGCGTTTTCAATACAGCGAGGTACACTAACTGGAACTAAAGGTTTAGTATGCTTATTGCAAGTTTCTCTTAGTTATAACAAGCAGTGCTTCTTTGCAGATATGTTATTGCTGTGGATAAGGATATCCAGGCTGTTGTGGAGGGTGTTGTGGGTAAGGATATCCAGGCTGCTGTGGTCCTGGATACGGTGCTTGTCCAGGATTTTGGTACATAGCCGCAGGATTGTATGGCAGATTGAACTGGCCATACATGTAAGGATTGTAGCCCATTGGCATAGGCATCTGGCAGTATCTGTGAAAACAAAAAGTGGCAGGATGTACAGTTACAATACCGCAGAGCACATAAACCTCTCCAGTTGGCCTTCTGAAGGATCTCCCCCTCCACAGCCCATCAAACCTTCTGCTAAAGAAACAACTTTCCAGAATTTTGGAATCCTTAATAGGGTCTTAATAATCTAGGGGAGATCCAATTGTGACATCCTCCTGCCACAATAACTTCCACTGGCAAGAGCTTTAACTTGGTGCTACCATTGCTTATGAAATATGGACCGCTTGTAAACGCCATCTGCAACTCCTTGAAAGATTCCATCAACAGTGTCTCCAAAAAATTGTTACACATCACTTGGGAAGACAGGCAAACTAATGCCAGTGTACAGGAAGAAGCAAAGATCACCAGTGTCAAAGCAATGATTCTTCAACATCAACTTCGTTGGACTGGTCATCTTGTTCGGATGCCTGATTAACGTCTTCCAAAGCAACTGCTCTATTCCAAACTTAAAAATGCTGGTGGTCAATAAAAGAGGTTTAAAGACTCTCTCAAGGCAAATCTAAAAAAATGGAGTATAAAAACTGACAACTGGGAAACACTGGCCTGCGAGTGCTCCAGTTGGAGAACAGCCTTTACCAAAGATGTCATGGGCTTTGAAGACACTCGAACTCAGGACAAAAGGGAGAAACGTGCTAAGAGGAAAGCACGCTTGGCAAACCTTCACCATAACCAGCTCCCACCCGGAAACCTATGTCCCCACTGTGGAAGGACATGTGGATCCAGAACTGGCCTCCACAGTCACTTACAGACTCACTGTTAAGACATTTTTGGAAGACAATCTTTACTTGGCTATGACTGATGGTCAAAGAAGAAGAAGAAGAAGACTATTGCTGAATAATTAAGAGCAATCTAATCTCTCAAGTGGTGCTTAAGCTCCTTCTTTTTTCTTTTCTTTGCAAACTTACCCAGGGTATCCTGGATATGTCGGATAAGGCGGCCCCTGAGCCTGTGAAGGTGCTGTGCTAGCCGTAGAGCCAGCCGGAGAAGGTGCTGTGCCAATGGCTGCTTGTACAGGAGTAGAGAGTGCATTTGCCGAAGAAATCACTGGCGGGGGAGGGCGTGCTGGGGGCTGTGGTTTACTGGCCTAAATAAGAAAAGTGGAGTTAGGTGTGTGCTGCATAGACATAAACTACAATGCTATCATCTGTGTGTGGCACTAAACAGAATAGGCTCTGAAAATCAATAGGAAACATGAGCCAAGAAACAAGGCTTCAAGTCTAAGCTCTGAACAACCCAGGGCCATGCTACCTATTCCCTATATTTTAATCCCAAGGGCCATATAACCTTCTGGGGGCCACCTGCCAGTGCGGATACAAATATTACCTTTACCAGTTAATATAAATGTTACCTTTGTGCTAGTTCCAATAGTCCCTTATACACCCACCCATTCTCTCCATCCTCTAACAGAGGTTAAGGACACATTCCACACCCGGCCAATTTGGTTGCCAATAAATATTGCCGCAGACATTTCTGAGATCACGGTCTTTCCAATGAGTGGCTCCTGTCCAGGTTTGTTAATTGTCTTACTTTAAATGTTGTGAGGATCCTATGCCCTTTTAAAATGTGTTTTTTGGGGGGTGGGCTGTTACTGGGTTGTTGTTTTTATTTTGATTGTGTATTTTGTGGTTTTATATTTTGATTTTATTCTGTGAACCGCCCTGAGACCTCTGTGTAAAGGGTGATATAGAAATTCAATTACAGTGGTACCTCGGGTTACATGCACTTCAGGTTACATATGCTTCAGGTTACAGACTCCGCTAACCCAGAAATAGTGCTTCAGGTTAAGAACTTTGCTTCAGGATGAGAACAGAAATCGTGCTCCGGCAGCGCGACAGCAGCAGGAGGCCCAATTAGCTAAAGTGGTGCTTCAGGTTAAGAACAGTTTCAGGTTAAGCACGGACCTCCGGAACGAATTAAGTACTTAACCCGAGGTACCACTGTATTAATAATAGTAGTAGTGATTCCAGTCAGGCATAAATACTGGGGACATGAAGCTGGGTCACTGCCAGGTGTGGCCTGGGACAAAGGGGAGCAGTCTAGTTAAGAGGTCCAAGGGCCAGACAAAGAGGGTACTATGTAACCACAGAACCTGGGACAACACAAAAGCAGGCCTTCTCCACAGTGGCACCTACATTCCGAAATGCTCCACCACTGAAATGCTTTACGAAAAACTTATTTGCTGACTTGGGTTTTCCCTGACTAGTAACATTAATCCAACCGCCTTATAGTATTGCGGATAACTAGGGCACTATTTTTATTGAAACTGTGTTCATGTATTTATTTATTTTTTTAATCGTTTCTATCTTAATAAACCACTTCAAGATCTGTAATGGTAAGTGGTATTGTATATATTTAAATAAGCAAATAGAAATGATGCCCACCTGCAACGGCAGCCACCACGGAACAGGTGGTTTCTCATTCAAGAAACAGCTATGAAGGAAAATAACACTATACATTTGTTTAAATGGTTCCTTTACTTACCACGCTGGTTCTGGGAGCTGGAGTTGGAGTCGAAGATGCTGGAGGTTTGTTTCCCCCAGTTTGGTATGCAGGCACAGAAGGAAAAGAAGGCGCACTGGGTTCTCTAGCAATACTTTGCTGCAAATCTCTTAAAAGGAAAATGTTTTTCATAAGATTTGAAACATAATAGATTGCTGCAATATTTCCCCACCTAACATAGAATTAATATTCGATACACACCTACACAGGGTCTTTGCAGAGAAAGCTACCAAGCTATTATAAAACTGGTCAAATTACCTCTGCAATTAGGTTGAGCTTAATCTCACCAAAGCTTAGCAGAATTAAATACGGCCTTTTCAGATCAAATGGCATTTGAAAGAAGCAAAAATGTTGTTTCTATTGCAAAGAAAACCATGCTCCAAACTTCAGACACTATAGCTTGTCAAAAGTGCCCAATTTGGTCATGCAAGGGATGTGTTCGTCCGTGACCCTGAAGAACAGCTGAAATAGGCTGTAAAGGGACCACAGCAGCTCTAGAATGTAAGAAAAACTCTGTATGTACTTCTCTGGATCCACACACGTGAAATTTGCTGCCTAAAGTATGTAGACAAAAAAGTTCAAAAACTGCAGAATGCCAAGAGACATGTTTGTAAGAAATAGAGCAGGGATCCCCAAACTGTGGTCTGTGAGCTTCATTCTGGTGAGCCACAGCATATCTGGATTTGCGGCTAAAGATGAGAACTGAAGCACCCATCGCAATAAATGTCTGTATTAATTTCATTTTAACAACTCCTGTTCTTTCTTACATTGTATTACGTTTTGAATTCTATGAAATACAATAAAACACAGGGCTTTAAAAACAGAAGTAGCAATCCTATTAAAAACCACATAGCATTAAACACATGACATAAACTACAAAAGGCAGAAAAAAACATTAAGTGATCTGCCAAGACCATGGGCAATTTTTAAGTTGGGGCACCACCAGAATAGAGGAATATAGCTGGCTCTATGCATAATATATACATATTTAGCCCTTACTAATTGGCCAACGTCTTGACACACATAAATAAGTTACTGCAGTATGACTTAAGCATTTCCTGTAATTTTCTCAGAGATTACTACCAAGCATTTACAATAAATGGATATTTATCATTTGAAGAGTCACCTCTGATCTCAAGTCCCCCTGACTGGAAGGAACTCTTCCCTCAAAGGTAGTTAAGAAAACCATTAAGATGAAATATAATCTAATATTTGAAGGTGGAGCAAGCTTACTTCAGAAGTTCATCTCTCTCCGTTTTGCGTGCAAACACAATGTCAGTGCATTTGTTTTGGAACTTCAGAAGGATTTCAGTCAATTCATTGTAAAACTAGGAAGGAAGAAAACAGTAACTACTCACCAGCAAGAAGCATTTTAAAAACAAAGCGCTGGATATTGACATAAGTCTTATTTCCAAGAAGTGAGAAAACTGATGACAAGGAAACATTTTAGTCCACTGCTATTTCCAGCATCGCCACTAGGAAAAGCAAATGTGGAACTGCATACCAAGGAATTATATGCAAACAGTCTGCAGGTGCTTAAGAGACAGTGTGAAGACCATATATGTCAACTGACAATTCTCATGACCCTGATTTGACATTTCTTCACTTCGTACTACATTGCATTCTGGTCCAAAGAGCCCTAAATAAGATGCATGTGTTTCAGATGGAACAAAGGCTCTGGTTTTAAGAGCTTAAAAAATTTGCTGTCCACTCAACATCAACGACTGGACACATAATGTACCTTGTATACAAAGGGAATGTATACTGTATCTACTGCGCTAAGCCTCAGTATCACTGCAACAAATTATATACTGTTCCTGTTAGCCCAACCTCTTTCCTCTGTTGCCTCCCTTGTGCCATTTGCAATTTTAGAATGTTTTGATTACAATACACCCCCACTAGTACCTGGGAGACCAGGATTCAAATCTCCACTCAGCCATGAAGCTCACTGGGTGACCTTGGGCCTAACCTACCCTACAGGGTTGTTGTTGTGGAGATTAAATGAAAACTATGCAAGCCATCTCCAGCTCCTTGGCGAGATAGGTGGGATAAAAAGTGCAATAAATGAATAAACAAACGTTATTCAGTTTAAAACAAAAAACAATACACCCCCAACATAAACACGCTGCCAGGGCCTTCCATTCTCTTTTTTAGTTTTTCTTTCTTCCTTCTCGTTCCCTATCTTCCCATTTCTCTGCTAAAAAGAGGTGCTACAGGGGTTAACTTCAAAGGAGACTCAAGGCTGCAATGAGAGGAGCATATTAAGAATCCTTCTTTATTGGTTCTGTATAACTCAAAGGGATGCCATTTCCCAAACTTCCAATTTTTTGTTTGTATTTCGTTTAGAATTTCTCCCTTTCAGTTTTATTGCTTATTGTCATTATAGGTAATAAATACTTGCTCTGAAATTTGTGGCATTTCATCCCATCCCATCAAAGTAGCATTAAGTACATGAAATGTCACCCCATTTTCAACTTTTATAATTCAAGACCTGCGTTCTCTCTAGAATATAGTATATACATTTATTCAAGTGGGCTTCTGCAATGCTTTACGCTGCACCTGTTGAAACTCACTAATCAATCAGACCAGGGAAAAGAAGAAAATAAAACCTGTGGTATTGCTTTTTGTGGTGATGGACCTTACAATACCTTTGTGCCTTCTCTCAGGTTGGCTACAAGTTCCACAAAATTGTCATTAGCAACAGCTAAATTCTTTAGAACTTCTTCTCTTAAATTGGATTCATTATTTGATTGCTTCATCTTAGAAAATTCCTGATGTGAATTCTACCATGAGAAAAAAGAAAGCATTTTAAGAGGGTTTCACAAAGTACATACTATTTCACAGGCATTTATCTCAACTAAGATAAATACATTTATCTACTAGAAGAAAATATTTGCGGCTGCAAGTTTGAATTAATATAAGCATAGTGAAATCAATGACTACCAGCACCCTGCCCCCCAGGTACCAACTGTGCCAAGCTGGCCCTTAAAATGTATCACAAAGAAAGTAAGACTACCTGAATGTTGTTGAGCAGCTCCTCCTGTTTTTTCAGGGTCTCCTGTACTTTGTGGGTGAGACTACCATAAATGCGATCCAGCTCAGTGACAGAAATGGCTTCTTCATTTAAAGTACCATCCTGTGCTAGGGCTGTTAGGAATTTTGTTGTCATGTCAAAGTTTATTGCCTTCAGATCATTCTCTAATTGCTCTCTCTGCTTTTTCACTTCTTCCAGATTAGCTAGCAAGGATTTTAGGACATTCACCACCTAGAAAGCAAAGTGCAATTAACTGTTGGTACTTTGAGGCACTTCTTAAGTCTTATTTTCCACTATAATAATAATAATTTATTATTTATACCCCGCCCATCTGGCTGAGTTTCCCCAGCCACTCTGGGCGGCTCCCAATCAGTGTTAAAAACAGTACAGCATTACATATTAAAAACTTCCCTGAACAGGGCTGCCTTAAGATGTCTTCTGAATGTCAGGTAGTTCTTTATCTCTTTGACATCTGATGGAAGGGCGTTCCACAGGGCGGGCGCCACTACCGAGAAGGCCCTCTGTCTGGTTCCCTGTAGCCTCACTTCTCGCAATGAGGGAACCGCCAGAAGGCCCTCGGCGCTGGATCTCAGTGTCCGAAAGAGAAGAGTTAGAACTAGCAGTTGTTTTTGAAATACCGTATTTTTCGCCCCATAGGACGCACTTTTTCCCCTCCAAAAATGAAGGGGAAATGTGTGTGCGTCCTTATGGGGCGATTGCAGGCTTTTGCTGAAGCCTGGAGAGCGAGAGGCATCGGTGCACACCGACCCCTCTCACTCTCCAGGCTTCGGCAAGCTATCCGCAAGCCTTGCAAGCCCGGTGGGAGTTCCCACAGGCTCACAAGGCTTGCGGGCAGCAGCCTGAAGCCCCGGCGAGTGTCCGCAAGCCTTGCACGCCCGGCGGGAGGTCCCGCCGGGCGCGCGAGACTTGTGGCGGCAGTCTGCAGCCCGAAGCACGGGGAGCCCTCCGGAGGGTGCCCCGTGCTTCGGGCAGGTGTACGTAAGGCTTGGGGCGGCGGCTGCGGCTGGGGGGGAAATAATTTTTTTTTATTCATTTCCCCCCCAAAAAACAAAACAAAAACCCGAGGTGCGTCCTATAGGCCGGTGCACCCTATAGGACGAAAAATACGGTACTTATTTTCTCCCACTACTGCATCATCAAGGCTGTACGTTTAAAAAATTAGCTTAGCAAGGCTGGGCCTTACAGAGGCCAACTCAGTGACACGTTTGTTGCATCACAGAACACAGACTTAACCAATCTGGGGCAAACTGAAATGGCATATGGAAGATCTGGCCGTGAAGTTTTCAGATTTTTGCTTTTAATTACAAAGTGGATCATGATGATGAGCTGCTCACAAGAACCTATAAATTTATATCAGATGGATTGGGTGGGGACGGCAAACAGGATAGGCCATTCTCCATTCCATGCCATGACACTCAGGTAATCTGGGAAGGCCTTGCAGAACTTTTTAATGTAAAAAGCACAACACAAAAAAACCCAGTCTCCTGTGTCCCATTAATTTTGCCTTTCATATGAAGTTCTTCCTAATAGATGATTAAGTTTTTGTTCCTAAGTCTTAAAGGTAACAGTCCCTGCTTGCAGGCTTACAAAGTAAAAAACAAAAACACGGAGCACATGGAAGAAATGGTGGGGAGGGAAGAGGAAAACAAGCAAATGCAAGCACCAGTTGGTCTCTCATCAAAGCTGATAAGGTGGGCTCTATTGTCACATCTCTCCCACTGCTTTAACCAGGTAGAATTATTCTATAAGTAATTCTTAGAAGGTTGTGTTGCATTATCTTTAGCAGTGTTTTTCCAATGGTTCACCTCATTTTAATGTCTAAAGATGCAACACAGTATGACTGAGGCCAAACAAACACATCTTTTCCATGTAACCAATGCTCATTCAGGATCAGAAACAATGCTCAGATGCTAAGTACTTGAGCAACTGGCCCTGACTAGCCTGTTGATAAACTTCTGATCATTACAGCAGCATTGTGAGATGAACCCATGAAAGCAACACATGAACAGTGCTCCTGTAATATCTAAGGAAGATTTTTACAACCCTTCACCCTAAGTTTTGAGTCAGGCTTCCTCAACCTCGGCCCTCCAGATGTTTTTAGCCTACAACTCCCATGATCCCTAGCTAGCAGGACCAGTGGTCAGGGATGCTGGGAATTGTAGTCTCAAAACATCTGGAGGGCCGAGGTTGAAGAAGCCTGTTTTAAGTAGTCTCTCAAACAACTGGTAAGGCAG
Source organism: Podarcis cretensis (assembly GCF_951804945.1). NCBI lineage: Eukaryota > Metazoa > Chordata > Lepidosauria > Squamata > Lacertidae > Podarcis > Podarcis cretensis. Next base: position 51,582,630 of record NC_137181.1, on the reverse strand, counting down.
AACATTATCAATCAAGAACTGAATCGTTAAGAAACTTTATATGCAATTTCTAAATCTCTTACCTCGCTTCCCTGCATAGTTTTTGCTGGATTTGCTGACGGAATTGCTGCATTCAGTTCTGCTTCTGGTTTACATAATAGTGAAATTGTATCACGATGCGATTGGTAACGTTCCTTAACCTGTTTGTCAGCTTGCACAGCTTTATCCAAGATATTGCTGTAATTGGCTCCCTCTACAAAAAAATAAAAAATAAAAAATAAAAAGGTTCATTCGATGCTCAAGCATGCCTCTTTTATCAATACACAAAATATTGTACAATTACTAGTTTAAAAACTTAGTCTGTTACAAATAATTTAGTAAATTGGTGTTTGTGTGAATTCAAACAATTCCATTGATTGAAACCCACTTATAAAGATAACTTTTAGTCCACCCTTCATCACATGATCGCAGGGCTAGCTCCAAAACAGTAAAACACTAAAGTAAAAATAATTCAGCGCACAACTTATAAAAACAGGTATGATTCTCAAACTCACCCCCACCCCCATGAACCACTCGATTCTGCAGATTGTCTGGATCTACCCGTAATGATTTTTCTCTTGTAACAACTGCAATGTATTATGCTAGATGCTGTATGATTTTTAACTATTTTTATTGCTATTTTTATCATACTTTATCATATTACGATCTGAATTCCACAGATTTCAAGTTGCAATACAGGAAAATACAAGAAATAAAAGCAGCAAAAAATAAAATAAAACCAGTCTCAATAATTAAAGCACACATGCTGCAGACAATGTGAGACAATGAGTAAAACTTTAAAATAGTTGAAGGGGTCCGTAATGAATCAAGTTAAGGTTCTTCAGCATAATGAATTCTGAAGTATAGAATTAAGTTGCTCTCCTATCTCCATTCTGCACCTTTCCCCAAAGAGTAAGCAAATATGATGCATTTCATCCTATTATTTGAAAATCTTACTATTCTGAATTATATTGAATTATATATGTAGTACAACCACTTTTTGCCACTGGTGTGCTAAACCTAGGTAACCAGACCAGAGAAGAACTTAGAAGAGGCCACCTGCTGTTCAGAGTCCAATAAATGGTGCTCTTACTCTGCTTCCTCTGATGTCTTTCCTTATCAATCCAATCCCTTTTGGGATAAATCTCAACACAGAATTCAGCTTCATGCCAATATATTTCAGCAACTCAGTACCAGGTTATGAAGAACAAATATTACCTGCTCTTAAAGGCTTATAAAGGTCATTTGATGGTGTTCTTTGCCAACGTTCCTTGAACTTGTTCTTTAGCTCATTATCTGTTGTTTCTTCTTCATCCAATATCCTTAGGGACTAAAATCGTTTTAAAATATTTTAATTAAATAACTTCAAACCATAAAAAGGCTGAATCCATGCAAAGAGTGCTGAATATAGGCTTCACCTGTATCATAATTAAATTTCCCAATTATTTGACTGGCATCCAATTTCAACTTAGTCTGGATTTAACCAAGTGGGCAAAATTCAACAGTGCTTGTGCAAGAGGTTTTGAAAGCTGCAGCATTCGTTGAGCAAACAATAGTGCACAGGCATAACCGTTACCAAGAATTATGATAGCAGCAGTTGTGTTAGTCGCTGTGCACTCTCTTTCACAAGCGGACAACATCCACTGGATCTGGCTGTCATTCTGTGCTAAAATGAGGTTCCTAGTTAGCAGAACAGTTGTTGTGCAAGCAGACTGCCAGAACTGGGTATCATCCAATGTCTTTAGAATGAAACAAATCCAGTTTTGCTTTGAAAACCTATCCCCTATAAACACCCGATGCATATATTTACACACACACATAATATACATATAAAGGTAAAGGGACCCCTGACAGGGGACCCTCAGACGACTCTGAGGTTGCAGTGCTCATCTCACTTTATTGGCCGAGGGAGCTGGCGTTTGTCCGCAGACAGCTTCCGGGTCATGTGGCCAGCATGACTAAACCGCTTCTGGCGAACCAGAGCAGTGCACGGAAACTCCATTTACCTTCCCGCCAGAGCAGTACCTATTTATCTACTTGCACTTTGACGTGCTTTTGAATGCTAGGTTGGCAGGAGCAGGGACCGAGCAACGGGAGCTCACCCCGTCATGGGGATTCAAACCGCCAACCTTCTGATCTGCAAGGCCTAGGCTCTGTGGTTTAGACCACAGCACCACCCACGTCCCTTTATTGGGAAAGGAAATATGCATATACATAGGCTGAAATCTTGGAATCCAATCAAATGGAATATATTTTTAAAACATATGGTGATCTAGTTTCTTGTAAATAAACAAAGAAAGTGTGAGAATTTATCAGCTCAGGTTTTGCCACTACCACAATATGGTAAAATGTAAGTTGATGTGCTAACAGTGTAGACTATTGATATTATTGTAGGCTTACCTCATCCAGAATCTCTCTATTTCTCTGTAACAGTTCCGGAAGATCTTTCATCAACTGATCAATAGTTTGGACGCCTCCCTGTTCAATCACAGACTTAGACTTCTGCAAAATGGACTGAGGAACACTATCCCCAGAAACATCTTCTATGGCAGCGGGGAGATTGAGGGAAGCCAGCACTCTGGGAAGGACAATTTGACCCTTCAATTGACATCAACCAGCTTTTAAAGACACTTGACTGACAGTTTGTTGGAAGTTAACATTCCCGTTTAACAACGTATAAGAATATACTGTCTTCTCTTGTACCATTCTGTTTGCTGTAGCAAAAAGTAAAATTACAGGCAGCCCCCAACTGACACAGAGGTTACGTTCCAAAGCACCGCTCTTGTAGGTGAAATTGCATATAATATAATGGAAACCCACTGAAAAAGCCTGCAAATGCCCACCTCACCCTTTTGGGATGTTTCAGTGAAGTCTTTATGACATTTCCGGGTCACTTCCAGGTTGAACACGCATAAATGGGCGGGGGGGGGGGCTGCCTGTACCAAGTATCGTTGAAGTAAAAGTCAAATTGTCCAGTGTGCTTTCTGCCACACACAAAATACTTGATGGTGTCACTGCTAATGAAGACTTCTTTTTTTATGAGTGTCTTCTAATGCCAAACACAATTTTGGCAACATATAAATTTAAATGACATGAAAACGTACCTTTAATAATGCTGAACTTCTGTTTTATTCAACAGTATCTCTTTGGCATGCCAAACAAACGGAATGTTTTACCAAGTCAGACATCAGAATCATCAACTCACCCATTTGCCAGATTGGTGGCCTCCCTCATCTGGGCTATTGATCTGTTAACCAAGTCTGCCTTTCTTTGGTTGTAGAGAGTGAGCGCTTGCTGCACTGCCAGGGGAACCATCTTCTCAAACAAATCTATAAAATGAGCAGTATTACTATGATGACCAAAAAACCCCAATGCTTATACCTCTACCTCCCCAGGGTACTTATCTGGAAAGATCAAACCACCAGCACACGCTCTCCATTGCCTTCTGGAAAGGGAAGTCTTTCAACCAAAATTTTAACACAGGCAAAGTATCAATGCTTAACATGAGAACACCTCAAAACAGTTTTCTTCTAAAAGGCTTTAGCAAATGAACTTTTAATGAAAGGGCTTGTGCCATAATGTTTTAATTTAAATTATCTGTACGGATTTAATAGATTTAATATATGTATATAGTTTTACTTCTAACAATGCTTAATTGTTTTAATTATTGTTTTTTTCTATGTTTTTAGCAGTTTGCATTTTTATGTGTAAGTTACCTTGAGTCCCATCAGGGAAAAAGGTGGGGTGCAGGTGAATAAATAAGCAACTGCTCAGTGATAGGCAAACTAAACTCTTTCAGAAGCAGTTTGTCCATCTTCAAAATGGAAAGATTACCAATACATCTCACAATAGCACTGAGAGTTTAGCAATAAAATACACCCCCTTGAACATTTAGTGAAAAGGTGGTAAGTCCAAAACCTAAGTCCAAAAATTAGAAAGGTACTGTTGTCTGTAATGTATGTTAAATGGTAGACTGCAATAAAAAGCCTGCTTACCAGTAAATTTCTGACTCAAGGGGACAACAACTGGAGTGGCTTTCACAAGACTGGCTTTTCCAATAGGCTCTAGATCTTTAAGATCAGGTATCCTGTCATGATAGATGAAGTCATTGTCCTTCTTAGCAGCTGTAAGTGCACGGCTGATTTTATCAGACAAGTCTTTTACATTTATATATTCATCATAGCGAGATGCCACTGTTTTTACTAGATCGGCAGCATGCTAAATTAAAAATAAAGTTACAAGTTAACACTTGGTTTCTACATACAACTGCAATATTTAATATAGACACAATCATGACTATAAAGGTAACATACACATCCGAAAGAGTTTGCAAGGTGTTTGCCCGGAATTTACAGAACCAAATCTTTAGTTTCTACTCCAATGCTTTCTAACATAATGTTCAGATATCCTCTTTTACAGTGCAATACTGTACATGCCTACTCAGTAAGCCCTGTTATATTTCATGGGACTTACTCTCATGTAAGTGAATATGGGATTGAAACTTTCAATGCCAGTAGAGTTAAATATCTAAACTGATTCCCAAAAGATACACTTCTGTTTCAAGCTAGGTCAAAGTCCCTAACGAACACCCAGCAATAAAAAATAAACCCAATAAAAATGAATAAACCATAGTATGTCCAGAACACGTTACTCTTATAGTGCTCAGGTGCCTTTTTAGTGGCAATACATTTGCTGCAAAAAAACCAGCAGAATCCACCTTTTCCTAGAACAGGAGGAAGAGGAAATATGAAAGGACAAAAAGCTTGGAATTATAAACAGAAACGTGTCTGTATATACACACACATGCTTATTCACATTAAGCATATAACACCAATCCTGGCCTGAAAGCACTGGCTGCCAATTAGTTTCCGGGCCCAATTCAAAGTGCTGGTGTTGACCTATAAAGCCTTACAAAGCTCAGAACCTCAATACCACTCCCCATACAAACTGACCCAGACTCTGCTCTTGTCATCCATGTCCCCCTTGTCATCCATGTCCCCCTTCCCTAAGAGGTTCGGTGGGTGACAATGTAGTGGCTCCCATTTGAAGAATGCTCCCCCCAGAGAGGCTCACCTGGTGCCATTATTGCATGGCTTTAGGCACCAGGAAAAAACCATTCCTTTTTTACAAAGGCCTTTGGCCATTAAATAATCTATGGCATGTTAAAGGTGTGGTGCAGGGGAGATAGTTATGATGATGATTTTACTATTATGCTTTGTGCTATGTTTTTATTACGCTCCATAAAATGAGTTCTTAACGTTGTACACCACCCTGGGACCTTATTGTTATTATCCTTGTTTCAATGTCATTGTGGAAGCCGCTAGGAGTAATGAAAGCCACTTCCATCTTAAAATGTTTATTTTTGCTGTGGATCTCACCTCCTTGGAAGGGAGAAGGTTTTGCTTTGTCTGTCAACCTTCAAGTCTTTGGCTCTTATCTGAGACAGTTCTTACTATGTTAAAGAAGCAGCATATTTAATTCTTGCCATCAGACTGCAGTTCAATAGAATGTGCTAATGGGAGGGGAAAGGATTCCCGTGGTGTGTGTGGGTTGTCGTGGGCAGAGCAGCATTGCTTACCTAGCTTCCCAACACCACAAGTTGCTGCTGGATACTGAGATTGGGAGGTTGGAGGCAGCTGGCCTTTGGTAACTGGCAATAGCATATTAACATTGGAAAGCCAGGCAAGCAATGCTGCTCTGCCTACCACTACTGATTCGACCCCTGGAAAGCATGGCAAGGGGAAATGATTTCCAGGACAATTGCTCAAGTGGTACATTTAATATGTGTAGCTGCAGCTCAATGAATCTCACAACTTTTTTTTACAATCCCTTGGATTGCTTCTGCGGAACACAGTTTGAGAAACTCTGCTTCATCCTATAGAATTATCATCCATTTAATTTTTTACTGTCAAAATGGAATACAGTGGTACCTCGGGTTAAGTACTTAATTCGTTCCAGAGGTCCGTTCTTAACCTGAAACTGTTCTTAACCTGAAGCACCACTTTGGCTAATGGCGCCTCCTGCTGCCGCCGCGCCGCTAGAGCACGATTTCTGTTCTCATCCTGAAACAAAGTTCTTAACCCGAGGTACTATTTCTGGGTTAGTGGAGTCTGTAACCTGAAGCGTATGTAAACTGAAGTGTATGTAACCCGAGGTACCACTGTACATTAGTTAACACTGTTGCAGGCTTGGACTTCAGCCTCCTAGTTGAGGTTGAAATCAGATGCAAGATGATTTTAAAAAGTCTTCAGGAAACCCCCCCCCCACACACACATATACTTAAATCTTTCTAGAGCTAGAACCAATTACAGCATTCTAAAAAGGAAATGACATTACTCACTTGCAATCTTGCGATTTCTTCGCCGAATTTCTTCTGTTGCTTTGCTAGGATAGACTGGTGGTATTCAGCATTGGCCTGCATTATGCAGTGTTTTGCTGCCAGAACAGGAAACACCTCCTGGAAATAAAAATACTGACCAGGGGAAAGTCCAACCACATAAACCATCACAGACAACATGGGATGCAGGAGGAAAGAGGAAGAAGAACAGGACATTAGAGTCACCCAATTAATGGTTTAGAAAGGTTAAGACATGAGAAGCCATGGACACCCACCCATGTAACATTACATGGATGAAGTTTGGTGGAAGTATGAGCACAGCTCTGTATAAAAATAAATATAAATTGGTCACATTTTAAATTTGCTTAGGAGTTCAGTTCAGCTAACTGAACCCAAGCTTAGTAATCTTATTTAACAAAGATTAACAACTCAAATAAGAATGAGGAAGTACAGCTGGGATGCCAACCAGCTATTCCACATAGTTCCAACTATATGTACGGAAGCTAGTATAAGATCACACAAAGGAGCAATGTAGAGCCATTTTTTGCCAGTTACAAGGTTCAGAGTTATGTGGGTCAGTCCACATATGCATCTATGTACAGCTTTATTTCTCTGCATGGCAACTGTTTTTTTATTATTTGGAGCTTTTCAGCTTAGAGAAAAGGCAAAATGAGATGTGAAAGAGGTGTATAAAATTATACAAGGTGTGGCAAGAGTGAATAGAGAAATAGTTTTATCCCTCACTCATAACACTAGAACTTGAAGTAATGTTGAAATAATGTTGGAAAATACGGGACAGACAAAAGAAAGAATTTCTTCACATACTGCATGGAGAACTCCAGAATTTGCTACCACAAGAGGTTATGACGGCCACCAACTTGGGTGGCTTCAAAAAAAGGATTAGACAAATTCATGGAGAATAAAACTATTGATGGCTACTAGCCACAATGTCTATGTTCTAACTCCATGGTCTGAGGTCTCTGAATGCAGTTACTGTCCTAGGAATCACACGAGGAGAGTGCAGCTTTCAGGCTTCCCACAAACATGTGGTTGGCCACCAGGAAAACAGGATGCTGGACTAAATGGGCCATTGGCAGGCTTAAGTTCTTACTGAATATTAAATACATAACTGCACAGAAAGAGGTAGAGATCCACTGAGCATGATTCTTCAAGGAGGAACTACTGTGATTGTGTGGTTCTTGAGAATCCCTGTGATCTGCCAATTCACATGGGAAGAATTCATCTTGAAGTTGCTGGATATGACGATGTGGAAGAGACAGTATGTGTAAACTTGACTAACATAGCAAAATGGATCCAACTGCTGAAGCAGCTTCTAATTACTTCCCTGTCAATGATTACGTAAGAGGTTACCTCATCCTCTATTTCCAGCCTCACTGAAAGTGCTTGTGCAACAGGAATTCAAACTTTAAAACACTCTTCCAAAGAAAGCTTTATGTCTGGTCTACAAAAAGCTTTATGTCTGGTCTACACACACAACAAAATGTGGTAGTAGAATGCAGTAACGTTTTAAAAACCTGTTGCTTTCCTATGAAACATACACAGTCTTTAAAAATGATCTCCACCTGCAACCAGGTTTAAGGTTTGACGCAGAATAAGCTATATGTGTTGCACATGTAAACAAGGTGTAAGTTGGCATAAAATGAATGAGTCATAATTACTGAACTGCATACCAGTGCACATATTCCAAGGTCCATCCTGTTATCAGCTCCTCCTGCCTTTCCTAGCTCACTCTCAGTAGCTGTGCTGAGCATGAAGCAAAGGGGCAAATCTAGTGGAAAAGCAACACCCAGCCCTTTTACTAAATTAATTTAAAAAGTGTTGACACATGAACTCAAGCAGCAACTATATCAAGGAAAAGGAGGGCTGTTGAACCTGAAAACATAGCCCCTCTGAAAATTTAAGTATTAATAGCCAAGCCAGCAGCAATGTCTCCTAACAAAAGCACCATATTACTAACTTACACAGGCCCTTACACCAACTCTAGAGTTGAGACTGCATCCAAATAACTGATACACAAGAACAGCTAACGTACATCTTGAAAAGGAGGAAGTTTGAAATAACATTTTTGCTTTTATTACCTGTTTCTGAAAGCCATGAAATCAAGCAACAGCACACGCATACTGCCACCAAGCCTATCTCAAGATCAGTTTTTTGGTTGTGAAAGAGAATGGTACAGTAAAGACCGAAGCATAAGTTCCATTACGAAGTATGTTAGTTTGAATTAATTTTTAGTAAAGAATTGAAACCACATTCCCAGGTAGAGGGGGAGAGTCAGAGAAACATCCCAAATAAAATTTTTGTAAAACAATTTTTTACAGGTTTGGGTTTTTTTACAATCAAGCAGTATATAAATTTAAATAAATAAACCAGATTGTCTAACTGAAGGACATAATGTTGAAGCAACAAGTTGGAATGAATCGATGTGCTTTCCTAAATCTATAACAATTAGCAAGTATTCATTGGCTTCATGTGGGGTTCTTCAAAATTTAGTTACGATTCCTAAATTTTCCTTTCTTCATAAGCCGCCTTCACTAGGAAGTTACTAACCTTGGGTAATGTATCCTTGTACTGACACTGTTTGAAAGCGTCGCCGTAATAGTCAGCAGCTTGATTTGCAAGTTTAGCAATGATGGCATCTTTCATTTTATCTAAAACAAAATATAGATGGCATTAAAACATATGACAGTTTGCAAAGCAGTAGCAAGGCAGTACTTTTTGCATGTACAACTTACAAGAGTAAGACCATATTAAAATCCAGTGGAAAAGTGTGATCTGTGTTAAAAGTTCTGAATATTTTATGTACACTAAAGCAGCCACATTGTTTAGCTTTAGGAACTTACTGCCTTTTAAAGAATTTCATTCAAATCTCTTTGAATTAATAGAATATAATATTTCTAAGAAATGTATAAATCAAGTAATAGATTTCCAAAGGGAAGTCCAGTTATCAGACATCATATTCCACATCTACAACGTAAACTTGGTAGAAGAGCCTTACCAGGGTTTGCAAGCTCTAATCATGTCTTGTTTTGAACAACACTTTTTAAATCCAAGTATTATAGAATCATAGAATAGAATCATAGAGTTGGAAGAGACCACAAGGGCCATCGACTCCAACCCCCTGCCAAGCAGGAAACACCATCAGAGCACTCCTGACATATGGTTGTCAAGCCTCTGCTTAAAGACCTCCAAAGAAGGAGACTCCACCACACTCCTTGGCAGCAAATTCCACTGTCGAACAGCTCTTACTGTCAGGAAGTTCTTCCTAATGTTTAGGTTTATTAACTAGGCTGTTGTGTGAAAGTTATATTATAGCATCTTCAAATCTGCTTTGAAAATAATCCAAATGGTTGATGCACTTCTAAAATGCATATGATGATCCATGCTTCCCCCCACAACTACTGCTCCCCACATTTTCTATGCAAACTTATAAATCAAATGTCAATACTCTGGCAATCTACTAGCCCACAATAATCTTATTAAACTTTCAGAAATACATGATCATAATAAAAAACAGACCAGCTCCAGAGCAAACAGTTTCTGTGCTTGTTTGTAACCAGCAGCATATTACTAATAGATTTTATTGCTCATACTATTTTGCTTGCTGCATTGTAATATTTTTTTAAAGATGGGATATAAATGCATATAGAAATAGAGCAAAATATGAAATAAATTTATCAAGTGGCCCAATCAATTTTCTACATTACTAAGGGTAAATTAATAAAAGACAGTGTCTCATTAGCTGCTCCTTAGCTGTGGTGGCAGATGAGGTTGCAGAATGTGCATGTAGAGGACACAGCGGAATATACAGGTGTAATGGTATTGTGTGGTTACTCGTGCGTAAACTGCCTCCACTTCGATTAGGTGGTTTGCTCAAACATGTTCAGGGTTAGAGCTCGCCCTCCGTGACCTGTTAGTCACTTGCAGAATCTGCCAGTGGGCGTTTCTTGAATCTCTTCCAGCATAAAAGCTGCTTGACCCCAAGTCTCCGCCTATGTTCCCTGCGCGGAACGCGTCTGCGCAAGTAAGGGGATGGCAAGGGCGTGCCAGCGCTCTCTCCGCTGGTTTCGGTTGAAGGGTCTTGGAGCCCTGACACCGATTCCTCCAGCTCCTCTCTATTGGTGTCACACTGAATTCCTTCCCCCAGACTGGTTCCCTCTCCGGCATCGCTCTGGAGCCCTGACTCCGCTTTTCGCTCTGATGTCAGTTCCCTGACAACAGGCAACCCCTATTTACATACATTCAATTTACATGTAGCCCCAGAAATCCGGAATTAGGGAGAAGAAACCTGAAGAGCCTCAACAAAGCGCCACTTCCAGGCTTGCAATGAGACCCTCCCCAGAGCCCGAAGGAGACATCCTCTCCAAACTCTGGGGAAGGTCTTCTCATGAGCCAGATCTAGGTTTGTTGAGACTGCTCAGCTGATCACACTGAAAAGCTTTTCATTGAAATTAGGAGCAATGCTAATTGTCGTAGTTCCTACCGTAGCAAAACAAAAAACTGAAATGTAAAAATTACAAGTAGACCATTACATACCTCTGGTAGCTTTTAGAAAAAAGACTTCTTGAGCCTGAGCCAGCATGATTAGGCTTAGTGTTCCAACTGTATCTGGGGAGATGTCCACTGTAGGTTCTCGACTTAATGACGAAAGGACAGTATCTTTAATGTGCTGGAAGGCACCACTAGCAAACTTGAGAGAAAATGATATTCTATTAAAGACACATGTTTGATGTCATGATGAACAAACATATTGCAAATTTAGGTTTCTGCTGGTTTTGTATTTAGTAGAACTCAGATTTTTGAGCTAGACCGAGTGATGCTAACACCAACAATTCTGAGGTTGCAGCAAGACAGAGAGGCAATGCTGCTTAAACATTGAGAGCTCAAAAGTCAATTTTTTTTCTAAGTCTGTAAAATATACCTCCTTTGTATTAGAAAACTGTATTCCGGTCTATTTTAAATTGCTATGAAAGGGAAATCTATAAAAGTATAATTATTTAAATCACTGTGATGTCGGTGTCGATATCCAAGAATGTTGTTTGTTGTTTCTTTTCAGGACAACTGAAAAAAGCTGACAGTACTCCCATCTGTGCAAACAGTGAGGGTGTCAACTGATGTCTTTCCAAATTCCTTCAATGATCTCAGAGTTAAGGCCTATGTACCGTATTTTTCATCCCATAGGACGCTCCGTCCCATAGGACGCACCTACTTTTTTGGGGGGGAAATAAAGGAAAAAAATTTTTCCTTTATTTCCCCCCCAAAACCAGGTCGGGGAACAGTGGGATGGCGGTGCTGCGCCTCCCCGCTGTCCCCCGAGCTTGTGGGGCTGGCCGATGTCTGCCTGGCGCGAGGGGCGCTCTGCTTCAGGGCGCCCCGCGTGTCGGGCGGCAGGCTACTGTCCACAGCATGGGGAGCCCTCTGTTTCAGGGCGCCCCACGCGCCCCCCCGTGCGCAAGGCTTGCCGACACCAGCGCAGAGCACGGGGCGTCCTCCAAAGGGCGCCCCGTGCTCCGCGCTGCCGGCTGCCACCCGCAAGCCATGCGCGCCCGGGGGGAGTAAGGCTTGCGGATAGCTTCCTGGAGCTTGGAGAGCGAGAGACGTCGGTGCGTACCGACGCCTCTCGCTCTCCAGGCTTCAGCGAAAGCCTGCATTCGCCCCATAGGACTCACACACATTTCCCCTTCATTTTTGGAGGGGAAAAAGTGCGTCCCTCAGTAGCTCAGACCTTTTGAAGTACCGTATTTTTCGCCCCATAGGACGCACCTAATTTTTTTTTTTGGGGGGGGGGGGAATAAAGAAAAAAAATTATTCCCCCCCCCCAGGCACGGGGCAGGCGCGGGGGAAGCCCGAGCTTCCCCCGACCCCAGCCCCCAGAACAGCCTGCTATCCGCAAGCCTAGGGAGCCGCGCCGGTCTCCCCAGGCTTGCGGAGAGGTGCGCGAAGCCCGGGCGCGCTCTTCAGCACGCACCAGGCTTCGGAATGCAGGCAGCTCTGCGCCACCCTCCGGAGCCCCGCGCGGCTTGGCACCGGGCTCCGGAGGGTGGCGCAGAGCTGCAGGAAGCCCGGGAGCGCAGGCAGCTCTGCGCGATCCGGAGGGTGGCGCAGAGCTGCAGGAAGCCCGGGAAAGCCTGCATTCGCTCCATAGGACGCACACACATTTCCCCTTCATTTTTGGAGGGGGAAAAGTGCATCCTATAGGGCGAAAAATACGGTATGTAGACTAACCTTCCCCAACCTGGTGCCCCCCAGATGTTTTGGACTACAACTCCCATCATTCCTGACCACTCATCATGCTGGCTGGGGCTGACAGGAGTTATAATAATAATAAAAAAACCTGAAGGGTATCAGACAGATGGTGTAGACAGTTGCCATGATACAGTTAGCTGTTTCATATGCTTCCTCAGTTTTCAAAAACAGAATGGGGGGTGAGGTAGGCTTTGCTACCCAGCAGCCTCTCACATTCCAAAGAAAAGTGAACACATGCAGTTCCAACTATGCTTTTCATAGGATTTGCCCCCTTTTAAGTCAGACTACTGGTTCCCTAACTGAACCAGAATAAATTTGAAATGTAGCATGATGCCCTAGGGCAGTGTTTCCCAACCTTTGGTCTCTAGCTGTTTTCGGACTACATTACCCACCATCCCTGACCACTGGTACTGCTAGCTAGGGATGATGGGAGTTGTAGTCCAAAAGCAGCTGGAGACCCAAGGTTGGGAAACACTGCTCTAGGGCATCCAATTTATATATCCACCAGATGTCAAAGAAAAAAACAACTACCAGACTTTTAGAAGACATCTGAAGGCAGCCCTGTTTAGGGAAGCTTTTAATGTTTAATAGGTTATTGTATTTTAGTGTTCTGTTGGAAGCCACCCAGAGCGGCTGGGGAAACCCAGCCAGATGGGTGGGTTATAAATAAATTATTCTTATTCTTATTCTTATTAGGCAAAGCTACAACTTAACGAAGTTACAACTGTGTTTCAAAGTGAATAAACCCATTGCATGTTTCTCACCACCTTGTCCAACAATGAACGGTCATTGTCCCACAACCAAGGTGTAGCTTTTTGAACATAGAATCAATCATACATGGCCAAATTTCAAGACAACTAATAGCAATTTCAATCGTATGTTAGAGAGAAAAAGAAATACCTGATAATGTTTAGCAGCAGCTTTCAACCCTTCATCACTGTCAAGATTCTGTTCTGCTGCTATCTGGCTAGCCAATGCTCCACAATTGAACAACACACAAGTCTTCTCATAGCCCAAACTTGCCAAAGCTGAAAGAAAATATGCATGGAAAGTATGTGTTTTGCAAGTATAAATATTCTAATTAATTAAAAAAATGCCTTAAAGCACATTTTTTTTTAAAAAAAAACCTACCTCAACCTTGAGCTAGAGAACATATGCCTGCATTCTGTGTACAGTGGTGCCTCGCAAGACGAAATTAATCCGTTCCGTGAGGCTCTTCGTATAGCGGTTTTTTCGTCTTGCGAAGCAAGCCCATTGACAGCTTAGCGGATTAGCGCTATTAGCGGTTTAGCGGCTTTTAGCGATCAGCTGTTAAGCGGCTTATCAGCGGATCAGCTGATAAGCGGCTTAGCGGCTTAGGAAAAGGGGGGGGAAAGGGGAAAAAACCCGCAGGAACTCGCAAGACATTTTCGTCTTGCGAAGCAAGCCCATAGGGAAATTCGTTTTGCGAAGCGCCTCCAAAACGGAAAACCCTTTCGTCTAGCGGGTTTCCCATCTTGCGAGGCGTTCGTCTTGCGGGGCACCACTGTATAGAATTACATTTTCAGGAATCCCCTGCTTGCACTCAGCCAGCTGGTAAATATAAATATATGGCTTCTTTGAAATATTGATCTTTTAAAAAGATGACTGAAAACATGAATTGAAAGGCTGTACAAATTTCACTTATTTTTCTGTATCTCAATACTATACAGTTACAGATAGGTAGCCGTGTTGGTCTGCCATAGTCAAAACAAAATAAAAAAATTCCTTCCAGTAGCACCTTAAAGACCAACTAAGTTAGTTCTTGGTATGAGCTTTCGTGTGCATGCACACTTCTTCTGTATCTGAAGAAGTGTGCATGCACACGAAAGTTCATACCAAGAACTAATTTAGTTGGTCTTTAAGGTGCTACTGGAAGGAATTTTTTTATTTTGTTTTCAATACTATACAATTTAACTCAGATTTCATTTTCATAAGAGAAGCTTACCAAGTTTGACAGATCCTCCAAAGAGCGACCCTTTGTCAAAAGCATCTTTCCAAGTAAAGGTTACACAGATCTGTAAGTATGAGAACAGAAAGTTAATTTCCAGTTTTAAGAAAGATATGGATCAGTCTTCCGCATCCTCTTGCCCTACATATCTTGCTGGACTCCAAGGCTCCTCAACCCCATCCAGCAAAGCCAATGGTCAGGGATGATAAGAACTGAAGTCCAACAATTCATGGAGGCTACCAGGTTTTGTTTTGTTTTGTTTTGTTTTTTGGGGGGGGGGTTAAATTGATGCAGGCTTTCCAAGAAAATCTAAGCAGAAATATACATGCCAAAATGCAGACAAAAGTTTTTAAGCTCAAAGTAAGAATTACATTATTAAGCAAAATGCAGAACAAATTGTCAGGAAAACAGCAATGGTTTGATGAAAATGGGGGCTCTGAACACATTCACAGCAATCTTTGTCAATCTCTTCTATCAAGCAAATGCGCATCTGGACTTGCAGCCTCCACTCCAAATTAATAACTACAAGCATGTTGAACACAGTAAAATTATTTGAACTGTCGTTAATTTTAATGGGAGTCAATTAAGTATACACATGCAAATCGCTTGTGAAGCCAGTTTGCTTCAAAGCATCGGTCCCTCTTTCCACACATACAACAGCTATAAAATGGTTGCTATTGTTCTTCAAGGATAAGACTTCAGACTCATACACACGAACAGAAACTGCCATCCACTCAGTTTCATGCCACTCTTGGTGCATTTCAATGCCTATCAAAACAATGTTTAACAAGACATAATGCATTACCTGATTCTCAGAAAATGGAAATTTTGGCTCTATGGAACACAGCTGATCATAGTATCTGAAATAAATAAGTAAATATGCATAAGATTAACAGGGATGTTTGCTTTATAAAAAGTCATAAAGTGACTATAAACATACCAAGAAAACAACAATGCCAGAATTTCAACTAGATCATACATGATCCAAGTTAGATGTGAACACTTCAGAGATAACCAGTTTGCATTCTGCAGACGTTTACAGATTGCAATTT
The DNA here is from genome assembly GCF_951804945.1 of Podarcis cretensis. NCBI lineage: Eukaryota > Metazoa > Chordata > Lepidosauria > Squamata > Lacertidae > Podarcis > Podarcis cretensis. Next base: position 51,566,990 of record NC_137181.1, on the reverse strand, counting down.
TAGCAACATTATATCAATATATTGATCCTTATTTAGGTAAAAATGCTTTTACTATAACCACTAAAAACACTTAAATTACTTAGTGAATGAGCAACAGGTTGTGGACTATGGCTCTTCTTTTTATGAATTTTTATTTTACAGCAGCATTAGTTTCAAATCAAGCATTTGAAATAAAGCAGTACTATATTTTTTTTTAAATCATGTGCTCACTTTTTTGTTTATTTTAAAACAGGAAAACCTTTGCTTTATTTTTTACCTAGGCAGTTTCTTTTCCCAATTAATAACAAAAAAAGAGCATTTTCCAGAGTTACTTCTGGAAAACAAGTTTGTATGTGCCTAGCCAGTTATTCACACCCTGAAAACTTTCAGGCTGGGCCACTGAAATGCATTTTATGTGCAGCTGTCTTTCAGGACTGCTTGGAAACTGCAGCTTGTCCAGAACAGTGTGGCAACATTGCTAACAGGGATCATCCGAACAGATCACAGCTTGCCTGTATTGAAACAACTCCACCAACTCCTAATTAAAGTAAAATTGCTGGTCATGACATTTGAAGCCCTAAACAGCTTAGGACCCAGATATTTCTTGTAATGGCTAACTGTCTCAACCCACCCACTGAGGATTTTTTCTGGGTGACACCACCACCAACAGTACTGTGGCTGGATTTTTTTGTTTCCTGTGGTGGCACTTCCCCTAGAGACCTCATTGCTATCATTTAGGCATCAGGTGACAGAGACATAGCCAGGCAACCCCTGTCTAGCAACAGCTGGTGCTGGTGAACCAGCTGGACGTGGAGAAAGACAATCCATATCATCAAGACTACTTGGGCCTCAAGTGACAGAGTGCACAGAAACAGAGTCAGAAAGTCCAATCTACATACCTTGCCCTTTAGAGGGAGTGCACCCCATTAAGAATAGAGTATCTTCCCATTTCCCATATTTGAATAATACCATGCCACAGAATTTCTGACTTGTCAGGATTCATTTTCAGCTTATTGGTTTCAATTAAAGCCATTACTACATCCATGCACTAAAAAAAGGCACAGCGCATTCACCAAATGTAGATTATGCAAGAAACACAGCTTAGTGTTGCTCAATTATTGGTGGCACTTTGCTGCAACTCTCCAGGTGCCTACTCCTGATGGCTTCATACACAAGTCAGAAGAGCATAGGACCCCATACAGAATGGTCATAGGGCAAGTAAACAAATGCACCTCCTCACTGCCACTCTTTGAATTTGGCCCCGTATGCTGAAGCCAAACCACAGAAAAATTGAGTCTCCAGCCCCCTCATGGCTGACAGTACTCCTTCTGTCTCTCCCCCAACACTAAGAGTGACTAAAGCAGTTTTGGTGCTAAAACCAGGCAATTAGGCCAGTTTGAAATGTAGTGAAATAAGCTTCCTAGAAGCACCCTTGAAGTTGCAGTCACTTTGTTCAAGGAGCAGGGGGGGATGTTTGCAACGAAGTTCATCTTCTGGATCCAGGCATGTTCAATGTAGCTGGTAGCACCACTTCCTGAAGCAAGGCATTAGCTACTTCCTGGACCCATCCAGTCAATACCAGTTCCCTGTTCTGATAATAAGGGCTCCCATCAGCCCAAATCTTCCCAGGTCAGACTATGGCAACGGGGTAACCGTTATCCCATCCAGTCAACCATGAACCCGATGCTCGCCTCGAGGGTGGGATGAGGGGGGATCAGGTCCTGTTTCATATGTTGGGTTGCTGATGAACATCATGACACAGATATCTAAAGATTGTCTACCCAGGGTGATCTCAGTGTAAATGTTGAAATCACCAAAAACCAAAATCCTGGGATTATTCAACACCATACCAAAAAACACCTCTGCGAGCTCAGTTTGACAGACTACTAGGTAGCTAAAGTCTAGGAGAGGAATTCAACATAGCACTAAGGCGATCACAAGCATTTCTGCTTACCTAGTGGAACAATTCCCCTTCTACTCTCTCCAGGTGCTGTTCTGGGGGTTCTCCTGACCCCCCTCATGCGTATTAAGGGATGGCCGGGGGGGGGAGGGGAGAATATTGCTAAACAAAGTGTTTGAATTGTTAAGAGCAACCATTTAGAATACATGCTTGCTCAAAAACTATATGAAGTTTCAAAATGGGAAACTTTATGTAAGTCAATCCACCCTAATTTTTAATGGTATTATCATTTATAAACTCTTCTTTCATTCTGAAAATATCCTTTTAAAATTATCTTATGGGAATTGGGACAGCTGGAGTTCTTGGCCCATTTATAAAAAAATCATAAAGCAGAAAAACAGGTTCTCCTACCTAGAGAATGAAGTGACTATCAAAAAAGTTTAAAAGGACTTCTCTTAGGTTGCCGCCCTGTTTGCAAAATGGAGCATAATTAATCTGCATTATTTCACTCATACTGTGCAGCATTCAAATTCAGAATGCCAAGCAGCAGGAAATGGGAAAATATGGCTTTACTGTAGCGTTTACAAAACAGGGCATTGTTAACAGCAGTCCAGAGTTTCATATGCCAGGCTGTGTTACCCTATGTCAAAGTCTGGGCAGTAGGGACACACCTAAATCTGCTGCTTTGTGCAGGACCTTTGAGATCAATTTCTCCCGCAGTATAAACTTCTGTACGACAACTGGAAGTTCCTGCTTTACCACCGACAGCATTCCTCTCACCTTCAATGCTTCACCTTCTTCTCCCTACACATTTCCCACCTGTAATCGTTTTGTTCCCTGCCGAAAAGTTAACAGATCCCCATATAATCCAGGCCCAACCGAAAGGGCACCGGAGTCCATGAGAAAAGACAGATGCTTGCCCCCCCCCACGCCCTTTATGGAAAGCCTTGGGCTCCATTTTCTGAATACATTTGCTGGAGGATAAGCTCCCCCTGGACACAGCGATTCATTTCCAAGGAAACTTGCATCGGATCCCCTTGTTGACGCGTTTGCCCTCTGTCCGAAACGATGCACTTTGGGAAGAGGAAGGCTCTGAGAAGGAGCAAAGCAAGAACAGAGCATGTGGGGGGGGGTTATCGATGACAAGCACAGACGCGGAGCGGCACCTATTTCGGAGCAGCCACTCCCGAATAAAAACTACTTTAAAGGAGCAAGATCTCGGGAGTTGTACGATGATAATAGTAGTAATAATAATAATAAACCGAAGGCGAAGAGAAGGAAGGAGAAGGCGCCTCCCTCTCTGGGTTGTGTAAGAGAGCGGAAGGTAAAGTACGAGGAAGAGTATCGGTTTAAATTCGTTTAAAAGCACATTCTCAGACGGCGGGTGGGGAGGAGTGCAAACCCTGCGCCGAGAGGTTGTCTTGTTAACTTTGAACCGGCGGCAGCAACTTTTTTTTTTTTTTGGTACCGTGTCTGAGAAAAACGAAGCGCTCGGGACGTTTGCGAGTCCGCGGCTTCCCCGCCCGGCGCCTCCGCCTGGAGCAGAGGCCCGACGGCTCCGGCTGGCCGGTTGAGGGCGCGGCCGGAGCGCAGCGTCACTCTCGCCGTCACCTCACCTGTCCTCTCCCCCCCCCTCCTCCCCCGCCAACGGACGCCAACGGCCGCCGCCAACGCGCGCGCTCCCCTCCCCCGCCCGCTCACCTCAGGAGGGTCTCGAGCGAGCTCTCGTGCTTGTCGAGCGCGCGCCCGAGCGCGCTCTTGCGCAGCTTGTGGAGCTCCTCGGCGGCGCGGACGTGCTCGGCCTGAGACTCCCCGCCGGGGTAGGTCTGCTGGATGAACTTGCACAGCGGCTTGGCCAAGTCCACCTCCGAGGCCTTCTTCAGCTGCACGGTAACGAACGACGCCATCTTCGCCGCCCCCGCCGGTCGGCTCCTCACTTCCTCGGCCCTAACTCAGCGGCTTCAGCGCCGAGCCCGCACTCCCAACTCACTTCCGGCCTCCGCGCAAAAGTTCCGAGTCTCTATGGTCTCCTCACGCCCGGCTGCGTCATCGTCACGCGGCTAGGCCCCGCCCACGACCGCCGCCCCCCCAAAACGAGTCTCCCCCCCCCCCCGCTCTTAGCTCCGCCCAGGAGCCTTTTAGACTTACTTTCCTGGCTCCACCCCATTTTTCCCAGGGCCTGCTTTCCGCGCGCATGCGCTGTTGGCGCTTCTGTCGTTCATACTCCGCTTGGGGGCGGATTGCTTCATTTTGCGGAAGGACGAGCTCGAACGTCAAATAATCCCGAAAGGGACCCATGTTATGTGTCCCTTGGTTGTTGTTACAAGGGTCGGTTTTCCTCAGAAATGCCCGCTTTTGAGGGACCTCATGGCTGCCTCGTCTGCCTGGTGTCTGTTCTGCTGTTCCGTCCTTTTTCTGTCTGGTCTTTGACCTCCCTTCAAAATAAGAAAACCCTTTTTTGTTATTTATTTCTACAATCAGAGGGCGGCTTGGGATATAAAAACACCAAAAAATAACATCAACAAAATGGCCCCGCCATGACTATAGAGGAATGTTTTCCCCTGGTGCCTAAAGAAATGGAGGTAATACAGTAATTGGAGTTTGGCTTTTGTTGCCCAACTCTCCCATGGGACTCTGAGAAGAATGGATGGAGGCAGGATCCAGTGGAAAGCAAGGCAGATCTTTATTTTTCTGTTGCAACAGAGTTCCCTCTCTTCCAAGGAGAACAAAAGGGTGCAGGAAGCTTTAAAGCCTTTTGACATTAGCCAAAGACCACCCAAAAACCATCATACAGTGGTACCTCGCAAGACGAAATTAATTCGTTCTGCGAATTTTTTTCGTCTTGCGATTTTTTCGTCTTGCGAAGCATGGATTTTGGAAAAGCTTTAAAAATCACCAAAGTTTTCAAAAACCTCAAAAAAGGCTACCACACCACGTGCTATGAGTTGCTCCTCGAAGTCAAATCGCAACTGCACCCCCTGAATGCACGGTTTCAAGAAAAAGGAAACAAACTTGCAAGACGTTTTCATCTTGCGAAGCAAGCCCATAGGGAAATCCGTCTTGCGAAGCAACTCAAAAAATGAAAAACTCTTTCGTCTTGCGAGTTTTTCGTCTTACGAGGCATTCGTCTTGCGAGGTACCACTGTACCTGGACAGCCTGGCCATTCTTCTGGAATGCTTCATACTTTCGTTCCTGAATTCAGGTCCTAGGCACACCCTATCCCTACACAAATGCCCCCTTAAGATGGGGTTTGTAAGCAGAAAAGACAACAGGAAGGTTTTCCCCATTTGCCTCCCTTACTGCAGAGGAATGTTTGAGGTTGTCGGGAGAGTCAAAATACCTTCCGGATTGCTCTCCCGTACTTTTTCAGACAAGTGGCAGAAGTGTGCATGCACACAAAAGCTCATACCAGGGACGTGGGTGACACTGTGGGTTAAACCAGAGCCCTAGGACTTGCCGATCAGAAGGTCAGGGGTTCGAGAATGCCTATGACAGAGTGAGCTCCCGTTGCTCGGTCCCTGCTCCTGCCAACCTAGCAGTTCGAAAGCACGTCAAAGTGCAAGAAGAAGAAGAAGAGTTTGGATTTGATATCCCGCTTTATCACTACCCGAAGGAGTCTTAAAGCGGCTAACATTCTTCTTTCCCTTCCTCTCCCACAACAAACACTCTGTGAGGTGAGTGGGGCTGAGAAACTTCAGAGAAGTGTTGAGGCATCTAATCATAAGCCTGCATTTTTATTAAGGCTTGATCAGGGCCTGTATCTTAAAATGAGCTTAAAGATTTTCAAATGTTCATGCCAGGCAGAAGAGCAGCTGCCTAAGAACCTTGGCAAAATGTTTTTCTCCTAGACAAGGGGGCCCCCTGATTTATAGCAGAAAACAATTCTCAAAGTCGTAAAAAGGGAATTACAGGCTGACAGCCAAGGTTACACTGACCCTACATATTACAGAAGATAAAAAAGCAGAGAAAAAGATAATTAAGAGTGGGTAAATAGTAAAATAAAACCATGTGCCTCCCATTAAACTTGAGCCATATTTTCCTAAGGTTGAAAGGTCAAGAGCAGTGAAAAAGGCAACTGGCTTGGCTGGAGAAGATAGGTTTTCTTTCTTTCTATTTTTGAGGCTGAGAAACAAGAGAAGAAGAGCTGGCAGAAAGGAAGAGAATATTTTGGGAAGTCTTTTTCTAAAGTTGTTTCTTTCTTAAACTGAGATCCTTTTAAGATTTCTTTTCCTTTTAAAAGGTTATCTATGTTATGTATTAAATATATATTGGCTTAAATGTAATTATGCAAAGGAATTAGAAGCTAAGAAATGTTAAATCCTTATGCTAGATTCTTATTTCATATAGTTGGAAGAGATCACAGGGGCCATCAGCCACCAGCCCCCCTTGCCAAGCAGGAAACATCATTAGAGCATTTGTCAAGCTTTTGTTTAGAGACCTCCAAAGGAAGGAGATCTTTCAATGATGATCTGTTTAAGATAAAAATTTGAGATTAAACCATTTGTTTTGGAGGGCAATAGGGCGAGGTGAGCTGGTAATTAAGGTTCCTTGTTGAGACACATGTAAGATATATTACTACTTATTTGCCATTTATAGATAGAAGAATATATAGCTTTTTGTTTCCCATAAAAGGACAGAAGGAAATGGGTGTATCTTTTGTGATTGGTTCTAGCAAACAGCCAATAGGAATTTCAACCAGGCTGATTGGACAGAGGCAGCCACAGGAGGAGCAAGGGGGATGGATTAAGGAAATATAAGTGCTGGCCAGAATGGCAGGAGGCCAGGCCAGAGCTTGGTAACCATATACCACTGTGCCTCATATTTATTTGTCTGACAAATAAATTATTATTTTAATTTCTCTATTGCTGCGTTGAATATTTCATTCCAGCTAAGCGTTAACCACAAGCAGGGTGCTACAGTGTCACTAGCCCAGCAGCTGCGTGTGGGGGAGCGGAGACGCGAACCCGGTTCACCAGATCACAAGTCTACTGCTCTTAACCACTACACCACACTGGCTCTCTACACTACACCACACTGCAAGTAGATAAATAGGTACGTCTCCGGTGGGAAGGTAAACAGCGTTTCCATGCGCTGCTCTGGTTCGCCAGAAGCGGCTTAGTCATGCTGGCCACATGACCCGGAAGCTGTACGCCAGCTCCCTCGGCCAGTAAAGCGAGATGAGTGCCGCAACCCCAGAGTCGGCCACAACTGGACCTAATGGTCAGGGGTCCCTTTACCTCAGTGGCGTAGCGTGGGGGGTGCAGGGGGGGCCGGCCGCACCGGGCGCAACATCTGGGGGTTAGGGTTAGGGGGTGCAAATCCACGGGTTAGGGGGCGCAAATTACTTGCCTTGCCCCGGGTGCTGACAACCCACGCTACACCACTGCTTTACCTTTACCTTTAATGAATATTTATTCCATATTTGAGGCCTTTGAATTCTTAGAACAATTTGGAGGGAAGGCACCTGGCAAGCCTTGCTGGGGAAAGCATGCCACGTACAGTGGAAAAGCCCTTGTGCTCATCTTTCCGCTCCTGTGAAGAAAGTCATTGAGGATCAGAATCTGAGTAAATTGGCCATTTTTGTAAAGAGTCCTCACAGCTGCGGGGGTGCAATATCGATGATGCCAGGAATGCCTTTGGAAGGGGGTGCCCCTGCCAACAAGTGGGGTACATTTTTAAGGAAAAGGGCTAATATCAGAGCTCTCGGGCTTAGGGGCTGTGTTTGTTGTAGATGTCCACCCACAACAACGTAAAGGACAATATTTTATTAGATTTGTATACCGCCCTGTGCCCGTAGATCTCAGAGTTTGCATTTTGGTTTGAATCTAGATTGGTTTCTGTCCCATTAAACTTTAATTAGTTTAATGCAAAGTAAATGTCCGGTGCGCTTCCATCGTCTCAAGTCCCATTACAGCAGAGCATTTCGCGCAGCAGTTTAAGAAGGGCAGGAGAGGCAGTATTTCTTTTCAAAGAGGAGTCTTGGAGCAAGCGGTTTTGGAACTCAAAGAAAGGTTTATTTACAAAAACAAAAAAACCCGGAGACGAACCACACATATCAGTAAATACGCCCAAAAGGGGAGAAGGGAGGAGCAAACACACAGGAGACTATTTATACAAACTCATGTTCCTGGAAGCCTAATGACTTCCAGCTGCTCAGTGATTAGAGCGTTTCTGCTACCTTTTAACCCTTTGATAGCAACAGTTTCCTCCTTTAGAACTTGGACAGATGGCACTGTAATTTTTTAAAAAAACATATTGTTTTTAAACACTGGCCTCAAGTATCAGCCATGTACAGCAACAGGCATGATTCATGACTATATTACTTCAGTGCCAATATTTGTTAGTCAAATTCTCCATCCACTGTGGATTTTGAGGCATAAGAAAAACGGCTGTTAAATGAAAATTAAATTGTTCTGATGACATCGGGTGCAAAAATAAATAAATAATCAAATGATTTGCTAGATATTTTGTTAATCAAATTAAGTCATCGTGCATTAAGGAAGACAAAAGTACAAAGGAGATTCAAACAACAGAATTAACACACGTCTTCCAAAAGAGTATAATTCACTAATAAAAACATAAACTGTGCAAAACAGATACAAATACGTAAAGATGATGTCAATAACCATTCTCTTCCTTTGGCAATAAAAGCAAATGTAATTTCAAATAATATGTTGAGAAACATGTCAAAGATTAGCTTTTCTTTTTTGATAAAAAAACAGCAAATGAGAAGTATTGGCAGCTCTATAAAATATTGTCGCAGTACGTCTAAGCAGCATTTGCCAGTCATAAACCTCATAATCAGCGACATTCAATACTTACCTAGGTTATGCTTCTATTCTACTTAGTGTATGTGTGGCGTTTTGTGTCAGCATCACTTATGTGGGTTCTCTTACTTTTTGCTTGTTGTGTTTCTTTGGTGGTGAGACAGGTTGGGGGTGACCTAGGGAGTGGTTGGTTGTCTTTGGTAGGCTGGAGTGAGATTTCTGTGTGTGTGAGTGAGTGCAGGGTGTGTGTGTAGATTTTTGGATCAAGTTAGCCAGATTGATTCATGTGCTTTCAGTGGATTCTTGTTATCTTGTTGGGCTATGTATGTGATAAAGGGGAACCATACTGGGGTGAAGGCATCTTCTATTTGTCCCCACATCCGTTTCAGTTTATTGGTTAGTTTTTCTAATAAGGCTGTTTCCCATACTATTTAATACCATTGGTCCATGCTTACTACTGACAGGTCTCTCCACTGTCTGGTTATGATGCCTCTGGCTGCTGAGAATAGGTGGCTTATGAGCTCTTTATAATGTGAGTGGGCATTATTATCTTGGAAGATGTTCAGTGGGACCAGTTCTAATACTTGCTTAGTTATTTTGCATATTTCTTGTATAACTGATGTCCAGAAGAGTTGGATTTGGTGACATTCCCATCACATGTGGAGGTATGTGCCTGTGGAGGTGCATCCTCTCCAGCATTTTGGTGAGGCTCCTGGGCATATCAGCGCCAGTTTCTGTGGTGTTAGGTACAATCTGTAAATGAGTTTCAGAGTCAGTTCTTTTATTTTGCTTAGATGGATTTAAAGGGAGGTTTAGACCACATTCTATTTCATTGGGTGGGGTTAATCTCATAGCCTATGTCATTGTTTTTTGATTATGTCGAGGGGGTTTGTAGGATTTTGGAGGAGTATTTTCTATATTGTGGATACCATCCCTTTGACGTCCAATTCACTCGAAATCAGTGCAAACACCGGCAAATGGTCCTCTGCAACTTTTGGTGGCACCCCATAAAACGAGCCTTTGGTTCACTCACCCGCAGGGTCACAGTTTCGCCGAAAAACCCTACCCTTCTCTTTGGTCAGTCAATCAGAGCCAAGGAATTGGACTGCATTTTCTGAGGAAGGCTGGTGTTTCTAGGGTTACCATATACTTGTCAGCTGCATCATGAAATTCTGGTGCATCAGTACCCATACATTGGCAATGAGAATTCATGCTGAACAGGTCCTCCCTGTTTCAAGGGGTGCAGAGTGTGGTTGCATAACTACATTGTGCTCTTTTTGGCATCCGATGAAAACTTTTTTATTTTCTCAGGCTTTTAAAACAGATGTTTTTACTACACTTTAGGTAGTTGGCACAAATCACTTCCCACCCAACCCCCTTGCTGGTTTTTAGAGCCCATATAGACAGTGGGCTGGGTTTTATCCTGATTTTCATCTTATATTGTACTGATACAGTTTTAATAATATATAAACCGGGCAACAATATTTCAAGACACACAATAGAACCTCTCACAGCCCCCTAATTCCTCACTAGACCATTCGTGTCTTTCTTGTCATGCTTTCCTATAGATTCTTTCTGACGCAATCTCAAAGGGGCAAAGAGTAATTGCATTACTTGTTGGTTAATGTTGACAACCAATATATTAATAATAAATTAATGGTTGTTAAGTCATTTATAAAGTATTTCAAGGAGCGAGAGTTATGCAGCAATTGGAAATAAAAGGACAAACCCCCTTGGCTGGGGAGGGCAGGGTATAAATTAAAAATTATTATCATTATTATTATTAGTCAAGCTGATGGGTACCATGGCCATGAAGGGTTTATAAAGAAATGTTAAACATTATTGGCAGCATATGAGTAAAATGTTTAGGAATGCTTTGGCTCTACAAAAAACACACACGAAAATACTGTATATAAAGTATATAAATACCTACAAAATGGAAATGTCTTTTTCTTGTATTTCCTTGGGCCACAAGAGGGAGCCCAAGTGTAGTCAGAAAAAAAGGCACAGGGATTCAGCGTGCCAAGGAAAAGTGCATTAACATTATGTAGGTGTCCAGGAATTCAGTGTCAGCTTAAATGCACGCCCAGATTGTAATACATACAGAGTTTAATTGAAATCATACCAAATGTATATGTATTGCTTCTCCAGCAGGCCAACCAGAAAAGCAGAATGAAGAGTCATTTTTCTTTCAATGAGTGGTTTCACACCCATTTGCTTCCTTGATACTTTCTCAAGCAAGGATGTGCAAAGGTTTGCAAGGCATGACACTATTTATGAAATGGCACCTGAAATGAAGTTACAATACTCATATCATTTTCTTCCCACCAAATGACTTGCTTTTCCACTCTTCCTATTTTCACAAAATTGATCGTGGCTGATAAATCTAGAAACTACTTCAGTTGTTATTATCTCTAGACATGGACATTTTGTAAAGAGCAATGCCATTCGACAGCAAATTTGGAACACGTCACCAAATACTTTCCAACAAACGCTAGCTCCATAAATAGCATGGGGCATCTTGGGCAAATAGTTCCTCTATTGTTGTACAGCATATTGTTTTAACATTTCCCCCCATTGAGTGGAAAGTACATTGTTCATTAAGAAGTTCTCCTGCACAAGTCCAGCTGAAATGTAGCTGTTCAACAACAGTGTGTTCTTCTTACAAAGGAGCACATTTATGCAATTCCCTTTTGCCTTAGCATTGCTTGGAGAGAAGTTCCCGGTGGATTGTGTCCTTAAAGTTTGACATTCTCGTTATTCAACACTACCCAGTTTCAGATTTTGTAACACATGCTAACTACAGGCATATATTAATATATTATATTGGTATGCTAGGTATGCCAAACGATTCACGGAAGCCAGCAAAACAGAATTGTGCGACAACAATGAATTCGCCCAGAGTGCTCAGCTCATTAGTGTATCCACAATACCATACAGCATACAAATCAAACTTCTCTTCCTTTTAGTACTCATCTATTTATTTGTATTGTACTTCTATTATTGCATTTCAGATAATCCTGAAACAATTTATCCAGTTAAAGTGCTGGTCATTGACTGTAGCTATAAAAGACTTCAGTTTAAGAGCAACCTTCTAGCAAATGAGTCTGCCCAGATGTGATGATCTTCATCAGAGACTCTCTTCTGAGGTTAGGGCAGTGATCATCAATAGGACCTCTCTGGTTGTGGTACCTGGCATGTGAAGTGTTTTTTTATTTGCCCAGGGAGTTTAATCTGATTGAAGAGCTGGTTTTAACTGGTGTTTTATGGTTTAGTCAACTCGCTGTTTTTTCCATGCTTCCCCCCTTTTAATTGCACACTCCCCTGGAAGCATATGCTGATGGGCAGCAAGCACATTACCCCCCACCCCAAAATAAAGGATATTATTGTGTCCTTGAAAATAGTGCTAAGAATTCTCTGAGTGGGTAAGAGCAGAGTTAATCTCACACAGCTGTCTCTCGAAATAAAATGGCTAATTGTCCAACGCAAGCTATGACCTAGGGAAATAATGAGTAAGAAAAATCTGATTTGAAACATGGCATCAATCAGGGCCTCAGATTTTGCTGCCAACGATGTACTTAGGGGTCTCCGAGTCATCTTTTCCCTACGCAGCTGAAAAGGAGGCTATTGTCTCTCATGCCTTAACCAGAATATCGCTCCCTTGATCGCTGAACTTCTGCCTGAGTGCCTCTCTCTTTCGTAATGAAACGGGGCCACCCAAATATGAGGCAATTGTTTCTATACTCCCTGGAGAAATCCCTAGCTATGCCGAAGTACAGAAGTCTGCAAATTAAAAGGGAGTGGGGAAAAGAATCCTTTTGTTGTTGTTGTTCAAGATACACCCACCCCCCAAACACTGCCTGACAAGAACCTACGTAGTTTACAGAAGCTTGATGGCAACTGAGCCAAGCTCAAGGGCTGTGTTCCTTCTTGACTAGTCCATGGACAAAATAAAAGTGCATAGCCACCCGACACTCTCCTGTGTGCATAAAAGGCCTCTGCGCCAGCGTTCCAGATTCGGCTAATGGATTGAAGTTGAATCCTGACAAGACAGAAGTACTGTTTTGGGGGGACAGGGGGCGGGCTGGTGTGGAGGACTCCCTGGTCCTGAATAGGGTAACGGTGCCCCTGAAGGACAAGGTGCGCAGCCTGGGAGTCATTTTGGACTCACAGCTGTCCATGGAGGCGCAGGTCAATTCTGTATCCAGGGCAGCTGTCTACCAACTCCACCTGGTACGCAGGCTGAGACCCTACCTGCCCGCAGACTGTCTCACCAGAGTGGTGCATGCTCTGGTTATCTCCCGCTTGGACTACTGCAATGCGCTCTACGTGGGGCTACCTTTGAAGGTGACTCGGAAACTACAACTAATCCAGAATGCGGCAGCTAGACTGGTGACTGGGGGTGGCCGCCGAGACCACATAACACCGGTCTTGAAAGACCTACATTGGCTCCCAGTACATTTCCGAGCACAATTCAAAGTGCTGGTGTTGACCTTTAAAGCCCTAAACGGCCTCGGCCCAGTATACCTGAAGGAGCGTCTCCACCCCCATCGTTCTGCCCAGACGCTGAGGTCCAGCGCCAAGGGCCTTCTGGCGGTTCCCTCATTGCGAGAAGCAAAGCTACAGGGAACCAGGCAGAGGGCCTTCTCGGTTGTGGCGCCCGCCCTGTGGAACGCCCTCCCATCAGATGTCAAAGCGATAAATAACTATCTGACCTGACATTCAGAAGACATCTTAAGGCAGCCCTGTTCAGGGAAGTTTTTAATCTGTGATATTTTAGTGTATTTTTGGTTTCTATGGAAGCCGCCCAGAGTGGCTGGGGAAACCCAGCCAGATGGGCAGGGTACAAATAATAAATTATTATTATTATTATTATTATTATTATTATTATTATTATTATTATTATTATCCTTCTGACCCACCTACCCCAGCTGATATACATCCTCCCGATGGAAACATGCAGATGGGGACAGGTAGGTTTCTATGGAGATTTTCTGTAATAGTGGGCCTGAGGGTATTAACTATGTATGTGTGAATAGTTATTGTCTCACCTTTATTCTTGTAGATATATCCCTGCTTTAAGCCATTTACATATTGTCTTCTCTTGTAGATCATTTACTACAAAGGTTTGCCTTAATTATGCATTCTCAACTTATTTTTAATTTTAATTTTTCCTTATTCTACTTGTTAATTCAGTGCAATTCTGTTACAATTGATTTTGACAATTGATAATTGATTTTGACAGCTCAATGACTAAGCTCTTTAGCGACGAAACGTCAAATTACCGGAACAGCGTCCAAGCACTGAATCGCTGGTATATCACAAGTGGACTCTTTATTACTGCGTTCAAGATAGAATCTATTTTGGAAGGAGAAGAAATGAACCTGAACCACTGATACATTACAAGTGAATTCTTAATTTACTGCGTTCGCTATTGTTTAAGAGAAAACCGATGGACTACCTCAACCCTCATCTTAGACTACTTGCTATGCTGGCTGGGGCTGATGGGCACTGAAGTCCAACATTTGGAGTGGTACAATCTCCACCTCCTGGTGTATACTCCAGCCTAGTGGAACGCTCTGCCTCATGAGACCAGGGCCCTGCAGGATCTGATTTCTTTCCACAGGGCCTGTAAAACAGAGTTGTTCCGCCTGGCCTTTGGCTTGGAGCCAATTTGATTCCCTCCCTCTCTTTCTTTTTTCTTTTCCTTTCTCCTCCTGCGATGAGGCTACATTTTAATATTTTAATGTTTCAATATTTTAATGTATTTTAATTTTGTTTTTAAGTTGTAATCATTCAACTTGTTTTTATTATTACTTGTTAGCCTCCCTGAGCCCGGCCTTGGCTGGGGAGGGCGGGGTATAAATAAAAATTATTATTAATTATTATTATTATTACCACTCTGATTTTCATTATCTTGTGGTGTCCTTTCCAATAATGCCAAATGTTAGTTTGGCAATGTCTATTTTTCTTTAGAAAGCTCAAAAAGGAAACATGGAAGATGGAATAGAAATGACTTGATCAAGGCCCTGAAAGCTTATCAGTGGCAGCCAGGGGTGGGAATGTGTGTCATGAGATTAAAATCTCTTCCTATGCACTATACAGGGATGTTACAGTTCTAGAACTAGACCCCCCCCCCTTTTCTCCACAACGTAACTCTATTATGTTCCAATTTAAAGCCAACGACCATGTAATGCTATAGAGCAAAGGAGATGGTATTGAAGGGGGGAAGTTGGGTTGGGGAAGTGCCCTTTGTCCTTTCCCCATTCTTCAAATTCCCAATTCTGAAAAGAAGCATTCCTCTTAAGGGGTGGAGATAAACTGCAACATTGTGTTGCTGGTCCCACTTGTTTTCCTATATTTCTTACACATTTCAGAACATGATACTACATGCAGTAGCAGTTAATGTTCTAGCACAGTTTGGGTGTGTGCAGAACAAACAGGTTTAGTATGACTTTCTGGTTAGAAATACATATTGTTGGGAGTCATTTTAGTTAAACCCAATACCTTAGCAAGGTAGTAATAATGTTCTTTGCCAGAGTATCTAGTGAGCTCAGAAACTGATTCAGTATTTTATATCTAGTGCCCACAGCAAACAGTTTTTAAATCATACCACAATCCTGATTTTAAAATATATGCTTGACAGCGTCTTAATAAATGGTAGGAAAAGCACAGAAATGAAACATTTTGACTAGACTTTTTAAAAAATACTGCAAATGTATTCTCCTGCAACATTATTTTGCCATGTTTATGTGTTTATAGCAAAAGTGAAATAGTTAAGATGTTCAGGCTAATGAACATACATTTACTGGTCTCTAGCTCCCTGAACAAGTTCAGCATAATGTGTAAAAGCACTTACAATCTAATCATACAGGCATAGGCTCTCTCCGAATAAGAGCCTTTGCATATTTCAAGAGTCCAGGATACTGTGGACGGTCTATGGATAAACATTATGTTGAATGAATTTAGGATGGTGCTTATGCTTATTCGATTCCAAACAATCTCCTTTGGCTGAAGATCACCCAAATATCCAATAGTTACATTGTTTTGTGTAGCAAACCGCTTTGCGGCATTTTTTGCAAAGGACAGTGGTACCTTGGGTTAAGTACTGAATTCGTTCCGGAGGTCCGTTCTTAACCTGAAACTGTTTGTAACCTGAAGCACCACTTTAGCTAATGGGGCCTCCTGCTGCCGCTGCACTGCCAGAGCACAATTTCTGTTCTTATCCTGAAGCAAAGTTCTTAACCTGAAGCACTATTTCTGGGTTAGCGGAGTCTGTAACCTGAAGCGTATGTAATAAATAAAAAAATATTCTGTGAATCTGACATTTACAATGAACTTTCCAGAAAATGACATCTATTTCAGATGAACCAAATATTTTGCAGGTGACCTTTTAGAGCTTTTTGCAGTCTGCTGGGGTTTGAATCATCCTCAGTAATCTAATGTATTCCACACACCTGACTTCCTGACTAATGATTCAATCTCTAGGGCACTTTAAAAAAAAATTAAACAGTCCCAATACTGTATATGCAGGTCCCACTATGTGAACATAATCTATTCCAGATAAATGGTTTGTAAGCTGAGTTCTTGCGTAGCAAGCCAACAATTTTCCAAAATCCCGAAGCATTCCCATGAAAAGTTAACCCCCAAAATGTATGTCTCTCTTACTACGCTGCCAGATATTGCACTCGGTTGGAGGATCTTTCCCAGTGTGCAATGATTTGTATGTTCGGATATCTGAATCAGACATTTGTGTAGTGATGTTAGGGTAGGAATCCTTCATGCATGGATAACTGAAGGTTCATATAATGAGTGTTCGCATAGCAGGACCCGGGTGTACAAGACTGTGGGGGACAGCACAGTTTAGTTACTCCTATTATGAAAGCTCACCAGTCCCATGTGAATTACCTTGATGTGTCTTCATTCTAGTGAAAACAGGATGAAATCCCTAGTGAAGCTGAACCACCTGGGATCTCCCAAATGGATTATATTTGATACTGTGCTGTTGGCACTATTTTGCTAAACCACAGCAGCCTGTCCCATTAGATTTCCAATAATACCGTAAACTACAGCATGAATGCAAAATACCGGACAATTGGGCAAATAGCTGACTAGCAGCCACTGCTTCCAAACCATAGGATCAGATTGTAAATACAACCGTATACCGTACTTTCAGTCTGAATACAAGAAAAGCGAGGGAAGCCTCTTCAGGGCTTTTTCGCAAACGCACATTCTTCTGCCGCAAAGCTGTACCTGTGGAACATGTAGCTTGGTGCTTCTATGACCCAAGATCCTGCGTAAACTGGTCCCTTTTGACCCATCCCTTTCCTAACCATTCTCTGCCATTTGTGTGCAGCCTATGACTTGATAAAATGGAAGCTAGGGCCGGGGAAACTTGCAAAGCGAGTCAAAGCCTTTTCATAGAAATCTATGGCATGGCACATATGAACACCCACCATTGGGTATTCTTCTTTGACACACGACCAACCATGGCAGAATGCATTTCACTAAATTGTCCCGATCGAGGGCTTGCCCGCACTTCTGCTTGTCCTCCTGTTTCCCTCGGAGAAAACCTGCTCTTGCGCCCCTGAACTGGAGCAAATGCCAATTGGGTTTCGTGCAGATGCATGTTTGCTCTGATTCAGAGGAAAGAGCAGGTTTTTAGGGGGAAAGCGGCAGGCCAGCAGGCCTGGGTAGAGGGTACGCTGTGGCCCAGGCCTTGTAGGATTAAGGTGGGCCCCACCAGGGACTGGCTGCTTTTTTAAAATTTGAGTTTATACTAAATTTTAACTGTGAGTCTCAGATAACCTCTGTACAGATCTGCTGGCAGGGCAAGGAACAAACCCCTTGGACCCGCAGTTTCTAAGCACTGGACAAGCCAAGTATAGATGAGCTCACAACTGAGATGTTTTGTATGTGTATTAATGTTTCTATACTCCTGAAAATTTAAATAAGCAGTTGTTTTTTTAAAGTTTTGGCTTGAATAGCCAGATAATGTGATCTTTCCTCCCACAAACAGGAGCCTTGGCCTGGAGAGAGAGAGAGAGAGAGAGAAAGCTTTGGGTAGTTTTATTGCAGAATATTCCAGTTTCCAACTACTTGGGTCGTGAGGATTAAAAATTATTCCCTGGAAAGAAGTCCCAGCGAAACAAGAATGGAGACAAAAATTTATGGAATATGCAGAAATAGCGGAATGTACGGGTAAAATAAGAAATTAAGATAACAAACTTTTTAAATAAATGAATGGAAATGTTTTATTGAAGATTTACAAATAAACTGTAAACAGATAAGAACATTGGCAGGATTATTGGAATAGCCTGCAGTTTTATAAGAGTATATAAAGTAGACAGTGGCGTAGCGTGGGTTGTCAGCACCCGGGGCAAGGCAAGTAATTTGCGCCCCCTAACCCGTGGATTTGCACCCCCTAACCCCCAGATGTTGCACCTGGTGCGGCCGGCCCCCCCTGCACCCCCACGCTACGCCACTGAAAGGAGATGAATCAATGAGTAAATTAATTTAATTTGGAATAGGCAGAATATATATATATATATATATAAAACAAATTTAAGGAGCCACAGAAAGAGGGCGAAGTTGAGTTTTGAAATGTTGAAGATATTGTAAAATTATTGAAATGTATAAAACTGAAGATCATAAACACTAATTTATAAAAAGAAAAATTATTCATTTAGGAACTTGGCACTTGGCAGATCCTCAATAAGCCTGCCGCAGCTAGGGTTACCACATGTCCTGTATGATACAGGGTTATCCTTTATTTTTATGTAAAATGTTATGTCCTGTACTGATAAAGCGTTTTGGGCTGTATTTCAGGTCATCTCTCTTGCTCTCTGCCAGGTTAAGGATCCTTTCCAAATGCATGCGTTTGAAACGTTGTGTGAAATACAGATTTACAAATTCACGTGTCTGTGTCTGCGTGACAAACAGGGGCCAGCCCCTGTCAGGCAGCAATAGATTGGGATGGATTGCTTTGGAGTCCCTTCAACCTTCCTTCATGCAATCGTTATGGGGGCTATCTTTGAATACGCGCGGGAAAAAAGATGCGCGCCGCGCAGGCGCCGTAGCGAGCGACGAATAAAAAGAAGGAAGGAAGCAGGGCCTCCTCCCCGCAACCACCCCTCCCACCTCCCTCACTGGGATTGGTTCTTGGGACGCATGCGCATGGCGCCTCGTTCGAGAGGCGCTGGAAGACACGGGGTGCGCGCGCCCGCCCCCGCGCGCGGGCCCTCTTTTTCTTTTCTCTCTCACTGGGAGGGGCGGAGCAGGGGGCGGGCCCGCAGAGGCGCGAGGGGAAAGGAGAGGGAGAGAGACGGCGCGGAGGAAGGGTTTCTGCACATGCGCAGGAAAGTGATGGTCGGGGAGAGCGCCGCTGAGGGAAGCGGGGACGCGCGTGCGCACGCGCGGGACGGGGCAAAGAGGCAAGAAAAGGCGGGGCCTGGTCGGCGACTCGAGGCGGACGCAACTTCCACAGGACGGAGCCCCCGCCGGCGCCCTGAGGAGAGGAGAGCGGCGCGAGCTCGCTGGGCCCCTTCGCTTTCCTCCTCAGCCTCCGCGCGCGCAGCATGAGAGTCCCGCCTTCCCCGCAGCGACGCGGCGGCGGCGGCAGCAGCAGCAGCTCCGGCCGCTTCCTGCTTGCCTTGGTCCTGAGGAGCGGCCACCCTTCCTCCTCCTCCTCCTCCTGCCGCTGCTGCTGCTCCTCCTCACTGCGGTGAGAGGCTGAGGGGCGCCTGGGCGGCGAACTGCGGCGCTTCCCTGGCCGGCCTTGAGGGAGCGAGCGAGACCCCATTGGCTTCTTCCCATGCTCTCCGAAAGTGCCCCGCCGCCTCCCCGCCCTGCTCGCCTGGCCTCGGAGGACTTGGGAAAGAGGTTGCTTCGCGCCGCTGCCGACGTCGCAACCCAGAACCTCGGAGGGGGGAAAGAAAGCGGGAGGAGGACCAGGAGGGAAACCACCGCGGGCATCGCCACCCCGACCCCAAAATAAACACCTTCTCCTCCCCTCAGATCTTGCGTTGGAACAGCAATCACTGGAGACTGTTATTTGAATTATCATCATCATAACCTTCATTTTTTTTGGGGGGGGGATGATTTAATGTTCTCTTTTTGTCAAAGGACTGGTACTTTTCCTAGTTTTGGGGGTTTTTTTCTGGGAAAAGGGAACTGTGAAGGCAGAGCTTTCCTGGATTTCACTGCACCTGGGAATTCCTTCTGGGCTGGTTCAGATTCCTCCCCGCGAACATACATACATATAAGCTGTAAATAAACACGGATCAGAGAGGTTTGTTTTCAGGCGAAGGTCCTTTCCAACCAACCATGGAGCATAGCAGAATGGATTACTTCTGCGATCAGGTGCCGCAGAAAGATGTGGGCCGCAGGATGCAGGTCGGCCAAGAATTTCTGGAGTATCTGAACGATCCCAGCGTTTCCACTGATCTTGAGCAGGATCAGCAACGCCTGGATAAAGTCATTGATGAATTGACAGGATGGGTGAACTCTAGTAATTACAAGGTAAGCTTATTTGTGCTTTATTTCGTTTGCAGCGGGGGAAACATATTTTACGTGGCCCTCTTTTTCGTAAAGTGTTTTTTTTGTGGCTTGCCCTTTCAGTGAACCTTCTGTGGGCCAAAATCAAGTTTATTCCCGGATTTTAAAATGTTTCTTATGGGTTTGAGATGCTTGTTTTTCCAATACCTTCTTATTGTACCAATTAAATAATGTACTGGCCCAGGAGTGAAAGGGCAGCATCCAAATAGAAATGCATTAAGACTGCAGTCATATATTTGCATCATTGGATTCAAGGAGTTTTCTTCCATATAAAAATATGCAGGGTTTGGCAGTGTGTCATCATGCTGATCCGATTTTAGGCTGCAGTGCTGCCTCACTTACTTGGGAGTGTCCCAGAGAAGTCACTTGGGCTTTCTTCGGAGTAGGTTATAGGAGTACACTGCTAGACACAATGCTCCTTGTTAAGGGTTTTTGTTTACTTTCCAAATTAAGTTCTTTCTGTGGAGGGCCAGCAAAGCCAAACAATGTGCTGAAACAGTCCGGTTTGGAGGGTAAATAGGAGTTATTCTCTATGGTGATAATTTAATCCCAGGGTTTTTCATTACACTTTCCAGAAAATTTGTAGCGACTCTTTGAATTTTCCATGCTGTTTTTTCTTTTCTTTTTGGCTGTCACATAGGAAAATAGTAATTATTGAGAGATGAGGTGTGGAAAACGTGCTTAAAATAAAAAAAATAAAAACTTTTGAGATTGCAGTAGAAAACTTGAGACTGTTGTTGTATTACCTACCAGTGATGGACTTGACCATTTCAATAGCTAGTCAGTGACTTAACTACTGTATAGCTCATTTACAGTCCTGTCATCTGGTGGCGGTATTGCTCCATAACCCAGGCTTCAGATGTGTTGATTACTCAAATTCCCCAGAGATGAATCTGTGTGTATAATCTGCATATCATATATATATATATATATATATATATATATACACGTTTATGCATGTGCATGCCCTCAGTTGCTATGAATTATTGGATACTAATTTAAAAAATGATTTGTAGTGCCTTTAGGTACATCCAGACATGAGTCATATTGCAAGTACCTAATCCAATAGAGCAAAAAGAGATTGAGATGTTTATGCTTTTGTGTATTGGTGAGTACCATAGATTTTCAAAACACTGCACGTGACTGTACCCACGTGTGTGGAACAGATGGATTCTTGGTGGTGTTCATACTTGCTTTTAGTTAGTGACTGTTTCCCAGTTACACTCTCTTTATTTATCTTTAATGAATTATCTGTATGAGGGTTAGATTTAGTAGTCAGTATAATAAAGACAACTTCATGAAGAGAAATGGTAAAGAAAAAATAAGCTTGAAGGCAGGATACAGGAGCAAACACCTACATGGAGATGGAAAGAATGGAGAAACAAGGTAAATATTTTGAAAGTACTAGAATCAGTTTCTTCAGTCAACAGCTAAGATACCACATTTCAGAACAGCTTGAGTTTTGTTTAGATGCATAGTTAGCTATTCCCATTATTATTATTATTTTGTTGATTTGTTGTTGTTGTTGTAAAAAGCATGTTTGTAGATGGGCAGATGTTAAGTGTTTAATATAGAAATGCAAATGTTAGTACAGTATTTCAGCCAGAGCTTTAATACTTACTTCACAACTATCAATCATTACTCTAAGAATTGCTTTAAAATCACAATTTAAGAATTAAAAAGAAATCTAACTAACCTTAATCCATAGTAGTTTTGTGTGTGTGTGTGTGTGTGTGTATGTAAAAATAGTAAAATACCAGAGTGCAGTTTTATGGATGTTCCCTCTGTGTTCAGTGCAAGCTAATCTAGTGATACTTTTGAGTAAGCATGCAGTTCTCAAGGGGCTGACTCCATTTACCTGGGAGTAATCTTCATTGTAATAAGTAGGATTTAGGATTGTAATGTTAGTCTATTGCAGCAATTTCAACTTGTGTCCTCTGACAGCTTCAAAAATGAATCTGTGTCATACTATAAACTTTGAGAGTCCTCTTTATCAGATGCATACTTTTTTGTTCTATTCAAATATCATTTTGTTTCTTCTGGTGTACAGAAATTCTGGATGTTTCAGAAATTTCCTTACAGATGCAAATCTCTTAAAAGTAGGGAAAATTTCAACAGTGGAATCAAATAACCAAGAAATACAATATATTATTGGTGGCATTTGTATGGAGAGTTTGATTTTAAAAAAATATATATTTAAATTTATAATTGTACAACAGCAATAACTGACAATTAAATAATATGTCTATTAATTCTATAATCTGTTAATTTTAGCACCTGTAGTAATAGTGTGTGTGTGAGAGAGAGAGCCTACATCTCAATTGAGTCCTAAATAAATAGGAACTTGCTAAACTATAATTTATCTGAGTCACTCAGTCGAAGAATAGTGATTTTAATTCAAAAGCAGAGGTCCAGAAATGAATGTGGGAACATTTCCATCTTCTGCCTAGAGGCTGATTTACTTTTCCTGCATAGGTAGCAGAAGTGGATTGTTGGCAGAGGATAGCATACATTGGATTAAAGATGATCAACTGAATGAGTTTCTAATTGTATGGCTGCTGTTATTAGGTTCTTTAATGGTTATTTCCTGAATGGATGTGGGCAGGGGATGGTGGGAAGAGTTTGAGATTCAGGTTTCTTGCAGGACCTCACTCTTTGGTTCTTTGATATTGTTTTTACATAGTAAATTATAGTGTTGGTGTATTCTCTGTAAGCAATGGCAAGCCTGTCACTGGCATCCAAGAGGACCTATTGTTGAGAATGCCTATCTTAGCTCATTAAAACTTCACATAGAAGTTGTACAGGCCAACAAGCAAGTCCCGCCCCGCCCCCCCCCAATATTTCAAGCCTGTCCTGGGTACAAAACTGGCCTTTACAAATCCCTTTCTTTAGTTCCTTGTGTCGTCGGTATTGCAGTTTTGAGAAGAACATCAATTGTAAATTCTTCAGGGGTGAATTTCTGTAGAAGAATTTGGCACAAATACAGTTGTGACCTTCATAGTCAAACACGTGGTCTGCTCTGGGTGGTAGCTGGAAACATAAACACATGATGCAGCCTGGGTTTTTGGCATAAGGTGACTTATTTGTCTACCATATAGTTTCCCTGGGTATCCAGAAAGTGCAGGTGTGTTTTGAAGATCACTCACAGTTCACAATGTTGTTAACTGGGCCAAAGGTACTCATTGAAATTATATCACATTGTCACAGCAGTCCCTGTTTCAGGAATAAGTACAGTACCTATCTGCTCTCGTCTCTTTCTTCAGCTACTGTCATATGGAATTGTGACCAGACTAATTTACTGGCGACATTATTCTTTGGAATAATTGCTTAGATTGTAATCCAGTAACAACAGGCCACTTCCAGAGCCATGGAGCCATTTAGAATTTTCAGAAGTGTTTTGGCCACCACCACAAAATTCTGCAGTTGAGAGCATTGTGCAGCATGTTGTAGGCACTAGAGTTACATTATGCTTCCATATCTAGCTTGTTGTAAATAAGTAGAGTTGGGTATGCTGTTCACTCACTGCTACGAAAGCATTCCCTCTGCTGGTTAATTATGTGTTTACCCTCTTCTGTTAGAGTCCTTGTTTCACTCAACACTAACTTATAAGGTGGATAGTTAGCTTAAATTGTTTTTGCATACTCTTCAATGATAGGAGGGTGTGATATACCTAACAGCAATCTGCCTAATGCAACATTCCCACATATACCTGACTTATTTGCATGTAGAGATAGCAGGGGAGCACTGAACAGTTCTCAACCACTATGTGGGATCTAGGACCAATGTGAAAATTTAAATCATCCAGGGCCCAGTGATGTTTTGGAGAAACAGCTTTGCAGCCGCTTAGCAGGAGTGGTATCACCATGTAAGAATGTATAGATATACAGTATTTATATTTAAAATTTGCAGACAGAGTTCTACTGGACAAGTGCAGCTCTATAGCTATGGAAAGCACATGGGCAGGGAGTTGATCCAGGAGCTTTTGTTCTGAAGAGGTTAAAGTCCGAGGGGTACAAGTTCAACTGGCTGGTAGATACAGTGGTGCCTCGCAAGACGAAATTAATCCGCTCCGTGAGGCTCTTCGTATAGCGGTTTTTTCGTCTTGCGAAGCAAGCCCATTGACAGTTTAGCGGATTAGCGCTATTAGCGGTTTAGCGGCTTATAGCGATCAGCTGTTAAGCGGCTTATCAGCGGATCAGCTGATAAGCGGCTTAGGGCTTGGGAAAAGGGGGGGAAAGGGAAAAAACCCCGCAGGAACTTGCAAGACATTTTCGTCTTGCGAAGCAAGCCCATAGGGAAATTCGTTTTGCGAAGCGCCTCCAAAACGGAAAACCCTTTCGTCTAGCGGGTTTTCCGTCTTGCGAGGCACCACTGTAAGTATTTTTTGCCATTCTCCTGTTGATAACAGAGATGGTTTGAGAGTTGAGTATATTTTGAATTGTATATGGATGAGAATAAAAAAAAATTGTGGGTAGTTATTCGGGGGGGGTGTCGATTTTTGAAGACTATTTCTGTGTTATAATATTTCATCTTCCTGAGCATTCTGATGTATGTGTTATGCTTTAAATTTGAGGTTGAACCATAGAATGACTGGGCAGTTCAGCATAGTTTAAACAATTTTGCTATAAATGATATAAATATATCATGTTAAGTTCTAGGAATAATGGGTAGCTTATGACTGTTTCATTTTTAATATGAAAGTCTTGGTTTTGAACTCAAAAGGATGAGCAAATGCTTCTAGTCTTAAAGTATGAGGTTTTACTCAGAGGTGGTAGAATTAGTGTGTTAAATGTCTCTTCAAGGCTTCCCCAGCAGTCCCCATCAAGCTAAATAACACCTTTAATTCTCTACCAAGAGAAATGCTCTCTTTTAAAGAATAGCTTTGCAGACCTTTTTTCAATTTTAGTCTTGAAACCAAGTGAAATTTGTGTTTCTTTAGATAGGCCACTGAATTTTAAGTAAGGGTGTCTTGCTTGAATTTTCATTGTTTACTCTGCTGTCACCTTGGGATTAGTCAGAAAGAAAACCACACCTTGCTTGTAGGCACTTGTGGTCCTAAACTACTTGCTATTCTGTACTTGTAATTCATAGCTTTCCTCTGTTATGCAACTCAAAATGTTTTCTAAGTATAAATGTTGCTAGTAAACATTGGTAGTTAAATGAAAGAATAATAGAAAACCCCACTATTACATTTCTTTAAAAAAACAATATTATTGTGTTTACTTTATGGCTTGCTGTTTAGATTTTCTTCAGATTTGAAACATTTTTTTCCATATAGGTTTTGCAACATTGCCCCCAGTGCTTATCCTTGCTCTGCACTAGCTTATGGGCAGTAGTATGCAGAAAGGATTAAATATTTGTCTCTGCTAGGCATAAATCACAGAAGAAAGGCCTAGTGGGCTCCTGCAGTTCTGAGAGCATTTTTTATAATGATGATAAACAGTGGTGAGAGAATAGATTTCTGTGATCAAACTTTCTCAAGAAGAGCCCAAGTTGCTGTTTCTTAAATTTAGGTCTCCAGGTGATGTTGGCCTATAATTTCCATCAGCCCCAACCAGGTAAGACAGCAGCCAAAGATGATGAAAATTAGTCAAAAAACCTATGGGGAACCAAGGTGGAAGAATATTGTCCAATCTTTTGCCATTCATCCATAGTCATGGCACTGTGTGAATAAGTTTTTAATTGTGGTTTCTTACTCTGAAAGCTTACATATGTGATGCTGACTTAGATGGCTTAGTCAGCTTTTTGTAACCTGTAGTTGTCCAAAAGTGATGAACTTCAGCTTCCATCAGCTGTTGTGGCCAATGGTCAGGACTGATGAGAGTTGTAGTTGAAAACTTCTGGAGGAGAAACTAGGTTCTGGAAGACTGGAGTAGATGGTAAGCCATCACCCAAACTTGCATTTTTAAGATTTCTCATTATTTTCACAGGTATCACTACTTGGATTAGATCTTCTCGGTGCCTTTGTTGACAGACTTTCAGGACGCTTCAAATCCTATATAGGACCTGGTGAGTGAGTGGCTTTAAAATGTTATGTGTAAAAGAACTGAAGATAAGCAATTTGGTGATTCTCTTAGGATGCCTTTTGTTCAGTTTTTCAAAGTAAAAAATACACACATACCATGTTAGTTGTCTTTAGTATGATAAAGCTAAGATTAGTATCCAAATGTAAATACCTGTACAGTTGTGTTAAATTCAAAGGATTGTGTTATAGTACCCAAATGCATGGTTATGTTGCACACTTTGCTCAGATGTTGTCTTCTGTCTGTGCTGTGCAAAGTAGTCCAGGGCGATGCAGCGATATATCACCCAGGACTGGTATGAAACCGCTGCGCACCTGAGTCCCTCTGATAGCAGCGTCCTCTAGAGGGACTCAAGAGTCTTCCTCCAGTGGGCGCTGCCAACTG
The DNA here is from genome assembly GCF_951804945.1 of Podarcis cretensis. NCBI lineage: Eukaryota > Metazoa > Chordata > Lepidosauria > Squamata > Lacertidae > Podarcis > Podarcis cretensis. The sequence continues at coordinate 51,540,380 of NC_137181.1, read as the reverse complement.
AGGGGCTTGAGAACGGTGGCTGTTGCATGAGTGACATACCGCTGAGTAAAACCAACATCACGGTCTGCCCTCATACACTGCAGAGGAAGAAACAAGCTGCACCAGCAAGGCGCCAATACAGCGTCTCCCTTCGCATCTTTAAACTGCTCAGCTGAGAAGCCTGCTACTGCCCTTGCATCAGCTGAGCAGTTAATGGAGCCCTCAGCCTGGCGCCGGCGGTGGAGTGGGGACTTCATGAAACTGCTGCGCTGTGGGGCATACGGTTGGCACTCCCCTCAGCTGAACAGTTAAGGGAGCCAGCGGCGGGATGGGGGCTCTGTGAAACTGCCCCTCCTAACTGAGCAAAGCATCAGGCCCCCAGCTGAGATGCAGGCAGGGGAAATTGCATTGGCCCCAGCCTGTGTGCTGGGGTGAAAGGGCCTCAGCTCCTGCAGTTAGAGCTGTGACAGTTTCACCCTTTGTCTCGTCAGCTGGGGCCAATGCAGCTTGTTTCAACATCGCAGTATATCACCAAACCATGATGTTTGGTGATACATAGCAGTGTTGAAAGCCTAACATCACACAGCCCTAGTGTAAAGTTAGCACCCATATCTACTATATCCAAAGCTACAGACTTCTTGAAAATAAAAAGCCCAAAGTCCTCTAAATACATGGTCATGTTTATCCTGGCCACAGGCAAAATTGGATCTAAAATCATAGGACTGTGATTCAATGAACTAATGCAGGCATGTCCAACTTTCAAGAGACTGAGATCTACTCCCACTATAAAAAAACTGGCAGTGATCTACCAAAGTTGTTGAGCTATTTTAAGGAAATTTTATAGACTACCATTGCCTTCTAGCAGCAGTTACTGTCTACTAGCTATGGGCACTCAAGTGGGGCATTCCACTCCCTTGGTTATGTGTTATTTTTTTTTAATTTTCTAAGTGATGCAGCATTTTGTTACTATTGAGCATACTCATTCCTCATTGAGCTTTCAGAGAACCCTGTAGGCTCTTAATATATTTTTTTTGTACTGCAAATCTTGGGGCTCACTTGAGCATGCTAATGCGTCACCTTTGTTTCTAAGTGACCCTGTTTTGGTTGAATTTATTGTTGTTACCCACCACCCAAGTTTGCTGTTAGAGGGAGTGATGTATTTATTGTGTGTAATACTGTTTTAGCAACTTTTAAGATGGCAGGTCCTCTGGCTTGTGCATTAATAAACTTGGATTGACTAGGAAGAATTCCAGTTGCTGGCATAACATTGCCAAGTGACTAGATTTTGAAAAAGTTTCCAGTTCACTATTGTGGGCATATGTGTTTGCCTGGTTTTGATTTAATAGAGGTTGTGTTCGTATGAGGAAATTCTAATTAGTACTTTTAAAGGGCTCTCTTTCCAGCCTGCCAATCTTATTCAGATCAAATCACAGCATGACTTTGGTCATGCAAGATCAGTTATGACATTAAGTACCACTTAGCTTCATTATTCTAGGATTAAAACTTTTCACTCATAAAATACTACTTTTGAATCTTTGAATGTTTGACTTGTCTGAGGGTGTAAATGGAATTTTTCTGTTCTTCTGTTTGATGCTTTGTTTAGAGCTTAAGGAATATGCCTGAGGATGTTAAAAGAATTTACATGGACTTAATTCCCACTAAAGGCAGTGGTTTTCAAACTTCTTTTTCCAGGCCACACTATCAGAATACAGTGGTGCCTCGCAAGACGAAATTAATTCGTTCCGCGAGTTGCTTTGTCTTGCGATTTTTTTGTCTTGCGGAGCGCGGATTCCCCAGGTATTAACGGTTTTACGAAAAAGGAAGCAAACCCGCAAGACGTTTTCGTCTTGCGAAGCAAGCCCATAGGGAAATTCGTCTTGCGAAGCACCTCGAAAAACGGAAAACCCTTTCGTCTAGCGAGTTTTTCGTCTTGCGAGGCATTCGTCTTGCGGGACACCACTGTAAAAATTTGTTCGCACCATACTGATTTTTTTATTAATAAGAAATACATTGAAAAACAAAAAGAAACAACCAACAGTGCTTGATTTTGAAAAGATATCTATTAATATTCTAAAAGTAAATATATATAAATTTATACTGATAATACTAGTATTATACTATACTGTTTAAATCTTTCTTTAATTGCCATCGAATCTTTCTGGCACACTTGCCACCCCTTCTCCTACACTATTGTGGCACGCAAACCCCTTTGAGAACCACTGCACTAAGCAAACACTTAGTTGGATGTTGTGGGGAAAATTTGCAATACTGTTTTTAATGGAAATTAATAGTGCATTTGTCCTAAATAATAAATTAAACTCTCTTGTGTACATAGTTCCCATTAACTCCAGTGTGGTAACTAGATCTGGCTGTGCCGCCCACCTATCAATCACTTGACATATTCTCAGGGGTTCATTCTCAACACTGATCAGCTGATGGGTGCTGAGAGGGAGTCCCTTTGAAGTCCATTTGCAGATGTGGTTTGGATTCAAACCACACCCATAAGTAGATGTTTTCTCTTTGTGGACTGACAGAAGGAAAATGTCAGTCTGCAGGCACAGTTTGAATCCACACCACCTCTGCCATGTCTTTCCCTGCCCCACTCTGCCACCACAGATTATGTTAGATGTTGGGCACGTGAGAAAAAGGTCTCATAGATATAATGAGGCTCACCAGCCAAAGGTTCTTCACTGCTGCCATAGCTCAAAGTGTGTGTAATGGCAAAGCAATCCCCAAACAATCTTTAATGAAGATGCTTTCAGAAGTAGTATTTGAATATTTATTAAGAAGGTAGTTCTAGGACTGAGCCAAATGAACATTAGATGATCTCAGGGAGTGAGGTGGAGGTGGAAGATCTCTTCTCATAAGGTCAGGTGGGGTGGGCTTATCTTTTGAAGTGGCTGTGCGGTCTAATCATTTCGTCCCCCCTTCCATGTTTTAATCAAGCCCCTGCACTCTTCAGCCACCTGTGACCATTGCTAAAAACCATCTCTAATGAATAGACCTGGGCAAAGCATTTTATGAAGTTGCATGGTTTCCAGCAACACTGTACAGAAAAAAAATCAGATTGCTCTATGCCAGGCAGCCATCATATTTTCTGTACTGTGTTTCTGGGACTACATAGTGTCATCACATAACTCCCTTCCCAGTACTGTTAATTAAGCCCCCCCCCAAGCATTACAGCTGTCTGCTGAGTGCAGAGGCTTGTCTTTGTTCCGAGTTGAATAAGGAGGGGGGCAGAGAAAGATTTTAAGTACCCCACCCAGCTGATCATGCTGCGGCTTTCACTGGAGCTCCTCAAAGATCAGAGATGTTTTGCTACATCTCTGCTTTAATATGAAGGTCCAGCAAAGATGGGAGAAGGGAATCATGTGCAGCCTTATGTACTGCGTACTTCGTCTGCACATGCTGCTGTGTCACTACGCTGCGTTAGCACACATGGGATCTGTGTCCTGTTTAGATTATTAGCTTCTATGTTCAAAATTAAATTTGAACCTGGGTGTATAGAATGCCAGACAGGTAAGATTTTCTTGCATGCCTGACATCATTTTTAGCTGAGGCTCCAGTTTTAATGAGCACTAGTAAGCAAAGACATTTGTGAATACGTTCATCATGTGGTGTCATCTTTGGTTCCAAGCCATGATATATCATGAGAAAGTAGTGTTAGAAAAGTCTTGTGTGAAAATATTCAAACGCATACTTTTGTAACAGTTTCAGGTCATCGGGTGCCTTGGGTCATGGTTTGTTTTTTTCTGTTGAAGTTACAGCTTTATCTGTATGCATTTAAGGAACCCTTGAAACTTTAAAGTTTCTGCCAATGGGCCAGACATTTCAACACAAGGGTTAAAAGCAATAACAAATTAATGGCTTCCTCAGAACTTAAGTCAGATTAACTAGTCAAACCTATGTGTTTGATTACCTTTTCAGCCTGCATTGCTCCCCTCCTGCCTGCTGGTTCTGAATCTCCTCCTCTTATCGGAAAAAATCAGAAAATAAATATTCAGTCTTTATGAACTGGCATGGCTAGGCAGATGAGTCCCTGGATATGGGTTAGGGTCAAAAGACTGAAATTTCTGCCTGGTGTTGTCTAGCATTTGGGGATAGAAACTGGTAAGAAGACGTTGTCTATGTAATAACAGATTTTGGAATTGTTACAACAATAGCTAGGTTAGAATTCTTACTCCAAATCAATAACTTTGTCTTGGATTTTATATGTTCAGAGACTGGCTTCCATATTTTGTGCTTTTCTACAAACAGGACGTGTAGAAAGCTGATCGCACATACAGATCTGTATAGAGAAGTAATTAGTACACTTTTGCCCAATGTTCAGTGTGAAAATGTACACTTTCTATTTATTTCATAAAATTCATATACCTCTTGATTATTATTTTTTTAAAAACCTCTCAAAGCAGTTTAAAAAACCTTAAAGCAGTACAGCCTTCTTCAGTGATCTTCTTACTAAACTTGGGACTGGATGAGGTGGAATCACTTTTACAGTTAGTTACCAGATAAAATTTTATTCAGAATTTGCATTCCATATATATTATTAATTCTTATTTCTGTCCTCTAGTTCTTATAGTTTTGATGGATCGAATGGGAGATGCCAAAGATCAAGTTCGAGATCAAGCACAAAATCTTGCATTGAAATTAATGGACCAGGCAGCTCAGCCAATGGTATGATATTTCCAGAAATTTGTACAGTACTGCAGTTCTATTTATGTTCTGTAAAATGCTCCGTTATGATAGGGTAAGGTAAAGGTAAAGGTACCCCTGTCCGTACGGGCCAGTCGTGTCCAACTCTGGGGTTGTGTGCCCATCTCAAGAGGCCGGGAGCCAGCGCTGTCCGAAGACACTTCCGGGTCACGTGGCCAGCATGACAAGCTGCATCTGGCGAGCCAGCGCAGCACACGGAACGCTGTTTACCTTCCCGCTAGTAAGCGGTCCCTATTTATCTACTTGCACCCAGAGGTGCTTTCGAACTGCTAGGTTGGCAGGCGCTGAGACTGAACGACGGGAGCGCACCCCGCCGCGGGTATTCGAACCGCCGACCTGACGATCGGCAAGTCCTAGGCACTGAGGTTTTACCTACAGCACCACCCGCGTCCCTTATGATAGGGTAACCTGTGACAAAGAAGGGAAAAATTCCTCTACCTTTTTATACTTGTGCAGCAGAAGAAATCTCAGCTGGTGTGGTTTTTTTACCCACATGTGAAAAGCTGTATCCAGTGTTAGAAACTGAGATATGAAAGCTAGGAGCTAAATAACGCCTTAAACCTAGGTTATGGGAGCAACAATGGAATGTCTAGGCACACTTTTTTATAGCAATAATACAATGCTGAAAATGAATGAACTGCAGCTAAAATCTTATATTCATTTTTCATATAGTCTAGTCCTCATCTGAAGACTGCAAAAAACAAAGCCATGCTTCCCCTGCCCGCCCCCCTAATATTCTTAAGATATTAAGAATATCTTAAGAATATCCAGTCTTCAGAGAGTGGCTGGAAGTGGGGAGGCAGAAAAAGGTCCTTCTTTCCTTCCACTCTGCAGTTTTAATCTGAAATCTTAGGCACAGTACTGCGCCCAGAGCTCAGAAACAGCTCTCACTAATAAAATTCCTTGTCGCAAAACGCACCTAGAATAATGCGAGTTTCAAACTCTGGCTGTATCTACTAAAATCTTTCTTTCGCACAAATGCCAAAGGTACAAGAATCCTTCTCTCCTTTGAATGTCTTCATCTTGCATTAAGAAAATGATGATGCAATTACACATCTTTGGTTACACGTTAGTCTGAGCATACGTAACTTGGAAACAGGCCAGTATGCCAATTGGGAGGGGCAACCAACCCATCAACCACCTGACATCATATGTCAGGTAATTCAAGTTCAGCGTGGAGCACTGTTCTAAGGCGGTGCATATCGTGCAACATTTTGTATTATGTTCAGACATGGAGGCAGAACCCACATGTCAAATCAGGCCTGCCAAAATGTTTAACATTCCTCCTCCCCCCCCAAAAAAATCCTCTCTATCACAGAACTAGGAGTGGTTTCTCTCCTCTAAGCTCTGTGATGGGGTGAAAAATTGCAGTACTGGACTGGACTTGTTGGAGACCTTTGGAAGGGGATGAGTGTGTGGATGTTGTATTCTGAATGCATGTCTGTCAGTGTGGGTGGGAGCGAGGGGGAGCAGCAGCCGTGATGATACCCACTTCCACTTTGGCCATGACCTTCAATGGAAGGACCCCCTGGGGGGCTGGTCAACAGCAAATTTGTTCCTTGGGCTGAAAAGGATTAGCCACCCCTGTTACAATGGTGCTCAATAACTTGGGCTTCTTAGTAGATTAAGTTTTTCACGACAGGGTTTTTGTTTCTTTGCATGATATCCTAGCTTTCGTATTTTTTAATTTCCTCAGTGTAAAATCGAGGCACACTTTTTCTCCTCTAACCATGCTGCTTTTTTGGCGTAGATGACTTGTTTGTGTGTGTCTTACAGACTTCCCTTTGTTTAGGCTCCATTTTGTCACTTCTGTTTTTCCTGTAGCAGTACAAGCTGCAGCAATCAGTTTCAAGTTCCATTTCTTGTTTCCCTCCCCACTGACATTCTTGTCTTGCTCACACACACCCCAAGCACTGCAGGACTGAGAATCTAGTTATACCCTAAAGGCATAGCAATCTGCATGACAATGCCATGGAGAGTTGTAAAGGGCAACATAAATTGTATAGTATTCTAGTGTATGATTATTTCATGTTTAACTTGCTGGACATTTTATTTTTTATGGTTTTCTCTATATAGCACTAATTTTCTGAGAACATGCTTGAAATGTTATAAGGAAAATGCTGTTTACTGATGGACTTGCAATTGCTGCAGCTAATTTTGTTTATAATAAGCTAAATTTTGCTGGATTGTCCTTGTGTGCATTTTTGAAAATGTTTTTGAATATCTATCTATCATCTATTTGTCTGTCTGTCTGTCTGTCTGTTCTGTGATCCCTTCCAAAAAATAGTATTTGATTGTAACGTAAAATATTATTCTTTTCCTTGTTGCCAAGTGTTGTGCTTGCATAAATTCCAGCTGGGCTTGTGCCAGGCCAATGCTTCTGAGGAATGACCAGCCTTTAAATTAAACATCTAATGCCTGCTAAATGCTGGCGGGGGGGTTCTTGCAATCAACTTACTACCTTCAACACAACACTGTTGAAACACTGAATTTTTAGATGGTATTTTTTTATGAATTAACGCAGAAATGTGAAAAATGGTTCAGCACTGCTTTTAGCTGCTTAAATCATTGTGGAAAATATATTCAGTATTGTCTAGTTCAGGTATCTTAAACCTTTTAAGACCCAAGACCCACTTTTAACCTAGGCATCCATTTGGGACCCATTTCTTAAATAAATTTGCATGGTGGTAGTGCTCCTGTTGAGACCCACTTCAGATCAAGCCAGGACCCACTAATGGGTCCTGACCCCCCAGTTGAAGACCAGTGGTCTAGCTTACCCTAGTATTTTCCTCCAAGTCTTTTAAAGGCAAAAACAATGTATAATTTAATGCATTGTAGCCTATATATACATGCGACATTGTCTGTTTTGCTCATTCTACAGCATGACTTGAATACTGGGAGGGTCTAAATCATAAAATGCTGCAGTCTGGGAAATGTGCTCTTGCTCACTGTGCAGCAGTTGCTAGGCAACCTTTTTCTCCTGAATGCCTGCTGAACGGCTGAGATTATAATGGCAGCATTGCAGCTGAAGGGAATTGCAGTTGGAATCTGTTTGCTTTGAAATATCGTTGCAAATCTAGTCTTGTAAGTCTGAAGTATACAGCATTGGCAGTTGCGATACAGCAGAGCTCCTGGGAGGCTGAGAATTATAAAGATAAAAGCAAGAAAGGAATTAATAAGGGCAAGTGAAACATGGGAAGAAGAACATGCATGGAAGCAAATGAGTGTAGCCCAAGAAATTCATAATAGAAGAAAGATACGGAGATCATCACTGAAGAACAGAAACAGCACTGGAATTGGAGGGCAAATAGAACCAGAAGTATAAGTGTGCAAAATAAATACTTTAAAAATACATTAATGCAATTTTTTAAATAAAAAAAATCAAATGTAAAAGAAATTCAGTTGTAAATATCTGGATGAGGGAGGGACCTATTAAAGTCGCAGTGGGAAGATATTTTTAAGCAGGGAAAGGTTAATATGAGAGACACGTCAATTTAGATATTTCAGTTGTTATTCTTATTTTGTCTCCAGTTTCTGAAAACTAATTGATTAAATGCTGTTTTATACCAGTATTAATATAATGGTAGTAGGTGTAAAAGAGCCTGATCTGAACTTTTTGTCCCAAAGCAATAAATGTAATAATTTTGGTTGTGTTAATTTAGAATTTACATTTGTGTCATGGAGTATGCAATTTCATTCAATAACCTAACCGACCTTTTATTTTTAATAGTTCGTCTGGGAACGTCTTGTTGCTGGCTTTAAACACAAGAACTATCGTTCACGAGAAGGAGTGTGTCTGTGTCTTATTGCAACATTAAACACGTATGTATTTTATTTTTATTGAAGTAAGCTGTTGAAATAAATGTTCATCCCTTTCCTTTGGGGCAAGTTCTTTTTCTAGGGATTAGTCCTTTTTAAAAAGACCCTTAAAATGAAAAGCAATGATCAGACTTTTAATTTGCTTTCAACTTTACCTCTTGAGTTCATCTAAACTGTCCTTAGATTGTAAGGATAGTTGGAGTTGTCTTCTGGTAGTGTTGGCTGATGTTTTGTGCATGAGGTGAGAAATGACGCTTGCTCTGATTTTTTCCTCCCCTAGCTATGGTGCACAATCATTAATTCTCAACAAACTGGTACCACACTTATGCATCTTGTCTGGAGACTCCAATAGCCAGGTAGGATTATAATCTTTCAACAACAAAAAAACATTTCTTTTGATTTTCTTCTGTCTGTGTTTTCTTACTACATGGGTTTGTCAATAATGGGAGGATTGTAGGAGATTGTTAGTAAATCTTAAAGATCTAGAATTTTGAGAATACCTAGAAATTTAGACCAAGAAGCAGAACTTCTTTTCATTTCCCACATGAAACTAGAGGAGGTGTCTTCAACAAACTTACCACTGTTGTGGAACAATGAGGCAATTTTTTAAATGGAACTCTTGGCTTAGGAAATATATGTTTGGCTTTTTCCTATGTATTCAAAGGTTTAAGTGGTCTTGTATAGAATTCTAGAAATACGTCTTTTCATAAATAAATGTAAGGCATTCTTCAGAATAGGTGATGAGTTATTTACTTTCTGTCCTGCATCCCTTCCTGTTAGTCATAGGTTGCAAGATAAGAGAGTTGTTAAGTTTTTCTATCTTCCCTAAGAATACATATATGCATAATTAAAATTCTAGCGGCATGGCTGGAGGGTGGGAGGGGAGGACCATACAAGAAGAAATGGCTTCAGGGTTGGGGTTTTGTTTTTGTTTCTTTTAATCAAACATAAATGAACATGGTAGCTGACAGGCTACAATAGTATCTCACAGAGAAATTAAGCATAAGAAATTCATTGTAGAATTGCATTGAATAAGTTGATATTTTTCCCCTCCCACTGCAGTAGACATGCTTGCAGTAAGAAAGCAGACTGTGTATGGAACAATATTGTTTAGAGCAGCACAGTGTAGCAGAGAAGCTTAACTTTTATAAAGATGTCTGAGTTTGACATGCATATTGCAACAGTTTACTCTTTCTGTAGCCTCAGACCAGACAGTCAATGTGTTTGAAAAAGACCTAGCAATTATGCACCTGACTCCTTAAACTTGCAGTCTTGTTTAAACCCTTTCCCTTCATTTTATTTAGAATTATTGACGGGTAAGCAAAATATTGATGAGCAAAAACTAGAAGATTAAACAGTAAGCGTAGTGTGCTAATTGCCATACCTTTAAATATTCTTGCCATGTTCTAATACCTGCTCTGTATGCTCGCAGGTGAGAGATGCTGCAATATTGGCGATTGTGGAGATTTATAGGCATGTAGGAGAGAAAGTAAGAGTTGATCTTAACAAAAGGGGACTTCCGTCTGCAAGGTGAGTTAGCTATGATGGCTACTACAAATACCTATCTTGTTATGATTATATGCATAAACTTATGTAACATTTGCTAGCTTTTGAGGTTAAATGTATATATACTTTTGTTCGGTGGTGCACACTGTAGCACCTTTTGCTCAAAACAGGAAACAGTAGACACTGAAGCAAACAAAATAAAAATAAAAACTTTGTCACAATTTACCATTGTTTCTAGAGTACATTGTATGAACAAACCAGAATTGTGCTGGTCGCTGCTTGTGATTGAATAATGTGCCAAAAGACTGCATAAACAACCTTTTAGTTATTTGCTGCCCAGTTAAAATGTAAACGTCTCAAATTGCAAGAAACCTAGCAAATATGGGAAGTTTTCTTGGTATAGCTTAGAAATAATAATCAAATAGGCAGTGGGAAAGGTAAACTGTTAGAATAGGCTAAATTGTATTAATCTAACACTATTTAGTGCCTTGCTCACATATATTGGCATTTTATTTTTTTTTCAGTTTAGACAAAGTCAAGTCAGATGAGACATGACAGAAGCGTATGAAATTGTGCCTGGTGTGGATATAGTGGATAGTTAAGTTTTTCTTTCTCTCTAATAGAACTTGGTGCCAATTCCAAACAGAAAAAAGAAAGTATGTCTTAACAGAACACATAGTTAATTTGTGGAATTTGCTCCCACCAGACGTGGTAATGGCCACAAGCTTTGGTCACCTAAAAGGAAGATTAGATAATTTTGTGGAGCATAGGCATCTAAACTTGCCAACAGTATGGCACCACTATGGGAACCCCCACCTATGGCTTTGAAAACTGGCAAAAAGCATGCTCAGGGTATCTGTCTCACACCACTGAGATATCCCTGGCTAGGGGAAATGTTTATGGAACAAACTATGTGATGACCTGTGGCTGTAGCCAAAACATTTCTCAGTGGGGGGAAAAACTTCATTTGATTCTCTTAGGTTCCCCCCTTCCTAAACTGAGAATATGGAATATTCACCAGGAAACCAGTTCAGTATATTTCATCCTCCTCTCCCCTTAATCCGTATGTGCTATCACCGGGGATGCCAGGATTTCCTGGACTTGGTGCACTATGTGGATTGGAGGGACACAGGTGGCACTGTGGTCTAAACCACTGAGCATCTTGGGTTTGCTGATTAGGTCAGCAGTTCAAATCCGCATGATAAGATGAGCTCCTGTTTCTCTGTCCCAGCTTCTGCCAACCCAGCAGTTCGAAAGCACACCAGTGCAAGTAGTTAAATAGGTACTGCTACGGCGGGAAGGTAAACGGTGTTTCTGTGCTCTTTGGCTTCTTTCATTCTGTTCCATTGCGCCAGAAATGGTTTAGTCATGCTGGCCACATAACCCAGAAAGTTGTCTGTGGACAAACTCTGGCTCCCTTGGCCTGAAAGCGAGATGAGCGGCTCATCCCATAATCACCTTTGACTGGACTTAAACGTCCAGGGGTCCTTTACCTTTTACCTTTTTATGTTGGTTGGGTACTTTGCACACCCATCACAAATGCTGCTTATATACACGTATTAACTTAGTTATCTCACAGGGCTGCTGCAAACATAACAGGGGGAGGAGAACATGCATATTTGAGCTCCTAGGTACAAAAGCAAGATACAGATATTTGCCACATAGCACATAGCTAAACTATGGAATATATTCCCATGGGAGATAGTAGCGGTCTCCAACATAAATGGTTTTAAAAGAGGATTGGGCAGAATACATGAGGATAAGGCTACTAGCCACAACTGATGTATTGTGCCTCCATGGTTGGAGGCAGTTTGCTTCTGAATCCTAGTTGCTTGAAACCATAGGAGAGGAACGTGCTATTGTGCTGAGGTCTTATTTGCAGACTTCTCATAGGGTTCTGGTTGGCCGCTGTGACAATAGGATACATTTATTTCAGGTTGCTTTAGCTTAATATATTTACTTTATGAAGGAGAGGAACCTGCGGTTGTTGCTCAGCGGCAACTTCCAACTTTGACAGTTGGCCATGCTGATGAGAGTTGGCATCCAACATTTGGAAGGCCTCGAGTTCCCAATCCCTGGATTAACTGTAATTTAAAGAGGACTTTCAGAAATCTTTTTCTGTTTCAAAGATTAGATCCATGTCTTATCTGATCCAGAAAGGCAGCATTTTCTGCCACAGTAATGCAGCAGCATTCAGGTGGGGGATACAGCATGTGTAGGTCTTCTCCTGGTTGGAATAGAGCTTTGAAGTCATGGAGGTGTGGAGATGGGAAATGGGGGGGGGGGGCAGAGACTCGGAAGAGATCTAAAATGGAAGAACTGGAAATTTGGAGAGTAAAAATAAGATGTATACTTTCCCACTCAAAATAAGCAAGATGTGTTTTTAAACTGGTTTGCCTTTCTAGACCTGGGCTGACATATGAACCCATTAGGTCAACTTTGGCTCTCCAGATGTTTTGAGACTACAATTCCTAGCATCCCTGACCACTGGTCCTGCTAGCTAGGTATCATGGGAGTTGTGGGCCAAAAACATCTGGAGGGCTGAGCTTGCGGAAGCCTGCATTAAACTAACCTTTGTGTTTGCATGCTGTATTAAACAAAAGAACACACAGAGGTAGAAGCATCACTATTTTACAGTGCTGCAGGTTTTGGTAGATTATTATGCAAGATGCCTGAATTCATCCTCTCAGTAGCAAAACAGAAAAGGATTCCATTCCCACACAGTCATTGGATCTTAATAAGTTTTTTCTTCCTACTTAAATTCTTAGAAATCCTTCATTCCTGTTGCAAATTATAATAAACTTCCATGTATGCTCCTTCAGCTATCACTTCAACATAAAAGGAAGCCTTCTGAATCAGATGAAAGGCCTATGCATCCTATTTCCCACAGTGGCCAACTATGAAAAGTTGCAAGCCAGATATGAGAGCATTAGCCGTATTCTTCTATTGCTCCTCACACCAGTTAGAACAGCCAAACAACGAAACTATTACCATAGTAATTAAAGTATAATGTAGTAGTTGAAACAAATTGTAGTGTAATTGTCTTGACATACATTTGTACTATGTATAGTGGTGCCCCGCAAGACGAATGCCTCGCAAGATGGAAAACCCGCTAGACAAAAGGGTTTTCCGTTTTGGAGGCTCTTCGCAAAACGAATTTCCCTATGGGCTTGCTTCGCAAGACGAAAATGTCTTGCGAGTTCCTGCGGGGTTTTTTCCCTCCCCCCCCCTTTTCCTAAGCCCTAAGCCGCTTATCAGCTGATCCGCTGATAAGCCGCTTATCAGCTGATCCGTTAAAAGCCGCTAATAGCGCTAATCCGCTAAGCTGTCAATGGGCTTGCTTCGCAAGACGAAAAAACCGCTATACAAAGAGCCTCACGGAACGGATTAATTTCGTCTTGCGAGGCACCACTGTATAGTAAAAAGTAATACTCTATTCCTTGAGAGGTAGTGATATCCATAAAATCATGGATGTGCCTGATAAATTGTATCTTAGTAAGTTGTCTGATTGGATGGCATTGCAGTACATTAATCTAAAACTAAGTAAGTTACAATAATCTAGTAGTCAACATTTTGTTAGTTTTAAAGGTTGCTGTCAAATACAATTTGACATTTAGAGGAGAATTGTGTGTGTAGAACTCAGCTGTGGTGGCATTTGGTGAAACTCAAAATGATAAGTGTGCATATTAGATTAATGTTAGCTTTTTCCTAGTAATTTGTTAAAAGCAAAGGGGAAAGCAAGGCAGCCACCTCAAAACTGAATTTGAATTAAATGGTGAAACTGCAAGATTATTCTGGCCAGTTGTATAGCATTTATAGGGATTTTTAAAAAAACACCATTGGTGTCAGCAGCCTCTTTGCATGTTTGTTGTGTAAATATCTGGATATAGCCATGTGTATTTCATGTTGATTTCAAAATAATGCACTGGAATTCAATACTTTTGCAAGACTTCTGTACACTTTGAACAGGATGTGAATTCTCAAGTTGTCTTGAGAACACCTAAGTCAAGGAAAAAAGGCTTTGAGTCGTCCCAAATTGAATAATACATATGACTTGCCTAGAATTTTGTTCTGTTGTTATGGGACTTGCAGAGCAAATGGAAAGGGGAGAATGACTCTTCTGAAGAATTGTACACTCCCACTTGTGAAGGTTCTGTTCCTACACAAAGAGGCTCTGGAAACATTCTTAAAAGACCTGATACTCTGCTTCCTACTAGTTTCAGAACCTGAAATTTAGATCTATTGGCTTGGGAGAGCTATTGCCTAGTCTCCAATATTTCTTCCTTGTGGAGCTAATGGTAACTGGACAACTAACTCCAGGCAGTGTTGAATATTTGGATCATTTCTAATCCAGCTTCATATCTAGCTTGGGAACATGGGAACAGAAACAGCATTGGTCACCTTGGTAGATGATTTATGACGAGAGTGTAACACCGTTTGTTTTGCTGGACCTTTCTGTGGGTTTTGATACCATAAAATATGGTATGTTAGACTTGTTTGAGTTGGGCCTAGGGGAGTTGCTCTGGTTTTTCCTGGAAAATGTGGGTGCTAGAAGACATCTGTTGTTCAATGGCCTGTGGAATTCCTCAGAAGTGTATTCTATTCTCTATGCTGTTCAGCATGTACATTAACTACTGGGGTAAGCCATCCCAGAGGTTCAAACGTGTCATCAGTATGCAGATGTGACTTCTCCACGTGTCTTTTCCATCTGCTGGTCCTAGGGAGGCTGTTGAACTTCTGAATTTGTGCCTTGAGACGGCACAAGTTGAAGATTAATCCAAGCATTGTGTATGGGGAAAGAGACTCCCCTGGATTGAGATTTGTAAGTAGTTCTGGATAGGGTTACACTTCCCCCTGAAGAATAACTAGGAGTGCAACTAGGAGTGATGCTGGACTCAGCACCAAACGTTCAGATGGCAGTAATAGCTAAGGGTTCTTTTTATCATCTTCAGCTTGTTCCTCTGTTTTGACTCTACCTGGAGGAGCGTGCCTTGGTTATCCATGGTTATCCATGCATTTGTAGCATCCAGGCTGAACTACTGTAATGTTCTATTCATAGTGTTGCCTTTAAATTTTGGAAGTGCGTCTTTCAGAAACTTGAACTGGTAGAAATGCAACTGTCCAGCTACTGGTAGTGGAGAGGCAGTTGGAGCATATTACATCAAATTATACCAGTTTTCCTGGTTAGTGATATGTTTCCAGAGATGTGGTAAATGGTTTATAACTAGGTTGCTTAAAAGATTCCCTGCATCCAGGTCAACCTGCCAGTCCAATCCTTGAAGATGTTTCTCAGAGGCCCTGCTTATGTACCCACCTGTGGATGCAATTGGGCTGGTGGCAACACAGAACAGGGTCTTCTTCGCAGTGGCCCCACAGTAGTAGAATTCAGTCCCACATGAGATCAAGCAAGCCCTATCTCTCAATATTCCAGATGGACTTTGAAGGTCCACCTTTTCATTACAGCCTTCAGTGGTTCATTATAAATTGTGTTGTACAAATTGTGTTATGGTCTGGTTTGTATGTTTAAGTTGCCTTGGGCTGGTTTGGTGCTGGATTTTAGCAGTAATGTGAGAGAGATGTGTTAAAACATAATTTATTTGTGCTTTGATGTATATTTTATAATAGTGCTCTGTGAAGAGTGTCTCATGAAAAGCAGGTTCTGAATCAGTTACAGAAAGATAGAGAAATTGGCTAGTCAGATAACAGATGAGTTCCACGCATCCAGACACCACCTAAAGATCCAACAATTAATGAGATCTTCACTCAGAAAACTAACACAGGGACAGAAAACTTCCCTTTCAGTGGTAAGATTTCACAAAGCAAAGACTGGTTTGGGGTTTATGCCCCATTCTATTTTAAAGGTAAAGGGACCCCTGACCATTACGTCCAGTTGCGGACGACTCTGTGGTTGCGGCGCTCATCTCATTTTACTGGCCGAGGGAACCGGTGTACAGCTTCTGGGTCATGTGGCCAGCATGACTAAGCCGCGTCTGGCGAACCAGAGCAGCGCATGGAAACGCCGTTTACCTTCCCGCCGGAGCGGTACCTATTTATCTACTTGCACTTTTTGGTGTGTTTTCAAAATGCTAGGTTGGCAGGAGCAGGGACTGAGCAATGGGAGCTCACCCCGTTACGGGGATTCGAACTGCCGACCTTTTGATTGGCAAGCCCTAGGCTCTGTGGTTTAGAACACCACTATGATTAACTGTTTAGATAGACTTGACATCATTAAACATTGAGATCTCCTTTGGATCATTGTTTCACAAGGAAACATCATACCACATAAAGTACTTTCTTTCCAACCATTCCTAAGATACGAGCCCCTTAGGTGAGAACATTGTACTGCTTGATACTATCTTTAATTCACCCACTGTATTCTCATATTTTTGCGCCCTTCCACATAGATGCATAGGACTCCATTACTTGGGACCAGCATTAGCTCTCTCTTCAGCTATGCAACAAAATTCAGTAACACACCCCTTCAAATTTCTGCCTCACATGGTGCCACCTCGAGAAGGTAGACTTCTTTCTCTCCAAGAGGGTATCACAGCTTTCCTTTCCATTTTCAGACTAACACTCTAGAACTGGCACAGGGAACCTTTGAACCTGCAGACGTTGCAAGCCCATTCTTTCTAGAGCTGATGTGAGCTGTAGTTCAGCAACATTTGAAGGGCCAGAGAGTCCTCATTCCTGCTCTAGAACTTTTGTAGAGTTGATCCACAGAAATGCAAAAAAAAAAAAAAAAAAAAACTATGTGTGTGACAGCACAAAGAACATTAGTTACAGGTAAACAACTCATCTTTAAATAGACACACAAAGTGCCCTTGAATGGCAGTCTGCAAGATGGAAGATAAGCTTCTCAATTGCCCCAACAGTGCTCTGGTCATTTGAGTTTTAAAAACAAGAACAAAAACCACATTGCCCCCCAACTTTTTTGCTATAAGTACTTCCCCAAGGTTTGAAGCACCTGCTCTTGCGAGACTCCATTTGTCTATGTGGTCAGAAAACTGACTTCTTGAAAATGTAAATGCTTTCCTTTCTCTTTTTTTGAGGAATTTTCAAGAAGCAGTAATGTTGAACACTTACCAATCACATGTTTGTTACTCTTGCTGTTTTTTTTTTGTTTTTTTTTATTATTTTTTAAGTTAATCATTGCTTTGAGAGATTCAAACTGAAATGAGGGTTTCAAGGAATGCAAGCACTGTAGCCATAGAAGTCTGGCTATTTCCAGTAGGGTTGTGATCAGTTCACTCAATAATTATATTTCCAAGCGAACTGATTTCAGATATAATACATTGATGTGGTGCCACGTAACTACTGATACACAGTGAGTATCATTTGCACCGTATTTTTGAGCATTCCTTTGTACAATTTGAAATTTAAAGATTTATAATAGGACTTGCAGAGGATGTGTAACTCTGAAAGTTGGGTTATGGATCTTAAATAATAAAACAGGGTAATGGATTATGGGCTACGTAAAAAGAATTAGCAAATCTAACATCTGGAGGATTAGAAAGCTCTAGGAACAGCAAGCACCAGGAAACCAGCTAACATTAGTTGCTGAAAATAGGACACAGAGGCTAAAATGGCTTGGATATGTAGAAGAATGAGACAAACTAGCAGGAGAAAAAGAATATTGGACAGAACCAAAGGGAAAATAACTCTAACAGAAACCAAGAAATAGATGGGTGAACTTAAATAGATGTGAGTATGTTTTGCAGTTAATTGTGAAGAGAGATTCCGAAGAGAGAAAGGGGTTGTGTGCCTGACCGATGCATGTTGACTGCAAAACTGCATTTAAATATGGTTTCTCTTCCTGCTTTAGTCTTAATAAAATACACACTAGAACATGACTCAAACATAACATTGTGAATTGTGATCACCAGCTTACCTTGATTATTTGTATTTGTGACATTATTGGGTTTTCTAGAAACTGGGACTTGAGTCCTAGAAAAAATCAGGATTGGTTAAAATTGTAATTTAAAATGTTTGATTTGAAAAAGGAATGATATGTGTGTTTTTATTTATATATATTTATTCATATTCTTAGGTTACAAACAATATTTATGAAATTTGATGAAGTGAAAAACGGTGGCAATATGATTTCAAGCAACTTCAGTGGTGAGTATCCAATAGTGTATGTTGACATGGATATATAAAAAGTTGAATTTAGACTATTTTAAGCTGCTTGACATGTATGAGTTGTCTTTAGCATTTCTGCAACTAAGGTTAGGCTTAGTTAAATATGGCAAAAGTTAGATATGGATTTAGGTTTTCCAAATGTATGGTATTAATGTTTATTTTATAGCATCTAACTAGTTAGTACTATGCAATTTTGAGAAGGAAGTATTGGCACTGTTTAACATGAGCACCTCGGAACTGTTAAAGCAGTATGGGAAGCAAATGTGACCTAGGTCTGGGTTTAGGAAACTGTATTGGAATACAGTTATTTGTCCCTGTTTGCTCTCAGCCTCTAGCTTCTTTTGAGAGTTGTTAGATTTTGTTGTCTTTGTTGGTCTCTTGTTACTTATTTGTTTATTACACATTGATCAGTTTGTCTAGGAATATACAATATGCATTTCTTTATGAGTTTTTCATGGTTTACATAGTGTAGAATCCCAACTGGTGCCCTTGATTTAATGGAAGGGCTTTTGTTTCAACACACATCTTCTCTGTCTGAAGAAGAGAGGCAATTTTTGTGATTTCCCTCTTTTCCGCACTCTCTGAAAATTGGCGGCTTCCAGAGCAGCATGGAAGGTGCTGTCAGTTGCTGAGTATGGAAGGGCAAATTGGCCACAGTCACCTCTTGGTTAGCAGAGGCATCCACTAGATCAAAAGGTCACCTGGGAGCGCAATGGGTGCAGTTGGATTCCTGTCTGTGGTGTGCAAATTTGACATGTTGAACATGCATTTTCATTCTAGCGTTTCACTTGTGGACTGAGACTTTTCACTTGCTTTCAGTATTTATATTGCACTGATTCATGTGCGAGATGTATTCCTACTGCTTATTTCTTGTGTTTCCAACCCTTCCAGTACAGATGTACTTCTTTAGCTATTTTTGATTGCATTACCATACACTGTTCACTTAAATCAGGACTGGTGAGCCCATGGTCCTCTGGATGTTGTTGAGCTAAGATTCCCATTATCTCTGGCAATTGGCCATGCTAGCTGGGGATGATAGATTTGGAGTTCAACAGCATCTGGAGGGCCACAAATTCCATATCCCCGAATTAAGACTTTGCCTCTAAGAAATTATTCTTACTTCACACCCTGTTGAGAATATCTGCATGAGATTCAGTGGTGGCTTCTTTGAACAGGGATTTTTACCTTCCTAACACACCCCGTTCATAAAATCTCCCCTTTTATCTTCTGCGAGCAAGCTTCTCTGCTGTTATTCCAATTATGTATGTAAACCATTCTTACGAACAAATATGTTTGCAGATAAGGTTAAAGTCTTTATTTTGACTCCCGACTGCCTTCAGTCTGTGGGTATCATTCTAATAATGTTTTTTTCTATGGTGGCTAAACCATAGCCTTATGGCGTGGGGAAGCGCAGTTACTGTTGTGGTTTCTTTTCTTTTTCTCTTCATCTTACATAACCACACAGTAGGTACAAAATGGCATTTCAGTTGCAAGTCTACGCAGGTATCTAACCTATAAAAATACCTTCAATATCTAGATCTCTATGTTGCGTGGCATTTGTGCTGCATAACACTTCTGATGTGGCTGTCAGCTACTCCCAGGTCTTAAGACTGCTATCAGCTGTCTCTCTCATGTGGCATTGCAAACAAGAGGTGTGCTAAGCTTCCCCTATTTATTAGCAAATGAGCAACCATTTCCATGGAAACAGATATTGCAGTCAGCAGCAGAGCCCATTGAATTCCTTTTCTGGGAGGCTGAGTTCTGTAAATGCTGTTTCTTCTACAGGATTTAAGAGGATCCCTACATTATATTTTAAATGGCTGAAGTTTTCAGCGTTTGTACCTTTTTCACAATAGCAAGAAACACCAGAGCGCTCTGAATGGGTTTTGCAGTCATCCAAATGCAACAGCTTATCTGTTCTCATAATGGCCCATTTTATAAATGGAGGGGGAAGGCACACATGAAACTTTCTTTGCCAGAGACTTGAAACATAATGTTAAAGTGGTGTTTAGGATTGCATCACTTCAAACAAATGACACAAAGTACATGTGCGTTTGAACCACATATATTTCTCACTTGTTTGGGTCTCATACATTTTTCATTGCTCAACATCTTTTCTCCATTTGAGATGGTTACCATGCAAATGTCACGGGGGGGGGGAGGCGACGACGACTCGCAGTTTGTAAATTATGTTTCTTCATTACAGTCATCACACTACAAATAATATACACAAATACAAATTTCCAAATAGTAATCGGGGAACCAAGGTCGTTGTTTGGGATTAATACTTTTACTGGTTCTAGATATTACACTCCTTTTAGCTGTAAATGCGTGGGCTGATGTGTTCAACCTTATTTACACAGTAGGAAACTAATTGCAGTTGAGTGCTTTAAAACATTGCAAGTCAAAAATAGGTTTGGGAGGGTCTTTCATCCAGCATGTTCACTATATTTGCACTTTCCAGTTTTGAATTTTTTATCCAAAAAAAAAACAAAAAAAAAACATTGCAAGTCAAAAATAGGTTTGGGAGGGTCTTTCATCCAGCATGTTCACTATATTTGCACTTTCCAGTTTTGAATTTTTTATCCAAAAAAAAACACAAAAAAAAACACGACAACAAACCCCCTAAAAACTAAAAGCTGGGTTCAGTCATGGCTCGCCCTCCCAGCTCAGGTGGGAAAGACCTGCGAAACAGGGAGCAGGTCTTCCAGGACTCACAGTACTCTAGAAGTCCATCCAGTTAGCTTTGTGGCTAAGCAGGGATTTAAATATGAGTCTCTGTGGTCCTAGTCCAATACTCTAACCACAATGACACACTATTCAAATTCCAGCAGTCTGTCTCTACCGCTCATAGTTAAACGATCTATAGCCCTTTCCAGTTTAAAGGGGGAGAACAGAAACATTTCTGTGTGTGAATATTTGGTTTAAAAATTCATTTCAGTAAAACTGTTTGCTGTTGCAAGGATTTCCTTGCAACAGCAAACGGTTTCACTGAAATGAATTTGCTAATCTATACTTTGCTAATCTATGTGTTACCATATTGCTTTGTCAGTTTTAAAAATTCCTTTTGAGAAGTGCTTGCCTTGACTCTTGTGTGTGGCTCAGACATGAAGTACACTGTCTTTTTGCCTGGGATAATGTGGCTAGCTTGGGTTTTGTCACTGTCTTTACCAGGAGCAATCTTCATTAAGTGGCACGTCTTTCTTTGAATAGAAAAGCCTTTGAAGGTCTGCCTTTGACGTGGTTTGTTTACAGCAACCAGTGATGGCTGAACACAATGAGAGATTGAGAAGGCAGCAAAAAAATAAAGGCCAAAGAAGAATATGACACATCTTCTGTTCATAGCTATGCAAATCAGATAATCATTTGGTCATGTGCTCATTGCTGATTACACATGAATCCTTAGGGAATGGAAGCAGAAAATGATTACTGGACGCATGCCTTGTGTTTTGATGACTGCATTAAAAGTCCCTGTCGAATAACCTTCATTGCATGTGAGCAATACCTTTAAAGAAAAAGGCAGACGGCTAGGAAAGGATTTTTTTTCTTCCTGTACCGGCAAGTGTGTTATTAGGTTTAAGCAGGAGAGAGGCTGGTTATAATGGATAGAAGGAGTTTCCTGCAAGAAGCAGGACCTTTATTTTGAAGTGGTGTAGCAGCTGTTGCTGGTTGCAGTAGAGAACTGCAGATCTGACTGGGTCACACAGTGCTGTGTCGTCTTCACGCTGCACTGGATTGAGAGTGGCGCAGGCACTTACAGTCACTCAGATTGAAGTTGTATCCTTGGAAAAAGCTCCTGGTAGCATTACAACTGTGTAATGGCTGTTGGGGATGGTGAGTACAGCCTTGTTTTTGTTGTCAATTAGACTTAGCTTGTGTGCGTTTGAATGTTGAAACAACCTTGCTATGTTAAGCCCATATTTGTGTTACACCAAGATTCATTTACTGTATAGCTTTTAGAGCTCTGAAATTTAAATTTGCTTTAAGCAACAATAAGAGTAGACATAGAATTGTCTGCTAGCCCTATATCCAATGGTTTTATGTGTCTATGAGGAGGACATGCCCTCTCTGTATCAGCAGTGAGAAAGTGTATATACTTTGCTGTACAAAGTCATTATTTGAAGAAAATGCAGGGTTATGTTTTTTAAACCTTTGTCTGTATTAAAGATGCTTAAGTCTTAGCATCTGTCAGATTGATGTTATACATGAGCTTGCCATTGCTACCATCCTTGAACAATCTGCCCTAGAGGATTGAAGAGCCATAATGCTAATTTTTTGTTTTGTTTTGTTTTAGAATTGTGTATTTGTAATTTTTTACTTATTAAAGATGGCATTGTAACTAATCATACTAGGGTTCTTCTGCATGTTCGCTTTTGGAGATACTTTATGATTTGCACAAATGCTCCTAAGATATCGCCTTACAGGGTTATTTGACCTTTATAGAACTTGATAATATATGGGGCAGCAAATTAATGTCTAGGGCATTGACTTTGTCTTGGAGTTTATATTTAGTAATAGCAGCTCAGATAATTTATTCAAGGTATAGCTTTCAGCAGGAGTTAGGAAACTGAAAGAAAGCTAAAAAGAAAGATGTAATTACTTGTAGATAATAGCCATACATATCTAGGTGTAAAATAAGGCATTCTTCTACAGTGGATTCCTATGATGTCTGTGTTCTAATCCATTGGAAATTAGACAATAGCTTAGACTGAGTATTTTGTAGTCCTTAAGGTGTTTGCATAATCCTGTACCATTGATATGTGTAGTTAGACAAACTTTGGAAATGGTTAGCTTTAAAAGTTTTAAGTGCCACTTCTTCATAAATTCAAATATGTCTGTATAATTGAAATTGCCAAAAAATGAGATTTTTCAACATGTCAAAAATTCTGTTAGATTCCCCCCCCCCACATATCTACTCACCTTTTTTATCACTAGCAGAAGTACTAAAAAATAGCATTGTTCTGAAAGTCAACTGACACTGGTATGGAGAAGCTTTGCATAAAATGTCAGATCCAATTAGGATTGTGTAGGATGATCTAGCAGCTTTTTCTTGCTTAAATCCACCATTCACCACATCTAGGGGGATATTCAGTCTTGATAACAAAGTTGAACAATGTCATGAGAAAGAAAACATGATCAAAAATAATACTGTATGTTGCAGATAATCTAGTCTGTAGATGATTTAGTTACCTGGATATATTGACTTGGTTGCAAAGAGACAAAAGCAAAGTTTCACTCAGGCAACAGGATTTTTCTGTCTCCTCAGTGCAATCAGGTATGACCCCAAGCTATTTCTGCTTGTTGAGGGACCCTCTGGAAAGGCATGAGATGTGCAAAGGGCTGCAGCTAGTGGGAGAAATCTGGAGACCTCCATGCACAAGCCAAAGTGTTCCGCTTGCAGGCTATTTGGATCCCTTTCAAAATGTGACTTTCAGTATTTCTACTTTTGCTAGCAGAATGAATGAAGACTTGCGTCTGACTGAACCTTACCTTAAGCATACTAAGAATTCAGATATATGGGAAATTGTTTCTGTTCTTAACAGTTTTTCTGTTTAAAAGCACTGAATTTGAACCTTAATTTTCCATTATGAGAGGTGGAAGCATAGGTGATTCTATAGATGGAACTCTGAAGCTTTTCTTTGAAATTTGTTCCCTCAAATTATTTTGGAAGGTTCCAGAGCAATGCATTTCTTTTTTTGCTTGAAAATGTACGAGTGTTTGTTAGAAATATTCAGATACCTTCAAATCATATTACATTGGTGCTGTGTGAAGCTGGCAGACAACAGTTCTGGGCAGTAGACTTTTTGTGTGTAAGGTACTCCTTGAAGAGGATAAAGTTATATCCCTTGTTAACCAGATTAAGGCTCTCAGTCTGTATCTAACATAATTGCTGCGTACTACTATCATGTAGGCCCAAGATCATACTATTTTAATTCAATGATTTTTCAGTGTGTTGCTATTTTGTTAAAAGTAAGTACATTAATAAGATTCTTCCTTGGCTTTTGCCAGTATAATGTCAAACTTGAAAGACTATTTAAAAAAGTACATTCAATCCAGATTTGTTGAGAAGGCTTAGACAAGTTAATTCCTGATGAGGAAAATTTTAAATGAAGTTATTCATTAGAACACAGGCACATGTAGTATTTAATGGTAATAAATGCAAGTGCATTTAACGGGGGAGGGGGGGTCCATTTTGTACAAACAACAAATTGAATGAATGAATGAATAAACTTTATTACAGTCACAGACCAGCATAAGAGAAACATATAAATAAAATGGCAGTTAGGATTTAAACAGGTAATTGTTAAAGAAAATAAGAACAAAGAAACAATCAAAGGATAAAACATGTGAATAGAGTACAAGATTAAACACAGATAATTGATGAATTTGTTGTTGTTGTTTAGTTGTTTAGTCGTGTCCGACTCTTCGTGACCCCATGGACCAGAGAACGCCAGGCACTCCTGTCCTCCACTGCCCCCCGCAGCTTGGTCAGACTCATGCTGGTAACCTCGAAAACACTATCCAACCATCTCGTCCTCTGTCGCCCCCTTCTCCTTGTGCCCTCCATCTTTCCCAACATCAGGGTCTTCTCCAGGGAGTCTTCTCTTCTCATGAGGTGGCCAAAGTACTGGAGCCTCAGCTTCACAATCTGTCCTTCCAGTGAGCATTCAGGGCTGATTTCCTTCAGAATGGAGAGGTTTGATCTTCTTGCAGTCCATGGGACTCTCAAGAGTCTCCTCCAGCACCATAATTCAAAAGCATCAATTCTTCGGCGATCAGCCTTCTTTATGGTCCAGCTCTCACTTCCATACATCACTACTGGGAAAACCATAGCTTTAACTATACGGACCTTTGTTGGCAAGGTGATGTCTCTACTTCTCAAGATGCTGTCTAGGCCTGTCATTGCCCTTCTCCCAAGAAGCAGGCGTCTTTTAATTTCGTGGCTGCTGTCACCATCTGCAGTGATCATGGAGCCCAAGAAAGTAAAATCTCTCACTGCCTCCATTTCTTCCCCTTCTATTTGCCAGGAGGTGATGGGACCAGTAGCCATGATCTACCAGTAGCTGTTGAGCTTCAGACCATATTTTGCACTCTCCTCTTTCACCCTCAATAAAAGGTTCTTTAATTCCTCCTCACTTTCTGCCATCAAGGTTGTGTCATCTGCATATCTGAGGTTGTTGATATTTCTTCCGGCAATCTTAATTCCGGCTAGGGATTCATCCAGTCCAGCCTTTCGCATGATGAATTCTGCATATAAGTTAAATAAGCAGGGAGACAAAATGCAGCCTTGTCGTACTCCTTTCCCAATTTTGAACCAGTCAGTTGTTCCATATCCAGTTCTAACTGTAGCTTCTTGTCCCACATAGGGATTTCTCAGGAGACAGATGAGGTGATCAGGCACTCCCATTTCTTTAAGAACTTGCCATAGTTTGCCATGGTCGACACAGTCAAAGGCTTTTGCATAGTCAATGAAGCAGAAGTAAATGTCTTTCTGGAACTCTCTAGCTTTCTCCATAATCCAGCGCATGTTCACAATTGATGAATAAGAACAGATAAATAAAACAGATAAGGACTAAAAGACACGCAGTTAAAACAACTATAAGGGGTGGAGCTTGGGGGAATAACGGTCTTGCAATATGGGCCTTCAGTTTAGGACTGGTTTGCAGCACAAACCATCCTTCCGCGAATATCCATCATGGAAGCGCAAAATCTAGCAACTGAGTATGTAACATCTGGGTTTTCATCCTGGAGTAGTAGAGAGATGTTGAGTTGTTCTGTGCGTCCTGGGAATTTGTGCAGGATAGGCAGGATAAACCTGGCTCGTATGTCTACATAGTACTGGCAATGGGAAAAGGCATGTTCCGTTGTTTCCTGCTGCCCAGAACCATATGGGCATTTCCTCTCCTCGTATGGCATCTTCCTATAACGGCCTTTCTGAAGGGCTATGGGGAGGGTCTGACAATGGGCCAGAGTGAAAACCCTTCGCTGTTTTAAGATTTCAAGGTTAGTTATATATGGCATTTGGGAGTTGAGGTATCTACTGGTTTCACTGATTAGAAATTTTTGGGACCTAGCTAGGTCTGCTTGATGTTCTGTGTCTTCCACACGCTGTTTAATATTTTTTTTAGCTTGTTCATACCCCATGTCAAGTAAAATCTGTGGGTTGAAGCCTAGAGTAGTTATTATACTTTTCACTGCTCGTTTCCATGTCGATTGGAAATTGTCCTTAATAGTCAGGGGAGCAAGGCCGCTCGGGAAGAAAGATAGTCTCAACCAGTAATTTATAGTGTAATTTAAAGTTCAACTCAAATTTGTTGAACTTGTATTGCAGACAAAAGAGTTCCATTTAAAACTGAATTTATAGACTTTTAGGCATTTAATCATAAAATATATGAAGCTGTCCTCACCGTTGTTGTCAATTGAAATATTCTAAAATTAGTTTCTTTCCATGTTTTTGGTTGGATTAGTTTCCCTAATTTGCATAATATCTACATTTTAATAGTCTTCTGGACTGAAGACAACTTAAAACACTTTAAAAATGGTAAAACAGGTGTGATTAAGAAAGCTATACACAAAAGGGGCAGGGGCTTGAGAGTCCATGTTTGTTGATCATCATTTTGAGCAGAGGTTGCTGACCTTTTTGGAACAGTAGGCATATTCTGAATTTTGAGAAAGTGCTGTGGGCGCCAGGCACAGGATGAGCGTCATGAGGGGTGTGACATAACTTAGACTTAAAGAGTACAGTTGTTGCTGTTCCCAGATGCTGCTCCCCCCTGTGTGCCACACAAACTTGGTGCATCTCTCTCAATCACACATGCGCAGTGCACAGTTGAGCACACACACACACACATTCAGAAAAGCCTCTCCACGGGTGGAGGAAGATCTTGCCATTCCCCTCCAAAATAAGAGGGACTGGCGCAGTGTGACGCCGGAAATCGTGTCTGCACATGTCCGCGGCGCTGGGAATCGCTTCTGCGCATGCCCAGACGCTATTTCCAGCACTGCGGACATGCGCAGACATAATTTCCAGTGCCGCTCAGCGAGTCACAGTGCGCGGGGGACTCATCAAGTGGGTGGCTCGGTTCGAGGGCGACTTGTGGGCCGGTAAAACTGTCTTTGTGGGCCACATCTGGCCCAAGGGCTGCACGTTGCCAACCCCTGATCTAGTCCAACCCCCTGCAGTGCAGGAATCTTTCACCCAATGTGGCAATTGAACTCACAACCCTGAGATTAAGAGTCTCATGCTCTACTGACTGAGCGATCTGACTGCAAGATTGATGATTGCCAGAAAGTATTGTGTTGTTGTTGGTAAGCTTTTTGTGTGTGTATGGAAGGGACGCGGGTGGCACTGTGGGGTGAACCACAGAGCCTAGGGCTTGCTGATCAGAAGGTCGGAGGTTCAAATCCCTGTGACGGGGTGAGCTCCCGTTGCTCGGTCCCTACTCCTGCTAACCTAGCAGTTTGAAAGCACGAAGTGCAAGTAGATAAATAGGTACCACTCCAGCGGGAAGGTAAATAGCGTTTCCGTGCGCTGCTCTGGTTCGCCAGAAGTGGCTTAGTCATGCTGGCCACATGACCCGGAAGCTGTACGTCAGCTCCCTCAGCCAATAAACCGAGATGAGCTCCGCAACCCCAGAGTCATCCGTGACTGGACCTAATGGTCAGGGGTCCCTTTACCTTTAAGCTTCCTTTACAACTTTTCTGGCTGATGATTTCAATAAATGATTGTTGGGAAGTTGACAACCAGCATCAAGTCAAACCAATAATCTAATATAGCAGTAGCTTTGTAACTAAGCCCATAACTAATTAGCTGGTAAATTATCTTTAAAAAAAATATTGCCTGCTGGAGCCTTGCAGTGGAGGCACAGAGTGCCCTGACCCGCAAAAAACCCAGGATAAAATTTAAGATTTTAACTGATGCAAAGGAAAGAGGGGGATTTGCCCTGCCAGACTTGAAACTTTATTATGAATCAGCAGCTTTCTGCTGGTTAAAGGACTGGCTGCTTCTCGAGAATACAGACATTTTGGATTTGGAAGGATTTAACAATTTCTTTGGGTGGCATGCATATTTGTGGTACGACAAGGTTAAGGCTCATAAAGGTTTTAAAAACCATATTGTCAGGAAAGCATTGTATAATGTCTGGATTAAATATAAAGATCTGCTGGAGAACAAAACTCCAAGGTGGCTGTCACCAATGGAGGCAAAAGCTTTGAAAAAACTTAATATGGAGGCTAAATGGCCAAAATATTGTGAAATTTTAGAACAGGAGGGCGATAAGTGGAAACTGCAGAGTTTTGAGAATCTAAAAGACAAAGTGCGAGACTGGCTTCATTATTAGCAAATACTGGAGGTCTATAAGTTGGACAGGAAAATTGGCTTCCAGGTGGAAAAATCAAAACTGGAAACAGAGTTGTTAGAATCCAAAACTAAGAATTTGTCAAAAATGTATAACTTGCTGTTGAAATGGAATACACAGGATGAAACAGTTAAATCAGCTATGATTAAGTGGGCACAAGATATTGGTCATAACATTATGTTTGCTGACTGGGAAAGGTTGTGGACCACCGGTATGAAATTCACGGCATGTAATGCCTTGAGAGAGAATATTATGAAAATGATCTATAGGTGGTACATGACCCCAGTCAAGCTTGCAAAAATTTACCACTTATCAGATAACAAATGTTGGAAATGTAAAGAAAATGAAGGTACATTTTTTCACCTCTGGTGGACATGCCCAAGGATTAAGGCTTTCTGGGAAATGATATATAACGAAATGAAAAAGGTATTTAAATATACCTTCTTGAAGAAACCAGAGGCCTTTCTCCTGGGTATGGTAAGCCATGTGGTGTTAAAGAAGGACAGAACTTTTTTTATGTACAGCAGCAAGGATTCTTATTGCAAAGTATTGGAAGACACCAGATCTACCCACTCTGGAAGAATGGCAGATGAAGATGATAGACTATATGGGACTGGCAGAGATGACTGGCAGAATCCGAGACCAGGACAAAGAGACAGTGGAAGAAGATTGGAAGAAGTTTAAAGACTATCTTGATAAATATTATAAAATTAATGAAGGTTAAAAAGATATGGGTTTAAAAATTAGTGGTTTGCAGGGGCGTTGATTAAGGAAAAAGAATAGAATTATTAAAAACTATGGGAAATATGGGAATGGATTTGCTGATAAGATAAATGAAATTAGAATACAGAAGGGGGAGGTGTGAGGAGGTCGGTGAAATTAGGTTTAGAAAATAAGGTTTGAATTTATACTTGTTTTTGTTTTGTTTGTTGGTTTTTGTATGTTTTTATTGTTGTTTGTATTTGTGTTTATATGTGTTTATTTGAAACTTAATAAATATTATGTTAAAAAAACAAAAAAACAAAACAGAGTGCCCTGACCCTTCTGTAGCAGTGTGCTGCATTTCTATGCTTGCTATGGAGGAGAGGGCTTACATTGTCTAGTTCAGTGTTTCCCAACCTTGGGCCTCCAGCTGTTTTTGGACTACAATTCCCATCATCCCTTGCCACGGGTCTTGCTAGTCAGGGATAATGGGAGTTGTAGTTCAAAAACAGCTGAAGGCCCAAGGTTGGGAAACACTGGTCTAGTTAGCCCACTTGGCTTCTAAGCTGAGTATGGAGGAGGGATAGAGCGCACACACACACACACACACACACACACACACAGTACATATGCGGATGTATAGTTCCTCAACACTTGTGGCTAACAGACTCGTGCTTAAATACAAGGCTGAAATGAATTTAAAACATAGTTTCAGAGGCAATGGCTGATGAATCAGTAAGGTCACTGCAAGGTGGTGATTTGTCACTCAAGATTTCCAGATGTCATTTTACGAAGCTGGGTAGTTTGTGAAAAAGCATGCCCGTTGTTTTTTTCCTTAGATGCGTTCCTTAAAATGGGGGTGGCTAAACTTGGTGGATGTGATCCATGGCAAACTCTTTGGGGCAGCATGTTGGGTGGGCCAAAAGAAGCTCTGCGCCTCACACACTCTCACACTCCTGCAGAAGCAGATACGCGCAGGCAGTGAGGAGAAGTAGTTAATTCTCCCTTCTCTACTTATCAAGTGATTAATTTGAAGGGAGGAGGGGGAGGAGAAGGAAATTTGCATTTCCATCAGGGCTCTTTGTGTCTTTGTTCCGAGTGAGGGCAGGGTAGAGAATAATACTTGGGAGGAGGCCAGATTCCCCCACCTTAAAAAAAAGCCAACAAAACTAGAGACCTAGGGTTTGATGCAAACTTCATCTTCTGACTTCCACTGACATAAATGTTCCTTGAATATGCAGCAGGTTTTTGATCCAGTGCAGGGATCTTGCCTGTGGATTGTGCCTTCCTCCTTCAGGCCCCACACCCATGCTGCTTAGGAGGGTCGCCCAACCCTCAAGCACTGCACAAAGTACTCCTAGGGCTTGTAGTAGGGGGGGGGGGTCCTCAAAATTTGTCTTCCCCTCCACCAGTGGGAATTCCACTTAGGATACTCCTATTTGCTAGAGTCAGGTCTATTTCCACCCCTTAGTTCCCTCTTCTTGTGGTTCCCCCTTGTAATTGGTAATCCTTTAGTTGGGTATAATGTCCATTGTAAATGCCTATTTCCCCCCAGGGTTGGAGGGTCTGTTATAAACTCTTAAATTTTAACCAGAATTAATGTTCCTTGAGACTTCATTTGTCTGCATAGTTTTCTGGTAGTGAAGGCTCCACATGGTCACTTAACATCCTACTTTATGTGGAGATCCATTTATGTGAAATAGTCACAACTTTAAAAAAATATTTCCAAAATATATTTAAACCCAAAAGTGAGAGACGGTACCATTCACTGTTATGCAAAAGGAGTCTGACTTAACATATGGCAGGTGAGAGGCTGGTTTTGATATACAAGGTTAGTGGATGATGCCAGATTGGCCCCATGCTTTGAAAACCAGAATTTAATAAGAAGAAAAGTAAAATTCCATACTAAGTAGCTTTGGTTATATTGAACCCTTTAAAATCAAGCCCCATTTTTTAAAGAGCCAGTTGAAAAATACATTGCAAGAAAAAAGCTGAAGTAACACAAAATAATTGGTTGATACAGGCTGGCATATCAAGACTTTTTGCAGGCTAGTTAGTCATCCTTTAGCCCCATTGAAATCAATGAGACTTGTTAATCATGACTGCCTTGTGTGACTTACTTTGTTGGAAGTCCAAAATGCATCAGTTAAGTATAATATTACATGACATAAGTAAACTTAAGAGTGTCTATTAACTAGATTTTTTTTTAAAAAAATTGTCTACTTGTGGTAGACTGTATATTTTTAAAAAGTTTCTCTGTGTTCAGAAATACCAATTCCTGCTTACTGAAATCCACTTTTTGAAATGCCCATAAAGACGGCCAGTTAAGTTGCCAGCTATTGTGGTGGGTTTTTTTTTTGTGATGTGCAACCTTGTCCATTTTTTAAATTGGACTGAGACCAACCCTTTACTGAGACCTTTAATACTCAGTGGTTAAAGTCACTTTATTAAAGTCACTTTATTAAAGTCACTTTAATACTCAGTGACTTTAATACTCAGTGGTTATGAGCCAGTGTGGTGTAGTGGTTAAGAGCGGTAGTCTGCTAATCTGGGGAACCGGGTTCGCGTCTCCGCTTCTCCACATGCAGCTGCTGGGTGACCTTGGGCTAGTCACACTTCCTTGAAGTCTCTCAGCCCCACTCACCTCACAGAGTGTTTGTTGTGGGGGAGGAAGGGAAAGGAGAATGTTAGCCGCTTTGAGACTCCTTAAAGGGAGTGAAAGGCGGGATATCAAATCCAAATCCAAACTCTTCTTATGTTATAAAAAATGCTGATAAAGGCAAAGGTGGAATTCAACATCACACTGATTTGATCATTCTGCCCCAGTGGAAGCATTTTTGCTTGGTGGGCAAAACAATATTTCCTCTCTACCCCACCATGCACTGTTCTGGAGCATGGAAAGGAGGAAGGGGAAAGCTCTGTTGTGCTAGCAGGAGTTCTTGTGCACTTCACTAGTGCACTAGGCTAGTTGAATCTAACCCCTAGTTTTTGCGTTTATGATTTATTTTAATTATTTATTTATTAAATTTGTGTACCTCCCTATACCAGTAGATCTCAGGGTAAAAAGGTAAAGGTAAAGGTACCCCTGCCCGTATGGGCCAGTCTTGACAGACTCTGGGGTTGTGCGCCCATCTCACTTAAGAGGCCAGGGGCCAGCGCTGTCCGGAGACACTTCCGGGTCACGTGGCCAGCGTGACATCGCTGCTCTGGCGAGCCAGAGCCGCACACGGAAACGCCGTTTACCTTCCCGCTGGTAAGCGGTCCCTATTTATCTACTTGCACCCGGAGGTGCTTTCGAACTGCTAGGTTGGCAGGCGCTGGGACCGAGCAGCGGGAGCGCACCCCGCCGCAGGGATTCGAACCGCCGACCTTTCGATCGGCAAGCCCTAGGCGCTGAGGCTTTAACCCACAGCGCCACCTGTGTCCCTAGATCTCAGGGTAGTTTACAACATAAAAGTACAATATATTATGGGGTTGCTTTGGGTCATTTCCCGAGTCTTATTTGCTAGGTGTTGTCCATACAATTCTTACTGACTGCGACAGAGAGAGTGAAATGCCTTCAGTTGGTTATAAGACCTATTATGTTAAAAGTAAAAACAATTATTCACAAATATTTCTGAAAACTAAATTGTGGATTAAGATTGAGAAAATTCTTGCTTGATGGATCAGCCTGCTTGAAGGGCCAGTAGCCAGAGGTAGGAAGACACAACCAAGTTCCTTGAACTGAAACCAACATTTTGATGTGTCACTTAAGAGCAGTTCATGCCTATCAGTACAGTGGTCCCTCAGGTTACAGACACTTCAGGTTACAGACACTGCTAACCCAGAAATAGTACCTCGCTTAAGAACTTTGCTTCAGGATGAGAAGAGAAATCTCGCGGCGGCAGCACGGTGGCAGCGGGAGGCCCCTTTAGCTAAAGTGGTACCTCAGGTTAAGAACAGTTTCAGGTTAAGAACGGACCTCCAGAATGAAGTAAGTTCTTAACCCGAGGTACCAGTGTATTGGCGCAGGAGACCTCAGCCATGAGCATGCCTTATAATATTCATATTGTTGATAAATATGTGTTTCTAAAGTGTCCACTTTTTTGGTGCAGTGAAGGCCCTTATGCATGCTCAGGGAGCTGCTGATTCTAGCAAATTCATAACTTTTTTGAATTCCCTTTGTTGTTATTTCACTTGAGCTTCACCTATTGGAAGAACTACAGTTATGAATTTGCTAGAACCAGCAGCTTCCTGAGCATGCATAATCTCCTTGGAAATCTACATTTCAAGGAAGGATTTAGCAAACTGATGTCAGCCAAGTGCATAAATCTCCAAGACGGAACTGCTGAAGCAATAAACTATACAATGCTTCTGATAACTTTATTAAGAAACCTGTAAAGCAGTGGCATGACACTGACCAACTGGCACCATCTTCCAAGTTCCAAAATGGTTTTACATATATGAAATGCAAACTTGTTTTCTAAGCTGCTAACAAAATAAAGGCAGTCAATTTAAATGTTTTGCAAATTTTCTGTTGCACCAATGTTGACCTCTGTGAACTGAAGATACTACTACTACTACTACTACTACTAATAATAATAATAATAATAATTTATTATTTATACCCCGCCCATCTGGCTGAGCTTCCCCAGCCACTCTGGGTGGCTTCCAATTGAGTGTTAAAAACAATACAGCATTAAATATTAAAAACTTCTCTATAGGCAAGAGTTTGCCCCAAAAGTATTTGCTTTGGGAATTTTCCGTGTGAGATTGCTACCAAACCAAATTAGAGATGCCTAAATAAATGTGTGGTTCAGAGACTGTTCAGGTATTTGCTTCCCTCTGTGCTTGTTGAAATTGGGAGGTCAAAGTTATTTAAATGTGTGACCTCCTTTATTCCTAGATGCTGAAACTTAAAGGAAAGTCTGTTTCATTGTCCAGGATTAGAGGAATGTCATGTTTGGATAAAGTGGTCTCCCAGTTCATGCATTTATGTCTTTAGAGAGGAAGACCACAAAGCCCCGAGGCCTGTTCCAGTCTCTCAGAGAAGCAAGAAAAGTAGAGTAATTGCTGGACAGCTTCTCTGGCACCTCTGTTCCCCATAGTTCAAGTAGCTGCTAAATTGCGAATGCAAGAAAGTGGGATAAGGAAGGGAATGTATATGTTTCCTTGGATGGAGGAAACATTTTCCTCTTGAGCTATGTCTCCCATTTCTGAGATGTAATGGGGTAGTCTCAAACCCTTAACTAGATCTGTGTGCAAATATATATATATATATATATCAGCCAGCAAGCGTAAACAAGATCTGTTTTTCCTTTTTTTATTAGCCCTTTATCCTGGATTTGACTGGAGAATATACTGAACACACCTATGGAGGTGTGGAATGCTCAGTCTGCATACAAGTGGAGGGAATGCAGATGATTTGGAACAGTCAGATGCAGATGACGCCTTGTAGGAAGATTGTCACTATCCCCCAAGAATGTGCTATCCCCCACAATGCCTCTTCTCAAATCAAATAGACTCTTAATGTGTAATGGTTCTAAGGGGGTTGCTCGTGAGTAAGTTGCCGCCACTCCTGGCTAGGTTGCCTGGTTGAACCCTTTCTCTCTGGACAGCCTTGCACTCGTGGGTGTCTCAGTCGCTGGCAGAATCCGTCAGTGAGCGTTTCTTAAACTTCTTCCAGCAAAGAAGTTCTTTGACGCCAAGTCTCCTCCTACTCTCCCTGCGCGGAAGTCTTCTGCGCAGGGAGGGTGTGGGCACCGGAGGACCCGTGCTCTCCCCACTGGTCTCCGGTGAAGAGTCCTGGAGCCTTTTCTCCGATTCCCCCATCTGCCCCCCTTCACCCCTGGTGTTACGCTGATTTCCTTCCCCAGCAGATGGGCTGCCTCTCTCCCTGCTGGGACCCTCTCCAGCATCGCTCTGGAGCCTTCCCTCCGCCTCTGGATCTGATGGCAGTTCCCTGACATAACGCTTATATCCTCTTAACTTCAAAATGCCCTTTTATGTGTTCTACCTGAGGTATGAAAGTTAATGTGACTGAAGAGATCTTATAATAGCTTGCTTGTGGTATGGGTAATATGCCTCTCCATATTTTAACACAAAGTATTTGGTGTGAACACAGCTGTAAAGAACAGCCTAATATTAAAGTTTTTGTAGAGGAGTGACTGACTATTGAATTACTTTAGCGCCTAGAATTAAAAGATGGTTGCAGACATGAAAATACCTGCACTTTGCATCTGGTTTCTCAGATTATCCAAACTGATGCAAAGCTAACACACTTGCTAAGGATGCAGTAGTCCCTGTTCGCTTCCTTCCATTAAAGAAAAGGCGTGCATCACGTAAGTGGCTCTCAGTGCGTGGTCTGCATCAGAACTGCAAGTTTTGGGGTTCATTCTTGCAATAAAGGTTCTCCAGGACTGAGGGTGTATCTTACAATTTACCTTTTAATAGTGGCAAAATAGTTGTAGCTTTTTATTGACATTTCATTGCGTGCACGTGTGCACTTTTTGCAAAGTGCAAGTTCTTGACGTATAAGAACTACCAAGCTTTTTGTAGTTAGCCTGTTTTCACAAGTAGTTGTCTCAGCTTTGTGTAAGATAATTTATTATCACTGTGTAAGCTTCCTTCCTCAATATCGCTCAGGATAGTATCCCAGGAAGTTTATTCAATAAGATTCAGGAGTGTCCACTAAATCATAATTGTTTCTTTTTGTCAGGACTGTTAATGATCAGGTCTTACGGCGGGAAGCTTTTAAAGCACTTTACTGTACATGCAACAGTAACAGTGATGGGTGTGAGATAATATAAAGCAAGTTCCTTTACAAAATGGCAGCACTTGCTGTAGGGAAGACGAAATTATTCTAAAGTGAAACACTTAATAGCAATCAGTGGACTGGAAGTGTATAGCTTACCCCATAGCCTTCTAAGCAGCTAATAACAAAGATTACGTTTCATTCTTTGCATGACCTATAAGAATTATGTGCAAAAGGGTTAATCAGTAAATACATTCTACCCATATTTTGTAAGCTGTTTCCAAGAGTACTTAATATAATTTGTATTTAATATGATTTTTTTTAAAAAAATTGTGCAATACTAATAAGAAATAATAATAATAATAATAATAATAATAATAATAATAATAATAATAATAATAATTTATTATTTATATCCCGCCCATCTGGTGGGCCTTCCCAGCCACTCTGGGCGGCTTCCATAAAAACCAAAAATACAGTAAAATCACACGTTAAAAACTTCCCTGAACAGGGCTGCCTTAAGATGTCTTCTGAATGTCAGGTAGTTGTTTATCGCTTTGACATCTGCTGGAAGGGCGTTCCACAGGGTGGGCGCCACTACCGAGAAGGCCCTCTGCCTGGTTCCCTGTAGCTTTGCTACTCGCAATGAGGGAACCGCCAGAAGGCCCTCGGCGCTGGACCTCAGCGTCCGGGCAGAATGATGGGGGTGCAGACGCTCCTTCAGGTATACTGGACCGAGGCCGTTTAGGGCTTTAAAGGTCAGCACCAACACTTTGAAAAGCATTTCGGTGCAAATTAAGTTGTTTAAATCTCTGGTTCACACATTTTAATGCTGCTTTGTTATCTTTTAGTGTCTGCTTTTTTAAAAAAGCTGTATTTAAATGTACATGGTGCCAATGTGATATAGTAGTTAGAATGTTAGACTAGCACCTGAAACACCAGGGTTCAAATCCCCACTTAGCCACACAATTCACTCTGTGACTTTAGGCCAGTCACTGTTTCTCAGCCTAACCCGCCTCCTGGGGGTTATTGTAAGGATAAAAAGGGGCAGAATGAACCATTATTTGCTACCTTGAGCTCCCTGGAGGAAAAGTGGGATATGAACACAATAATAAAAGAAATACTTCAGTTCCTTTTAAATACGTATGGTTGTAACCATTTTTGCAATGTCTTTAACACAAAGGGAGGTGAATTTAAGGAAGCGTATAGACGGCCAATAAAGCGAGATGAGCGCCGCAACCCCAGGGTCGGCCACAACTGGACCTAATGGTCAGGGGTTCCCTTTACCTTTTATAGAAGGAAAGTTCCCGATCATTGTCTTCCCCTACAGTTGCAGTTTTCCTTAGAGGCTTGCAAGGAGGTGTCTATGCACTGTGTGAAAAGGGGGTGTGGTGGGGGCTGTTGAAGAGAGCAAGAGATGGGGAACATCATTTACGTATCTTATTATGCACCTCACTATTGTGATCCAGTGGTGGGTACAGTTTGGTGTACCGCTGAAATACTATTTTGATGTACTCCACATTATTGCCTTAGACACTCCAGGAGAAGATAATGACTTGGAAGTGGGTGTAGACCTTTTCCTGACCTTTCCTCCTTTCTCCCTTACCCCTCCTACTGCAAAGGAGTGTAACCAGAGTAATTGGGGTTTGCTGCTTTGGGTGTGATGAGGGTGTGAGCATTTCCCCATGCTCAGAATAGGTTTGCTCTTAGGTGAAAGATTCAGCTAAGGCAGGGGTCAGCAAACTTTTTCAGCAGGGGGCTGGTTCACTGTCCCTCAGACCTTGTGGGGGCGGCGGTCTATATTTTGAAGAAAAAAATGAATGAATTCCTATGAGAGCCAGTGTGGCGTAGTGGTTAAGAGCGGTAGTCTCATAATCTGGGGAACCGGGTTCGCGTCTCCGCTCCTCCACCTGCAGCTGCTGGGTGACCTTGGGCTAGTCACACTTCTCTGAAGTCTCTCAGCCCCACTCACCTCACAGAGTGTTTGTTGTGGGGGAGGAAGGGAAAGGAGAATGTTAGCCGCTTTGAGACTCCTTCAGGTAGTGATAAAGCGGGATATCAAATCCAAACTCCTCTTCTTCCTCTATGCCCCACAAATAACCCAGAAATGCATTTTAAATAAAAACACACATTCTACTCATGTAAAAACACCAGTCAGGCCCCCAAAATAACCTAGAAATGCATTTTAAATAAAAGGGCACATTCTACTCATGTAAAAACACACTGATTCCCAGACTTTCCGGGGGCCCAATTTAGAACGCAGTTGGGCCAGATCCGACCCCCCAGGCCTTAGTTTGCCTACCCATGGGTGTGCGTGTGCATTCACCTGTCTCTTAAGTGAGAAGTGGAATGTTGGGGAGCTGTATCTGTCGTGAGCGCATGAATTCAGCTCACAAATGTATATCAAGTAGAATTGGGGGGGCATTTGGTGACTGGTGTTTTATTGTTCCATATTTATCCTTTTTATTGTACTTTTGCAGTATACTTTTATTGTATTTCCCTGTGTTAATATTCTATTACTGCTTTGGGGACCTGACCAACCAATCACCCATTCACTTGCACACATGCTTCAGCAAAAGTTGCCTTGATACAGGTGTCCCCCTACATGATGGACTTGTGCGTGACACAGTATACACGTAGCACTGGGAAATAATTGAATAATTCAATTCAACTCTGGAAATGGTGGGATAGAGCTGGAGAGTCCAGAGCTCATCAGTGAGAGTAGGGGAAGCCCCCAAGAGACCAGAGGTGCAGTGGGGCTTTGTTTACGCTGCTCAGCCTTCCTGCTGAACAGCTGATGTTCAGGGTAGTGCAACAGCAGGAGCTGCTGCTTTCCCTCACATCCTCCAGCCTCCTGCTGGCCTCAGAGCTTCAGTTCTAGTTGTGGATATGTTTGAATTGAAGAAAGAGTGGCAGAGAGGGCATTTAGAGGGTGTTCCCCCTTACACAATTTCACTTATGCGCATGTATCCCCACATACGTGAGGAGTAGCTTGTACCCTCTCTAGCTTCTACCCTCTTGCCCTTCTCACATGCTGCATAACACAGCTCTTCCTACTACTCATTTGCTGTTACTGCAGCAATACAGGGTTTGAAGGAAGAAAGTAATGAAGAAGTGATCACCACAGAGACACAGGTCCCTTACATTGAGGATGATGTTGGGTCTACTGCATTTCATGTGAAGAAGAGGGAGCCTTCAAGTGATCTAGCATACTGCTCAGAGAGGTGCATGGGAACTGGACTCTGCAGGGTTCCAGGAGGCATTAATCTTTTAAAACAACACACCTCTCTTTCTTGCTCTAATTAATCCTTTAAGCAGTTTACTATTTGACTGTATGACCAATGGTGACCAGAAAACTGTGTGTGTTTCGGGGAGAACCTTGTCCTCTAGACTCTCTACACTTGCTGTGGATTGATGGGTTAGGCCGAGCTGTTGATGGATGTCTGATATAATATATAATTGATAACTTTTATCTAAGGTGATAGTGGCTGGTCAGCAGTGCTTTGGGTGGGGAGGTCAAAGTACTGCTAACATCCCTGTACCAAGTCACGATCCTTCATGCCCAGCCAGTACTGCTTTTTGGGAGCGGGTGGCGCTGTGATCTAAACCACTGAGCCTCTTGGACTTGCTGATCGGAAGGTTGGCAGTTTGAATCCGTGCAATGGGGGTGAGCACCCGTTGCTGTGTTCCAGCTTCTGCCAACCTAGCAGTTCGAAAGCACACCTATGCAAGTAGATAAATAGGTACTGCTGCGGCAGGAAGGTAAACAGTGTTTCCATGCGCTCTGGCTTCCATCATGGTGTTCTGTTGCACCAGTAGCAGTTTAGTCATGCTGGCCACATGACCCGGAAAACTGTCTGTGGACAAATGCCGGCTCCCTCGGCCTGAAGCGAGATGAGCGTCACACCCCATAGTAGCCTTTGACTGGACTTAATTGTCCAGGGGTCCTTTTCCTTTTTTACCTTACTGCTTTTTGTGCCATATTCATCTCAGTTGAGAAATGCCCAGGAATTGCCTGCAGTTTGATAGCTTATATTTCACAGTTATTTCAATAATCATTTGTCCTGCCAGAAATTTATTTTGTTTTTGTTATGTGGATGTGCCACCCTTCTTCACTGGAACTTCAGTGGAACTCAGTACACTGCCAAGTGGCCTCCCTTTCTAGCTTCAGGAAGGGTGGTGCATCAAGTGTCCCTGGGTAGTGCCCATAGAATAGGTGTCAGAGTGATTCATCTGGTTAACTGCTTGCTGGGTCAATTCCAGTTCTGCCTCATGGACAGACAGCTACTGAATATTGAGATGAAACACTGGGAGTCAATGCCCAAGATCAAGAGCAACTCTCCTGGGCGCATTCCTTCCCAGTCTTCTTCCCCATTGCCCCACCACCTGATTCCCAAAATTCCATTGCTTATCCATAATGGGTTTTTAAGTTTTCATGTTTGTACTACTTACACAGGTGCTAACATACCTACTGGTGCCATTTTCCACACATAACTGCTCTCCTTGGTGCTAGATGAGGCTGTTAGGGAATTTGTCTGCAGAGTGGAGGGAAAGGAGGATCTTTTTCTGCCTCCCCATTTCCAGCCGCTCTTTGAAGTCTGGAGAAAAAATCCACATAAGAATATTAGCAGGGCAGGCAGGGGAAGCATGGCTTTGTTATTTGCAGTCTTTAGATGAGGACTAGATGACATCATCATCATCATCATCATCATTATTATTATTATTATTATTATTATTTTGTTGCCCCAGCTGCTCTGGGTGGCTTTCAGCACATGTTGTTGTTGTTTAGTCATTTAGTCGTGTCCAACTCTTCGTGACCCCATGGACCAGAGCACGCCAGGCACTCCTGTCTTCCACTGCCTCTCGCAGTTTGGTCAGACTCATGTTTGTAGCTTCGAGAACACTGTCCAACCATCTCGTCCTCTGTCGTCCCCTTCTCCTTGTACCCTCAATCTTTCCCAACATCAGGGAAAGAAAAACACACATAGAAAAAGCACATAGAAAAACATAAAACATAAAAAACGTATTGATGAAAAATAAACGTAGGATTTTAGCTGGAGTTCATTCATTTTCAGTCTTTCTTTTTTTTATGCGCTTAGACATCCTTTTGCGGCGCCTGCAACCTAGGCTTAAGGGGCCATTTGGCAAATAGCTTTTATATCTGAGTTTCCAACACTGGTTTGAATTCAGCAATCTCTGGAGGGGCACAAGTCAGCCAACCTCCACTTCTCAGAATTCATTGACATGTGCCTGTAAAAGTGGTTTCAGTGTAGGTCCCTAACAAGTTACTGATTAGTGGTGAGAATTGATTGCTTCTTTGGCATTGGATCCAATGAAAGCAGTCTTTCCACTTTGCAGTTATTTCTGGCTCCGCCTTGGACGGCCACTGCCTGCTCGTTTACCCTTTTCCATTATATCATTTTCTTTCCCCCATCCCATCCTGCCTAGCTGCTTATAGTTGCCTAGCAATGAGAGTATGGAGAAAGGAAACTAAAGCAGTAACTTATGATCATATTCCTGTCCTATTTATCGATCCACCAAGGAACCTGTCCTGTCTAGTCTAAAATATCTATTGTTAGCCTGGCTGCTCTAGAATCCACCCTGAAAATTTGATCCGTGTTGTCCCTTTTTGACATGGCAGAAGATTAAAGTATGGCAGCCATACACAAAATCCTAGAAAGCAACGAATGTTTGGGGAAGGTAATGTCTTTCCTGATCTCTGAAATGAATCAATATAACAAGCAAAGCCGGTTGTAATTATTACAACATTTTGATTTTATTCAGCCAAATGTTCTCAAGTGCATTATGTCCAGTGCAAAAGCCAGCTCATGTTTTTAGTATTCCGTATTTGGTTGCTAATAAGCAGAAGTATTGCATAGCTAGTAATTTCTGCTAATCTGTTGGGTTGAGGGACAATCACACATCCAGTTACTTTATTTCAGTTTGTTATACAGTAGTGTGTTCTTTATAATTCCTCATCTGTTTACTTTGCCATGAATTATTGTAGTGATTAATCAGCTATTGTTTATGTCAGTAGTTTGCCAAATTTCTTTTGGCATATGTATTGCTTCAATTAATAAAAGGTTTTACCATCAAGTAAATAATGTCTTTTCAGAGAGCCTTGGAATAAAATTCCTAGATACATGTGTACTGTCTGAAAACACAGCCCTGCTGTTCTTTAAGTTTTATTGTGAATTTGAGTGAAAGGAGGGAAGCAAGTTGATATAAATTGTTGCCTGTGTATTCTGGCCCCATAGCTTGCGCAGAATTCTTTTCCATGAGTATAGGGCACTTGAAAGTCAGGGAAGACCCTGTCTTGACACTGCTCATGGGGTGCTGAAAAAGGAAGGATATATTGATGTGTAATTTCTTCACCGCTACCACCAAGTTTATATTTCCTTGCCCCTGCTGCCTCCTACTAAAGAGTCCTTTAACTTCTAACTTAGTTTATTAAGGCTTCAGAAACATTAAAGTCCCAATAAGCTCAGTTTACTTAACTGTTGTTCCACACAAAACTTTGACTGTTTTGGAAAAGGCACTTTTAAGTAGCTTGAACATTGACCCATAAGAGCAGCCTAAATAAACCCAGAGTATATTCAGTTAAACCAATTTCCCTAAGCAAGCCAATACATATTTTTAAAGTTATGTCAGAATTCAGCTTCTAGTTATATTTGAAGACATCTCTTCTGGAGAGGTCCAGGTATGCACTCTAATTTCCACAGTAGTCTAGTTCCTTTCTCTTAGTGTTTCAGCTCTTTATCTCTCTCTTACTCCAACTCTTCCCTTGTATATTATGTCAACTTCTCCTCCTAACCTCTTTGTCAGTCAGAAGGAAACTATACTCCTTGATTAGATTTCATTCCCCTATAACTACCAAATTGTACTTTCAATCCTTGTATTCTTTGTAATTAAACAGTCTTTTTTAAAGAAAAAAATCAACCATTTTATAAGCAAGACAGAACATAGTGAAACAATTTCATCTCTCTATTTTCCATCACCCCTTTCACTGTTCTACCCTCACTCCACCCCTGAAGAATTTGGACACATCTGTTGGATGCAAGGCTTCGCTATCCACAAATTCAGTGCTTTGGGTGATGTCTTGAAGATTCCTGGATTGCTGATCTGCACTTATGTGTGTTCATTGTTGGAAGATCATAGCATTTTCGTGCATGAAAAAGGACTTGTGAAAGGGGCTGGATTGCAGGACTGACTGGCTACCTTGCCAAGCCAAAATGTCTAAATCCCCAATGCTGATAGGTAACAGATCTGGAACGAAATACAGATCTGGAATGAATTTAATACTGCCGCTTGTTTAGATAGTGCCTTTGCTTCTAAGACTTCACTCTGTGTGTGCCTGTGCCAAGCAAGGGCCTTTGCCA
This sequence comes from Podarcis cretensis, assembly GCF_951804945.1. Classification (NCBI taxonomy): domain Eukaryota; kingdom Metazoa; phylum Chordata; class Lepidosauria; order Squamata; family Lacertidae; genus Podarcis; species Podarcis cretensis. The sequence continues at coordinate 51,497,049 of NC_137181.1, read as the reverse complement.
GCACACCCAATATTTACATTATTATTATTACATTATTGATAGTCCCTCAGTTCTACACATGACTTCCACCGCCACCTTTTTCACTTGCCACCAATAGCAAGGAGACTTGCGAGCAGATTCCTAAATGTGATGTGGCGCGAAAGCTCAAATAATCCAGATCTCACACACCCCTTTTTTACACTGTTCATCCCTCCCTTTAAGGCTGATTGTGTCTGCCCAGCAACCCCAGTCTTGGTGAAGCTTCACCAGGAGAGATCTACCCTTACACGGCTTCTCTTTTCTATCTCCTCAGTGTTCATTATTTTCCTTGGTTTGTGTCAGAAACTCGAGAGAACATACATGCTTCCCATTGTTAAGATACTTCAGGGGTTTTTCCACCAGTTGGGACAGTTCCTGTAGAACTCAAAATGTATCTCTTGACAACCATACACTGCAGGGCTCAAGGGGATCCAACAAGTTATGTAACGTCATACCTCATGTTACGGCCACTTCAGGTTATGTGTTTTCGGGTTGCGGACAGCAGGAAACCCGGAAGTACCGGAATGGGTTACTTCTGGGTTTCACCGCTCGCGCATGTGCAGAAGCACCAAATTGTGCCTGCGCAGACATGGCGCTTCAGGATGTGAACGCTGCAGGTTGCAGATGTGCCTCCGTCATGGATTATGCCTGCAACCTGAGGTTCCACTGTACCTACTTTCAGTTCCATATTGTACTATATTCTGTATGGGAATAGAGCATACTCTGCAACCTGGTTTTGTGGAAGGGCTGGTTATTCACAAATAATTACAGTGGTACCTCGGGTTACATACGCTTCAGGTTACATACTCCGCTAACCCAGAAATAGTACCTCGGGTTAAGAACTTTGCTTCAGGATGAGTTCAGAAATCGTGCTCCGGCGGTGCGGCGGCAGCAGGAGGCCCCTTAGCTAAAGTGGTGCTTCAGGTTAAGAACAGTTTCAGGTTAAGAACGGACCTCCAGAACGAATTAAGTACTTAACCCGAGGTACCGCTGTACTGTTGAGTGGCCCCAAGATCATATTCTCGGGCCATAATGACTGCCCAAGAGTAAACGTACAACTTTTTCTATTGTCTCCTAATTGTCTGTCTTTCCCTTGTGTGACTGAACCCCGCCTCATTTGCAATTGGAGTTTGCCTCATTGCATTTCGGCCTCTCTCGCCACCTGTCAGATCCCTAGCACCCTTTGCTCTCCTTTCATACAGCGATAGTAATGGTTTCCCTCCTGTTAACTGTTGGTGTGGCTTACCGATGTACCTGCTCTGCGTGACTGTAAGTCTGTAATAATCGCAAACTCTGGAAATTGTTGATTATTTTCTTCGGTTTGCAAAGGAAGGAAGAAGCAATGTCTCAGTGCTGCAGAGGGTCTCAAGGTTCAGGATCTTGAAAAGGACACTTGTGATGGTGACATTTGTAGACTTCTATGTATGGGTGTGTGTGTGCTCAGGGACACATGTTTAACAGTACCAGGTTCTACACTCAGGCAGGAATAACCAGCTCCTTAAATATAAGATAGGGCACACCAGAAGTACATGTGAAAAGGATCTCAGGGTCTTAGTAGAGCACAAGCTTAACATGAGTCAACAGTGTGATTCAGCAGCAAAAAAAGCTAATGCTATTCCAGGCTGCATCAACAGAAGTCTAGTGTCCAGATCAAGGGAAGTATTCTGCCTTGGTCATACCACACCTGGAACACTGTGTGCAGTTCTGGGCACCATAATTTAAGAACGATGTTGACAAGCTGGAATGTGTGCAGAGGTCGTCAGCCTAGATAATCAAGGGTCTGGAAACCAAGCCTTATGAGGAACAGTTGAAGGAGCTGGAAGAACTTTCTGATAGTAAGAGCTGTTCGACTGTGGAACAGACTCCCTCAGGAGGTTTTTGACTCTCCTTCCATGGAGGTCTTTAAGCAGAGGTTGGATGGCCATTTGTCCTGGAAGCTTCAGTTGATATTCCTGCATCTATTTATTTATTTTGCATTCTAGGGGGTGGGCTAGATCACCCTACAGAGGGTCCCTTCCAACACTACAATTCTGTGATTTGAAGTGGGTTTCTGGAAGATGGGGACTGCCTCCTGTGAACCCAGCATAGAAATGCAGTGGGCTGTTGCTGTCCCTCCTGTTAGTTCCCATGCAGACTAATAACTTTTGAGGGCTAATTTGCTCATCTTATTTACTCATTTAGTTACTTATTCCGTTTATGCCCTGCACCCCCACCATCCAAAAGCTGCCAAGGTAGCTATCATACAACACCACTAAAAATATAAGAATCATTAATTTCAAACAGCAGCACATGCAAAAGAAACTCCATAAAATAAAACTTCAACATGAGCTTGAAAAACCTGGATATTTATTTTTTAAAAACACATGTGCCTAAATAACATTAGTATAGATGTCAGGCGGCTCTTCCTGAGGAGGGCATTCATCTCTGAAGTTGGGACTCCTGAAGCAGAGCCTAGATTATGGTATACCTGAAGGAGCGTCTCCTCCCCCATCGTTCTGCCTGGACACTGAGGTCCAGCTCCGAGGGCCTTCTGGCGGTTCCCTCACTGCGAGAGGCCAAGTTACAGGGAACCAGGCAGAGGGCCTTCTCGGTAGTGGCGCCCGCCCTGTGGAACGCCCTCCCATCAGATGTCAAAGCGATAAACATCTACCTGACATTCAGAAGACATCTGAAGGCAGCCCTGTTCAGGGAAGTTTTTAATATGTGACATTTTAGTGTATCTTTCATCTTTGTTGGAAGCCGCCCAGAGTGGCTGGGGAAACCCAGCCAGATGGGCGGGGTACAAATAAATTATTATTATCATCATCATCATCATCATCATCATCATCATCTTGGTGTTTGGGCAGCCTATTACAGGAGAAGGCAGTCCAGTTAATAACCTGGTCCTTTGCAGGAAACCCAGACTACATTTCAGATGGCTACAGAGCTGTGTTCGTGTTAAGCACCTGAGCATGTGCTGCTGGTTATTGTATAATGTCCTGCAAGAAAAAATCATGTATTATTTTTGGTAACAAATTTTAAACTTTCCCAAGAAAAAAACCATCCGTTCATGAAACTTAAACTATAGAAGAGAGAATCTAAATCCAGATCAGAAGTTTTCTGGTGATGGTTAAGATTCATAGATGGTTAAGATTAACTGGCTAGGTAGCTGCCTGTTGTGTTTCGAGGAAATCTTAATATCTCACACAAGCTTTGTGTAAAAGCTACTGTCTTCTGCTGTGTACTTTTATAACTGTGTGTTGAGAAGATACCCAGCTCTAAGAAATGAGATTGTTTATGGTTCAGTTTTATCCTTGGTGCATTATTTCTCATGCTGCACTTGTAGAGGTTTCACCATGCTTAAAACAGTCAGCAGTGTGTCTGAATTCTCATGCCGTAAGGGTTAAAGGCGTCTCTTGTAGTGAGAACTGAAATGTTGTCTTCCAGTTCATGTGCAAAGGCAGAGTACGGTTTCCATGGAAACTCATGGAATAATGTGTTTCATGTCTTCCTCTTGCATTCTGATAGTAACATAGCCCTGCATGCAGAATCTTCAGAGTTGGATACCACTGTAATGGAAGGAAATGCATTTTATTTTTTAAAAATGTGCAGCATTTTGTAAACCTTAAATTAAGAAACATAGCTAGGTAGAGCAAGCAAAGCAGGTCAGTGGTCCTGTATAAATTGCTCTTCGGGCTAAGCCAGTATTTCTAAACCCACGTTTTCACCTGTGATATTTAATATATGTTTTCCCAATCTAGGTGATCACAGTTTAGGCAGAAATTGATTTTAATGTCATGGAAATGCAGCCTTCCACAAATAGGTTGTCTTATTTTTCCAAAATAGAAGCACACTGGGGATAAACAAATAATTTCAGAAATTAGAGGGACCTGTGACAGGATGAAGATGATGATGATGATGATGATGATGATAATGATAATGATAATGATAATGATAATGATAATAATAATAATAATAATAATAATAATAATAAAAATAAAGGTTCCGGGAAAGGAAGTCTGTGACATGGGTGTGCATCTCCCTTACGCAGCTGTGTGTCAGCCTCGCCCATCTTGTTTGTGAGGGAAACTACAGGTTGGGTTTCCCTTACGTTTTCAGGGTCCTAGAGAAATGCAGCTTTCTTTTACCTGGCTGTAAAATTGTCTCATTTGATTTGTGCAATGCTGGGTTTTTAGTCTGAGATGCTAAATGGAATATGCTATCGTGAAAGCAAAAATTGTGGAGATGGGAGGGAAACTTTACTAGGCGAAAGACAACACCCTTGAAATTTGCAGGGTGGGGTTAAGCCTAAGGTCTCAGAGAGTATTATGCCTCTAAAATTTCTTTTAATAGCTTATAGAACGGTGGCTGCAAATGTTTGCGCATGGGAATGAATTTATATGTGTGAAGAATTTTCACCTTTTCATCTGGCAGTGGCTACCAGGAGATGATGTCACCTTGCAGCTGATTGGTTGTTTCAGTACCTAGTGCAGGGAAGAGAGAGAAGGATGCCGGCACAAATCTCCGTGGTGGATCTTTGGTGTTTTCTGACAATTTTTCACAGAATATTTTGATTAGCACTGAGATTTTCCATCCATGTGGCCATGTGAGCAAGTGAGAGTATCTTAGTGCAAGGGGCATTGAGAGCTGTCAGAGGAATGAGGCGGCTGATCTGCAAACGGATCTGTGATTGTAAGTGCTGAAATCAGGGTGGAAGAAATGAAGCAGGGAGTGTTAGTAGACACACTGTGGGAGGAGGATGTGTAGTAGAGACGGCAAGCATGAGTAGTAGAAAAGCAGAGGTTTTGTTCTCTGTTAAAATGCTGGGAATGAATTTAATTGCGAAAGTTCGGTTTTAGCAATAAATTAGAAATGGACAATACTTGCCTTGTAAAATATTTTTTCTTGTTGAAATACTAGGATTTTTAAAATGTTTCCTCCCCCCATCATTTGCAAAGCCATTATATGAAATGAAATGACTTTTCCCCTTTTCCTTTTTATTACTTGTCTACCGCTTTGAAGACAAAGGGCGTAATAATTAGTATTGATTTTATTTGATTTTTGGCAACTTCTGAGTGAATGCTGCTTAAAAGGCACTTCTTTCTTTTTTAAAAGGATTATAACACAAGATTTTGTTTTCAAACATCCTTTCCAGATAAAAGCTTTGATGATGAAGAGTCAGTGGATGGAAATAGGCCATCTTCAGCTGCCTCAGCCTTCAAGGTTCCTGCAGCCAAAAAACCTGCAACTCCCTCAAATACTTCAAGAAAGCCAGGTTCTGCTGGTGGGCCTAAGGTTGGAGGTAAAACCAAACTATTGACCCTTGAGTGTTCTTCCCCATTCCCCCTTTTCTGCCTTTCTTCTCTTTGCTGACCCTGTCTCAGCCATAATTCATATTGAGGAACTTTGAAGGGTAATGTTTAATTCATAACTGCAGTATTTTTTGCAGACCTAGAAAGTGTGAAGAACCTTGGCAAAGTGTGTGCATACATGAATTAGTGCATGTGTGTGGATGTAGATGATAGTCCAGTTAATATCCAGTTTTTAAATGCTTGTTTTGTATTGTATCATTAGCTGTTCACACTCTTGTGAATAGTTGAATTTACATTTTATATTTACTTACATTGCATAGTGATGAATCTAATGCTTTAACGCATTACTTGATACTGAAACATCCCTGCTGTTATATAAAAACTTAGAAACAGGTAAATAATCTCTTAAGTGGACTCAAACCATTTGTTTGAGGGGGAGGGGAAATGTAGACCACACCACAGTGCTGTGATATTAATTCCTGTGTAAGTGTGGCAGATTTGGTTCATAGACAAATCTGTTTTATGTATTTACATGCATGTCCCTAGGAATTTTAAGTTGGAAGACATTTGTTTTCTTTTGAAATGGCTGGAAACAGGACTTTCTAAAGCAAATAACATTTCTCTTACTGTGATCATTAAAGTATAATCAAAATTACAATGGCAAAATTTAATACAGGCTATTGATGCACTGAATTTATATTTAAGATGCAGTTGTCTGTCTGAAAGGTTTAGTTAATGTTATATTTTCCATTTTGACTTTTACTGTGTGGTTTTAAATTGTTGCAGAAGTTGAATTATGAAAGCTGGAAGGATTGTTACTCATGTTTTCTGTGTGAACCGGGTAGCTCCTTAAGATCAGCTGGGGCTTTGGTTCTGAAACTTATCTGGACCACACTTTCAAAATAAGAATTTGCTCATGCCAGGCCGAGTTTTTTATTGATAAGAAATTTATTGGAAAACATAATTAGGATTGTACTACATATCACTTGATGCTCTTGCTCTCATTTTGAAAATATATCTATCCCTATTCTGCAAATAAATAAATTATAATTGATACTATGCTATACTACATTACCCGAAACTGAAATGTTTAACAGTTTCTTTGATTGTCCTTGATTTTTCTCACCACGCTTGCCATCCTCTCCTTCCACACCACACCCTTGGGGAACCGCTGATGTAGGATATGAATGCTGCAACCCTGGGCAGGCAGTTAAACATAACAGTTGTAAAAAAAAGGTTACATTGCCATGTATAATTCTGTATAGCACAACAGGTGTGCACTGGATGCTGGGTGAAATGCAAACCCAAAATTTTTCTTTGTATACAAAGCATCTGAGTTTACTTTTTGGTAAATTCTTAGCATTTTCCTCTAGGTTTTGTCTGAATTATTCTTTATTATAATTTCCTCTGAAATTTTGTACCTCATTTCTTTTCTTTTCTAAGATTTGGCTTTATAGATACTAGATGTTTCAGCAAAAACCAAACCCATAGAAACTTCATTCAATACTTCCCTGGTTTTTGTACATGTGATGTAAAACAATTCACCTCTACTTTGTGTAGTAGAGTAAACTCATTTTTCTGATAATGCATAACCCTGGCAAAGAAAACAATAACTTTAAAACATGCACGTGTAACTTGGGTTGGCATGGTTGTTAAGCCAAAATAGGTAAGCCAAAATGCACTGGTACATGAGCAACACACTGGTGTTAGCTCAAAGTGGTAATAATCAAAATTGGATGTGAATGTTCATTAGTTTGTTGAAACATTTTGCCATTGGTGGAAAGCTGTCTTGCCTGCAACCCCTTTCTACCAACGTGGAAACAAGTATCTCAGTTTCCCTTCTCCTCAATGACTATATACATTCACACCTCAGTTGTCGATCGCAATCCATTCTGGAAGCCTGTTCGGCTTCCAAAATGTTCGACAACCGAGGTGCAGCTTCCAATTGGCTGCAAGAACTTCTTGCACTCAAGCGGAAGCCGTGTCAGACATTTGACTTCTGAAAAACTTTCAAAAACCAAGAGACCCCAGAAAGTCTTAATAAAAGGCATGACAAAAAATGTGTCTAAAAACTAATTTTTAATCTGTATATGCTCAGGTGTATACTGTATTTTTTCGTGTATAAGACGCCCCCTACTTTTGGGAACCCCAAATTGAGAAAATGGGGGGAGATGGACCAGAGTTGTTGAGTTTTTTTTTTTTTTTGAATGCCCCCAAGATCACTCACCTGATGCTGCCAATTGCATGCGTCGCAGAAGAAAACAAGCTCCCCGCCAGCAGCCGCCAATTGTACACACAATTGCCGCAGGCACAGCCAATCCGCAGCAGCCCTTGACGCAGCCACCCAATTGTCGCACCAACAGCCAATCCTAAGCAGCCCTTGCAGCAGCCACTAATCACCCACCCAATTGCTGCTGACAAGCTCATGTTTGCAGCTGCAACCAATCCCCCGTCCCGCATATGCACTATCCATGTAAAAGATGCCCCCGATTTTTAACCTTATTTTAGAGTAAAAAAAACTTTTGTCTTATACACGGAAAAGTATGGTAATCTTCTCTCAAAAGTTGGTGAATCCAGAGACCTTGAATACAACAAAAACATATATTCAAAATAACTGATATGGCATATGTTCTCATTGGTGACACACACATTTTACATTCTCTGTTGCGATGGAGCTTATTGAGCATGACTCCATTGACAGCTACTCTAGTTATATGACACCGCCCATGGCTTCATTTCTCTTGTCACATTAAACCATAGCAGATGTTCCTGCGGTATTCCCTAGAACATGTCTTGTTGTGTCTTCCAACCCTAGGTTGACTTGTTCCTAACAAATGACCATGACAAACTTGCTATGACTTGTGGTTTATTTGGAGGAAATAAAACTTGAACCTGGGTTTGGAGGACATGGCAAGCCAGGCTCTGACTAATTTTGCAGCAGGATTGGAGTGCTGTGAGAGTATTTGAGCTGCTGGTTCACACTGATATGGACTATTTTTTTTAATTTGACATATGAGCCATCTCACCTATGTAAACTCAGGTGGTAGCCATTTCTAATCTGATGAGTTAAAACATAAATGTGGGCATAGGAATTTAGCATCAATTTGGCTTAGCATGTTGTGTGAGCCGGGTCACATATCTCTTACGTTCTTCTAATTTAAACATTTGCTAGAAGTCGCCCTCTAGCAAAGGTGTATGCACTCAAGTGTGGAAAGAACATTGCTATTTTTATTTACATGCAAAGTTATATTTCACCTAGTAGTTCACAAACATGTTGTCTAATAAGTTTAATGAGTTGCCTAAAGATATGTCAAGTGGCATTTTAATATACAGAATTAGTTAAAGCATTTGCTTTCCTAAGCTTGAAACTAACACATTTTAGTTGTCTAATCTTTTATATTACAGGCTTTGCATTTTAAGGCCTGTGTTAACGTATTAATTTACAATACTTTTAGCCCAGTGCAAGTGTCAGTTTTCATTCCTTTTAATAACAACAATAATAATATGGATTCCTCCAAATGTTGCTTATTTATTTCTGCAGACTGCTGCAGTATCTGTTTGCTATCAGACTTTCTGCCTTCAAGGAACTGCCTAAATTAACTTGTTCTCCAAGAACTTCTGGAACATTTCACATGGAACCCTGTACACTTTTGAGGAATACACACTTGATTCATGAAGATCATTTAGCTAATGTCAGGCCTTACCATTGTCTCACGTGAGCTTTGTGTCACATGAACACACTGGTCATGTGTACTGTCACAGAGTGCTCTCTTGTGATTCCACACTACAATACTAGTAGGAGTGGACAAACTATGATTTGGGTAGGTCTGGCCACTATTACACATTACCTTACTGGGGAGTTGCTAATAAAGTTCTCAAGAACCACTGGAACAGAGTTTAAAAACACTGCCATAAATATTAAGCCATGGTTAGAAGTTAGTTTATATTCTGAATTGTTAACCATAGTTTCCCAATTCAGATGAAATGGGGAATTTTGTTAATGGAAGACTTCCTGGTTCCATGCTCACACATGTGAACCAAGGAATGAATGTGGAGCCCATGTCCATAGCAGCTTGTTGAGCCAATATATGTTCATGCAAACACAGCACTGTTTCATCGTTCATTGGTGATAGGCCTCTTTGAGCCACTTGTTGCAATTGGTAAAGCCAGCTGTGTGTAATACTTCTAAATGCTGAAAATGGAAAACATATTTGGGGCAAACTCAGTCTTGTAAATTCCCAGTCTCTGACATAAATCTTTTTTTCATCCATGCAACTAAATTTCTAATTTTGACCTTTCTTAACTTCCCTGCTTATATAGAGTGCCACTTTCTTGGGCTGGAGGCATTCTTCCTCCTTCTTTAGTTTCATCCTAATCACTGCCGCCTAATTCACTTCATTGGTATTAATTGATGAACCACATTAAGAAGCACAATAATCCTTTGGCTCTTTATATTCTCACCCTGCTTTTCTTTATCTTTGTCTTCCAGTCTGTCTTGCCAGTGATTCCAGCTTTTATCCCTTGTGTGTTAGGGTTGGAGATACTAGACTTTGTGCTTTTTTTCTTTCTTTTGACCTTTGAGCATGGGAGAGCCACAGTTGTTGTCATCATTTTTGCCCACTGCTGAGAAGCAGAATAAATTATGGAAACTATGCAAATCTACATAATTATATGTGTGACAGAATTCAGGTTTTCTTGGTACAGAATTTGTTGCCCTGGCAGGGAAGGCTGGCATTCTTGTAAATATTCAGCAGTACCCTGTGGTAGTTCAAGCATTTTAAATTGTATCTTACGTAATAAAATCAGTAATTTAATCAGTCTTATTGTTGGGTCTGGGATGCAGGTGGCGCTGTGGGTTAAAGCCTCAGCGCCTAGGACTTGCCGATCGAAAGGTCGGCGGTTCGAATCCCTGCGGCGGGGTGCGCTCCCGCTGCTCGGTCCCAGCGCCTGCCAACCTAGCAGTTCGAAAGCACCTCCGGGTGCAAGTAGATAAATAGGGACCGCTTACCAGCGGGAAGGTAAACGGCGTTTCCGTGTGCGGCTCTGGCTCTGGCTCTGGCTCTGGCCAGAGCAGCGATGTCACGCTGGCCACGTGACCCGGAAGTGTCTCCGAACAGCGCTGGCCCCTGGCCTCTTAAGTGAGATGGGCGCACAACCCCAGAGTCTGTCAAGACTGGCCCGTTCGGGCAGGGGTACCTTTACCTTTACCTTTACCTTTACCTATTGTTTCTTAACAGTAGCTTAAAATCCCAGGTAAAATACATGTTTTTGTTTTTATTAGATCAAAGCTTTATTGAATATAGCAAGCAGACATACAAGCAAACATTTATGCAAATATATATAATTGCAGTCTTATCACTCACAGGCACCACCAAGGAAGGAGGAGCTGGTGCTGTTGATGAAGATGATTTTATAAAGGCATTTACAGATGTTCCTACTGTGCAGGTAAGGTGAAGTGTGATTTGTCCATAAGATTTCAGTTAGGGAGCACTTCAATTTTTTTGCAAATTTGCTTTTCACAGCACTCCTCTTTTAATAACTGAATGTTTACCGAGTTCCATGGGCTGCCTTGAACTCGAGGAAAGGTGTGCTAAAAAGGTTTGAATGAATGAATTTTCTTTTGGGGAGGTCTGGTAGCTGAGTTAAATTCTCACACTCAGGGGTTAAATTATAAATATATTTGGGAATAATCTTCCATATCAGATTGAGTAGGATGAGAGTGAAGGGTGCAGTTTAGCTTACTTGCATGAACTTTGTGTGGCTTGAGAGAGTTTTACTGGTCAGGAATCTGTAGGATAAGACTCTGACCACATCTGCTTGTGGCATACGACAGCTATGGTAAAGTGGATTAATCCTAAGTGGCTTAAATACATATTGTGGAGGAGTCTGTCTTGAGCTGGGCATTGGACAAGGTAGTGATCAAGGCCTTTGCAGCTTATTTCCCTGTAAATAAAGAATTAGCTAAAAATTTCACTTATTCTATTATAAAATTACATGGTTGTAGTGTTGAAACATCAAGGTACATTCCTAAGTGCCAGACTAAGCAAAATGTGTTAGTATATTTTGAGAGCAAATTTCAAAAGCAATTACGCTTTTTAAATGGAGGCAAGCAGGTGACTTGCACGCACACGCACACACACACACACACACACACACACACATATATTTGGGGGAGGGGAAACAGCCTAACAAAATAATCCTTAAAATAATCTGTTTCGGTCATAGGTGTCCTAGCAGCACTGAGACAAGGCATCTTATGTGATAAAGCAGTAGCTTTCATTGTTTCTCTGCTCAGCATCCTTCTGAGAGAGTGCATGTGTGACACTCACAAATCTAAATTCCTACAGTCAAAACATTATGCATAGTGTGTTTCATCAGTCTATAATAATTCTACCTATACTTCTTCATTAGGACAATAGAACAGATATAACACAGCATGTAGGAATTGTTAGATAGGGGTGGGGCAGAGGCAATGTGAGGAGCCAGCAATTAATCACAGACCATGCTGGAGACAGCATATGCTTCAGCCACGTTTTAGGATTCTCTCTGCAACAGGAGGCCATCTGATGAAATTACACTACATAGTTTTGGAATATTAATGGTTCTTATCTGCAACAAACATACAGTCATTTTAGCCAAGTTCTGTTATTTCTGATAAATTGTTTGGCTCATTGTGGCCTCAAAGTTTCACCAACAACAATCCAGTATACCCGGGCCTTTTTGTTTAACTACATCAAAATTGATTTTCACTAGCTCTAAACTGTTTGTGTAAATGGTGTGAAATTAAAGCTTAAACTGTATTGATGGTCATTGCAGCGGGACTTCTATAAACTTTTCTCGTATGGATACGTAAGTCCTTCCTGTTCAATTAGAACACAGTAAAGCAAACCATTTTAGCAAGCACGTACTGTTATTATAGTACTATTATAGTAAGGTTGACATTTCTAAAACATGCATTGAGAAGAAATACAGGCAAACTCCCCACTTACACGGAGGTTACGTTCCGGGCTGCTGCGCACCTAAGTGAAATTGCGTAAAGTGGAGATCACCCTTTAAACACCCTCTGCGCTGCTCTCCCTTCAGTCCATACCCAAAATACTGTATCCCAAAATACCCACAACTAGAATGGAAGCTCTGGGGTCAGCAGGAGGCTACAGGACATGCAGGAAAGTGGCGGTGGCTGCTTCGCTACAGCGCATGTTAGCTGTTAGGCGGGGAGGATGAGCAGTGTAAGCAAAGCCCTTCTGTGCCTCTGGTCTCTTTGGAGCTTCCTCGAGCCTCACTGACCTCACCTTTGGGCTCCAAGGAGGGTCTCCACAATTTCAGCGTTCTGCACCATCCCCGGAATGTAACCCCTGCATAACTTGGGACTGATCTGTATTAGAGGAATGTTGCTGAGAAACAGCTCAAGGGCAGCATCAAGGGCAGGGTCTCGATGACAGATTTTGTATTTTTTGTTGCATTTTCTCCATAAAAACAATTAGGTGGGGAAATTGTGGTCTACCTCTGACTCCTTGGAATATAGGCTGTTGTTTTGACAAAGTCGGGAGTATCTCAATCAAACGTAGGACATATAATAACTTGAATTTTTTTCCAGAAATTTAGACAGAAAATAATAGACGGAATTTAAGTTAGAGCCACCCTTATCAGTAGAGGCCGGGAATTCTTTTACCTGAAAAACCCCAGGATAAAAATTCTTATGCAGTGTTCAGTGAACTTTCCAAACATTGTGCTTTTTATAGTTGCTGTCAATTAATCCAGTGTTTTAATGGTTTTTAATTCCTGTGTGAGTAGGACAAGCTCTTGTTGTATTCTGTTGCCCTCTGTTGGCTGCCTGCAATATAAGCAACATTATTTTATAGCATTAATTATTTAAAGATATATACAAGCCAGCATATTTTTTCCTTTCTCCTCTTCTTCTTACCATTTATCACCCTGGTATACATTTTCTTAATTATTTACTTGGGCTTTTGTTAATAAAGGCTGAATTAGTACATCTGCATCCATATAGGCGCCAGTGAGTTTGTCCCCCAAAGAGGAACAGGATGCTGAAATACAGACTTAACATAACCATTTGCATTGGTTCCATTTCCTAGATCCGAATTCAAGATGCTGAGTTTCATCCATTAAATTTTAGCCCTACACATATAGGACTGCTTGCACCCATGTATCTGCCTTACAGTGTTTTCTAAGCTTAATATAGGTGCACTCCTTTGTTATCAAACAGAACATTTTCATTAACTTCCTCTCACTTCTGCGGTTGGATTTTATATTGGTCAATATTTGGGCGTGTGGGGACTAAAAAAAAACGGTCAGGGTACTTTTCTAGTAGATAACTAAAATTTTGGGTCCAAAACATGCTGATGATTTATTTTTTAAAAGAAGTTTGAGTACTTTAATGTTTCTCACCAGTAATACTATGTCTACTTTGTACTGCTAAATAGCAAATAAAACCACATCTGACAGGATTGCGGTGGAAAGGGACTTTGCCCATCAGAAACATAAACAATAACCAGTTATGGTCTGATTCTTATCCCTCTTATCCTTAACGCTCCCATAGAGTAGAGGGTTTCCACCATTCTAGAATGCTGCTTGGCTTGATTACTTGAGTTCTGCAAAACCCAGTCTTAGTCTCATCATCTTTTCTTTTCAGATTTATTCTAGTCGTGAACTCGAAGAAACGTTAAATAAAATCAGAGAAATCTTGTCAGATGATAAACATGATTGGGATCAACGAGCCAGTGCGGTATATCTTTTCAATATTACATTGTACAAATTTATTGGACTCAAACAGTAGCTTATTGTCAAATTTATCCATTTGGAATCAGAAATGATATTATACCAATTCTTTTCCCCCTTTATCCCACTCCCCATTCCCCACCCCCAGCTCAAGAAGGTCCGGTCATTACTTGTTGCCGGAGCTGCTCAGTATGACGGATTTTTCCAGCATTTACGGCTGTTGGATGGAGCATTTAAATTATCAGCTAAAGATCTCAGATCACAAGTGGTTAGAGAAGCATGCATTACAGTAGCGTAAGTATCTGCTAAGGAAACTGATAATACAAAACTACAGTACTTGGCTGTGGTTTAATCAGTTGAATAGTCCTAATACAGTAGAAATGTTGCATTGCTTTATGTATCTGTATAACTATGATGAGTAACATAACTGATGTAAAACATGAATAAGAGTTTAGAACACAACTGCAGGGCACATTATGCATCTGCATGCCCTTTGTTCCTTTGGAGGTGTGGTAGTTCTCATATTTTGCAGATTATTAGTTTCCTGCTAGAGCAGAGCTTGTATTAAAGGGATATAATGTTTAAAAATAGGCATAAACAATGCTGCAGAAAGGCATTCATTTTGCAGAATATTAATATGCATTAGATCATCCAAAGTAGAATTATTGTGGTATGCCCTGCAGTGATAATAACTGCAGACACAGACCACCCCGCTATTTCTAATCTTAAATGTTCAAAATCATGAGCTGATAATAAGACTTGATTTGCTTTCTATTTTAAAGCATTTGATATGTTCACATCAATCACACTTTCAATTTTATGTTTGCGACTCTTGTGGCAAAAGCATTGTGGGAAGCATTTTGTAAGAGAAGCTCATTATTTAAAGAGATTTCTAAAAGTAATACAAATGCCGTTGCTGTGAGCCCACCCCTTAGCAAGACCCTCCGGGCTACATCTCATGTACAGTGGTGCCTCGCAAGATGAAAATAATCCATTCCGCGAGTCTCTTCGTCTAGCGGTTTTTTCGTCTTGCGAAGCAACCCTATTAGCGGATTAGCGCTATTAGCGGCTAAGCGCTATTAGCGGCTTAGCGGCTTAGAAAAAGGGGGGGAAGGGAAAAAACTCGCAAGACTCGCAAGATGTTTTCATCTTGTGGAGCAAGCCCATAGGGAAATTCATCTTGCGAAGCGCCTCGAAAAACGGAAAACCCTTTTGTCTAGCGGGTTTTTCGTCTTGCGAGGCATTTGTCTTGCGGGGCACCACTGTATCAGTTGCGCTTCGTGACTGCAAGCATGTGAGCATGCACATTATTATAAAGAAGCATGGTAGTCATTATTTCTTGTAAACCAGGTAGAGGTTCTACTACTACAGTCATACTATCTCTCTAGCTATCTACAACCACACACACACACACACACACACACACACACACACACTGAGCACAGAAAGAAAGGTAGGCATGCAAGGTGGTAGTGAGGAGGAGGAGGAGGAGGAGTTTTTGTGGGCTTTCTGTGGCCTCTTACAGACTATTGATGGTCAAATACCTAAGTACAAATTGCTTAATTTGTGGCTGCCGTGGCACCCCCCCCCACTGTTACCTAAAGCAGTGTTTCCCAACCTTGGGCCTCCAGCTGTTTTTGGACTACAACTCCCATCATCCCTAGCTAGCAAGACCAGTGGTCAGGGATGATGGGAATTGTAGTTCAAAAACAGCTGGAGGCCCAAGGTTGGGAAACACTGACCTAAAGTATTTAAAGTTTACTTACTACCATCTAGATAAGACAACAGTTTGCAAACAAGTAGCCTCTTTGTATGAACTGTACTCGTGCTTTGTTCTTAAAAGCACCTGAATGGATAGGAATATTAACATGTTTGTAGGATTTGGTTCTTGGAGGGTGATAGATCCCCTAGAATTGTGGTTAAAGGAGCTGGAGTAGACTTTAGAATTGCAGGCAATTCCCTGCCTTCATTTGGGAGAGGATATTGTGCAGGATCCAGCAGCCGGATGACCATATTAGTCCTAGGGTTTTTTAACGGATAAAAAAGAGTGAGAAAAATTTCATATGACTAAATTGGATGGGGAACTGGATCCAGCGGGAGGACCAGATCCAAAAGTAGCCAACCTTCTGCAGGACATTTTTATTGAGATGGGAGGAGGATTCTATCGATTCCCTGGTGTTATATTTCAGATGGTTGAATCAGGGACACACTTTGCTCCCAGTTCTTCCTTTTGAGCCCAGTTTGATTTCAAGCCCAATTCTTCTTTTGTAAAGGAAGAAGTCAGGTGCACCCTTGGAGCGTGCCCCCATTTCTTCCTTTTGAATTTTTCCACCTCACTGTTTTGGAAGGGGCCAAATATATTTGGGATAGATTGGGAGTTACTGTTTGAATCCAGTGGCTGCTGAAAGCAGTGGAACAGGGTAAGGCACTGAATTCAGACAGCACTCAGTGGCTGCAAAGGCAGGTGTGGTTTGGCTCAGCCGGCCTCGCAGGCCAAATGGGGAAGCCTGGTTGGCCTAACAGCCACAAGCCAGAGATTCCTCTCTACTGGGATAAATGCAGGGCTTTATATGGGGCTGGATTCCAGGAAAATGTGTGTGTTGTGGCGGGGAAATGATCGCTTCCTGTAATAGGCTATTATATTATAACTATTCTTCTGATTTTCATTGCATCTCTTAAATGAAGTGAAAGGACAAGACACTTGTATAATTGCCATCTGCTGAAGATACTTTTATCCTTATGCATGATTAGCTAGGAGAAATGATAGTGCTTGACTGTGACAGTAGTTCCCATGTACATTTATTGGTCTGCCTTGGTGAGGTGCATAATGAACTATCCAATTAGTCATCTGGTTCAAATGAATCACAAGGCAAATGGCTTTCCTATCTAGGAGTGTGGTTTGTGTTTTCAGATTTGCCATAGGGACCTGGGTGGTTCATCTTCAAAAACATTTGTGGAAGACAATTGGAGGACTATCTGGCTGATTGACATTTGAAATTGAAAGCTGGATTAAACTGAAGTTCTGGTCCAGCCAGGCATGTTTATGGGCTATGTTAAATGTAACATGCAAAGTTGGGAACGTGTTGGGAAAAGGTTTTTATATTATTTACAAAGAGTGATTATAGTTCCTGTCGTTGGTGCTGAATTAGTTTTGATAACCAGTTTTACTCTATTCCTTCCAGCCATCTTTCAACAGTTCTGGGAAACAAGTTTGATCATGGCGCAGAATCCATTGTGCCTACTCTGTTTAATCTGGTTCCTAATAGCGCCAAAGTTATGGCTACTTCTGGGTGTGCAGCCATTAGATTTATCATTCGTGTAAGTATGCTCCATTGTTATTTTTAAAGTTCACTTCTGTATTGGGCATATTAACATATATTAACTATGGGCAAGTAAGGTTATAAGTACGTACTTTGTCCTATGTGAACTAATAAGCTACTTTGTGTGATGTATTTGTGGCAGCCAGAAGCCTCTTTATATCATGTCATCATACTGTATATTTTCCAGAATTGTAGTTCCTTATTTACATGTTTGATAAGAGATAGAAAAGATGAAGCTATTATGTAGCCTAAAACTTTCTTCAGCATTCCACCATCTGGGTTTCTATCTTAATTTTTGTGCTCAGTTTATTTTGAGTTAAATAAAATTATGAGCCCTATGCTTAAAGCCACCTTTGTGTGAAAAATGATAAATGCTATAGAACTGCAACCTTATGACTCTAATGCTACACAAAATTTATTATGAGTATTGAATGCCTTGTGATAGCTTTTTTTCACTCTCTTTTCAGCATACCCATGTGCCCAGACTCATACCTTTAATAACCAGCAACTGTACCTCAAAATCTGTTGCAGTCAGGAGGTGAGCATTTATGAATAACAAGCTTTATGAATATAATGTTCCTTGATTTCAAGGAAGGGTTTTAGGAAATGAATGGAATTCATCTTCAGGAGTTAGGCTCTGCTGTAACTCTGATATGTGCAGTGTCACAATCCCACAATAAAGGCTGAAGTTCTCTACACACTTACCTGGTTGTACGTTCCATTAGGCTCAGTGGGACTTCAACATGTATAGGATTCATTGTGAAACTTAAAATGTTAAATATGAACCCACCTGGACCCTGAGATCATCTTCTGAGACCCTTCTTCGTGTGCCTCCTTCTCGAGAGGTCCGGAGGGTGGCAACATGAGAACGGGTCTTCTCTACAGTGGCTCTTCATCTGTGGAATGCTCTCCCCAGGGAAGTTCGCCTGGTGCCTTCATTATATAACTTTAGGCACCAGGCAAAAACATTCTTTTAACCAGGCCATTTGTTAATTTGGTTGACATCCTATGCCCTTTTAAAATGTGGGGTTTTGGGGGGGCAGCAGCTATTGGGTTGTTGTTTTTATTTTGATTATATTTTGTGGTTTTATATTTTGTTTTTGTTTTGCGAACCGCCCTGAGACCTCCGGGAGTAGGGCAGTATATAAATTCAGTCAATCAATAACAACTCCATTTGCGGCATGAAGTCTTTTATTTTTATTCGCTTGGTGTTTCTGTGTTGCTGGTTCTATTGCTTTATGTTGTTAAGATGATATAAATTTGAAGATAAGATGAAGGAAAGTCAAATCAAAGACCAGGAACAAACTTGTCATATATTTACAAGTGGGCGTGGGTTGCATTTTTGATGAGTGGATGTAGAACACATCATCTTTAATTGCATTCAACATTTCAAAAAAGTCCTGTTCTCACACGTAGTTGCATTCTTGATGTTAGCAGAGTATATGTTTTTATTTAGAATTAACAATTGTACCAAAAAGGCAGAGGGAAAGTATCAAAACAGCAGCCAGCTTTACTGCTGCTCTTGAATCCTGTATAAACAATCCAATTGCAACAGCAGTAGTAAAATTAGACTGAATGTGCACAGTATGGTGATGCTTGCCAAGAAGAATTCTTCCTAATGATGGTAAATGTCATGGAATAGCCAGCCTATTAGGACAGGCAGTAGAGCTACATCACAAGACAAATACAGTGGTACCTCAGGTTACATACGCTTCAGGCTACAGACGCTTCAGGTTACAGACTCCGCTAACCCAGAAATAGTACCTCGGGTTAAGAACTTTGTTTCAGGATGAGAACAAAAATCGTGCTCTGGCAGCACAGTGGCAGTGGGAGGCCCCATTAGCTAAAGGGGTGTTTCAGGTTAAGAACAGTTTCAGGTTAAGAACGGACCTCCGGAACGAATTAAGTTCTTAACCTGAGGTACCACTGTATAGACTTCCCCCTTGATACGCAACAGGATTCAGTGGGATGAGTCCTTTGTCAGTACTCAGGAATAAAAACATTGCGCTTTGTGAGACATATTAAATATATGTGGACTGGGGATTAATACTCTGTGGTTTTAGTGCTGCCTAAGACAGTGGTTCCCAATTAGCTAAGTACTGTGGACAGCTTTTCAAAAGCCAAGTCATGGACCCCCTTCCTTTTGAAAATTTTGATATCTCTGTGACAGTTTTTGTTATGTGAATGTGTGGGTGCTGTTCAGTACAGTTTTATTCGGAGGTGACCCAATGAAATCAGTAGACATGACTTAAGTTAGGTCCATTAATTTCAACGCATATGCTCTGGAATACCCTCTTGTGCATACCATCTTGATAAGAGCTTCAGATTCCTAGACTCGGCAATAATCAAACCCTGACTTTAGTCCCTGTCTTTTTCAGGCGCTCTTTTGAATTTCTAGACCTGTTGTTACAAGAGTGGCAAACGCATTCCTTGGAAAGGTATGATTTATAGGTGACATGAACCTCTGCTTTAATATCACAAGTATAAACGTAGTTAAGTTCTCCTAACAATTGGATCTACTTGCTGTTTCAGACCCTTTAAAAAACAACAACCAGAAGAGGCAATTCTGTTTTGTTGTTGTTGTTAGTGAGGCTAGCATTCAAAGTTTAAACGAAGTAGTTTTAGATCAAACAGTGTTTTGACCAACAAACAGTGAGGCATCCCATAGATGTGCAAGCAACTCTTGGCTTGATTTTCCAAAACTAGGTTTGTTTTCTAGCTACTCTTACCTTGTTCCTTTATAGCCTGGAGATCATCTTGGTTGGGGCATTCAAACAAGCCATGGTTGAATTGAAATATAATAGCACACTATAGTTTTAAAGCCACAGTCTGTAAGTCAACAACTAATCATGACTCTACTTTGTGGTGTGTTACCAGAAAACATTCCACAGTCTGCTGGTCAGAGTTCAGACTTTCAAACCAGCCACATTTTGGCTAAACATATTGTGGCTTAGTGTTACGTGCAAATTGGGCCATTGTCTGTACAAATGGACTCTTAAGTGAAGTATTTCAAATAGCAATTTTTCAGTCTTACTAGATAGCACAGAGGTAGATAATTTGGTGCAGATTTCCTCAAAAGCAAGCATGGGGAGGTATGTGACCCATTCTAATCTATATTTCTAGTTCTAGTTACAATGTTATCTGCACAGAAGCACAAATTTTCATTTCCGTTATGTATGAAAGTTGCTAATCCTAGCATTTTTATTATTGTATCAAAGTTACCATATTCAGTGGTTTCATTGCAGCAACAACTAGTGTCGTCACTGTACTTATGAGTAGCTCCTCTGTACATCCTGCTAAAGGATTGTTGTATCTTCCTTAACCATAGAAGCAGATTCAGATTACTTCCCATTTCTTTGGCCACTTTATAATCTTGATGCGGTGCTTTGTTGTTGTTTTTTGGAAGGTGGTTCATGGGTGCTATGGAAATTGCCCTCACAGAAGAACTAACATAGAATTTGGGCAAGGGGAAGCATTTAGTTAACTTATTCACAAAACAATATGCACATTTTATATATAATGCTGGACTTGGATTTCGTCTTTTAGGCATGCAGCAGTCTTGGTTGAAACTATCAAAAAGGGTATTCATGATGCTGATGCTGAAGCAAGAGTGGAGGCAAGAAAGTAAGTCTGGGATCATTTAAATATTTTACTCTAGAAAGTATTGATGCCTTTCTAAGAGGAAGAATTTCATTTATATCTAAAGGAGCAACAGTATTTCTCTATATGTGCTTGGACAACATAGGTTTGGGATGAATGGTGAAACTTTACTCAATTAAATTTTGTATCAGAAATTTCCTAATATATTTTTCATTGGTGTTGATGGATTATTGCTTGTATTTTTCTTTTTTTTAATACTTGGCTATCCAATGCCCCTGTAATAAATATTATGTAATTTGTTTGCAGGACTTACCTAGGTCTAAGAAATCATTTTCCAGGTGAAGCAGAGGTGTTGTATAATAACCTTGAGCCATCCTATCAAAGAAGCCTGCATACATACTTAAAGAATTCGGGTAGTATTGCATCACTTCCACAATCTGACAGGTCATCCTCCAGCTCACAGGAAAGCCTCAAGTAAGGGTCATTTTAGAATAAAATAACTTCACAATAATCCAGATAAGATCTGTGTGCAAAAGCATACCCCATACATCTACTCCGTTTGCTGAGTCAGGACTCACAGGCATAAATAATATGCACACTTGAATGCAAATGGACCCACCTTGTATTATTTTCAATGGGATGCCCCTTTTTAGTGCAAATCTACATTCTGTGCAGGTAAGACTACATCAGGTAGGACTTGAACACGTCTGAATTTGCTGTTTTCAAATTTTGAACATTCTAAAGCTCTAGTCGAGTCACAGAGCCTTTCTAGTATTCCACCTGCTTCAACCGTCCTAATTTGGCAGGAGATGGATCTTGCTTCTCGAGCCTTGACAAAAACACAGTGCTTGTCCACAGGAATTTGAGAATTAGCAGAAAATCCAACTGTTGCAAGGCAGAAATCTCAGCCTTGGTTACAGAGGACTCAGAGATGTGGTAAAGGAAGATAAGGAGATGGAGAAGCTGAATGAAATACTTCCATCTTCATAGTGAAAGATAAAGGGCAGTTTCCAGTGCCTCAGCTAACTTTTGTAGGGAGGGAATGAGGAACTTAGGCCAAAGAGTGGTGATGAGAGATGAAATTCTGGGCCTAATAGACAAAAACTGACAAACGGGATGGCAATCACCCGCGAGTTTTCCAAATAATTCAAATGTGAAATTGCTGATCGTCTGAGAACTGGATATTATCCAATACAACACCCGATTTTTAAAAAGGGATCCAGGGCACCTTCTAATTATAAGTCAGTCAGCTTAAAATTTGTCCCAGGAAAACTGGTGGAAAGTATTGTTAAAGAGAAAAATAACCAACTTTGTAGAAGAGCAAGTCAAGTTTGTCATCGGTAAATCTGGTGGAGGACTACCTCCACATTCCCATTTAACACTGATGTTGCCCACCCATAGAAGACAAGGCCTTGTTTCCTGCAACAAAGTCTACCAGGGCTTCTCTTGTTGGTATTGATCAAGAACCACAGATCTTTCAGGGAGGCTGGTGTGATTTGGAGGACTTCTTGTGCCAGAAATCTGAACAGAAGATCAACTGGATAAGTGTAGATACAGTATCTGTTGTAGATGGAGGTGAACACACTGGGGGTAACGCCAGTCTGAAGGGCACAATCTTGTATTGCAGGTGCAAGCCATCACAGCAAAATCTGCCTGTTACCACTTGGTGGAGCTCAAGCCCCACCTGATGTAGTCTACCTGCACCCAAAGGAACTCTTCATAAGTAAAGTGGTGCCTTGCAAGACGAAAAGAATCCGTTCCGCGATTCTCTTTGTCTAGCGGTTTTTTCGTCTTGCGAAGCAAGCCCATTGACTGCTTAGAGGTTAGCACTATTAGCGGCTTAACGGCTTTTAGCGGCTTAGCGGATAAGCGGCTTAGCGGCTTAGAAAAAGGGGGGGAGGGGGGGAAACCCGCAGGAACTCGCAAGACATTTTCGTCTTGCGAAGCAAGCCCATAGGAAATTTGTTTTGCGAAGCACCTCCAAAACGGAAAACTCTTTCGTCTAGCGGGTTTTCCGTCTTGTGGGGCATTCATCTTGCGGGGCACCACTGTATTCAAAGTACCCAGTTGCACCCTTTATATGCAGCTTAACAGCTTTGTATAAAAATATAGTAGTGCTTGTTTAAAGTTCTCAATGAAATGTATGGGCTTCTTTAAGACCTTTAAAAAGGCCTTATCTGGTCCATAGCAGGATGATGTTAGCAAGTAAAATGGATTTGCATATTCACTAGACATATTCATGCAGAATGAAGAAGGGGAAAGAATAATTCAGTGTGTTGTAAAATGTTTAATAACATGCCTTACTAAAACTGTTGCCTTTGTTTCAGTCGTCCCTTCGCATCAAAATGGTCCACATCCGGTTCAACAACTATGGCTGGCAGAGGTAATTCTTTGTGTACTAAATGTACTAGACCAGTGGCGTCCAAACTTTTTTTCAAAGATGGCCAGATTTGATGAAGTGAAGGGCCGTGAGGGCCGACCAAAGAGCCAACCTTTTTTTAGGATTGAAGTTGTTGAGTTTTTTTAATGATTTTACCCCCAAGTTGTTGAGCTGTTTTCAGGATTGAAGTTGTTGCAGGGGGGGTGTGTGTTAGGATTTTACCCCAGGAAATACACTGCCACAGGGGCCAGATTAAACCAAGCAGCGGGCCGGATTAGGCCCCTGAAACAGATTTTGGACATGCCTGTACTAGACTAAAACTCTCTTTGGAAGTTCTAGAAGTAGCATCTTTTTAAAAGACGTTGCACAATTAATTTATTGAGCAAGAACAACTGTATGCTTAATAAGAAGGGATGCATGATATATGCAATTTCATTACCTTCAATCCCAGTTGCAGGAACTACCAAGTCTGTTCCAAGCCCAGGAATGCTACAGAGATCTCGCAGCGACATAGATGTCAATGCTGCCGCTGGAGCGAAGGCACGTCATGCTGCTGGTCAGCCAACGGGAGCTGGCCGTTTAGCAGCCGCTGGTCTACCTCCAGGATCATATGCTTCACTAGGTGAGGGAATCTGTTTAATGATCTAATAAGCTGCTTATTGGATTTCTCTGTGAATTTAAATATGTTTTTTGTGTGTGCCCTTGCAGTGATGTTTATGAGACACCCAGCTTTGTAAACCGAAAGGCTGTTGTTGCCTAGTTGGTTATTAGTGGTTCAATTAAATCACTTCTCTGTGGTTTGTTGGGGGGGTACTGGTGAAAAGGTCATTCTAGCATTGAGAGTACTTAAACGTCAATCCTAAGATTATTTTCTGAGGAGCAATTGTGAATGGACTTAGGACTTACTGAGAGTAAACATGCTTAGGATCAGTTCTCGAAATTCCCATTGTTCTAGGTGCATTTTGTGACAGAGAATTTCATTAGTGTGAGCTGTTTCTGAGCTTTGGGTGCAGTACTGCGCCTAAGATTTCTGATTAAAACTACAGAGTGGAAGGATAAGAGGACCTTTTTCTGCCTCCCCACTTCCAGCCACTCTCTGAAGACTGGAGAATATTAGGGGGGTGGGCAGGGGAAGGAATAGACCATGTGAAAAATGAACCTAATATTTTAGCTGCAGTTCATTCATTTTCAGCTTTGTATTCTTATTATAAAGAAGTGTGCCTAGACATTCCGTTGTTGTACCCAAAACCCAGGTTTAAGGTGCCATTTAGCTCCTAGCTTTCATATCTCAGTTTCTGGCATTGCTTAGGATCAGTATCAGCTTTGGTTTCCTGCAACAGAGAGATGAACTGTTGATGTCTTGGTTGTAGTTAGTTACTGTTTTCTCAGCTTTTGAAGAAAAATGTTTCTTCATTGTGTTACTAACACCATCCTTTTGCAAGGATGCTGTTGTACCTAATGTGTGCTGAGAGGTTTTGTATGGCTATCTAATGTGTATTTTATGGAGCTATTTTTAAAAAGAGCTAGTGTGATTTTGAATGTTCCGCTGGCATTGGTCCCATCAGCCATGTTCAGTGTTGTTTGCTAGAATCATCACTCCCCCTAGTTTGGGTGATGCCTAATGATTAGGGACACTTTGGGTGTTAAGCAAGGATGGGCTAACATGCATGGCTAACAGGCTGCAGCAGGAATAAAAGAGGTCTCCCCTGATTTGCCTTCTCCTTTGCAGGAAGTTGGTGTTAAATCTTTTGCATAAGAACATATTTCAAATTCTCAACAATTCTGATTGTACCAATGATGGTAGACATAAGTAAAGAGGCATGGTAGATGAGATATTAATGTGTGAAAAACTGTTAAAATTCAGAATAATTTGTGTTGTTTAACAAGGAATGTCCTCTTGCTTTACCAAGTAGAGGAAGTGTACTCCAATAGCAGCTTTGTGCTGAAAATATTTAGTTGGAGGACTATACATTTTTTGTATTGCATTGGCAAAGCTGTGGCATCGCATACACTTAAGTTTAAATATTCCCAATTTTATGCAAGTGAAAGGGAAGGAAAATGATACCCGGTCTTGCTGATACTTGTTATAATGCAGCATTGTTAGTTTGCCATTCATCTGGTCCTGACTGGCACCCAAATTGCTTCTTAGGTGGCACTTACTCTTTGCCAAGCTTGACATCTAGCGAGGAAAAAAAAAAGATTGGAGTAACCACTCCTGGGTTCGGGAGAATGTTGCTCTGATTCTTCTTGCCTTAAAGATTACTTAAGAGACAAGCATAGGTAGAAACCCCACCACATACTTAGTAAGTAAAAGGGTAAAGGGACCCCTGACCATTAGGTCCAGTCGTGACTGACTATGGGGTTGCTGCGCTCATCTCGCTTTATTGGCCGAGGGAGCTGGTGTACAGCTTCCGGGTCATGTGGCCAGCATGACCAAGCTGCTTCTGGCGAACCAGAGCAGCGCACGGAAACGCCATTTACCTTCCTGCCGGAGCGGTACCTATTTATCTACTTGCACTTTGATGTGCTTTCAAACTGCTAGGTTGGCAGGAGCAGGGACCAATCAACGGGAGCTCACCCCGTTGCGGGGATTTGAACCGCCGACGTTCTGATTGGGAAGTCCTAGGCTCTGTGGGCCTCGAGTTGATACACCTTCTCTTCCAGAAAGGCAACCAATTTGCACTTCCTACGCATGTACTTTTGCATGGTACAGGTGTTGCATGTCATTGCAGCAGCGCCCTCACCCTCCATGTCCCTTGAGATAGTACCCCGGGCTTCCCCCTCAAATTCCCCTACTAAATGCCCTCGCAGACACCCCTGTTTAAGAGCACTCAGCCACATCCTCAAGCCCTCAAAAATAGCTCTCAGGTTTAACAAAGATGCAAGTGTCTGTAAACTTTCTCATTTCCTTACTGAATGTTCTTTGGCTCTCTTGTCAACACGGTTTATCTAACACACTAAGTTTTCCCTGTTTCTTTGCCTGCTCTTCCAACAAAGAGGATACTTCTGACAAGATGGATGGTAAGACCCTGTTTTGTCTGATTTCTAGACTATTAATCTTGTGAAATCTGTTCATACAATACAGTAGATGTTTGCACACTAATTTCATTGGTGACTAATGTTATTTGTTCACTAACACATTGCACATTAATCTCAAGGTCTGAATTATGTTTGTCAACTTCTAATACAACATTGCTATTATATGTATCTATATGGCTGATCAGTTTTTGAACTACCTTCTCTTAATACTTTAGCTACTGACATTCAAATTAACAATGAATCTTCATTTTCTAGACACTCATCAGTAGGAGCAGTACAGTTAAATTTTTGTTGTGTTAATATTTTGCTTTCTGTAACAGACAGTCTTGGTTATTTTGCATTTCTGGGTTGCAAATTTAGGAAACTCAGTAGTTTGATTATGCTCACTAGAATTGTGTGTTCCATTTCAGCAGCTTGTTGGGCTCCATTAGAAACCACTTCTGACGCTTTCATATCTTCTGGAATTGGTCTTAGAGTAGCAGTAATGTAACTGGAGCCAAGCCAGTAGTATCTCAGTCTCAGTGGCACACACAGTGCTGGCACATTTGACATTCTTTTTTAAAAACAAAAATATTATTTATGATTTTCAGTTATATACATTTCAGTAGTTTTACAATCATTTTAACATTTCAAAATGTTCTTCCTTCCCCCTTTTTCTGCAGTTCCTTCAATTTATTTTTCCTTCATATTCCAAATTACCGTATTTTTCGCTCTATTGGATGCACCGGACCACAGGACGCACCTAGTTTTTAGAGGGGGAAATCAAGGGGGAAAATATTATTTCCCCCCCAGCCCCAAAGAGCAAGGGACAGGCTGCGTGCAGCCTGTCCGCTTCTCCCAGAGCTTCTCGGGGCTGCGGGGAAAGCCTGGTCCCCCCCCCCCAGCCCCAAAGAGCAAAGAAGCCAAGACAGCGAGCGGGATCCATAGCCGCTCAACCTCTCCAGCCAGGAGCTAAACCTCTCCAGCGCAGCTAAAGAAGAAGACAAGGCAGCGAGCACGATCCATCCCGCTCACTGCCTTGGCTTCCTCTTTAGCCTTAGGCAGCATCTTTAGCCTTGCGCAACGGGATGGATCGTGCCCGCTGTCCACCGGGGCTGGACTAGATGACTCCTGGGGTTCCCTTCCAACCCTGCAATTCTATGACCTTGGAAGGTGTTGGGGGTCTCCACCACTGGAGGCTTTTAAGCAGAAGTTGGGGGACCATCTGCTTGGCGTTCTTTAGCTGTAATTCCTACATTGTGAGGGGGCTGGGCTAGATGACCCTCGGGTGGCCCTCCCAGCTCTATACAGTCCTACACGTCTGCGGCAGGAGATCCACAGCCACTTCACGCAATGCCCACTCCCAATTTTCATTGGAGAAACATGTGGCTTCAGTGTCTAGGTAGGTACCCCCCTACCTGCCACTCTTCCCCCACCCCACTTAAGCCGAGGGAATTCCTGCCAGAGAAGCTCCCAGGTGAGGCAAGGGTTAAGATCTACCTCTGGTAAATGGCTTTCCCTTTTCTCCTCTTCTTCTGTGCTATTTCCTTCTTTTGTGTTTTGTTTAATCTGTTTTTATTGGATACTAAAATAAAAGCTGCAAAGTTTCCTTTTTTATAATATTCCCCCCCCCAAACTAAAACGTTAATCTAGATAAAAACACTGATCCAGAGGAAAAGAAGAGGGTTGAGAAAGGACGAAAAAAGAAAAAGAGGTAGAGATAGAGATGTTTTTTAAAAGTTGGCTTCTTTAGCCTTGCGCAGCCTCCCCGCGGCTGGAGAGATTACGCAAGGCTTTTCTAGAGGAGGGAGACGGGACTGACTGGCCGCGTCAGTCCCTTCTCCCTCCTGGGGAAAAGCCCACAAGAGCCGCACGAAGCTTGTGTGTGGCTCTTGGGGGCTTTTCCTGCCTGCCTCCCCCCCTGCATTCGCTCCATAGGACGCACAGACTTTTCCCCTTCGTTTTTAAGACGGAAAAACTGCGTCCTATGGTGCGAAAAATACAGTAACTTAACATATTCATTTATTCATCTATTTCAAATATATACTCTTATAAAACTGCAGGTTATTGCAATAATCCTGTCAGTGTTCTTATCTGTTTACAGTTTGTTTGTAAATAGTCAATAAATCATTTTCATTCTTTTATAAAAAGTTTGTTATCTTGATTTCTTATTTTTCCGGTAAGTTTCGCCATTTCTGCATATTCCACAAGTTTTTGTATCCATTCTTGTTTTGTCAGGACTTTTTCTTCTTTCCATTTTTGGGCAAATAACATTCTTACCACTGTAGTCTCACACATGAAAAAAATTCTATAGAGTCTAACTCGTTTTCCCCCTATAATTCCCAAAATGAAAAATTCTGGGGTTTTTTTAACAAATGTTATTCTGAACATCTTTTTCAATTCATTATACAGTTGTACCTTGGAAGTTGAACGGAATCCATTCCAGAAGTCCATTTGACTTCCAAAACGTTCGAAAACCAAATCGCAGCTTCTGATTGGCTGAAGGAAGCTCCTGCAACCAATTGGAAGCCCCGTCGGACAGTCAGCTTCCAAAAATAGTTCGCAAACCAGAGCGGTCACTTCCGGGTTTGCAACGTTCGGGAACCAAAACGTTCGGCAACTAAGCTGTTTGACTTTGCAACTACCCCTTTCTGACTCGGCCACAATTAATTTATTTGGGTACGATTCAGCCAAGTCATGGAGAAGTCTCACTGAAATCAATGGATTTAAGTACTGTATTTAAGTCCAGTAATTTCATTGGCTCTGTTCCAAGCATGACTTTGTTGGATATCACTCTCTATGCTGGATTTCATAAGATTAGTCTGTTCAGAATGTACTTAGTTTGAATATATTGCTCTGATTTTATGTTCATGGCTTTCAAGACTGCCTACTAAAGGAAAGCTAGTTTTGAATCTTGTTTTGGAGTTAGTTGTGTGAATGTTTCTGAAAGTTTACCTGTTTTTGCACATTGTGCCAGATCTGTTGTACAGCTATGTCAAAAAGTAATTTTAGCAGTGGTGGTGGATAGGTGCAATACAGAACTTTTCATCAGACAAAGAATGTAGCTTCTAATGCAGGGTAACTGCATCAAAAAATATTTAATGGACTAGAATTTAATCTCATATAATACACTTTTTAATATATACACATTTAGGAAGCCAAAGAGTGATTGCTTACCTAATACAAAAAATCTGCTTGGAATGTCATTGTTTAATATTTTTCCCGTTTAGGAACAGCTTCTGAGGATGGTAAGAGAATGAAGCTTCTGCTAAAAATGAAATGCTTTCATCTTATATTTTCATTATCACAAACAACAGCATTGTACAGAGTATATAGTCCCCCATGTGACCTTCAGGGTTAATTCATTAGTTGGCTTGCCTAATAATGTTTTGTTGCTGCAATATTTATTTGCAAAATATTGTGTTTTATTTTATATTTTTTCCAAGTAACCATTCACAGTAAAAATGTATTGGTACCCATTTTATTTTAGATGTGCAAAGTTTTTTGGTGGAAATTTCAACATGCTAGACAGACATTCTCATGCTTTGGGGAAGCAGGTGCTACTATTTATTTGGACTTGAAATTTCTCTTGGAAATCAAGTAGATCCATAGCTCAGGTTGGTCTGTCAAGCTGTGGTCAAGTATTGTCAAATGGTCTTTAAAACATTAACTTTACGAGAATCCAAAAATGATATCCATCAAAAAGTTTAATACTGTGCTTACCTTTGTTTTGTAATTGTAATATGTTCCAGCACTAAACAATGACACTGACTTTTTAAAGATGGAAAATTATGATTAATTTTGCTACATTTTACTCTGTCCTTTTCTGCAAGGAGCTCAAGACTATATATTAACTCTATCCACACAATACCCCTGTTAGGTAGTTTAGACTGAGTTGTGCAACTGGCTTAACATCACCTAATGAGCCTCATGACTGAGGGAATCTAGGTCTCCTTGATCCTAGCTGTATAGTATACCCATTAAGCAATGGCCTTTGCCACTGATAACTGCTTGTGTTCCTGCTTGAAGATACCTGCAGTTACAATATGTATTCAGTGTGAAATTTTTTTGTTGTTTGCCTCTAACTGCAGCAAGGCTAGGGGTCAAGATGCCCTCACTCCTGCCCTTGCTAATGAATCACACCATCATGACATAAAAATATTAATCTACAATGACATTCTTGAAATATTTGACAATATTTGTCCAATATTCAAATAGGTGAACATGACTGTTCAGTTGACCAGTATTCCAACCCTACGTTTTGCACCAATAAGCAAATATATCGATCCAGATAAAAATGAGGATGATTGCCATGTGGATTTCATCATTATTATTGCAGTGGAAGCTGGATCATGTCTTTCTGGTCCTTTTGCATCATACCTAAATGGTGGCACTCTGTATTCCTGCCTTGTACAGGTCAAAGTCTTTGTGCATTTAAGCACCATCTAACCATTACAATGGATGGCAGAAATACTGTCACTGCATGGGTGTTATTGTGTTGAATTTAGCCAAACCTGTTTGTGCATAATAAACTTAACGTGCATAAAACATTGTTTTCTAGTAGCTAAGGAAATAACACTTCTAGACTTTCTGTGAGCTTATTTCTCTACTTGATGAATAAATCTTTAGGGAGCCAAAAAAGTATGAGAACTATATTGAATGAGATTATACACTGAACTGTACTGCACTTTCTGCTTTTCTTCTGGGTTGTATTTTAATATTCAGCAATATCTACCATTAGTAATTCTTAAATGCTGGAGCAGCGGTTCTTAACCTTTTTTGGGACATGAACGCCTTTGAGAACCTAATAAAAGCTATGGACCCTCCTCCCTAGAAAAATACAAATTCATAAATTAAGACAAAAAAATTACATGCAATTTATTTTATTTGCATTGGAAGAATCTTTTTTCTGTGTGTGCCTGATTCACAGACCCCATGGGGACCCATTGTTTTTATGGACCTCGGGTTAAGAAGCACTCTGCTAGAGTAATGGGATATTAGGAACCAAAATGTATTTTTCCCCTCTTTAACCCTAAGCATCCTGCTAACTCAGGCATGGGGAACCCCTTGTCCTCCAGATGTTGCTGTTCCTATCCTATGATATGTTCCTATCATTTCTGACCATTGGCCATGCTGATGAAAGGTCGAATCCAAACCACCTGGAAAGTCCCATGCCTCTGCCATCTCAAATCCATCCTGCTAACTCTTCAGTGCAGAATTATTGACTGGATAGTTTCAGAGCTGTTTTAATCTTAGCTCTTTGAGAGAAAAGAAATACACATCCAGCTTAAGTATGGAGAATAGGGTTTGGTGTTTCTCCAACTCTCTGGAGCAAATTTAGGGGTTGTAGGGACTGTAGAGGGGAGGGGGAAATACTCAGAATTGCTTCCCTCCTCCTCCTGATGTCAGCTTAGCAGTACCACTGCATACAACCAAAAGTATTTAAACTAGAAAAAGGGAGACAGGGTCATGGGAAAGCCTGCGAACATTATGGTTTATCATATTACATCTTCAGAGTCACAGCAAGACACTGGCAAAATTTTGCACTCCGCATTCCCTTTTGAAGTTTGCGTTTCTGCCATTCTCTGGCGTATTGAGAAGTTGTGACTGGAGCATCTGCTCTAGTCTTTCTTTTTTAGCATTTCGTACTCTAGCTGCAAAATAGCTGCTTAGAGCAACAGTCTTACTGCTTTAATGTTTCTCTTCAGGTGACGGAAATATTTCTCTAATACTTGTGCTATGTGTTGCTTGTTTCTTGTTGTTTCACTTTATAGGACGTGTGCGGACCAAACTTTCAGCTCCCTCTATTGGCATGGGAAACTCAAAGACGGATTCCAGAGGCCGTAGTCGAACAAAAGTTGTGTCTCAGTCGCAGCGTATGTATTTCTATGTTGTCGTTCTTACTCTCTTAATAAGATTAAGCCATATGCATAGTGTACAATCATTGACCAAAGGATATGGTCAAATATATATATATTTTAAAACACTACATACTGAGTTGTTGTTCTGTGCCATAGGTTCATCATCGCCAGACAAAAATGAAGGTATTTTTTTTTCAGTGTTTCAGTGTTTCGGGTCAGTAGTCTGCATGCTTTTGGAGTCTCTTATAGTCCGTGTGGTGTTATTTTGAACAAGATATTAAAATGAAAATTTACTTTTTTAAAAAAACCACTAAGAAATTATTCCTGTGATTAGGGATTGTGAAATTATTCCTGTAATTAGGGATTGTGAAATTATTCCTGTGATTAGGGATTGTGATTAGACTATATGGAGACCTTACAAATGAAGATGCATTGTGAAACAGTGTAGTAATTGCAGATTTTAATACAGAGAATAAAGAGTGAATTGATAGTTTATGTTCATGATGCCATAGAAAATATATGCAGCATGTGTAGGATGAGAGAGACAACTAGATTTTGTTTCATTATTAAATGGTCATTTACTGAATAAGACACTGATTTTTCTGTCATTTTAACATAGAGTTTGAGTTGCTTTAGGTTTAATGTGACTTTTCAGTTTGATTTTCAAACACTGGTATTGGAAAAAGGCTATACAACATTGATCTCAACTCAATAACAAGATGCACCCCATACTCTCACTTTAGCACCAGGGAAGAAAGATAAGGGGTTGTCATCCCTGCATTTCTTACACCATAAGGAATGTTTACTGCACACCTACTGCAGCACATTTATTTTTCCCTGCCTACCTGAGAAGTGTAACCTGTAGATATTGATGGATGTAAATTCCAAAGGTGTAGGGGCATAGTTCAGTGAGATTTTTCTCCACTTCACAAATTATGTAGAGGAAATATTGCCAGTGTTTTTGGATAACCATAGAAGATAATATACAAATGAGGAATACCCTAGAGTATGTGGGCAAATGTCCCTATAAAGACAATAAAGGCAATTTTATTAGCATAGAGACAGGAATTAGAAAACTATATCAGACTCTCCCTAGCTGCAGTAGAGATATCTTGGAAGGCAAAGTGAGATAAAAATACCTGAGAGCTGACTACTGTATTATGATTCAATTGTCATTTTTAATGCAAATATTTGCAACTGCCCATCATCTGGTAGTGCCTGGGACTTTATGTATATGAAAGAAGACTCTTATTGGTGTACTTTAATAATTGCTTTATTTCATTCCAGGAGATTGCTTAAAGGGTTAATTCCCTAATGTTAATTATGTGGATTTAGAATGTGCCTCTGTTTTTCTTTCCATTCAAAGCCCTTTTTTGGCATTGTAAATAATCTGTTGTGTGGGTTTGGAATTCAGTCTTAACACTCTGCTTTAAGGGTTTAATATAGCATACAAATGGTGTGTTCTACGAGATATAAAAATTGCACACGACGAAACTAACTGTAACCCAATAATGTAAGCAAGAAGAGATCATTGTGATAGAGATAAGCTCAGTGCAACAAGACAAAACAGTTTCATTTGCTGTGTCCTGCAATGGCAGCTATTGGCCCCATGTTTTTGCAAAATATTGCACTCAGTGCTAGAAGGCGTATCTTCATCACTTTAATGCTAATGGATTTTAAGAGTTGGCTCTGCTTCTGAGCTCATAGCAAATCATCAGATTATGGAGACTTTATGAACTACTTCACTCACTAGCTACCCCGTGTCTTACATTTACACATAGTGTTGGTGATTATGATAGGCATGTTTGCAAGCTGAATTATACTAATTATAGAGCTTCAATTAAGTGTAACTTTTTGTTAATTATATATTCAATGCCCACATTTGGACAATGAATCTCAGCTTAATAAGCCAAGATATGCATGAGCTTCAGGCACCTGCAGGAAGCTGCAATTAGTCATAGTTTATTGTTACATTAGTACTGGGAGCTATGGTTAGTGGCTTCCATACAAGCCAGGCTTGTTTGCACAAAGCCATGCAGATGTGCCTAAAGCTCACACACATCTCTGCTTATTAAGCAAATTTTGATGATCCAAATGTGGCCAATGACAACCCTGGACTTGCTTCTGCATAATGCGTGATAAGCCCCTAGTACTATTGCAGACATGCATGCAAAAGGATCTCAATAGGTGGTAGTTAATGAAAAACTAATACTTTAAGTGACAGTGCTGTCACATTTTATTTATGCAGTATTCTCATTCTGAGACTAGCTGGTTTATTATAGCATGAGCTCACATAGACTGCAGTTGATAAATTAAGTGCATGTACCTATTTTGGTGATTGTGTGTGTAACAGCAGTATTGCTCATTAATTGCAGAATAAAAACAATATGGTTAGGATAATGTAAATATAAAACAAAATTGCTAGAGACTTAACATATAACTGCGGGAGAGGTTGTTGCTTGGTTGGTTCCAGAGCAGAATAGTCCCTGCTACCTCGAAAGAGGCAATGATCTAACCACTTTGCTGAGCTTGAATCTTGACAGTCACTAGGGATGAGTGGTTCCTCCGTCAAATAAATTGGTCTGAATGCAGTGGCACTCAGCCCTGAATGTGCAGGTACACAGGCTCAAGGTGCTTCCAGATCTAACTGTCATTGGAGACCCATGTAGCCTCAGAATCTAGAAGCACATTTTCCAGCTGCACTTTATATAACAGCTTCTACCATCCCTGGGCTAGGAGAGCTTGACCACAGCAGTTGAGGAATTTGTGACTTCAAAATTGGATAACTGCAACGCACTCTTTGTGGGGCTTTTCTTACGCTTGATCTGGAAACTGCAGTTAGTGCAGGATGCTACAGCATGATTACTAACAGGAGTGGGGCACTGTCAGCATATAGCACCTGTGCTCAGATATCTGCACTGGTTTCCAGTTTGTTACTGGGCTCAGTTCATGGTGTAACTATTATTATAAAGGTGAAGGTACCCCTGAGTGTTAGTTCCAGTCGTGGACGACTCTGGGGTTGCTGCGCTCATCTCGCTCTATAGGCTGAGGGAGCCTGCGTTTGTCTGCAGACAGCTTCTGGGTTATGTGGCCAGCATGACTAAGCCGCTTCTGGCGAACCAGAGCAGCGCACGGAAACGCCGTTTACCTTCCCGCCGGAGCAGTACCTATTTATCTACTTGCACTTTGACGTGCTTTTGAACTGCTAGGTGGGCAGGAGCAGGGACCGAGCGACGGGAGCTCACCCCGTTGTGGGGATTCAAACCGCTGACCTTCCGATCAGCAAGCCCTAGGCTCAGTGGTTTAGACCACAGCGCCAGCCGCGTCCCCTTAACTATTATTATATAAAGCCCTTAAGGCTTTGGACCAGTTTACTTGCAGGATCACCTTGCCCCCTATGGGCCCACTCAACCACCTTGATCTGCAGAACTGGCACCATTACAGATGGCACATATTACCTGTTCCACAGTTATAAGAAACTGATCTTTGAGTGTGACAGCACCTACACTTTGGAACTCCCTGCCTATTGACATCAGGCAGGGTTCACTATACAATTTTTGGTACATAATTAAAATAATATGGTTTCGGCAAGCCCACCCAGACACATAAATATTGATTGTTCTTGTTTGTTGTTGTTAATTAATTAATTAATTAATTTCCTATACCCGGGGGTCTCAGGGTGGTTCATGTGTTTTGTCCTTTTTATAGTTAATTATTTTTAAATATTGTTAGTTGTGTTTAACTATTATTTCTTGTAACTGCTTAGAGTTTTTACTACAGTCAAGTGGTATATAATTTTTGTTAAATAAAAATAAGCAGGCATCTTACAAGAAGATAAACTTGTAAGCTTTTAATCTAACCATCTTGCTTAAATTATTTGTGGATAGTCCTTTATAAACATTATGGAACATTCAAGGATGTTGGTGTATAAAATCATATTTAAAACTTTAAGGAAAGTTAGATATGTGATTATAATGTGTATTTTAATTGTGCAATTAACTAAAATGGGCAAAGTTTGATAACAGTAGCTTTGAACTGGGAAGCTACCAAAAATCCAAGAAGACACTATTTTTAATATTTGAAACAATTTACGTGCATTAGCTTTATTATTGCTACTCATCAATTTACTCTAAATGAAATGTTTTAGGATTTCAGATGGTTGTTTCTAAAATGGTCTGTGTAGATTTGCCATTAAATGTCTGTCTATCTGGAATATTATAAATGAAGGAGTGAAAGCCACACATAGGTTTTTCAGTGGCAATGAATTTTGAGGGTATTGAAAGTGTATTTCTTTTCACCATGCAGTTCTGTAGTTGAACTGAACCTTCAGCAGTGATAATAATTAAATATTCCTATCATTCTGGCAGTCCATGAAAGCTTGTCATTCCTCATAACTAGATCAGTAATGGCGGACAACTTTTCCATAGACAGTTTGCTACAACTATCAACTTTCTCCTATCACAGGGTGGCCTGCCTGATGTTGTTGGACTCCAGTTCCCAGCAGCCCCAGCCAACATGGCCTACTGATTAGGAATAATGGAAGCAGTAGTCCAGCAACATCTGTGGTTGCACATGTGCCCTACCCTTGCCGTTAGAGGAGTGTTGGGTGTATGTGTTTGCACCCACTGTTCTGCATCGTGAACGGAGCTCAGCACAGAGATTTCTCAAGTCAGCCACCTGAAAACAAAAGTTTGAAAATCTCTGCCGTAAACAAATCTTCACCTGTGTCCCCATAGCTGTCATTTCATATTCTTTAACTATTGGGATGGGCCTGCAATAGCATGGCGGGTTTGTATTTGTGACCAGCAACCATTTAATCTTGTGGGTCCGTTGTGGAATCTTTGAAAAGAACTAGAGCAGTAGTGAAGATGTTGACCCAAGTCTGCATGGTATTCTTCAACTATTTCATGAAGATTACATAAAAGCCAGCACTAAGATGTGATAGCGTGCTCTCCCTCTCTGGTTGTATTTCCATACACACAATGACATAAATATAAAAGTAAGGCCAGGGGCATGTAGATGTTAAAAATACTGCTTTGAAATTCTTGTAGTCGGGCACTCATCTTTGGTTGTTCCTTTACAACTTCTGCATGCATGCCAGATACAATTTTTTTGTATCTTTCCCCTCTTCTTAACCCACTCCATTTTGATTTTCCTTCATTGTATTATCCAAATTGAAGAACTTGTTACCGTTTCTTCAGCTATTAAAGCTTGCACTTAAAATTTACTTGGAGTGAAGATATCCAAAGATCTCGATCCAGTGTTTCAATTCAATTTACCGATGAATTTATGAACGCGGTGCAGTTCTTTGTTCGAGAGCTGAAGAACTGTAATTTTGCAGCTTCTGTTTTGTCTGCTTCGTATATAAGCACCTGAGCCTGGTGGAGGCTATGAAAATGCACTGCTTTTTGCGCTAACCCTCTTGTTGCATTCCCCCCCTCTTTTATGTGAACTGACTAAAGCCTTTTTATTTCCATTTGCCATCCATTGTTAATCTGCTCTGCTCCCTCCCTATTCATGGATTTTATACCCTTACCCTACTCCTGCCTTTACACTTGTTCAGGATCACAGTCTGCTAATCCACAGTCTGGTGGTAAGGCTTTTCAGATTTTGTGTGTGCATCATTGTTTGTCCATCCATCACAACAGGATCCTATTCAGCAGAAGCAGTCAATATTTACGCACGTAGGTTAAAATACCCCTGCCAAAAGAAATACCTTGAAGAATCTAAAGGCACATAGGTTTTAGGAATTCAGATGAACAATTGAGCAGCCTCAAGAGCCAGGATGTAGGGACAAATTTTATGATGCTCCAAGCTGAAATGGTTGGAACCATTTTATAAAGAGAAGCATGCAGTGGCCATTGGTTTTCATGCTGAAGATTGCTCCAAATACTACAAATGCCCCAAATGCAAAATACAAAAACGTGTAGATAGTAATGGGTGACAATCACATACATGTTGTGCTGCTCACGCGTTCAGTGAAATAAACAATGTGATAATCAGATATGATAGTCTACATGCAGTTTTCATTATTTTTCAGGATGAGTATGCATAACACAGGAAACAACCTGTGATTTCATGCTTTGTACCACATAATTTAACATGGAGCATATAATCTTCTAACAATCCATTTGTTTCACTTAATATTTTTGGAGGGACACTTTAAATTACCAGGGTTAAAACTTACTCACAATATTTAGCAACAGCTCTTAAAAGGAGGAACTCCAGTGCCTATGTAATCTGAAGTAAAACTCGCTGAGTTAATTGGACTTGCTTCCAAGTATATATAGCATTTTGGCCTTCAAGTAGTCTGAATGCTATGCGGGGACCCCAAACACGTTTATGCTAAAAAACGTACGCAGTTGGGTTTCGGTACACATACTTTTTTTGCTGAATAGACTCCTGCCTGAAAGAAGGCATTTGACAGCGGTATTTCCCAAACCTCTGATAGCTGAAGTACACTTACATTTTTGAGTTTAAGTTGGAGACACACATATATCCAAAAAGGGTTTATTTTAGAATGTGAAGGTAAGAATTTTATTTGGTGAATTGGTGCTGTGGACTTGGAGGGTCCTGCCTCCTGCCTTTCTGTATGTTTTCGTTCTGAGCGTACCTCCTGGAAAACTTCTCACGTTGATGACCCATGCATAGAAGCAGTGACAAGCATCTCTTGAGAGCAGGTAACTGCTTTGTTGAGAGTGAGTGAATCTTGCAGAATACAGTAAGAAAGTGGATTGCCTGCAGATTGCTAATGCTGCTAAGAAGGAGCCAAGGCCAGAACGGGGCATCATACAGAAACACACTCTCCTTAGTGCAGGGTTGGGGAACTTCATTCAGATGTTGCTGGAATAAAGCTCCCCTCATTCCTAACCGCTGATGCTGGCAAGTTGTTGATGGGAATTGGAACCCGACAAAATTTGCAAGGCTGAAAGTTCTCCATTCCTGCCCTAGTGATAGTTGCTGTGGACTAAGAGGAGCCTTTACTTCTCACTGCGCACCAGTGTGACAAAGCATGTGGTTTGGGAATTGCTGTTCTATTCCATTAGCACATTGTATCCGAATGGACACGGTGATTCACATAGCATTTGCATGGTGCATTGACTTGCCCTTCCATCCTCCATCTTGATCCTGTTTATATAATGAAGTACATAATGAAATGGATTGTTTAAATGTATGTGGTTATTTTGATTTGTCTTCAAGGATTGGTCATGTCAGGCCATATCATACTACTACAAAGAAATCTACGTGTTAAAATAAAACCAGCCTGTCGTGCTTTTTAAAATGGGTGGGACTGCTGTCCTTCAGCACTACACAGTTATGCTGTAAATGCATTGAAATTGAAAAGTGTTAGGATATCATTATTTACCAACAAGTCACTTTATCTTCACTTGCCAACTTTGGTTCTATTTTGTGTTAGACAAAAATGTTCAAAGACACAATTTGTACAACAATTTACAGGGCAGTTTGCCATGAGCTTCCACACTTGGAGCTAGTGCAGAAAAAAAGCAGTTTTATTGCCCTCCCACCTTCCCTGGCCAGCACAACTGACACTACTTTAGATGCAGCCATGGCCCCAGTGCTCTGTACAGTCCTGCTATTCACAGCCAGGATTACAGCCTAGAACATTTGGAAATAGGATGTCTCTGTTTTTATACTCAGTGCATGTGAAACTGTTTATTTAACGTAAAGTTCTAACTTGCAAACCTATTGTCAAAGAAAATTTAGTACTTGGACGTTCAGGTGTAATTTAAAGAGCTGCTTTAGGTGATCACAAGTTCTTCAGGGTATGCACCTAGTTGCCAAATGACATCTCTCTGCAAGGCATCAGAGGCTATTCTCTGGTTTCCCAAGTTTCAGGAATGGCTTATTGGTTAGCACTGATAATTGCTTTTAGAAATGGAGTATCAGCCCCACTGACCTTGGCACCCCAGTCCAATTAAAGTTGGGAATGTTACACAAAATAAGCAGTTTCCTTCCAGCTATGTCTCTGGAGCATCAAGACTCTTGTAATTAGTTCCTAGCTTGTGATGATGCATTAATATGCCCCTGGCAGTTTAATGCGAGTGGTATGTGTTTTAATTATTAAAATTTGGAAATTAGTATTTAAGGAGGTACAAATATTAAAAGCATATTTTGTGCATGAACTAATAAACTTTGCTTTAACACAGCACACATGTTCCAGATTCTATGCTGTTCATTATCGTCAGGTTCTTCCAAACAACTTCTCAAACCATTCCATTCTACCATAGCTGTTTCATTTATCTTGAGATTTTTCTTTTACTCCCAAGCAGTTATGCATTGGAATGTATAGCTTATGTTTGCTTTGCTTTGCTTTCAGCTGGCAGCCGTTCTGGTTCCCCTGGAAGAGTTTTGACTACAACTACACTCTCAACTATGAACACAGGGGTTCAGAGAGTGCTAGTCAGTCATGCAACAGCACAAAAGCGAAGCAAGATTCCGCGAAGTCAAGGATGTAGCAGGGAGGCGAGTCCTTCAAGACTGTCAGTTGGTAAGGCTTGCTAGCTAGTCATAGCTTCTTTCTTTTATATCTCTCACATAGTCACTGAATTCAGGTGATCTGAGTCCAGGTTTGCTGAATATCTGCTTGTAAATTGGGTCTTCCATGTCATAGCCTGAGATTAGTAACACATTAGGTAAAGAATAGTAAGCATCTTACTATTCTCCTTTAGATTGGAAAAGCATACTCAGTAAACAAAGCAAGCTCACTAAATATCCAGTCATCACCTCCCAGGCTAAGGCTTATTTCACACACTAGGTGGTTTTTCCAGCAATACCCAGTCCCTGTTGCTTAATATATGTATGTGGAAAAGCATTCTCACAGGCATAGGTTTATTGCATGCATGTTTCACAGTTCTAAGCGTATATGAAAAGCATCCTGCAAGAAGCACCTCTTAGAAATACAGAAAATGATGAAAATGAATATCCTTGACTTTCAGTCTTATCTGCAGGTATGAACAAATATGCAGCATATATTAATTCCGCCCTATTTCCCCCTAAAGTTAGATGTGCCTAATTCCATTCGCACTTTAACTCTTTTCCAAATGGGCACGTGATAAACATGCGCTTCTGTTGAAGTGCCTGTGTTTTCTGTAAGTCAAAGTAAGGAGAAATGCATATATTTAGATGTCATTCGTGCTTTAGAAAAGTGGGGTCTTGTTGTGAAAGGTAACATGTGGGATTGCATTAAAATGTCAACTCTTTCTGTGTCTTCTCCCTTTCTGTGCTGCTGTTGGTCTGTACCCTGAATCATACTAGCACGAGGTAGCCGTATTCCTCGGCCTAGTGTGAGTCAGGGGTGCAGTCGGGAAGCCAGCCGTGAAAGTAGCAGGGATACAAGCCCTGTCCGCTCTTTTGCGCCCCTTGGTAAGTACTTGGAGAGCTTGTTCTGCATGGCTGTGTTTGCCCTTGATTATCTGCTAATATAAGCTAAATAAAGAGATGGCATTTAACAAGACAGTCTATTAAGTCTGGCTGAAGACTTTGCCCATTTGAAGAGCCTAAAAATGCCCTCCGTAATTCTAGAGTGACGACGCAATCCAGAAGTGTATGCCTAGCAACCCCCAAGGTTCTTCCACACATGCCAGTTAGCCATCCCTTCAACGCTCTTGCCTCCCAGTTTCTCTTGTAAATGAGAAATCATTTTCAGTGTTACACATACTGTTCCCCGCCCCGTAACCTAATCATCAGCTCTTGCACTAAAACCCAAACTTCTTTTGAAAACTGGTGTTCAAGGAGCAGTTTGGGAGATCTTCAGGGTTGATACCTGTTTGGGAGAAACACGCTATAGTATCTCTGATTATAGGGGCACACTTCTGGATTGTTCCCTGGCGCAAATGATTGTAAAATTGATATTCTGAGAATCAAGGTTTGCCCTTCGTTTCTGTGTTGCACATGCTTATCAGCCGTTCCTTCTTACCGTACTAGATTTGTTTTGATTTTCCCCTGTTCTTGATCTTTAGTATGAAAATCATAATGCATTTAATAATTTTATAGTGTAGTAGTGGCAATGCAGTTTCAGAGGACTCGGTTTTTAACCCTGCAAAACCAGCAGATTCACAGCACAGTCAAGAAACAAGTTATAGATTAGGTTTGGGGTTTTTTTTTCAAAACCTTACTTTAGTGCCTGGCCTGGGAACACAACATTGGCACTGGAAACCTTTCTGAATTTCATAGATAGAAGATAACTTCTAGAAGAAAAGTCTTTTTTCATGGACATAGTATTCTAAGTTGCTTATCTGACATTTAGTGGCTGCGTTCGGATGAAACACAAAGCCATTAAACTATAGCTAAGCAAATTAGTCTCTGCATGACCTACTTACTACAGCATGCAGCTCAAGTATTCCCACTGTGCTCCTCCTTTCCTCCAGCAGGGAAACAACCATACAGCGGTTCACTTTGCACTATGCCCAAACACATGCCCGTTGTTTGTTTTTTTCTAAACCAGGAGTAGCTAATGTGGTGCCCTACCAGATCTCCCATAAACCCCAGCCATCATAAGTAATGGTCATGGATGATGGAGTTGGAGCTGGCTTATCCCTGCTCTGAACAAAGCACAACCATGGTTTGTTTAGAGTAAAACAAACCACAAGCGCTGATTCAAGGCTTAATACCAGGCCTAGCCACTTTGTGGTTTGACACTGCTTTAAGCTAAAACCATTTTAATCCAGGGAAATTGAATTAACTTCCCTTGTTGAGCATTGATCAGACTTTTTAAAAACTCCCTTCAATGGCTTAAACTGCTTGGCAATTCTTTTTCTTATTTTTTACGTTCCCTTCCTAGAAAAAAAACTTAGGGGTTTTTTGAGCCACATTTTTCCTGTTTCAGTAAAATTTAGCACTGCAATGCCACTGCTTAACTCAAAACCCTGGAAATCACTCTTCTGTATAAGCTTGCTTTAGTTATCATCCAGTGGTCCATTTGTTTTAAGTTAAGGCAACCTCTCCTTCAGTCTTTTCCCCATCAATGGGCAAGGAATGCCCATTGATAGCTATGCCACTTTACACATTTTTGATGAGGAAATATAATGTAATCAGAACTTATTTATGTATACTATTAACTTTAACACAATAAATGTTAACACAAAGAACACATTTGTTCCCTACGCTTTTGCTACACTCCTTTTACTAAGTTATATCTAAAATGTGAAGGGGGAAGTTGCATGCTGTATGTGATTAACGTAATGAATCAAGTAAAATGTTAATTATGTTAACTTGGAAAAATGAATTCACACATTTTAATTTCAATGTTCACCAGGAGAATTAGAACTTCAAGGTTTCTGTCCTTTTAATGATTCTTAGATACACAGATGGACTAAGGGGATTTTTTAATTAAACTATTATTAATATATGAAGAGAATTAACTATCATGT
The DNA here is from genome assembly GCF_951804945.1 of Podarcis cretensis. Lineage (NCBI taxonomy): Eukaryota > Metazoa > Chordata > Lepidosauria > Squamata > Lacertidae > Podarcis > Podarcis cretensis. Next base: position 51,453,432 of record NC_137181.1, on the reverse strand, counting down.
TTTGTGCCAAATGAGGTTTCAAGGTTGACAACTTTGTGAACATCAAAAAAGATAGCTTGCTTAGCTGAATTATTTTTTTTTGGTCATTTCCTGATTTTGTGTGCTCTGTCATTCAACAGGTGGCTTTAGATTTTTCAAAAAATACAAAAGGCCCCTTTAGATTTAGTCTTGTAATTATTACATTTTCATGTAAGGCAAATTATTTTTCTCTCCTCTCCAGAAAATGTCACTTGTTCTCATGACCATTAAGTTCATAGGGCGTGTTTTACAATGCTGAAAATTATGTGCATGTCAGCTGCCAACCTGTGACCAGCCAGTTGAAAGCAATTCTTGACATGTGCAAGATTTTTACACCTACCACAAACACAAATGTTGAATGTTTGCAATAGCACAGTTCTGAAGATGAGGATAGTAGAAGCTGCATGCGAGCTCTCTGTGGGCAGGGAGCCAATAATCACAGGATTATTGTACCCTGTACTCAGCGTTGCTGTGAATCTGTTCTTAGTTGCTCTTGTCATGAAGCAGTGCTTCCTGGCTTTGCCTAGACCTTGCTCCATTGCGCTCTGTACAATTGTTCTATACTTTACTTTTATAGTAATAGATAGGGTTCATATGATCCTGTTATTGCAGCTTCCAGGCATCACTCCAGATCCACTGGGGCCCTCTACTCGCCAGATGTTTATGGGGCTACAGGTGAAGGATGAGTACACTTTGCTATCATCTGTGCCATCACCCTGGATTATTTTTACCCCATTTGATTTTTCATGCAGTCGTATTTTTTATCATTTTCAGTATTAATTTCTGGACATTATTTCGAATATTCAAAGTAGATAAAAGTGCAAAGTGTTTTCCTTTCTTCACACACACACACACACACAGCAGTTTTTCTTTAGTTTCAGGTGAATTTTGTTGGGTTTTTCCTTCTTTTCCTTTCCATTCTTGTATTTCCAAAGCTTTATTAATGCATGTAGCTTTATGATACGTAATGCTGTAGGCTGTATTGACTGTGGTTTCCCTTAATTTGTTTCATAGTTTTAAAAAACACCAGTGACAAACACATTTTAGTAGAAAAAAGAAAATAGTTGCTGTTGCTTCAGCTCCTGCGTAATTATGTATACACAGTATGTTTTTGTTCTTTTTGCCACATGAGGTACAGTTAAATAACTGCCTTTAAATTTACTTTAATTTCATTAGGATATTAAGGCCAAAATCCAACATGAACATGTCACTGCAAACTGTATGTGGCAGTGCACTCTTTCCTTAAAATTTTTGCTGCCACAGTTAGATAACTAAACAGGGAAATTGCTTTTAAAATCGAGCCATTGCTTGTCTTTAGCCACAGGAGCTACTTTAACAAACTTGAAGGAGAACTCTAGCTGCACTTGTTTCTCTGGAGTGTGCATGTAGTAGAATTTTCTAGATTATGGCCAGTATCTCTCCTGAGCCATCTGGTTCATGTGGTTTCTGAGAGTGTACCAGGTTTCTATGGCAAGGGCTGGTATTGATGGTAGGCTCTGCATATATTCACTTCCCTTAATAAATCAAGTAAGTGTTCCTTTTGTTGAGTTGAAGGCAAGCAGGCAAGCAGCCAGATTCAGAACAAATGAGATGAACCTTTTTGAGGCTTCACCGCTTCCAAATATTGGAAGGCATAAAACTTCTTAAATAGTGGCTTTAAATTTTAGTTTATATTGCATTGACCTTCCCAGGATGATTCTGATTTATGTTTTCTTTTGTCTTATTATGACAGGCACAGGTTTTGGAATAAGTCAGTCAAGTCGGTTATCCTCATCAGTTAGTGCCATGCGTGTCTTGAACACAGGCTCCGATGTGGAAGAAGCAGTAGCAGATGCTTTGGTGAGCATCTTGTCTATCACACACCTGTTTATTTGTTTTTTTTTTGGGGGGGGGTGACAGAGTAAAAGCTTTGCAGTTTGTATTACTGCCAAATTTGATTATTGGTTCTGCTAAATTACATGGAGCTCCGTTTTTGACCGTACATGCCATTATGTTTCTGTTCCTTCAAACTCATCTACCTTCCCCTCAAAGCCTTTCTTAACAACTTAATATTTATTCCCATAGTACATGTAACTGCATTTACATACATTTATCACTCACTGTTGTTTTCCCTGCTGTCCGGTTTACATTGTAAGCTCCTTGGAGGCAGAGACTGGTCTACATTTTTTCCTGTTGTTATTAATTAAATCTATATCCCACCTTCCCTTCAAGGAGCTCAAGATAGTGTTCATGGTTCCAGGGGTGGACCATGTGTTACCGCTGCCCGGGGCAGAGCAGGAAGGGAGCCTGCTGCGGCTGCACTGGCCCAGCCCTTGCCACCAACGCCGCTGCTCCAAATCAGTCCGATCAGACTGATTTGAAGGGGGCCTGACCCAGGAGTAGAGCTGTGGTTGGCTGGCAGCGTTGGGCCTCCGTGGGCTCCCTCACAAGCTGGAGCCCAGTGGAGGAAAGGAGCAGCACCCCTGGGTCATGCTCTCTTCCTCCCTCCTTGTTGGGTGGTGACTGTGTCCTCCTCCTCCATCTGGGCTCCTCCCAGGGGTGAGATGCACACAGACGTCCCTTCGCCCAGCCCAGGCATGGCTTCCCACTTCACAGCTCCGTCCTCAATAAAGGAGCCTGTTATGGGGGCGCCTGATTACATCTCCTCAAAAAAAGGGTGCTTGGGTCCACAGTTGTGTATCTAGCTAAAACTGTTATGTTTTCTTTTGTTCCTGAGGCTAAACCCAGACCTCATTTCTAACTAGAGGTAATGACATCTGTGCTTACACTATTTAACCGTTGTCAGCTGTGCTCATAACTTTTCTGTTTCTTCTGTAATGCATTGCGATCAGCTCTTAGGAGACATACGGACTAAGGTATAACAATCTATGTTTCCCTGTTAAAAATGCTCAGTGTTTTAAAATAAATACATAATGTCTGCTTCACTTGTGTCCCAGATTCACAATTGTTTTAAGGAGCTGAACGTTTCCAAATGATTATAGTTTCAAATGTTGTTGTCCTTTTGTCCTACAGTGTGACTTCCATGTATTCCAAATGTTTTTTTAAAGTCTAATATAGTTGAACTTGCTCATTCATGCACATTTTGCCTTTATGATCTTAGTGCCTTTGCTGGGAAAGGTTATTGCTTTATACATAGTACCAGTTGTGTTAAGAGATTAATGTTACAGTCTTGTTTGAACTTTACTTTCCCCTCCCCACCTAGTAAGCACAGCAAGATTTGGAACATCATTTAGCAGTTTCAGTATCTGTACTACAACAGCTGCAATTTCTTTGAACACACTTTTGATTCTGTTCAATTTATTGATAGTTTTGGCTCTTGCTCTTGCTTTTCGGTGGCTTTTAGTCTGATAACTGTGCGTTTCAATGTGATTGCTGTGTGGTTTTATATTCTGCAAGCAGTTTTCAGTGACACTTTTTGAGGGAAAAGTTGCCCGTTTTTATATAAAGAAATTAAACGATCATGGTTAGAGGAGGTCTCCCTTTCAAATAACCAGAGGGTCTCAGGCTCAGTGCGGTGAGAGAAATGAGATGGGTATGAATCTGATGCCTGCTCCGGGTGTAGGTGCAGGTGACAGTGGCATCGGGGAGGTTTGCTATATGAATAGGCACATGATATTTGCGTAAGAGGTACTACAAATTGGTTATGGTTCCTCAAGTGATGCTCTCTGTGTGATAGAAAAAGCCGGTGCGAAGGAGATACGAATCCTATGGAATGTACTCCGATGATGATGCCAATAGCGACGCGTCCAGTGCTTGCTCAGAAAGATCGTACAGCTCTCGGAATGGCACCATCCCTACCTATATGCGGCAGACAGAGGATGTGGCCGAGGTCCTCAATCGCTGTGCAAGCTCCAACTGGTCAGAAAGAAAAGAAGGTCTTCTGGGGCTACAAAATTTGTTAAAAAACCAGCGAACATTAAGGTAGGAAACCTTTTTAGGTGAGAGATTTTGTAGTTGAGAAAGCTCTGCAGATATTTATTCTCCGGCTAATGAATTCTACAGCAGGGAAAAGAAAGTCAACTGGCTTCCTAGTTCATAACTTGCTAGGTGACGTCTATTGTCCCTGCAAAACAAAAGGAAAGCAACTGGCATCAATTTCTTGAAGTGCTTTTGGACACTTGATATTTCCTTCAAAGATGATTGAAAGGTCTCTGTAAGGAATAGATAGCGTCACATTTAGCTTTTGTTGAGCACATTCCTTCACAAGTAGAGCATAAAAATGGCTCTGGATAATAGTAGAGCCATAAAGCACTTTCAGATCTTGACCCTGTACATGCCATAACAATAATACCTTAATGGTGATTAAGAGGAAGTATTGGGCCACTGATTTTGATTTATTGTATTTCTATGCCGCTTTTCATTCAAATGAATCTCCAAGCGGCTTACAAACAATAAAATAACTGACTCATGTACTCCCTTTCCTACCCACCCACCCCAAAGTATGAATTCCCCTGAGGCCAACCTGCCTTCCTCCTGGCTCCACACACACACACACACACACACACACACACACACACACACACAGGTTCTCAAAGAGAATGGAGATTTGCAAGTAAGCAACAGTAGACAATCTCCCCCCCCCCCCCAGCAGTTGTTGACCCTTACTTGGACTTTATGATTCTGTGCTATAGTTCTGAGTGTAAAGCATAGTATAAGCACGTTTACATTGCCAAACATGTTAACGAATGTAAAATATTTCACCGACTCATTTTTAAAGTTGTTCTAAAGTTGCTCATAACATTACCCTGCCATTTACTAATTAGTCTTATGTCATTTTGGCAGTCGCGTTGAATTAAAAAGGTTGTGTGAAATCTTCACAAGGATGTTTGCTGATCCTCATAGCAAGGTATGTATTTGTTTTGCTCCATAGCGATTATGAACATCTGCAGGGTTTTTAGAAGAATACTGCCATAGATTTAGACTTAAATACTTGGTGGACAGAAAGCACTTCCAAGTGTGTTCATATTATTTTTATTAACAGAGGCCCAATCCTTTAATGGTACAAGAGGCACATGATAGAATCAGATAGTACCTTCTACTGAACCAGTGTTTGTTTCTAAAGAAGGACTATCTGCACAGAACTGTTTTTCAGGTCTAGAACATTCATTGTACTGTCTAAAATTATCCCCATGGATACAGCTCTGTATTTTTAGAAAGGTCTTCTCCAAGTAGTCAGGAACCCTGGGCTCTTGAGTGCAGGGACAATACCCATCTATTTGTACTTGCATACAGCTGTACACTAGTGTGTGGAAGAGCAGATGCCACCCCTTCATGTGTTCATGACCTCTTTAAAATTTCAGAAAGTTTAAATAAGTAGACTACATCTTCACACTATGCTTAAGAACATTTTGTCCAAACCATGGGGATAGCCAACTTCTGCAACTGCATCCTGGTTGCTCGCTATTCAAATTCTTGAAATAACACAAAACAATGTAGCACAAAAATCAGTCGTGATTTTTTAAAGACCAGCAAATTTCATACAGCATAAGCTTTTGTGGACTAAAGTAAATACTCTGAGCACTTGAGTTTCACATTTTGAACTCACTTAACTCATTGTCTTTGCTCACTTCCTGTCTTGGGCCAGTCAGCAGCTCTCAGCCTAACATATGGCTGTCCATATAGAAGGGACGCGGGTGGTGCTGTGGGTTAAATCACAGAGCCTAGGACTTGCTGATCAGAAGGTCGGCGGTTCGAATCCCCGCAACGGGGTGAGCTCCCGTTGCTTAGTCCCTGCTCCTGCCAACCTAGCAGTTCAAAATCATGTCAAAGTGCAAGTAGATAAATAGGTACCGCCCTGGCGGGAAGGCAAACGGCGTTTCCGTGTGCTGCTCTGGTTCGTCAAAAGCGGCTTAGTCATGCTGGCCACATGACCCAGAAGCTGTACACCGGCTCCCTCGGGCAATAAAGCGAGATGAGCGCCGCAACCCCAGAGTCGGTCACGACTGGACCTAATGGTCAGGTCCATATAGAAGGAAGCATAAAATGACTGTATTAAGGGGGACTTAATGTTTGTATCACAGGCATCAAATGTTGGTTTCTTTAACTGGAGTGATGTGTCATTGTACTTTAAAGGGTTTTCTGCCCCTTCTCTGCAGATTAGTACAGCTAACTCCTGCCTGTGTTTAGCTGAGCTTACTCTCAAGTTATTGTGCACAGGAGACTGATTCCTAAGAAAAGTTATCCTAGGCCTGAAGCCACTGTGGGTTGGGGAACTGTGGAAAGCAGTGTTATCTGGGGCCCATTCAGACTGCTATTTTTTATCACAGCAACATTAAAACATTAATAGTGTGTTTGAAGAGAATTCATACTGGGTTGTCCACACATCACTCTGCTTTATCAGTTCTGTAGTCATTCCCCAGTGCTCCAGTATTATTACATCCACACTTTAATTCCACCCATTCCGTTATCCGTGTTTTCACCATCCTCAATTCTGTGTCCCCACACCCAGCTCAAGTAAGTTGTATTGTAATGCCATGCCAGCATACTTTGATTTTTACACTGTGATCACCATGCTAAATCTTTGCTTGATTTTACAAAATAAAAACCCACAGGAATACCAGTATCTGCTATCAATGGAATGTATGTAGGAGTGGCTATGTCACAAAGAATTAAATGGAATTCAGCGCATTGCTAGGGCACCAAAGCACAAGAAGTGGTGCTCAAGACTAGAGACACGCGCGCGCGCGCACACACACACACACACACACCATCTTCTGGTTAATTAGCAGAAGCTTGGCGGATGCGTGGATTCCGATAACTCTCTCAGTCAGTCAAAGTCTCCAGTAAAAGATTTACTAAGGTATAAAGCACACAGTCCTTTGCTAGCTCCCCAGCAAGGTACAAATCATACCCGATTTTAGAGCAAAATCTAGTTGCAGCAATAAGAATACACCTCACAGTAAAAGTGTTAAATACGAAAGCAGATAAATCTACATTCCATGATAAAACAGAAAGAAGAGTGAGATTAAACTCCCCAGTAGGCAGTAGTATAGTCTTTCTCCAAAGCTTTGAACTTGGAATTCAGTAGATAACACACAACCTAACAAACAGCAGCTGTGCTCTCTGCTTCTATGAGAAGGCCTTAGAACTGAAATGTTAGAATGTTCCAAAATTTCCTGGTGGCTTCTGCACTTTATGAAACTTATTCCCTGGAGGGCCCCCCCCCTTTCATTTTCATTATTTGTCTTTTGACTGTTTTACTTTTACAGGTAAAATAGTAAGGAGAAGCATATTTTTCCTGATTCCTAATAAAACCTGCTCCCACTTTCTAGTGTTCTGCTACAATAGCAACAAGACCCTGTATGCATTAAACACAATGAGACTTGGAGGGAGTACCCAATCTCAAATGAACCTACCACAGGAAAAATGAATCCTGTTAACTAGCAGGGGCAGGGAAACAAGCAAACGATGGAAATTCTAATTGTTAAAAGCAGGAAAGAAGGAGAGGGGGAAACAGCATTTCTTTAGGACCTTGGGGGTGTCTGTGGCCTGGTGCCTAAATAGCTCTCTTCTCAATCACAGTTCTGACATCACTCATTGGCTAAAAACACTGAAAGGTGGGAGCAGCTAGTCTGTCTCATCTCACAGAAATCACTTGGAAAGGGAACCTGCACATTTTGTTTCACAACTTACTTTCTAGGAGGACTGGAGACTTTTACTTTTTTTTTTTTAAAGGAAGCTCAGATGCTCTGCCCAACTTGCAGGCATTGGCTCTGGTGCAATTGTTCCAATTGTGCCACTATCATCCAACCTTGAGTATTGGTACAGAGATAAGGGGAAATGGTGGTTTGAAGTTCTGGAGGATTATGAACTTTTTAGATATGTGGTTTTAACAAATTATGGGGTTGGAAGTATTTAAAAATAAAGTTTAAATCAGGAAAATCTCCTGTGGTGTAGTATGACTACTTTACAATAAGGTTCTCAGTGAATAGTTACCTGAGAATTAAAACAGTAGGTAATGATTTCTATCAGATTTTGGGGGGGAAATAAATACTAATGCGTTGCAAGGATAGCTTGCTATCAAGGATATATAAGTTGCTTCTTAAATATAATACTAAACCTGGATAGGTGGAAGAATTCATAATGAGTACAAAACATGCATGGGAGAGAATGGGAAAACCTGTAAGGAGGGGGAGGAATCACATAGGTTCTGTAAGTATTTAAGAGATAATTGTTATATAAGATAGTGGCATGCTGGCATATAACACCAACAATAAGAAATAAGAAAGTGATTGCTGGAAATGACAAATCAGAATGGAATTTATTATATGTGGTGGGAATTGCAATGTAAAAACAGGAAAAAGATTTAAGGTGGAATGCAGATTAGCACTAAGAAAATTGTTCCATCAGCACAAGCATTTTGCCCTCTTTCTTCCTTACACACCCTGTTCTTAGAGATTCTCCAGACCCTCCAACGTGGATTTAGGAGGGGGGCACAGGAGGAGGGGGAAAACCACATAATTATAGATCTGGTATTTTTCTTATTAAACGATATAGATGGATTCCTTAATGAATCAACATAAGTAACTTGCTTCATATATGTCACTGGCAGCAGGATTATTAGATGTCAGTAGGTGAACACAAATGATGCCAACAACAAATGAATGGATTCATAAATTCTGGAATTTTTGATTTAATGGCAAAATTGACTCTCCTTACACGAACAAAAGGGGGGGGGGAGAGACAGAATATAGCTTTTGAGTATTGTACATTCAAATGGAGCTTTTAGGGGTTTTTGAATTACTCTCTTCAAATGTAGGATTAACAAATGTCTTAAAATTTAAGGTGATAAAACTTGTTGAATGTTGTGTGTGTGTGTGTGTGTGTGTGTGTGTGTGTGTGTGTAGATTGGGATAAGTATGTGTGTAAATATAGGTGTGTAGGTATTTATAACAATGCAGATATGTACACAAATACTTAGAGGTTATAGTCACCAGTGAAGGAAATACCTGTCTCTGACCAAGCACAGGGTAGGTTTATCTTATAGACCCCAGAATCAGTACATTTTCAAATGATGTTTATGGTTTCTCTTAAAGTGCTCAGAATTTTTAGTGAAAACTGCAGAAAGTGGTTATATCAGAAAACAAAGTATATCTTGCATATAATTGACATCATCATTGAATTCTGATACCTTCAGTGTTAATTTTCTTTTTGCATATTGCTCTGTCTACTGCTTTGTTAGACTTTTGAATATGTGCTTTAAACTGTAGTTTAATTGAGGCTTTTCATGGCAAACACGGAGGAATTGCTCCCTTATCAGAAATGTAAATTGGAGATCCTTTCTCATGGATCCTTGACTTGACCATCCATTGTGTTGTGTTGTTTTAGGGTACCATTAAGGATGCCTCACAATGTAAAATTTTCATAGGAACACAATAAACTTTCATTGAGTACCCACTAAAATGGTATCATTTGCAACATATACTTTAATCTGGCATGCAATGCTGAAACATGCTTCAGGGAACCATGAGTGGCCTTAGTTCATTGGCACAAGTTTCTGCAGGGTACTTGAGGTTAAAAAAAAGAGATGTATATGCACTTCAAATGTTATGGTTATAGTGAGTAATATAATACATCTCAAATATGTATGTTAAAATTGTAATGCTTGAATCCATCCATACCCAAATGTTAAATAATTGCTTTCAAAAAACTGTATTTTTATTCAGATGTTTTGGTTTTAAAAGAGTGAAACGGGCAAAGAAGAGAGACCTATGTGCTTTTGCAAGAATTGGAAATTTCAGAGCAAAGCTGTTTACTTAATCATATTAAAACCCATGTATCACATTTTCCTCATACAGGAACTATGCAGATGGCAACTAATTTGTGTGTTTTATCTTCCCTCCCTCCCTTCCTCCCTCCTTTTTTTCTTTTCTTTTTGCATGCTGTCCCCTGTGTTGGAACTCTCTGTAGAGAGTAAGTTGGTTCAATATTTTTTGGAGCCCTAACCTTATTGCATGATTGATAATAACCTTTTCCCCCTCTACTTTACTCTTATAAAGAATGTGTGCCGAGTCCAGCTTTTGCGCTTTACAAAATCCTTGCAGTCATGCAAATTATGCTGAAATATTTTTGGATGTGCTTCTGTATACTAATTAACTGACCTTTTTGGTTTTGTACTTCTACTGTGTGTTGTGGTGGTTGGCGCATCTGAGTTTTACATCATCTAAGACCTGTTATTGCAAACGATACATCAGGGCTTTTATCTCTACTGTTCAGTTTCAGCTTCACACACAATTTTCAAGAAATATTTTCACGATTTTGCAAAAGCAGCAATAAAGTCAGAGTATTCACACTGTCCATATTCACACGGTCACCATATGACTCTCCTACTGGATGCTTGTACTTTTAAAAATATATATAATAACCTGGTTTGCACATCATGGTAAGCCAAACTATGGCTTACTGGGGCTGCATTGATCCTCTCTGGTTTTTCTTTTATATTCCCTTGCTAAATCAAACCAAGGTTTGCCTTACAGTGTTGTTTGAATCAGGACTGAAGGTTAAGCTACAGGTATTGGTTGGCAAGGAGAGAGTTTAAACCACAAACCCAGGTTCAGACTACACACCAAGTCAAAACTTGGCTTAACCTGGTGTGGGAATGTAATAAACCAGAGAGGAGCAAAGCAGCTGCAAGCTTCTCTCCACAAACCTGCACTTTCATGGTCCTGGTAAGCCATAGTTTGGTTACCATTATTTGCAAATAAGGTCATTAAGTCTTTTCCCAAGCGAAATAATGATGAACACTGAATTCCTTCTGTACTCCAGTGCAGCTGCACTCCATGTGTGCTGTGTGAAGGGGAAATGTTGCAAGGTAGTCTGAGGCCTTGCTAAGTTGTGCACACTAAATGTAACCGAGTTGCTCATATGTCAAGAGATTACGGTTGGCAACCATTTCAACCACTTGGATCACTTTCAACATGGTTCAACTCAGTCACTGTCTGAAGTGCAATAGTTGCTTGTTGGTTACTGCTAAAAGCAGCTGCATCACCTTTAAATGTACATCATGGTAACCATATCATCTGAAACAATGAGTTGGATCCAAACTTATTTGATCTTAGATCCCATTTAAATCAGCGTGAAAAGTTAAATACAGTTGAGTTGATTCCCATTAATTCAAGCGAGAACTTATGCCAACTTAAGTGAATCTGGAACCAATCCAGTGTATTATATTAGTGCTATTTTTATTGTTAAGTATTGTATTACTTCAAGGAGCAGAAGATACTTCTAGGAAACTAAGCTGCTTTATTTGGACCTATCTAGGTGGCGCTGTGGGTTAAAGCCTCAGCGCCTAGGACTTGCCGATCGAAAGGTCGGCGGTTCGAATCCCTGCGGCGGGGTGCGCTCCCGCTGCTCGGTCCCAGCGCCTGCCAACCTAGCAGTTCGAAAGCACCTCCGGGTGCAAGTAGATAAATAGGGACCGCTTACCAGCGGGAAGGTAAACGGCGTTTCCGTGTGCGGCTCTGGCTCGCCAGAGCAGCGATGTCACGCTGGCCACGTGACCCGGAAGTGTCTCAGGACAGCGCTGGCCCCTGGCCTCTTAAGTGAGATGGGCGCACAACCCCAGAGTCTGTCAAGACTGGCCCGTACGGGCAGGGGTACCTTTACCTTTTTAAATAGAACACCAACACATAGTTGCTTGTACTTCTGCTGCTTGTCACAGATGTAGGGCTCTCTGGGTCCGAACAACCAGTGTCCTGAGCTATATTGAGGCAGTGGTGCACACCAGAAGAATAAAATCAGAAGCACCCACTTTTTAAACTAATCAGAGGTCTCGGTTTTAGAGTGTTTTAGTTTAAACTCTGGCTAGTTCAGATAAGCCAGGATCAAACCAGACTTTAAGATTTTAAGTACGTATGAAGTGCCTGCTGAATCATGCCCATGGCCCATTTAGTCCAGCATCCTGATCTCTCTGTGGCCACCCAGGTGAGCCTGTGGTTTTCAGCAACTGGTATTCAGAAGCATTGCTGCCTCCAATCATGGAGGCAGACCATGGCAACCATGGCTAGTAGCCATTTATAGCCTTAACCTGCATGAAATTGTCCAAACATTCTTGAAAGCCATCCATGTTGGTGGCCGTCGCTGCCTCGTGTAGCAACATGGAATTTGCCTTTTTTCACAGCTGCTGCACACTGGTTCAGCGCCTTCATCAAGCTATCCACTACAAGCCCAAGGTCTTGTTCCTGGTCATTCACCCCATGAGTGTTCAGACCCAGTTAACATTCCATGAGTGTATATGCAGAATTACGATTTTTGCCTTTGATATGTATTAATTTGCACTTATTGACGCATTTACCATGTTACCACCCATTCACTCAGTTTGGAAAGATCCCTTGGGGGCTTTTCACAATCTTTTTGTTGTAATGACCTGAAACTGTTTGGTATGGTGAGCAAAAGTACCAGTTCCCAGTCCTGGTCCTTGGATGACTCCCCATTTTCCACATCTCTCCATTCAGAGAACTTTGCTCCTACTCTCTGCTTACTGCTATTTTTTAAAATTTATTTTTACTGGTTTGAACTAAGCAGACTTAGAACTTGCCAGAGTTCAGACACAAAAGAGGGCTCTGGTTGGTTTAAAATCAAAATCCATCGTTTCCAATCTCCTCTTCCTTGTACATGAAAGAAAAGGGAAGAAGAAAGAGCCAGATAGCTTCCCATAGCTTTTAAGTCTAAACCACAGTTTAGAGTCATGTCCAAACTAGTCCTATAACTGGAGGGATTGATGAAGAAGGCGTACTCACAATATGCCCCTTGTTAAAGTTTCAATATTTTAAACTTTAGCTTGTGCTTGAATCCTGTAGATCAGGTTTGGGGAATCTGTGGCACTCAGTGTCAGCGCCACCCTGGGTCCCAGCTCACAAGAGACCAAAGTCCAGTCCAAGTTATATACAAAAGGTTTTATTGAAGATCATTGTCGTCATTACATCCAAACTCCGTGGCTCCACATCTGTTACCCTTAGATGTTAGAAGTCCCCTCTGAGTCCGTCCCTCCCCTGCACCAATTTAAGAGGCTTGTGCTGCTCCACCTTTTCCTCTCCTTCCTTTTCCGCAGGGTCTTCCTGCCCCCCTGTGTTCCCTCTTTCCGGGACTCCCCAGAGGCTGAGTCTTCTCCTGCCTGCTGCCCCCTCCTTCGTGCTTTAGCACCAGGCTCCTCCCCAGAGCTCTCCCCACTTCCGCGCGCCTCCACATTTGAACTTGGCGCGCGTACGTTGCTCCTGACCTTCCTTTCAACAGCCACACTGCTCCCGGTACTGCTTTCCGCCCCTTCCGGCAGGACGTCTTGCCCCGATCTCCTTCCCCCCTCTGCTCCTTGTTCTGTTCCTCCCGACACACTGGTAACTCCACCCTCTTCACTCCGTTCCGGTGGAGAAGCAGGTCTCGATCTCCAACTCCCACTGGCGGTTCCCCCTACGTTCCCCTGCTCCTGACTGCTTCCCCCTTGGGCTCCCCTTGGCTTGACCAGGGGGGCTCCCTTTTGGGAATCCTCCGATTCACTGGACGGACTCATGGACCATCTCGGGTCATTGTCGTCCTCTTCCTCGTCAGGCTGGAATCCTTCTCCCTCACTCTCGGTCTCCTCCCTCCTCTGCGCCTCTCTCCCTGAACCCCTGACATCCATCCCCCCCTCGAAGCCCCCCCTTCCCCCCTCCCCCCCATCGGGTGCGGGTTGTGGGAACTGCAGCTCCTCGGAGGTAGATGCAGGATACAGTTCGGCTACGTCCATGACCTCTGCTGGCAGCTCGGTGTACGTGTGTTCGAATTCGGGTTCTTCACCCAAAATGTTCGCAGTTCCCTCTTCCATTGCTACTTCGTCTGGTGCTGCCGTCCAAGGCCCCTTCAGCCATTTCTTGCGCCAGGCTTCCTCTGGTTGCTCATCCCACCAATAAGAGGGCTCTGTGTCCACCCCCGAACACGATCCCCTGGGCGAGTTTGAGTTCGGTGTTCTTTCCTCGGCTGAAGAAAAGCCGTGGAAAGTGCTGCCTGAACATGTGGGGGTAAAGAGCCAGTCATCGAAGTACTCGGCTGGCATGGGTCTATGTGGGAAAAGGGCATGGAACTCGTCCTTTAAAAGAGGTTCGTCTAAAGCGTAGTCCGGCACCCACCCACTGGCACTGACTGGTGCACCCTCTCTGACTAGAAAGTATTCTATTCCCTCTTCCCCCCATCTCGAGTCCAGGATCTCTGTGACCTCGTTGAGTGGTTCGACCCTAGGCGATCCCTCCCTCCTAGGTGACTCTGTGCGTGGCTGCGGTACTGTTTCAGACTCCTGAAACCTGTGCGGGGCCTTGTAGGGAGTGAGCACCGACCTATGAAAAACCGGGTGGACTCTGGAACCTTCGGGGAGGGCCAGTCGAAAAGCCACGGGGTTGATCTTAGCCTCCACCTGGTATGGTCCTAGCTGCCTGTGCCCTAGCTTCTTCTTGGCCAACGACTTGGTTGGCATCGCCTGGGCCGCTAACCACACCCAGTCCCCCACCTGGATGTCCTCTCCCACTCTTCTGCCTTTGTCTGCCTGCACCTTATATGCTTGTTTGGCTAGCTCCAAATGTCTCCGCAGCTCCTCGTGCACCTCTTGTAGTTCTGCAGCGAACTGGTCGGCCTCTTGCGGCTCCCCCTCTCTTGGTGCTACGAACCCCGGGAAGGTCCTGGGATGACGTCCATTGTTCGCGAAGAACGGCGTCACCCCCGTCGACGCATGCTTCGTGTTGTTGTAGGCAAACTCCGCCATCGGTAGGTAGTCCACCCAAGCTGTGGGTCGCTGATTTGCATAACATCTCAGGTACTGCTGCATGATCGCGTTGACCCTCTCGGCCTGGCCGTTGGTTTGTGGATGTCTTGCCGACGCTAGGTTGATCTTGACGCGCAGGATACCTAGGAGCTTCTGCCAAAAATTGGAAATAAACTGGTGCCCCCTGTCGGACAGGATGGCCCGCGGCAGCCCATGCGCCCGGAACACGTGGTCGATGAAGAGCTTGGCGGTCTGTTCCGCCGTCGCCACCTTCGCGCAGGGAATGAAGTGCGCCATCTTGGTGAACAAGTCCACCACCACCAGTACCGCCGTCTTGCCTCTGGAACTGGGCAGGTCAGTGACGAAGTCCAGCGCCACCCTCTCCCACGGTTGCTGTGGTGTTTCCAGTGGTTCCAGCAAGCCCGCCGGCTTCTGGTGTACTGGCTTGGACCTCTGACAAGTGTCACATCTGGCGACGTACTCCGCTACTTCTCCTCGCATCTGGGGCCACCAAAAGTCCCTGGCCACCAGTTCTATTGTCTTCTCCCTGCCGAAATGGCCCGCACTGGGAGCGTCGTGCAACTGCTGCAGAACCTTTGCTCGGAGCTCGTCGCTCGGCACGTAGAGGGCACCCTTGTGAGTTAACAGTCCGTCGCGTAACTGGAACTCATCGTCTCTCAGCGAACCCCTACGCAGCTCCTCTATTTTGGATTGTGCAAACTGATCTACCTGCAACGCGCGTCGCACTGCGTCCAGGTCGACAGCGATGGCAGCGCACGCCCACGCCTGCGGTGCAAAAATGTGCCTGGCTGCTATTGGCGCCGCTTCCTCAAGATATTGCGGTTTCCTGGAGAGCGCATCGGCTATAACGTTGGAGTCCCCTGGGACGTACTCTATCCTGAAGTCGAAATCCGCGAAGAACTCTGCCCAGCGCATGTGTCTTTGGCTCTGGAGTTTCGCCGTGCGCCAATACTCTAAATTCTTGTGATCCGTGCGGACCTGCACTGTGTGCTTGGCTCCAATGAGGAAATGTCGCCACGCTTTGAACGCTGCGTGAATGGCTAACAGCTCCCTGTCCCATATGGTGTAGTTTTGCTCCGCTTTGCTGAGCTTTCTGGAGTAAAAGGCACCGGGTCTCCAGTTTCCATGTGGATCTTCTTGCAGGAGTACGGCTCCAACCGCTCTGTCTGACGCGTCGGTCTCTACTCGTATGGGCTTGCCTGGATTCACGTGCAGCAGCTGCTCCTCGGAGGCGAAAAGGCTTTTAAGCTTCTGAAAAGAGCGCTCCGCCTGTTCCGTCCACACGAACCTCTTTTTCTTGGAACTGAGAGTGTCCGTGATCGCTGCCGTCTCCTTTGCAAAACCTCTGATGAATTTGCGGTAGAAGTTGGCGAAGCCGATGAATCTTTGGACTTCCTTCCGATTGCGAGGGCTCTTCCAGTCCAACACCGCGCGGACCTTGGCGCTGTCCATGGCCAGCCCCTTGTCGGACAGCTTGTAGCCTAGGAAATCCACGTCCGTCACATCAAACTGGCACTTCTCTAACTTGGCGTAGAGCTTGTTCTCCCGTAGTCTCTGCAGGACTTCCTTTACGTCCTTCTCATGGGCCTCCTCCGTTTCCGAAAAGATCAGGATGTCGTCGAGGAAACACACGCATTTCTTGTATAGAAGTCCCGCTAGCACGTGATGCATAAATGCTTGAAAGACGTGAGATCCATTTTGGAGACCAAATGGCATCACTCTGTATTCGTACGTGCCCAGAGGCGTGAACATGGCCGTCTTCCACTCATCGCCCTCCCGGATGCGTATGAGGTTATACGCTCCACGCAGATCCAATTTGGTGAATATCTTCCCCTTCCTTACGGTTGCCAGGAGATCATCTATCTTGGGCATGGGGAAGGCCTTGGGTTTGGTCTTACTGTTTATGAATCGATAGTCCACAATGAGTCTTTTTTGGGGCGTGTCCTTTTTCTTTACAAAGAAAACAGGACTGCCCCCCACCGCTTTCGATTCTCGGATGAATCCGCGCTTCAAATTGTGCTCTATGAACTCCCTGAGTTCTTGCATCTCGTCCTCAGACATGGAATACAGCTTTGCAGTCGGCAACTGCGCCCCTGGCACCAGGTCGATGGCACAATCATAAGGCCTGTGGGGCGGCAACTGGTCAGCTTCCTTCTCGCAGAAAACCTCCAGGAACCCCTCGTACTTGCGGGGTACTGCCTGCACCATGCCAAGTTGCAACTGCTGCTCAGCTCCCTCCTCCTGGCTGGACTGGATGCAATGTTGAGCACAGTACGATGAGCAAAAGGTGATCTGCCGTTGGTACCACGCTACAGCAGGACTGTGTCTCTCCAGCCAACTCATGCCTAATACTATAGGCGTGTCTGAAAGGCGGGTGACATTGAAGCTGATGACTTCTCGATGATTTCCAATCCTCATCACCATGGGAGGCGTCTGTTGCACAACTTGTCCTCCTAGCAATTTCCTGCCATCCACCGTGACTACGTTCAGAGGTGTTGTCGCTGGCAGAAGCGCTATGCGATGCTGCTTGACAAAGTGCGTCCCCACAAAATCTGCGTTGCTCCCAGAATCAATCGTGATGGGGACTTCCAGGGTGGTTCCATTCGGCAACTGAAGTGTTGCAGTGAGCTGCACCGCTGGCTTGGGTGGTAAAGGGTCTGTGCGTTGCAAAAGCGCTGGGGACTGCTCTACAGATTCGCCTGGCTGAGCCCCAGCAGCTCTGCTTCCAGCCAGGCACTGTCGTTTCCCTGAGGTTGCTCTGCTTGCATCATTTCTGCTGCAACAGTTGCTAAAACTGCAGTGTGTTTCTGCAGCCTCTGGGGACACCCTTTCGCCATGTGCTGTGCACTGTCGCAAATGTAACACTTCCTGGTCCCTCTAGGAGGCTGTGCCTTTACTGCACCGGAAGCTGGGGCTCTGGCTGTTGCTTGAGCCTTAGCACCACCAAGTTCCATGGGCTCCTCCCCCTGCCTTCCCAGTGGCGAAGGATGTGACTGACTGAACTCCCTGGGGATGAAAGAAGACGTCCTCGCTGGTAGACGCACCTGACGTTCTTCCTCAGTGTGCCAAGGACGTCCCTCGTGCCTTATCCCAATCGCCAAAGCCCTCTGCACAAGCTCCTCCAGGGTCTGGGGTCTGTCTCCCCTGGCAAGTTCATCCTTAATGGGACCGCTGAGCCCCTCCCAGAACAAATCCCTCACAGGTGCACAATCCTTCTCCCAGCTTAGCGCAGTCAGTAAAGCAAAAAATCTGGAATGGTACTGACGCACAGTGGCTTTGCCTTGCCGCAATCCAAAAATTTCCCTGCGTGCAAGATCCACATCTACAGTTGACTGGAAGCAGGCATCCATTGCTTTAATGAATTCATCTGCATCGCGGCGGGCAGGGCCATCTTCACGCCACAAATTGCGCAACCAGTCTCTGGCCGGCCCATGCAAGTGAGAAACAATAAACCCCACTTTCTCCTCCTCATCTTTAAAGTCATGACGAAGCAAGTGCAATGCATACAAAACGTCTGCTCTGAAACTGGGGTAGTGCTTCAGGTTCCCATCGAAGTGGGTGACTAGTCTGCCCCCCCTCCGTCCAAGTCCAATCCCTTCTGATCTGGACCCTGGGAACCCTTCCCTGCTTGCACGTTCCCACCTGGTTTGCAGGTCCTGGCAGCGCTTCTCCACTTCGTCATGCTTCTTCTGAGACGCAAGGACTGCAGCAGTGAGTTCGGAAACTGTAGTTCGCAGAGCTGTCAACTGCTCCTCCGCACTCATGGCTGTCACCGTTCGTGAGCTTTGCAAAAAAAAATTTTGCGTTCAGAGGAGGGGACTTACTGTCAGCGCCACCCTGGGTCCCAGCTCACAAGAGACCAAAGTCCAGTCCAAGTTATATACAAAAGGTTTTATTGAAGATCATTGTCGTCATTACATCCAAACTCCGTGGCTCCACATCTGTTACCCTTAGATGTTAGAAGTCCCCTCTGAGTCCGTCCCTCCCCTGCACCAATTTAAGAGGCTTGTGCTGCTCCACCTTTTCCTCTCCTTCCTTTTCCGCAGGGTCTTCCTGCCCCCCTGTGTTCCCTCTTTCCGGGACTCCCCAGAGGCTGAGTCTTCTCCTGCCTGCTGCCCCCTCCTTCGTGCTTTAGCACCAGGCTCCTCCCCAGAGCTCTCCCCACTTCCGCGCGCCTCCACATTTGAACTTGGCGCGCGTACGTTGCTCCTGACCTTCCTTTCAACAGCCACACTGCTCCCGGTACTGCTTTCCGCCCCTTCCGGCAGGACGTCTTGCCCCGATCTCCTTCCCCCCTCTGCTCCTTGTTCTGTTCCTCCCGACACACTGGTAACTCCACCCTCTTCACTCCGTTCCGGTGGAGAAGCAGGTCTCGATCTCCAACTCCCACTGGCGGTTCCCCCTACGTTCCCCTGCTCCTGACTGCTTCCCCCTTGGGCTCCCCTTGGCTTGACCAGGGGGGCTCCCTTTTGGGAATCCTCCGATTCACTGGACGGACTCATGGACCATCTCGGGTCATTGTCGTCCTCTTCCTCGTCAGGCTGGAATCCTTCTCCCTCACTCTCGGTCTCCTCCCTCCTCTGCGCCTCTCTCCCTGAACCCCTGACACTCAGTATGCTGTTGGACTACAGTTCCCATCAGCCAGCATGCCCAGTGATCAGGGATAATGGTAGTTGTAGTCTGACAACTTCTGGAGGACCATGGATAAAAGAGCTAGTGAACAGCTTCTGTGGGGACTGTTTTGAACAGAGATAGGAAATACATACTTGTGACCTATATTTGTCCCCACTGGTGAATGAATGCACAGTGGAAGCACAGACTGGATGAAATGTCTTGGCAGATCCCTTGCCCAAACTGTTTTGTCTACCCCATAGTGTCATATATTTTAATTTTTTCTTTGTTAAAGTAGACAATCTTGTAGTGTGTTCCTTTTTGTGTGTTGTGCGGTAGGCTGTCCTGTTTGACTGTTAAATTAGTTTTCTGAACAGAAGGTGTGGCCTGCCAATTGCACTTAAAGCTTGTATTGTACCTGCAGAGAATCAAGAAATTTGAGCCTTGGAAGATTCCGCCAGATTGTGAATTGTGCAGTTTCAACAAACTATTTTAACAAAGACTTTTATAAGCAACGTAAATTAAATTTGATCATACTTGCTAAAGTACATCTTTATAAGAGAAGAAACTTGCACTCTTTTCACGTTTCACCACTGAATAGTGATCTGTATGGAAATGAGTTGTGAGTCCTGTGTTTCACTGAACTTTGAGGACTTGTCATGGCATCTTAGCTTTTTACAATTCAGTAAATCTGTTTGTGGTGTGTGCACGTTGTGTTGCATGCAACACTGAGTGGATTAACAGTCTAAAGCAGTGTTTCTCAAATGGAGGGTGGCAAGACCTCCTTCATTGGGGATGCAAACTATACTGAGTGGCTTACTGAGTTAGTACTGGCTAAAGTGTTGTGGGGAGAAGAGCTTAGTGTGTATCTGTGTGAGAAATCGAGAGTGCGAGGTGAGGAAGTGTAATTGACGTGAGGTTGAGTTGAGTATAGCACCCATGTGGGTGGGAATGAGATAACTCATCAGGCTGCTTGGCAGATTGACCCAAAGAGGCTTCAAAATTGGAGTGAATGGGTTGAGTCAGAACACGTAGGAAGAGTTACAATTTTTTAACGTTTGAGACACACTGGTTTAAACCATTTCCACAAAACTCAATACAACAGACAACACCAAAGCAGTAGCTGGGGGCGGGGAAAGTTGCGCCAGTCATCACAGCATTTCTTTTCCCAGTGTTACTGCATGAAGTACTAATTTTCTGAATTGCTTAAATACTCTTGAATCACAGATTCTGATGAAAGGCAGACAGAATGTTTTCCCGCTTGGCTGTGAATCATTGCCTCTTTCTGCTTCTGTGTGTGTTACTACATTCTTTTGTGAGTTCAACACAGGCAAGCGTCAACTCCTTTTCTTCCCTACTCTTCTCTTCTTTCCCTTTGTCCTTTTTTCTGTCCCCTCCAGGTGTTCAGCATGTTTTTGGAAACTTTAGTTGACTTCATTCAAGTCCATAAAGAAGATCTGCAGGACTGGCTATTTGTCTTGCTGACACAGCTGTTGAAAAAAATGGGTGCTGACTTGTTGGGGTCCGTGCAAGCGAAAGTTCAAAAGGCACTTGATGTGACAAGGTAATGAATTCTTGACTTTGTGGAAATATTTCCTGGAAGGGGGGCGGTACTGTATTTTTCGCTCTATAAGATGCACCAGACCACAAGACGCACCTAGTTTTGGGAGGAGGAAAACAAGAAAAAAATATTCTGAATCTCAGAAGCCAGAACAGCAAGAGGGATCACTGCGCAGTGAAAGCAGCAATCCCTCTTGCTGTTCTGGAATCTGGGATAGCTGCGCAGCCTGCATTCGCTCCATAAGACGCACACACATTTCCCCTTACTTTTTAGGAGGAAAAAAGTGAGTTTTATAGAGCAAAAAATACGGTATATTCTGCATCTTTGTATCAGTAGTACCTCTTGCATTCTTAAGAATGCTTATCTTCCCAGATACAAATCAAATGAATGTTTAGCACCATAAGTGAAAAAGATTAGAATGTAATGAGATGTCAGTATGTTCCCATATTCACTACATGATTCTGGAAGAATAGTAGCACATATAATTGAACTAAGCATGCATAGAAGATTGTACCTGATGATATCTTAAAAGAGCAGGGATTCCCAAACACTTCATCCTTCTTCCTTAAGAGTCTGAACATTTCATGTCACCAACCTGAAGAACCTTGTCTCAGAGAAGGACTCATAAGTAGGACTCCGTTCCTTCTCAGTTACTGGATGACACCCCTGACAGTGCCAGCAACTGACTGTATGGTGGAACTCTTCCAATACCTGGCCATCAGTATGAGGGAGTTTAGTGCCACAATGACATTAGCAAAAAAACATCAACACTACCGCAGTACCTCAAGGACCGCCTCTTTCCATATGAACCTACCCGGACCCTGAGATCATCTTCTGAGGCCCTTCTTCATGTGCCTCCTCAAGTGGTTCGGAGGGTGGCAGCACGAGAATAGGCCTTCTCTGCAGTGGCTCCCCATTTGTGGAATGCTCTCCCCAGGGAAGTTCGCCTGGCACCTTCATTATACACCTTTGGACGCCAGGCAAAAGCATTCCTTTTTAACCAGGCCTGTAATGGGGGTTGGGGTTGCTTGTGCGTAAGCCGCAAACTGCTCCAAGCTGAGTTGTTTGGTTAAAACTTTCCCCCGGCTGGACAGCCTCTACTCCGTGGCTGTCTCAATCACTGGCAGAATCCGTCAGTGGGCGTTTCCTGAACTTTTTCCAACATAAAAGTTCTTTGACACCAAGTCTCCGCCTAGCCTCCCTGCGCGGAAGCTTTCTGCGCAGAATGGGCGTCCCAAGCGGAGGTTCTGTGCTCTCCCCGCTGGTCTCGCTGGAACAGTCTCGGAGCCCTCCCTCCGAAGCTCCCTCAGCCTCCCCTTTCTTCCTGGCCTCACGCCTATTTCCTTCCCCAGCGGAAGCTTCCCCTCTCTCCTTGCTGGTTCCCTCTCCAGCATCATTGGGGAGCCTTACCTTCACCCTTGGCTCTGATGGCAGTTCCCTGAAAAGGCCTTTTTGTTGATCCAATTTACATCCTGTGCCCTTTTAAAATGTGTTTTGTGGGGGGTATTGGGTTGCTGTTTTTATTTTTATTAGGTATTTTGTGGTTTTATATCTTGATTTTATTCTGTGAACTTGCCCTGAGATTATAGGGTGGTATATAAATTCTAACAACAACAATAGCTGAACCATAGGGGCAACCAAAATAAATAATACACAAACCAGGAAAGAAGGCTGTTACTGGAATATAGAGAGAGACAATAAGTTAAAAAGCAAAAATGAAAACATCCCATGAAGTGATTCATGGAAGGTATTCAAGCCAAGAGCAATGTGGTAGTTAAATATGAACTCAGGGCTTTTTTTTCAGCTGGAACTCGTGGGAACTGAGTTCTGGCACCTTTTTCAGCTGGGGCTGTGCAACATGATGATCAGGTTGCCGCGGCGATTGTGGTACCCCCTAAAAAGCTCAACAACTTTCGATGGGCACTCAGCTTAGCAAGTTCCTCCACCCCTTTTTCTAGAAGAAAAGCCCTGTACGAACTGATTGGGAAAGTAGGAGCCATACTCCTTGATAAGTGCACATAAAGGTTGGTGTAGGGTACCTACCAAAACTCTAGTATAGCTTGAGAAGCTTCCCAAGGGAGGCTTGGATGAGATGCAAAAATTAAAGAACTGCAGTACAAGTAAACAAGCTGCTCACACGAGCAGCCAACCACAAATACATCTGATTCTTTTTTTCAACCAGTAACAGCTCAGTCTTCCTGCATGGGCACCAGATATATTTTGGGCAAAGCTACCTGCAGTATTTTCTGTTCTCTCCCTTTTCATTCTGTCTTTCCACAGTCCCTTTAACCAACTGTTCTTTAACCCTTAACACTGGATTAATTCATTTTTGCAGGGAATCTTTCCCCAATGAGCTCCAGTTCAATATTTTAATGAGATTTACTGTTGATCAGACTCAGACACCCAGCTTGAAGGTAAGAACGTGCAAAGTTTTCAAAAACAAATGAGTTCAGTGCAAATTTCATTTATTAATATTTGCATATTTGTTGCATTCTGTGTTGCTGGTTTTCAAATAGTGGGTTTTGTTTTTATAAAATTTCAGACAGTCAAGCCAGCACTGCAAGACCAGCTTCGCTCTTTTTGGAGCTCCAAGGTTTTTGTCTGCATTATTGTCTTTTTAACCTACTATGTGTAAATTTACATTTTAAAAACGTTTACTTGTATGCATCCATATGCAGCTACTAACATTTGCAAGGAATTCTGAGCATGCTTTCCAATTTGAGATCAAGCGTTATGCTTTCGTTAAAACGTTTGACAGTAAACTTTACAAGAAAACACAAGAACAACAAAACGAAGTATGGCTGCCTAACACCAAGCTGGTTATGCAAACTCACTCTATCAAGTCTGTTCTAATTTTATGTTTGTGATTTCCCAATCCTCATTTTACAGATTTAGTGGCTCTCACAACTGAATTTATTCCTAAGCTTCTTGAAGTCCTGCTATATTTTGCATAGTCAAAATTAGAGAAACGGACCTTTATTTTTAAACAAGTTCTTATTGCGAACATTAGCTGGAAAGAAGTAATGCATTGGAATATATAAAAGACAGACTATTTTCCTGCAAATGTGTAGTCGTCCAAACTGTAGCTTTGGTATAAATGCAACAAATACTAAGAATTTAAACTGAGGCAATTTGGGAAAATAACAAGCATATATACAACCAGTATTTTTTCCTCTATCCTGCACGCAGTAATTGTACACGGTCTGTTAAGAGCTTTTCACAAGACGGCACTTCTTTATTCTTGAACACGGTGCTGAAGTCACACAGCTACAATTCTCCGTTTGTTTAAAGTGCAGCAGAATTTTATTGTACGTGATAAAGAGAGTTTGAGTTTAATTATATCGGTTAGTGGGAATCTTCTGACCTTGATTTTGCAATAGTTTTCTAGATTTAAATGTAGGATTGCTTTGCTGAGAATGTGAATTTCTCTAGTTGCTCATTGATACCAATCCTTGTCCCTTTTAATCGCAAATGGTACCTATTGTCGGTTTGCAAGCCACCCCTCCACAGAGGCTGGCCCCTCTCACTGTCCTCGGAGCTTGCATACCAGTAACTTCCTCTGGCTGACATCCAGACAGACCAGGGAGATTTTGATAGGCGACATTTTCCCAAGAGTGGGTAAAATGCACACACCCCTTTTCCTGCTTCTTCCCTAGCAGGGAAAAGACAGACAGAAACGTCTATTTACATTATGTTTATTTCTGTCTACAGCACTAGAGAAGTCTGACAAACTTCCTGAACATGCGCACACAGAAGGTTTCAGATTACACTCTTCATAGAGACTTTTCCAGCCTGTGAACTTCCTGGGAAATTCTTCTTTCCCACAGATAGGCGCATCATGTGATGTCAACAATCTGGCTGTCGGCAGCTGCGATGTTTCCATATACTGACACCTATAGGATTTTGAGAAGGTGTATGGAATTACTATAGGCAGGGGGGCATTATGTGTGTGTTTATGAAAACCTATTTCTGAACATAGGAAACACCAGAGCTAGAAAAATTTACTTGGCAGGATTTCTGTTGATGGAGAGAGGATAGTACTGCTTCAATAGCTGCCAAACTTGGGTGTGAGTGGGAAAGTACTGAATCTTAACTTATATTCGATTCCTGAATTAAGGAAAGCAGTAGTGTAAAGCCCCAGGTCCTTCATAATACACTTCAGTACAGAATAACATGGATTGCTGGGTAGGGAGCAACAAGAGGAAGGTAGAAATAAGGTCATCCCTCCTTGCTCTGTTTAGCAGATATGAACCTGATGTTAGACCATTCACCGTTTGCTTTTTGTGAACTACAAATGATGCTGATGCCTTTGTCAACCTCTGATATTTATTGTAAAGGGGGTCACATGATGTTGAATATAGAAGGATTAGCATCCTTCTCTAACACTTACGTTGCTGACATCAATGTGGGTCACTTGTGCTGGTGCAACCTATTTTTTTAGATGAGGAGTAGTAAAAAGGAAAAGGGAGAATAGGGATGGATATTAACACATACATACAAGCACATAAGTGAGAGAAGAGTATAGGTTCTTAAATGGCCTTTAAAAGAAGAATATTAAAAAGCAGCCCTTCTGGAACAAACCATAAATTCATCTAGTCTAACATTCTGTTTTCAATAGTAAGACCCAGATACCTCCATAGGTTCATAGGCTACAGCTCTCATACATGGTTTGTGTCAAGCCTATGGTATTCAGTGATATATTGCCTGCAAACATAAAGTTTTCTACTTAACTACTGATGGGCACATTCTCTCTGAATTTGTCTACCACTTTGTAAAAGTATCTAGTCTAGTAGCTGTCATGGCTAATTCCACAAGTTAATGCATTGTTTGTATGTTTACATCGGAGGACAGACTTCTAATGGAAGCAGGCAAAGTTAAGAGTCCATCAATGTTGGACATCACTCTAGTCAGGTGAAAAACCAGCACGTACAAGTGGTGGTCTGCCTTCAAGAAGTGGTGCTGCCAGTCCGTTACTTGTATCTTATAATTCTGGCATGCCAGATTTTGCTGCCACCTAGAAGGCCCTCTCCCTGGTGGTTACTTGCTGTGCTTTGTTTGGGGGGAGGGCACATTGAAAAGGGCCTCTGAAGATTACCTAAAGGTCCAAGTATATAGGAGTATATATAGGAGTAGGTTATCATTCAAGTAGCCTGGCCCAAGCCATTTAAAGCTTTAGAGATTAAAATGAGCACATTGAATTGGGTCAAAGCATCAACTGGAATCCAGATCACATGGCAAAACACCAGCACAATATGATTAAAAAGGCCCATCTCAGTTAACAGTCTCGACTGGAAATTGAAATTTCCAGATGGTTTTGAAAGGTGGCCTCATATACAACACATTACAGCAACCTTCACAAACCTGGTAGCCTCCTGATATTGTGGACTACAGCTGTCACCCGCCCCTGCCAGCATAGACACAACAGGGAGCTCATTAGAGTATGGATAATTTTAGTGAGACTTTCTTCATGTCGATTTCTCATCTGAGAGGCCACCTGTGTCACCACTGGACCTATGAGTACCCATAAAATGCAAATTTGATCCTCCTCCTGAATAGGTTAAATACCATTAAACAATGGCATAGTGTGGGGTTTGGGCGCCTGTGGTACTGACATGTTCCTGGATGGGACTCACAAGCCAGGAATGGGTTGCAGAGAGAGAACAGAGCCCTCTGACACCGATGCCACCGGATTTTGAGAGGGCGCAACCAGGTGCCCCCATGACAGGAGCCCTCTGAGGAGGCAAGCTGGGGCTAGGCCTTTCAGGCTTGGCTGGCACCTCTGTCTCCTAGAGAGAGAGGAGAGAACAGCTGTGTGTCAGCCAGCTGGGCTTCCCCCTGCATGGGCACCAGGCAGTCCCACTTGGCTCCAGTGAGAGGTGGAGCCTGAACTGAGTCTGTTTGTTTGCCTTCTTTGAAGCACCAGTTCTGAATACTCAGTACCTCTTCTGGATTTGATGCAAAAGGGACTGAAAGCTTGGTGTCATCAGCATATTGGCAATACTTCAGCCACTGGATGACCTCACCCAGTGTTTTATAGATGTTAAACAACATGGGGGATGGACTGTACCGTATTTTCCCGTGTATTAGATGAGGTTTTTTTCTTTAAAAAATAAGTTATACATTTGGGGTCGTCTTATACATGGATAGTTTATTGGGGGGACGGTTGATTGGTTGCAGCCATGATCTGGAGATTGTCAGTGGTGATTGGGCGAGTGAGGGTTGGGTGTGGCAATGGCTGCCGCTGCTGCAATTGGGCGGGCGATGGGAGGTTGTTGGCGGCGAGTGGGCACACAATTGGTGGGTGAGTGGGTGAGCGATTTTCATCAATTCCCCCCAAAAAGCTCGACGACTCTGGGCACCCCCCCCCAAAAAAAAGAAGCTCAACAACTCTGGGCAATCCTCAAAAAGCTTAACAACTCTAGGTAATCTCCCCCATTTTCTTAATTTGGAGTCCCCCAAAATAGGGGGCATCTTATACACGGGGGCGTGTAATGTCCAATATCCCCCTCGGACCACCTGTCCAGAAAGATACAATTGTCAATGGAATTAAAAAACACAGAGGCCACAGAGAATCAACAGGGATTTTCTTCCCTTTCTTTATTTGGCCACAAATCATCGTGACCATGGTAATCTGACAAGAAATGGGACTACAATGCTGACTGGTCTCTTCTTGGTGTTCCTGAAGCCTTGAGAGTCAGTTCCCCCTCAAGTGAACCCCCTATTTGCTGTGTGGATTAGAAGCTTTGCTTCAAAGTGGTTTGCCTTGAACTATCACAAAGTTGCTGTTCAAGATACACCTTGAAGCGTGCAGAACTATTTGCATAGACCTTTGACTAGTATAATCTTCACTGTATTTTTATATTGAAAAATTTGAAGGTGTCTTCCACTCACAAAAATGTGGGTGAAAAACCTGAAACTAAACCCAAATATATTCAATTTGCTCAACTGTTTGATAGAACTGTAGAGCTAAACTATCATAGTACTCTGTGAACTCTTGCACAAGCTCTTGTGTAAAGGTTTGCAGGACAGTACTATTTTCTCTATTCACGGTTCTCTGGATTCAACACACTGATCTTATGCCTTTTTCTAAGGAGATTATTTCTTACAGCTTCTATCAACATAAAATGCAAAGAAAATGCATTTCTCTTCATCCTGTCAGGATACAACTGCAAGGTTGCTCCCAAGTAAAATAAATTCTCTTCCATTCTAACCTCCTCACTGACGGTTGCACTTTTCTGTACATCTATTTGATTCTCCTTTTTTTACATAGGTAAAGGTTGCAATTCTCAAATATATAGAGACACTTGCACAGCAGATGGACCCCGGAGATTTTATAAATTCAAGTGAAACTCGTCTGGCAGTATCTCGAATTATTACTTGGACAACAGAACCTAAAAGTTCAGATGTTAGGAAGGTATGTCATTTGTATGTTAGATGTGTAAAGAGGGTTTTAAAGGACTTAATTCATACCACAATATCAAGGTTTTGTAATAGTTTTTGCTACATATATTGCTTACTATTATAAAAGTCATTAACTCCCATGTTTTTGTAAAGGAGAAGAGCTGGTTATTATATAAACAGAAGCATACGATTTTATTGCACTCAGAAATGTTCTGTAAAAAAATGTATGCTTCAAAGATTTTGTTCAGATGTATAGTTGCTGATGTCTTGCTTACCTAACAACTTGTCAGGGGACACAGCCATTCTGTGCTTTGCATGTTAAAGTACATATACTTTTCATACACAAAACCTAATACCTGTGTATGCAGTGCATGAATGAGTCTTACTTGCAAATAGAAAGAGGTGCAAGTCCTTTCCACATAATCATTTCTGTTACTGATGTGACTTTCAGAATCAACTGGATACCAGGGCATGACCCAGACTTTGGGTATGATATAGATCATCTGAGGACAGGGAAGCAGGCCAGTCACAGTAGCACCCAGCACACCAAAGCAAACTTCAAAGGAAGCACATGCATTCCCTTTTTAATTGTGTCCCTCACTAGGTGCATATCTGTGCAACAGGAAAGACCACAGCAATAGTGTCAGTTCCTTTCACCTCCCCGGTTCAGTTGCCTTAGCACTGAGCATAGGCACCTTGCATAGGTTGTTCAAGTTACGACTGCATGTAAGGATTGGTCACTTAGCTGGGAGCCTCCAGAGATTGTACATGCGTCAAATGGAGATATTTCATACTGGTGGTGATGAAAGCCAGTCATAAAGCTTAATCCATATTGTGCACTCACCGGTCACATCCCAGGGGCTGGAAGTGACTTGTTAGGCAGACAGAACCTGGATTTCCTGTCTTGAAATACAGTGGTGCCTCGCAAGACGAAATTAATCCGTTCCGCAAGTCTCTTCGTATAGCGGTTTTTTCGTCTTGCGAAGCACGGCTATTAGCGGATTAGCGCTATTAGCGGTTTAGCGGCTTTTAGCGGCTTAGAAAAAGGGGGGGGAGGGAAAAAACTCGGAAGAATTCGCAAGACGTTTCGTCTTGCGAAGCAAGCCCATAGGGAAATTCGTCTTGCGAAGCACCTCAAAAGACGGAAAACTCTTTCGTCTAGCGAGTTTTTCGTCTTGCGAGGCATTCGTCTTGCGGGGCACCACTGTAGAACATTGGTAACTGGATCCAGGGTTATGCATTTCAATACGTTTATGGTTGAAATTTTTACTCTAATTAGATACTGTAAAGGATCCTGGGTTCTTAGTGATAAAAAGGGCAGCTTAACAATTGAATGGATGAATAAAACATAGACTGGTCATTCCCTGACTGTGTCCCCAAGTGGATCTACTCTCCCATGGACATGAATTAGTATGAAGCCAGTACACAGCTCTGTTCCTCTGATTCCCTGACCCCATTTGAGAAGGACCTGGTTTTGTATATAAATGACAGATTTATTGAGCTGGGAAAATTAGTAGTTCTTGACACTTGAAACCTATTTGTCTTAAGGCTAGCCTGTTTATTTTAATATGATATGCTCTTTCCCCCCTAGGCTGCACAGTCAGTATTGATTTCTCTCTTTGAGCTAAATACCCCGGAGTTTACAATGTTGTTGGGTGCTTTACCAAAAACTTTTCAGGATGGTGCCACAAAGCTGCTTCACAATCACCTCCGGAATACAGGAAATGGTGGCCAGGTATTTTCAGGTTTTTACATTATTCCCCATTAAAAAACTTAAAGGTATAATGATTCTAATGAAGATTAAAGACGTGGTTGTCAATGGTCAAAAGTATTATTTGATAGCATAGGGGTGGGTGTTGAAATTGCCTTACTGGTTAAACTTGTCAGCTGGATTTTTCTCAAGCTTGCTAATATAAATAAAGTATTGTTAAATCTGCTTTTCTAAATTAAATGCTGAACCATAGTATTAAGTGTCTTAATGGAAAATATCTTGTTTCATTAAAGGGGTCCATGGGAAGCCCTTTAACAAGGCCTGTTCCTCGCTCACCAGCTAGTTGGTCTAGCCCCATCACTTCCCCAACCAATACATCCCAAAATACTTTGTCACCAAGGTAAGAGACAAAATTATATCTTCTTCCACTAATTTACTGTTCACAAAATGAGTTTTTCAACAAATAGAAAATTGATTAAAAGCCTTTAAGTGCAATAACATGTTGAATTTAATTAGACGGGCAGGAATAGTCAATATCCTAATAGTCTGCCTCTCCGTATCCTTTGTAATCCCCACAGTGTGAGAGAGAATCCTCTCCTCCTTACTTAACACTGCATGCTCTCACATCATTTCAGATGTTTTGTGTCATGAAGTGGCTGGACACAGAGGACTGGTAGGAGGCACCAGCTGGGGAAAACCCAAGGGAATAAGGCTTTGAGCCCAGGGAGTGGTAGTGGGACAATGATAAGTTGTCAGAGGGATAAGCCTGGGAGGAGGTGTCAGAAACTGAAGAGGTAACAGGGTTTAGTGAGCGGGAAGAGTCTGTGGCAGAGAGAAGTGCAAGAGCAGAAGCAGGAGAGAAGGTTGGCTAAGAAGCAGAGATGAGTCAGGCTGGTGAAGAAGCCAGGGTGGCTCCCCCTCCTGCTGTGACCAGCTCCCCTCCCCACTGGTCTCCCAGGACCAGGAGAGGTATGAAGTGGGAGGAGCAAAGGTAGGCATGCCAGCGCAGTCTCAGATTACTTGGGAAAGACCTGGGAGCTACCGAGAAGAGTTGCTGTGCTCATTAGGCCTGGCACTCCTGAGCAGACCTTGTTTCTTCTACCTTCTGTGTGATTTCTTGCTGGCTCGCTCCTGACACTTTGCTGCTCTTTAGGGATGGGCCATGGCTCAGTGGTAGAGCAGGTACTTCAACTGTTTAAAATCTTGTGTCCAATCAAAGGATGAAATAGCAGTGCCTGGGGATCTGCTGTCAGTCAGTTGGACAAAATGTACAAACAGTCTGCTCTGGCACTAGGCAACTTGCTGTCTTCCAATAGTTCTCACTTGAGAATTCATGCAGAGGAATACCAGTAGAGGACTCTGTCATTCAAGTTAAAAGGAAAAAAACCTGTCTTTTTCATTCTACAGTGCATTTGATTATGACACAGAAAATATGAATTCAGAAGACATTTATAGTTCTCTTCGTGGGGTGACTGAAGCAATTCAGAACTTTAGCTTCCGCAGTCAAGAAGATATGAATGAGCCCATGAAACGGGATCCCAAAAAAGAGGATGGCGATTCAGTGAGTATTTCAGTTAGGGGGTGAAATTAAAAAAAGTAACCGTGGGGCCATTCTGCCATATATGTGGCTGCTTATCAGAACACATGTCTTGGGGCGGGGGGGGGGGGGGGAGACAACCATGGATAGGAAGCTCCTTGATTCAGGCATTAACCAAAGAATATGAGACTACTTCAAAGCAGCAGTGTGGTGCAATTATAAAAGGAGATTTGTAAACTGAGGGTCTTCTTCTATGCCTTCACTTTGAAACTAAACTAATCTTTGTTAAAACCAAAGCATGTTAGGTTTACACTTATATTTTCCAATCAAAGAAAGCATATATTACTCATTTGCGTAAAAAAAAGAATATATGTTGGCTTTATGAAAGTAGTGTGAACCTAGCTGTAAACTTAATCTTTGAAAGAAATCTATAAAATTCTGTTTTTATAATGTGCCCTTTTCTATTTAAAAACGATAACTTTGTAAAAATGGTCAACCAGAAGTTCTACAGATCAGTTTGGTTTAGAAGCTTTACTGTGGGTATAAATGCTTAATTTCTGGATGCCAAATTTTTATGCTAAATGGTGATATTTTAAAAGCCACATAAAAAATAGCTGAATTTTCAAGATTGCTAGTAAAATACTCAAGAATGTTTGCCTGATATTTATATACTACTAAAACAGATGTCTTAATCTGCCGATTGTGTTAATGTGCTTTTGTATATCTGTTTGTCTCTTTCTTTCTTTCTTTCTTTCTATCTATCTTTCTTAGATTTGCAGTGGGTCTGGAATAGTGGATCTGCGAGCAGGAGGTGGTGCCACTGATACAGGCCGAACAGCTCTTGACAACAAAACCTCATTGCTTAACACAATGCCGTCTCATTCTTCCCCACGATCACGTGATTATAACCCATACAATTACTCAGATAGTGTTGGTTCATTTAACAAATCAGCTTTAAAAGAGGCCATGTTTGATGATGATGCAGAACAGTTTCCTGATGGTAAATCTAGTGTTTTGCTAACAGCATTGGGGAAACGGTATATGGAAGGAACTGTGTGGGTAAAAACAAAGAACAAGTAACATGCAAAAACAGCAACCTTGGGGGGAAAATACTTCTAGTAGGCTTCTTGAGGTTGAGTGAAAACTTGATATACAAAACGTAGGCTTGAAAGCAACTAGATGTTGTCTTTATATGCAAGATGAGATGAGATTTAATTTTTTTAAACAGCTGTGCTGTTTCCAAATAGATTTATTTCAGCAGCTAAACATTTTACCTTAGCCTTTTTGGGGTAAAGGAAACACCTGTGTCAGTGGTGTTTTACTGGCAAAATATTTCTAGTTAGAACTGTTGTGTGTATTGTCTAAACTTCAACTTTGGAAAGAAGACATACACAGCTACATTTGGCTCATTTTAAGCTTGGAATGATAGTTGCTTGGCATAGGGTTGCATTGAACACAGTACTAAGAAAGACTGTTCCATCAACACAAGCATTTCTTCTTGCCCTATGGAACAATATCCGCACCCTTCTGCCCTGCCTCTGTCCTGGGGGTTCTCCTGCCCCTCGTGAGCAGATTTGGGGAGACTGCGAGGGAAGGGGTTCTTGTTGCACAAACGGGGATCATTGTGCTGGCTTCTACTAGTGCAATAATTTAGTTGAATACAGCCCATACATCCCTTCATTTCTAATTTCTTAATGTGATATTACTACTTTTCCCTGTTCTTACTCCCCTTCATTTTTGCCTATGCTTTTTATTCATTTATTTGTCTTCTTGTTAGTTTAGAGCAGGGTTTCCTGAACCCAAAATTGGGACTCCATCTCTTTTTGAACTACCGTTCCCATCATCCTTGATCACTGGCCCTGCTAGCTAGGGATGATGGGAGTTGTAGTCCAAAAACAGCTGGAAACCTAAGTTTGGTAAACCCTGGTTTAGAGTATTTTAATGCTGCTCTTCAGTCGAATGGGCTTCCAGGGCCACATATAAAGTAGACAATTCCTCTCTTTAGAGATGGGGAGGGAGGAGGGAGGAAAGAAACAGGTTCCAGATCTTAAACGTTATTAGCAATGCTCAGCTGGGGTACGAGCAGTTCAGATAGCCTGATGGAACGGCCAGATGAAGAACAGCGGTCTCTCAGCATAGTTGATAGAAGCAGCCCTGCTCTCCTTCTCTGCAAAGCAGCCTGATAGCATGGTTGCTTCTATGTGATGGTTGAGGGAGAGCCACCATCAGATCATCTCTCAGAATAACTGGATGGAATAACTGCTTCACTTCCACCAGTTAGTGGCAATTTTTGTGTCACGTGTAGCTGAGTTGAGTTATTATTGCACCATAACTGGCTCTAGGGAAGGAAATGATTCCAACTCTAATCTCTGGCAGTATTTCTTCAAAGAACCAGGCTCCTAGTAAGTAAATTGAGAAGAGGTCCCCCAGTCCCTAGGTCACTCTCTGGCACAAAAGTAGTAGAGGGATTTAGCAGAAAGAAAATCCTCCAATCTCCAGGTTATGCATCAAATCAAATAAAATGAGTGTTGATTGCCTCTTAGAGTGCTTGTGTGCTGTAAATGTATGGTCTGAGATGTACATCAAATGCTAAAAATAGGAGTTCTTTTTAATAATTTTTCATTTTCCTTTTGTCACAGAACATCCACTGGACCATTCTGACCTGGTTGCAGAATTGCTGAAGGAACTGTCAAATCACAATGAGAGAGTAGAAGAACGGAAAGCTGCTCTCTACGAGCTAATGAAATTGACCCAAGAAGAGTCTTTCGGTGTTTGGGATGAGCACTTCAAAACAATTCTGCTTTTATTACTTGAAACGCTTGGGGACAAAGAGGTAAAGTTTTAACATAGGGAAAGCCAAAACCGTTTATATGTCTGCTTTACTTTCCTGCGACGTAATTGGGTTTGGGGCAAACCTGATACACATATTCCCCTTGAGAATGTCAGGATTACTGAAGCTTTGCCCTGGTAGGACAATGAGCAGTGCATCCCAGGCAGTGTTGTTCAGTGTTGTTGTTCAGTATTTTTCTTAAAATACCAAAATTGATAATCAGTACCTACCTGGCAGGGAGAGGATATGTCACAGGCTGCAGTAGAAGCTAAGGTCACTTAAGCAGTTATATCTTGCAAGTGTAGCCTGTATTGCACTTGCAATAATAATATTATAATAATTTATTATTTGTATCCCCAGCCACTCTGGGCGGCTTCCATAGAAACCAAAAATACACTAAAATATCACACATTAAAAACTTCCCTGAACAGGGCTGCAATGTGTTAGCTGAGCAATTTTAACAGTAGCAATTTATAGAAAACATTTCAGTGTTAGTTTTAGATGAATGTGATGTTCATCATAGAAGTTCTATCAGGAAAGATTGCCTGGATTCCTGGCAACAAATGTGTAACTGCAGAAAGAAAATTAATGTGGAAAAGCCCTTTATTTTCAGAGATCCCAAAGGATCAATTAAATACTTGATTCAGTTCTGGAAATATGGAAATATTTTCCCTGCTGAAAATATTCAGTTTGAAGTTGTGCAAAGAAGACTAAACAAAGTATGTTTGAACTTTCAGCATGCAATTAGAGCACTGGCATTGAAAGTTTTAAGAGAAATTTTAAGACACCAACCAGCAAGATTTAGAAATTATGCAGAGCTTACAATCATGAAGACACTAGAAGCTCATAAGGACCCCCACAAGGAGGTTTGTATAACTTATTTTGACTTGTGTTGTCCTTGAGGATGTGACTGAAGAATGAAAAGAGAGAAGACAAGGCATTTGTCATAAGAGTACAAAGCTACTGAATCTGTAACATTAAGTCACAGTTAACTCTAAGAAAGGTAGACTCTCGTGTTTTCGATTAAAAAAAATGTCTCCAGTACCACAGATTATGTGGAGAGGAGCTAGTTCTCAGTGGGAGCTGGGGTATCCTTTAAACTCAGTTTCAACAAGACAGGCATCAGTCTTGTAACTTGCAAACTATTTCCTATCAAGATTAGCTGTATCACTATAATGCAATATTAATAAACTGTTATTCCTTACGCACCTAGAGGGTTTATATTGGTACTAAAAACTTCCCTTACTTGTATGTCCTTTATTCAGCTTTGCTTTTTACACACCTTATGGAAATAAAAACCCTTTTAAAGTCACTGCCAAGTATATATTCAGCAGCAATCAAGTTTCAATTGTACAGTAGCTGAAAATCATGAATTAAAATTTGAAATAATGTGAATCTATACTGTCCTCTTGTTTTCTACCTAGCTTTTTATTTTAAGACAACAGTATAACAGTATATTTTAAGACTACAGTATGTGGAGTTAAAATATTGATTGATTTACCCAAATAAATTGATTTAATTGTTTAGCAAAGCATACTCATATTTTAAAGTTACAGATAGGTAGCCGTGTTGGTCTGCCATAGTCAAAACAAAATAAAAAAATTCCTTCCAGTAGCACCTTAAAGACCAACTAAGTTAGTTCTTGGTATGAGCTTTCGTGTGCATGCACACTTCTTCAGATACACTTCTTCAGATCATATTTTAAAGTTATGATGCCAAGTACTTCTTGGGGGAAATGCCCACTTCATTGAAATGCTGCTATCCTGAGCAAAAAGTATTTGCATATATATTTTCCACCAAGTTTTAAGGATGCATTCAAAATTGAACAAATGTGATTTAATGGTTTGAGTTTCTGCTTAATCTTTTAGGTTGTAAGATCTGCTGAAGAGGCTGCTACAATGCTGGCCACATCCATTAGCCCAGATCAGTGCATCAAAGTACTTTGTCCCATTATCCAAACAGCAGATTATCCTATAAACCTGGCTGCAATCAAAATGCAAACTAAGGTGATAGAAAGAGTACCTAAAGAAACACTTGCTCAGCTCTTGCCAGAGATAGTACCAGGTCTACTACAGGTAAGAAAACATATAACAAATGAACAGCTAATAACAGATGAAAACCTTAATGAATCATGTGTATCGCAAATAATTTAAACCTGATAGTTTTTTTCCTCTGAGACGACTCAGTTCTCAAGCAAACGTGTGCATTTAATAGGTAGAATATATTTATTCAGTATCTGAATTCTTTGCTACCATATATCATTCCATCAAATAATTTTAGGAATGAGATTTCTAGCCCATTTAAAATGTGTTAGTGATTTCTCTTTGTGTTAATATGTTAAGTTTTTTAATGCTAACTTTTCTTGCTTTCAGGGCTATGATAACTCTGAAAGCAGTGTTCGGAAGGCTTGTGTCTTCTGTCTTGTAGCCATTCATGCAGTAATTGGTGATGAACTGAAACCGCATCTCAGCCAACTCACTGGCAGCAAAGTAAGTCGAAACTTGTGACACCCAAGAGCTAGTCTGAGTTCAACAGTTTGCCACAAAGAGGGCGAAGCAATATGTGCTGTGCCATTCTATGAATTCCATAGAAAATATGGTGTACTATTCTGGACTAAAATGTTACCCAGAATAGACCTAGCATTTAGGTGAAAGGAACTAGGAAATTGTATTATAACATGGGCAATTAAGTGTACTGAAATCATGGATTTTAAAGAAGGATTGTAATATTGTATAATAAGAGATCCTGACTAGCCATCTGAATGCTGAAAGGCTGAACAATAAAAA
The DNA here is from genome assembly GCF_951804945.1 of Podarcis cretensis. NCBI lineage: Eukaryota > Metazoa > Chordata > Lepidosauria > Squamata > Lacertidae > Podarcis > Podarcis cretensis. Next base: position 51,416,231 of record NC_137181.1, on the reverse strand, counting down.
AATGACTAAGTCTAACCCCCGGTCAAATGTAACAAGAAACAATGAGAGCAAGCCATATGAGGCCTTCTGCTTATGTGCCTCCTTTCTGTTGTTTGGTCTTCTGTGGCTGCAAAAGGAGACCCAAAGCTTCCTGTGCCGCCTGAACTTGGGGGACTGTGCTTTGTTCAAACAGTAGTTAATGGCAGCAAGCCTGGATCAAATCATGGTTTCTAATTCTGGCTTATCCTCAAACCACCATTCCCTCATGTTCAGATTGCGCAGGAAACTGCGGGTAGTTTAAAACCCAAAACTTTCTCCTATGGAAGAGAGGAATTGTGGGAGCCTAAAACTTAGAACAGTGCGTTCTTGTAGCAGGAAACCATGGTTTCCTTCCCATTGCATCTGAGCCAATTCTTAACGTCAACTCAAGTATCCCAACTGCTCATATCCTGTAGTTAACATGTGAACAATACACCTGAGTTATGGTGAATACTTGTCTGATTCCTCCCCCATAATCTAATGATGCAAAGCAGTTAAATCTTCATTCACTATTTAAACTACAGCTCCATTTTACAACTCTCAGGAAGTCCCCACCCCATTGTTGCCATCATTCCTTATCAAATGTGTTTTTTCTTGCTATTATTTTGCTTATAAACAGCATACAATTGCTTGGTTCCCCCCCCCCCCAAACTTTTCTGTAATTTAAATATGTCTTGAATACTAAAGAGGACATTTACTGAATTAAATCTGCAGATGAAGTTGTTGAACCTTTACATCAAACGTGCACAAACAGGCTCTGGAGCAGGTGACTCAGCGGCAGATGTTCCTGGACAAAGCTAGTGATGATGTTGCTCACAGAAGAAAAGACACATCAGTAAAAGGAAAAGTCTCAAACTAAACTTTTGGAACTCTTCATTTTTGTTGGAGGTTTTTTTTTTTCCCCTTTTTTTCCCCCTTAATGGAGGGCTATTCTCAGCCTGCATGTGACTGTTGCAGTTATTCCATATCCAAGGGAAAAGAAAAAACAGTATTAATATCACCTGATTGAAGCAAAATAAATTTTTAAATCTAATCCATCATGTTTTCTGTTCACACTCCTCTGTGTGTCTTCCCATTAATTTTCATCAGTGTTACTGTACATTTTTTATTTTTTAAAAAACCACCACCACAAACCTAATTAAACAGGAATGCTTTAAGCTTTAAAAGCTAAAATCTAAATTTCCTTGTTTTTCTTTGGCTACAAAGTAACATGACTTTGTATGGCTGTTTTTATTCAATGGCTATGGGTGTTTTGTTTTTCTTTACTTTCTTGAGCATAAGAACAAAGCCGGACTGGTCAGAATTGCAACTCGGTCCCTGTACTGGAGTTGCATCCTCATGGGCATGTCTTAAGTCAGATAATAGAGTCTGAAAGCAAGCAGTGCCCATTAATTAAAAAGAAAAGAAAAGCTGGATTGATCCAGTATCTAAACACGGTTCACAGTTGAGTATGTTTGTCCCATAAATAAAAATTCCGTGCAAACTAAGGAGGACAAGTCAGTGGAAGACATCCTATTCAGAACACAGTGTTGCAGAACTGGGGGAATGTGACGCCCTGCTTTCCCAAATTCAGGTTAAGCAAAGTCACTTAATGGATATGAACCATTCTTGTCACCATCCCTTCCTCAAGCAGGATGCTTCAGAGTGGAGTGCTCTGCACAAGCATGCTCCGTATGTATTTATCTTTATCACTAGAATGTTTCCTCTCAACCTAATTACTGGAACTAATCGTTCTACCATTTTAACTCGCGTAGGGATATAGGACAGCAAGCACTGCGGAAAGCTTTTCAGCAACGAATTTTTATTTTTTTTGCAAGAACAGGTGTTTGTTCGTTGACTTACAGGGGGAGGGCTGGGGAAAAGAATCACAAGCACTATAGATCTTGAAACCCTTGGTTGAGGGTTTCAATTTGAATTATTTGGGAAGGCAGCACCAAATTTATTGCATGGTTTCCTTGAAATGGTGTCATTGAGACCATCTGGATAGAGATGTGGAAAAGTTTTCAGGTTGTTTCTGTAACTTTTTTTTAACTTTGTTGTGAATAATGCATCTTTGTATTTATGGATTTCATAACTGAGAGAATGAAAATCAAGAAAATGTTCCCAAAAGTCTTCTGTTTCTCAGATTTAACCACCATCTACCAAGTTTCTTAACTGAGAGATGGGAGTGAGATCAGCACCCTTCTCACAATGGCTAGAACCTAGATCTTGTGACCATAGTTACATAATCTAGTTTTAAGGATTGTGTTTTTATAGGAGAGAAGATAGCAGTGCCAACGATTCTGGTTTTTCTGTGCTAGGCTAAGATTCTCTCTACCTCTCCAGGGTGGAAACTTTTGACTGAGCTGCTACCCATAATGTCTTGTGGGGAAAAAATTGTCTATAGAAATATTTTTTTATTTCATTTTTGTTCATTTACTATTGTGTATTCAAAACCCAATTCTTTTAACATGCAGCCAAATACCATTTTTAAAAGAGCTAATAATACTTTACTTGCTAATTACCTTGAAAAATTGAATACTTGGAGTTACATAATTTAATAAATTACTTTGACTTAGATCAGAAGTTGTTCTGACTGGGAAAGATGAGAGATGTGGTTATAAAAGAAGCATTTGCTGTTGCAGAAAGCTGTTTATCTGGGAAAATATTTTAGAAATATATGTAAAAAAACAACAACCTTAATTGTCATTATTCGTCACTGGCTTTTTTTAGCAGCTTCATCAGGAAAATAGTCTCCCCTTTCTCATTTCCATATGTGTAACATTCTTGTTTTCTACTGTTCTATTACATTGTGTATTTATAGTTCTCTGCTTACCATTGTGCATATACAGGCAATAAAATGTACATAACATTACTTGAAAAATTTAACTATGTATACAGCTGCATTTCTGCTTTATTTAGTGGTAGATCTTACCATTTATGGTACTTTATTTTTAACGATACTGGTTTCCTCTTTCTTTTTTTGAAGGACAGACAGTTATAATGGACTAGTGTTGTAGGAGTACGGAAATAAGTTGCTCAGATGTAAGTAACTCCCAGTTCCAAAATGCAAACAATACAAACAAACAACTAAACGTAGTTACAACTGATTCAGGGAAAACAAAATGCTAATCATACTCAAAAGCTAGCTCCTTAGCTTCTGTTTATTTAGAATCGATGTCTCTTGTGTTCTTTTGTCCCAGTTGAGCAAGAAGTCCACATGCATTGTTGACATGCTTGTGGGTACACAAATCTATTTGCATGGCCTTCATCTGTGCCCTATTGATCCAGAGCAACCGGTTGTTTCGTATGATCAGTTTCTTGAAACTATTGCTGTATTAGAACTATTATGTGGAATTATCCCATAGAACTTCCTGCAATGTATTTAAGAGCACAGGCTCAGTATGAATTGGACTGTAGAAAATGACTAAGTAACTTAAGGTATCAAATTAAACTTTGGCACTAGGAATAATTGATAATGCTAAAATGGAAATCGCAAGTGTGTAGCTAGGCTACCTCAGGGAAGAGGCCCCCGTTTCTAGATCCCAACTTGAAATCCTCTGCAAGTGAGAATTGTGTGGAAATACTTCTAACCCATGTTATTCATAGTTTAATGTGTCAGCATATTAATCTGCAGGAACAATGTACGATGTCCTAGCAATTCTCATCAGCACTTTCTTTTCAGTTTTTTGTTGTATCATTCCTGCTAATTCATCCAAAATTTCATTCTCTGCCATGTATTTGGAAAGCAGGGATTGATTAGCCCTTCTTCTCTGTACATGACACACATCTAGAATCCCCTGATCCTCAAATTTGTTAAGAAAGGGAGAGTAATGGATGTCACACAAATACAGTGGTGCCCCGCAAGACGAACGCCTCGCAAGACGGAAAACCCGCTAGACGAAAGGGTTTTCCGTTTTGGAGGCGCTTCGCAAAACGAATTTCCCTATGGGCTTGCTTCGCAAGACGAAAATGTCTTGCGAGTTCCTGCGGGTTTCCCCCCCTTTTTTTCCCCTTTTCCTAAGCCGCTAAGCCGCTTATCAGCTGATCCGCTGATAAGCCACTTAACAGCTGATCGCTAAAAGCCGCTAAACCGCTAATAGCGCTAATCCGCTAAGCTGTCAGTGGGCTTGCTTCGCAAGACGAAAAAACCGCTATACGAAGAGCCTCACGGAACGGATTGATTTCGTCTTGCGAGGCACCACTGTAATAGGAAAACCTATTACTGTTGCCCAGCAAAGCATAAACTACTTTGAGCTAGGCTATGGTAGTTCTAACAGAGTATGGTAGCCCCAGAGACTATCAGATAAATCTGAAGCTTCAGAAAAGGTTTCATGCATTCATTAACCAGGCTCCAACTAAATATGGTAAGAGAACAGCAAACCTAATTGGCACCTGGGGCAGCCTTTAATGTGTCTGTTTCCTCCTTACAAGTGAGTCATCTCAAACCGCAAAGATTCTGTGTATAATTTGCATATAGCAAATCAAGAGAAAGTCTGTTGATTCATATGTTTCATCTCTCATTAACATGCTTTAAGCATGAAGTGAGCTTTGAAACCTGCATTTAACCAAAGCTATAAAGGAAGAGTTTAAAGTGTGCACGTGTGTGTAAACATGGTATTCAATGTGGAAGAACTAATACGGTCCTGCCTATCCTTCGAAATCCCCCATGTGTGCACACACCAAGTCAGAGGAAGGTTTATGTAACGGCAACTCTTTCACTTGCACATGACTGAACATGATGGAATATGTGCACATGATTGAACGTGACTGGCCTCTTCTTTTGAAATGTTTCTTGCAATTATGAGGAAAACTGCAACGTCCCAATTTTTGAACAATAGGCATAGAAATTGCCCTCGGGCTGTTCTATGCATGGGCTACGGGTATTGCTCATTTTGTCTTGCTTTCTGTTGTGGAAGTGACTTTACCATTTTGGCTTCTCCCTGACTGAGGTAAAGGTACCCCTGCCCGTACGGGCCAGTCTTGACAGACTCTGGGGTTGTGCGCCCATCTCACTTAAGAGGCCAGGGGCCAGCGCTGTCCGGAGACACTTCCGGGTCACGTGGCCAGCGTGACAAAGCTGCATCTGGCGAGCCAGAGCCGCACACGGAAACGCCGTTTACCTTCCCGCTGGTAAGCGGTCCCTATTTATCTACTTGCACCCGGAGGTGCTTTCGAACTGCTAGGTTGGCAGGCGCTGGGACCGAGCAGCGGGAGCGCACCCCGCCGCAGGGATTCGAACCGCCGACCTTTCGATCGGCAAGCCCTAGGCGCTGAGGCTTTAACCCACAGCGCCACCTGCATCCCTCTCCCTGACTGAGGGAGAGGCTAAAGCAGCCCCTCTATACCAGCATTTCCCACATGGTATCCACCGATTGTCTTGCACTACAATTCCCATCATCCCTGACAGTACTGACTGAGGTTCATGGGAGTGGTAGTCCCAACAATATCAGGAGGGCATCAGATTGGGAATGTTGCTCTAGACACACATTTAATTGTTGGAATAATTGAAGAGTGAAAAAAGACCATGAACTTAAGAAACTAACAGAAGTGCTTATTCCATCTTCCAAGGTTCATTGATGTTTTTGTGCCCAAGAAGATGTTTGCTGTGGAAATGCCATCTCCCGTGAAGGGAAGGGGGGTATTTACACACTTACTCTATAATAACAAAACCCAATTCCCACTCCAGTGAGAATGCTGCAAAACATGCTGCTGCCACATTCAATCTCGTTCATAACCTCTGAACTCTTAACTTACAAATAAACCAGTAACTGGGGTACAGGCATGATACAATGCCAGTCAGATATAGATATTATATTTAACAAAGGTACTTAAAAGTTTATTTATTACAAGCCTATCTGGTTACTTTAAAATAGTACCGTATCTTTAAATGAGTATGTGCGTGTTACTGTTCCCAATTTACACCAATTTTATTTTAACTAACTGAACTTTGAACAAGCTCTGGGCCAGTGGCAGAATCTGGGTTTTGCATATGGAGTTAACATCACAGTTAAAAAGACCTGGGAGAGAAAGATCCAAAGGGGAAAACTCAATACCGCTTGGAGAAAAGAAGAGGCAACACAGCATATCAGTCTATTCAATTTGTATTTTAAATAACATTTATATACAAGATGGTTCATTTTAACATACAGGTAGTCGTAACACATTTTGCATTACACTTGTGCTACAACCATCTTTCCAGGAACGTTGCTAGAATTTCAGGTTTACTGCTTCGCCTGCAGACACATTTGTAAGGTTCAAGATGTGTGTTAAATAAAGAGTATCTCCTTGTGTTTTTCCTTTGAGAAACCACTGGGCATTTGGTATGAAGCCCAAGAAATGCGAAATGAACACAAGAACCTGATGTGGGCAGGGGTCGAGGAAGGGGGGGTGGCCCACCCCGGGTGTCACCACTGAGGGGGGGTGACAAAATGGCGGGCAGCACTCAACCCGGGACCTGCAGCGCACCCAAGCCACTTGGCTCTCCTGGGAGTGACACGGTGGCTTGGGCGCCCGCAGGCTCCCCGTCAGCTGTAGGGCGGCTGAGTGGGAGGAGGTAGGCCCCACGGAGCACACTGCCCCAGCTGGCCGCGCCCCACAGGCTGCTGGCCCCACCCTTGAGTGCAGGGCATGCGTGCCGCCCCAGGCGCCCGATCGGCTTGCTCCGCTGCTGGATGTGGGCAATAAATATTGAAATATACTTGGGAACTTACTGAATGCTCAGCATTCTCTACTGCAGCAAGCTTTCATGTGACTGTTTTTTAAATGTTTGTATTCATCTTTCAAGGTTAATTGGAGGACACTGATGTACTGCTTTTTAAGTCTGGGGGATGGGGACTAGCCTAGAGATTGGAGAGGGGAACCATCATGCAGTTGCTATGAACCGCCTGAAGAATTTTAGTTTCTTTAGCTGTCTTTACCATTTTTAGCTGTCTTACCATTTTTTTCATTGGCTAAAATGACTCAATTAAATTTACATTCGCACATAACTAATAGAGGCCTTTTGGAGATGTAGCCAAAAATATGTAAAAATTACAATTTAATAAATGTGACTATGCCTTGTTAAAAGGAAAGATGAGATTAACTATTTTTTCCTGTTACGGTAGCATAGCATAGCCAATAGCCTTAAATGGTAACAGATGTACTGTTAAGCTTATATCCACCAATTTACAATTTCCCCTTTCTGATTAAAATCTGAGTACACAACCAAACATACCCACTGCCCCTACTTAACTGTGGGTAGTGCCTGTTTTATCATACCTGCGCCTAGCATCTATTTTCTTCAAATCTTGCCTTTCTAAAATGCCTTTTTAGAATTGCTAGGCCACAGACACATGCGTTAGAATTATTCAGGGTTTTAGCCTCATTCCTTGGGCCCCCGGAAGCAGGCTAAATGCATCTTGGCTTTAATGCACATGTGCGTAAACAGTTGCACATCATTTCCTCTTAATAGGGAACACAGATGATTGAGCATCAACAGGAATGGGGCCAAAGCGGAATTACTGAGAGTGGAGGGAAGTATCAGCATGCTTGGGTGAACCCTGCAGTATGCAAAAATGCGTGTTTTAAAGGGTTACACGCACAAAATCGACAAACAACCTAATGAGCCTGCTCAGTGACCTCTAAAAGCCATAGGACGTTGTGCATCAATTGGAAATGGAATAGAGGGTGAATTGGCCATTTTAAGCACCTTACAAATTACATTGGTTGGTATGAGCACAACCATTGGGTGAGAATACACTGGAACTCTGTATTTCTTCTATCCACTGTTATGTCATTTTACTGTTGAACTTGAGGATGTTTAAGGTTAGCTGATAAATAGCTTTGGGAATAATGGCAGTACTGCACATGCTATTGCAGAGTAAAATGAATACAGGGAACGAAACTTTGATAATATGCATTTCAGTGAAGGGGAACTCCATTGATGCTATGGTCTAAGAATAACTCTGTGCAAGTCTACAAGTCCTTAAGCCTCGTATTCCTATTTCCATCTATGAAAATTTGGAAGTTATACCTAGCACAGCCCATGCTGGTTTCCCCCTTCTTCCTGAGCCATGCTTCTTTATCCTCCAAAATATGGACTTTTCCCCTGTAGGGAGATTTGCAAACTGCATCTCTGTTAGGGAGTTTCTGCACTGCACCATTTTGGAAAAAGTGGGGTATCGGCAAAGCACTTGTGTTTTTCCATTCTCCTTGCTTCTGTGAATCTGAGTCCAATTTTGTTTTGGGGAAGCATACAAAAAAAGAACGGAAATTAGTAATGTTGTATTGCAAATGCACATGCATAGTCTCTGAAGGTTTGACCTAAACAGCTGTTCCTGTCTCCTCTCCCCTAATCGGCATACACATAGTTAAGACCATCTATTAATCCACATCTCTCAACAATCTTTCTGCAATCTCATAGGAAGAGAGGGTGGACAATAATGTTGTAAACGAAAGCAATAATGTTGTAAACGAAAATCTGCCCTTTTTCCCTTACGGGGTATCCAAGAGCCCATATAGAGTCCTTACGTAGGTTCCCTATTGGTAGGAGAAAATAACAGAGGCCAACCAGAGAATATTGAGAACCAAAGCAGCTAGGAAGCCTGATCTTTATTGATCTGTTGCAACAGGGTCCTCACACCACACAGGAGGGAGGAGGAACCCAGAACAATGGTGTGCAAGCCCTTATATAGACTTTTGAAATTCCCACCCTGTAGATCAAGACCACCCCCAGAAACATACATACATACATCACAGAAGGGGTGTAGCTCAAGACCCCCACCCCCAGATACATCATACCTACATCACAGAAAGGACCATTTACAGGAGAAATATGAGTGCTTTGTTTACCTCCTGTCTGCCAGGTTACCTGTTTAATGGTCACTTGATTGGGTTGCCTGGGGAGCCTGGCCAGTCTTCTGTAATTATAAATACTTAGTTCCTGAGCCAGGTCAGGCTCACACCCTATTCATATCTTAAATGTGCCCTTAAGACAGGATTTGTGAGGAAAGAGACAATGGGGAGGTTTCCCACTTTGACCTTGCAGAGAAATAATTGAGGTCAGTTTGGGAATAAAAAATAGTTTCAGGTCGGTCTTCCTGTGCTGATCTATGTACGTGCTTGGTTGGTACACTTATGAACATTTAACATGTATCTAAGACCTCAGAATTCCTATCATAATAAGAACGGTAGTCTAATTCTCACAAAGCAGATGAAGTGGATTTTATTTTGAATGTGAATGACAGGGTTTGAAGCCTGTCATATATACCTGCTCTTGGGAGATGAGAGCGTTGGCCCATCTCTCCAATGTATAGTTAGTGCTGGGTATTTTTCTCCTGTGCAATTTTTTTAAAGCACATTAATATTCCACCTGCAATCCAAAGTGATCCACATAAAGGACAGCTTGACGACCTCTCTCCTGATTTATGTAAGGTACTGTAAGAGTTGAAAGAGTAAAGAAGATTCTACGACCAGTCCTTGCAGGGCATTTTAAAGTAAAAATGCAGGACTCTTGGATTAGTTTATAAGGGTTGTATGAAAGCACAGTTGTAAGCATACACTGATAAATGTTTATGTGGCCATTGTGGAAGAACAAAACCTGCTCACCACATCTTTATTTAGATGCAAGTTGTATCCAGAGCAATCAACAGTTGAGATCTAAGCCAAAATCGAAGGAGATCTTGAGAGAAATTAAATTTTACCAAGCACAGTAAGCGAAATTGATAAATCAAGAAGCTGAGTGGAAAATTAAACAAATGAAACAAAGATCATTTGAATCAGCTAACAAGTGTGGGAAACTATTAGCATGGCAATTGAAAAAGAGACAAAAATTGAATACAGTCACCAATCTAGAGATTGAAGGGAAAGATATCCAGAAACCCGAAGAAATTAGGAAGTGTTTCCAGAGATATTTCAAAAAGCTCTATACTCAAGGGCCACAAGAGGAGAAGGAGATAGACCAATTTTTGAAAACAAATGGTTTACCAAACTTGCCCAGGAAAAGAGAACAATCCTGAATCATAAAATAACACAACAAGAAATAGAGGGTGCCATCCAGAATATGCAACTAGGCAAATCTCCAGGTCCGGATGGGCTTACCTCCAAGTATTATAAGATATTGAAAGATTATTTGATACAACCATTAATGGAGGTATGCAATCAGATTTTGGAGGGGAAGAAGGCACCGGAATCGTGGAAAGAAGCCTTCATCACATTGATCCCTAAAGTGGAAACTGAAAAGACTCAACTTAAGTACTACCGTCCCATCTCACTCCTAAATGTGGATTACAAAATTTTTGCAGATATTTTGGCAAGGAGATTTAAAAAAGTATTAAATGAAGTAATTCACAAGGACCAGGCAGGCTTTCTCCCAGGAAGACATTTGTCTGATAATACTAGGAATATTATTGATATTTTGGAACTTTTGCAAACCAACATTAATACAAAATCAGTGTTAATTTTTGTTGATGCGGAGAAGGCCTTTGATAACATTTCTTGGAGGTTTATGAAGAAAATTTGGAAGGGATGGGAGTGGGACGGGGGTTTGAAAATGGAATAGAGGCAATTTATTCAGAGCAGAAAGCTAAACTGATAGTAAACAATGTGGTGACAGAAGAATTTAAAATTGAAAAAGGAACACGACAAGGTTGCCCCCTATCCCCTCTGTTATTTATTTGTGTTCTGGAGGTGCTTTTGAACATGATTAGGGAAGACCGGTTGGTACAAGGAATACAGGTCGGAGTGAAACAATTTAAATTGAAAGCTTTTGCAGATGATTTGGTTTTAACACTACAGGAGCCAGAATCTAGTACGAAGAGAGTGTTAGAATTAATTTATGAATTTGGTCGGGTAGCGGGGTTCAAACTGAACAAGCAAAAAACCAAGGTTTTGGAGAAAAATCTGACACCTTTGGAAATAGATGGGTTTCAGAAAGAGACAGAGTTAAATGTTGTTAAAAAGGTAAAATACCTAGGGGTAAACTTGTCTGCCAAAAATTTGAATCTATTTAAAGATAATTATGAAAAATGCTGGTCAGAAATTAAGAAAGATTTAGAGATCTGGTCAAGATTGAAACTTTCCTTGTTGGGTCGAATTGCAGCTATAAAGATGAATGTATTGCCGAAGATGTTATTTTTGTTTCAGACCCTACAGATCGTGGACAGAGTGGAGTGTTTTGAGAAGTGGCAGAAAGATATTTCTAGGTTTGTCTGGTAGGGCAAAAAGCCCCGAATAAAATTTAAAATATTAACGGATGCAAAAGAGAGAGGGGGGTTTGCCCTGTCAGATTTAAGGTTATATTATGAAGCTGCGGCTTTCTGCTGGATGAAAGATTGGTTACTCCTTGAGAACACTGATGTCCTAGATCTGGAAGGGTATAATAATGTTTTTGGATGGCATGCATATTTGTGGTACGATAAGGTAAAGGTTCATAAAATGTTTAAAAACCATATTGTCAGGAAAGCTATATTTATGGTCTGGACAAAATACAAAGACTTATTGGAAGGTAAGACCCCGAGGTGGTTATCACCAGCGGAGGCCAAGGTTCGAAAAAAACCCAATATGGAGGCCGGATGGCCGAAATACTGGGAAATAATAGAAAAAATTGGAGATAATTGGAGGCTGCAGAGCTTTGAAAAATTAAAGAATAGGGTGCAAGACTGGTTTCATTATGCTCAAATTCAAGAGGTTTTTAAGTCAGACAAAAAAATAGGATTCCAGGTAGAAAAATTGAAATTAGAGACAGAACTGTTAGAACCTAAGACCAAGGCGCTTTCGAGAATGTATAACTTGCTGCTTAAATGGAACACCCAGGATGAGATAGTCAAATCAGCCATGATAAAATGGGCTCAGGATATTGGGTACAACATTATGTTAGAAGACTGGGAAAGGTTATGGACCACTGGAATGAAATTCACGGCATGTAATGCCCTGAAGGAAAATATTATGAAAATGATATATAGGTGGTACATGACCCCAGTCAAACTTGCAAAAATATATCATCGGTCTGATAATAAATGTTGGAAATGTAAGGAGGCTGAAGGGACATTCTTTCATCTTTGGTGGACTTCTCCAAAAGTGAAGGCCTTCTGGGAAATGATCTATAATGAGTTAAAAAAGGTGTTTAGATACACCTTCCCTAAGAAACCAGAGGCCTTCCTCCTGGGCATTGTGGACCAAAAGGTGTTAAAGAAGGATAGAACTTTTTTTATGTATGCAACTACAGCAGCAAGAATACTCATTGCAAAATATTGGAAGATACAAGACCTTCCCACGCTGGAAGAGTGGCAGACGCAGTTGATGGACTATATGGAACTGGCTGAAATGACTGGCAGAATCCGAGATCTGGGAGAAGAGACAATGGAAGAGGACTGGAAGAAATTTAAGGACTATTTACAAAAACATTATAAGTTGTATGAATGTTAAGAATCTGCATGACTTGGAAATTTTAGCTCCTGCAATTAGATTAGGAAAATAGAAAGTTAAGTTATAAGTAAGAAAAAGTTGAAATTTAAAGTTATTTTATGTATTATCTTAAGGTATAAATATTTGACAAAAGGTACTTTAAATTTAGAAGTAAAACACTCTGAAAGATATAAATAAGATATGAAACAAGGTAATAATTTGCTGATATGTTTATTGTAAAGAACGCAGGGTGAGGGAGATGTGGGGAAGTCCAGTTAGTAACCTAAAAATGTATTTTGAAAGTTGGATTGTTTTTCTTTCTTTCTTTTTTCTGGTTTGTCCTTCTTTTTCTTTTCTGTAAACTGAAAATGTAATAAAAAATTTAATAATAAAAAAAATGAATAGTACAGGAGAGCAATCCTGAAGCCATTTTGGCTCCCAAATTGACCTCAAATATCTCTGCAAGGAGGAAGGAAATGGGAAAAGCTTTCCAATTATCTGGATTGTAGGGGCTTACACCTCCCTTTTCAAATACAGTCTGGCAAGTATCTGTTGAGCTGAGCAAACTCAATATGCGTAAGAGATTCAGGAACTAAAGTATTTACCATCTCAAAGGAATGGCCAGGCTACCCAGAAAATGCAATCAAGTAAGACTATCAGGTATCCTGGCAGACAGGAGAGGCAACACACTCAAATTTCTGTCTTCTACTGTGGTGTATGTATGATGTTTTGGGGGGTGATGTTGGGCTACAGGGTGGGCAATTTCAAAAGTCTTCATAGGGGCTTGCACACCATTATTCGGGGTTCTCCCTCCTGTGTGTCGTGAGTGGGGACCCTGTTGTAACACATTATTTCCATTAATAAAGATCAAGCTTACTAGCCGCTTTGCTTTCAATATACTCTGGTTGGCCTCTTCTTTCTATCTGACCGATAGAGATCTTCTGAGGGACTCTGTACGGGCTCTAGATAACCCATAAGGGAATTAGAGGTATTTTTCTTATAAAAGCCCCAATACAAAAAAAAAAAAAAAATGGTATGCAACCCATTCATTCAAACCTTAGCAGCTACTACTGATAAGGTCTTGTTTCCTTCTTAAATACTGGAATCACAGTTACTTTATTTCAAACTTTTATCAATTAACTGGGCCTTTGAAGCATTGCTCATGGCTCTATGCATAGGGTTTGCAGGTATTATTATTATTATAATTAGAATTTATATACTGCTGTTACAGAAAAAATCTCCTTTTCCCTTTTGGGGTATCCAAGAGCCTGTATAAAGTCCTTAAGTGGGTTCCCTATCAGTAGGAGAAAATAACATGCCAACCAGAGAATATCGAGAAGCAAAGCAGCTAGTAAGCCTGATCTTTATTAAACTGTTGCAACAGGGTTCTCATGCACCACATGCAGGTGGGAGGAGGGACCCAGAACAATGGTGTGCAAGCCCCTATATAGACTTTTGAAATTGCCCACCCTGTAGCTCAAAACCACCCCTCAAAACATCATACATGCATCACAGTAGGGGTGGTCTACAGCAGAAATACATCACAGGAGGTGGTCTACAGCAGAAATCCTGTTTGCCAGGATATCTGTTAATGGTAACTGTTTGCTTTACCTGGTCACAGGCTCACCCTATTCATACACAAATACACCCTTAAGACAGGTAAGCAAAAGACAATTCTTTCCCATTGTCCTCCTTGCAGAGAAATCTGTTGTTGTTTAGTCGTTTAGTTGTGTCCAACTCTTTGTGACCCCCTGGACCAGAGCACGCCAGGCACTCCTGTCTTCCACTGCCTCCCGCAGTTTGGTCAAACTCATGCTGGTAGTTTCTAGAACACTGTCCCACCATCTCGTCCTCTGCCGTCCTCTTCTCCTTGTGCCCTCCATGTTTCCCAACATCAGGGTCTTTTCCAGGGAGTCTTCTCTTCTCATGAGGTGGAGTCTCAGCTTCAGGATCTGTCCTTCCAGTGAGCATTCAGGGCTGATTTCCTTAAGAATGGATACGTTTGATCTTCTTGCAGTCCATGGGACTCTCAAGAGTCTCCTCCAGCACCAGAATTCAAAAGCATCAATTCAGCTTGAAACTCTAGCCTGCATCAGTTGGATAATGTAAATCAGCATTTAAAAGCAACTTGAAATACCAAGTGTCAAAAATACTAGGATAAGCAGTATAAGAAGATAGGCAAAAAGCTGCAGACTTTTGGGATTTGAAAAGCCCCTCGTGCAGGAAGTCGACAGAAATAAGAGAAAAATTCGAAATTGTGCTTTAATTTTTTTTTATAAATATTTATTGAGATTTTTTAAATACAGAAATGCAAAAATAATAAACAATATAACATGTATCATAACATCTTTTCATAACTTCTTTGGACTCCCAGGAGGAAGGCCTCTGGTTTCTTGGGAAAAGTATACTTAAATACCTTTTTCAACTCATTATATATCATTTCCCAGAAGGCCTTCACTCTAGGGCACGTCCACCAGAGGTGAAAGAATGTTCCTTCATTTCCTTTACATTTCCAGCATTTGTTATCAGACAAATGGTATATTTTGGCAAGTTTAAAGTGCTTTAACTGTATGTGTTAAAAACGCTTAAGCTTAATAAAATATAATGGGGGGGTTGAACTTTCGAAAGTCTGATTATTCGATTGACGGTTGCTTTTCAACTGTTTTATTATTGCAGAAGCTTTGAATTTCAAAACAGTCACGGGCTCGATTGCTATAGCGACCGTCAAGGAGCGTTCCGAAAGCTCTACGTTAAATCCGTTCAGCCGTCCGGAATCGCGAGGCCACGCGGCAACCGCCGCGAAAAGTTCCGCGCTGTTTGCGGCCGCGCCGAGGCGGACAAGAGACCGCACGCAACTTGCGTCAGCGCCGCCGCCGTAAGACACGCCCGCCTCTGTTCCGACAGCTGCCCTCACTGTGCAGCCTTCTGGGCTTTGTAGGCAGCGCGCGGCCTTCGTGCCCAGCGACGAAAGAGCGGGGGGGGGGGGAGGGCCTCGTTTGATTGGCTCCACGTCGCCAGGGGCCCGTCCGCATTGGTCAGCCCGTCCGCGAGAGGCCCCGAGCAACCGCCGCCCCGCCCTGGCGACGTTTGTGAGGAGAGGCGGGCGCCATGTTAGCGCAGGCTCGGCAGCTGCCGCCGCCGCCGCCGCCGCCGCGGCAACGTACCAGGAAGGAGGCGGAGACGCCGGAACAGCTCCGGCTGGCGGAGAAGCCGTTGGGGCTGGCGAGGCGGCGGGTGGCAGCCGAGGGCGGCGCTGATGCGGTTGGTCTGAGGGGCGGCTGCTGAGGCGGCGGCGGCGGGCGAGGCAGCCGCCCGGCCTGAGAGAGAGAGAGAGAGAAGCGCAGCATGTCGGCTTCCTCCGCGTCGTCGCTTCCCGCGAGCGCCGCTTCCTCGGAGGGGAAAGGGCTCCCCCGGGGCTGAGGCGCTCCCTCGGCGCCTTTCCCGTCCAGGCCTCCTCCTCCTTCGCCCGGCCTGAGGCCTCACCGCAAAGGGGTGGAGGAGGAGGAGGAGGAAAAGGAGGCCTCCTTTCCTGCCCAGGCCGGCCTGCCCGCCTCCCCCCGAGGCCGCCGGTGGAAGATGGCGTGGGTGCTGAAGATGGACGAAGTGATCGAGTCCGGCCTCGCGCACGACTTCGACGCCAGCCTCTCCGGCATCGGGCAAGAGCTGGGGGCCGGCGCTTATAGCATGAGGTGGGTCGGCCCCTCGGCAAGCGGGGTGGAAGAAGCGGGGCGGGGAGGGAGCCGAGCTGGGCCGCGCCAGGGCGGGCTAGTGGGCGCCCTTCCCTTCGGCGGAGCAGCGGCGCGGCGCCTCCTCTAGGTCTCTTAGTTTTATTTATGCTTTCAGGTTTATACATTACACTAATTTTACAATCTTTTTAACATTTCAAAACTCGACTTCCTTTCCCCTCTTTCTGCGGTTCCTTACATTTATTTTTGGCATCTTCCAAATTATTTATTCATCTACTTTAAATATATACTGCTATGAAACTGCAGGTTATTACAATAATCCTGTCAGTGTTCTTATATGTTTACAGTTTATCTGCAAAATATTAAGTAAACCATTTCCATTCTTTTATAAAAAGTTTAGTATCTTGATTTCTTATCCTTCCGGTAAGTTTCGCCATTACTGCATATTCCATAAGTCCCTGTATCCATTCATCCTTTGCTGGGACTTCTGCTGCTTTCCATTTTGGGGCGAGTAACATTCTTGCCGCTGTGTAGCTTACATGAATAAGATTCTATACAGTTTAGGTAGTTCTTTCCCTATAATTCCCAAAAGAAAGGTTTCTGGGTATTTTTTTTTACAAACGTTATTTTAAACATCCTTTTCCATTCATTATACTGTATATCAGGGTTTCCCAAACTTGGCTCTTTAGCTGCTTTTCTACTACAGTTCCCATAATCCCTGGCCACTGGTCCTGCTAGCTAGGGATGATGGGAGTTGTAGTACAAAATCAGCTAGAGTCCCAAGTTTGGGAAACCCTGCTGTGTATCATTGCCCACTAAGCATTAACCTTACTACAAGGGAGCTGGCCTCTGGGGCTTGGGAGTCCCGCTCTCACGGAAAGAGCTGCGCCTAACGTAGCCTCTGCCTTCTTCCTCCAGGCGGCCTTGACTCTGATACCTTGCCCGTTCCATCAGGAGGGAGGAAGCAAGGGATCACAGCCTTTGCCAATATAATAATAAAGGCAGATGGCCTTCTCGGTAGTGGCCCCCACCCTGTGGAGCACCCTCCCATCAGATGTCAAGGAAATAAATAACTATCTGACTTTTAGATGACATCTGAAGGCAACCTTGTATCGGGAAATTTTAAATGTCTAATGTTTTACAATATTTATGTGCTGTAAGCTGCCCAGAGTGGCTGGGGAAACCATTACATTACATTGTGCCTTGGTTTTCAAACATTTCAGAAGCCAAATGGACTTCCGGAATGGATTAAGTTTGGTGCTTTTGTTTTTGCTATTTTTTGTTTTTGCGGCTTTTTGGTTATTTTGTTTTTTGTGGAACCCAGTTCAGCTACTGATTGATTAGTTGTGTGACTGCGGAAATGGATAAAAGGCCCCCCCCCCATCCAAACAATGACTGTTATCAGTGCAGGTAAGAAAAAAATAATTTTAATTTTTATCATCTACAATAATGTCTTATTTATTTTATAGTATAGTACATTATTGCTTTCATTTTGTGGGTTAATGAGCTCATTAGATAGCAAAATTCGTGTTAAATTGCTGTTTTAGGAGTTGTTTTTAAAAGTCTGGAACGGATCAATCCATTTTGCATTACTTTCTATGGGAAATCACACCTTGGTTTTGGAACGCTTTGGTTTTGGAACAGACTTCCAGAATGTATTAAGTTTGAGAACCAAGGTACCACTGTAATAAGAATTTATACCCCGCCCATCTGGCCACACTGGGCAGCTTACAGCACATAAAAATAAGATAACAATAGTTCAGGTAGACTGGGTGCTGTTGGTAAAAGAAATCCCCATTCTACACTTTTTTCCCCAGAGGCTGCTGTTCACATTTGCATTTTGCTTTAAAACCCTGATGATGCTCTGCAGCAGGTACAAATTTCAAAAGTGTACAAATTTTGGGTGCTTAGTTTTTCCTCTTTTTTTTTAAACGGACAGTGTGTTGTATCTACAATGTCCTGTATCTTTAGTATAGGTGAGATATGCCTTTTATTCTTCATGTGTGGCATTATTCCAAGTTGTGTTGTTCACTTTTAAATTACACGTTAGGCTGTGCTCTAATTGTCTATTTGTTTTTTTACTATGAATTGAAGAAAGGGCTCTGAACTAAGTCCTGCAAAAACTTAAACAATAAATTCCAATAAAGCCAATGTGGTGTATCGGTTGGTTTTAGATTAAGTCAAGGGAGACCAGGGTTCAAATCCCCATTTGTTCATGGAGCTCGCCAAGTGACCTTGGGCCAGTCACTGTGTCTCAGCCTAACTTTTCAGGGTTGTGAAACTAAAAAGAGGATGAGAGAACCATATATACCACCCTTGAGCTCCTTAGAGAAAAGGTGAAATATGAAGAAGAAGAAGAAGAAGAAGAAGAAGAAGAAGAAGAAGAGGAGGAGGAGGAGGAGGAGGAGGAGGAGGAGAAACTCCCACCGCAATAATAGTCAAATAAGCCAACATTACTAACCGACATTTTAAATTCCAATTTGGAACACTGGAATATGTGGCTACTTATGGGATGGGTGAGTGGGTTCATTCCACACCAGAGCAGAGGGGAGAAGAGAATCAGACGTTGAACCTTGTTTCCCTTAGCTGGGTGTACTGTATGTGGTTGACAACTGAATTGTTTTACTAGTGGTGGTTGATGTGATGTAAAGTTCACTTTTCAAGCAATATGCTTACTAAAGCCGTTAACAACAGCAATTCTATATAAACATCCATATCAAGCAATCCACAGCATCTAGGTATAAAATGCAAAAGGCAGAGGAGGAAAGAACATCTGTTTTTAACAGGTAGTTTAATCTACTAAGGGTTTTTGCAGATCTTAGCTGGACAGAAAGGGACTTGCATATTTGTGGGGGGACTATTGAGAATGCCTTCTCAAGTTTCTGCATACCAGATTCCAAGCAAATGCAGCACTCTCAAGAGAATCCCCACCAGTTCTCCGTGTCTGGGGCAGGTGTATATGGGAGAAATCCTTCCATTAGATACCTAGATTCTGAGTCAGGCTTTGCTTTGCTTGTCAACACAAGTACATGAACTTAACATGATAGTTTCTAGGCAGTCAGTGCAACTCCTCCAAAACTGGTGTAATGCATTCCTAAGTAGGTTATTTCATTTAACTGCCTAGCCATTAGCTCCAGCTTCTCAACCTACCTTAAGGGTAGCTCTACCTAGAAGTGTGGTACAATAATCCATTCTTGAGAATACCATGGTGTGGATCACTGTGGCCTGGCTATCCTGGTCCAGGAATGGCCATGGCTGGCATACCAGCTGAAGCTGGTAAAAAGTACTTTTTGCCACTTGCACCTCCACCAATAGTGATGGCTCTAGGTGCATCCCAAGCTATGTACCTCCTTCAGAGGCAGTGTGACCTCATCCAGAACAAGGAAGCCTATTCAGTTCCTGGACATGGGAATTACCTATAAGGTAAAGGTACCCCTGCCCGTACGGGCCAGTCTTGACAGACTCTGGGGTTGTGCGCCCATCTCACTTAAGAGGCCAG
This sequence comes from Podarcis cretensis, assembly GCF_951804945.1. Taxonomy (NCBI): domain Eukaryota; kingdom Metazoa; phylum Chordata; class Lepidosauria; order Squamata; family Lacertidae; genus Podarcis; species Podarcis cretensis. The sequence goes on along the minus strand of NC_137181.1, from coordinate 51,396,665 downwards.
GGGCCAGCGCTGTCCGGAGACACTTCCGGGTCACGTGGCCAGCGTGACATCGCTGCTCTGGCGAGCCAGAGCCGCACACGGAAACGCCGTTTACCTTCCCGCTGGTAAGCGGTCCCTATTTATCTACTTGCACCCGGAGGTGCTTTCGAACTGCTAGGTTGGCAGGCGCTGGGACCGAGCAGCGGGAGCGCACCCCGCCGCAGGGATTCGAACCGCCGACCTTTCGATCGGCAAGCCCTAGGCGCTGAGGCTTTAACCCACAGCGCCACCTGCGTCCCGGGGAATTACCTATACACAGCAGCTTATGAGGATCCAGCCCACAATGGTATCCAAACATGATTTGTTATACTTGTTCAGATTAGTCTTCACATTTTTAATCTGTTTGCCACTGCAGTTCCCACCACCACCATCCATGATCTCTGGAGTGCACAAATTTGGAGCGGCTTTGGGAGCCAGCTCAAAGTTGTGGTTGCCACCAATCTCTGCCAATTCAGGAAGGACTGTGATATTATTGGTTTTGAAGCTGACTTTCAGAGACACTGGACAGCAGCAAGTTCTGATATTTCTGAAGCACAGTACAGTCAGGGATTTGTCTTGCCTTCACTTCGGGCCATCTAAACAAAACAATCACTGTTGAGGGGTAGTCGAGGACCTCATGACATACCGGTACATATATAAAAAGGTAAAGGTACCCCTGACCATTAGGTCCAGTCGTGGATGACACTGGGGCTGCGACGCTCATCTTGCTCTATAGGCTGAGGGAGCTGGTGTACAGCTTCGGGTCATGTGACCAGCATGATTAAGCCGCTTCTAGCGAACCAGAGCAACGCACGGAAGTGCCGTTTACCTTCCTGCTGGAGCGGTACCTATTTATCAGGAACTGTTGGCATAAATGTCACTGGAATTTCATCCAAGTGTAATAATCTCTTTCCTCATCTGTAGTTATCAATGTTTCCAGTATGCCAAGGCCTGATCTGTATAACTTGACCTTTATAACTATGTAACTTGATTAAACTAGTACGTAAGCCACACACTTCTAGGAATTTGGCCTTTTCTGATGAAGTAATCAAATAGTAGATTAAGTTATTTATTCTTTATGTGAAGAATGGCTGTTGCACTTCCCTCCCTCCCTTCCAGTCCATTTTTTTTCTTTTGTGTTATGTCATTTTATATTGCAAGCCTGAGGGCAGATACCCTTTTTCTCTGGAGCCATTTTGGCTAACAGGTGGGATAAAAATTGAATAAATTCTAAGAGAATCTGTGTAAACTATAGCTATGGATTGCTTTTTTATTTTGACAAGAATACATGGCTATATGCCCTGCTTCCACATTTCTTTAGCCCATTCTTTTTCTTTTGAGGTAATTAATTATGTTACAATCTCTTTTCTTAGTTTGAGGTTATCAACAGGTATCTAAAGTTGTTTGTTGTGTGATTTTTTTTCTCTTTCTCTGGCAATTATGCAAGTGGAATGGTTTTCCCCCCCTTAAACAGGGTTGGATTTTTTTTTAGAGCAAGCTGATAGAACCTTTGTGGTGAGTTTTGGGGGTCATCAGATATTGTAAGGTACAGTTGAAATGTCTGTCTAGGAGGAGGTAGTTCATATATTGCGGAGAAATACTAGTGACTAAATTGGTCCCCTAATGTTAGTACTTCAGAATAACCTTCCAGAACATTCAGATAACCACAGATGGTACATAGCAAGAAGGTGACTTCTTAGGTAACTCAGCTCTGTTTTCAGTTAAGATTTCGTCAAGAGTAGCCAGTACCTTGGGTTTCACTTGCATCTGTGGCTCACTAGCTGATATATCAGTTAACACTTGTTGGCTTACACTCTTTATAGACTGAAGTTTTCTCTGTACTAGATAAATGGTGTCTGCTTTTTGTTCACATGATTTAAGGCAGACTTTTATAAACTGGATTGGTGCATAGTGTAGTTCCCAACTACTTGTTATGAGCTAAAACTGCTGTTCCAGTAAGATGTCAATATTGAATTGATAAAAAAATTAAAAAATGAGAGTTGCTCTTTCTCTTGTTTCTAATGCTATCTGAAGTTGGTGATTGTAGTGCAGCTTCTGGCATTGACATATCATTTGTAAATCCTGCTTGGAAGTGTTGTTTATATGCTTGTTTATCCAGAATTCAGTTGAAATACATCTGCTTGTTTTGAAAATGATGCCATGTGTTAATGTGAAGTAACTGAGTACATGATGAACGGTAGTTAGCAGACTGGCCCACATAGTAAAAATTTGTAGGGCTGATGAGTAAATCCCTGGAGATTTTGAGGCAGATGGTATCTCACCATGTTGTCTGGAACTTGTAAGCTATTAGCGTAACAGAATCTTTAGTTTTAAATAAACAATGTCATCATTTTTTTTTCCTTCTGTTTCTTTAGTATCAACTTGATGTAACTACAACAGTGTTTATGAAGAATGGGCAAGATTCACTACATAAATTAAAACAAAGTCCCAAATGTGTAACTTTTTTGTTTGTTGAGAAGCTAGCATGAAATAGCACCTGAAATATCTGTTATGCTAAATGTTAAGGTGTTAACTTCTGCTATAAGTGGCTACATAATCATGGTGTCTATTTGTAATTTACAACTGTTTACATATTTTTCTTCATTCTAGAGTTAGGTTGCCATTGTGGGATGCTGTATAACAAACATAGCATAGCTCACTCTTGGTGTCAAGGAAAAGGCTGCATTTTATGGATCTCTCTCCCAAGAAATTCAGCATGCTGCCTCTTCCATTTAGATGGCCTTTGGAGACCCTTTTATTCCATGGTTTATATTCCACTTTATATGGTTTTAAAACTTATTCTTGCTGGCTCTTTGGTTTTTGCTGATGTGTTTTATAATCTATTGGATACTCTAGATACTGTGTTTTAATTGTTTTGTTATTTCATAATTATTTTGGTTACATGAGCTGCCTTACAGGAAGCAATTTTAAAGGTGGGGTAAAAATACTTACTTTCAAATAAATAATATTGCTAGGGTTTCAGCATGCATTCAGAAGGAGAATTGTATTCAAGGATACTGTTTTCCTGGAAACAGGACTGCCGCTTCCAGCTGGTATACCACTGGCCTTCCCAGTGAGTAATGTCCTTGTTGCTAACAAAGAGAAGTAAGGCTTCTGAGATCTAACACTGTCACCCGTTCTCATTTCAGTGATGTTCTGGCACTGCCCATTTTCAAGCAAGAAGACTCCAGCCTTCCACCTGACAGTGACACAAAACACCCACCATTTCAGTATGTTATGTGTGCTGCAACGTCTCCAGCTGTCAAACTGCATGATGAAACCCTTACTTACTTAAACCAAGGTTAGCATTGTTCCTCTGAGCAGACTTCTGCTGCTCTTGTATATGGCTACATTTTAATAAATTTTAAATGCCTGAAATAATAATCGTTGTTCAAAATACTTGCTCATTGTAAATATCTGTGCTTGTTTTGGTATCCTGGTATGTATAGCGAGACAACAAGGAAAGGCATTAGATTTTATAGTTATGAAACTGGAATACAAACATTTCCATTAACAGGAAATGTGCTGGTTTTTTGAGATGCTGGCTAATCCCAACATCAGATTGAATGGTGTCATATGATAGTGTTCTTTGTTTCTCTTTCGGAAAAAGCCAGACTTGAAGTTCTATTGAGAAATAACAGTTGCAGTCAAGGTTAATCGTATTGCTAAATAAAATGAAGTTTAGACTACGAAGATAGCTTGTGGGGTATGAAATAAGTTTTTGAGAGCTCTTAGACCTCTAACATTATTTATGCATTGTTTTCGATTCAAAACCTTCTGGCACTTAATATATTCTCCTAAACATTCCTTGGAATGCTTGGTGTAATTTAGTCATCTTGGCAATGTAGTGTTTAAGAAAGTGCATTAAGTTAAGGGAAAGGTGTTCCTATGAGATTACCTATGATCCCCAATACAAATGCATTTCCTCAACTTTGTTCATGGGGCAGGGATTGTGGTACATTGCTCTTTAAGCTGCATTTATAGCTGCTTTTAAATTTCTGTATTGGGATAAGATTTATTCCATATGTTCATTTTTTAATATTGGGAAAAACCCTGTTCTTTTGATACTTTGATGCAGTATTTTAATAAATTAGAATCAGTGTTCATTGTCCTAAATTTAATACTAGATTGAGGAAAGCGTCAGATTGTCACGTAACTATTCATAGACGACTATTTGTGTTATATGAATGGGAAACACAAAAAGGAAAATAATTTTGACATTTATTTACTTGTACTAGGATGGTTTCAGCCTGGTGACTACAAGGCTTGATTTCTGTTATTGCTTCTCCATCTCTTGTAGTGTGTTTTAAATCACTGGTTGTTTACAGTTATGTCCATCCTGATTTGTGCATTGGCTGTCTATAAGAGTGTAGGCTGTATTTAAGATGGCACTGTGGTTTTCAAGGCTCTGTTTGATACAGGCACAGACATTCCAAATACGTTGTAAGAACATTTAGAGATACAATGTGCCATCTTAAATCAGTAGATAAAAGGTGTCATTTGTTGTCGGCAGAATCTTTAGCTTATAGTAGCTGTCTTCCAATTTACTTTCCCTTCTTCCTCACTTTTGCAAAAGGGCCTAAATAATTTTCTTTCCCTCATGCTAGAGGAGCTTTACCATTGTGTATTTTCCCTTTCAGATTCCACTTCCCTCTTTTTAACAGAACAGTTTAAAATTGTTTTAATATAATGTATTGTACTTCAATGTCTTTGAAAGTATTGCAGTAAAGTGGCATTTGGCCAAAGGCACTACATAAGTAAAATTATTATTTTTTCCCTTTGAAAGGTCAGTCCTACGAAATCCGGCTGTTAGATAATAGAAAAATGGGAGATATGCCAGAGATCAATGGGAAAATGGTGAAGGTATGTTGTTGGCTCAGTCCTGATTCCCGTCTCTTGTGATTCTTTGTAGCTATTGGAGCTACTTCCAATGACAACATTTCCCTGTTTTGGCTTTTAAAACTGCAACAAGGAGAGAATGCATCACCCACTTTCTAATGGCAGAAGTTTCAGTATAGGTCTTGGACATCCCCAAAACTTGTACATGGCTGGACTACTGGGATATTCCAAAGAATTCATCTCAGTGGTGTAGGATGTCATTTCATTTCCAGCATTTCTTCCTAGTAACTTTTTAGACCATCCAGGGCTGAGGTCTGAACTGCGTACTTCAGCTCTAAATCCTCCTACTCCAATTCAAGTATATATAGTTCACTCTAATGTATAAAGGCAGGAACTGTTGAATGTGAGGAATATTTAAGAATATGTAACCATTATTTAATTACCTTTTAGTTTCACTTTTCAGTTGTGGGAAGGAAAAAATTACCTTGTGTGAAGTCTCACTATTCAGAATATTCTGCAGAATTTAATACATGTGGGTTTGGATTAAAAAAAAGGTTATTATACCTGCCTAAAAGGTGGCTCAGTACAAGTGATGCTATCATAGCTTTCTGTATTTGAGATCAGGTATGAGCTTTTGGAGCTTTTACAACACTTTAAAATTTGGATTGGCTCAGAAAATTTGATGTGTTTCCCCTTTCTGCTTATTCTGAGCTAGTCTTGACATGGGGTGAGGACACCCATCACTATTCAGTACCCAAATAGCCTTCACTCTATACTTGTGAACTATACTCACTGAAAATCCCTGTTGGACAGATGAAAACTACTATAGAGACTGAATTATGAATTTTTAAACACCTAGGGCTTCTTTTAGTCACAGCAGCTGTGAATGTTTATCACCTTAAGAAAAACATACCCTAAGCTGCCTGGCAAGTGCGTGAGGAAACTCCTGGCTCTCATGATTCCCAGTCCTCCAATGTGCTGGCGTTACCTGAGACTTCTAAATCAGTGTTAGGGCTGCAGTCGACAAAATAATTTAGAGTGGATGTCATAGGGTAGATGAGCCCATTTTAGTTGAGTTATACAAGTATATTTCCATCCTGGTTGTTTACCTCCCTTCTTGTTTTCTGAAAGGAAGAATAATATTGTGAAGCAGAGAATGAGGTGTATGTTTTTTTCTTAAACTGGGTGCATATATTCTCACTCTGGAAGAAATGTCCTTGATGATTATTATATTTTGAAGCACAAGTACTCAGGAACTTGCTGATGGATTTATTGAGCCTGTAACTGATAAGTGACATTTTCCTTACTTTGAATACTAGGGCTACTTAACTGGTGTGATATTTACAAAATTCTAAACGGAGTAGTCCAGTCATATTTGGAGGATACCACATTGGCTAATCTGGATTACATTTTGTCAGGGAACTGCCATCGGAAGGACAGGTGGTGAGAAGGCTTCAGGAGAATAGGAGAGACACTTCTTCAGCAGAAGAGGGAACCAGTAGGGGGAGTGCGGGAGCTCCAAAGGAAAGGGAGTCGGAGGGGAGGCTCTGGGATACTTCCAGTGAGAACAGTGAGGAGGTATCAGGACAGCCTTTAAGGACCCCCACCCCCCGCCGGAAACTGTCACGCAGGGAATCCAGGAGGCGCATGTCCGTGAAACAGCTTTTATGTTGGAAACGTTTCCGCAAACGCCCACTGTCAGATTCTACCAGCGACTGACGGAGCCATGCTGAAGGGCTCCGCTCAAGGCAGGGCTTCACTACACTGAGTGAGCTCTGAGGGATCCAGCTTCAACGCACAAGCAGCTCATTATCCCACCACAGCAATCTGACAGTCCCTGAAAGCAGCTTGTGCAAAGAGAGGCATCATGAGCAACCCAGCCGGAGCCGGAGATGGGGGAGCAGCTGCAGCCGGTCCTAGCCTGGAAGAAAGGTACAGGATGTTGGAGGTACAGTTAGCTCTGCAAACGGCGAGGCTGGAGGAGAGGAGGGCTCATGATGCAGAAAAGGGGAAAGCCGCCCAGCTCTCGAGGAAAGTGCCTGGACTGGTGCAGAAGTTTGGGGGTGATCCCAGGAATTATCAAGCCTTCAGGACAGAGATGCAATATGCCCTCAATCTGCAGTTTGATGATTTTCCTGATGAGGAATCGAGGGTTGCTTATGTGATTGGCCATCTCGAAGGCGGGGCAAAACATTGGGTGAGGCCACTAATGGCAGCCAATAATGAAGCCCTAAGGGACACAAGGAAGTTTTTTCGCGCCATGGATCTGATGTTTTCCAGCGAGATTGAGCAGGGAGTGGCGCGCAGGCAGTTAATGGCGTGTAAACAAGGGAACCGATCTGTCCGTGAGTACTGGACTGAGTTCACCATGTTGATCCATAAATTAGGTTGGGATTTGTCAGCGGAACCGATACAAATGCTGTTCGAAGAAGGACTATCTTCGGCAGTGAAAGACAAACTTTCCCGGGGGCCCAGGGCGGAGTCTATGGACCATCTGACTAAATCAGCGCTGGCCATAGGATCACGCCAGGAGGCCAGAGCCTTGGAGAAGCGGGAAGGGAAATGGGAGCTGTTGGGGAGGAGGGAGAAGGAGCTAAGGGAGTTTATTGACAAAAACCTCAAGCGTGGGTTCATCAGGGAGTCACGAGCGGTGGGGGGTAGCCCAGTGTTCTTTGTGGACAAAAAAAACTCGGACAAACCGAGATTAATTGTGGATTTCCGGGCCCTAAATGCAGTGTCCGAACCCGTGGCTTTCCCTATGCCCAGAATCGATGACATTCTGACCCGGGTGAGAAAAGGGAAGATTTTTACCAAGCTGGACCTGAGGGGGGCGTATAACCTGATACGTATGAGAAAGGGAGATGAGTGGAAAACCACTATGTTCACCCCCTTGGGGGCATTTGAGTACTGCGTTATGCCTTTCGGCCTCCAGGCGGGATCAGCAGTATTTCAATCATTCATGAATCACGTACTAGGACCATTGCTGTACAAGAACTGCGCTGCGTTCTTGGACGATGTACTGGTGTACTCAGAGGATGAAGAGCAGCATGTGCGAGATGTACGAGAGGTACTGAGCAAACTGCAAGAAAACCAGCTGTGGGTGAAACTGGAGAAGTGTCAGTTTCACACCAGGGAGGTGGAATTCCTTGGGTACTGGTTGTCGGACAAGGGGCTGGCCATGGATCCTAGCAAGGTGCAAGCGGTGCTGGAATGGAGGCCACCGAAAACTAAGAAAGATGTGCAGAGGTTTTTGGGGTTCGGAAACTTCTATCGGAAGTTCATCAAGAACTTCGCCCATTTAACAGCCCCCATCACGGATTGTCTCAGCAGTAAGAAGAAATTTGTCTGGACGGAAGAAGCGCAGCGAGCTTTCGAAAGTTTAAAGAGGGCGTTTGCTTCGGAAGAACAACTCTTACACGTGGATCTGCAGCAGCCGATGAGGGTGGAAACCGACGCGTCTGACAGAGCGGTGGGCGCCGTGCTCCTGCAGCCAGGAGAGAATACGTCGGAATGGAGACCGTGTGCCTTCTTCTCGAGGAAATTGAACAAGTCTGAGAGGAATTATACAGTGTACGACAGAGAATTACTCGCCGTCCACGAAGCGTTCAAGAGATGGAGACACCTGTTGATTGGGGCGCAACACAAGGTTCAAGTGCGGACAGACCACAAAAATCTAGAATACTGGAGAACAGCCCGAGTATTGAACCAGAGACAAGTAAGATGGGCGCAAGAGTTCTCCAAGTTCAATTTTGAAATTCGCTACGTGCCAGGGGCTGAGAATGTCAGGGCGGACGCTCTCTCCAGAAAACCTGAGTACTTGGAGGGGGAAGGAGGGGCGGAAGAAAGACATATCATCTCAGAGGACCACTGGGTTTGTGGGGCGGCATTGGTGGGGCAAAGAGAACTGGTAGAGGGTATTGAAAACGATGAATATGCCCAAGAAAAACTTAGGGAACTCAGGGAGACAGGTGAGAACGCAGGGGGGTTTGAGGAAAAGAACGGAAAACTATATTACAAAGGGGCGCTCTACATACCAGATGGGGAACTAAGAGGGCGGGTGCTTAAACAGTTGCATGACAGCCCCACGGCGGGGCACTTCGGGCAGCACAAGACCATGTGGTTGGTTACCAGGGAGTTTTGGTGGCCCAAGGTGCGGGAAGACGTGCGGGAGTATGTCAGGGGATGCGACAGGTGCCAAAGAGCAAAGGGAGAGAGGTTGGCGCCAGCAGGGTTATTAGAACCCTTACCCACCCCAGAAAGGCCATGGGAGATGGTATCCATAGACTTCATGACCGATCTACCGAGATCCAAAGGGAAAACCGCGGTCATGGTGGTGGTAGATCTACTAACTAAGATGTGCCACTTTATAGCTTGTTCACATGCAGTGACAGCGGAAGAAACCGCAAGGTTGTTTGTGGAGCACATTTTTAGGTTGCATGGCACCCCCTTGAGGGTTTTGAGCGACAGAGGAAAACAATTTACTTCTAGGTTCTGGAGGAAACTAATGAGCATGTTGCATGTGGAGGTAAGTTTTTCCACCGCCAGGCACCCAGAAACAAATGGGCAAGCAGAAAGGGCAAACGGGGTTTTGCAACAATATCTGAGGTGTTATGTAAAGGACAGAGAAACTGATTGGGTAGACTGGCTACCTCTGGCAGAATTTGCCTACAACAACGCGGAGAACGTGTCCACAGGGATGAGTCCCTTTCTAGCCAATTATGGGTGTCATCCTCGGGCGTTTCCAGGAGAGGGCGGGGGAAGGTGGAGTGTACCTGCAGTGGAAAATTTTGTTGAAGAGATGGAAGCGATCCACCGTCAGCTCCAACTCAACTTAGAGAAAGCCAAAGAAGAATATAAGAAGCAAGCAGACAGAAATAGGAGGGAAGGCGAAACCATAAGGGTGGGTAACCGGGTGTGGCTATCCACCCAAGGACTGCCGTTCAAGGGAGGGTGTAAGAAATTGAGACCCAAACGGTTGGGACCCTTTGAGGTCATACAGCAGGTCAACCCAGTAGCATTCAAACTCCGATTGCCCAGTCACATGAAATTGCACCCAGTATTTCACAGGTCATTACTGTCGCCGTACAGAGAGGGATGTGAGTGGGGGGAGCATGAGAGGGAGGTCACCCGGACACCCGTCATAGAAGAGAGAGAACGCAACATGGATGTGGCAGGGATCATTGATTCCAGGTGGAAGGGGAATCAGGTGGAATACTTGGTAGAATGGGAGGGGGAGGAAGAGTCAGAAAACACATGGGTACCGGCAGAGGAAGTCAAAGACGAGATTTTAATAGAAACGTTTCATCGGCGTTTCCCAAGGAAACCACAACCAGTGGCAAGATTTAGGAGGGAACACTTCGGGACTACAGATGAGGAAGGGGAGTTTGAAGGGTTCCCAGAGTCGGGAGTGGAGGTGGAAACAGATTCCGACGAAGGAGAGGAAAAGGGGGAAAGAGACGGAAGGCCGTGGTTAGAAGTGTTTGAATCCTCGGAGGATGAGGGGAGTTCCTTCCAGGGATTTCCGTCCTCGCCGCCAGTAAGAGAAGAGGCGGGAGGGGGTGAAGGGGGCCCTGGGGGGGAGGTGGATGTCAGGGAACTGCCATCGGAAGGACAGGTGGTGAGAAGGCTTCAGGAGAATAGGAGAGACACTTCTTCAGCAGAAGAGGGAACCAGTAGGGGGAGTGCGGGAGCTCCAAAGGAAAGGGAGTCGGAGGGGAGGCTCTGGGATACTTCCAGTGAGAACAGTGAGGAGGTATCAGGACAGCCTTTAAGGACCCCCACCCCCCGCCGGAAACTGTCACGCAGGGAATCCAGGAGGCGCATGTCCGTGAAACAGCTTTTATGTTGGAAACGTTTCCGCAAACGCCCACTGTCAGATTCTACCAGCGACTGACGGAGCCATGCTGAAGGGCTCCGCTCAAGGCAGGGCTTCACTACACTGAGTGAGCTCTGAGGGATCCAGCTTCAACGCACAAGCAGCTCATTATCCCACCACACATTTTCATTGTATCTAGTTGAATCCAGGTTACAGCTTCTAGTGAATATAATTTTTAGCAGGTTCTGTTTTCTAAAACCTGTACAGACTCACTTGCTCTCACGTCAGTATTTCCCCTTCCTTCTTTTTTGTGTGTGCCCCACTCCAGTTTTATATTGCTAACACATAGGTTTGTCCAGTCCCATCAGCCTGTAGAGTTTTTCTTTGAAATCAAGGTAGCTCAGTTGGTAGAGCATGAGACGCTTAATCTAAAGGTCGTGGGTTTGAGCTCCACAATGGGTGAAAGATTCCTGGATTGCAAGGAATTAGACTAGATGATCCTCATGGTCCCTTGCAACTCTATGATTCTGTGATACCCCTTTCTCTGGTGCTCTTTATCACCCTGATAGAAGAGAGAGTGCACATAACCAGGTAGAGAATCATCAGAATGTTCAAAGTTAGTTTAAAACTAAGATATTGTCACTCTGCAGGCTATCTGTGAGAAGCTCATACCTTTGTATACTTCAGCATTCCTCCAAAAGGAAGCATGGTTCTTGTTTGTCTGATTTCATTGCAGTAGGAAAATTTGGGTGGGCATAGCATTGGCACATGTTTACACTGCAAACTAGATATCCGTCATCTTTTTTTTTTTTAGAGTATTATAAGAGTTGTGTTCCATGACAGAAGACTGCAGTATACTGAGCACCAGCAACTTGAAGGCTGGAAGTGGAATCGCCCTGGAGACAGATTACTTGATTTAGGTAGGTGTGTTAATTAACATAGCCTCTTCATATGAAGAGATGAATTAACAAGAGAAGTGTTAACTCTTCTGACGTACTATATAGTAAAATTTGAATTGTACGTGGTTTAAATAATGCATTATTACGTAGATTACCACAAAGGGCATTGGAAATTCTCTCATTCATTTTGAGATACCCTGTTAGTAACAATTAATAGATGGTGTGATCTAAGCACAAAGATGGTATTTTAATAAAAAAAAAAAGACGTGAAACTTTAAACTAAATTTCTGCATGTTCATTATTGCTACTCTCAATCTATCCTAAGAGAACATTATTTAAGATGAAAATGTGCAAATGAAATCTTCACTGCATTGTTTCCCCCCCAAAACTGTGTTTATTTTATTAAGATATTCCTATGTCAGTTGGAGTAATCGATATAAAGACAAATCCAAGCCAGCTTAATGCAGTTGAATTTCTGTGGGATCCTGGAAAACGAACATCTGCCTTTATTCAGGTTTGAAGATTTGTTTTCTTAAGAAATGATAGTAGTTTTTAATGGTGGGAAAGAAATGTTGGTGATCTTTAATGATTTAAAAGAGCTGAAACACAGTCCTCGCTCTTCTTAGTTGTAACATCACTCTTGTGTACTGTATGCAAGAAGTTAAATAATTGTCAAAATCTTGAAAATAATTTTTTCTCAAATGAAGATTACAACTTGTTTACTCCCCCTCCCGTAAAAAAGAAAACTGTAATACTGTAGTGACAAATGAACACCATATTGTGGCTTTTTTTTAAACCCCTAGGTACATTGTATCAGCACTGAATTTACACCTCGTAAACATGGAGGTGAAAAAGGAGTTCCTTTTAGGATTCAGGTTGACACTTTTAAACAGACAGAAAATGGAGAATACACTGATCATTTGCATTCGGCCAGCTGCCAAATCAAAGTTTTTAAGGTAAGAGATGTTAATGAACAGCAGGGAGGAAATTGGCGTACAGAGGCTTGTAGTATTTATTTTTCTAAAGCTTGATTTCTGTGTGTAATTTAATTTTTAGCCAAAAGGGGCAGATAGAAAACAGAAAACAGACAGAGAAAAAATGGAGAAACGAACTGCTCATGAAAAAGAAAAATATCAACCTTCATATGACACTACAATTCTCACAGAGGTAATAATACTGAAATGTTTTCGTTTTCAGAGATAAATGGCGCATAGTACACATAACATACTTTAATCTAAGTAATGAGTTAGAGTGTCAAGGGGTGGGTCATAAGCTAAATATATCTAAAAGTAGGCTTTTCATTTGACAGATGTCTTTGACAAAGAAACAAAGACCCATAAGACTTAGGATCAAGTAGAAATATATATTTTCTTAAAACATTTAGCTTTGCTCAAACCTCATTACATGTCTAAAAGCCCTTCAGTGCTGAAAGAAAACTGTCTCAGGATTTGTTTTGTTCTTGTCTGGTTTGAGCCCAGAGCTGTATTTTAGAAGTTATTGAATTTATGGGCAGAGCCTCACTGGGTTCTTGCATTTCTTTTTATTTAAACACCAGTGAGTTTCCTATAGCTTTCTAACGATTGCAGAAGTTTTTAAAAGGCTTTTAAATTTTCCTCACTGTATAATGAAAAGAAATTGATCCACATCTTTGGTGTTTGTCCAGATGAGGCTTGAGCCTATAATTGAAGATGCAGTTGAACATGAGCAGAAAAAGTCCAGCAAGCGGACTTTGCCAGCAGACTACGGTGATTCTCTGGCAAAGCGAGGCAGTGTAAGGGACTTCTGCTTACTTTTCATTGTGCAAGTTATCTTGTGCAGTGTTAGATATAGGACCAATTTCCATCATCCAAGATTAAAAAACAAGGATTTTGTCTGCCTTGGCTTAATTTCGTGCACTTTCGTTTACCCACAAATTACTTCATGCTTGTATCTTAGTGAGAAATACTTCCTAAATCTAACACATAAAAATGTCAGCAGGCCTGTGACTCTTAATAAAAGCAAGAGCTTCAGTTTACACCTGAAATGGCTTTATTGAATAGCTGTGTTCTTAACAACTGTTTTCTCTCCTGTAATTAATGGAATGAGAAGTAGCAATATCATTCAGTTGAGATGTATTTTTTTTTATTTTCACATGTAAGTTTCCACAAACTATTTTTTTTTCATGGCTCTGTGTTGTCTAACTATTTGCAGTAATAATACTTTGCTTTCCTTATTAATGGCTTTCCATTTGTTAATACTATTTTTAATTTCCTAAATGAGCTTGGCCTAATCATGTATTTGCTCAGTGCAAATATTTATATGATACACTTCTTAAAAGTACAAACTGAGAGTTGAATAATGCTATGTAGGCCTTTATTCTTCCCTTTGTACACACAACAAAATAGGCCTTCTCCGTTTGTTAGCATGAAACCAGCTGCCAGTGAAAGAGCCAGTTCAAGCATATCCAGCTGTTAAAATGTCCTTGGCTAGACTGACAATACATTTGAATGGTAACATTCTCTCTCCTATGAACTGGCACTTTGAATTCCAGCAGGGGCCCTAATTTGACCTACTGTCTGTTTTCTCCAAATCACATGTACATTCCCTATATAGCTGTCTTGATTATCTACTGTAAAAAATAAGAATTATATACCACTCACTCTCATAAAATATCAACCCAACAATGTATACAATACAATAAAATGTAAGATGCAGAAAATCAATACAAAATGGCGGCTAATTCTGAAAAAATAAAAAGTAAACAACTGAATAGACCTGTCTGGCATAAAAAATAATAATAATTCATGAGACATTTGAAAGTAAGCCATGCCAAATCTCTACTGGAAGAGTATTCCAGAGTGTGGTACCAGAAGCATAAGTGCCTGGCTTCTAGTTGGGGCCAGTCGGACTTCTGAAACATGGGGGATATGTGATATTGAGTGTGGAGCAGGTAAAGTTGCAGCAGCAACTGAATGGTTAGGAGCATACAGGGTGCTCTCAGTTGTTCCTTTGCAGGCAGGCCTTGCTGATCAGCTTTGTCAGCAGGCAAATGACAGGTGGCCTTCAGGGAGGTGGGGATTCAGCCAACCGGGCTGAATAAGTTCCCTATCACTGATGTAGCATGCCAACGCTTTCTATCCGTAAGGTGGTCAGTGGTGGAAAGCTCTTGTTGGCTTACAGGATTGCAATCATCACTGAGTGCTATCTTGTGGTAGCAAAAAAAACCCAAAACCTTCCTTTTAAAAAACCACTAAATGTTTTTTGTGCCATTCCTGCTCCTTCCACTGTATGACAACCTGTGAAGTAGATTGGAATGAGAAATAGCAGCTAGCCCAAGATCATCCAGTGAACTTCATGGCTGGTGGTGATCTGAACCTGGGTCTTGCTGCTCTACACTGAATTTTCCCAAGACGTTTTCTACCCCCACTAGGCTGGTCAAGATTTCACATGATTCTACCGTGTCCTCTTTTTCTCATAGCTTTTGCAGTAATGCTTTCAATAAGGATTTCAGCAGTGTTTTTGGTCAAGATATAGTGTGTTGGGTTGAAATAAACGACAGACGAATGAGAAGTGTCATATGGGAGGCATCTCTCGAGCATGTCTCGGGGAGTCCCTTTTATTGAATATTACAGCATTGCCACATATGTGCTTGTTGCTGATTGGTTAACACAAATACAATGCAAGGGTTGCATATAGGCATTAATCATCAATAGATTAAAAGTTGGGAAAGGGAACACAGAATTGGACAGATATGAAAACCTCCTTATTAAACTATTACTAGTGATTGATATAGCATAACTATCGCATTCCGTAGATGTGGTTAACCATGCATTGAGAACAGGTCAGGGTACGATGTTTCATGAACTCAATGTGAACTAAACATTCTAGGGTGGGTGAGGAAGGAACGCTTCAGCTTAGAGCGGTTTGCCAGAGTCATGTGCAGAAGCAAAACTTCCCATCAATAGTGAGAATTGGAAATCTGTTCTGTCCAGTCATGACAATAGCAGAAGACTAAAGAGCTCTTCTGAAAGAGCTGTTCAAACTTGTGCTGCAATCATGTATACAAACAGTTGGCTCCTTTGGTTGGAAACAGAAGAATGCATATCTGAGGGAAAGTAATACAAAATAGAGAGAACATTTACAAATAAATCACTGCTAAGTTCTTGAGTAGAGGTCCATGTAGTAAATAGTGGCCAACATCTAAAACTTGCGCTTAGAATCAAATGTGTACTTTAAGTGTAACTTAAGAAGGCATAAAAGATACTGATACTTATATCTTAGATTTACCATAAATGTTCAGCCTAAAAAAGGTAAGGGGGGTAGTATAAAAAGTTAAAGGGATAGAGATAGTCAAAGCTTTTATCATCATTTCATTTTTAACTGACGGAGGAAGCTTTCTGTGTATAATTATTGGTATACAATTCTACTGGGTCATGGGAAGGATTGGTTGTGGTGGACAAAGCAACAATCTTACACAGGAGCAGTGGGACGGCAGACCTCACCCACAGAGAGAAAGAGAGAGAGCTCTGCAAAATCTTAGTCTCTGGTATAACCATCCCAGGGACTATAGGATAGCACCCTTAAAATATAGTACCCTTAAAATGCAGTAATTATTCAGCTAGAATGCATTTGCTTTAATCCAGTGTTAATTTCTGCTTAACTGTCATTATCTTGAGAAAATTATTGATCTAAAATGTCCCATTTAATCATAGGCAGCATGGATTACAATCTCAGAAGGAATATTATTCAGTTAGTATATTGAAAGCAACCATAAAATACATACTGTATCAAAACAAATGCTGAACCTTCACATTTCAGGCACCCAGAAACTTTGTGGCACCTTTTTATACTTATTTCAGTTGTTGATATTGTTTTAAACTATTACATTTAAAGAGAATGTATCTTTTTAAAAAAATTCTTAGAATTCACATCTGGAAGTAAAAAATACAAGCATGCATATTTGAGTGTAGCTTCAGTGTGGGGTGCACATCTTTGAAATGCATATTTGCTTTGTCAGAAATCAGAACATGATTTATTGTTGCCCTAGAATTGGGGCTTAATCCCCATCGTGCACCAAAGGCATGAAAAACAGCCACCTGTACATGCCAGCTTCCCCCTCTGCTTTCTGTGCGCTTCAAAACACAGAACTCTGTGTTTGTCAGGCTTGTTGAAATTATTTTCTTGTTGAATAAAGAAAAAAAGGCTGCTGAGAATGGTTCTGCTCTCTTTTCCCTTGAGGGTATGTATGAGAGAGGGAGAAGGGTTATGAAATTGGCGTTCATAGCCTTCTTCCGAATGTGCATGGTTTTATCCTGATAAGAAAACGCAGCAAATTGCTGTGATTACAAGTTTAGAGGTGGTATTCCTCTGAGTACTGGATACTGGTTACAAACAATGGATCACTATCATGTTCTTACTCTGTGAGTGTCCAAAGACATTTGACAGATTGCTTTTGAAAGTAGGATGGTGGACCTTGGACTGTTACTACAAGGTATGCATGGTTCTATTCCCACCCACCCTAATCATGCCAAGCTAGCATATGATCCACCAATCCCTTGCAAAAGAGGACCCTGGTAAGTTGTGGCTTCCAGCTACAGGGAAGAATCTAAACTTGTTCAGCTGAACATGCTTAGAATCCTCCTCCAGACATTCAGTGGTTCAAAGCAATGTTTCAGAATTCGATAAACTAGGTCAGACCTTTTAAAAAAAACTAACTGATCAAGTAGTGCATTCTGGATATAGGAGCTGGCATGCAGTGCCCTTGGTTGGAGTGCATGTTTCCTTAAAGTATGTGGGAAAAGTCTCTCCCCATGTTGTGTTGCTGTTTCCCCTTCCTTTCTGTGAGGCAGAATGCGGCTCGCTACAACTGGTTGTAGAATGTGAATGAGAAGCTCAAAAGTCCCCCTCCCTTTTTTTTTGTTTGCAAGAGATCTAAAGTCCCTTGCTGTATGAGTGAGGTTCTCCCCTTTCTTGCTTTTGGGTGCTTAACACTGCACATTTGAGATGCCATAAAGTTTTGTGGATGTGTATCTAAATTTTAAACTTAGGTTTGTTTCAATGCTATTAAATTACCATGGCTTCCCTTAGGAAACCATCGGAATGAGTTTTTGGTGAGAGATTTCTGGTTCCTTGTAGGCTTCTATGTTCCCATGGTTCTTTTGGAGGAAACCATGCTAGTAAAGCCCAATGTACATGAGCAGTTTCTGGGTATTTCCTACAGAGTCATCCAGCTATACTGTAATGCGTGGACTTACCTTTAAAATTTCCTGATTTTGTTAGTCACTCACTGAAAACAATCAGTTTATGGAATAGTTTAGAAATTCAGGTATGAAGAGATCTGTTTGTAGGGGGGGGAAGTCATTACTAAATTTATTATCTCAAGGCACGTATAAACTTTTAGTGACGTAGCTTGAGTTGTATGCATGCATAGTAAATATATAATTATTTGATAAAATAAGTGAGGACTGGTAGAGAGCTTTGGAGAAAGTAAGAGTTATGCTCTTGCAAAGTGAAGCCCAGCTTTAAAACTGCTGTTTTAATGTTTCTCTTTTCTCTAGTGTTCACCGTGGCCTGATACATCTACCGCATTTGTGAACAGTAGCCCTACCCCAACTCCGACGTTTGCCTCTACTCCACATAGTACTACTTACAGTGTCCCAGACAGGTATGCTTCTCTTCTAGCATGACGTATCTTATATCAAGATTAAGACTGAAGAAAACGATGCTGTGGAACTTGTATGTGATTTCCTTGCGTTTAATTATCTCTCTCGGGATAATCAGATTACAAGAAATTATAATACAAAGCCCAAAGCTTTACAGAAACATGGAAGAGACAAGTTAACCCTTGTCAACATTCCTAGCTTAGTAGTGCAACAGAGGATATTGTGTTATCTCCTGCTCTTAGTGGTACGTCCTCCTTTTTTAGTACCAGCCATTGAAAAGTCTGCCACTATTTTATATTGTTTTGATTAAGGTGTTTCATGTATTGTACTTTTAGTGTATATTGCTTTTGTTTTAATATTGTTTGCCACTTCGGAGGCCTTTGGACTAAAAAGTGGTATATAAACAAACCATATCATTCAGTCTCCACTGTAGACTATTGGGGCTGGGGGGCAACTTTTACTTTGTCACAGGCAGTAAAATGTCCTTTACCAACCCTGTTCTAAGCACAGGATAAGGAGAAACAGCCCAGGTCTGTATTACAACAATATTTTGTGGTCTTCAGTCTGGAAGTTGAATCCTATTGCAAGTGTGTGGCAGTGCTATGTTGTATTGTTTAGAGGTTAGTGTAAAATTATGCCAATAAGACATCAAAAATGTACCTGTTATAAAATTGCTGGCCATTCTCTTCTAGCAGTTCAGTTCTGAGGTGCTGACAGATAAATGCACTTTAAAACAACACATGCACTGGAGATGGTTCCTAGTTGGAATTCTAGCACTGAACTCCCAAACTGCTCTGTTAAATTTATGAAGTTCCATCCCTGCCCGAGTTTGCAGTGGGAAGTTTGCTGGCAGGAAAATACTTGAGAGGAATGCCTCTGTATCACAGCCTTATAGCTTCAAAAAATAAAAGTAAAATAATAATGTAATCTTCCTTTCCCGCATCCTTCTGTCTAGCAATTCATCATCTCCAAATCACCAAGGAGATGGAATTCCTCAAGTATCGGGAGAGGTGAGTGCCAGTTTCTCATGCTACCAGGAATCCCTCATACCATGTAGATAGAATGCATTACTCCTTGGTATTCTGAGGAGCTGTGGGGTTGATGAAATGGGCTGGACAAAGACCAGAGCCCGAGTGGTGGAAATCTCACTCCCAAGCTGAGATAGAAAGCTGATACATTGTGTCTATCACATGGCCTTGAAGGCAGTGACATTACAGTTGACTGCATGCATTGCATCCGCAAGGAGTCAGCTCCAGAGTTCCATGTTGTCTGGGGACTTGTTACTCCAGATTTGTGGGGCAGACCCTGAAGCACACAGTGCCTAGCTGCAAGTGGTTTGCAAGGCAACTGAAGGACAAGCTTGCTCCAATTTGGAGTGATTTAGATGCCGCTGTCACAGCTAATCCAGCCCATTTGTCCAACGCTTTGTCTGGTCCAGTGTTACCGGATCAGCTCCAGTCAGTGCAGCCTGATGTGGACAGGATCCTTAAATTGATGCATCTGGCCATGCGCAGTCTTAGATCACTGCTCTTCCTGGCCAGAGTAGAATAGCCAGGTGCGTTCAGGATGTTACAAAAGAGTTGTTGCCTGATTAGGTTCTGCCATCTGCTCTTAAAAAGACAATGGTGTGACTGATCCTTAAAAAATCCAACCCTGGGCGCAGTGGTGTATAATACAGTGGTGCCTCGCAAGACGAAAAGAATCCGTTCCGCGGGTCTCTTCGTCTAGCGGTTTTTTCGTCTTGCGAAGCAAGCCCATTGACGGCTTAGCGGATTAGTGGTTTAGCGGCTTTTAGCAGCTTAGCGGATAAGCGGCTTAGCGGCTTAGAAAAGGGGGGGGAGAGGAAAAAAAACCCCGCAGGAACTCGCAAGACATTTTTGTCTTGCGAAGCAAGCCCATAGGAAATTCGTTTTGCGAAGCGCCTCCAAAACGGAAAACTCCTTCGTCTAGCGAGTTTTCCATCTCGCGAGGCATTCATCTTGTGGGGCACCACTGCAATTAAAAGCCAATTACCAGTCATCCTCTCAGGAAGGTTTTTGGAGAGAGTGGTGGCGAAGAAACTGTAAGTGTTCCTGGATTTTGTTTTATTGGTTATAATGAGTATTCATATTGCTTTAAATGGTGTTTTATTGTTTTACAGCACCCAGATATTTTATGATACAGTGGTACAGAAATACCTTTAGAAAGAAAATATTGTATTTTAAAAACCTAAAGTGCATATTACCGTATAAAATGTAGATTTAAGTAATTTTTTTTCTTCCCCCAGCAACTTCATCCATCGGCCACAATCCAAGAAGCCCAACAATGGTTGCTTAAACATAGATTTTCCACTTACACAAGGCTGTTTTCAAATTTCTCAGGTACTTACAAGATCAACTTTTAGGTTTGCTTGTTTTTCAAAGTAGCTCTTCATCCCATGGGACTTCATGTATTTCTGATATAGAAGTCAAGTGAGCAATATAGATTTAACAGATAACTTTGCTAGTTATCAGAAATTCAACCCGATTTCTTTTTTTCCTTGTCAGTTCTTTCCAGCATTTTTTATGGTTTTTATTGACACACTTGCAGCATCCCTTCTTCACTATAATCTTAAGAACTGCCTTGCTGAATCAGGCTAAGGGTTCATTCCATTTCCAAAAGTTACTTCTGGGAAGTCCAGAAACAAGTTGTGCAATTAGCATCTTTCTCCTATTTCCCCCCCAGGAGTAAATGAATATTTCCTCTGAAGCATGGAGGTTTAAGCAAGAAGTAGACAATAAGTCCCCTTAGGGGACGCGGGTGGCGCTGTGGGTAAAACCTCAGGGCCTAGGACTTGCCGATCGCATGTTCAGCGGTTCGAATCCCCGTGGCGGGGTGAGCTCCCGTCGTTCGGTCCCAGCTCCTGCCCACCTAGCAGTTCGAAAGCACCCTTAAGTGCAAGTAGATAAATAGGTACCGCTTTATAGCGGGAAGGTAAACGGCGTTTCCGTGTGCTGCTCTGGTGCCGGTTCGCCAGAGCAGCTTCGTCACGCTGGCCACGTGACCTGGAAGTGTCTGCGGACAGCGCTGTCTCCCGGCCTCTAGAGTGAGATGAGCGCACAACCCTAGAGTCTGTCAAGACTGGTCCGTACGGGCAGGGGCACCTTTACCTTAGACAATAAGTGTCCTCCATGAAATTGTCTAACCCCCTTTTAAAACATCTGTGCCACTGGGAAGTTTTGGAAAGTAACCATGTTCAATGTACTTTCCTCTGTCTCCTGTATTTGTTGTTGATCTATTTAAGTGGGTGAGACTTCTCATATGAGAGTAGGAAAAAGATCATATCAAACTAAAGTATGTCGGGGTGGGAAACAGAACCAAACTCTGAACCAAACAAAGGATTATAGGAGTTGTAGTCTAGCAGCATATGGAGGGGTCACAGGTTGTCCAGCTGTGCTCTACACAGTCAATACAGTGGTGCCTCGCAAGACGAAATTAATTCGTTCCGCAAGTTTTTTCTTCTTGCGAGTTTTTCGTCTTGCGAAGCACGGTTTCCCATAGGAATGCATTGAAAATCAATTAATGCGTTCCTATGGAGACCACTTGCCAGGCTGGCGGTGCGGAGAAGGGCTTTTCTCCCCACCGCAAGCCTTCAGGACAGGTACGGGAACAGAGGGGAAGGCACGCAGCGCTTCTCCTCTGTTCCCGGGGCTTGCGGTGGGAGGAGGGTTTTTCCAACAGCATTCTGAAAGTTGGCGGTGGGAAGGAAAACCCTCCTCCCACCGCAAGTCTTCAGGACAGCCATCCCAAGGCTGGCAGCGGGAGGTCTCTCAGCCCCACCGCCAGCCTCCAGAGCAGCCTTCCGAAGGCTGCCGGTGGGGCGGAGAGACCTCCTCCCGCCGCCAGCCTTCGGAGCAGCCTTCCGGAGATTTCCCTATGGGCTTTCGTCTTGCGAAGGAAGCCCATAGGGAAATTCGTTTTGCGAAGCGCCTCCAAAACGGAAAACCCTTTCGTCTAGCGGGTTTTTCGTCTTGCGAGGCGTTCGTCTTGCGGGGCACCACTGTAATTCTTAGCACTTTCACTATGTCTTCCCTTAGGTTTCATCTCCTAAAAATCCCCCAAGGCTTCCTTTGTGGGGAAGGTGCTCCAACGCTTTATTATTTCTGCACAATATCTCTTTTGGGATGCGCTATATGTGGTGTTCCAGATATGGCAGTTATTTACATAAAACCATGATATTGGAAGTCTTCTGAATAATTTTGTGTCATCTGCAAAGTTGGCTATCTTGCTGCTCACTCCTGATGCCAGGCCCTTTATATGACCAACTTAATAGCAACAGTTGCAGCATGATACAATTTGGATTCTTTTGTACCAAAAATTATATGATTGTCTGCCTTCTTTGTGGATTTGTCTATGCATGTTTCCTTAGGCTACTAGTTGAGTTTTGAGTGTCTGTCAGAATTCCTCCCCACCAAATAATATGCTGGAAGCGCACTTTCTGCCTTCTTTCATGCTTAGTCACTGATCAAGCATGTCTTTGGAATGCACACTTGTTGAGAGTAAATGTGAATAGTGGATAGTGAAAATAGTGCAGGTTGCTGTTGCTACAGCCTTCTCTTGTTCCTACCCCAGTCATTATTGTGTAGTGGCATAATTAGAACCTTAACACAGTTTCCTTTGAATCTGGAGAAAGGAGAGAAAACACAGCAAGCTTCAGTCTCTGCCTTAAAACAGCTGCTATCCCAAGTGGCAGCAGCAAGACAAGAGGTAAACAACACAGAACCGTAACCTGAGAAACAGATGTCACAGTTGAGACCAAAGCAGAGAAGTTGGAGAAGAGAAAACATAGTCCAAAGGGAAAACACGAATGTTTAATACTTCCCATCCCTTAACCATTTTAAATGTTAACTGAATGTTTTGGGGAATTTTCCTAAATGTTGGTTGCTACCGAGGAGGCTAGCTGTAAGGAGTCTTGAGATTTGTTGGCAGAAAACTGTAATTGAAAATGCTCTGTGGATATGACACACTAATATTAGGGGCTGACAGGGGATCCTTGTTAGATTTGAATATGCATTGCTAAGGCTTGGGTGGGTGAACAGGATGGAGTTGGTCTCACCCAGCTGTGCCCACTCAAGTACTCTGTGCAGCATCAGGGTGAACTTGAGAGTTGAGGAGGGGGTCTATAATGAATCCATCTCTCTCCAGGTTCTGTCCAGTTTGAGGGGGTGGCAGGATCTAGAGTGTGTGTTCTTGGCACCCTGATCACCCTGTGATCTTTGAAGGTGATATAGAAATTTAATAAATAAGAATATGAATGCACAGTGAATGAAGTGCTGCCTGTAATGATAAAGTTAGAAAATCTGCTGTTCAGCCAAGTCCCTGAAGCCACGAAACTTGTCCTGCCAGAATTGGAAGGTTGAGCATATCTCCTTTCAGCTAAATGTTTTGGAGAGGCATTTGTTGAGATGCACTTTAAGCAACAGTGGCATATTACAACTGTGGACATTGCATTCTGATCTATATATTATATGGATGCTATTCTGCTTTATTTCTGCAGGTGCTGATTTACTGAAGCTTACAAGAGAAGATCTGGTACAAATCTGTGGTCCAGCTGATGGAATTCGGCTTTACAATGCACTTAAATCAAGGTAAATATTATCCCTGTGCCAACTCTTGCTTGCATCAGTTTTGTACGAAAGTCTGTTTTAGACTAGAGGGATTTGGGAGATATTAATTTAGATTTTCGATTGGCATATGCCTGTGTGAGCTCATGCAGGAGTTGGAAGTACTGTGCTCAAAAGAAGAATGTTTTGTTGTACACCTTCAGGGCAGGCCACAGATATGATGCAGGCACTGATGAGCTCAAAGGTAGACTGTAAGACTGGTAGCAATGCAGTTGGGCAGTACTGATTTCTTGAAGACGGATGGGTTTGTTGCCAAGAGACAAATCTTCTCATTTAGGTGAGCTATAACCAACCTAAAGTTCTTGAGGTCATGGCTACTAAATATTAACAATTGCAGATTTCTAACTATGAATTAAGCTGGCATAATAGATGATGTTAACTTGCTGTTACTTCTGTTACTCAAGTAGTTATATTACAAAATTGCACCATACACCAGTGTCCTAATTGCTTTAAGTTTGAAGATTAATTCACCACCATTAGACAATCTCAGTGGTTCTGAGATGAGTCATCAGACTAAACAATCTTTGATAGTTTGCCTCAAATGTGAAGTAGTTTGTAAAGAAAATAAGTAGTGTTAAAGTAACAAAACATAATGACGTACGTCCATTTTATTTTGTACAGGAGTATTTATTTTCCCCCCTTACATTCCAGGTCTGTTAGGCCACGTCTAACAATCTATGTATGCCAAGAGCAATCAAGAAGTCTACAACTTGAAAGGCAGCAAGACTCAGGCAGTGGAGAGAGCAGGAATGGTGCAATATATGGTATGTGTCTGTCAGGAGCTTATTTTAGTATCAACTGTATTACTAGATGGGACTATATTACTATACATTGGAGGATTTATTCATCACTTGTAGCCATCTTTAGGGCTGAAGGTTTTTTGAGTATTTGTTTGGAACAAATAAAAGTTAAATTTCTACTCTGCCAGTGTGAGTAGTTTATAATGGACAGAACTATTGGAGCTTCCGCAGTACAGAGAGCTGGTGTACACTTTATGTGACCTAATACACAGAAAAATACTGGTGAGGATAAACATGATAGAGTCTGTCATTTGACATGCTGAGAACAAATCATACCAGATCGGCAGTAACTGCTCCTATTTTTATGTGGGTTGGTTAGTAAAACAGAAATGTAAAGTTGAGGTAGACTAAATGTATGCACATCTTTTTAACTTGTCCCACAATGCAGCCTTCTTAAAACAAATGTTTGAAAAGAAACTGCTGTTAACAGATGGGGCTTGGATTTGTAGGATCTACATTTCATCTGAAGTGTAGGATTCTATAAGGCGTCCCAGATGTGATGCTTTTTAACATTTTCATGAATGAGCTATGCAAAGGGCTCAAATTTGCAGATAACAAAACTGAGGAAATTGCAAACGCTAAAGGAAAAACTAAATTTTTAGCATAATCTTTATATGAATGTTAAGTAAAATTGAGCTTAACAGGAACAAATGAAAAGTGCTGCATGAAAGGATGAACAGAGTGTGATGGTGTAAGGGCTGCATCTATTTAAATCTTATTTGTCTGGGTGAACAGGATCTTAACTGCTTGCAGCAACTAGAAACCATAGCAACTGCTATGCACTATGAAGTGGCAATGAAAATACCTGTTTGGAGGATGATGCAAAATGATGTGTGTCCCTTACATAGACATTGTACGCTGCTCCTCTGGCTACGTGGAACTCATTCAGAGCACTGTGTAGGCAGAACACACTTTGTCTTGGCTCAGATCCAGGAAGTTATGGGAGCCATTGATGGGTTAGGATTCTGGGCCCTGTTTAAAGGATTGGTATCGAGGTTGTGCTGAATCAAATTCAGACACCGAACATGGATGCTCAGATTTCTGTGGTGGCTGGGAAGTGTGTTTACAGTTAACGCAAGTGCACCAAGCCCATTGAATGATATGTATGATTTGGCCGCAGTTACACACGCCTGTTTGGATTTCGGTAACACGGTCTTTGTGGGGCTGCTTTTGGAAAGTGCTCAGAAGCTTTGACTGGCTCAAAGAGCTGCAGCCAGATTGCTGACCATATGGACTGCCTTCTTAGAACAGCTTCACTGGCTTCTGGTCTCTTTGCGGGCACAATTCAAAGTGCTGTTTATGCCCTGTAAAGCCCTACATGGCATAGGTCCAAGCTGTCTGAAAGACCGTATTCCCTCACACAAGCCTGCCCGAGTTTTGAGCTCTTCAGGGGAGGCTCTTCTCTGGGTCCAGCTACCCTCACAGGCACATTGGGTGGGGATGTGGGAAAGGACCTTCTCAGTGGCTCTGGAATTGGCTCCTTGGATTTGTCCTCCTTGTTCCAAAAAGCTTTTGGGAACTGTCTGTGAACTTTTAATGAAAGGGCTGTGTTGTTTTTATTATAATTAATTGTATGTTTTAAACAGATTTTATATCTATAGAATTTTAATTCTATCAATGTTTATTTTTTATTATTGTTTTCCCCATGTTTTTAATGATTCTTCTTTTTATCTTGAGTCCTGTCAGGAAAAAAGGCAGGTTATAAATGGATATAATTTATTATTATTATTATTAATAATAATAATAATACACTGAATACAGATTCTAGTAACTTTCACAAAGAAAATAGTGATGGGAAGTCTGCAAGAGTACTTTAAAAGATATTTTTATTTTAGTTTATCATGCAATCTACTTGGAAGAAATGGCTGCATCCGAAGTCATGCGCAAACTTGCGTTGGTGTTCAATATTCCTTTGCATCAGATCAACCAGGTTTACAGACAGGGTCCTACTGGCATCCATATTCTCGTCAGTGACCAGGTAAATTACATTGTTTTCAATATATCTATATACTGGGCCCTCCGGCGAAGGGTTAGGACAGCCATGGGCATGTTCATAGTAGCCACCCATACCCCAGGTCCCTGCTGTCAGAATGGAAACCATTCAAACTTCTTTTTGAGGTCACTCTTGAAACTCCCACGTGCGTTATTTTTTAAATAATCTCTAGAGTTCACAATGCCTTGTTTCTGTGCTTGTTTAAATTATAGCATATGTCAGACACGAGGTTGCCCCCAAAAAGTTTGGGGCAAATTTCATAATGGTGCTGCTTAGCCAACAAATGCAAAAACCCTTATCAATAAAATATGGACTGGTTGGTGATGTCTTTAAGCTTGCTACCCCTAGTAGCAAAGCAGGATA
The DNA here is from genome assembly GCF_951804945.1 of Podarcis cretensis. Lineage (NCBI taxonomy): Eukaryota > Metazoa > Chordata > Lepidosauria > Squamata > Lacertidae > Podarcis > Podarcis cretensis. The sequence continues at coordinate 51,369,655 of NC_137181.1, read as the reverse complement.
TTAAAAATAAAATTTAAAGATTACATCTCATTAAGCAGGACTTTTAACTATGTAGTTCTCACCATTTTACTATTCTATGAAATCTGATTTTGGTCTATTGCATTTTCTCTCTCTCAGTTGATGTGTTGAGGGAGGCATTTCTAATTACCGTATTTTTCGCCCTATAAGACGCACTTTTCCCCCTCCAAAAATGAAGGGGAAATGTGCGTCTTATGGGGCGAATGCAGGCTCCTTGGCTTCAGCAATAGCAACGCGAAGCCTCCGAAGCCTGCGCTCCAGAGGCTTCGCGTTGCTTCTGCTGAAGCCAGGAGAGTCTGCTCTTTGAGGCTGGCGGTGGGGAAAGCAGCGCTTCCCCCATGGCCAGCCCCAGAGGATGGGGGGCAGTGGGAAGGCGCGCGAAGCCTTCCTGCTACTCTCCAACCCGGCTTGGAGGCTGGCGGTGGTAGAAAGCAGGCTTTTCCCCAAGGAGGGAGAAGGGGCGGACTGGCGGAGTCCGTCCCTTCTCCCTCCTGTGGGCTTTTGCGGGAGATGGGGGAATTCCCCCACCTCCCACAATAGCAGGCAAAAGCCGGGCGCTCTTTAAAGCGGCTGTGTAGCTTCTGCTGGCTTTTCTAGGAGGTGGGGGAATTCCCCCACCTCGTAGAAAAGCCCGTAGGAGCCGCGCAGCCTTTAAAGAGCGTGCCGCTCTTGGGGGCTTTTCCCCAAGGAGGGAGAAGGGACTGACTGGCCGTTTCAGTCCCTTCTCCCTCCTGGTCGAAAAGTCCGCAGGGGTCGCGCGCGGCTCTTGTGGGCTTTTGCGGGAGGTGGGGGAATTACGCCACCTCCCGCAAAAGCAGGAAGAAGGTCTTGGAGTAGCGCACAGGCTGCGTGCAGCCTGTCCGCTGCTCCCAGAGCTACGGGGGGGGGGAATCATAGTTTTTTCCTTGATTCCCCCCCCCCCCCGAAAACTAGGTGCGCCCTATGGGCCGGTGCGTCCTGTAGGGCGAAAAATACGGCATGCTATCCCAAACTCTGCTGACAATGTATTTTAAATGGGAGAAATGCCAGAATACCAGTAAATCATAATTTGTATCTGCAGCAGGGAGAGGTGGAAAATATTGTTCATCATATTACGTATTGCTGCTAGGGACAGATTTCTCAAAGGAATTCTCCACTTTCCTTTTTGAACAACAGGGAGAAATATCTGTTGTTTGTTGATGGATGGGGATACATACAGTGGTGCCCCGCAAGACGAACGCCTCACAAGACGGAAAACCCGCTAGACGAAAGGGTTTTCCGTTTTGGAGGCGCTTCGCAAAACAAATTTCCCTATGGGCTTGCTTCGGAAGACGAAATGTCTTGCGGGGTTTCCCCCCTTTTTTTCCCCTTTTCCTAAGCCGCTAATCAGCTGATCCGCTAAAAGCCGCTAAACCGCTAATAGCGCTAATCCGCTAAGCTGTCAATGGCTTGCTTCGCAAGACGAAAAAACCGCTATACAAGGAGCCTCAGGGAACGGATTAATTTCGTCTTGCGAGGCACCACTGTAATTTCTGCATTTGCCTTAGCAACACAATGGATCAGACACCATTTCTGTGTGCTGGGGACAACCCATGCTAAAATGTACTTCAGTTCTGTTTGTATTTTTATTATAGTCAATGGCTTCTAACAAATAAATTTGAGTACCTAATATATATATGGAATTATTTTTAATGAGCAGTGGGTTAGAAATCTAAATAAAAGTACTGTTTATTCATAAACGCATCAATTTCTCTGCCATTCCCCCATTAACCCCCTATGGTTCCCCTTCCCAACCGCATTTCTGAAGCCGCTTCATAACTTCTGTTTTCTGTGGCTTTGCTTTGTGCCAGTTTTCACCTTCACCCCCCATGTCTGTGCCTCCACCACCACTCTTTTTCTGCAACCCCCTGCCATTTAATACAGATCATCCCATGGTAACTTTCTATATCGTCGTCCTTCCCACACCTTGCAGCTACAAAGCACCCTTTTTAACTTCCACCCAATTATGCAACCACCATCCCTCCTTTTCTGCAAGCTCCTTAATGCCCCTGCTTTTATCTTCACCCTGTTGCTGTGCCACCTAATCACTCCCGTTTTGCAACCCTTTTTTCAACTCCGACTTGCACACAGGCCATCCCCATTTCCATGCTTCATCCTCTCTCTTGTTCTGCAGCCCCATTTATGCCCAAAGCACATGCTGATATATAGTACTGTAGCTTTAAGCCTGCCAGTTAACTTGTTCTGTTAAAGGTTCAGTTCATGGCTGTTGTACATAGGAGTGTTCGCTTGTTAATGAAATATCTCTTTTAAATTACTACACTGAACCTGGAACTTCATGTTGAAGACAGAGGAGTGAAATACACTGTATGAGCATATGGAATATTTGAGGGGTCTACATCCGTTATTTCTCGCATGACACAGTTGAGGGATGGAAGTTGAAGATGAACGAAAAGGCAGACATGGATGCTTAAAACAACAGCAGAAATTTAAGTAAAGCAGGGGATTGAGAGACACCACAAATATTCAACCAGGGTCTGCACAATTATATTCTTAGATTCGTAGAGATAAAAAGACATGGCCACATCACTGTCACTCATCATTGAGCACAGTAGAGTTTCATTTTTTAAAAAATAGCATGCAAACATAATAATGACACTTTTTTACTAGATCAGCAGTATTGAAATGAGGAGAGCAAACACTGAGGCTCAGGTTGCTGCTTGTAAAACAGCTTGGCACTCCTTATGGCAATTTTGGGTGAATGAAACTTGGGTACACTGCTATGCATGTTGCCAGCATGTAGCTGCATTTAATTGTCTTTCTTCCTAGATGGTTCAAAACTTTGAAGATGAAAGCTGCTTCTTAGTTACCACAATAAAAGGTATGCTAATAATAATGTTGAAAATGATACCCTTAGCTTATTTTTTAAAAAACTGCCTATGTGAGGCACTGGCTTCCCTGCATTTTTTACTTACCAGTAGTTAGTTAAAACAGACTTGCATTTAAATGTTTTACATTCGGTTTGTTTTTAAATTTGTGTTTTATTTGTGTTCTGAAATTATGTTTTAAAGTTGCAACCTGCTTCTCCTGAACTCGGGACTACCTTCAATCACTCTGTATACTGCCATTTAGATATCTTTCAGTAAAAGAAAAAGGAGCTACTCAAGTTACACTTGAAAAATGTTTTCAAAGTATTTAATGAATGAGTCTTTCCAGAATTGTGAGATACTTAGGCATAAGAACTGATGACACCGGTCTTTGTAGAGTAGAACGAAAGCAGTCCTGATTTCAAGGTCTTATGGAACCCATAGTTTGGCAGTTCAGTGAGCCCTAGAAAATACTTTTAATAGCATTTTATATTCATGTGCTTTCATTATAAAATTTTATTATAAATTAAAATAATGGCTCCTTTTAATGTTATCTACAGCTGAAAATGGTGAAGGCTTCCATATAATTTTGAAGTGATGTTGCCATACAATATAATGGATTGATATTCCAGTATAGAATGAAGTCATGCTCAAGAATGACAAATAACATCGTCTCTTCAGGGATCTGACTTCACCGTATAGAATGTTTCATATTGAAAACACAAGGTGACCTTTCTAATGTGCTGTTTAGTAGATGAACTTCCCACTGCCATAGCCCAAAGTCCTCATAAGAGGTAACAATGCCGGAATAGCTAACATACAGGCATGGAAAAAACAAAGGAAACAAAGGTGTTTGCCCTTTTTAACATTAAGGCAAGCTATGGCCAGTAGATGCAGTTTGTAGAAGCGTTACTGCTTTCCTATTACACTGTATCCAGTTTGAATGTAAACTTATTCTGGGCATTTACCTTTCTGTGCCAGTTTGTCTATTACTCGCTTTTATTTTTTGATGTTAGCAGAGCACATAGTAATTTGTGTGGAAATAAGTAGTAAAAATGATAGCAATCAGGTTTTGGGTCTTGAGAGTAAAGCTGTCAAAACAGCATCCTCCGTGTAAATTGTGTATAAGCGTGAATGTAAGAAGTGTAAATGTCAAAAGGTGGACTTACTGAAAGTCCTAGCCAGATGAAAATTAAGCATGCAGCAGACCGCATCATCATCCGTACCTATTTGAGAGGATAAGAAGAAATCCTGTGAGGTACAATACTTTGCTTTGTAATAGGCATGTTACAGAAAATCTGCCTATGCATCATGTCTTTTTTAGTTTTTCTATAAAGCACTACTGCAGCTTTTCAATGTTTCACTTTTTGAACCACACTATTATTAATAGTGAGTTGGGACTTCCTCGTGGAGAAAAAGGGAATGTCACTGGCACCAAGGGACTATTCTAAAGCATTAAGCAGGAATCTACAAATCAAACATTGATTTTTGTTACTGCCCTAGTTGAAGACCAGGATCTTCCCATGTGTGAACTGTTTGTTGCTTTTTTTCTCTGACTGTTGTGGAAAACCATAGTTACAGTGCCTCTTCCATACAACCAAATACTTGATTAGCAGTTGCACAACTTAATGAATGAGCTGCAAAAATGTCCTTAAATGTTGGCCGAAGAGCAGAGAACTATCCAAGGACAGGTGCACATGTCTGCTCTGCGTTAATACAGGTTTGTGGGAGATTTAGACAGAGAATGCTGGTTGTTCCGTCATGGTAGGTGGCTTGCCCCTTAATCAAATAGCTAAAATCTTAACTGATGTAGTGAATATTTGAAGGTGGGAAGAGCAGCATGTCAAATACTGTTCTTAATTTCATTCCCATTTATAATTATGCCTAGGTTAAGTCTTTATGTTAAGAATGTTGTTTCATTCCTAGAGTAGGATAAGGCCTTACTCCCCACCCCCCATGACCTGGACTATTCTGCACTGATGGGGAAGGAGAGTAGAGTTTGTGAGCATACTTAATTGTTTTGAGTTTTTCTTGCCTATAAATTATTTTGGTTGTACTCGGGTGTCTTCAATGGACTTGATGCATCATCTCATTTTTCTAATCTGTGGAGAATCTGAAAAATGTCACTAAATTATAAAAGCTGTACAGTAGTTTGGTTCACTTGGATTTAATTATGGCACCAGCAAATTGCTTTTTGTTTTTAAATAAGATGTATACATTTCAATTTCAGTAAAAAAACATTTTCCAATAATGATTGTATCTTTCCTTACTTGCAAAGCAATACTGAAGTGCAGGTGGTGCTGAGATCTTTTTGTCTGCACCGAAGCTTTCCACCCATTTTCTGCTACTCACGTATGAAAACTGTTCTGAGTATGCTGTTGGCAGAAGATTGACTCTTGCATTAATTTGTCTTTTGTGGTGGTGGTGGTGGGGAATGATTGAAACCAGTCTAAATAAGGATGCCTTTATTTAAATAGTGTACCAAATTTTTTCATTTGGAGCAAGTACCTGTTTAATAACTGGAATTTCATAAACACTTTACCTTTTAAGAGTTGAACACATATCAAAACAATTTTGTTTGACAAGCGATTAGATTTCTCCCTGTGACAGCTTAAATTAGCATAGACGGATAGCAAATCAGACAGATATGGTCTGCAGAATATTCCTCTCTTAACAAAGAAATACATTTTCCATTGCTGGCAATCAATGTAATGCATAACCTAGCTGTAAAGTAGTCTTAAGACATCAGTATCTAGTTCTTGCAGTGCATTTCCAATCATACTTTTTTCCTCAATTTGATTACCCCTTAGCTGAAATGAATTGATTCCTTTAATTTTCAGTGTGCTGTGAACATAAGAGTTCAGGGCATACACTGGCTATGCTAATACAGTGGTACCTTGGTTTACAACCATAATCCGTTCTGAAGGTCCGGTTGTAAACTAAAACAGGTTGTAAGCCAAGGTGCACTTTCGCCAATGGGGCCTCTCCCCCAAAATGGGTTGTAATCCAAAGAAAGGGACACACACTTCTGGGTTTGACGTGGCTGCAAACCAAGGTACCAATGTGTATGATTTACCATTATATGAATAACCCCTCAGGCTTGGGCATACTGCTTCTCTTCCTGGTATGGTAGTGAGAAGATGGATAATGAAAACTTCTAATCTCACTGCTGCACCAGAGATGTGCACAAGTCCGATTCATATACACAGCAATGGGGAATAATCAGTTCTCTAGCTGTTCTTCAATTCCAACTTCCAGCAACCGCAGCCAGCATAGATCAGTGGCCAGGATGCTAGAAGCTGCAATGTATTAACATCTGGAGGACCACACATTCTCCCTAATATAATATTAAACAGTTTGTGCAACATTACTTGCTTGTGTATTGAGTAATATGTCAGGCAGAACTTAACCCTTGCCACAGTACCACTGCTTATTTTCAGAAACATTGTATTGTGTTGTCCTAATATTTTTATGTTCTATATATTCATAATATTGGCTTCAAAGATTCCCATGAGACAAAAGCACTGCTCCATCTTAAATGCTTATTCCTTTTCAGCAAAGCCCATGTAACTAGTACAGTGGTGCCTCGCAAGACGAAATTAATCCGTTCCGTGAGGCTCTTCGTATAGCGGTTTTTTCGTCTTGCGAAGCAAGCCCATTGACAGCTTAGCGGATTAGCGCTATTAGCGGCTTTTAGCGGATCAGCTGATAAGTGGTTTTTCAGCGGATCAGCTGATAAGCGGCTTAGGAAAAAGGGGGGGGGGAGTCGGAAAAACTCGCAAGACATTTCGTCTTGCGAAGCAAGCCCATAGGGAAATACGTTTTGCGAAGCGCCTCCAAAACGGAAAACCCTTTCGTCTAGCGGGTTTTCCGTCTTGCGAGGCGTTCGTCTTGCGGTGCACCACTGTACTAGACAATATGCCTTTCCTATTTAGAGCCCTACAAGAGTCCTTTCACAACTTTGGAGTACTTGATTTAGCAACTGGCTTATAACTGCCCTTGGGAAACAGCCTCTAGCATTTCTCCAGTATAGCAAATTGGGGAAAGGTGCAGGAAGCATCCATAAAACAGATTATTACCACCTTGGGACAGGCAGTATCGTATGGTCCAGGTTTGAAAGTTTCAGCCAGTTCCCCAGTCTCCTACTGGTCTGAACCAGAGACCGTATGTGAGGAAGACAATCAAAACAGCATAAGGAAAGGAAAACTGATCATACCCTCCAAATCAACATGGCACAAGACAGAGGCTGAAGGTAAATACCATACTGCACTCCCCTAAATATGGTGGGCAAGGATACCTTCTGCACATCCCTGGAAAGAACATTCATGGTAAGTAACCAAAATTTCATTCCAAATAATGGCATACAGGAGGCATCAAGAGGACTTGTTTAAGCTGTCTGATCAGGGAGGAGCATTACAAGTGACCATTCTAGGATTTTAAACTGTTTTTATTGATAATTTTAATATTTCAATCTAGTGGTATATAAATTTTGTTAAATAAATCAAGGCAATCCCCCCACCTGAAACGAACAGCATAAAGACAGAAAACATGTCTTATTCTAGTCCAGGCAAGACTCTCAAGAAATGGCCAGAAAGGAAAGAGATTCCCCTCTGAAGCACATCCCTTTTCTTATATTTTGATTAAAACATCCCTTAGGGCCTCCTCCCCAGTCACTGACCCTTTAAAGACAAACCAGATTGTATGACTGTCCATTGTGTTAGCTTCAGAGGTCTAAATGGCAAACCAACAAACCTAGTATCTGCTATAAAGGCTAGAAGTCACCAGACAAATTTGAATTCTGTGTACAGTGGTACCTCGGGTTACAGGCGCTTCAGGTTACAGACTCAGCTAACCCAGAAATAGTACCTCGGGTTAAGAACTTTGCTTCAGAGTGAGAACAGAAATTGCGCAGCAGCGGCAGCAGCTAAAGTGGTACCTCAGGTTAAGAACAGTTTCAGGTTAAATATGGACCTCCAGAATGAATTAAGTTCTTAACCTGAGGTACCACTGTAGCCTATTGTCAGTCTCCTGCCAACAGATCCTTCGCCCAAAGGAAGGGTGCACAAGACAAAATAGAAGCTGTGGAGGAAGTCTGCTGGCCGGTCTTTAACACTGGCTCTGAACATTGCTTACCTAATCCTTCAAAGAGGTATCCCCATCCCAGGGGACCACTGCCTCCAACAATAGCACTACTACTGGGCCATCATCAAAGGGAAATTTGAACCTGTCCAAGGTCTTTTCTGGAAAGGAATAAAACTTTTCTGCTACTCCTGCAGCCTTCCTACCTTGCAAGGGTGTCGATCAATCAGCACTGACCAGCTTTCTGAACAATGCCAGAAAGGGAACCTCACTGGAAGAATTTGGAGCTGGAAAATCTGGTGCTTCTCTAGACTATGACTGGGATGTCAAGGTCTGCTTATGATTGCAGATCTAGGGAAAATACCCTAGAAAGAAAAGGCACAAAATCATCAGAATGGAGTAACTGGTGTAAGCATCTTGCTGCTGCCATGTGAGACCATTCTTCTTCCTTCCCAGGGGAGTCCTAAGGATTCCTCTGTAGAGAAGGTAGAGGAGCCTCAGACCCTACACCCAAAAGATGGGAGTCTTTCAACACATCATGGAAAAGTGCCCATAAAAAGGCTTGCAGACAGACTCTTGAGCTGCTTTTGTTTCCCATGAGATTTGTTTTGTTCTTTTTTCAACACTGCTGACTCTGGAAGGAGCAAGCATGAAGAGAACCCCCTTTGACCAGAGAGCTAGAACAAATGGCCCACCCTTCATGGGGCACCTGATGTCATGGCATCAAGCATGGGAAAGTGAAGCCGTGGTAGCAAAGGAACAATAGGGAGTGCTCCTGATGGTTCCTTTGCAGCTGCCCTGCTACTTTCAGAAGGGAATCTATTCCCCAGAGGCTCCTGGAGCCAAAGTCCTTACGCTTGGATGGCTCCTCTCCTCTGACTGGACAGGCAGGATCACATGAAGATCCTTGGTGGGGGACAAGTCTTCCCACACTCTCCAGACTGGCCCTGCGCTGAATAAAATTTGGCAACTTTTACATGTGTTTGGTCTATCTCATTTTTCTTCTCAACCTTACCTTTTTCCTTCAAACCGCCCTGCTCCCCGCCCACAATCTTCGTACAGTGCACTGGAGCAGAGATCCAGGACAATTTATGGGGCATCAGCTATACACACTTGTTTAGAATTACATTCCATTGAACAAAGTGAAGTTCTTTGCAGCTGTGGCTATACATGTTCCATGCTTGATGTCACGTATCACATGACACTGCCTGCTCTGGGGCACCGGGTGCTTCCTGCATACCATTCCAGAGAAGCTGCTTTGTTCAACAGGTTACATTTGCCTTTCTTTGAAGGCAAGTTATACTATTATGGCCTGTTCAGGTTCTGTAGAGCAACCGTGCCAACAGTTAAATACATTTTTGGTTACATGTCCCCGATGATCTTAATACTTAAACCATGGAGGTGCAACTAACTGTAGTGTTCTACTGTTGGTATTTTGTTCTGATTAACTTGACACTCGTATCTCCACACCAGCTAGTACACGCTGGCACTGCAATGGCAGAAATGCTAGAGGAGAATATTCAATCCAAGTGCCAACACTGTTCCATATCTGCATGATATTTTACCTGTAAATTAGCATTGGAATTATGACCAATGCAGAATTGGATGGTTGGAAAAAACAACAACACATTGTTTTATAGCTTAACCATGGTTGCTCCCAGTCATTCATTCTTTCATCCAACATCTTCAGCGCCACTCGTTACCTGCTAAAGAATAATGCAGCATCGGCAGAGTTGTTGGCGAGTGCCTCCTACAGAAGGAGGCGGAGTTACTGGAGCAAAGTAAGCATGAACTTTCACATCTGGTAGATGAGCCTGTAGGCAAAAATTAATACTCAATGAAGTTGAACAAGTTACCATAAAACTTGCATCCCAATATAGTAAAACATCTGCTTTGCTGCTGAACCCTCCCCTCCCAACAGGACCCCAACCCTCAGTTCTGCATTGCCTTAATAAATTACATCCACTTTAGTAATTGCCAGCCCTGTTCAGACTGCTTAGGCAGTAGTATGGGACTCCAATTTCCAGGATCTTTTAGCAAACAATCATTACTTGAATTTTTACTGGAACTCTTTCCAGAACAATCCACTTTTGTTAATCTTGCTCTGCAGAGCTACTAACTGCTAATGAAAAGCAGCCAAATATCCCGAATTCGGCAGCAACAGTATCAAGGTGATCCTGCCAGCCTTCATCCTATCTATGAACTCGCAGGAGAACAAAGTGTAGCTGCAACCAAAGCAGTTTTACCACCTTTTCAAAAAATTCTGTAACCCACTCTGGGAACTTAAGGTGAAGGACAGGGAATAATATTATTAATTCCTCCCAACCCTTGATAGAGACATAAGAAATAAGCTGCTCATTTTTTCCACAAATCCCTTTCTAGAAAGGAAAAAGAATATGCTGCTTCTGTTGCAGGTGCATGGTGTTCTGCATAAATTTAGACAGCATTGAGTTCAGTATTGTGCACTCTTGCTGAATGAGAGCCTACGAATAGACACTTTATTAAATGATACGACACTGGTCTTGGTGTGTATTAAAAGTCATGCCAGGAGCTACCTTGATATATCAACACTGAGGCTCTGCATCTCAGCACAGTTGTGCAGTACGTACTCTTATTCTTTTGATGCCTGCACGGGTGACTTGCTGACAGTCATATAATTCAATTCTTTCTAAGTTGTGGCAATTTTCAAGATGTTCTAGGGTCACGTCTGTGATTAGAAGGCAGTTGTCCAATTCAAGTACTTGGAGTCTTTCATGTCCACATGTGCTGCTGCTCAGATGCAGAATCCCATCATCCGTGATCAGTTCACAGTGGGACAAGCTCTAACAAAGATGAGAAATGCAATGTTTCATTAATGCATATTTCTGTAACGGGTCAAATCCATCTCCTCTCGTTTAGGAAAAGGAAATTTTTTCTGAGATGGGTGACTCCACTTATTCAGTTGGAGACAGGGCTTACAGAAATGTTTATTCCCCCCAAATTTTGACCTGCTTCAACTGAAGAAAGCAGAATTATCCATGGCTCTTGAGAACTTTTTGTAGATAAAGTGAAATAGAAAGCCTAAACAAAACAGGATTTTCTACCCTTTTTGCATTCTGAGGTTCCTTCTTGTTTTTACCTCTGGTCCTCCTTTCTCCCCACACAATATTTACTTGGGCTTCAGCATTTTTGGTTATATGCAAGTTCAAGAACACTCAAACAGTGAACCTGATAAGATATAGGATGGAATCTCCTGGATCCTATTACTTCCAAGGACTTGCTATTTCTGAGCCCAGAAGGAAGCTGACAATATAAACGCTTGGATGACATCCTTTGTAATAATAATAATAATAATAATAATAATAATAATAATAATAATAATAAATTTTATTTATATTCCGCCCTCCCCAGCTGAAGCCGGGCTCAGGGCGGCTAACAACAATCAAACAATCATTGGTCAAGATTGAAACTTTCTTTGACAGGACGTATTGCTGCAATTAAGATGAATGTATTGCCAAAAATGTTATTTTTGTTTCAAACTTTGCAGATTGTGGACAAAATGGAGTGTTTTGGGAGGTGGCAGAGAGATATTTCAAGATTTGTCTGGCAGGGCAAAAAGCCCAGAATTAAGTTTAAGATATTAACTGACGCTAAAGAAAGAGGGGGATTTGCCCTGCCAGACTTAAAGTTGTATTATGAATCAGCAGCTTTCTGCTGGTTGAAAGACTGCCTACTTCTTGAGAACACTGATGTTTTAGATTTGGAAGGATTCAACAATGCGTTTGGGTGGCATGCATATCTGTGGTATGACAAGGCTAAAATACATAAGAATTTCAAGAACCATGTTGTCAGAAAAACAGTTTTTAATGTCTGGTTGAAATATAAAGACTTATTGGAAAACAAGACCCCAAGGTGGTTATCACCAATGGAGGCTAAGGCCGTGAAAAAACTCAATATGGAGGCCGAATGGCCGAAATATTGGGAAATAATAGAAAAAGATGGAGATAACTGGAGGTTGCAGAGTATGGATAAAATAAAAGATAAAGTGCGAGATTGGCTACATTATGCTCAGATTAAAGAAGTTTTTAAGTTGGATAAAAAGGTAGGATTCCAGGTGGAAAAATCAAAGTTAGAAACTGAACTGTTAGAACCCAGCTCTAAGATACTTTCAAGAATGTATAATTTGCTGTTAAAATGGAATACACAGGATGAAATGGTCAAATCAGCCATGATAAAATGGGCACAGGACATAGGGTACAACATTATGTTTGCTGACTGGGAAAAGTTATGGACCACAGGTTTGAGATTTACGGCATGTAATGCCCTGAAAGAAAATATTATGAAAATGATATACAGGTGGTACATGACCCCAGTCAAGCTTGCAAAGATATACCATGTGTCTGATAATAAATGTTGGAAGTGTAAAGATGCTGAAGGAACATTCTTTCACCTCTGGTGGACTTGCCCTAGAGTGAAGGTTTTCTGGGAAATGATTTATAATGAACTGAAAAAGGTATTTAAGTATACCTTCCTTAAGAAACCAGAGGCCTTTCTCTTGGGCATTGTTGGTCAGAGTGTGCAAAAGAAGGATCGAACCTTTTTTATGTACGCTACAACAGCAGCAAGGATACTCATCGCTAAAAGCTGGAAAACTCAAGAATTACCCACACTGGAAGAATGGCAGATGCAACTGATAGACTATATGGAACTGGCGGAGATGACGGGCAGAATCCGAGACCTGGGAGAAGAACTGGTGGAGGAAGACTGGAAGAAATTCAAGGACTATCTACAAAAATATTGTAAATTGTATGATTGCTAAGAAAGATGTAAGATTAGCAAAAACATGGCTTCAACAAACTAGTTATAAAGAATATAAATTTAAATTCAATTGGAAGATGAAAAGATAAATTTGGGATAAGTAATATTTTATGATTAAGCTTCAATAAGAGTATGTTAAATCCCAAAATTAAATTAAATATTGGAAAATTATATTATATGAATTAAATTAAGTTAATAATTTGCTGGTAAAATTTATGTTTAGAAAGCAGGAACAAGAGATGTGAGGAAGTCCAAAGTTGAGAATGAAATGTGGATAATGGAAAATATTATGTTATTATGTATGTTTTTTATTGGTTATATAAAATTTAATAAATATTATTATTAAAAAAAAAACAATCAGATAATCGCACATTCTAAAAATATTTCATTATAAAAATCAATTAAAATCAAATTAATGGCAACTGATTAAGCAAGATTCTGTGCAGGTTGCCAGAGGAGGGAGTCAGGCTGCGCCCTGACCAAAGGCCTGGTGGAACAACTCTGTCTTGCAGGCCCTGCGGAAGGATGTCAGTATACCTTCCTTAAGGGCCCTAGTCTCTTGTGACAGAGCATTCCACCAGATTGGAGCCGCAGCCGAGAAGGCCCTGGCTCTAGTTGAGGCCAGCCTAACCTCTCTGAGGCCTGGGACCTTAAGGATGTTTTTATTTGCAGACCGTAGGTTTCTCTGTGGGGCATACCAGGAGAGGCGGTCCCGTAGGTACGAGGGTCCTAGGCCATATAGGGCTTTAAAGGTTAAAACCAGCACCTTAAACCTGATCCTGTACTCCACCGGGTGCCAGTGCAGCTGGTATAGTACCGGATGAATGTGATCTCGCAGCGAAGACCCCGTAAGGAGTCTCGCCACGGCATTCTGCACCCGCTGGAGTTTCTGGGTCAGTCTCAAGGGCAGCCCCACGTAGAGCGAGTTACAATAATCCAGTCTGGAGGTGACCGTCGCATGGATCACAGTGGCTAGGTCAGGGCGAGAGAGATAAGGGGCCAACTGCTTAGCTTGGCGGAGATGAAAAAATGCCGCCTTTGTTATAGCTGTAATCTGCGCCTCCATAGAGAGGGAGGTATCGAAGATTACACCCAAACTCTTAACGGACAGTGCTGGCACTAATTGCACCCCCGCAAGAGATGGGAGTTGCCCCCTCAATCCCATATCGTCCCGCCCCAGCCAGAGGACCTCTGTCTTCGAAGGATTTAACTTCAACCGGCTCCCACGTAACCATCCAGCCACAGCTTCCAGACATCTCGCCAGTGTGTCTGGGGCCGGGTCAGGATGGCCATCCATCAACAGATAGAGTTGGGTGTCATCAGCATACTGATGGCAACCCAGCCCAAAACTCCGGGCAAGCTGGGCGAGGGGGCGCATAAAGATGTTAAAAAGCATCGGGGAGAGAATCGCAGCCTGAGGCACTCCACACACCAAGGAGTGGCGCGGTGACAATTCCCCCCCGAGCGCCACCCTCTGTCCCTGACCAGAGAGAAACGAGCGCAGCCATTAAAGGACTGTGCCCTGGATCCCCACGTCGGCAAGGCGGTGGTCCAGGAGTTCGTGATCGACCATGTCGAAGGCTGCTGACAGGTCTAGAAGAATCAGCAGCCCCGACCCGCCTCGATCCAGCTGCCTGTGGAGATCATCTGTTAGGGCGACCAGAGCCGTCTCGGTCCCATGACCAGCGCGGAAGCCGGACTGGAATGGATCCAGAGCAGATGTTTCATCCAGAAACCTACCAAGCTGTTCAGCAATTTCAAGAGGTGAGAAATATTATCCCATTATTTTCCCATCCCCATCAAAAAGCAACATAAAACTCATTCTAATTGATGGTCATGATGAAGACTTACATGTTGCATTAAATACAATGCCATTTTAAGCCAGGCTATTTTTAAAGAAACAGAATATTTGATTGCTTTGCCTTTTAAACTGATTTTCAAAAATCAATTTTCAAGTGCCCTGATTTCCAGAGGTAGGTCAAGAAATACGTTAGTACTCTATGTAGTCTCATTACTGGCAAACACAAAACCCCAAAACATACAAAAATTTTACATGCAGAATCTGTGCTGGCATATAATCATTTGTTTATATTCTGTTCATATAAATGCCCTGCATGAACATAATCTTAAATTTCCTAATTCCCAGTTTCAACTAGCAACAAGATGAAATGGATCATTTGATCTGAAGAAGTGGAATGAGTATTTATTTGTCTTAAAACAACTAAATAAACAGGAACTTACCAATGCTTGCAGTTTAGGGCAATGAATGGAAAGTTGTATCAATGTGTTATCTGTTATCTAGAAAGAAAGAAATTATATGGAGAACAGTGTCAAACTCAGGGATAGGCAAAAATACATATCAGGTAGTTTTTGTAGTCTGCACGTTTTTACGGACACAGAAGTGTCATCTTTTAATGATACTTTTACTAGATCTGATGCAAAGGCCTTGTACAAATAGGTCTCACCAGAACACATTCTTCTAGGTCCATCTTTTCTAGTTCATGGCAATTCTAAAAGTGAGAAAAAAAGCATTCTACCATTAAAAACAAGGCTAAACTGAGAACTTAAGATTTTAGAAACTTCCAGTATGTCGTGTATACTTTATGACATGTCAGGGGCTGACTAGATGAGGAAAAAAGCGCAGAGGAAGAGGAGATGGATCCAGGCTCCTAGTGGTGGACAACCAGACACACCCCAGAGGGGAAGAGCTGGGAGGTACTAGACTGAGAGTTTGGAGGACAAGGAAAAAGGGGCAACAAGCAGGTGCCCCAGCACAAAGCAAAGACAGTGACTCCTGCCAAGCCACCCCAACAATGTTGGAGTCTCCATGTTTTTTCTGTTCTGATTTCTTAATAAAACAACTAACTTCAAGTTAGCTGGTGTTGCTTTCTCTTTTCTGCTCTGCAAAGCGTGCTACGTGTCAGCTCCCTTGACAATACACGACTCATATGTACTGAATATGAATAACTGTGGTTTGTTTTTCCTCTTATCCAAAACAGGTTAAATACTCAGTGGGTGGAGATACAGTGAAGCAACCCCTCCTTAATCTGGAAAATGTATATTAATTTTGCAATCAGTTTTTTTGAGAACTGAAAACAAGGGAACTTGACCCTCATGCATAGCTGGGCAAAAGCAAGGTCACAACCAATTCAAGGGTTACCTAGTCAAACTCCCTGAAACAGACAGATTTCCTCCTTATATCTTTGCACATGCAGATATGTACTTGTGTAAGATACTTTTTTTTAAATGTGTGGTCAATGTGGTACAAGGGCTAGAGGTGTGTCTGGCTGTGTGAAATGGAGTTACAATATCCATCCATTTTTGAAACTTAATCTACCTCAAAGGGTTGTGAGGCTAAAAGTTCTACTATAAGATACTTAGAGGAAGTATGGGATAAAAAGTTAAATAATATTAACCTTACCTACCCGTGCTAGAAGTGCAAAACCAGCATCAGTGAGATGGGAACACCTTGCAGCCTCCAGAATCCTGAAAAATAAACATTTCTGCAGTTGAGAATAATCAGAAAGAAATCCTTGTGATGACACCAGGAACCTAGCATGTGATTCTATGCAATGGAAACAGGAATAAATAATACATCTACTATCCTAGATTATTTTATTATCTCTGTTGGCAATGAGACTACAAATTTCAAGTTCTGCAACATGACTAAAATCCTGTTTCTATGGCTGATACACTATAAGAACTGAAAATCTTGACTGAGACCTGAAAACATTTTAGTTGAGTCGGGGGGGGGGGGATGAAGAAGGCTGAAGTCTGTGACAGCTGTCTTGTGGATGTGGATGGACAGAGGTCATTATTAGCATTCTCTCATCATTATCAACGTTCGGCCACAGCTTCTTGATCACATTCACAGTTTTGATGACCTGGAATTGACTATTTCTTGGAATTCCAAACTGTTGAAGGCCTGAAGCAACCCAGGGCTATAAAGCCAGGTGAAGTGTCTCCATCCATTTTTGTTCCTTTCAAGCAATGAACCATCATGCCATAATGTACAGTCATACCTCGTGTTGCGTTAGGTTCATGTTGCATCTTTTCAGCTTGCAAACACGGCAAACCAGGAAGTGTATACTTCCGGGTTTTGCCACATGCACAGAAGCATTGTGAGCTTTGCGCGGGCGCAGAAGCACTCTATCATGCTCCGCACTTATGCAGAAGCGCCGCTCTAGTTGCAGACTTTTCAGGGTGCGAACGGCACCCCAGAACGGATCGTGTCTGTAACTAGAGGTACCACTGTACTTAGGAGGACCAGAATAGGAGACCCAGTTTCAAATTCCTATTCAGACAAGTAGTTCAGTGGGTGGCCCTGGGTCCATCTCTCTTCCCTCTATCTGATCTACCTTACAGGGTTGTTGAGAGAATAAAGGGCAGGTGAACCCTGAGCTCCTTGGGAAAAGGGTAGGATACAGATCTAAAAATACAGCTTGGGTGTACACAATTACTTTCTGACAGGCTGCCTCCTGAGAGTGTTTGCTGTCCGATAGCACATCACAATAGCGCTATACCCATTTGCATCCTGAGTAGAACGCGACTGCACGGGTCGCGATTCGCTGCTTCTGTGCATGCGTGTGACATCATTTTGAGCATCTGCACGAGTGGCGAAAACTGGAAGTAACGCGTTCCATTACTTCTGGGTCGCCGCGGAGCGTAACCTGGAAACGCTTAACCTGAAGCATATTTAACCCGAGGTATGAGTGTACTACATTGTAGTGTGCCATTTGTACTAACCTTGTGCTAACCAATTCAGACCATCTAAGTTTGTGATATATTAACTAGCATTGAAAGAATACTAATGGGATGCAATGAATATTATGTAGTTTAAGCTTGCTGCTTTTTTATTTAGGTAAAGTCAGCAAACAGAATTATCTTTTTCTCTCCTTAAATGGGAAATAGGCTGCTCGTTCACTTTCCATCTCGCATATACCAACTGTTCTGTTTCTGAATCAGCATCATTCAAAACTATATACACATCACTGATCTCTTATGCTATTGCTAAAGGTTCTATTGTTACAAGAATAGCTTGGTTCCAGTTTTTAGAAAGGCTAGAATACATCTAGGGTAACTTCAAGGAATCCCAAATAGCCTGGAAGAAGTTGCTCATTGTGGTGGCGGCAATGTTTCCTAGTGATTAGTCTGTTTTTATAACAGAACAACCCTCTTTACCTTGTTATGGATGTGTTTTGGAACTCGATTTTACACTGATGATGTGCTGAAGAAAGAGGGTTTAGAAAAGGAACTTTGACTTTCACCCAGCATGTTACGTTTGTTGATCCATCCCTTGAAGTAGTTTAAAATTAACAATTTTTAAAACTGAAAAAAGCAGCAGGAAAAGAAGAAAAGTGCAGCCATAACCATCAGGAAATAAAAATTGCAAAACAAAATATAAAATGCACCAACCTTTCTATATTCACCTTAAGGGAAATAATGCAGAAATACATTGCAAAGAAAAATTCACCTCCACAAACAGACCCTAAGAAGAAGTGGGAGGGGAACAATATCAGGAAGAGGGAGATGCACAATAAACAGAATTGCCAATAAGTATCATTTTTATTTTAAGACTAGCAAGTATCTGAAATTATGTGGGCAGGAGGGAGAGAGAAGGCCCATGTATTTGAGGTCCTCCAAATGGAGTGGGGTCAGCGGCGGAGCATATACCTGCGCTGCCCAGGGCGGGCGTGCTCCCGAGAAGGGCATGGCACAGAGGGTGCCCTCCCAGGCGCAGGATAGCTGCTTGGGTGCCTGGAGTGGAGCGAGCCGCCCATGAGGGCGCCACCCACACACAACTCCCAAGCCTCCCCCAAGCTGTCAGGGGGAAGGGGGGAATGCTGCCGGCAAAGTTCCCTCCTTACCCCAATGGCTTGGGGTGGGCTTGGGAGTTGTGGGTGGGTGGTGTGCTGAATGTCACCCCCCCCCCTCAGTGAGGGCACCCGGAGCGGTCCACCACCCCCTTCCTACACCTGAGTGGGGTGGGAAATGCATCTGTGTGTGCTCCCTGCAGAGTCTCATTTAATGGAGACTCTGCTATTCTCAGCCAGGAATGGGAAGTAGGCTTTACCTGCAAGTATACCCATACTGATTAATGTATGACTTTTTTTTTTTACTTTTTTTTGGGGGGGGGGTGGTTAGATGCCTGCACCCACAGACACTGCTGGACTCATGAACATAACCAACACCACTGCTACTCATCTTATTTTCTGTTCCCGATTTTGGAAGGTGTGTTATTTTCCCAACTTTTAAAAAATTATTAGCTTATCCCATAAGATTAAGTGGAATCTATCTTCCCATGCTATAATTCTAGGAGAAAAGCTGTTCCCCCAACCATGCAGCAAGCTTGGTTCTCTTTCCACATTGTCCCCAGTGATGTATAAACAAGGTTTTGCTTGCCCATCCTCCTCCTATTTATATGAATGTCTTGGGGAAATGCACAATTACACATTCCAGGCAAAATATACAAAGAAAGCAGAGAAAGATGAGGGAAGGGTTAAAGATATACTGCTACTTGCATATTGTGGTCTAATTAGCAATTCCACACTTTTTCCAAATGGGTGGCTCTGTTAGTCTGTTGCAGCAAAACAACAAAGTTTTGTGGCACCTTCGAGGCCAGCAGATTTATTGTAGCATGAGCTTTTGCAGACTACAGTCTACCTTTGGCACATTTAAGTTAACACTGAAAAGTATTAAATCTAATCAGGTCTCAGAAATTTATCTGTAATCCAGGATTACATTTTCAGTTAGTTTTCAGGGAATATGCAAATTTCAATATATATGACTTTAAAAATACTAAAATCACACAGGGGAGGATCCTAGCCATACTTACTTGGAAATAAGTCCTGTGGAACTTACTTAGGAACATAGAAAGTTGCCTTCCATTGATCAGGTCCACCTAGCTCACTGACTCGCAGAACTTCTCCAAGGTTTCAGACAGGAGTTTTTCGCAGCACCACCTGGAGATGGCAGGGGTTGAATCTGGGCCCCTCCCCATTTTCCTGTTTTGCTTTTCGATAAATACGCATTGGACTGCATCATAGTTGTCACTGAAAACTATTAGGCACCTGCTAGTCTGATGACGATGAATGCAACTTCAAATCAGAGGGAGACAACCACCACTCAGTAATGTGTGAACTGAATAGTACTCACTTCAATCTTGGACAGTTCAGACCAAGAGCTACGAGAGAAGCATCTGTAAGGTTTGTACAACCAGAAACACAAAGCGACTGGAGTTGGTGACATCCTCTACAGATACCTGCTATGCCATCATCCGATATTTGCTGTAACAAAGAACAGTGGGAAGTTCTGTCATCTGAAGTTAGGCAATTTCTCTTAAAAGGTATCAAGTTTACACAATTAAATAACAAATGTTAACAATAACAATTCTCATGCAGTTTGTTCCATACTATTTATTTTCACTCCAAGGGCATGCTAGTCAACATTTTTATAGATTCCGCTCTATAGTCATCTGGAAAGGAGTTTCCTCAAACACAGTGCTTTATCTTGCAGTTTGGTGCACTATTTCAAAGATGGATTTCCTTTCAACCTTGGTAATATGCATTTTGCTGAAGGAAGCAAGTATACTAGCAGCCAAAAAGAAAAAGAAAGAAGCTTGCGTGCAAACATGCCAAACAATAATTACCGTATTTTTCGCCCTATAGGACGCACTTTTTCCCCTCCAGAAATGAAGGAGAAATCTGGGTGCGTCCTATGGGGCGAATACAGGCTTTCGCTGAAGCTTGGGGAGCGAGAGGGGTTGTACGCACCGACCCCTCTCGCTCTCCAGGCTTCAGGAAGACATCCGCAGCCTAGACAGCCCTGCGGGCGGTCCCGCAGGGATGTCTAGGCTGCGGATAGCAGCCTGCTTCCCGGAGCATCAGGCGCCCTGAAAGCAGAGCGCCCGGCGCTTCGGGAGCACATCCGCAGCCTGGGCAGCCCTGCAGGAGGTCCCGCAGGGATGTCTAGGCTGCGGATAGCAGCCTGCTTTCCGGAGCGTCGGGCGCCCTGAAAGCAGAGTGCCCGGCGCTTTGGGAACACATCCGCAGCGTGGCGAGCCCTGCGGGAGTTCCCCGCAGGGCTCCCCACGCTGCGGATACCAGCCTGCCACCCGGTGGGCGGGGCGCCCTGAAGCAGAGCGACCCGCGCGCCGGACAGACATCCGCAGCGTGGCGAGCCCTGCAGGAGTTCCCCGCCTGGCTCCCCACGCTGCGGATAGCAGCCTGCCGCACGGCGGGCGGGGCGCCCTGAAGCAGAGCGCCCCGTGCGCCGGACAGACATCGGCTAGCCCCACAAGCTCGGGGGACAGCAGGGAGGCGCAGCGCCGCCATCCCGCTGTTCCCCGACCTGGTTCCGTTTCCCCGACCTGCTTTTGGGGGGGAAATAAAGGGGGGGAAATTCCTTTATTTCCCCCCAAAAAAACTAGGTGCGTCCTATGGGACGGAGCGTCCTATGGGACGAAAAATACGGTATGTCAAGAAATCACTATTACAGTCAAACCTCGGTTCTTCAACGGGTCCGTTTTCAAATTTTTCGGCTCCCAAACGCCAAAAACCTGGAAGTAACTGCTCCGGTTTTTGAACGATTTTTGGAAGCCGAAGGTGCTTCACGGCTTCCATTTTGAATTTCCCTATTGCACTGAGGCTTCCGCTTTCAGTTTTCGGTTGTCGAACATTTAAGTCTAACAGTCTTCTGGAACGGATTAAGTTTGACAACCAAGGTTTGACTATAGTTCATGATTCTAGGAAAGCAAGAAAAAGGCTGGGAAACAATGGGAGGGCACTGATGAGACTTTTTTGTGAGCTACTATAGAGAAGGGGAAATGTGAATCACCTGGCCCCCACTCCACATCTCCTCATTTTTTAAATCCATCAGCAATCATGCAGGGTGGGTGATTGATTGATTGACTGATTGATTGATTGAGATCCAGCGCTGAGGGCCTTCTGGCGGTTCTCTCATTGCGAGAAGTGAGGTTACAGGGAACCAGACAGAGGGCCTTCTTGGCAGTGGCGCCCACCCTGTGGAACACCCTTCCTTCATATGTGAAGGAAATAAGCAGCTATGCTATTTTTAAGAGGCATCTGAAGACAGGCCTGTTTAGGGAAGTTTTTAATATTTAATGTTGTATTGTTTTTAACACTTGATTGGGAGCCACCCAGAGTGGCTGGGGAGACTCAGCCAGATGGGCGGGGTATAAATAATAAATTATTATTATTATTTATTATTATTATTGATCCCTTTCTTTCCTGCTAGCTGGGAACTGCTGTGGAGCTCCTAGCAATGGCATGGCACAAGTTGTTAGGCGTTATCACTGCTTTGGTGGGAGACTGAAGGTTAATTGTTATGATGTGCCCTTTTGTGTGTGTTGGCTATAACGGATCCATGACTGAGTTGTTTGGCTGAGCACCTAATACCATCTTCATCTAGGTGTCTAGGGAAAAGAAATCTTGCAGGAACCATAGTAGGACAGCCTCTCTCGGTGATAGAGGAGAAAGACAGGCATAGCTGGAAGAGGGAACACCAAGATTACTTGAGGACTGTGTCCCTCGCCAAATTCAAATAATTATTGACTACTGGTTGTGCTGGCTCAAGTTCATGGTTCTTCATCCGAACGGCCACAATTTCCCTACCTTTGGCATGTCATGTGCACCAAATTCCTGACCTTGGAATTGATTATTTGCCCCTTCTTTGATATGCCCTAATAACTTTAGGCTCCTATTTTTGATATCTTCTTTTATAAAGTGGCACTTTATAAAAGAAAATGGAACAACCAGGACAAACTGAACATTAGCTGTAAGACAATATTTTCAAAATTCTGAATGCATGGCAGAAGCTTGTTTGGTACATGTGTATTCTCAATATTAAACTCTGAAGCCTAGCATTAAAATTTCCTCAAAACGGATCCCAGAACAGATTAAGTTCGAGAACCAAGGTACCACTGTAGTTTTCATCCTAGGAGAATGACCTTTTCCATCTAATCATAGAAGCTACAAAGTGCAAAGAGAAGTACTTACCATGCATGACTGCAAGTTTAAGATAACCAGTTCATGGCAATGAGTCTCAATGTGGTGAAGCGCCTCATCTACCAGCTGTATTAATGAAAAGAAAATAAATTGGCAGAAGAAGTGGACATAAGCATGGCAAAATATCACGTCAATAAATGAATACTGCTTTATTCGTGGAAAGCATGGCCTCCATGGGGCTGTCCCTGAATAGGTCTGGCCCAACCCATAGCCGCAGACATGCCTTGGACCTGTTTACCTCTATGGATGTTGGTGATCTGACACTAAGTAAAAGCGAAACGAAAGAAGTGCCATGGTCAGATCACTTCCTGGTGCAACTGGACTTCTCTGCGACCCATCCCCTCTGCAGGGAGGTGGGACCAATTCGGATGGTCCGCCCCTGCCACTTAATGGATCCAAATGGTTTCCAGAGAGTGGTAGGGGATGCTTTATCCCATGTTGATGGCCTTTCAGCCGATTCCCAGGTGGCCCGCTGAAATGTGGAGTTAACCAGGGCTACTGACTGTTTGGCTCCGAAGCGCCCTCTCCGATTGCATGGAGCCCGGACAGCCCCGTGGCTTTCCACGCATCTGAGGGCAGAGGGCAATGAAACAATCATTAAGACGGCTAGAGCGCCGGTGGTGGATAACTCATTCCGAATCCGACTGGACACAGCTTAGAGCTCAACGTCGAGCCTACCAAGTGGCGAAAGCGACGGCGAAGAAGAATTTCTTTACCGCCTCTATTGCATCTACAGAAAACAGCAGCAGGAGACTTTTTCAGGTGGTTCACAATTTAGCGGAACCACCTGCAACATCAGGGCCCAGTATGGGCCACATGTTCTCCTGCAATGATTTTGCAAAGTTTTTTGCAGATAAAATCGCTCAGATTCAGGAAGAAGTAGAAGAAGCAGGGCCGGGGCGGGAGAGTGCTAGAGTTCTGTCTAAAGTTGTGTGGGATCAATTCCAATCTGTTACCCCCGAGGATGTGGACAGGCTGCTTGGACGAGTGAAACCAACCACTTGTCTCCTTGATCCTTGCCCATCCTGGCTTATAAAAGCTAGCCGGGAAGGACTGGGCGATGGGCTTCGTGGGGTGGTGAATGCTTCCCTCCATGAGGGAGCCTTCCCAGACCCGCTGAAAGAGGCGGTTATTAAACCGCTTCTTAAAAAACGATCTTTAGATGCGGCCACCATGGCCAACTATATCACCCAGTCTCAAATCTTCCATTCTTGGGCAAGGTGATTGAGCGAGCGGTTGCCGAACAACTCCAGGCACGCCTGGAACAAGCGGACCATTTGGATCCCTTCCAGTCGGGATTCAGGCCTCATCATGGGACTGAAACTGCCTTGGTCGCACTGGTTGATGATCTCCGGCGGGCTAGGGACAAAGGTGAGAGCTGTTTCCTAGTTCTGCTGGATCTCTCAGCGGCGTTTGATACCATCGACCATAACATCCTTCTGGACCGTCTTGAGGGGCTGGGAGCTGGGGGCACTGTCATACAGTGGTTCCACTCCTTCCTCCTGGGCCGTGTTCAGAAAGTGTTGGTGGGGGATGAGTGTTCAGACCCCTGGGCTCTCACTTGTGGGGTGCCTCAGGGTTCTGTCCTCTCCCCCATGCTTTTCAACATTTACATGCAGCCGCTGGGAGAGATCATCAGGAGGTTTGGGCTGGGTGTTCATCAGTATGCGGATGATACCCAGCTCTACCTCTCTTTTAAATCAGAACCAGTGAAGGCGGTGAAGGTCCTGTGTGAGTGTCTGGAGGCGGTTGGAGGATGGATGGCGGCTAACAGATTGAGGTTGAATCCTGACAAGACAGAAGTACTGTTTTTGGGGGACAGGAGGCGGGCGGGTGTGGAGGATTCCCTGGTCCTGAATGGGGTAACTGTGCCCCTGAAGGACCAGATGCGCAGCCTGGGAGTCATTTTGGACTCACAGCTGTCCATGGAGGCACAGGTCAAATCTGTGTCCAGGGCAGCTGTTTACCAGCTCCATCTGGTACGTAGGCTGAGACCCTATCTGCCTGCGGATTGTCTCACCAGAGTGGTGCATGCTCTGGTTATCTCCCGCTTGGACTACTGCAATGCACTCTACGTGGGGCTACCTTTGAAGGTGACTCGGAAACTACAACTAATCCAGAATGCGGCAGCTAGACTGGTGACTGGGGGCGGCCACCGAGACCATATAACACCGGTCTTGAAAGACCTACATTGGCTCCCAGTACGTTTCCGAGCACAATTCAAAGTGTTGGTGCTGACCTTTAAAGCCCTAAACGGCCTCGGTCCAGTATACCTGAAGGAGCGTCTCCACCCCCATCGTTCTGCCCGGACGCTGAGGTCCAGCGCCGAGGGCCTTCTGACGGTTCAAAGCTACAGGGAACCAGGCAGAGGGCCTTCTCGGTAGTGGCGCCCACCCTGTGGAACACCCTCCCACGAGATGTCAAAGCGATAAACAACTACCTGACATTCAGAAGACATCTTAAGGCAGCCCTGTTCAGGGAAGTTTTTAACGTGTGATATTTTACTGTATTTTTGGTTTCCATGGAAGGCGCCCAGAGTGGCTGGGGAGGCCCAGCCAGATTTGCGGGGTATAAATAATAAATTATTATTATTATTCTTATTATTATTATTATTCAACAACAAAAAAAACTTTGTCGGATACCCCAATATAAAACTAACTCTTATGGGTTCAACTTGGTACCTTAGCAGGTTTGTACCTGTGTGCATCCTCTAAGAAATAGTGCTTTTAGTCCACTGCACCCTTTCACCAGTGCTTCAATGCCATCTTTTGTAATCTGATCACACCAGGAAAGATTCAAGAGTTCCAGATTTTGGCATCCCTCACTGCAACAAGAAAGAAAAGAAAGCACTGTGTTTGAGTAGTTATTATAGCAGCAGAGCCAAATTAAATTCTTCTTAACAAATATTAAAGGTAACTGCCAGCCACCACAGAACAAAATCTTGAGGGAAAGGCCACACACAGTCATAAAGATTTAAACACCAGCAATACTATTAATAGGCAGCACCAGTCGATTTCCAGATATAAACTTAAATCATTTCAATGTAAGTTGAATAATAAAAAGCTTTACCTTAAACTTCTCAAAGAGTTGTTTGTGATGGAAATACAAGATGTCAGATCCAGATGTTTTAGCCTGGGGCAAAATTTGCTAAGGCTAAAGCAAGTGCTGTAAAGGAAGAGAGGCAGTAAAAATGAATCGAACTAATTTTTTAAAAACATCAGTTTTCCCATCCGACACCGTTGGCTTACCTATCAGTAATTTTTGTGCATCCATTAAGGTTCAAATGTTCAATGTTTCTACAGTTCTGTGCAAATGTTCTGCAAAAGCAATAAAATTAAAAAGCACAAATAAGTAGAGCACATTTTTATGTACTAATGCACTCTCCCATCAGGCACTTAACATTTACAATACATCAGAAACACAGTTGGCTGTGTTTGAGATAATATTCAGGTTCTGTCAGAGCTTTCACACTAAAAAACTATTTGCAACTTATTAATCTCATATCCATTCCTTTAATTATTATGCCATCATGTGAAGGAGAAAGTGTCTCTGCACAGCTGTTCTGGAATTCCCCAAACAATTAAAGTAAAATGTTAATTATGGTAAGAATTTCTGAATTGTTTTAAATGACTTACAGTTTGATCCTATGATGACTGGAGAGAAAAGGACTTAAAATGCACATGACCAGGTTTTTAACATCCCATTCACAACCTTGTTGCCAGACAGTTCTAATGGCAGTGTTAGAAACTGAGATATGAAAGCTAGGAGCTAAATGGCACCTTAAACCTAGGTTATGGGTGCAACAACGGAATGTCTTGCTTTTTTATAACAAGAGTACAAAACTAAATAAATGAACTGCAGCTAAATTGTGATGTTCATTTTTCACATGTTCTAGTCCTTCCCCTGCCTACCCCCCTAATATTCTTAAGAGGGTCTCTTCTCCAGTCTTCAGAGAGTAGCTGAAAGTGGGAAGGGAGAAAATAGTCTTTTCCTTCCACTCTGCAGTTTTAATCTGAACTCTTAGGTGCAGTATTGCGCCCAGAAGCTCAGAAACTGCTAATGAAATTCCTTGTCACAAAAGGCACCTAGAACATTGGGAGTTTCCAACAGGTGCTGCACTGATGGGGTCTGGCAGGCCCTACACCGCTGAGACACTGGCATTCAAAAGTTGTACAACCCTACATTCTTTCCAGTGATGGTACCGCAGGTGAGGAAAATGAGTTTTGATAGCTTCTAGCCAGGAACTACAGGTTTATTGTACCTTATTCCAGACAGGGGACTGTCACAAAACCAGCTAGCCAGGAAATGTGAGTAGCATGTCAGTGGTTGCAAGATGTAATGCTTGTGACAGAATAGCTACTTATAGGGATACTGTAGGCAATGCACCTCTCACTGTCTAGATTGTTCCAGTCAGCAATGGCAGACTCCCTTCCCCCTTTGACTAACCAATTCTGGGTTCAGAGCTCAGCTACACTGGCATTTTCATCAGTATCGTTGTACTCGTGATCCAGAGTTGGTCAATGTGGTACTGGGTATTCTACTCAAACACTTGTTGCAGCCTCCACCTTTCCATCATGGTTGATGCTGAAAACTGTAATGCAATTTAAAAAGAGCAACTTTTAAAATATTACTTACTTTAAAGAAGTATCTCCAACCCCAAGACAGCCTCTCAGACTCAGTTGTCTCAGGAACCCACCACATCTTTTGGAAATATTTTCTAAGACCCGGCCCTTAAATAGATGAAACAAATATCAACTTCATATCTAACCAGATGCCTTTCAAGAGGAGCACCAAACCAGGAAGAATAATGTCTAAAACAGACAAAAACAAAACAAAAAATGTTTTTATTGCTGAAGGCCTCAAGCCAACTCTATTTAAATGAACTGCCAGGGATACTGGAAAGAGCCATATGAGGACATGGCAAAATGATCACTTTTAGCATACACAGATTTCTTCAAAAATACATATAAATAAATAAAACTTACATGGTGGTAGAAATCTCACACCACGTAAGTATGTAGGTTCCAGTATTGGAAATGCTCAACTAAAGTATAAAGAACCTGCTAAATCAGGGCCAATTTAAACCACAACCTTTCCTCTTTGCCAGGATGGAAATGCCCCATTCTAGGTTTCTATAGGTCTGAAGTTTAGTTCTTTGTTAACCTAACTGAAACATAACAACTTGGAATCAGGACAGTATGTGCAGGATTGAGATCAATGTTAGGAAGTGCTTTCTGTTGCAACAACTGAGAGATACCACACAAAAACATTTAAAACTCGGTGTATAATAATGATCCAATATGTCCATCTATCTCCCATAACAGCAGAGTGCATCATGATGCAGGTCATGAATTCAAGCAGTACCCAACTTCAAGCCAGAGGGTACTAAAGAATTTAAAGATCTTAAAAAGGGTTGGCCTCTCTAAGAATCTAATGTTATCCACAATGGGATGGAGCCTAAGAGAGGTAGTATGAGGGCAGAGGCTTTAAAAAGGCTCAATATGGGCTCAACATTTGTCAGATCAAGCCATTCATTCAGAGCTATCTGTGGTCCTGCCCCAGACCAGAACAGGACATAGTTAGGCTTCGTCTCTCTCTCTCTCTCTCTCTCTCTCTCTCTCACTATGTGACTGGTGCAAAGAGGAAAAAGATGAACTATAGCAACAATGGTGGTGGCAGTCCTAAGCTTCAGTGGTATATGGAAAAACATTCCTTACAAAAAGTTTCATTGATTTCTGTTAAGAAAATACAAAATAAAAGTTTGCAATATTTGTTTTAAGAAAATAATAATAATAATTGAATACCTTAAAAGAATTATGAAGAGGAGACAGTGAAAGCTCAAGGCATTGTGTAATCCCCTCACCTGGTAAAACCTGTAAATTATTTTTCAACCTTTTGCGAAAGCTGCCTGGCCACCATTTGTTTTATGTATAGAAAAGCAGTTTTTCATTATTATCCCTTACTTTATTTGCAATGTAACAAAGAAAGAAAATGAAACCAGACACAGTGCAATCAGTGGGCAAGAGGTCAGATGAGGTTTTAGTTGCTTGTTGCTCTAAAAAAAAGATAATTAAAAGCAATTAACTACTTTCAAATCAAAGTTCAACCAATAATGCTAGATAAAAATGTAAAATTAAATCAAATCTGTACTTTAAAGTTTCAGTTTTACATTGTTTTTATGATAGTGAAAAACGTTATGTGTTACGAACCTCGACATCTGTCTGAAAGTTAAAAAGGTCTATTCTTTGCCAGTTACTCCCATCCAGGGCCAACACATTCCAAGACTAAAATAAACAAAGAACACATACATATATGCTTGCTGTATATGCGCAACATAATAACCAATGTCTTTTCAAAACATCACTCACAAAACGTATGATGAAAGCATGAAGAATTCAGAACTAGGATTTTTCCATGTTTAAAATGGTCCTTAGTTGAGGGAAACTACTTTTAAAGCAACATTTTAAGGCCCAGTTTCTTGAGAGATAAATATCCTGTAAGAGTGCAAGAATATTACCTAAATGCAAAGTTAGATGAAATAATACTTACTTGGTATAATAAAGTAGCTAGGAGTGCAACTTGTGAGCCAATTTATAATTTCACCTCAGTTATGAACTCACTAGGAAGCCTTAAACAAACCTCTATTCTGTTTAGCTTAAACTACAATATGGAGCTAATACACACAAGCCATTCTGCAGGGCTGTTAAACAATGTGACCCTATACACCAGAGCTTTCCAAACTGTGTATCAGCTGCAGTGTGGAGGTGTGTCACATCAAGCTGATCGCCTTTTTTTTTTTTACCTTAGGAGAATTACTATTCTCCCTCTGTTGAAGCTACTGAAGCCTCTCAAGCAGCAAAGCGGCACACCCTGAAAATCAGCAACAAATCCTCTCTCTTTTTTGCAATTATTTGCTCATCTTTCCTCCAAATGCACCAACCTCCCCCAACAATACTCCTAGGAAATCCCAAAGCCAATTTTCTCTTTCTCCCCAGGGCAGCTAGAACAGAATAGGAAGGTGTGTCTAGTATTGAAATAGTAATGGAGCAGTCTCTAGGTTTAACCCTCACCAGGGGGCAGGAGAGGGGAAAAACAAGGACAACTTATTTCCAGGTTTGTAGCAAGTAAAACAAAAACAAAACCACCACTCTGTGCTTTCTCCTTCCAGCACAAAAGCAGGCACCAAGGCTGCAACCAAGTTGAAAGGCTGTGCATGGTTACGACTTTCTCATGCTGCCCTCCTCAGGTCCAAGTGTTGCAAGGCTGCTCAGGGAGGTCCTGGCAACCATGAGCCATTCGATCAGGATGCATGTCTGTCGTGTCCCTACACCATCCTCCCGGAGCGGCCTTGCAAAGCTCAGATCCAGGGATGGTGGCACAAGGAGGTGGCTGCAGGGTGGGGGCTAGGCACAAACACACCCATCCCGGGAGGCTTGCATACATGCTCCACTTCTGGAGAGCATCTCTAGTTTGCTAGTAAAACTGAATTGCCGTGTTGCAAAATAATGCATGTCTAAAAAGTGTGTCACCAACATGAAAAGCTTGGAAAGCACTGCTATCCATGTCCACTCAGAAATAACCCCAAGTTCAATGGGGCTTAGTCCCAGGCAAGTGGATACAGGATTGCAGCTTTC
Source organism: Podarcis cretensis (assembly GCF_951804945.1). Taxonomy (NCBI): domain Eukaryota; kingdom Metazoa; phylum Chordata; class Lepidosauria; order Squamata; family Lacertidae; genus Podarcis; species Podarcis cretensis. The sequence continues at coordinate 51,339,259 of NC_137181.1, read as the reverse complement.
ATAAATGCTTATTATTATTATTATTATTATTATTATTATTATTATTCTACCACCACATCAATTGTTTCCCCATCTATACATGTTAGAACCAAGCTGAAATGTAGGGAATATGGTTCATAAACTATGGTTTGGTGTTACAGTGGTACCTCGGGTTACATACGCTTCAGGTTACAGTCTCCACTAACCCAGAAATAGTGCTTCAGGTTAAGAACTTTGCTTCAGGATGAGAACAGAAATCATGCTCCGGCGGCACAGCAGCAGCAGGAGGCCCCATTAGCTAAAGTGGTACTTCAGGTTAAGAACAGTTTCATTTAAGTAAGGACCTCCGGAACGAATTAAATACTTAACCCGAGGTACCACTGTACTGAATAAGCCTCAGGCTCATCACCTCCCCTTGCTCCTCCACTGATGCAAGGAGGCGGCTAGAAAACTCTGCTTCCATTTTTAGTTAATTACAGTTTAGCATTATGTTTTAAATAAACGGCTGTGGATATTTACTATAGTTTACCAAAGCAAACAAACTTCATATTGTGGCTTTTAAAGTTTGTTTGCTTCAATAAACCATTGCCATCATTAACCACAGTTCAGGATTCAGACATCACACTAAAAAATGGTTAATTGAAAAAGGATCCAAACTCCCCCTCATGGTAAAAGAGGAAGAAGGACCATTCAAGCTTTGCAAGCACACTCTTTTTTCTGCTATACAGTGAAAACAGTGAGATTCCAAAGACAATTAATGTAAGTGTACATTATACATTCATTTTTTTACTTAGAGAAGAAATGAAATTACAAAGCAAATACCTAGCAGTACCTTAGAAACTTGTGCGCATCGACACAAGGTAATTACATCCAAGAAGGAAAATATTCTATAAGAAAGTAAAAAAGAAAGAAGTAAAACTGTTCTTCAACAATCCATTCTAACGTACTCCTGTAAACATATTAACTCAAGTTAAAAACATATAGATCAGTCAGATCAGGGTAGTATTTGAAAGCTGCCAACCAAAGATGTTTCAAAGGCAGTTATAAGAACTTTTCTCACATATAGTCACAGCTTGAAGAATGTTACAGCAAGGTGTAACACAGGGGCAGTCAACCTTTTTATACCTACCTCCCACTAATGCATCTTTCTTGATAGTAAAATTTCCTACCCACCAGTGCTTGATGGAGGGATTCAGCTTGTGCCGTAGAACCCCCTACCACCCACCTAGAATCCTGAAATGCCCACTAGCGACCAGGTAGGGACCAGGTTGACAACCCCTGGTGTATCATATACCTGCAATATATATATTCCATACAATTCTAGGTAAGTTACTAGATAAACTCTCTTTGAGACCTTTCTGTTCCCATCAATCTAAGGGTAAGAAAACTATAATTAGGAAATAGCCTACTAGATATTGTTATGTAACTCAGGACCCTTCTGCCCAACTATGCTGTTCTGTGTGCTTAAGAAGAAAATCAAAGTCTCAGCTGCCACACTCACTGCACAAAGTTAAGCCACACAGAAGAGTCTAGAAGTCCCACTTGATTGTATCAAGCAAAGGAAAGGAATAGAACTTTTTTAATTGTCACTGGTACCTGTAAATGCAAACCAAAAAGCAATTTCGCTCAGGAGAGGTTTATGGTGGATAGTTGATTTTAACTTTGGAAAGAGTTAAGAGAACATTATATCTGCAGCAGCTCATACACTCAATATGAAACTCATATTTCATGCCTATATTTTATCTGCTACAGGGGTAATAGCAGCTTGAGAACAATGGTATATGGAGGATGAAAGAAGCCCCTTCTTCCACTGCTCTCATCAAAATTGGAACTTTTTCCCCTCTCCACTGTTGCTTTAAAATTTAAAAGGGCAAAGTATGGGGGAAGAGAGCCAAGAGATAATGGAAATCCAGCCTCAACTCCAAGTGGAGTAGTCAATTCTCTGTTAGTTCTTATGCAAATTCCCTCCCATTCCCATGCCATAATAAAAAAATATCCTGTACTTACCAACTTTTCTAAAGCTTGATTTTTTCACAGAAAATTCCAATTGACAACAATGGAAAAGCTATTGTTTCCTAGCTGCATAGGTAACGCGCTTTTAAAAAGCTATCCTCAAACTGACACATTTTTGCAACAAATGAAGTTAAAACTAGGCATGTATAAGTTTTCATAAAACTTAAATTTGAAACCAATGAAATCCATTTTATAAGCAATAATCACATTAAAACTATAAACTTCTAATGTAGAATTACCTTAAAAGGAGTTCTTTTGGTAACTTTCTGTTAATAAGAGCTTCATCATCATTTGAGAGTGCCTAAAAAGAAAGAGAAAGAAACCACAGTATTCTGAGATGCCCCACCTAAACATCTGTAAAATCCTGATGCCCCTCCCGTTATATGTAATTGTTATTCAAAAAGTGAACTATTCACATGGAGGAAGCCTAAAAGGCCATTAAAAGGTGAGAGGACCCCTGACCATTAGGTCCAGTTGCAACCGACTCTGGGGTTGCGGCTCTCATCTCACTTTATTGGCCGAGGGAGCCGGCATACAGCTTCTGGGTCATGTGGCCAGCATGACTAAGCCGCTTCTGGTGAACCAGAGCAGCACATGGAAACACTGTTTACCTTCCCGCCGGAGCGGTACCCATTTATCTACTTGCACTTGGACGTGCTTTCGAACTGCTAGGTTGGCAGGAGCAGGGACTGAGCAACAGGAGCTCACCCCATCGCGGGGATTCGAACCGCCAACCTTCTGATCGGCAAGTCGAGGCTCTGTGGTATAACCCACAGCGCCACCCGTGTCACTTAAAAGGCCATTAACTTGGTCTAACTCATTCTTGGCCCCCCCAATCAAATCACCCCCCTGTGTGGGGGGGTGCCCCATGTTGGGAACCACGGCTTTAGATCATGATGCCCTACAGATTCAGTTGTACTCTAATTTTCATTAACCCAATGGCTGATTGTCAGAGATGACAGAAGCTGTATGCCAACAATATCTGAAGGCCACCACCACAGTCCACATTGGGTTCCTTTGTAATCTTTGTGCTGATAAAATAATGTATCAACTTTTAAGTTTCATAACTAAATTTAAATGTGTTCTCCCTTTTGCAGCAGTGGAAGCATGAACACTGCTATAAAACATAAATATCGTAGCACATGCATTTGTGAAATTATGCTATTAGCCAATTCCACCCCCACCCCCTGGATACAATTCCCTATTATACGTAATGCATTTAATCCTCTTAAAGTAGTAATGTTTAGGGTCTGTTTGTTTTTAAAGGATTCCACATATTTATCCCCCGCCCCCCTGCCCCAATGACAGTTTTTGAGAGGGCGTCAACTGGGAAAAGTCTAGAAATTCCCTAACTTTAAAATACTCATTTTAACAAACTAATGGAGGTCTATATATGTGAAAGCTTGAAAATCACATCAATGGCACTGATGGCTTTGATTCAAAACTGCTGAGTAATTCAACAGCTTCATTACTGTGAATATACTCCAGAAGGTTGGTTGTGCTACTCAACTATAGCAAACAAAGATTAACATAGTCAAAGCCATTTATGCCATGTCCCTGAAAGATTATGCTGCAACAAATTTGAATTTTTAGTGTTTTATGGTTTCTGGTATTAGCACAATTTCCTCAAAAAATTACCCAAGCTACATAATTTATTTTAAAATTTAAGACAGGATTAAATGGCACTGAAAAACGCTTCTTAAATTACTTATAATTACTTCAAGTTATGAAGACAGGAGTGTTCTATGATATGAATTCCCTGGCATTTTTTTAAAACCTGAGGGCTACAGTACAAAACCTAGATCTGTGTCCGTTTCACAAGCAGAGAAAGAAAATTGACAAAACATCTGCAGCAAGGCTTCTCCTCCCCCCCCCCCCCCACTTTCCCAAGGGGGACTGGCTATAACACTGTGATGGCTTACAGGAGGATCAGACTTGAGAGTGGTTGGAAAGCATTGCAGAATACTGCTTTACATCTTGAACAGCTGACAGCTAGAATAAATAGGAAGAAAAGAGCAATTCTAACCAATGTTGCCTGGAAAACTGTTCAGAGGGTAACTATTAGAAGAAAACAAGCCTAGTTTCCCAAATGATTAACCTCAGCATAAACATGATCTAATCCCTGAAATTTTTTAAGATAACCTGCTGTATAATAGAGAATCTTCTTCCAATTACACTATTCCTTTCTAGTTTTATATCATCAGTGATATTCATATGGAGAAGGGCAGATAATTTAACACCAAAGGGGGTGTACAAGTGAGGGGAGTGAAATCTCCTTCCCACTTTGCATCCCCATTTGCCATTACTTCCTCTTCTCTTCTCCCCAGGCTCTCAATATTTTCAGCATAGCAGCACGACTGGAGTTAAAAATGCCCTAGTTCATAGACTATTCATTTTTCCCACTTAGCACTGAAGTGATCACACATGTCTGATTCATTTGTGTAAAAAGTGAGTAGCTATGGTTTAAATTTATCAAAACGGTTACGTGGGTAAGGCAAGCTGAAGCCCCAAATCCATTATCTCAGCAACTTTATATAATGTCCCTGTATATTCCCAAAATAAAGCCTTCCACATATTAACCATTAAGGACTATTTGGTCGGCTTTAAAGGGGCCAAGTAGGATTTCTACCTTTTTTTTTTACTTGTCAGATTGACTGTTGGTCAGGGTCCATGATCTACTTCAGTCTATCTGGGCTTTGTGGAGTGAAGTGGGGGTAAAGTTAGTTCTGGTCAGGGAATGAACTAGACTAAGCACACCAAGACAGCAATGTGGATAAGGACTGCCCCAAATCATTCTCTCAAAGCTTACCAGCATGAGGGAAAGTGAAAAGAGTATTAACAGTCTTATTGCTTAACACCTTAAATGCCACAATACTCCAGGAGCCTCTTCAACATCCACAAAGGTGTTGGCAGACAAGATAACTGATCAGGTTGCTGGGAGCATTTGCTAGGAGCCATTGTGAGGACAAACAAGCAAAGATGCCAATAGGCAATACACTGGAGTGTTCAGGGTTACATAGTTGTTGCAGGTATGCTAAAAAAATAGTCCCAGTTTCACTCCATATTTGCCTCATGTCTTCAATCCCGTTTGGGGTTGGAGTCAAACAAGACTCCTACAAACAAACAAAAAGACAGATCACTCCAAGCTGTTTTTTGCCCTCAGTTGAATACATATACAGTGGTACCTCCGGCTGCGGACAGGATCCGTTCCAGAGGTCCAGCTGGATCCCAAGGTTTTCGGAACTGGAGACTGCTTCTGCGCAAGCACGCTCGGCGGTAGAGCACTTCTGCGCATGCGTGTGTGGCAAAAACCCAGAAATATACTTCTGGGTTTGCCGCTTACATACCCCGAAGTTTACATAACCGGAGGGATACGTAAGTGGAAGTACGACTGTATATATATATACCTGCATTTTTCCCACACAGGGTAAAATAGCAGCTTGCCAGTTGTGTGATGTAGACAGGAAAATGTGGGTGGAAAGAATCAAATCTATCCCCTAAAGCAGGGGTCTTCAAACTAAGGTCCGCAGGCCAGATCTGGCCCAATAGGGTTGTTAATCCAGCTCGGCCGGCCAGGACAAAGCCTGCTCAGTCTCCTCCTCCCCCCTCCCATCTCGGCAAGAGGATGGGTCTCTCTCGTTCCCTCCCCACCCAGGGAAGCCGCTTTCTGGCAAAAGAGCGGCTCTCGACTCTCTAATGCGCAGATGCGCTGGCAGAGCCCCTCCTGCCCACTGGAGGAGAGTGCTGCCTGAGACCAGGGAGGCTGGAGGCCGGTGGTCGCAGCCGCTGCCTCAGCAGCTGCCCATGGCTCTGACTCTCTAATGCGCAGGTGCGCCGGCAGAGCCCCTCCTGCCCACCAAAGAGCGCTGCCTGAGACCAGAGGAGGCTGGAAGCCGGCGGTCGAAGCTGCCACCTCAGCAGCCGCTCATGGCTCCCACAGCAGCGGGGGGCTGAGCAGAGAGACGCGGGAGGAAGCAGCAAGGGGGCCGGCGGGGAGTCGTGGCCGGCAAGGTGGCAGCGGCACTTGGGCCCCCTCCCTCTATTAAGCAGCAGACCGAGCAGCTGCTGCGCTTTGCGCGGCTAGGCTACTGGCCCCCTGCCCACCAGTGGGCTTTGCCAGCAGCCTCCCCTTTCCCCTGACAGCTCCGGGAAGGCCTTTGAGTTGTGGGAAGGCTTCACACTGCACACCGTTGCCATGCGCTCCCAGGCTGCTCTCTGGGGGTGGGGGAGCCGTGCAGCTCCAGGGATGTTGGTCGGAGTCTGGTGACAAGAGGCAGCTGCTGAGAGAGGGGAGGAAGAGGATGGATAGGAGGGGGACCAAGAAGTGGGGCAACAGGAGAGGAGGAAGGTTGCCGCAAGCGGAGAGTCATGGCAGAGGGCAAAGGAAAGGCAGCAACTTTTCTCTCTCTTCTCCCCGAGGTTTTGCCAAGAGCTTTCAGCCGGCAACTGGTGTCCTTGGACACCCCCAGGGCTTTACTCGCCTCCTTCTCCCCCCCCCCAAACTCGCATGTAAGCCTCCTAGAGCTCAGGTGGCACATGTATCCCCAAAGAAAGAATTGGGGAATGGGGATTTGTGTACAGGAGAAAGATTTGTCCCCCGTTCTCTCTCATGTTTTTGCTTGTGTGAGCCTGTGGGTGTGCGGCGGCAGACATGTGGGGAGAGCTGGGGGGAAATCTCCAGTCAACAAACTGGCAAAAAGCTGCAGCCTTTTATTGCAACCCCCCCATTACAATTTAATTGTAGCTGATTTTCATGGAATCTGGGTTCCTGAGTTTTCCAAACATACTTTTCAAGAGAGTCCTGGATTGCAGACATATCATTCTTTCTTTAAACAACTTCAGTTTTGGCACAGTTCAAAAGTTTATGTTGATTAAAATCATTCTTCATTTTAAATATAGTATTGTTTTTCCTGTTTTTTGTGCACTACTAATAAAATATGTGCAGTATGCATAGGACAGTGAATTGGCCCCTTGTTAAAAAAAAGTCTGAGGACCCCTGCCCTATAGGCTACACAGAAAAAGCATTTTGGTTCCTGAAATTCATTCCAATTGTGCTGATGAAACATAATTAATATAATTCTACAAATTGTAGTATTATTGTGAGAAAGCAGTCAAGATCCAATGATCCCCAGGCATGCACCTCCAGATGGTGATGTCAGGCAACACCCTGGCATCAAGTGGCTTGGTCTCAAGTGGCCGATAGTCGGGTCAGGTCACACAACACTGCACACAACATTAATTTAATCTGCTTATAATAACTGACAGGTACTTCAGTCATACCAGAACCTGTTTTGATCAGTGAAGAAATTTGGTAGAATACTGTCAGCATTATCTTTTCTCTTCATACATTAGACTTAAAAAAAATAATAATACTGAAATACTAGTAAGGAGCCTGGAATATCCTAGAGTTTATATCTACTCTCCTGTCCCCGCCACCCACCTCAACAGCACAACTGCATCTTTTCAAGCATTTTATTGCTCTGGTTCAGTTAGCTTTCAGGGCTTAGGATGCATTCAAGATGCAACAAGGCAAGACAGCACTTCCATATAAAACAAGAATAACAGTAACCCTCATGTGTTTCTCCACCTAAAATTGCTTTTTCAGATTTTTCTTCTCATGGGAGAAGTTTACTATGTTAAAATGACATGTTTTAAGAAATGTTTAAGGGTGAAGTGCAGAGGCCATCTGCTCCTTTCTCCCACGCACTAATTAAAAAAAATTGACAGTACGCATGATTCTGCACATGGATCTGCTGCTGACACGAGTTTGCTTAAATGTGGGTAATGCTTAATCAAAGATATGAATAAGCAACTATGCTAAAAAGGAGCAAGAGCTGATTCTAGCTTCCTAATGAGTGTGCCTGTATGAGGTTTTGTAAGTTTATATTCAATGTAAAAAAAAAAAAGGTTGATTTAAAGATGACAAAAACCAATAACAATAAACAACCAACCAAGAATGCCTGCACAAAAATAATTTTGGGGGGAAATAGATCTTGCCAGATAGCAAAAAACAAACAAACAAAAAACAAGTTTGTAAGTATCAAGTGAACCTCTTTGGGGAGAAGGTTCTAAAGGGGAGGGGGTCACATCCTAGAAGGTCACTGCCATCTGCCTCACTTTGGTAGACTTCCAAATATTTTCAGTGTACAGGCAGGCTCCTGTTGGAGCAGGTGCTCCCTTAAGTTTCCAAATACCAAACCCTGTATCACTAGAAGCAAGCACCAGCATTTTGAATTGTACTCAGAAGCAGGCTAGGAGCGGGGAATGTGTTCGCACTGACTGCTCCCAGCCTAACAGCAAATACCCAATACCCATGCTATCCATTAACCAGCCTTTTTATTGGCATCTCAGAAAATGATTACTCAACAAATAGGTGACTTAAATAGGGAGGCTCTCTCTTTTACTAATCTCATTTATAAAGTCCACAGCCTCTGGACCATTCTTTGAAAATTGAAAGATTACTGAAGCCAGAGTTCAGGAAATATTTATCTTTTCTTCCAATGTTGGAAAAGACCATTTATAACTGCAGTAACATCTGCATTTTATTTAAATGCATGAACTTGACACAATATCAGAATGTAATTTCCAGTGAACTGCTTCATTGCAAGTAAGTAACAATGGGAATTTTGCATGCTTTATCAGACATGGGGTGACAATACTTGCAGCAGACCAAAAATGAGGAAAGAAAGCCAGCAGCTACAAACATTCAAACCGCTTCCCCACATAATACAAACTGTTTTGATTTCCAGCTGTACTTCAGATACACTATCTATACTGGACAAGAACAAAAAGTTTTATTTGATGCTGATGTTTGCTGTGCAATAAACATCCACACATGCACACAAGCTTTGTGAAAAACATACAAAAAGGTGCACAGAAAGGTGCAGGAAACTACTCTCCTAAAACTCGTGCCACACTCAAAAAAAACAAGGTTGGGAAGTCAACGAAAGCCATCTTACAATTTCCTGCGCTGATGCATCTACAACACTCCACACAGGAGCGGAAAAAGGAGGGGGGTTCATCTCCTGTCCCCCGAGATCTTCCATTTCCTTTCCCCAACTCCTCCCTACAGAAAACAGGCGCCAACTCCTAGGGGTAGAGGTCCATTCGTGCCCTCTCCCTCCCTATAAAATATTTGATTCCCCCCCCCTCCCCAATTGGGCGTGGGTGCACCTCGTCATGCGATCGATAATGCAGGGCGGGGCTTCCTCGAATATTGTATTCCAGTTGGCACTCCTGCTCAGATGATGGGGGGCCGGGCGGTGCCCGCCACCCCGCCCTCTCCCAGCTGCCCGTTCTCACGTGCGTGCACGCGCCGCCGCCGCCGCCACCACACAGCGACGCTGCCCCGAAGCTCGCGTTTCGCCTCTGCGCCTCCACCAGCACCATTTGTCCCGCCGGGCCCCTGCGGACGTCCCCACCCGTCCCCCTCCATCTTAACGCGCATCGTGCGGAGCCGTGGCCGCCCTGCAACGCTTGTGCCGTGAGGCCGGGAGGACGACGCCCGGTCCTTTCCCCAGCCGCCCTCCACCCACCTTCCCCGTCACGGACACCGTCTCCACAATGCCGCTTTCGAGCCCGACCCCAAAGAGGAGCCGCCCTGCCGCGCCCCTCCCTGACCGCCACCTTCCTCGCACCCAAACGCCGGCCCCGCCGCCTCAGACCCCACCCTACCTATAGCCGTCTCTGTCTATCTCTACCTATCTCCGCCCATATCGAATCTCCACATAACGGCCCGCCTGCTTTCCCGCGCGCGAGGGGCAGGCGGCGGTTTAACGGTCCGTTGGACGGCAGGGAGGGGGGGGGTGAGGAGAGAATAAAACCACCCACCATTGTGAGGCAATAGCGGGCCGCCGGTTGTCCCGGTGACGAAGGAGCCGCTCGAGAGGCCGGCCGACCGACCAACCAGCTGAAGCGGCGGCGGGACCTGCGCTCTGCTCTCGCGCGCCGCCCAGCGAGCGAGGCGGGGAGAGAAGCCGAGTGAGAGGCGGAGGCGGCCGCTGCCCTGAGGAGCGCGAGAGCGAGGAGCAGGAGGGGCCTTGGCGGATTGGGGGAGCCCGGCGGCACGTGACTCTCCGCCGGCGCGAGCCGCTCGAAGTGGGCGGGGCTTGCATGAGCTGCAGGGCAGCGGGGGTTGGGGAGCAGAAAGCGGCGCTTTGCTCAACTGCCTGTTCCCGGATGTTGAGCCCTAAGGGGCGCTTGGTACCGTTAACGGAATGCGAATCCAGAACTTTCCTGGAACGCTACACTTCGGAACGCGGGGGGGGGGGGGGGAGGGAGCCGATGACATGTCCGAATGCCCCTTTGTAAAGACGGTGCGGGGGGAGGGGGAATTATGCGGACCAGCATTCTGCCCCTCGTGTGCCGTTTTCCTTAGGGAAGTGTGTGGGGGGGAGCCCTCCCTCGGTCTTGCCGTCCGTTGCAATGGGGCTGGCCCCACCCGCGAAGCAAAGTGAGGCGGCCCCCTCTCAGGCAGGAGAGGCAGCAGGTCCGGCCCCCAAGGAATGCCTTGGCAGCTTCTATAGGAGCAGCTGCAAAGCGCTCCTTGGAGGCTGGATCTCTCGCCGCCCCGACAGCTCCTCCTCAGTCATGCCGCCTCTTGTTCTTTATAATAATAAATAATAAATTTCATTTATATCCCGCCCTCCCCAGCCGAAACTGGGCTCAGGGCGGCTAACAACAATCAAAATAATCCAACGATTCTAAAAACATTTCATTATAAAAATTAAAATCAAATTTATGGCAACCAATAAGCAAAATTCTGTGCAGATTGCCAGAGGAGGGAGTCAGGCTGCGCCCTGACCAAAGGCCAGGTGGAACAGCTCTGTCTTGCAGGCCCTGCGGAAAGATGTCAAGTCCTGCAGGGCCCTAGTCTCTTGTGACAGAGCGTTCCACCAGATTGGAGCCGCGGCCGAAAAGGCCCTGGTTCTAGTTGAGGCCAGCCTAACCTCTCTGTGGCCTGGGATCTTCAAGATGTTTTTATTTGCAGACCATAAGTTCCTCTGTGGGACATACCAGGAGAGGCGGTCCCGTAGATACGAGGGTCCTAGGTCGTATAGGGCTTTAAAGGTTAAAACCAGCACCTTAAACCTGATCCTGTACTCCACCGGGAGCCAGTGCAGCTGGTATAGTACCGGATGTGATCTCGCAGCGAAGACCCCATAAGGAGTCTCGCCACGGCATTTTGCACCCACTGGAGTTTCTGGGTCAGTCTCAAGGGTAGCCCCACGTAGAGCGAGTTACAATAATCCAGTCTGGAGGTGACCGTCGCATGGATCACAGTGGCTAGGTCAGGGCGAGAGAGATAAGGAGCCAACTGCTTAGCTTGGCGGAGATGAAAAAATGCTGCCTTTGTTATAGCTGTAATCTGCGCCTCCATAGAGAGGGAGGTATCGAAGATTACACCCAAACTCTTAACGGACGGTGCTGGCACTTATTGCACCCCCGCAAGAGATGGGAGTTGCCCCCTCAATCCCATATCGCCCCGTCCCAGCCAGAGGATCTCTGTCTTCGAAGGATTTAACTTCAACCGGCTCCCACGTAACCATCCAGCCACAGCTTCCAGACATCTCGCCAGTGTGTCTGGGGCCGAGTCAGGATGGCCATCCATCAACAGATAGAGTTGGGTGTCATCGGCATACTGATGGCAACCCAGCCCAAAACTCCGGACAAGCTGGGCGAGGGGGCGCATAAAGATGTTAAAAAGCATTGGGGAGAGAATCGCACCCTGAGGCACTCCACACACCAAGGAGTGGCAGGATGACAATTTTCCCCCAAGCGCCACCCTCTGTCCCCGACCAGAGAGAAACGAGCGCAGCCATTGAAGGACTGTGCCCTGGATCCCCACGTCGGCAAGGCGGTGGTCCAGGAGTTCGTGATCGACCATGTCGAAGGCTGCTGACAGGTCTAGAAGAATCAGCAGCCCCGACCTGCCTCGATCCAGCTGCCTGCGGAGATCATCTGTTAGGGCGACCAGAGCCGTCTCGGTCCCATGACCAGCGCGGAAGCCGGACTGGAATGGATCCAGAGCAGATGTTTCATCCAGAAACCTACCAAGCTGTTCAGTAACCGCTCTCTCAATCACCTTACCCAGGAACCATTATTATTATTATTAGCATTAGCATCATCACAATTTTTGTTTATTGTTATTATCATCATCAGTCTTTATTTATTATTACCATCATCACTATGATTATTACTATCTTTCTTTTTTATTATTATTATTATAATTATTTATATTTAATTTGTATACCGTCTTTCATCCCAGGACACTTCACAACAGAATCATGCAAAACGAGAAGACAAAGTACCATGCAAAACCTATCACTCTCACCCACCAAAACACATTTAAATAGCCATAGAATGTGAATCAGCCCAAGCCAGACTTACCTGGTTATTCCCGTTGTAGATCTGGAAGGTTTTCCATGAGGAGATGCACAAGGAGATCCTCACTCTTGCCCTAAAACAGGTTGGCAAGGTTTAGCTTGCCTGGGCCAGTTCACTCCAGCGGAGATCCCTCCATGGGCTAGATTGTGCATGCGTGCAATTTCCGGCGTCTGTGCATTTGCAGACAACGATTTTTGGCACCATGGAAGCGAGTCTCTGCACCGCACTGCACTGGTTTAGCACAGCTCATGGGGACTTACTGAGCAGAAGGCTTGGTTCGGGGGCAGCTTGTGGGCCAGTTAAACGACCCCCATGGGTTGCTTGTGGCCCATGGGCCTTAGGTTGCCTACCCCTGCCCTAAAAGGACATATCTTTTCTGCCTCAAAGCGGTGTTTGGAGAGTGCCATTTGAAGCAAAGACATGTCTGAGGAGGGTGCTCAACCTTTCCAATTGTTGCTTCTTCTTTTTAACTGCAGCCTCAAACCACACAGCCTGTTTTATTCCTACAGAGTCCTCGAGTTCCAAAACAACTGCAGATGTTTTGCAGCATGCCTGCTGGGGCAAATCTCAACACGGTATTGAATTATCCCAACCCTCACACCCCTGCCTGTACTTCATCATGTTGCAGTTCCAAATCCAGAACAAGAAATTTTAACGGTCATGTCATTCATTCTTAACAATAATGCCACAGAGGGCACCCTTCCCTCTCTCAGTGGTTCATGCATATGTATGGGTGTCTGCATGCATGTGCACGGTTGGAAGGGGTGTGGTTTTATTGTGTGTGTGTGTGCATGTAGCATATTCATCTCTGTACCTTTGGTTGTGGGGTGTTTGTGCGGTTGCAGGGATGGGTGTGCGGTTGCAGGACGGGTGGTCAACACAACAATTTCTCAGGTTTCCAAATGCACTCACATTCTCCAAAATATGGCAATCCCTGGTTTCATCACTGTAGAGTACTATCATATTCCACAACTAAAGGAATAAGCATTGTACATTTGTTGTTGTTTAGTTGTTTAGTCGTGTCCAACTCTTCTTGAATCCATGGACCAGAGCACACCAGGCACTCCTGTCTTCCACTGCCTCCTGCAGTTTGGTCAAACTCATGCTGGTAGCTTCGAGAACACTGTCCAACCATCTCGTCCTGTGTTGTCCCCTTCTCCTTCCCAACATCAGGGTCTTTTCCAGGGAGTCTTCTCTTCTCATGAGGTGGCCAAAGTATTGCAGCCTCAGCTTCAGGATCTGTCTTTCCAGTGAGCACTCGGGGCTGATTTCCTTCAGAATGGATAGGTTTGATCTTCTTGCAGTCCATGGGACTCTCAAGAGTCTCCTCCAGTAACATAATTTAAAAGCATAAATTCTTTGGTGATCAGCCTTCTTTATGGTCCAGCTCTCACTTCCATACATCACTACTGGGAAAACCATAGCTTTAACTATACGGACCTTCGTCAGCAAGGTGATGTCTCTGCTTTTTAAGATGCTGTCTAGGTTTGTCATTGCTTTTCTCCCAAGAAGCAGGCGTCTTTTAATTTCGTGACTGCTGTCACCACCTGCAGTGATCATGGAGCCCAAGAAAGTAAAATCTCTCACTGCCTCCATTTCTTCCCCTTCATGGATCACTGCCTTGTCGTGGCGAAGGGGCTTGAATAACTCAGAGAAGCTATGAGTTATGCTGTGCAGGGCCACCCGAGACGGACAAGTCATAGTGGAGAGTTTTGACCAAATGTGATCCACCTGGAGCAGGAACTGACAAGCCACTCCAGTATCCCTGCCAAGAAAACTCCATGGACAAAAACAACAGACTTATAAAAGCATTGTACATAGCAACCACCAGATGGCTCCCTCTGCAAACGTCGACATACTGGCAAAATTCTACTTTCAAAATTTAAACTGCATGCATAACTTATGATTATGCTTAATTTTACTGAAGTTTTGACAAGCAACTGCATTTAGCAGATAACTGTTTATTGTGGGCCTAGTTCCCCTCATGTATGTGTTTTTACAGCATCCACACAACAGTTGTTAGCATCAAAATATCAGCCCTTATTTTCTTCCCACTTAATCCAGATTCACCCTTTACGCAGATAATTTTTCCATCACATTGCCATACATCTGGGTTTTCTCTGACATTTTGCCATTTCAGGCAAAATACCCCAACACCATTTTTACACCCAAAAACCAGGACATGTCAGGAATTTTCCTGACATATGGCAAGCCTAGTTTTGACTATACACAATTTTGCTTTATGAGCTATTCCCAGAATGTCAGTTGAGAGTCACCTGTGCAGCAAATCTAAACAATAATCAAAACACAAAAACTGAAAGACAGGAACTGAAAGGTAGCAAGAATTTAAAATACAGGAAAAAACAATCACCAGGATTGTGATTGTTGCTAAAAATGTCTGGGGAAATAGATCTTTGCCTGGAACTGAAAGGACAACAATATAGATATGAGCAGGATCTCCCTTGGGGAAATAACTGTATTCTGATGTTGGGGCCCCACCACTGAAAAGGCTCTCTCCTTTATCTTTTTCTATCTTTTACAAAGGAATGCTTTTTAGCACACTAGCAAGAAACCATTACCTGGCTGTGATTTGTCCTACTTCACTTTCCTACTTACTAGCATAGAGCTGTAAAGCTAGCTGTTATGTAGGATCCACAATATTATGTCACAGTGTATTTTCAGCCCTAACAGAAGTGTTCCTATTCATGGTTTCCAGCCAACCTGAAAAAGGAATCTAGAACTTAGAAGAGGGGGAAAGTTTCAGAAGAGGGGAAAGGAAAAATTACACTCCCCCCCCTTGCAACCTCTTGAAACCTTCCCCCACTGTGCTATAAATTCAAATTCTGTATTTCTTTCCTCTGTCCTCCATTTGTCCAACTTCCCTCAATTGACTATTTTTGTTATAATGAGTGGAAACCTGCATTTTTATGTTGATATAAATGTCTGGTTGTTAGTTCAAAAGGGGAAATTAGTTCTCCTTCATTTACACATAGTTGTTGTTTCCTAGAAGTCTGTCTTTTTTTTGGCTACTAGGAAAAAGGAGAAAGAAATATTCAAAAAGTGAAATAAACTAGATTCTTATTTAATATTTTACTCCTGCCTTTCTGTCAGCTGCAATAACACAGAGAGAAACAACCAGTAAGTCACATGGGTAAAACCAGACAGAAACAACTGCTGTACCTATTACTGCCGTGTGTGAGAGAAGCTGGAAAGACTTCAACATGTCCAAAAATTATTATAATAACAAAAGAACAAGCTATGAAACCAGAGCTGTAGTTTTAAAAACTCTACCTTCCTTGTACAAAGGATTATTTTTCATCAGAATACATGTGTAATTTATTCCTTCATTAATTGCAATATTAATGTTAAAACCTCAACTTCTTGATAAAAAAAAATTCAGTAGTCCCATAATAATTCAATGGACAGTTTTTCACTGTGATGCAATAACAACTGCCACTCCATTCCGCTGAATGGTTTGTCTAGAAATTGCTCAATTTTACATAACTATTCTCCTTTTAAAAGTGCATATGTGAAATAAATTATACTAGGGAATGCAGCTGTCAAATATTTATTTAGCATTTTAGTTCTTGAAACTCTCTTGCCAATCAGATAAAATTCATTTTCAATTCTTTTCCCCTGACATCATACTCCTAGTGTGCAAATTCTAGACACAGAAGTAACAACTATGTTGGTGTTGGCTTGTTGTGAAAATACGCAGGAATTTTAATATACATTTTAATGTATTCCAAAAGTCAGATTAACCACGGCTTAGTTTGGCCCTTAACAGAAAGTACTTGGTGTATTATGCTATTTATAATTCAAGCTAAGTCTGAATGTTGGCTAAACTCAAGAGCTTTGAATAATAATAGGGGCAGGGAATGAGATCCAGCAAGTGGGCCAATATTTATTTTGAATGAATGAAATACTGTAGATCATTTATAAAAAATCTCACGAGGTGTTATGTAATGAAGATCTGCCATTCTACAAAACAGCCTTGTCTTCAGAGAAAGAAAAACCTCCCTGAGATGCCAGCCATAGTTTTCTGGTGGTCCCAAATTGTCCCAGTATGGCCAAAACCAAGACCATCTTTTACCTGCCCGAATTGATAGATACAACAATCAGTGGCTTTGGGTATCAGCCTAATAAAAAAACGTTTCCAAAGATCTTTCTACACCTCAAAGTCAGCAGTTGTGTTCTGTCTCAGACCTGGATGTTTATTCTTACATTAAGCAGTGTATAAATTCAGTGGCGTAGCGTGGGGGGTGCAGGGGGGGCCGGCCGCACCGGGCGCAACATCTGGGGGTTAGGGTTAGGGGGCGCAAATCCACGGGTTAGGGGGCGCAAATTACTTGCCTTGCCCCGGGTGCTGACAACCCACGCTACGCCACTGTATAAATTTTATAAATCAATAAAACTCCCCCCGCAGCTGGAAATGTAATCCTTTGGGAGGGGATCTGACAGTCCAGCACTTGTTGCGTTTCACACTTGATCCACAGTTCCCAGCCTCAGATACAGGTCCAAAGAAAGACCAGTTCACGCTGCCCTTTGCACATAGCTGTCAAGCGTCCCTTATTTGAAGGGACAGTCCCTTATTCCAGCGCCATGTCCCACTGCTGTCCCTTATTGATGGATGTCCCTTAAATGATGTCCCTTAAATTTCAGAGGAAGCAGCTCCTCTCCCTCCCTCCCTGCCGGCCATGGAGGAGGGAGGCTCCAACTGTGTTGCTTGGCTGTGTTGCTCACCTAATAAGAAGCCTAAGAACGACTGGGGGGTGGAGCTTGCATGCCTTGTGCTGATCAAACCGGCCGCGTTCCCTGGGTACTCGCCTTTGCTCAGCGCTTTCCATGGAGAGGTGACGGTGGTTTTCCTTGAGGCTTCGTTTGGCCGCTGGCTGGGCTTTCTGCCTTTGGCTCAGAGGGGCTCAGAAGTTGAACATACCTATGCTGAGTGCTCAGATCGGAATCGGATGGATACGTCATCGATGGCCCACTCTCCCTTGCTGGCGAAAAGGTCTGTCTGGAGCGGGGGCACATGGTGGGGGAAAAGGAAAGGAGATCTCGTGAGAGGGGGGAGCTTTTGAATTTGTTTTGGAGGCTCCTTCAAATGACTTATGGGGGAAAAGAAAGGAGCTGGTTGACTAAAATGGTGGGTAACTGGCGAATTCGTGGCGAGGGGGGGAGGCTGTGTGTGTGTGGCTAGTTAATGCAAGCTGAGGAGGTTTTTGAATGCTGGATGCCATTTTGTTGCACGTGCTGCTGCAAACTTTGCAGTGCAATCCAGGCCGGAGAGCCAACTTAAGTTGAGGCTGCATAGGCCTTGTGGTGCATGTGATTCAGATTCTATTCAGTTGAACCTCTGGTTACAAAGTTGGTTGGACAGTGTTCTCGAAACTATCAGCATGAATTTGACCAGACTGCAGGAGGACAGGAAGACTGGAGTGCCTGGAACAGGTGAGGCTGTAGGTCCCTTATTTTGGCTGCTGATCCCTTATTTTCAAGGCTGCTGGTCCCTTATTTTCAAATCTGTAAGTTGACAGCTATACCTTTGCATTACTCTCCATATACACAAGTAGGCCCTTTGTCTCTAAGAAACGCTGCAGGAACACCCTGAACAGAAGATTATGAACACAACTGCTTCACATCACTGTGTTATTGGACCAGAACTGTCAGTTTCAAGACCAGCCACTTTACAGGCTAATGGCTGAGCTATTAAGTGCTCAACTACACCATCCTGTGTCAATATACCTGGGAGTGAGAGCCACCAAATACAACTGGGATTACTTCCAATGAAAACTACATAGGATTGAGATGCAAGTCTGCAGTCTTGGAGTAAGAACAATTGTGCTGTTAATGTCCACACTGCTATTCCATCATTTCCTCTATTTCACATCTGGTTGGGACTTGTTCTAAATGGGTTTGCGTTTGAGCTTTACAAACCCGAAGCACATGCGATAAGGCAAAAGTTAGAATGAATACAACATTATATATGTATATGCGTAAATGAAATAAACAGGGAGTGAGCTTTCTGATAACATGCTGTGGTACACAGGGCAAACAAAATGGAAGTGGCAAACAATATATAGGAGCAATTAGAAACTTGTTTAAATATGAAAACTAATGTTCATATTATCCCATTGGCTGCAATCCTATACATGGGGCAAATCCCATTGAACTCAATGGAACATATTTGTGGGTAGACATAGTTCATTAGTTTCACGGTGGAATCCTATCCGGCAGAAAAAGTTTCATACTAGGATGAAGCAGATCCAAAATGTAATCTTTTATTAGGATATACAGGTATTTTTTACAGCATATAAAAGAAAATAAACGTCAAGGAGCTGGTTTCATAGTAAATTAAAAGTCTTTGGTGTTGGCAATATTGAAAAGTATTCTTCAAAGCTCACACACACTTTACATTTTCTTTTTTTAAAAAAACATTTTAAATATGTCTAGCTTTTGGTGAGGCGTTCCAGACAGTCTTCGCTTTATTTTCTTGGGGCTAGCCAGTGGTCCTTCATTGATTTGTGACTTTTTACTGATGACATTGCATTGCTGTGATTTATATGAGGTCATGATCTGTCCCATGATGTGCTTGACCTTACATAACAGTTATCAGAACGCCATCCTGCCCCAGCATCGATAGGACCACAACACAACCACCAATGTTTGCCATGCCACCCACAAACAGCACATATGCCCTTTTTTATTATGCCCCTTTTAAAAAAAAAGCCAGTTCCCCAGATTTTCTGGTAGCTCTGCGTGTTATGGCTTTTCATTTAATTGGGTGAAAACACTGCATAAATAAAATAAAAAGTTCCCTGCAGCTACCAGACTGTTCTGACTGCCAGACGTTTTTAAAAAGCTTGCCTGCATCTCCTTGCTATAGGTTCATAATTCAGATCCGATAAACAAAGACACCTTTCATTCCCACCCACCCCCCAACTCTGTCCTCTAACTTCAGAGGCAGGGGGTGTGTGGAGGGGAAGATTAGAAGCTTTGGTAGAACTGCAAACAATTTCATATCCCAGTGTACGGAAGGTGCATAATAAATTCGTACAATAAATGTACAGTGTTAGGAGAGTTTTCACCTGGGCTCCATATTCCTGAGGACTGGGGTAAGGTGACTTCACTCTTAAGTGGTCTCTTTCCACCCACCCCCCTTGAACCCTTGATGTGTTTTAAATTAATAAAGCAAGAGAGCATACTTAACACTTCTTAAAAGTTAAGAGATAACTAAAATTTGTCAGAGGATCCAGAGTGTGCATTCTTGCTTAAGAACTGAAGAAGTGCCTTGATAGAGCAAGTCAAGGTTGACCCGCTCCTGTAATCTGTGCAAATTTCCCATAAAACAGCAGGAAAGCCAGCAAGTTGTTGCAGTAAAGGTAAAGGTAAAGGTACCCCTGACCATTAGGTCAAATTGCGGCACTCATCTCACTTTACTGGCCGAGGGAGTCGGCGTTTGTCCGCAGACAGCTTCCGGGTCATGTGGCCAGCATGACTAAGCCGCTTCTGGCGAACCAGAGCAGCGCACGGAAACACCATTTACCTTCCCTCTGGAGTAGTACCTATTTATCTACTTGCACTTTGTCATGCTTTCGAACTGCTAGGTGGGCAGGAGCTGGGACCAAACAACAGGAGCTCACCCCGTCGCGGGGATTCAAACCGCCAACCTTCTGATCAGCAAGCCCTAGGCTCTGTGGTTTAGATCACAGCGCCACCCACGCCCCAAGTTGTTGCAGGGCTCTAGGTAAATGTTTCACTGTCTTTGGCTATTGCAATTCCATTTACATTAGATTTACTGATCAGAAATACAACCACTTGCCCACCTAGACCAGTAGCCGACTTCTGTGAAAGTGGATCTAGATATCATTTTTTTCCTGAACACCGGATCAGGGAAACACCACTAAAATGTAATAATTACAGTGCAGTTGTGTATTGTGGTCAACTACACATATTTTGCTTGATACTTCTATGCACAAAACCCCAAAATATTTGGCAAAGTATTTCATTTCAAGTTGTGTTTGGTGCATGTTGGCTGAGCAATGTGGGGGTGCTGTCAGTGTAAACTGTTAATCAAGGGTTCTGAAATGATCAGTCAGAAACTATGCACAAGTGTCTCGATTTGCAATCAGTATGTGTCCAATATGTATATTATACATAGTAAGGATGCTGAAATCCACCTGTTCTTAATTCTAAGCCACTTGGAGCAGGCTGTAGTTCAGCACTAAAGGAACAACAGTCTGTACATGCTCAGAAGTACCTTTATCTAACCTTACTTCACATCTGTCCTATAATATATGATCATTTACTGATGTGAAATCAATGGGGACCTGAAATAATCCATTTCTGTGCCAGGACCTACATTACTGAATGCCTTTTGCAAGGAGATCCATCAAGAGACATTCCTCTGTGAAACGATGAAAACTAATATTTTCTTTGGGGCTGCTTTTCCCTTAGGAGATCATTTTGGGTTCAGATATAACATCACTGGGGGGGAAATGCAACCCAAAGAGGTGAACCTCCCAAGATGCTGAAAAAATAGGTTTGTGATCATCATCAGAGAGCAAACTCTGATTTGTACAAACCATAGTTTGCTGGGGTTGGACAAAACAGAAAAAAACAATGGTTTGTTGAAGCTGGTCTGTGGGAAAAGCCATCAATATATAGTATTTTCTAGGAAACTACAGGATAAATACTCTTGTGCACCACCCTGATGCCTGAGACGTGCAAGATTTCAGAGGTTCCGTGATTTGGATTCCTCGGAATGAGGGGCAGCAATGACTGTGGTGTCTTTATGATATATGGCGTATTTGCACATCTGTCCTACCTGATGATGGAGGGGCTCACAGCACTAACATCCCCAGAAGGTCTTCCTTCTCCCTTAGCTATATATATCCTTGGATTCAAGCAGAAATCAAGCATGTCTCTCCCTCTCAGGCTTCTGCCTTCAGCCTGCTTCTGGCTCCCCTCTCTCACACAACTGTGTTCTGGCTTTTGTCCTTCTAACTATTAGCTAGTTGGGGGGGGGGAGTTGCCATCTGGCACAGAGCCACTTCCTTTGTTACCTTAACAGCCCATACTTAGGGGCCATTAATTCACCAAGAAGCTATTCCAACAATTGAATCCTTGCTGGATCCAAGAATTAGAAGGCATACGGCCTAACCCACAACCCCCCCAAAACTCACAACAATACAGACGTTGGCTAACCAGCTGCGGAAGAGCGCTATATGCAGAATAAATGGGACTGTGTACACAGCCTTAAAGCCAAGGATGCTGAACTTTCTCCATATTTGGGTGTCTATCAAAAGAATCAACACTTGAATAGTCTGGGATTTGGGAGGAGGCGCTCTCTATATGAAGTCAGCTCCTGCTTTTGGTTGTTATTCCTTTCCTTGCCCTCTCAGATTTTCTCGAAGGCTCATGCATTCCTTGCCAACCTCACATTTCTCAGAGGAGGAAGAAAACTCTAAAGAAGCCGTGGCAAGGACGGAGGGGAATATGAAAAACATTATTTCCGAGCTCTGCTGAGTTCCAACAGAAACAGCCATTTATTTTGTCCGCGTGTTTTAACCAAAAGGATTCTGGCAGAAGTCAGGATAGGTTTCCTTTTCATGAGGGGGGTTTTCCTTTGGGCAAAAAAGACAAATCTCGGAGAATGAAGATCTAGAAAAGAAGCTACTAGAACTACCAGCAATTGCTTCTCCTCGTCACACACCAAATCTGGCTTGTGGGCAAATTTGTGCCCCCACCTCAACAAAACCCCTTCCCGTGGCCAGGTGTGAGAGCCATTGTGGCATAACGGTTAGAGTGTTAGACTAGGAGCTGGGAGACCAGGGTTCAAATCCCCACTCAAGAAAAAGGAGGTATTTAAAGGTAAGAAATAAATAAATAAATAAATAAATAAGGCTGTATATGGGATGCGGGTGGCGCTGTGGGTAAAACCTCAGCGCCTAGGACTTGCCGAGCGCATGGTCGGCGGTTCGAATCCCCGCGGCGGGGTGCGCTCCCATCGTTCGGTCCCAGCACCTGCCAACCTAGCAGTTCGAAAGCACCCCCGGGTGCAAGTAGATAAATAGGGACCGCTTACCAGCGGGAAGGTAAACAGCGTTCCGTGTGCTGCGCTGGCTCGCCAGATGCAGCTTGTCACGCTGGCCATGTGACTCGGAAGTGTCTGCGGACAGCGCTGGCTCCCGGCCTCTAGAGTGAGATGAGCGCACAACCCTAGAGTCTGTCAAGACTGGCCCGTATGGGCAGGGGTACCTTTACCTTTACTTTAAGGCTGTATATATGTACCTATGGTTATTCATAGGTTCAGGAGTGATTACTTACTTCTGTACTTTTCACACGTGCATTATGTACCTTAGTGCACTCCATAATTTAGTTGCCAGATGTGCACTCAAAGAGTCAACTGTAGAGTTGAAAGGGTACCCTGAGGGTCATCTAGTCCAACCCCCTCCAACGCAGAACCTTTTTGCCCAATGTGGGATTCGAACCCACGACCCTGAGAATAAGGGTCTCGTGCTCTGCTGACGGAGCCAGTCAGTTCTCACATGCATAAAAGGTAGCCAGCTTCTCCCCATCTGTGTAGGGTTGCCATCCGTCCAGAATTTCCCAGACATATCCGGAATACAGTGGTACCTCAGGTTACATACGCTTCAGGTTACATACGCTTTAGGTTACAGACTCCGCTAACCCAGAAATAGTGCTTCAGGTTAAGAACTTTGCTTCAGGATGAGAACAGAAATCGTGTTCTGGCGGCGCAGCGACAGCAGGAGGCCCCATTAGCTAAAGTGGTGCTTCAGGTTAAGAACAGTTTCAGGTTCAGAACAGACCTCTGGAACGAATTAAGTACTTAACCTGAGGTACCACTGTACTGCAGTAAGCAGTATGGGAGAATCCGGACATAAGGCAGCCCATGTTGGCAGTGCAGATTTTGGCAAAAAAATGCTCCACCACTTTACTGTCCGGACTTTCACCTTCTGAAATATGGCAACCCTACCTGTGGTCAATGGGACGCGGGTGGCACTGTGGGTTAAACCACAGAGCCTAGGACTTGCCAATCAGAAGGTTGGCGGTTCGAATCCCTGCGACAGGGTGAGCTCCCGTTGCTTGGTCCCTGCTCCTGCCAACCTAGCAGTTCAAAAGCACATCAAAGTGCAAGTAGATAAATAGGTACCGCTCCGGTGGGAAGGTAAACGGCGTTTCCGTGCGCTGCTCTGGTTCTCCAGAAGCAGCTTAGTCATGCTGGCCACATGAACCAGAAGCTGTACGCCAGCTCCCTCGGCCAATAAAGCGAGATGAGCGCCGCAACCCCAGAGTCGGCCACGACTGGACCTACCTTTACCTGTGGTCATGTACGGAGGTAGTCTCATGGGGGTGGGGGTGTGCAGAGTTAGTGTGAAGTTTGCCAGTGTGGTGTATTGGTTATAGTGTCGTACCAGGACCAGGGTTCAAATCCCCACTTAAGTCACGAACTGGTCACTTCCACTCAGCTCAACCTACCTCACAGGGATGTTGTTGTGCGGATTAAATGAGGGCGAGAGCCTTGAAGAAGAAGGAGGGAAATAACTACAGTGGTACCTCAGGTTACATACGCTTCAGGTTACATACACTTCAGGTTACAGACTCCGCTAACCCAGAAATAGTGCTTCAGGTTAAGAACTTTGCTTCAGGATGAGAACAGAAATCGTGTTCTGGCGGCGCGGCGGCAGCAGGAGGCCCCATCAGCTAAAGTGGTGCTTCAGGTTAAGAACAGTTTCAGGTTAAGAACGGACCTCCGAAACGAATTAAGCACTTAACCTGAGGTACCACTGTAAATAAATAAGTAGGTTGGGGTATGTTGTAACACAGAAAGAGGCCATGACCATGGCTGGACGTTTTTTCCAGCAGCTGCAACGATGGAAAGGTCAGCTGGGGTCCCCATGTAAAGTAAATCTGCCCCCCTTTTGATACGAATATTTCAATTCACACGTGTGAACGGCTCTTTTCGGATTCAGGCTGGGACTTTTCTCCAGCTGCTCCCTTCGTCACCCCTTTTCACCCTCCCTCTCTTTTCCCTTATATGCGTTTATTATTTTTTAAATTATTTTTTTTATAAAATAATAATTCCCCTCTGATGTATGCAACATTTACCGACAGGGCAACGTGACTTTTCACACCGGTTCTCCATGGGCTGGAGAAAAGCTCTCTCCAAAAAAAATCCTCAGCTGGCAGAGCAGCCTGCCGCGCTCCCCCCTTCTTCCCCAGGGCAGCCTTAGGGAGATCTCCTCCTTCTGTCGCTCCATCCCCAAGGCGCCAGGATCTCGCAGCTTGGATCCCTCCACCTCCGGATCCTTCAAGCTCCGAGGGATTTCTTTGCGGGCGACCTTCCCTCCTTTCCTGCCATGGCTCCAGCTCCTACCAGATCGCCTGCCACTTTTGCCCAGGCTGTGGGATCCGCGTTCCTCTTCCTCCTCCTCCAAGACGCCTCTGTCGAAGCGGATGGTGAGTCCTGCTCAGCCCTCGCTCGTCGCTCTCCTGCCATCCCCAGAGTGCTTAAGGGTTTGTGGATCGCTGCCGGGGGGGAGGGGGGGATCGGGAGAAAGGACCTGCGAGATTCAAATATCTCGCAGTCAACGTTGCACGTCGCCAAAAGCAAAAGTCTTTCAAAGGCTAAGATTGGGCTGATCATGCAGAAGAGGTGTTTTTTTTTTAATGCCCTGTGGGAAAAGTCAATCAAAACTTTATCATGCAATTCTGCAGCAGGGTTGATGCTAGATTTGGAAATGTTTCCCTACACCTTTGGCTTTTGCATATTGATTTGCAAAAAGTATTTGGGATGCTGGTTTTCTTTTCCTTTTTGTTTTGAGGGGGGTTATTGCAGGGAAAGGAGGTGGCGACACAAATCGGTGTGTGGTACTGTTTACACGCATTGCTTTTTGGAATAAAGAGAAGGGGGTCACATAGAAAAGCATTTACTGGATATTGAGATGCATGTATGAAAGTTTTTTTTTTTTTAAAAAAAAAAACAAAGTCCAAATATTAGCAGCTATTCCTCTTTAGGATTTCTCCTGCCAGTTTGTGATAAGACTGAATGGAAGGGCCCACAATGTGATGGTGTTGGAGCCATTCTAATGGACTGGCATAATTTTCCCTCTCTCACACTCCCCACCCCCTATTAACGGTCTAGGCATATATATATATTCATATTCAAACTGCCTAACGGATTTATTTACCGGTTGCTGTGTGATGTGAAGGGAGGGGAGGATCCCACAGGGAAATAACAGAGTTTTTTGGCCAGAGCATTTCACTGGGAAGGTGTGTGAATTTGAGGTTTGCTTAGGTTGAGTCCCTCAGACAGAAATGCAAATTCCTTTTCCTCAATTCTCCTTTTAATTTGAAGGAACTGCACGGGGAAATTAGAATCAGTGGCAAGGCATGTTCACGTTTGGGAATTTCATTCTGCCACTCAAAATTGAGTGTGGGGTCTGAACTTTTGATGCCAAAGTGATCAGGTCTTTCCACCGAACTCAACCTTTTACCAATTTTTAAAATCTATTTTAAAATCTGTTTCTATCTATTATTTATTTGTGGGTGTGGGTGTGAATATATAGATATAGATATAACTAAGTAATTAGAAAAAAAATATAATGGTGGTGTAGATTAAAATCATCAAATTATAAAATATGGAACAACTGACCAACACTGAATCAAATTAATGATCTAAAAATGCTTGTTTTCAGTTGTTTAGTAGATACTGATTGCTACTGATTAGCCGCAACTGACTTAAGGCCTTTCCAAACTTACCATTTATAGCAGAATATTTCCCATTTTTCCTTGAATTTTGGGGCATGTTGCCATACAAAGGCAGCATAATTCAGCTAGTATTCCAGGGTGATGTGCTCAAAAACTTTCTTTTTCGTCTACTGCGGAAATCTGACTTTTGTGAACGATCTAGAATGGATCCTCAGAATTCTCCTTTGTGTACAAGCATCCTCCTCCTTTGAGTAGCGGTTGCAGGGTGGTTTGAGAGACAACGGATTCATGCCACTGTCAGCGAGGTGTCAGTTTATGAGCCCAGTTCAGAGGAGACATATGACAGATAGATACGGTACTCCTCATGCAGACAAAATGTCATCACAATAACCAGGCTTGCCATAGCTCAGGCAGACATCTAGTTCCTCTTCTAATCTCCTGTATCTCCACAAATTCAATAACGTGGAGTACAAGGCAGTAATTAATTTAAGAAGTCACGAAAGGACTATGCTTGTGCTCATGCTCATAATTCCAATATATCAGCTGAGGGAGCATTAGGGGTGTCGCTACAGCCTTTTCTCAGTTTGGGCACAGACCACCATTGGTGCAGAAAGGGGGTTGGACTAGATGACCCTGGGTTCCCTCCCAGCTCTACAATTCTATGAGTCACTCTCTAATAATGGGAACATTAGGTGCAGACACTCCATGACAAATTCACTCTTAAAAATGTCAGATCAAACAGCAACTATAAATTGTGTAGGAAAGACCCTGAGTTTGATGTCCGAGTATGCTGTCGTCCAAGTTTTACAGAACTCTTGTCGGATGGGGCAACTATAAGTTTTGAGGGGGGCCATTATAAACAGGAAAATAGCATGGTCTGAGTGTTCATCCCTCCTCCCAGTATAAACTGGGATCCCCCACAACTTTTGCTAACATAAAAATAAATAAATGGTAGGTTATTTTCTTAATGGCTCTTCCTCACCCTGTCTGGTTTTGCCTTAGATGCAAAGAGGAGTGCAAATTGCTACAAGCCGCTATATCTCTTGCCCTTTCTGACTGCTTAGTAATTTGCATCTCTGATGTTTAATACGTGTTGTGCATGCTATGCCCAATACACGGAAGTAAATTCCCATAGAATCTGCCAAATAAATATGCTAAGAAACAGGACCAGTTGCAATCTATCGATTTCAGTGGGGCTTTCTTGCGTGTAAGCATGTTTTGGATTGGGACTTCTGGCTGCTGTCCTTATCGCATTTACCAGGGAGTAATTTTCATTGTATGCAATGAATCACACTTAGGGGTTATCTGTTATACAAGCACTAAATAAAAGCTTCTATCTAGTTAGAATATATGTCCTTTAGGGTGCAGATTTATTTAATATGCAAAGAATGACAAAGCGTGAATGGAAAAGGTGAAAGTACATTTCTAGATTCATAAAACTTTTCGTTTTAATATGTCCTTTTCTGATGAAGTCACAGCACGAATTCTTCTGTTACAACTGCAATCTATAAGGCTGTATGCAAGAGACGAAGGACATCCTCTAAACTGAAAGGTTTTTATAAGCATAATGTGAGGTTGTTAATGGTATCTGTACAAGGATGAGACAGATGAGTTCTCTAAAGACTTATTTCTTCTTTCACTTATCGTGCTATAAAGTTTTATGGTAAGCCTTGGCTGACTCGCGGGAGGTTACTACAGAGTTGTTGGGGTATTTTTTTTTTAAAGTGTGTGAAATAAAATTGTAAGACTGTAAATTCTGTTCTCTTAGGACATTTATAGTGAAATGCCAGACTTTTGAATTTTTATGAATGGGCTTCATAGTCTTACTTCTGTGCAGGGGGATTTGTTTATGTACCCAAGACAATAAACGCATGTTACGTCTTTTGAAGGTCATAAAAAGTTATTCCAATTATGTCATGGCAGTCATAATTGTTCTGAGTCATATAAATTGCATATACTGTTCTGCCGGGGCAACTGGAATAATGAAACAAATGGAAATAGAACCTGACTTTGAGAATCTAGGTGTAGTAGGTGGTTGTTGTAACTGTGCCAATACCAGAGAGAAAAACATGCATATCAGTTCATGCATATCACTGTGCACAAACACACATTGACTCTGACAATCCATGAGTGTGTGTGAAGACATCTCTCACTGGGCTTGCCCCGTTGCCAGCCACATCCTAAGTCTAGAAAAGGCATGCCACTAGAGATCCAGCAACTACACTGCAGTTTTAGGCACCTGAGTAGAAAAAAGGTTGTGGCTTCTTGTTTTCTGCAGTCTCCTTTCAGCTCCCTTCCAACACCTCAGAGTGGTTGGGTGGTTGAAGCAGTAATCCCTGGTGAAATGAGGTTGCATTTTAATGTTTTCATGTCGTATTTTAATCTTGTTTTTAAGTTGTATTTCAGTCAATTGTTTTTATACCTGGTGTCAGCCGCCCTGAGCCCGGTCTTGGCTGGAGGGGGCGGGGTATGAATAAAATTTTATATTATTATTAGTAGTAGTAGTAAGTGCTACAATACTTCAGACCATCAGTCATCTTGGGCAACTGCCTTCCCTGGCTGCAGCCTATTGTAATGTTACCAGATTTTTTTCAATGAATCCAGGGACACGTTAGTTAGTTAGTTAGTTAGTTAGTTAGTTAGTTACTACACGTTCAGGACATTGATGCTACAGTGATGGTGGTGGCAGAGGGGCGGCTGCCACCTTGACCTCAACTATCGCATTTCCCCTTCCTCCGAGGCTTCTATCTCCTTTCTCCATGAGCCTGGCCAGCCCCTGAGTTGTTGGTTGTTCAGCGGTGATGGTGTGCCGTGGGTCAGGCATGGAAGGCGGAGAAGGAGGGCCAAGAGCAGCAGCGGCAAGGCTTGGGCAGCGCAATGCCTCCCTTCCCATCGGAGCAGCCCTAATCCCATTCCTACTTTTGTGCAAGCAGGAGGAGGCAGGGATCCCTCAGCTGGGAAGGGAGGCTTCCCGTTGCCTAACTGTGAGATCCCTGACCCCTCCTGCCTGCACGCAAGTAGGAGTTGGGAGGCTCCAGTGTGGTGTAGTGGTTAAGAGCGGTAGTCACGTAATCTGGGGAACCGGGTTCGCGTCTCCGCTCCTCCACAGCTGCTGGGTGACCTTGGGCCAGTCACACTTCTTTGAAGTCTCTCAGCCCCACTCACCTCACAGAGTGTTTGTTGTGGGGGAGGAAGGGAAAGGAGAATGTTAGCCGCTTTGAGACTCCTTAAAGGGAGTGAAAGGCGGGATATCAAATCCAAACTCTTCTTCTTCTGCTCCGATAGGCAGTATGAAGCCTCCCTTCACAGCTTAGTTGCTGGGGTCAGGGAAGGTGGAGGTGCCCCAAAGCTTCCTCTTAGAGCCCCTGCACCACCATCTTATGGGGACTTCCAAGCAGCTCCTGAAGCCAGCCAGAGCCAACTGCTCTGGGCTGCTAAGACTGCCACTGCTGTGTTTCCCGGGGACATTAGATGAAATCCGGGGACATTCCGGGGATGGAATTTGTCCGGGGACTTATTCGCAAATCCCTGGGAAACAGGAACGTCTGGTAACCCTAGCCTATTGGCGCTGGCCAGATCTTCTGAAAATGAGTAATCTGGAGTTGTTTGGGGCCCCACCCTCACCTTTTCACATTACATTTCAATGCACCTACCCAGACCAGCTCCGTGGACTCTCTTATTTTTTAAAAAACAAAATTTATCTACTGCTTGCTTGTGGTGTGTATGTATCTGTCAGGGAACTGCCATCGGAAGCACAGGTGGTGAGAAGGCTTCAGGAGAATAGGAGAGACACTTCTTCAGCAGAAGAGGGAACCAGTAGGGGGAGTGCGGGAGCTCCAAAGGAAAGGGAGTCGGAGGGGAGGCTCTGGGATACTTCCAGTGAGAACAGTGAGGAGGTATCAGGACAGCCTTTAAGGACCCCCACCCCCCGCCGGAAACTGTCACGCAGGGAATCCAGGAGGCGCATGTCCGTGAAACAGCTTTTATGTTGGAAACGTTTCCGCAAACGCCCACTGTCAGATTCTACCAGCGACTGACGGAGCCATGCTGAAGGGCTCCGCTCAAGGCAGGGCTTCACTAGACTGAGTGAGCTCTGAGGGATCCAGCTTCAACGCACAAGCAGCTCATTATCCCACCACAGCAATCTGACAGTCCCTGAAAGCAGCTTGTGCAAAGAGAGGCATCATGAGCAACCCAGCCGGAGCCGGAGATGGGGGAGCAGCTGCAGCCGGTCCTAGCCTGGAAGAAAGGTACAGGATGTTGGAGGTACAGTTAGCTCTGCAAACGGCGAGGCTGGAGGAGAGGAGGGCTCATGATGCAGAAAAGGGGAAAGCCGCCCAGCTCTCGAGGAAAGTGCCTGGACTGGTGCAGAAGTTTGGGGGTGATCCCAGGAATTATCAAGCCTTCAGGACAGAGATGCAATATGCCCTCAATCTGCAGTTTGATGATTTTCCTGATGAGGAATCGAGGGTTGCTTATGTGATTGGCCATCTCGAAGGCGGGGCAAAACATTGGGTGAGGCCACTAATGGCAGCCAATAATGAAGCCCTAAGGGACACAAGGAAGTTTTTTCGCGCCATGGATCTGATGTTTTCCAGCGAGATTGAGCAGGGAGTGGCGCGCAGGCAGTTAATGGCGTGTAAACAAGGGAACCGATCTGTCCGTGAGTACTGGACTGAGTTCACCATGTTGATCCATAAATTAGGTTGGGATTTGTCAGCGGAACCGATACAAATGCTGTTCGAAGAAGGACTATCTTCGGCAGTGAAAGACGAACTTTCCCGGGGGCCCAGGGCGGAGTCTATGGACCATCTGACTAAATCAGCGCTGGCCATAGGATCACGCCAGGAGGCCAGAGCCTTGGAGAAGCGGGAAGGGAAAGGGGAGCGTTGGAGGGATTTCCGCATTCCAGAGATGCCAGAGCAGCCTTCTCTGCCAGCAGAGCCGATGGAAATCGGAACAGCGCGCGCGCGCGCAATTTCAAACCCCAGTGAAGGGCGGAAGAAGGAGGGAAAAGGCGCCAAGAAATGTTTTCTCTGCCAACAGCCAGGTCATTTTGCCAGAGTTTGTCCGCAAAGAAAGGAATGGCAAGGAATGGCGGGAGCTGTTGGGGAGGAGGGAGAAGGAGCTAAGGAGCAAGTAAAAGCCAACGCCTGGCTGCCACCGACGGGGCACAGCAGCCAGGCCAAGGAACAGTAAATGTGCCCACGCCAGAACCCCCAAGACCAGCTCTTGTAATAGAGGTATTGCTGGAGCTGGCAAACGGACACCCACTAAAAGTGAAGGCGCTATTAGACTCAGGCAGCTCCTGCAACTTTATGAGTAAGGAGTTTGCAGCCGCACATCAGATACAGACCATTCCTTTAAAAAATCCCCTGCAGGTGACCACGATTGATGGGAGGGCGCTGTTGGGGGGAGAAGTAGACCAGCAGACTGTCCCCATGACAATGAGGGTGGCAAGACACACGGAACGGATAGCGTTTAATATAGCCACGTTGGGAGGAGCGCCCATCATTTTGGGGATGAGCTGGCTAGCGCTGCATGATCCGCTTGTGGGATGGCATCAGAGAGTGGTTTCCTTTGGGTCAGCACATTGTATGGGACACTGCACAGAAAAAGGGGGCCAAGTAGGCACTCAGGCCACGTTAGCAAAGATAGAAGCAATGGATCAAGGTAGGGTACCACGACAATATGCAGATTTTGCCGACGTCTTCAGCGAAAGGGAAGCAGATAAACTACCCCCGCACAGACCCTTTGACTGCCAAATCAACTTACTCCCAGGAGCGCAATTGCCAGTGGGCAAGGTGTATGCAATGTCTGACAGGGAGATGCAGGAGCTAAGGGAGTTTATTGACAAAAACCTCAAGCGTGGGTTCATCAGGGAGTCACGAGCGGTGGGGGGTAGCCCAGTGTTCTTTGTGGACAAAAAAAACTCGGACAAACCGAGATTAATTGTGGATTTCAGGGCCCTAAACGCAGTGTCCAAACCCGTGACTTTCCCTATGCCCAGAATCGATGACATTCTGACCCGGGTGAGAAAAGGGAAGATTTTTACCAAGCTGGACCTGAGGGGGGCGTATAACCTGATACGTATGAGAAAGGGAGATGAGTGGAAAACCACTATGTTCACCCCCTTGGGGGCATTTGAGTACTGCGTTATGCCTTTCGGCCTCCAGGCGGGATCAGCAGTATTTCAATCATTCATGAATCACGTACTAGGACCATTGCTGTACAAGAACTGCGCTGCGTTCTTGGACGATGTACTGGTGTACTCAGAGGATGAAGAGCAGCATGTGCGAGATGTATGAGAGGTACTGAGCAAACTGCAAGAAAACCAGCTGTGGGTGAAACTGGAGAAGTGTCAGTTTCACACCAGGGAGGTGGAATTCCTTGGGTACCGGTTGTCGGACAAGGGGCTGGCCATGGATCCTAGCAAGGTGCAAGCGGTGCTGGAATGGAGGCCACCGAAAACTAAGAAAGATGTGCAGAGGTTTTTGGGGTTCGGAAACTTCTATCGGAAGTTCATCAAGAACTTCGCCCATTTAACAGCCCCCATCACGGATTGTCTCAGCAGTAAGAAGAAATTTGTCTGGACGGAAGAAGCGCAGCGAGCTTTCGAAAGTTTAAAGAGGGCGTTTGCTTCGGAAGAACAACTCTTACACGTGGATCTGCAGCAGCCGATGAGGGTGGAAACTGACGCGTCTGACAGAGCGGTGGGCGCCGTGCTCCTGCAGCCAGGAGCGAATACGTCGGAATGGAGACCGTGTGCCTTCTTCTCGAGGAAATTGAACAAGTCTGAGAGGAATTATACAGTGTACGACAGAGAATTATTCGCCGTCCACGAAGCGTTCAAGAGATGGAGACACCTGTTGATTGGGGCGCAACACAAGGTTCAAGTGCGGACAGACCACAAAAATCTAGAATACTGGAGAACAGCCCGAGTATTGAACCAGAGACAAGTAAGATGGGCGCAAGAGTTCTCCAAGTTCAATTTTGAAATTCGCTACGTGCCAGGGGCTGAGAATGTCAGGGCGGACGCTCTCTCCAGAAAACCTGAGTACTTGGAGGGGGAAGGAGGGGCGGAAGAAAGACATATCATCTCCGAGGACCACTGGGTTTGTGGGGCGGCATTGGTGGGGCAAAGAGAACTGGTAGAGGGTATTGAAAACGATGAATATGCCCAAGAAAAACTTAGGGAACTCAGGGAGACAGGTGAGAACGCAGGGGGGTTTGAGGAAAAGAACGGAAAACTATATTACAAAGGGGCGCTCTACATACCAGGTGGGGAACTAAGAGGGCGGGTGCTTAAACAGTTGCATGACAGCCCCACGGCGGGGCACTTCGGGCAGCACAAGACCATGTGGTTGGTTACCAGGGAGTTTTGGTGGCCCAAGGTGCGGGAAGACGTGCGGGAGTATGTCAGGGGATGTGACAGGTGCCAAAGAGCAAAGGGAGAGAGGTTGACGCCAGCAGGGTTATTAGAACCCTTACCCACCCCAGAAAGGCCATGGGAGATGGTATCCATAGACTTCATGACCGATCTACCGAGATCCAAAGGGAAAACCGCGGTCATGGTGGTGGTAGATCTACTAACTAAGATGTGCCACTTTATAGCTTGTTCACATGCAGTGACAGCGGAAGAAACCGCAAGGTTGTTTGTGGAGCACATTTTTAGGTTGCATGGCGCCCCCTTGAGGGTTTTGAGCGACAGAGGAAAACAATTTACTTCTAGGTTCTGGAGGAAACTAATGAGCATGTTGCATGTGGAGGTAAGTTTTTCCACCGCCAGGCACCCAGAAACAAATGGGCAAGCAGAAAGGGCAAACGGGGTTTTGCAACAATATCTGAGGTGTTATGTAAAGGACAGAGAAACTGATCGGGTAGACTGGTTACCTCTGGCAGAATTTGCCTACAACAACGCGGAGAACGTGTCCACAGGGATGAGTCCCTTTCTAGCCAATTATGGGTGTCATCCTCGGGCGTTTCCAGGAGAGGGCGGGGGAAGGTGGAGTGTACCTGCAGCGGAAAATTTTGTTGAAGAGATGGAAGCGATCCACCGTCAGCTCCAACTCAACTTAGAGAAAGCCAAAGAAGAATATAAGAAGCAAGCAGACAGAAATAGGAGGGAAGGCGAAACCATAAGGGTGGGTAACCGGGTGTGGCTATCCACCCAAGGACTGCCGTTCAAGGGAGGGTGTAAGAAATTGAGACCCAAACGGTTGGGACCCTTTGAGGTCATACAGCAGGTCAACCCAGTAGCATTCAAACTCCGATTGCCCAGTCACATGAAATTGCACCCAGTATTTCACAGGTCATTACTGTCGCCATACAGAGAGGGATGTGAGTGGGGGGAACATGAGAGGGAGGTCACCCGGACACCCGTCATAGAAGAGAGAGAACGCAACATGGATGTGGCAGGGATCATTGATTCCAGGTGGAAGGGGAATCAGGTGGAATACTTGGTAGAATGGGAGGGGGAGGAAGAGTCAGAAAACACATGGGTACCGGCAGAGGAAGTCAAAGACGAGATTTTAATAGAAACGTTTCATCGGCGTTTCCCAAGGAAACCACAACCAGTGGCAAGATTTAGGAGGGAACACTTCGGGACTACAGATGAGGAAGGGGAGTTTGAAGGGTTCCCAGAGTCGGGAGTGGAGGTGGAAACAGATTCCGACGAAGGAGAGGAAGAGGGGGAAAGAGACGGAAGGCCGTGGTTAGAAGTGTTTGAATCCTCGGAGGATGAGGGGAGTTCCTTCCAGGGATTTCCGTCCTCGCCGCCAGTAAGAGAAGAGGCGGGAGGGGGTGAAGGGGGCCCTGGGGGGGAGGTGGATGTCAGGGAACTGCCATCGGAAGCACAGGTGGTGAGAAGGCTTCAGGAGAATAGGAGAGACACTTCTTCAGCAGAAGAGGGAACCAGTAGGGGGAGTGCGGGAGCTCCAAAGGAAAGGGAGTCGGAGGGGAGGCTCTGGGATACTTCCAGTGAGAACAGTGAGGAGGTATCAGGACAGCCTTTAAGGACCCCCACCCCCCGCCGGAAACTGTCACGCAGGGAATCCAGGAGGCGCATGTCCGTGAAACAGCTTTTATGTTGGAAACGTTTCCGCAAACGCCCACTGTCAGATTCTACCAGCGACTGACGGAGCCATGCTGAAGGGCTCCGCTCAAGGCAGGGCTTCACTAGACTGAGTGAGCTCTGAGGGATCCAGCTTCAACGCACAAGCAGCTCATTATCCCACCACAGTATCAAAATACATTCTGATGATACACACTGTCCAGACTCTTTATATTTTGAAAAACAACAACTTTCCTTTCATAAACATATAACTTGGAAGAACATATTTGCAATCTCGTGCACAAGTTTCTCTCTATTAATGTTCAGGGATCTCCTCTGTCTGTTTCACTTCAGACAGATCACGCAAACCCACACTGTTTTCAGCGGTATCCTGAGAAGTCTCTCTCGGCAGCCATTCTCCACACACACAGAAGCAGAAAATGCAGTTAGACCAAGTCATCTCATGACATCACATGCTGCGCTGTGTCTTTTGAATTTCAGGAAAATTGTTTGCCCTTGGTCCCAGGAACGGCTCCCAGAGTCTGGACTTAGCAATGGCTCACAAATCATGCGCTGCAGTAGGAGCTCGATTAGCCAGCAGAGAAGAACTAAGGAGAGCCATAAGAGATTGTTCCTTTGCTGTGTGTACCAGGGGCTGGCTGGCGGATGGCACGGTCGGGTAAGGAGCATTAAAATAAATAATAATAAATATTTTTTTATTTATACCCCACCCTTCCTGGTTCAGAAAACTGGGCTCAGGGCAGCTAACAACAAATTTAAAACACTTAATTGATGCAACAAAAAACAGCATAAAATACAGTATAAAACATGAATAACAATAAATTCAGAATTCAAAAATCAATTTAGGGGGGAAATTCATCCAATAAACATTAGATGATCACCAGGGCTGGATGGCTAAGTTAGTCCTATTTGGTTCAGCGAGGAGACCAGGGGAGAATTAGCTGTGGGATCCCAGAGCAGGTAATCTTCGTAAAAAGAGGAGGGGGAAGGAAGGAAGGAAGGGGAATAAAAGATCAGGCTAAGTTCAAATTGAAAGCCAGGTGGAATAGCTCTTTCTTACAGGCCCGGCAGAAGGAAGTTAAATCCTGCAGGGCCCTGGTCTCATGGGACAGAGCATTCCACCAGGTCGGAGCCATCACTAAGAAGGCCCTGGCCCTGGTGGAGGATAATCTGACTTTGTTAGGGCCTGGGACCTCTAAACTATGATTGTTCATGGACCTTAAGATCCTCTGCAGGGCATACCAGGAAAGGCGGTGAAACTGTGAAATCTCCTCTGACCAACACACATGACTTATCTCCAGATACATGGTTGGGCTACTTTGTCAGGGGCAGACTTTGGCCTGTGTGAGGCCAGAATTTGACATGCCCCCACCTCCGGCTGTCTCTCACCTTTCGTTCAGCTCAATTCACTACATCATTGTTGTAGGCTTGGCACCCAGCACAGTCACACAGCCCTAAATCCGCCTTTGATTTTGTAATAGTAGAACTAAGAAACACTGATTTTCAAGAGAGCATTTTGCCACTCTAGGTACCTGCTGCTGCCGCCCTCCTCCACCCCAGATTTGTCTGAATGTTCAACCTTGCAAATTATGTTTAATATGGCCTATAAGCCCTATTTGCTTCCATTAGCCAGGTGCTTTATGAATTTGACTGTCAGATGTTAAAAACGAAAGGGGTTTGAAGTGCAACTGTACTTCAAAAGAAGGTACGTTGCTTCAAATGGGGGGAAATATTTCCAACAGTAACCCTGAGAGTTTTCGCTTGCTTGACATATCTCCCCTACCGCACTGAAAAAGCAAAACACTTTAGGCTACCTCACTCTTCACAGAATGATATATCTCCACTTACACATTCCAACAGAGTCCTTGCAGATGCATTTATTTTTTGCTCTTATGTCCAAAGTGTCACCTCTCTGGCAAAATTCGACCGTGCTCGAAATTTAATAACCAGGGCAAAGATGGAGCTAAGCGGTATGACGCAGGATAAGACTCCCAATAAAGGAACTGGGAAAAATAATGATTTCATTATCTACCACATTAAATTGTGCTTCGATACCGCCATGTGTTGATGAACCTGCAGTCTTAGGGAAGTTTCGTAAAGGCTGACCAAATCATGGGAGATTCAGCACATGAGAGAGAGAGAGGGAGAGAGAGAGAGAGAGAGAGAGAGAGAGAGAGAGAGGGAGAATGACTTTTAAATGGGTGTTTCCCTGGATGTCCGGATACAAAAGCGTAAGAGGGCATAAGCACCTTTAATAGTTGCCATTGTTAAAGGTGTGGGAGTCCTTTCCACTTTTGCACCTGGTCATCCTAATAATGTCTCCTGCTCAGATGTAGAGAGAAAGGCAGCCTGAAGCATGATGGTATGTGTTTCTTGCAACCCCACAGAATGTGGCATTATGCACAAAGGTCAGCTGCTTGCAAATCTCAGCTTTTATTTATTTGTTTTTAAAAACCCAAAGAACACTTAGCTTCTAGCTCAGTGTTGTGACCTGCCCTGAAATCCACAGGTATAGGGCGGTATGCAAATGTAATAAATAATAATAAAATAATAATAGCTCCAATCTAACACTTGAAAGTATGCAAACAATGGGAACTGAAGAATCAGAAGCCGGAGGGATCACTGAATAATGCTTTCATCAGCTGCATCTGAGGGCTTTAGTGCCCCAGCAGAGCTCCTTGGCCTTCCTCTTGGCTAGAACAAATTGTGCATTATTATTATTATTATTATTATTATTATTATTATTTTAAAAAGTATTCATATTGGTTTATTTGCATCATTTATACAGATTTTAGAACTTTTAGTGCAGAATTTATGTTACCTTGCTACAGAATATATTTCCTTTTTAAAAAAGGTGCAGAGTACGTTGTTCAAGCCTGAGGATTTTTCAGTCAGACAGGTGCTAACATACTCAATAATTCTTCCTAGATGCTATCTCGGGAGAGAATTCAGAGAGCCCCACTGATGCTTTGCCTACGAACAATTTTGAACAATTCAACATAAGAAAAGATTTAGTAGAGACTTGCATGTTACATCAGCGGCACTTTTCACACGAACCAGCCATGCCTTGGCTATTGGTAGCTCAGTATGATATGTGATGGAAGTCAAACCAGAGTCATCCCAGTTTAAATTCATGGCAATCGTCTTCCCACCTGTCAGGTGTGATCTATGGAGAACTGGACACAGTTCAGAGCCGTACTAGTCCAGCTGCTGATCATCTTTTTGTCTCCTTCCTCTGTTTTAGGACAACCGTGTGCAACAGGACAGGCAGCAAGCCACAGAGCGTGAAGATTATTGATGTCCAGATTGAAATGGATCCCTCTCCAAGTGGCAGATACGATGCTCTTTGTGTGAAAGTTGAAGGTCAGCATTGGTGGACCACAGAAATAATCACTACGGCAAGCCAAATCAAATATTTTTTCTTGTTCTTTCTGAAATGTCCATTAACAGTTGGGAAGGAATAATTTGCCACATGCGTGAAATAGCATGGAAACAAATGGCCTCTTCTCAGCTGAGTGCAGGCTCTTGCTGGAATATTTGTCGTGTTCATAGAAAAAGAAAAGGAAATACAATCTAGAAGCAGAGAGGAGTCTCCAGCCCTACAACCCAGCAGTCGCTCACAGGCCAGCCTGTGTTCCAGATCACACTGTGGCACTAAGCAGAGAACTTTGTTGTAGCAAAGGATTTATAGAACAAAAACCCCTGATTTTGTATTTGCATCTACTAAAAAACAAAACAAAATAATGCTCCAGAATAACATGAATTGCACATCATGCAGAGTTAGAATCGGTGACCTATATAAATTATGCAAATCTATTCATTTTGCATAATTGATTAAGTAAAGAAATACACAGGGTATTGAATCTGAATCCCAGACGCTTGCAAATCCAACTCAGATGCCCCTTTCCCAACTTTTGAACTTCCATCAGGGATTGCCTGCATATCTTTAAGCAGCAAGAAACAGAAACCTTTAACATGAAATGTGATATTTTTTTCTGACCTGAATCCTGTGTTCATTACAGCCATTTCTGTGGCTTGCAAATGCTCCCTTGTCTGGTTGCCTGGAGGCAATTTCACAGGTAAATTGCATGACTGGTTGAAGACAATCTACAGATTTTGCTAAAGTCCTACTTTCATTGGAGCTTTTGGAAGCCTAATTTCTGTAAATATCACCAATCACTAACGTACATTTGGGTGACTAGACAGGTATAGTGAAATTGTTCTCTCAGCCTCACTTTGCATAAATACAGGGTACGCCTATGTGCCTATTTAAGTTTTATATTTCTGGAATATGGAACTCCCTGCCACAATATCTCTGTTTCTTGATTCATTTTATTCTGTTCAACAAGTTTATAAACCACTTCACAGCATAAAGCCATAGAAATGGTGTACAGGGTAAAAACAGAATAAAGCACAGAAACTCTAAAAGCAATAAAATCAATCCAGCAAACTCTAAAAGCTCTGTGAGTTCATCAATACAAACTTTTCCCCATTACTACTATTCCCTTAGAACACCTTTAAAGACTTCCTGTCACTTCTTGGTACAATAGGCTTAGTCGTGAGATGGACACCAGCACAGAAGAAAGGTTGAACTAATATTGATTATTATAGGGATATTGTGTACAAAAGGAAATACAGTGGTACCTCTGGTTGCGAACGGAATCCGTTCCGGAGCCCCGTTCACAATCTGAGAGGAATGCATGTGCAGGTCGTGATTTGCTGCTTCTGCGCATGCGCGTGATGTCATTTTGAGCGGCAAAACCCAGAAGTAACCCATTCTGTTACTTCTGGGCGGCCACGGGACGCAACCTGAAAAGATTTAACCCAAAGCGTCTTTAACCCGAGGTATGACTGTACAGTGGTACCTCGGGTTACATACGCTTCAGGTTACATACGCTTCAGGTTGCAGACTCCCCTAACCCATAAATAGTACCTCAGGTTAAGAACTTTGCTTCAGGATGAGAACAGAAATTGTGCTCCAGCGGCGCAGCAGCAGCAGGAGGCCCCATTAGCTAAAGTGGTGCTTCAGGTTAAGAACAGTTTCAGGTTAAGAATGGACCTCCGGAACGAATTAAGTACTTAACCCGAGGTACAGTTTATGAAGTCCCAAGAGTATCTGATTATCCCAAAACTCTCTCTCACAGGACAGCTAAGTCCCAACATCTAACTTTCTAACGTCTGTCTAACTGACAGTTAACTGCCCTTCTTCCCCAACTAGAACCTCCAAGCCATCAGAGTCTGCTGTTTCCCAGACCAAACTAAATCCAGACTCCATCTATAAATCTTAAAAGTGGTTGTCTCTCCCCTTTCAGAACTTGCTGTAGGTCTGCTAGCACCAACGGAGAAAGCCAGGAGTGGGCATTTAGACTGAAGACACATTGTCCCCTGCTTTTCCCCTCTGTTATTGTTCTTAGAAAGAAACTTTGGAAAGACTTGTTGCACCGATCGCCTGAACTTTCCCTATTCCCTCCATGTTTGAGTGATTCATTTGGCTGCAAGACAAACAAGCCTCTATTCCACAAGTTGACTGCAACTTGTTACCATTGCAGAAAATGGTTTAGCCCAGGAATGGAAATTCGGATTTTGCCAGGTGAACGTCTGGCACAAATTCCTCATCAAAAAATGATGGATTATGTAACCTGGCCTTCTCTTAGCAACAAAAGAGGCGGGGGGAGAATCACCAGGGGCTTTTAAATACAAACACAAACCACATGAATTTAGGCTAAAATAGCAAACAGAACCAAGTTTGTTCTGTACAATGTTAGACTGTTCGTAAGGCTTTCCCATGACAGCTTTTGTATCTGCAATTTTTCTTTTCTCCCGCCCACTGAGTTTAGTGGACAGTGAATTTCCAATTATCTAGTGACATCAAGTAAAGTCATAAATGAAGTTATTCCAACTCGCCATAGATTGATTTTGTCATCAGTAGTATACGAGATGGGCTTTATTTGGCTGGACTTGCACTTTGGAGTTTATCTCCCAAGATGTCATCACCTACAAAAATCTGTGAAACCCCACTTCTCCCATGTTTCATTTCCTATTTAAAAAAATAAGATGAAAATGTGCTGTAGAGTATACAAATGGGACCTGAAACTAAAAGATGCAGCACCGAGTCCGCTGAGTCAGGCATTTTAGACATTCTCCCGCCCCCTTTTTACATTCCCCAAGCCCTTCAGCTAACCAGATACTTAAATGTGTTTGCTTCCTGCTTGTTTATCTCCTCAGGCAAACCTTGTGGAGATCCACCTTCCTTTCCTCACACAGTTCTCCACGGCCACACCGGATTTGAAATGGGTGATGAGCTGCACTATGTCTGTGCTCAGGGATATGTCATGAGTAACAAAGATGCTGCTTTCACTCTGCTCTGTCACACCTGTGGGGAATGGTTTGGTCAAGTCCAAGCTTGTGTCAAAGGTGAGTTCTACCGACTCAGGATATCATATCTTAATTTTTTTTTGATTGTCCTTCAATGCGTAATGCGAACTTGCAGTGGATCTTCACACAGTGTTATCAAACGGGATCTGATGACAATGTACATTGTCCGTATACACATTATTATTATTATTATTATTATTATTATTATTATTATTATTCCCCCGCCCATCTAACTGGGGTTCCCCAGCAACTCTGGGCAGCTTAAAAAACATAATAAAAACATCAAGCATTAAAAACCTCCCAATACTGGGCTACCTTCGATGTCTTCTAAAAGTTGTGCAATTCTTTATCTCCTTGACATCTGAAGGGAGGGCATTCCACAGGCAGGGCAATCACTGTTGAAGAAATATGGTAATGACATGAAATAAAACTAAAACAGATAAACCACAGGTATGTGAATACAGTGGTACCTTTGTTTTCGAACCTAATCTGTTCCGGAAGACCATTCAAGTTCTGAAACATTCGAAAACCGAAAACTCAGTAACCAACAGCTAGGCCTCAGGATCTTGCACTCAGTGGAAGCTGCATGGCATGTTTGACTTTTGAGGCATGTTCGAAAACCAAAGCATTTACGGTATTTGAAAATTGAAATGTTCATCAGTGGAGACGCTCGAAAACCGAGGTACCACTGTACATGGAAGGTAGAGACTAAAATTGTATATACCATAGACATAATGTCTCCTGATGTGGTTAAACTACAAATGCCCATTGTCCCTGACCATTGGTCACCCTGGCTGGGGCTGATGGGATTCTAAGTCCAACAATATCTAGAGGGTTACATGTTTCTGCATCCCTGCTATACATGCTGGGGGCCCTGTCCTCTGTCCTCTCTAAAGGCTGGGCAAATGAGCCAGAAACCTGGTGTTCAAGGCTGCAACCCATGTTAGAAACCATATGCTGGGGGAAGAAGACAGCCTATTCTAGACAGATGGCTTCCCCTGTGTTGTGATGGTCAGCTAGTCTCAGTACTTATTTACACCATGGCTCAAGGACAGTATAATCACGTAGCATCCAAGTAACTGAACAGGGGCAACGCGAAGAGGACTCTAGTATGTTGTCTCACGCAGAAAAGTGAGTCCCTTGTTAGCATTTGTGAGAAACAATGACACTTGCAAGTGAAATAACAGATCTTGACATGAGAATGGCTCTTCACTGTGAGCTCAAAAGCAATATCATGCAAAACACAGCTGAGCTGGCCCATCCTTAAGCAGCTGAAAGCCCTAGTGTGAAGAAGGTATCCTGTCTCCTGAGAGATGGTATCTGATGTTTCCAGGGATCAGTGATGTCCCGGGTACTTAGCT
Source organism: Podarcis cretensis (assembly GCF_951804945.1). Taxonomy (NCBI): domain Eukaryota; kingdom Metazoa; phylum Chordata; class Lepidosauria; order Squamata; family Lacertidae; genus Podarcis; species Podarcis cretensis. The sequence continues at coordinate 51,296,338 of NC_137181.1, read as the reverse complement.
CACTGACACACTGCTGTGTAGTGAAGCCTCTCTAACTGGTTGGGCAGTGTGTTATTTCCGGAACGCAGTCCCTAGGCTCAAGCCAAATGCCTCACGCGTCACAAGTTGCAAAGCATGAATACAGGTTCTTGGAGCAGTTTCCTTGACAAACGACAGTTAGAGGGTATCCAGAACATTTCTATATTAGGTAGCAGAGGAACACGGCTCTGGGAAGGAGGAAATTAAAAAGGGAGCAGAAAAAGTTCAGAGAAGAGATTGTATAATTGATCCTGAATATAAACTATATAGTGCACAAGGGAAAAATTTGAGGACAAGGCATGAATGAATAAGGGGCAAGATATTGTTTTGGATCTGCCATGTTGTCCTCATATAGGTGTCAGGATGCAGGGCCAACTTACCCATAGGTGCTAGGGGTGTGGGGAACCCAGGCGCCAGGCTCTCAGGGGCACCAGGCCGAGAGTTTGGGGCCCGAGAGTTGAGTCTGGGGAAGAGCCCACCCATCGGTTGGAGCACGCTCTTCTGCTGTGGGTGGCTCTGTACTGTGAGTTTGGGGGCGACAGAGCCAGCGAGATGCTGAGGATTCTGCTGCCAAAATAGCTCCTCCTTCATGGCCTGGGTAGGCTGGGTCTTCCTGTTATATTCCTGCTGGGATTGACAAGGGATATGCCCCTCACCTGAATCTCATTTAACTCTTTAGGGGGGAATTAGCATCAGGTGTCATGTGCATGGAAGTTGCCAAATCAATTAACCAACTAGGGTTACTGTTAATAGCACCAGTTTTCCTATAACTTGGTATTGCTGGATAGTTCTGATAAACTGCAAATGCATTTTTAGTTTGCTTTCTGTTGCCACCCTGGAACTTTTCTTTATTAGTGCCACTTTGTTTTGTATGATTCCTTGCAAATGAAGGGAAACAACTTTTATCCTTGTATATGTTGATAATATGTTTTTGGTTACTGAGAACAAACAAGAGTGTACAGAAACAAAATTGGGTGCAGGCCTGGCCAGGACATAGGCATGACACACCTGTGACAAAGGTGACCTGTGTGCTTGCTTGCTTGACTAACAGCTGTTGGGAACTTCAAGGTCCCTGCTCTCCCTTCTTATGGTCTTTATATTGGACCTGGAGACTCCAATAGAGAGCATTCCATGTCAAGAAGGAGGGCAAGTAGCACCCTATCAAATGACAAGGCAGGAGCTACATGGAGCAGGGCCTTTTCACTGGTGGTGCCCATTGTATGGCTCGCTCTTTCCAGACCTGCTCTCTTTTGGCCTGTATTTTGGAGCTTTACAATCTAGGTACACTTTGGAATAACAGGTTGACAAGTCTTATCAGTCACTGACGTATGAGCAGATTTTATTTGCTGTTATTCTGGGTTCCTGGTGCACCAGGGTTTACACCAGCATAATAGAGTTGGCCAGGACGAAAGAAGGGATACAATTTATGAGCTTTCTCCATTATTTGCACAGCAGGGGGTGTTCAGTCAACAATGCAAAGGCTGAACTGAAGCATTTCCTGCTGGTTACCTGCTTTCAGCAATAGGGGTCGCTGTTTGGTAGTACCCAGTTGGTTAGCTGTCAGATTCTAGAGCTCCCTCTTTCTAAAAAAAACACACGATCTGCTTTTTGCTCCTGGGCAATTTGGCTCCAGGGACCACACATTCGCTCCATAAGACGCACAGACATTTCCCCTTACTTTTTAGGAGGAAAAAAGTGCATCTTACGGAGCGAAAAAATACGGTACCTTACCCTTGATGGACTGAGTTGGTTATGTTTTATTGTTAGTGTACTGACAAAGCTTCCTGTTGGGGTGGGAGTATTGCTCTGAATTATAAAAATATTCATGTTTTACGTGGCTAGTCTTTTTCCTTTATGGTAATTTTTTAAAATAGGGACGCAGGTGGCGCTGTGGGTTAAAGCCTCAGCGCCTAGGGCTTGCCGATCGAAAGGTCGGCGGTTCGAATCCCTGCGGCGGGGTGCGCTCCCGCTGCTCAGTCCCAGCGCCTGCCAACCTAGCAGTTCGAAAGCACCTCCGGGTGCAAGTAGATAAATAGGGACCGCTTACCAGTGGGAAGGTAAACGGCGTTTCCGTGTGCGGCTCTGGCTCTGGCTCTGGCTCTGGCCAGAGCAGCGATGTCACGCTGGCCACGTGACCCGGAAGTGTCTCCGGACAGCGCTGGCCCCTGGCCTCTTAAGTGAGATGGGCGCACAACCCCAGAGTCTGGCAAGACTGGCCCCTACGGGCAGGGGTACCTTTACCTTTACCTTTAATTTTTTAAATGCAAATTGTGCCGATATCTTCTGAGGTAACCAACGGCTAAATCATCATCAGAATCAACATCAAAACAACAATTTCCACCTGTTGCTGCCATCCCCAACATTTCCAGTATTAAGTAAATTATTTGTTACATTCAGAGTAAAGAAAGGATGAGTCCCTGGCAGCTGCTTGAGTTACAGCCTAGGGTGAAATCTGGCTGACATAGTTTCACATTGCTTTTATATAATACCTCAATGAGATTTTAAGAACTGTCTCTGAACTCTGACATTCTCCCTAGCACCTCAAAGCAGGCAATACTTGTTAAGAAGAGCTGAGTTAGCCATTCCACTTAGCGGTCTAATAGCCCTTTAAATTAGATTTAGGTAATTAGGAAAGCAATTTTTAGTCCTGTTTCCTGTCTTTTGCTCTGGAAGTCTGTGGCTTCAAAAATAGTAGGCCAAATCAGTGTAGGTTTTGGCCTCAGCAGAACCAAATCAACATATGCCAGCTAAGAAATGACCTTATAAAGCCACATTCTGATACCAGCATTTATTTCTAAGAAACATAAAAATAACTTAATCCAAATGGTACAGTGACTAGACTTGCAGACACAATAACTTTCATAAGAGTTCCTTTGCTTTCCCCTCTATTTCTGTTATGGTGCACAATGCTGTTCAGTCGCTAAAGTCTAGGATTGAAAGAGTATATTTTAGAATTTCCTTGTCAACATCACAGTATTTTTTTTCTAAAGTATCAGACCTCTAAAAAGTTATTTCTGGCAGAACTTTCTGTCTTCTTCAGGGAAAAAAATTATGGTAGCCATGATACAACCAAGACAAGTAAAACAGAACAAGCCTTACAGTTTGGAAAAGAATGAAAATGTGCATTTGTTAGAATGGTTGCTTCAGGATATAATATGCTTGGAGAGTTTATTGGACTAGAATGTTTCAGGTTAACAGGAAAAAAAGAGAGAGGGACCACAATAAAAATCCTATTTTTGGTTATTCCAGGGTTAAACCACAACTGCAAAGCTCATTATTAATTCTGTTCTGTATGAATTCTACTCGCCAGATATGAAATTCAGCAACCAAACTATGGGTTGTGTCCAATTAAGTTATATTCAAAGTAGACCCGTTGAAATTAATGGACTAAATTAGTGGTGTCTGTTATTTTCTGTGGGTCTACTAGGACTAACATTAAATCCTCTGAATTTATGTTTTATTCACATTTACCGGTATATACTTTTATATTGCTATTCTGGTTTTAGGTTGTGTTTTTGCTTTAAGGTTTCCATTTTATGATGTTTGTTTTTTGGACTATACCATTCCAAAAGCCCTGTACAATTGTGGGTTTTGTTTTTCAAACGTCCGGCAAATAAAGACTGGAAAGACTGGGGAAATGGTGTTGTGGGATGAAAATAAAGGACAGCGCAGGGTCTGGTTACAAGGACACAGAAGCAATTACTTATTACTTCAGATATTTTGATCATGAAGCAGTCACTGGGTGTTAGCCTGCCTGGTTTCTATCACCCAGGCTAGATTTATTTCAGACACTGGCTCTTCCTTTCACAGCAGTCAAATTCTGTGATCATTTCTGTGATCTACAAAATGTTAGTATCTCTATGAAAGATCATGGCGGACCAGAGATATAATCTGAACAAGGGACCTCCTCCAGCTGACCTGTTTATTGAGTATTCATCCAGATATATGCAAAACTTACTGTCTTGTGAACTGCAATGAAATGGGAGTGTTATTGCCGGTGCTTTTTTCTGGGGGTATGCAAGGGTACACATACCCCTAAACATTTTGTGATTCTAACGGGAGAAGAAACTTAAATGTCTTCTGTTTGACCTTTTTCGACAAATCCGGATCAATAGATGAAAAAAGAACAAGCGACATGAAAAAGAATAAGTTAGAAGTTATATGGTAATTATTAAGACAAGTAGTAATATTAAGTAGGAGGGAAACAGATTGGATAAGAAAACACTTGTGGGGAAAAGAAGGGATTGAAAGCATACCATTCCTGCTGCCTAAATAAGTTACATAGCTCCTACAGGCTTTCAGTTTGGTGCGTGTTCATTTTTGTTCAGAGACCTGATTGTACAGTTGGGTTCTGGGGATAATTTGGCAGTTGGAATAACGTTTAGAAAGTAGGATTTGGAGACAAAGGACAACCTGGAAATAGCAGCAGGGAATGGACACTTTCTGCTATCCTCCTCCCAGAGCATTCATCTGCCCCTACAGCTTTCCATCATCAGGAAAAGCCAGGAGATGCGAACAGCCCAATTGTACAGGTGTGGAGATGTCCCATCCTCCCTGGGTCTAAGCCAACTAGCACTACCTGGCCCTGGTGTTTTATGAATGCCAGAAACTGCATTACCAGAAGCTCCTTTCACTTGTCTAAAAGTGACTATTCAACCATCCTACCATATTCAGTAATGCAGACCCAGAATCATAGAATTGTGAAGTTGAAAGGGACCCCAAGGATCTTCGAGTCCAATCCCCTGCGATGCAAGAATCTCTACAAGATCATACACGACAGATAGCCATCCAACCTCAGCTTAAAAACCTCTGAGGATGGAGAGTCCACCACCTTCTGAGGGAGTCCGTTGAACTGTTGAACAGCTCTGACTGTCAGAAAGTTCTTCCTGATGTTTAGTCTCTTTTCTTGTAACTTGGATCCATTGGTTTGGGTCCTAGTCTCTGAAGCAGAAGCACCTCAGTTGTGATTCAGTCCTACTTCTGGTTTCACCTCCTGTGCCATATAAGCTATTGCCTGTCTATTCAGGACCAGATTTCATAACACAGGGTTGCTAGGTAGCACACATGCTGGGGGGAGGGGCTGGGGCATTGTTCCCTATGGAACCTTCCAAGAGCAGCAGTTGAAAGAGACACATCAGTAGGCATATGTGAGACCTGGAGAAAGGACACTTCACATCATTTTCTACCCACAGCCTTCATAAGTCTTTAAAAATAACTTTATTCTATTATGATGTGAGCTGTTGAAAGAGCTTTGTGATAATCTGGTGCCAGAAACCCAGCCTGCTTAAATTGTTATTTTGCTTTTTCAGATGAAACTGAGGGACATATCGATTATGAAGACAATTTCCCTGATGACCGATCTATTTCTACCGAAGAACATGAACACAATGCCAAAGAGGCAGAGAAGGAAAATGAGCAAGAGAAAGCCACCCATGATGAGAAAAAGACCCAGTTTGCTGACGACGACAACCACATTGGCATGAAAACTGCATATAATAAGAAAGGCACCAAAATGATATACGAAGGTGAGGACTTCCCCATTGGACCTGCCATTGTGAACAATGATACAAAAGCAACAAAAAGTACAGATTCTCATACAGATGAGTCCTGGCTAGATGGTTACCCAGTTACTCAAGAAGCTGTAGAAGAAGTTGACGAGGAGGAAGGGGATAAAATTGATGGATCTATGGGAATGGAATATGACATTGGCACTGACCAACGGAACCATGCTGATGTCAGGAAGACAGGCAGCAGCCCAGAAAAGGATTTTGTGCAGGCTGGGACAGTCCCGTCACTGACGCACACTGATGGGAGCAAAAGAATACTAGGGACTCTAACACCAACCATTGTTCCAGAGAACGTCAGTGTAAGCAAAGATGACAACACCAGGTATGTATCAACGACACCTATGGGACTCATCACAGAAGAGATGTCATCTGTCACCACAGCCACGAGCTTGAATTTGGCCACACTGGAGACTTCTACAGTTTTCCATCTCATTGACCCCATTCCCTTGCCAGAGGAAGTAGATCTGATGACTTCCTCCATGCAAGTAGTTACTACTATACCTTCTCAAAATAGCTTTACTGATACACCAGATGTTTTTGAGGGAGAAGCTTTGACCTATGGACTTGGTGGGAAGCCTCTGAGCACTTTTGAACCATGTGTGGGAGCAAGTTGTTCCAGTTCTGATAAAGATCCCATGATAGCCATTGGGGTGACTGTTGTATGCCTAATTGTGCTTGCGTTGATCTTGGCAGTGTGGTGCTTCAAGAAACGGCAACAGAAGACCTCTGTTTATAAGTTGAATGGGAAAGATCATACTAGGCACCAGCTGCAACAGATTGAAATGCAGAAAGTCTAACCTAGCTGTACACATTATTATTGGAAAGATTATTGCATGGAGGAGAGACATAGAAACTGACCGAACAAATGGATACTAATGTCCACTAGCTCAGAAAGAAGACCTGTGTATGGAACAGCAGGACCTGCACTAACTGAAATCACAACTTATTGTGGTATCGGGATTAATTTGGATATCTATAGTTTTTAACCACCTTGAAGATTGCCAGGGCTGATTCACAGAAGCATTTTTTATCTCTTGATGACTGTACATATAAGGCAGTGACTTGGTTTTCTGAAATCAGTAGTCTGTGACAGACATGATGGACAGAGTTTTCTTATGGGTGTGTAGTGCCTATCGTAGATGCAAGCTAGTCAAATGGCAAGACCATCATCTGACAACTGACACATCAAATCCCTTAAGATGGCAGGATGGACTTAGAGTACCTGCTTCTTGCATTAAAAATGTCAATGCAATTATTCTCTCTGCTGTGTTAAAACGGGTCACACAGCCCAATGACACATTTGAAAAAAGCTCTATAGAACAGGGAGATAATCTGTGTGCAACGTGGAGGGGATTTTTTTTTAACTATTTGCCATTTTTAAGGTAAGGATAAATTAACACATAGACAGTTGTTACTTGTCATGTTCTATGGATTTACAGATAGAATTTTTCTATCTGCATTGTTCGACCACTGCTCCAGTTTATTTCAGTGGATTTGTACTATAGCAGCTCTACCCTTCAATGGATTAACTGTGTGTAGGGGGCTGATCACAATGGACTGTTAGATAGAAACATAGCATTATTGAACTGTTTGGATTTTATTAGTTGTTTTAATATCTAGGGGAAAAAAGAGTCCTTTTTCTATCTGTAGGAGAGTGTAGACAGAGATAGGATCATGTTTGAATGGACTTTAATCAATGATATACAACTAGACATCATTAATGTTTAAAAATAAACCAACATTGTCAATATTCCACCCAGGCCTCTTGGACTCTATAAAAGCGCTCTCTTAAGAAGTAGACAGAAGATCTCACACCACTTTGCCTGCAAACTATCAAAGACTATTTAGGGTTTTCTTTCCCCCCTAGGGCAATGCTATTTTTGCAATGAAATTGGGTGTCTAATAAATTAATTATGCAGCTAACAGCGCATGGTCTTTGGGAGTGCACTTGCCTTCTTATTCCATAGAAAGTGAAAACTTCCATTCTTTAGTTCAATCTGGGTTGGTTTAGAGTGGGCGAAGTTCTGATGTAGACAACATACCGTACATATCTGTTGCTAAAGATGCCGTACCATGACAGACTAAAGATGGGTTCAAAAGTTACACCATGGCTGAGGCAGCAATCTGAATTCCATTTACCGGGGACGGGTGGCGCTGTGGGTTAAACCACAGAGCCTAGGGCTTGCCGACCAGAAGGTCAGCAGTTCGAATCCCCACAAAGGGGTGAGCTCCCGTTGCTCAGTCCCTTCTCCTGCCAACCTAGCAGTTCGAAAGCACGTCAAAGTGCAAGTAGATAAATAGGTACCACTCTGGTGGGAAGGTAAACGGTGTTTCCGTGCGCTGCTCTGGTTTGCCAGAAGCGGCTTAGTTATGCTGGCCACATGACCCGGAAGCTGTACGTTGGCTCCCTCAGCCAATAAAGCGAGATGAGCGCCGCAACCCCAGAGTCGGCCACGACTGGACCTAAAGGTCAGATGTCCCTTTACCCTTTTCTTTACCTTAAGCCCTGCTGAATTCAGTAGGACTTTCATCTGAGTAGACATGGTTAGGCTCATGGCTCAAGTCATTATTTCCCCTAATATATTGATGCCTATTATAAGGCACCAACAAAATGCCCAAGAAAATGAAGCTTAACTCCCCTTCTGATAGCATACATTAGTGCCCATTATTAATATGCAGTTACCCGCAGCTGCAAATGCAGCAACACATAAATAGTTCTATGCATGTTATGTGTGAATGCACATAAAAAACAAAACTATCTTTGCTATGGTGACTGAATGGCCCATTCTACCATTTAATCTAGCAGAAGACATTTTGGGGGGCAGGGGGGCTGGGAGTTTCTACTACTAATTTGGGAATGTTTTCAGCATGATATTCAAATAAAAAATATTAATATACTCTTATGTTTCTTAAATGTCTGTCATTGTAAATTATTCTATTATCCTGCACTGGCTCGCAAAAAAACCCATTTTGTTTGTAACTGATCTAAACAATTTTACTCCACCTTGCTGTGAAGGAACGCTACAAACATGAGCCTATTGCAAATTTTTATTTACGGTAATTAGATAGATGAAATATTGTGACTGACTGTGAAGAATGTTCCAAAGTGAGGAAGTGTTGGGGAGAGTCTCTCACTTTAGTTCTCGGCCTGCCATTCAATTTCAATATTGTTCCAAGTATTTCTGAAGCAATGCCATGCAATTAACATCAAGACCTCTAAAATGTATATGCTTGCTACAATCTTGGGAGATTTCCAGGCTGCAGTCTGCAGAATGAAAAAAACACTGCAGCCTTAAATAGGTCAACTCGGAAGTAAGACCCACTGAGTTAAAGGAAAGTGCGTATGTTAGAACCTAAGTCTCATATACTTGGAGAACTCCATATGACACAGATGACATGGAAGACATATACTTGGGGAAGAAGGCTTTTGATTGTGGTCAACATACGAAGCTGGTATGAAATCATACTGCTTAAATTGATTTAAACTTGTTCTGTGATTTAACAGGGAATGCTCTGGGCTTTAAATTAAGATACCCAACTCTGCATCATGTTCTTAAATGAAATAATGCTCACTAAAACTCGTTAATATTATGCTCCCGCAATGAGAATGTCAAAAATAAATGAAAAGATATTTTGTGCAAATTGTACAGTATTCTTGGGCAAAATTCTTTGTATTACTCACAAAAAGGCCAAAGAGATGCATTAACAGGAAGCTTATGAAGAAAATGTAAATAAATGAGCAAGAAAGGGAAATGGTCATGTTTATATGCATATGCTGTGTTATTTCAACAAAACCAAAACAAAATGTTTGTGGAAATACCAATCTTTCCTTCAAATCTGTTGTTCAGAAAGAAATGAAGGAGCATTATTATGATTAGATGGATTAGCTGGTTCCATTTATAATATTTTTGCATCTGTTTATATCTTGTACCCAGAATGTTGTTTGTTTATCTGTGTAATTACTTATTAGAAAGGGACGCGGGTGGCACTGTGGGTAAAACCTCAGCGCCTAGGACTTGCCGATCGCATGGTCGGCGGTTCGAATCCCCGTTCGGTCCCAGCTCCTGCCCACCTAGCAGTTCGAAAGCACCCTTAAGTGCAAGTAGATAAATAGGTACCGCTTTATAGCGGGAAGGTAAACGGCGTTTCCATGTGCTGCTCTGGTGCCGGTTCGCCAGAGCAGCTTCGTCACGCTGGCCACGTGACCCGGAAGTGTCTGCGGACAGCGCTGGCTCCCGGCCTCTAGAGTGAGATGAGCGCACAACCCTAGAGTCTGTCAAGACTGGCCCGCATGGGCAGGGGTACCTTTACCTTTACCTTTTAACAAAAAAATAGCCATGTAAAAAATGACTTAAAATAATTTTAGTAAGATGAATGCATTCAGCTCATCAGCTACCTTGACATTTAACAGATTTTACCAAGCTGAAGTAAGGGGTAAGAGAAGGATTACATATCTCTGAGGTTAGGAAAAACCAGAAGGAAATGAAGAGTTACTTACAGCAGTGGTTTTCAAATTGTATTCCATGGAATCTTTGATTTCTTGGAAGCTTCAGCGATTCAATGGCATAGTTCATATGAATGTTAAGCTACAAGTTGTGCCACAGACAATCAAACTATCATTGATGGCTTTCTTTTCCCAAACTTGTTTTGTTTTCCAGCTGCTCTTGCCTTGTACTTTTATGGTCTAGCAGGTAACTGAGGTGGGGTGGCCAAACAAACCAAGGTTAAGGAAAGGTGCTGGATTTGTACCCTACGCCAAACCATAGTTACAAGAAACCAGGGTCCATAAACTAACAACAAATTATGGCTTTTGACTGTGGTTTGTTGGTCATAAACAAACCATTGCTAAGATACTGGGCAGGGTGAGGGTGGTTAAACAAACCATGGTTTAATAAACTACAGCTTAGCATTATGGGTTAACTAGGTCAATTATAGTGGATAAATTGACCTAAAAGAACATGTTACAATGTACCCTGGGCATGGAAGTCTAATTCACACAGACATGCATGTTGCTTTGCATTTGTATACTTATTACATAATAAGCAGCTGAATGTATGAACCGACTTCACTGAAAAGCCTAAGAAATGTCAGATCACATCCAGCAACACCTCTACTTGGAAACTGTTCCCTGTGCATTGTTTAGAAGTATACTGAAGGTTTTCACAGAATGCTCACAAAAAGGAGATGTCGAAGTGAAAATTGTGCCATTTCTCAAGAGTTTTCAAAAACGCATGTACTTGATACTCTCACAAATTCCACGCCACAAGCACAACAGCAATTTAAAATGCTATTTGTGGAAATTGTAAAATGTTTCCTGACATCTGGATCACCATCCGTTTTTATTACTGTTAATTGGTTGATTTGAACCAATCATGCTCATTCTGCAGGGCCAGAGGTGATTGTCACTGCATGTTCCATATTATTCTTACTTTTTAAGTTTTGACGACGACTGCTATGCTGCATCAGTATTTCAGTGGTCTGCTCTTCCAAATTTTCTGGTATGCAATCTTCCATTATTTGTGGTTTTCTTGAGCACTTACTAATAGTGGTATATGATTAAATTTATTACATTGTGGAATGTCATGATCAGTATGTGTGCTTCTTTCATGGGAAGCCACAAAGAAAGAAACTGGCTAAGTTTAAAAGGCAAATTAAATACTGTGTTCAAACATGCATATTTTTAAAATATAAACTGTAATTTCATTGCTCTGTAAAAAAGAAGTAGTGCTAAATACACTGTATTAACCATTTGATGTGTTGGTGTACCTAAAAGCTGCATCAAAGTGAATGTGGGGAGTATAGTTGTGGGGCAAGGGAAGTAAATTAAGGCTTAAACATAATCATATACGCATCCTAGTCTAACAAATACTGTAGATTTATGCTTAAATGTCAGAAAATACACATTTGGTTTCTGTACACTTGAACTGACTCAAGAACAGAGAAGTGAAAGGTATTAAAACCTCTCTAGTTTGGGGTAAGGTAATTAATTTTTTTTAAAAAAAAACCCACCTCCTTACTTAAAAGCTTATTTATTTTAATACTTTGACTGAAGGCACTGAAGACAGTTGATACAGAATGCCGGTTTGCTGGGATGTGAGCTGTGATTTACAAAACTCCTTAGATGATTTCTTGACTTGGCTTTTCTTTAGCATGTAGCTTAAAATTCCCCACACTAGGTCATTCAGCCCTCAAGACACCAGAAAAATGAAGTTGCTGTTTAAAGGATGGCAGGCAACCAAGAGTTCAGACAGTTGCTATGAAGGATTAGTTGTGGGTTTTTCTCGCTGCCCTGCTACAAATGGCATCACAGCTCTATGTTCAAACATTATTAAATGAGAATGTTTTCTCTGGCACAATCTGTTTCTCCCTACAGTTTATGCATTGAGATATATATATATAGAGAGAGAGAGAGAGTGCAACTTTACTTATAACATACATTAAAACTTAAAATACATTTCCATCATACATTGCACTTCAGCTGTTTTGTCTCTTACTTTTATTCCTTTAAGTAGTAACGTACACAAAATGGTGGGGATGAATCCCTGCAGCATGAGGGGTGTGTTTAATTTTTCAACTTCCAAAAATGAGGGGTGCAAAAAAGTTGTAACATGGCTTGGGAACTCAGAATATATTTCGGTTAAATTAATATAATTTAGTCTGCTTGGTAGGTTAAAACATTTGCAAAATTCTGCAGAAATAATTTAAAATCATTGCCAAATACTTGTGGTTATATTACATTATATTTTAATATTTATATATTGTTATGATTTAGCGTTACCCGGCAGTTTCAGAAGGTAAAATTTAAATTTTTTGTTTTTCTGAAAGTGGTTTATGCACTTCTTCATCAAATGTAGACTGGCCAAGCTAAATGTTGTCCAATCACAAAATTAAGAGCAGATTTGAATTTCTCACCCCGTCGCGTGGATTCAAACCTCCGACCTTCCAATCAGCAAGCTCAAGAGGCTCAGTGGTTTAGACCACAGCACCACCCGCATCCCTACACCTAAAAACATATTTTAAGAGCCCTCACTGAAGGAATCTGCAAAAATTAAGTTTCACCCCCTAAAATGACACAGCCTACCAGCATCCCCAATCTCTGATGGAGCCCAGTGTATAATATGAAGGAATTCACCGTCCACTACAACACCACAAACAGACACTGCTGTAAGAATGCAGGATTCGAGTGGCAATGGGTTCAAGTTTCCAGCATCATGTTTTTAAGTTTCTTCGGCAACCATTGTGACACGCAGGACTCAGCTATACAGCTGCAAATAAAACACTTTAAGTGTGTTTTAAGTGCAATATACAATGTGACACTAGATGGCAATGGTGAGCCTTATGGAAAATTCAATGTATTTTTTAAAAAACGCTTTAAAAGAAAAAAAGCATTTTCAGAACAGTTTTTATGTGTGTGTAGATTCCACCCCAGTCTGCTTTACATATTGTACTGCTATCATCTTAGGCTTGATTGAAAGGCTAATCTAGCTGTATGCACAGAAGCACAGAGGTAAAGCACCAGCTAAATGGAGAATGCAAATCAGGGTGGATAAAAATCAATGATTTTTTAAAATCAGATTTTTAAGATAAAATGCTTTTGGAGAGAAAATCTTTCTAAAAATAGTTTTCTATTTAAGTTACATGATAGTCCAAAGGCTATTCATCAGGAATAGGGATTTGTTTTAAGTTTTTCATGTGTGCTAAAACTGAGTCTATGGTTTTGTTTTTTAAATTGTTTAACTACATCAGTTAACAAACATGGATACATATGCTATAATGTTATTGTTTTAGTTAAATAACTTGTTTAAATTGGTATTAAGGAAATGATTATTTTTTCTCCTTCCAATAAAGTACAGCAGAAAAGTTGTCCAAATATAGTTCACTTATTAAACCTCACAATAATTTCATAATTAACTGTCAATGTATTTCTAACAGTATAACCAAATCAGTAATTTTTGATATAACTGTAAAAGCTATTCTGAAAATTTATTATTCCAAAAATGAAACCTTTATCTGGTTGTAAATGTTAAGATTATACCAGCAAGAATGAGTCTTTCTGTAAAAAAATAAATGATTTAAATCAAGTCTTACTGACTAGTGATTTAAATTGATTTGCTTTAAATCAAAACCACCCTGATGCAAATTCGTCTTGTGCATGTGGTTCCTCTCAGAACTGACAACTGGGAGAGGCCCTGTTCAGTTGGTAGTCTTTCCAAGCTCTGTGCTTTGAAATCCTTTAAATTAGAGATTCCAGGGGTTGAACCCATAACTTTCTGTATGCAGATCCTACGCTAACGCCCTACTGTAGGTGCAGCCTGTCTAAAAGTGGGACTTGCCTGCAGTCCTGGCTTCTTGGTTTGTGTTCTGTTAGATGGTCATTTTTCAGCAGCTCACGGCCTCCATACACACTGCCCAGGCTTGAAACCTCAGAGAGGTGACTTCAGTGCTTCTAATGCAGCAAAACAATGCAGGAGGAGCAGTTACAAGTTACCCGTTTCTGCAGCCACAGCTGGTGCTGTGATTCTCCCGCGGTTTGACTTCACACCCAGAGATGCTCTCAACCGTCTCTCAAGACAGACGGATGCCAACGACAGTCACCCAGAATACAAAATAATCAGATAAATCACACCTAGTCACTCATACATTGTAGAAAAATGGCTGATAAATAATTCTTTAAGGCACTTTATTGTTTCAGGAAGCGGCACTGGGGTTGCCCGAATCAAAATCGGGCACAAAATACAGCACCAATCTCACAATGAACAGGGACCAAAACTAAAATGAAATGAAACAACATTCCTACTTTAAACAACTCACAGTCTCTAGATAGCAGATGAAATGAAAGAGCCGGATGAGAGAAAGCCGGTTAATAATAAGAAAAAAATAACAGGCATAGTACCGTATCTTCTGAAAAGCCACACACCAAATATTTTGAAAGGTAAACCGAAATTAAGAAGAGTGTAAAAATATTTAGGAATCTCAGTGACTTTTCCGCTAGAGATCAAAGAGTCACAAGATCTTAAACACCCCTCATTACTAAATTCATTTACAGTGGTACCTCTGGTTAAGCACTTAATTCGTTCTGGAGGTCTGTTCTTAACCTGAAACTGTTCTTAACCTGAAGCATCACTTTAGCTAATGGGGCCTCCCACTGCCGCCATGCCGCTGGAGCACGATTTCTGTTCTTATCCTGAAGCAAAGTTCTTAACCTGGAGCACTGTTTCTGGGTTAGCGGAGTCTGTAACCTGAAGCAGAAGAGTTTGGATTTGATATCCCATTTTATCACTCCCTTTAAGGAGTCTCAAAGCGGCTAACATTCTCCTTTCCCTTCCTCCCCCACAACAAACACTCTGTGAAGTGAGTGCGGCTGGTCACCCCAGGTCACCCAGCAGCTACATGTGGAGGAGCGGAGACGCGAACCTGGTTCCCCAGATTACGAGACTATCGCTCTTAACCACTACACCACACTGGCTCTTCCCTTTCATCTTTCTGCAAGCTAGCAGTTAACAAACCAGTTTCCCCCCTGCAAATCTTTCATCTTTAACTGGCATATAATGAGTAGATATTCAACAGGTGAAGCTTACCCCCCATCAGGAAATTTTTTGGTTGAATTCTGCAGTAACCTTGGCCAGAATAACTGTTGGAAACTCTAGCGGGAGCCCTCAGCAGATTAAGCAAGATTAATGTGTCTTTGAGCAGTAACTAGAAATGATGTTTTACTGGAATTGGAGCTGAGCCCTTAATGCTACAGTGCCACACAGAGAAATGAGAATTACTTCTGCCTAGCTTAACATGTCTGATAGCTTGCATTCAAGGCTACTGTCAATATTAGTTCTACTTACAGCAGACCCACTGAAATCAATAGGTGTAAATGAATCTGTTAATTTCAATGGGTTCACCCTGTGTATTACTTAGCTGCATTTCACCCTCAATCTCCAGCTCTAGGTGCACTGATCTTGTGGAGTAGCATTTCAGAACAGGTGCCAACAGCACTGATATTTCATCAGCAAGTAAAAACATTCATTCAGGCTTTCCTGGGCCTTTGATATTGCTTTATTTCTCCTTAGATATGGCAGGCATTTTATACTCTAAATGCCTACGGAAATTTGTTTTAGTGGATTGTCTTACATTATTATGCCTTACATCACCTTGGTAACCTCTGTTTGGAATGATTTATTTTAACAAATAATTAAGAAACAGACTCTACCAAAAGCACCGTTGGTGTTTCCTTAACCAGAGAATTCCATAAAGCACAGCAAAGTGATAATTTCACCAGCTGCAATTAAAAATATGTTAAATTGTTGTACTCTAATGAAACTTGTTTGCTGGGTTTTTGGTTTCTTTTTCTTTTCCATTTCCTCTTTAGCACATAAATTTGGGATAAAAAGGTAAAGGGACCCCTGACCATTAGGTCCAGTCGTGGCTGACTCTGGAGTTGCGGCGCTCATCTCGCTTTATTGGCCAAGGGAGCAGGGGTACAGCTTCCAGGTCATGTGGCCAGCATGACTAAGCCGCTTCTGGCGAACCAGAGCAGCGCACGGAAACGCCGTTTACCTTCCCGCCGGAGTGGTACCTATTTATCTACTTGCACTTTGACGTGCTTTCGAACTGCTAGGTTGGCAGGAGAAGGGACGGAGCAACGGGAGCTCACCTCGTCGCGGGGATTCGAACTGCCAACCTTCTGATCGGCAAGTCCTAGGCTCTGTGGTTTAACCCACAGCGCCACCCGTGTCCCTAAATTTGGGATAGCCAGACGCAATAGAGAACAAAGTTCCTATACCGTTTATCTCAAGATTAGGAGAGGAAATCTATGCAGGTGATATTTGCATGATAAGCTACACCTTTTAATTTTTATTATTATTAAATTTGTTAGTCCTTTTATCTTGCCCAAGGCAACCCAAAGTGACTTACAGCCAATCCACCAATGAACTCCCCACCCCCCACATAGCGACATTAAAACCAAGGGGGGGGGGGGAGAAATAGCATTAGAAACCTCCCACTTGCTTCCAAAAGGCCACAGATAGTTGAAGGCCTAAAGCCTGGTTATAAAGGAAAAGTCTTGCCTGGCAGCTAAATGATGGTGCCAGGCAAGCCACCCTGGGGAAAGCATTCCACATATACTTGCTGAAATTCCTCTTCTACACAAATATTAAAGGTGCAGAATCCCAGTCTTCCTTTGTTTCTGGCCACCCTACAAGCATTTCAAATATCAAAGCACAAAAAACAAAATGTTGCTTAGGCATGAGAGGTTCTGATGAAAGTGTTAATAGCTAAGCAGCTACCGTGGTACCTCTGGTGACGAACTTAATTCGTTACAGAGGTCCGTTCTTAACCTGTAACCATTCTTAACCCTTTAGCTAATGGGGCCTCCCGCTGCCACTGCTGCACGATTTCTGTTCTCATCCTGAGGTAAAGTTCTTAACCCGAGGTACTACTTCTGGGTTAGCGGAGTTTGTAACCCGAAGTGTTGGTAACCCGAGGTACCACTGTATAATGGTTGTTCAACTGGCACTAGAAAAATGAGGGGACATGGGCCTAGATATATATACAAAAAAGCTCTGTACCCAGGCTTCCACTAGGAGGCACTGTTAGGTTTGCCAACCAGCCAGAAAAGAAGACTGGCCTGCTGCTGTGCCTTTTATAGCAGTTTGATCTGAAGAAATCAGTAGGTGATGTTTTCAGAGTTTGGAGATAAACATTATCACCTAAAAACGCCTCTACATCAAGCTGGAGTTAAAGGCAGAGAAATAGGGGCTAGGGTTTTTTTAAAGTTAGCAACCCTGGGTGAATTTCCTACGTAGTTAAAGAAATAAAGTAAAACCACACACAATATTACAATAAATAAATGTTTGCACCAAAATAATTACGAGCATAGGTCTGTAACATGTTCCACACTGAAGCATCAATAGGGAGGGGACTTAGATAAATGGCATTGTTTCTGTAGGGAAACCTTCTAGGATAATTACTCCTAAACCCGTTGTTTTCTCTGGTGTACCCGAGTACTGAATTTGGTCCCATAGATATAACTGATTTCCATTCCTTATTCAACAAGAATCACCATTCAAATAAATGGACAGGTATAATTAAGGCGAACCAGTCGTGCAAGTGAACAATTGTTTGCAGGACTTGATCCTAATGGAAGGCCCTCCTGCCACAATAGAGTCCAAACAACTCTTACCCATGAGGACAGATGTGTTTCTGTGCATTTGATCCATGAAAGACAGCTTGGTTCTAACTATGTTAATCTCCAGCAGCTAAGAAGGGCCAGCGTGGGATTTGTTCGTTAGTTCCCAAGCGGGGAGGAGAATGAGTTTTGGTGCAGTATACATCGTGTGAGGGGTGTGAGAGAGAGATGTATACATATGGCAAATATGTCTACACATTCTGTCATTCTAGTCACACTCACTGCTCAGGATAAATAAGGTTAGCCACTCCTGGTTTAAACACAGTACGGTCACAATCTTGTTTTCTCCAGGGATCTTGCTATGTCGATTTAACTACTTCAAAGTATGTGCTTTCAGCTGAAGGGCGATTTGAGACTTCATAAACCATGGTTAATCTCAATCTCTAGCCGCGGTGCTCTCATGGTTTATCACAAACCATGGTTTATGAAGCTGGGAGTGTGTATCAGGTGATGTTCTTCTCCCTCCCTAGCTCCCCCCCTCCTTTAGTTGCATGCTGACTTTAGAACAAAGACCTGAATTGTATTAAACCAGGATTCCATATTAAAGTGGAACCTCGGTTTACGAACTTAATCGGTTCCGGAGGTCCGCTCTTAAACCGAAACTGTTCTTAAACCTTAATGAGGCCTCCTGCTGCTGGTGCCCTTCCACCGTTCGGATTCTGTTCTTAGACCAAGGTAAAGTTCTCAAACCAAGACACTATTTCCGGTTTTGCAGAGTTTATAAACCAAATCGTTCTTAAACCAGACTGTTCTTAAACCGAGGTACCACTGTACGTTCTAATTCAGGCTGAATGTCGATCAACAAACCAGAATAATAAGCCACCGTGTGATGGAAGCAATGGAGGGATGATTGAGGAGTGCCTAGTTTATGGAAAGCCATGGTTTGACTGAGGTTATGAAGTGGCCCACTGTGTCAATTTGTCAGAATAAAAAAATAAAAATGCTACGTGTAAAACAACATAGCATCCTTTCAATGCTACTCCTTTCTCGTATTATTCGATTATATTCTATTAAAATAACATTTGTGCTTCATCCAAGCTGCGATGAATTTGCTGAGCTAAATGAACAGAAGGGATCTTTGTGATAGCTCAAAAATAGCAACAATATTTTTTTAAAAAATCATGTTAAAGATGAAGGGAATGCAGGTGCACAACATGAGGGAAAACTCAAAGGAGGATGCAAGTGGCAGAAGAGCAAGCTTAGGAAATATCTGAGGTATTTTTAAACTCCTGAGTAAAGGTGACACATGGAGATATGAAGGAACAAGGGTGAGCATTCACTTCTTAAATCTCATTTGCCTTTTCAGTTGTTAAAAGTCACTGTGTTCCGCCATCCACGTCCAAGAGTTCATCAAGGTATTCTACTACTTCACCCTAGAAGAGATTACAACAGAGGACAGGTTAATTCTGTGCCATGCAAACCTATAGAGATAATTCCTTTTTCTTACAAGTATCAGGTAGACTTGAAAATGTAGCCAGCTAAGCCTAGTTCAACAGGATAGAAGTTTCTCCTAATGAATAGCTCACTTGCTTCTGATGATGGACCTGAGTGGATAATATTTCCCCAACCTTTAGGAATGAATGGATAAATAAAATTAATAAAATAACTTTCAAGATGGTGTGACTGACAGCTGGTCTTTGCGATGGATATGCCCTTTTACAATAGCCTACTGCTGAAAACAGAATTGCAGCTAATTCCTGGAAGCCGCAGACACAAAACACAGGATTATCCCGGCTTCCCATTGGAATCACTGGAATGCCAAGAGAGAGCAAAAAGGGCAATATTTGCATCTGTATTATAGACAGATACTTAGATATAAGTTTTCACATTTTGGTTTATTTTATACCTGCAATTGCTTTTAATTGTTGCATATCTGGAACTGTTTTAACACTTTTTTTTTGTTTTATGGTTGTAGCTTTTTAAAAAAATATATAATTGAATATGCTATACAGTGGGGCCCTGCAAGACGAATGCCTCGCAAGATGGAAAACTCGCTAGACGAAAGAGTTTTCCGTTTTGGAGGTGCTTCGCAAAACGAATTTCCTATTGGCTTGCTTCGCAAGACGAAAATGTCTTGCGAGTTCCTGCGGGGTTTCCCCCCCCCTTTTTCTAAGCCGCTAAGCCGCTTATCTGCTTATCCGCTAAGCCGCTAAAAGCCGCTAATAGCGCTAATCCGCTAAGCCGTCAATGGGCTTGCTTCGCAAGACGAAAAAACCGCTAGACGAAGAGAATCGCGGAACGGATTCTTTTCGTCTTGCGAGGCACCACTGTAGTTGTAACCCACCCTGGTAAAGGACAGCTAACAGTCTAATAAATAAAATGTTCATTCATTCATTCAATTTATAGGCCACTTCATATAAAAAGATCTCTAAGCAGTTTGTAAAGTAAAAACCATACAATCACATGGCTGAATG
This sequence comes from Podarcis cretensis, assembly GCF_951804945.1. NCBI lineage: Eukaryota > Metazoa > Chordata > Lepidosauria > Squamata > Lacertidae > Podarcis > Podarcis cretensis. The sequence continues at coordinate 51,276,161 of NC_137181.1, read as the reverse complement.
AAATACGTATGATCAATATCACAATAAGATGGGTGGGATGGCATGCTGCTATTTTGCCTTTCACCACAAGCTCCTTGGCCCTTCCGTAAAAGTGCAAAGTGGTTTCAACAGCTTCTGGGAGGACAACTGTTTGCTTTCGTTCAGCTAACTTGGGACGCGGGTGGCGCTGTGGGTAAAACCACAGAGCCTAGGACTTGCCAATCGTCAGGTCGGCGGTTCGAATCCCCGCGGTTCGAATCCCTGCGGCGGGGTGCGCTCCCGTCGCTTGGTCCCAGCGCCTGCCAACCTAGCAGTTCGAAAGCACCCCCGGGTGCAAGTAGATAAATAGGGACCGCTTTATAGCAGGAAGGTAAACGGCATTTCCGTGTGCTGCGCTGGCTCGCCAGATGCAGCTTGTCACGCTGGCCACGTGACCCGGAAGTGTCTGCGGACAGCGCTGGCTCCTGGCCTCTAGAGTGAGATGAGCGCACAACCCTAGAGTCTGTCAAGACTGGCCCGTACGGGCAGGGGTACCTTTACCTAACTTGAAACCTTTTAAGAACTTAGGTCAATAAATATTCTCATCGCCAAATATTATTTACCAAAACTAAGCCATTTGCCGTAACGGAAGTGGCCTTCCAAACGCTGCAGGCACGCATAAATATTTGTGGAAGGAGAGATTACTGTGAAAATAATGAAGCTTTTTTTCAAACTAGTGAAAATAAGCACTCACGTTTTCATTCGGCAACTTTGATTTGTTTTTCCTCCCAGCATGTGCAAAGGTAAAAACAATTGCTTATTTTTTTGCACGACTTTAGGAATTCTACAGGAATTTCTCATAAGATGCTCTTGCAATTCTGTACCTGTAATGCAGTTTTTCCTGGTGCGACTGATCAGGGGAACCAGTGTTCCAGTCGAACCAATAACCGGGTCGCTACATTCTTAGCAATGTAAGCACTAATGTAAAAAATCAGAGCAGAACAACCCACTGACACTGGGATATCGCTTGTTGTGAGCTGGACAAATCAGGATGATACAGATAGGAGGGTTTGCTGAGGACCTGAAATGTGGGGCAGCTTGATAGTGAGGATTCTGAGTGGGGGCACCTCTCTTGCCTCACCTGTATCTGCAACGAGAGCTACAAGCCCTGCCTCCCACGCCCTAGCTCTGCCACCTAACCTGGCGTCATTAGACATTGGGAATAGCTCTGCCTCTCTGGCCCTGCCAGCTTCTGGCCCTTGTCAGCTAAACCCAGGAAGTGCCAAAGGAGAACAGAAGGCTCTGCCTGCTAGGCGTAGTAAGAGACTGCAGAAAGTTGAGGCTACCCCTTTACTATATATAGAATAACAAGGGTGTGTGTCAGTCGGATCCATGTCTAAAGCATTGGGAGTTTGATCACCTGCCTTTCCTGTAGTTTTACTTGGAATGAGTTTGTGTATTGCCTGCAGTGCACATGATTTGCATATCTTTCATAGCAATCTAAACATTAAAGCCTTTCGAAAGAATCCTCCTTTGAGTCTTTGTTCTCCAGCACGTGCAAGCACTGCTAGACAACCCTGTTTTTCCTCTTTTCCCTGTAACGTTTAAGTACAGTTACCTGTGTCATTTCCTCATATTTTCTTGACTGCAGCAGCTATTAATATACGGAAGCAGGGAAACACATTATGTGACAATGTAAAAACATAGGCAATTCTGCCAAAACTTTACGGAGAGGAGGTCCTGAATTCAAGGGCAGGCCTGTGTCAAGCGTAAGGTCTAGTGCTGCCTTCAGAAATTAAAAGTTTTCCAACAAAAATACTGTATTTAGTTGGGATCTGTTGCTTTGTAAAACAGTTTCTCTGCTCCATATATTTTCATAGATATACAGGGTGAGTTCTTTAAAAGAGGCCCTGTGGATACAGAGTACAGTGGTACCTCGGGTTAAGTACTTAATTTGTTCCGGAGGTCCGTTCTTAACCTGAAACTGTTCTTAACCTGAAGCACCACTTTAGCTAATGGGGCCTCCTGCTGCCGCCGCGCCGCCGGAGCACGGTTTCTGTTCTCATCCTGAAGCAAAGTTCTTAACCCGAGGTACTATTTCCAGGTTAGCAGAGTCTGTAACCTGAAGCGTATGTAACCTGAGGTACCACTGTACACATGTTCCACGGGGCCTCTTTTAAAAGACTCACCCTGTATATTCTGGACCACAGATAGTATCTAGATGAAAATGCTACTCTTGATTCATTGATATGGTAGTAGAATCAATCCCACTCCCTCATTAAAGGATGAGAATTTGCCATCATTTTCCCATTAGCACTTTCATGATGACGCAACACCACCCCCTCTCTTGGGAATGCAGAATGGAAACCGAGTAAGTAATTTGCGACGAGCCAGCAAATACTTCACAAGTATCGACTGCAGAAAAAACAGCAAAGCCAAATTTGCTTGGTGCCGATTGGCCAGCCATTTATATCAATCACAAAGTCGTTTCACCCCACTCAGAGTAGCCGCAATGCTACACTGTGCAGGTAACAGTGCAGGAACACAAAGGGAAGAACACACACTACAAACCAAAAGCACACTGGTGAGTTAACCTTCGGCATGGGGTGGTGGACAGCATTGGTTCTGGACACTCTAAGTGTGCCATTACAGGAACAGAAAGCACCCTGGAGCAGAAAATACTAGGCCTGTTCACAATGTAGATGGCTGATGGGGGGACAATAGCGACACAGTAGTCCAGGATGATGTGCAGGTCCCTATTCACAGAGAGTGGATGCACATCACTGATGTGTGTGGTGATGGTGAAGAGAGTGTCTGCTCATAGTAATTTTCTTGCTGGTGGTAGTTGGTGTATGGCCCTGAATTGACAAATTCTGGGAGCAGAAATGGGCCAGCCATCTACGCCCCCCCAGCACCACCGCATCTTCTACCTGGGCAGCAGGGCTTCAACTGCAGTAGCGGCTATGCCACTCCAGGCTGGCCCTGGGGTGGGTTAGAATTGTTCAAACACAACCAATGCAATTCTGGGCTGCATCAATAGGAGTCTAGCATCTAGATCAAGGGAAGTAATAGTGCCACTGTATTCTGCTCTGGTCAGACCTCACCTGGAGTGCTGTGTCCAGTTCTGGGCACCACAGTTCAAGAAGGACACTGACAAACTGGAACGTATCCAGAGGAGGGCAACCAAAATGGTCAAAGGCCTGGAAACGATGCCTTATGAGGAACGGCTAAGGGAGCTGGGCATGTTTAGCCTGGAGAAGAGGAGGTTAAAGGGTGATATGATAGCCATGTTCAAATATATAAAAGGATGTCACATAGAGGAGGGAGAAAGGTTGTTTTCTGCTGCTCCAGAGAAGCGGACACGGAGCAATGGTTCCAAGCTACAAGAAAGAAGATTCCACCTAAACATTAGGAAGAACCTCCTGACAGTAAGAGCTGTTTGACAGTGGAATTTGCTGCCAAGGAGTGTGGTGGAGTCTCCTTCTTTGGAGGTCTTTAAGCAGAGGCTTGACAACCATATGTCAGGAGTGCTCTGATGGTGTTTCCTGCTTGGCAGGGGGTTGGACTCGATGGCCCTTGTGGTCTCTTCCAACTCTATGATTCTATTCTATGATTCTAACCAGGTGAGTGGTATTTATGAGCCTAGATTATGGGTAGGCAAACTGAGGCCCGGGGGCCAGATCTGGCCCAATTGCCTTTTAAATCCGGCCTGCGGATGATCCGGGAATCAGCATGTTTTCACATGAGTAGAATGTATCCTTTTATTTAAAATGCATCTCTGGGTTATTTATGGGGCATAGGAGTATATTCATTATTATTTTTTCAAAATATAGTCCGGCCCCCCACAAGATTTGAGGGACAGTGGACCGGCCCCCTGCTGGAAAAGTTTGCTGTCCCCTGGCCTAGACTATGCCTCAGTTCCTCTTCTCACAGGCATTGCTACCAAGCTGGTGAAAAACCCCACACTCCGTTGTCAACCTGAGTGCATGTGGAAATTGCTTTTCTTACACCAAACCTGAAACTCTGATTGCTTCCACCTACTCCCAAAAATGCCCAAAATACTATGCAAATCAGGACGAATGCGCAATTTTAGCTAAATGACAACTGCGCTAGCTTTTTAGTGAAGCGAGTGCTACTGAAACAAAGATGAAAGTCCGTGTCTCATAGGGATCCCTTATAGGAATGCTGAGAACCAGTTAGGGTAGGGCCCCCTGGCATGCCATGAGATGCTGCAAACATGGCCCTATAGACCGAAACTGTCCTTGCTGATTCATCTCATGGGCAGAGCCACTGAGGAGGCTAATGGAGAGGGAGAATTAGATGACAGGGAGTCTGGTTCCATTGCCACGGCAACAGAGACATTTCCTCCTCTGCTAGGATGCCTGGATAACTCAGGTGGGGAGGGGAGTCTGCCAAGCCTATAACCAGTTGTTCATAAGCCAGCCAGGCACAGGGGAATTTTTCCTTATTTGGAGATATGACAGAAGTGTCACATGCTTAATTTCTGCATGTCAGGCTGCTTTTGTCAGGTCCCAGGTCGCAAGGTGGTTAGATTGGTCTCAACTAGGGCCAGGGCCTTTTCAGTACTGGCCCCGACTTGGTGGAACACTCTGTCACAAGAAACAAGGGCCCTGCGGGACTTGACATATTTCCACAGGGACTGCAAGGCAGAGCTGTTCCGCCTGGCCTTTGGTTTGGACTCAGTCTGACCCTTATGTTTCCCTCCCCTTATGGTCTTGATCTATGGGCTACTTTTAAAATGAGACTGCATTTTAAATTGCATTTTAACCTGTATTTTAAATTGGTTTGTTTTTCCCCCCTATTATGTTTTTACTGTAATTTTACTGGTGTTAGCCGCCCTGAGCCCGGCTCTGGCCGGGGAGGGTGGGGTATAAATAAAAATTGTTGTTGTTGTTGTTGTTATTTGAAAGCAAAACAAACTAAAAAAAAAAGACAACCGTACTATCACATTACAACTGGCCTGAAATATCCTTAAGCCGCCATTAACTTTTACTTAAGAAAATGGTATTGCGCTACTCGACTTACTTCATCATCATCCATCACGTGCTCTTTAGCAAATTCATACATTTCCCTCTGAAGTGTTGTTATGTTGTAATACCGAACAGCTTCCTAGAAAAAGAAGGGCAAAATTCCATGTCACATTAACAGCAGAACAGTGCCTAAAAGCACTGTTTCTTTTTAGCACAGCCTCATGCATTGCATGGAAGAAACGTTTCTTACAGAGTCATAGAACCGTAAGAGTTGGAAAGGACCCCGAGGGTCATCTAGTCCAACCCCCTGAATGCAGGAATCTTTTTGCCCAATGTGGGGCTTGAACCCACGACTCTGGGAATAAGAATTTCATGCTCTACCAACTGAGCTATCTTTTCCCAGCACATATAGTACCCTCCATGACTATCCCAGAGAAGGCTCTACAATTTGGGGGATAGCCTGGTTTCCCCTCTCCCCGAAGAAGCCTTTACAGTGGACGCTCGGGCTGCGAATGTGATCTGTGCGGGAGGCATATTCACAACCCGCAGCATTCGCAACCCGCAGCGCTGCATTAGCACACGTGTGGGTCGCGATTTAGTGCTTCTGCACATGTGTGAGCGCCGAAACCCAGAAGTAACCCGTTCCGGTACAGTGGTACCTCGGGTTAAGAACTTAATTTGTCCCGGAGGTCCGTTCTTAACCTGAAACTGTTCTTAACCTGAGGTACCACTTTAGCTAATGGGGCCTCCCTCTGCTGCCGCGCCACCGCTGCGTGATTTCTGTTCTCATCCTGAAGCAAAGTTCTTAATCCGAGGTACTATTTCTGGGTTAGCGGAGTCTGTAACCTGAAGCGTCTGTAACCTGAGGTATGACTGTACCTCTTTTCAGCAAGACAGCGTTTTGCTGGCCTTTTCTACAGGAAAAGCCAGCAGGGAGCTTGGTGGATTGGATACTCCAAGGCACCTCAGTTTCAAGCAGTCATGGAAGCTCCTTGCCAGCCCCTTCTCTAAGAAAGCTGGCAGGGAGCATGTTGGGCCCCCTTGCCTCTTGAGCAGCTACAGAAGCGATTTGCTCAACCATGAAGCTGGAAGGCATTGTCACGCAACTATTGGGACAGACCCCACCCACCCGCACAGCTTCAAAGTCGGAAGGAAGGTTGGTTGCTCCTCATAAAGGCAATGGCGCAGCTCCCATGGCAAGCGTTAAAACTGAACATGTTGAAGCATATCTATCGAAAAGGCTGCAAGGCTGAATGCACCAACTGTGACCGGTTCAACAATTCAACTTACAGGTCTAGGCTGGAAGTCTTCATCTGTGAGTCCCCATTTGTCTTTATGGTACTGATAATAGACTAGATTCTGTTTCATCACTCCGTCCGTCTGGTCAAAGAGCAGGTAGCTAACAACGCAGGAGGCGGCATTTCTCAGATCGTTCACTGAATGAAGATTAAACAAGAGTCAGCTTCTCAGGAGACCGTAAGGAAACAGCTGTTGCTTCTTGCAATCTGAGCATGCAATATTGCTTAATTCATAAAATCTATATGCTTGGCGAGCCTCAAAATCAGAATGCAAGGATTTGTGTTCCTTTCCCTTCTTTCTTGAGTATGCAGATAGAGATAAAAGGTAAAGGTAAAGGTACCCCTGCCCGTACGGGCCAGTCTTGACAGACTCTGGGGTTGTGCGCCCATCTCACTTAAGAGGCCAGGGGCCAGCGCTGTCCGGAGACACTTCCGGGTCACGTGGCCAGCGTGACAAAGCTGCATCTGGCGAGCCAGAGCCGCACACGGAAACGCCGTTTACCTTCCCGCTGGTAAGCGGTCCCTATTTATCTACTTGCACCCGGAGGTGCTTTCGAGCTGCTAGGTTGGCAGGCGCTGGGACCGAGCGGGAGCGCACCCCGCCGCAGGGATTCGAACCGCCGACCTTTCGATCGGCAAGCCCTAGGCGCTGAGGCTTTAACCCACAGTGCCACCTGCGTCCCACTGCAGATAGAGATAGTGGTAAACTATTTTCTCAGAAAGCGTTAATTCCCATTCTTTGTGTATTATGTGTGCCAGAAATGGGAAAAAGGAGCCTTTCTGCTTCCAGTTTTGCAAATCTAAAAATAATTAGCAAAGCCAGGACTTGGTGAGGACTTTCAAGGTCCTGTGCAGATGTTGGACACCTATTTTAAATATATTATAATGATGCTAAGAAGCAGCTTTGCTAGCACAGCTTTTCTTCTCCAGTGAAGAGAAACGTTTTAAATAAGTGAAATGGGCATATATGTTTTTTAAAAGATAGAACCAAGCCCAATTTCAGGAGAGCGCAAAACCTCTTACTTACGTTTATAATAGGCAAACTGCAAGTAGTGATACATAGTTGCTACAAATTTCTCCACAACATAGCCTCCTATGACTGGCGTGAGATCAATTTCACACTTCAGTTTGCACTCCAGAACTTCAATGTAGTGATCTGAAGAAGAATGCACACACGTTCTGAGCATTACACAGTTGTTTCTTTAATTCAGTTTAGCAGCCGGCACTCCTGCTGTGGAAATCTGTGCGCTGAATTTCAAAAGTGTTCTGCTACTTTAGCTCCAAGATCAATGCATACATTTTTCAGCATGCAGGAAGAAACCCCTAACAGAGAACTATTTTATAATAAAAAGTTGCATACTGTTCCCAGTAAAAAATTCACTTGATTGTTGTGCCACCTACAGTAATTGCTAATTTATTGCTAAATCCTGATATTAACATCTTGGCGTTCCATGGCTTTGTTTACTAATTGGGGTGGGAGGATAAAATAGGCTATCATTCTGTTTAGCCACAGAGAGTATTCTAAGAAGCAGCTAGGTAAAGGTAAAGGGACCCCTAACCATTAGGTCCAGTTGTGGCCAACTCTGGGGTTGTGGCGCTCATCTCGCTTTACTGGCTGAGGGAGCTGGTGTACAGCTTCCAGGTCATGTGGCCAGCATGACTAAGCTGCTTCTGGCGAACTGGAGCAGTGCACGGAAACACCGTTTACCTTCCCACCTATTGATCTACTTGCAGTTTGACGTGCTTTCGAACTGCTAGGTTGGCAGGAGCTGGGACTGAGCAACGGGAGCTCACCCCATAGCGGGAATTCAAACCCCAACCTTCTGATCGGCAAGTCCTAGGGTCTGTGGTTTAACCCACAGCGCCACTCGCGTCCCTAAAAAGCAGCTACATGTTATCTAAAGTGTCAATGCAGGGTTGCTGCTTCTGTTTTTTAAAAAAGGAAAGTCATCTCCAGGCAAAGTAGGCAGGGGCCGCTTAAGCCTTTCTCGGTCCACTGATTGACCATCTGTATGAACCCTCATATGGCTCTTCTTCACAAAGGTTAGGCTATGTATTGAACTGTAAGGGAAAAGCCATGGGGGTACTTTAAAGAGTAGAAAATTTGGGGGGAAGGATTAAACCCATCATCACTTTCTCATTCAATCTTCCATCCTCTCTGCAGCTGCCTTTCTTTAAAAACAAAACAAAACTTATCTGCATTTGCACATACCACAACAGGGCTGGGAAATTTTGGGCTCCACAGTCTAGATCAGCCTCAGGTGCCAAATCTGACAGGTGGACATGGGACTGAGAAGGCAGGCAGTGGCAGGGTGGAGCAATATTTAAAGGATGGGGTAGGTGGCTTCAAAGAGCGCCTTGCAGCTTTAAGACAGTACCCATGCTCCCAAGGGGAACCTGGAGACTGTCTTAAGAGTGCTTTGCAAAATCACCTTTTGAAGCAGCCTACCTACCCCTCCTTTAAGCTATCTGGCAGACAGCAGTGAGGGTGGGAGTCTCCCCCACCACTCTGATGTTTAAGGTAGAATGGGTGGCTGTTTCAAATAGCACTTTTGCTGCACTTCTCCTTTAAGTGGGCAAGGGGCAGCAGTAATGTGGCAGTTTCAATTATATTGATCAGAAAACAATGAAAGGTTTGCTACTAATTTCAGTCAAGGACTGATTTCCCAGATTAATTTCCTGGGTGAAAAAACTTACTAAATTCAGATTTACAGACATTAAACCACTTGCTGTGTGGTCATCTGCTAGTCTTGCATGACATCACAAAATTTGTTTATCTACAGAATCGTCAGGATGAAATAAATAAGACACAGGGCAACAAGATATGGATGTGTTAGGGGAACACCTATCAAAGAAAACAAAACATGATGATGCATTGAATATTTATTATGATGTATTATGCAGAAAGGTGATTTAATATAACTCTGAAACACACATTCTATCCATTTTCCCATAGTTTATTATTTCCCATAGTTACCCATCTATATGATCATCTGGAAAACGAGCATGTAGATTTGACACCACCTGCTATGTTATGAATTCTCTCTCTCTCGCTCCCTCCTTCCACAGCAATCTCCTACTGTTTAAACACACACCTCTGACAGCTAGCATTATCAGAAAGGACATTCACAAACAGCACACGTCAAGCAAAATTATTTTAGGAGACCAAGGTATCCTTCAAGAACCCCTTCCCAAATACTGGCACCCAGCTCAACACCTACCTGCTATGGACAGATAGAACTCTTTAAAATCCGTGATCTCCCGGGAGCCTTCACAGGCAGCTATGCAATCATCATAGGCTTTGTAGAAATCAGGAATTGCCAGCTCCATGTCTGTGATGCAAGTCCTCCAATTTTCTCCATTGTAGGCCTTTACTGCCCTGATAAAGAGATTCTGAGGAGACCGGGGGGGGGGGGGGATGTAAGGAAGTAGCATAGGTTTGATTTGACTTGATTCAAGGCTGCATCGCTGTGTCAAAATGGACAGCAGTCCTGGATGGTTAAGTCCAGTTGAAGGTGACTATAGCGTTGTGGTGCTCATTTCGCTTTCAGGCTGAGGGAGCCAGCGTTTGTCCACAGACAACTTTCCGGGTCATGTGGCCAGCATGACTAAACTGCTTCTGGCGCAACGGGACACTGTGGTGAGTGCCAGAGCGCACGGAAATGCCGTTTACCTTCCCGCCACAGCGGTACCTATTTATCTACTTGCACTGGTGTGCTTTCGAACTGCTAGGTTGGCAGGAGCTGGGACACAGCTTGCCGATTTGAACCGCCAACCTTCCAATCAGCAAACCCAAGAGGCTCTGTGGTTTAGACCACAGCGCCACCTCTTCCTAGTTTCATTGCCACCACCCAGTCAGAGTCCTTTTTTAGCTGCATCCTCGAAGAGACATTCTCCAATTCAATGTTACCCAGTTCACACATAATGCTAAGCCAACCATGGATTAGCGTGAACAAGCAAAGGTGCAGGTTCCCAGAGAGAAGACTGGGGCTACAGCACTCCTCTTCTGAGCCTGGTGCTGAAACACTCTGTGGGGCTAAGCTATGGTTTGGCTTGATGTTATGTCTGAACCCAGACTCATGGTTTGCCTCACTCCAGACAAACCGCGAGCTGTAGCCACAGTTTCTTCTTGGTTTACCATTCACGCTTTGTCTGGGGGAAACAAACCATGAGTTTGGGTTTGGAGCAATGCTAAGCCAAACCATGGTTTAGCCCTGAATGGCGTGTCAGCAGCAGGACCAGGGTACAGAGCACACTGGCTGTGTGTGGTGGTGCAGAGCAAAGGGAGGAAAGACTTTCTTCTACTCTCCTATTTATTCTCCTCTTCTCTGTGAGTGGCAGCAGGATCTTAGGACTGGCGTGAGTTGTGAAGGGATGAGGCAATATGGGCAAACTGTGTGGGGATGGGGATTGGCAATGGGGTGGCAGCAGTGGATAGGCAAGATGTGGGGTTTGAAGGAGCTGTAAGGGGTTTGGGGGGTGAGGCGTAGAGGATTGTTGAGCAAAGCAAGTAGGGGTGACAGCCCCTAGTCTATATAATAACCCAAACCCTCATTTTCTTCAATCTCCCTATTCACTCTGACACAACTTTTTTTCAGCTGTCACTTTCCAACAGACTCTCTTGCAACTCTTCCCAAGATTTTAAAAGCGCTTTCGATACTTCAGTTCAAAACTATTACTTTTGCCAAACAGGTACATGATTCTAAGTTATTTTCCCATGAATACAATACTCCCACAAATAAAACGTTAAATATTGGTCTGCTCATATGTAGTCATGCACAATGAATGCAAAGAGTTCCATGCGCAAATATAGTATCTAAAGCATTTGTCTTTGTGAGATAGCTCAAAAAGTGCCATATTTGTAAACAGGCTGTCAATACTTTATTAAGGAGGGATGCAATCCAATCTGAAAATCGTATTAGCACAACACTGCAACAGTGTTCTACTAAAAAATTGGGCACAGAAAGGAATACTGTGCAGAAGGAACAGAGGAATGGCTAATATGATTGGGATCCTATAAACAATGACAAACTCTACCTTACATTGGTAAAGTGCTGAGCACCGAATTCTTTAATATTTATTTCCAGGTAAGCATAGTTAAGACTGAGCTGTAAGAGGTACCACAAGTAGAACGAAAAATTATAGGCAAAGTAAAATTAGGAGAACAATCAGACCTTAGCTTCTGGGCTGGTTTTTTTTACATAGCTCTTCAGGAGTATAAATAGGGTGGGGAACATACCTCATATGATTTCATTTCCAAATCTTTAATATGGTCCTCAGCATCAGGCATGCTTTTGTAGTATGCCATATTCCTTTTCATCATCTCATCTTCAGGATGTTTCAGGAGAAATGTGTGTGCTGCTGCAATGGCTTTTGGGAAGTTGTTTGCCTAGCCAAAAAGGAAGAAGAAAGAGAGACTTCTGAAACCATCACTTACATTTTATAAACTTTTCTCCTAGAGCTTTGATTTCATGGCGTTGTTCTCAAGAAGACTGATGTCACGAGCCTAGGTGCCAACTCCTAAGGGTCAATGACCCTTCAGTTTTCAATAAATTAAAAGGTGCCATGGGCTTTGAAGACACTTGAACTCAGGATGAAAGGGAGAAACGTGCCTAAAGGGAAGGCACACTTGGGTGATCAACTCCCACCCGGAAACCTATGTCCCTACTGTGGGAGGACGTGTGGATCCAGAATTGGCCTCCACAGTCACTTATGGACCCACTGATAAAAACCTTGTTGATGGAAGACAATCTTACTCAGCTACGAATGATTGCCAAAGAGAAGAAGTAATTTAAAACTAATAAAAATTATTATCGACATATCTATGATGTCTTGATGATGCTTCTGGAAATGTATTATAGGAATCTTTATGGGAAATTTTGGGAAGCTTTAAAATACTGATAATACTGATGTAACCATTGTTCGGAGCTTCATCTTTGTGGCAGTGGAAAGTCTTGTTGCAACAATAAAGATCAGGCCTACCGGCCACTGTTTTGCTTCTATTTCCTGGCTGAAGAGATATCTCCCCCCCAACCTGAACCTATGGGATCCAATTGCAGGGTGCTCAAAAAACGGATTTTTAAAAATTTAAATCGGATTTTAAAAAATTTAAATCAGATTTTTAAATTAAAATGCTTTTGGAGGAAAAACCTTTCTAAATATAGTTTTCTATTTAAGTTACATGATAGTCCAAAGGCTATTCATCAGGAAATAAGGATTTGTTTTATGTTTTTCATGTGTGATAAAACTCAGTCTAAGGTTTTGTTTTTTTAAAAAAACCGTTTGACCAGATAAGTTAACAAACATGGATGCATATGCTACAATGTTATTGTTTTAGTTAAATAAATCATTTAAATCATTATTAAGGAAATGATTATGTTTCACTTTCCGATGAAGTGCAGCAGAAAAGTTGCCCAAATATAAACTGTTAACTTATGAAACCTCACTATAATTTCATAATTACCTGTCTATGTATTTCTAACTAGTACAGTGGTACCTCGGGTTAAGTACATAATTCGTTCCGGAGGTCCGTTCTTAACCTGAAACTGTTCTTAACCTGAAGCACCACGTTAGCTAATGGGGCCTCCCGCTGCCGCCGCTGTGCGATTTCTGTTCTCATCCTGAAACAAAGTTCTTAACCCGAGGTACTATTTCTGGGTTAGCAGAGTCTGTAACCTGAAGCATCTGTAACCTGAAGCGTATGTAACCCGAGGTACCACTGTATAACCAAATCAGTAATTTTTGATGTGACTGTAGAAACGACTCTGAAAATTTTGTTGTTGTTTAGTTGTTTAGTCGTGTCCGACTCTTCGTGACCCCATGGACCAGGAAAATTTATCCTTCCAAAAATGAAAACCTTCCTCTGGTTGTTGCAAAGATTATACCAGCAGGAATGTGTCTTTCTGTTAAGTCAAGTCTTACCGACTAGTGATTTAAAATCGTGATTAAAATCGGTTTCGGCGCTCACACATGTGCAGGAGCACTAAATCGCGACCCACACAGGTGCTAATGCAGCGCTGCGAACATGCCTCCCGCACGGATCACGTTCGCAGCCCGAGCGTCCACTGTAAAGGCGGGGAGAGGGGAAACCAGGCTACCCCCCAAATTGTAGAGCCTTCTCTGGGCTAGTCTGAAGGAGCGTCTCCTCCCCCATCGGTCTGCCCGGACACTGAGGTCCAGCTCCGAGGGCCTTCTGGCGGTTCCCTCCCTGCGAGAAGCAAAGCTACAGGGAACCAGGCAGAGGGCCTTCTCGGTGGTGGCGCCCGCCCTGTGGAATGCCCTCCCATCGGATGTCAAGGCGATGGACAACTACCTGACATTCAGAAAACATCTGAAGGCAGCCCTGTTCAGGGAAGTTTTTAATATGTGATATTTTAGTGTATTTTTCATCTCTGTTGGAAGCCGCCCAGAGTGGCTGGGGAAACCCAGCCAGATGGGCGGGGTACAAATAATAAATTATTATTATTATTATTATTATATAGTCATCGAGGGTACTATATGTGCTGGGAAAAGATAGCTCAGTTGGTAGAGCATGAAATTCTTATTCCCTGAGTCGTGGGTTCAAGCCCCACGTTGGGCAAAAAGATTCCTGCATTCAGGGGGTTGGACTAGATGACCCTCGGGGTCCTTTCCAACTCTTACGGTTCTATGACTCTGTAAGAAACGTTTCTTCCATGCAATGCATGAGGCTGTGCTAAAAAGGAGCTTTTAGGCACTGTTCTGCTGTTAATGTGACATGGAATTTTGCCCTTCTTTTTCTAGGAAGCTATTCGGTATCACAACATAACAACACTTCAGAGGGAAATGTATGAATTTGCTAAAGAGCACGTGATGGATGATGATGAAGTAAGTCGAGTAGCGCAGTACCATTTTCTTAAGTAAAAGTTAATGGCGGCTTAAGGATATTTCATGGGACGCAGGTGGCGCTGTGGGTTAAAGCCTCAGCGCCTAGGGCTTGCCGATCGAAAGGTCGGCGGTTCGAATCCCTGCGGCGGGGTGCGCTCCCGCTGCTCGGTCCCAGCGCCTGCCAACCTAGCAGTTCGAAAGCACCTCCGGGTGCAAGTAGATAAATAGGGACCGCTTACCGGCGGGAAGGTAAACGGCGTTTCCGTGTGCGGCTCTGGCTCGCCAGAGCAGCGATGTCACGCTGGCCACGTGACCCGGAAGTGTCTCCGGACAGCGCTGGCCCCTGGCCTCTTAAGTGAGATGGGCGCACAACTCCAGAGTCTGTCAAGACTGGCCCGTACGGGCAGGGGTACCTTTACCTTTACCTTTAAGGATATTTCAGGCCAGTTCGGGGAGAGGGGAAACCAGGCTACCCCCCAAATTGTAGAGCCTTCTCTGGGCTAGTCATCGAGGGTACTATATGTGCTGGGAAAAGATAGCTCAGTTGGTAGAGCATGAAATTCTTATTCCCAGAGTCGTGGGTTCAAGCCCCACGTTGGGCAAAAAGATTCCTGCACTGCAGGGGGTTGGACTAGATGACCCTCGGGGTCCTTTCCAACTCTTCTATGAGTTCAATGGAAGAATCCACCCTGGTTCCCACCGCCCGGGGGAGGCGCTACCTTGAAGTAGGCGAACTGCAGGAACTTGTAGGGCTCCCGCTGCTGGAACTCGGCCAGCACCTCTCGGCTGGGCTGCGACTGGCGGAAGGCCGGCAGGCCCTGCTTGCAGCGCTTGAGGCACTGCGCGCGGCGCAGCAGGTCGCCGAAGAAGCGCAGCTCCGCGAAGCCCTCGAAGCGCCCGGGCTCGCCGCCGCCGCCGCCGCCGGCCTCATAGTCCCGGGCTCGGGCCGAGCTGCAGTTGACGTGGCAGAAGGCCTCGCTGTCCCTCAGCAAGCGGTGCAGCCTCAGG
The DNA here is from genome assembly GCF_951804945.1 of Podarcis cretensis. NCBI lineage: Eukaryota > Metazoa > Chordata > Lepidosauria > Squamata > Lacertidae > Podarcis > Podarcis cretensis. The sequence goes on along the minus strand of NC_137181.1, from coordinate 51,261,061 downwards.
CTGACCTCGAGGTAGCTGACGCTCTCGGGCCACTTCTCGGCGCCGTACTGGTCCAGGCCGTAGCGGTAGGCGGACTCCAAGGGCATCAGCTCGTCGCGGGGGAAGCTGCGGAAGCTGTAGCGCTCGAATTGCGCCCGGCAGCCCGGAGCGCGCAAGCAAAGCAGCAGCAGCAGCAGCAGCGCCGGCGCCGTCAGAAGCAGAAGCGGCGGCCGCCGCGCGCAAACGAGGCGCCACATCTCCCTCCTTGAAGCTGGCGGGGAAGGCGACGGACAGACACCACGTCGCAAAAAGAAGGGGGGAAATGGGCGAAGAGGAGGAGGAGATGGCGACGCCTCTCTCCCACCGATTCGGAGGGACCAGGCGGGGAGAGAGAGGTCTCCTCCTCCTCCTCCTCCTCCTGCCCGGCTGAGGGGCGGCGGCGAGGGGCGAAGGGAAGCCGCTTCCTCAGGGAAGGGCAATATTTATTTATTTATTTATTTATTTATTTATTTGGTTTGTCAGATTAAAGTTCCACAATCACATATCCAACCAACATACAGCATTAAAAGCAAGATTCCAAAGAATCTCCTGGACTTCGCTCCTCCCCTTCGTGGGTCTCTTGCACATCATTTCCTCCTGCGTCTTTTATAACACTCCGGATCGTTTTACATCTCCCTTATATCCAATATTCACCATTAAACGACAAGGGTTATTCCAATCCTATTAATGGTTTTTGCTGTTTATGATTGTGTTTAAGATAAATGATAAATTCTCCCCCATTCCTTATTATAGCTGTCAACATTTTCCTTTTTTTAAAGGGAAATTCCCTTATTCCGAATAGGATTCCTTGCAAGAAAAGGGGAAAGTTGACAGCTATGTTCCTTATTAAATTTTTGGTCTTCCTGATTTCTGATTCTTCCAGTCATTTTTGCCATTTTGGCATAATCCATCAAGTTAATCTGTCATTCTTCTCCGGTTGGGACTTTATCTTCTTTCCATCTCTGGGAAGTGCTGTTAAAGCGCAGCCACTTCGGGCTGAACCGACGTTCCCAACTCACTTGATATTTTGACTGCGGACATTAATAATGCTTAGGTTTCAGTGTAGTAAGGTTTAGCTGTCTAAGAGGCATGTAGCCTGGGAGAGCACCTCTGTGGATTTCTGCAGAAGGCCCTGTGAAGTGTTCATCCTGGTGTGCAGAGGGTATGTTTGGTAATCAAGGATTGTTCAGTTACAGATAGGTAGCCGTGTTGGTCTGCCATAGTCAAAACAAACTAAAAAAATTCCTTCCAGTAGCACCTTAAAGACCAACTAAGTTAGTTCTTGGTATGAGCTTTCGTGTGCATGCACACTTCTTCAGATACACTGAAACAGAAGTCACCAGACCCTTCTATATAGTGAGAAGGTGGGGAGGGGTATTACTCAGAAGGGTGGTGGGATTGGGTGATTGGCAGATAGCTGTGATGAGCCTGTTGACGACTCTTAACGACTGCAATAGGTCTTACAGGAAAAAGCAAGGGGTGAGAAGGTGAAAAATGGCTTTGTCATGTATAATGAGATAAGAATCCAATGTCTTTGTTCAGACCAGGTCTCTCCATGGTTTTAAGTTTGGTAATAAGTTGCAATTCAGCAACTTCTCTTTCCAGTCTATTTCTGAAATTCCTTTGTAATAGAACAGCTACTTTGAGATCTTGTATAGAATGTCCTGGGAGATTGAAGTGTTCTCCTACTGGTTTCTCTGTCTTGTGGTTCAGTTACTTCCCGATTTGGAAGCCTTTGAATCAAATCAAGAATACACTATAGCTGAGTTTCTAGGCTGGTGACCAGGTGTGGCTGCCAGGACCATATAACACCGGTCCTAGAGGATCTTCATAGAATCATATCATAGAATCATAGAGTTGGAAGAGACCACAAGGGCCATCGAGTCCAACTCCCTGCCAAGCAGGAAACACCATCAGAGCACTCCTGACATATGGTTGTCAAGCCTCTGCTTAAAGACCTCCAAGACCTTCATTGCCTCTCAGTGCATTTCCAAGCACAATTCAAAGTGTTGGTGCTGACCTTGAAAGCCCTAAATGGCCTCAGCCCAGTATACCTGAAGGAGGGTCTCCACCCATTGTTCAGCCCGGACACTGAGGTCCAGCTCCGAGGGACTTCTGACGGTTCCCTCACTGTGAGAAGTGAGGTTACAGGCAGTGGTGTCCAAACGTTTTTCAAAGAGGGCCAGATTTGATTAAGTGAAGGGCCCTGAGGGCCAACCAAAGATGTTAACCTTTTTTAGGATTGAAGTTGTTGAGGTTTTTTTTTTAGGATTTTACCCCGGGAAATAAACTGCTACAGGGACCGGATTAAACCAACCGGCGGGCTGGATTAGACACCCAAAATGGACTTTGGACATGCCTGCCTTCTCAGCGGTGGCACCCTCCCTGTAGAACACCCTCCCATCAGACTTTTAGAATATGGTTACCAGATTTCCTTGTTTCCCGGGGACAGTCCCCAGATTTACAAATCTGTCCCCAGACAAAATCCATCCCCGGATTTAATTCAATGTCCCCAGACTTATATTTTAAGTGTTGTAGATTTAGTAGTAGGGAATGAATGTTGTGTAATTGGTTCAACAGCACGAGACACATCATATGAGGACTTCCGGCGAAGCAAAATGGCGGGCGCAACGGCAGCAAGCAGCTCCTAAAGCCAGCCAGAGCCAACTGCGCTACCAGGCTGGCTCCAGGCTGCTGAGACTGCCGCCGTTGAGGGGGAACCGGGGATGCCCGGTGAGGCATCTAATCATAAGCCTGCATTTTTATTAAAGCTTATATGTTTAATCAGGTCTTGTATTTTAAAATGAGCTTAAAGATTTTCAAATGTTCATGCCAGGCAGAAGAGCAGCTGCCTAAGAACCTTGGCAATGTTTTTACTCCTAGACAAGAGGGCCCCCTGATTTATAGCAGAAAACAATTCTCAAAGTCGTAAAAAAGGGAATTACAGGCTGACAGCCAAGGTTACACTGACCCTACAAATTAAGTGTGGATAAATAGTAAAATGAGCCATATCTTCTTCCTAAGGTTAAAAAGGCCAAGAGCAAATTGAAAAGCAACTGGTCTGGCTGGCAGAAAGAGAGCATTTTTGGGAAGTCTTTTCTAAAGCTGTTTCTTTCTTAAACTAAGATCCTTTTAAGATTTCTTTTCCTTTTAAAAGGTTATTTATGTATTAAATATATTAGTTTAAATATAATTATGCAAAGGATTTAAGAAATGCTAGATTCTTATTTCATATAGTTGTAAGAGTTGTAACTATCCTGAAATTAAGTCAGCCACCAGCCCAGCCTCCTGCCAGACAGGAGACGCCATCGAGCACTCCTGATATATGGTTGTCAGGCCTTTTGTTTAGAAACCTTCAAATGAAGGAGATCTCTCAATGTTGATGTGAACTCAAAATCCTTGACATATGTTTAAGATAAAAATTCAAGATTAACCATCTGTTTTGGAAGGCAATAGGGCAAGGAGGGCAAGAGGTGAGCTGGTAATTAAGGTTCCTTGTTGAGACACATGTAAGATATATTACTACTTATTTGTCATTTATAGATAGAAGAATATATAGCTTTTTGTTTCCCATAAAAGGACAGAAGGAAATGGGTGTATCTTTTGTGATTGGTTCTAGCAAACAACCAATAGGAATTTCAACCAGGCTGATTGGACAGAGGCAGCCACAGGAGGAGCAAGGGGGCTGGATTAAGGAAATATAAGTGCTGGCCAGAATGGCAAGAGGCCAGGCCAGAGCTTGGTAACCATATACCACTGTGCCTCATATTTATTTGTCTGACAAATAAATTATTATTTTAATTTCTCTATTGCTGCGTTGAATATTTCATTCCAGCTAAGCGTAACCACAAGCAGGGTGCTACACCGGCACGTCAACTGGGGAACCGCTGACACCACCTCGCAACCCAAATCGAGCCAGGAGAGCACCTGGCCACCCGGCCAACTGCCCAGTGGTGCTCCGGGAGGGCCAGGAAAACCCTGGAGCCAATGCAGGGAGAAGGAGGAGAGGAGGAGAAGGAAGAGAGAGAAAGAGGAAGGAGAAAAAAAAGGAGAGCCCTGACCTTGCTGCACTGCTGCTACTGCCACTGAGGAGAGGTAGGAGAGCGCCAGGAGGGCAAGGACACATGGCTGAGCCCAGGCCTGGTCTGAGCCTACTCCACGGCACATAGGGCACCAAGAGAGCAAGCTGGGACCCAGAGGAAGGTCACACAACAGAGGAGACCACAGAAGAGAAGATATTACTTCTTAATCTTTTTAAAAAATAAAAAAGAACTTTTTTCTTTTCAAAAAAAAAGTATCCCCAGATTCTTTGAAAAAACCATGGTAATCTTATTTTAGAAGATATCTGAAGGCAGCCCTTTATCAGGAAATTTTCAAGGTCTGATCTTTTACAATTTTACACACACACACAGCAATGCAGTAATTTTATTGCTTTCAGTTGCAGAATAAAAATGTGTTTTCCCCCCTTAATTGCAATGGTATTTTATTGCAAATGCCTTATGGGTGATTTACGTCCTTCAAGAGCAGCATCGACAATAAATAGACGCGATGAAGAAAAATAATGAAGCTGGCAAAGGGTTTGAAAACCGGCGTCACCTTTTTCTGAATTCATTTTCCTCCCTCTTCCCTCCCTATCTCTTCTTTCCTTTTTTCCCCCGCATTGCAATTGGCTGGTTGGGGGGAACCCGAGGCGGAAGCTCCAATCAGCTGACTCCAAAGTCCGGCGGTCGGAGGGCGGAAGCTGAAACGACCTTCATTTTTCCCATCATCTGCGATTTTTTTGGTTGCCGCAATGTTTGCTCTGCTCTTACTGCAGCTTCTGCATGCGGGATTTGGATCGCCTGTAAGTTGAAATTGCTGCTGCTATATCACCCTCCCCATTTCCCCGATCGTAGCCTTGGTGATTTCTTGCGCAGGAGAAAGGCACTCTTTTGCATTTCCGCACTGGGTGGAGGGTTGTGGGTCTGCTGCGTGCAATTCAACCCCACGCACCGCCTTCTCTGAGTGCAAGTGGGTCTCCTGGACGATGAGGGCTGGGTCGGGTGTGTGAGGAACAGGAGGGAACCGAGCCTTAGCAGACGGATCTGCAAGGACTGCATAGGGTTTTGAGCAGAATTCTGATTGAGGAAGGGCACAGAAAATAGCCAGAGTTGCAAAAGGGTGTGTTTCGCTTCGGCTGCTTTGCTCTGTGTACATGCAAACACCCTTATCTTCGCCCAGCCCAGAGATCCACACAAGATTGAGGCCGTGAGCTCCCAAACAGCGTTACAACACGAATTGCTCCTCCTGCTTTTCCTCTGTTGCTGAACTCCCAGAGTGATCTATAAAACGAATTTACTTCCCTAGCAAAGGAAGGGAGCGAGCCACGAGTGGACTTTGGAAAGCAGGTGACAGGTTGAAAGACTTCCTGTTGCATTTTAAGTGAAATAAATCAATGCTAGCCAGTATCACATTGTATAAGGGACAGGGTGGCACTGTGGGTTAAACCACAGAGCCTAGGACTTGCCGATCAGAAGGTTGGGGGTTCGAATCCCTGTGACAGGGTGAGCTCCCATTGCTCGGTCCCTGCTCCTGCCAACCTAGCAGTTCAAAAGCACGTCAAAGTGCAAGTAGATAAATAGGTACCGCTCCGGCGGGAAGGTAAACAGCGTTTCCATGCACTGCTCTGGTTTGCCAGAAGCAGCTTAGTCATGCTGGCCACATGACCTGGAAGCTGTACGCCGGCTCCCTCGGCCAATAAAGCGAGATGAGCGCCGCAACCCCAGAGTCGGTCATGACTGGACCTAATGGTCAGGGATCCCTTTACCTTTTACCTTATCGCATTGTATGGTAGTCTGGGAGAGAAGTTCTGGGACCCTTGAGCTTCATGTAATCTCAGGACTTGCAAGTGGCTGGGTGGTTTTTTTCCTGGCAAATGTCAGGTTTTGCAGCAGGACTGATGGATCAGCAAAACCACGCAGGGTTTGTCAATTCCCCATGTGCTTTACTAATCCAGAGGTCTAGCTGGGTAGTCTCACCAGACTGACCAGTGTTGTTCCAAACACCTTGCTAGGAAGTGCCTCTTCTTTAAGCTGCTTTCCTCCCCAAGCTTCCTATATTGGAACTATGGCTGATTGAGAAACTACCTTTTGGAGTTGCATTCCTTCTTAGTTCTTCCCCTGTAAAATGATTTTATGGCCCTTTGCACATTCTGTATTTTTTGTGATGTCACATACTTTTAAAAATTTGAGGTAAATTAGGAAACTTTGAAAATACGTTCTACCTAAATTGTCACATGGCTTTTCCTTTCTAGAATTGCATGTCTGCGATAGATTCTGTGATGTTTTTATATGTTTAATTGTTGGTTAAAATCTGTAGCTTCCACTTTTTAAAATATTGAATTTTGTTTTATTCTTCTGTATTTGTGTAGTCCTCCCTGATTCTTTGGTTCAATTTATTTTATTATTTATTGGATTTATCTACACAGGTCTTTATCGTTCTACTGTGTTGAAATATTTAAATAATAATGCAGCTCATTAGGTAAAGGGACCCCTGACCATTAGGTCCAATCGTGGCTGACTCTGGGGCTGTGGCGCTCATCTCGCTTTACTGGCCAAGGGAGCCGGCGTACAGCTTCCGGGTCATGTGGCCAGCATGACTAAGCCACTTCTGGCGAACCAGAGCAGCGCACGGAAACACTGTTTACCTTCCTGCCAGAGTGGTATCTATTTATCTACTTGCATTTTTGACATGCTTTCGAACTGCTAGGTTGGCAGGAGCTGGGACCAAGCAATGGGAGCTCACTCTGTCGTGGGGATTTGAACCACCAACCTTCTGATTGGCAAGCCGTAGGCTCTGTGGTTTAGACCACAGCACCACCTGCATCTAATGCAGCTCATTAGCAGTAACATAAAAGGAAACAAGATATCTGTTCACCTGCTACTTTACATACAGTATGCATTTTTAAATCCAGTATTATGTAACCTTTTGCTAGAGGCTATTAGGTGTTGCTGACAGTGATTAGAATAAGCAAGCAGACAGTGTTGTAGTTTTTAACAGCAACCAACTTTGACTCTTAATAGTATTTGATGTTGCACATTGCTATTTCTAGCCAGTTTACATGGATGCAACCACAGCATAATTTTTTCCTACATTAGTTTTAGGAACAGGAATTGCCGCTTTGTTAGTACAAGTGCATGTTACATTATCTTGCTTTCATGAGCTTTGCTACGATGGAAAGTATAATTTTGGACAATCCAAAAAAACCATTGGCATGTTTGGGCAAAACAGTAACTAACAAACAACGTTAAGGTCCCCAAAGCATTACGCATGGGAAACAATAGCTTAAACAAAGCATCCTTGTTGAGAAGAGTGGAATCACAATGGCTACAACCATGTCAAAGATCTGAACTTGTGAATTGCAAGCATACTCTTGTCTGCTATATTGCCTAATTGTAAGGAGCAGTCTTCTTGTTCAGAGCCGGCCCATCCACGACACTAGATGAGGCAGCCGCCTCAGGCGGCAGAAATGGAAGAGGCGGCGCTCACATGAGCACATCGCCCCACTGCCACTGCAGAAGCAACTCACGTAAGGGTGGCACTGTGTTCTCCTGCCCAGCTTTGCCACTGGGCTGGAAAGGAACTTAGGAAAGTACTTCTCCTTAAAGAGCAGCGCTTTCTGAAGTTCCCCACCCCTCCCTGGCACAGCCTCTTGGAAAGGCAAGGCTTGAGGAGATGGAGAGGGGCTTGCAGAGCCTCGTGGCCCCTTCCATCATGGGGGCAGCAGGGAAAGTTCTGCTTCAGGCATTGACAGGCCTTGGACCACCCCTGGTCATGTGCCACAAACGAGACCACAAAAAAGTTCACAATTACAAGATTTTGTCAAGATTATACTGGCCAGGGTGGATAACATAACATTTGTGTTTGTGTGACTGATGTGTTCGTGATTTTTTTTTTTTAAAGTTTTCTGAGTTTGTGCCAGTTGGGATTGTGTTTACTGGTGCTGCAGCTGCTGTGGGACAAAAACATCATGCAGGAACAGGAATTGACTCACCCTGTGTAGCAATCAGTTCTTTCCTTTCTCGCCTCACCTAGCTGTGATGTGTCATTTTGGTGCCACTGCTAACCAGGACCATCTGAACAATATAAGATGCATTCCTAGAGCATCCATTGTATCTGTATCAGTTTGTGGTGCTGAACCCACAAAATGAGACAATATTTCCAAAAGCTGAGTAAACTTTGAGGGTGGGAACACTACTTATGAACTGCTAGCTGTAGTTGAATTGGTTCAGAGAAGGATCGTTTCTGATTCTTGTGGAAACTGGTTATACACCTGATGCCTATAATTTACAAAGTAAGAATACATTGTGGACATAAATATGCTGCAAAGAGTCGCTGGAGGCCTTTTCTCGGAAGCTGGCTGGTACGCATGAGTACTTCCGAGCCCCAAGGGAGGACCAGGGGAGGAGATGGCTGAACTCCAGGATGTGCCGTTCAGGATGTGGAGTTCAGCTCTCTCCTCCCCTGGTCCTCCCTTGGGGCTCAGAAGTACTCACGCGTACCAGCCGGCTTCTGAGAAGAGGCCTCCAAGGGAGGGAACATTCCAGAGCCCTGTGGCCAAAAACCACCCCCTTGCTCTTCTGGCCCAGATCTCCCAGTTCTGGCCAGTGAGCTTCTCAAATGGCACAATAAATGTGGAGGTTTTTGAATTGGACGGTTACACTTTCTGAAGCTCAAAATTCAGCTGCTGCATATGCAGTGGTACCTCGGTTGTCAGACGTAATCCATTCCTGAAAACTGTTTGACTTCCAAAATGTTCGACAACTGAGGCGCAATGAGCGGTCGGCAAATTCCATTGAGAAAATGGAGAAATGTGCCTCAGAAGTTGTTCGACTTCCAAGGCGTGTTCAAAAATGGACGCATTCACTTCTGGGTTTTCGGCATTTGTGTTCCGAATTGTTCGGCTTCCAAGATGCTCAAAAACCGAGGTTCCACTGTACTTCTAATTCATCGTGTTTTGAAAATATTTTCGAGACAGTAATAGTTTTTTTTTAATCATAAAATGTAGTGTCGCAATTGCTGTGTATCATTGGTTCCTTTTTCCTGGTTTCTACACTAGGGAATGTTCTTTATTATCCAGAGCTGATGGTATTACTGGATTTCAGACCAAGAAATCCCTCCAGAGCTACGTTGTTGCCTGGTGGAAAATATTGTAGGAGAACAAGGAAGAATCTGGGACCATTCAAGAATAAAGATGATCTTCAAACAGTTGTCCCTTAAAACTAAGGCTGCAGCAGTTGCTGGAATTGTCTTCTTCTCCATGATAGCATCTCGGACATTTTTGGCTGACAAGATTGAGGAGAAGCGTTTGAGGTGGCTGGTCAGACTGCAGATGTTACTATTTGCAAACGCCCTGATGTTCATAGGATCGCTTCACATATGGAGAAGCCTTGTGACTGTGTTCTACAGATCACCAACTCCCATGTTGTCCTGTTTCACCTTATGGAAAACAACTGTGTTAATGTTCCTGATTTTGGCACACTCAAGCTTTTTTACAGTTCTGCTGCTTGTTGCAGAGGAACCATATTTATTTTCTTTAGCTGCTCATACCTGCCTTGGAGGGTACATCCTCCTTATATTCTGCCTCTTCATCCTAGGCTCTTTGGAGCAAGTTTATAATCTCTTGCTCCAAAGACAGGCAAAGATGAGCAGTGCCGGTAAAAATGCCAAACTGGCAATAAAGCCAGCTCTAGCGGTTGTGTTGACAGTTGTGTTGACCGTTCTGGGACTCCTCAATGCTTCTCAACCTCCTGCAGTGAAGTCAGTAGTGATTCCTCTTCACAAACTGCCACCGTCTATGGACCAATTGAAGGTGGTCTTGCTTTCAGATATTCACCTGGGGCCAACCGTTGGCAAGACCAAACTGGAAATGGTTGTAAAAATGGTTAGGGCCTTGAAACCGGATATCACGGTGATTGTGGGTGACTTGACTGATTCTGACGTGAAAGGCCTCGGGAATGCCGTGAAACCTCTTGGCATGCTTAACTCCCCACTGGGAACTTATTTTGTTACAGGCAATCATGAGTACTATACCTCTGATGTCAACAGTTGGTTTGAAGTGCTGAGATCACTAAATATCCGTCCTCTGCATAATGAGAACATCAAGATTATGTCACCCAAGGGTAGGAGCACCGATTGGTTTTGTCTGGCAGGGGTAGACGATATCGAGGCTACTGCAATGCATTACCCTGGCCATGGGATGGATTTAAATAAGGCTCTTGGAGACTGTGGCACAGATCATGCCATCATTCTTCTTGCCCACCAGCCACTTGCTGCTAAATGGGCTCTCCAAGCTCGGCCAGATATAAATTTGATCTTGTCTGGGCATACTCACGGTGGGCAGGTATTTCCTCTGAATATTGCTGCCTACTTCTTGAATCCATTCTTTGTTGGCTTGTACAAGGTCGGACAAAACACTTTTGTGTATGTTAGCCCAGGGACGTTTTATTATGGAATGCCAATGAGATTGGGAAGTAGAGCAGAAATAACTGAGATAATTCTGCGTTCTCACTCATCAGTATAAAATAATTTATTTCATTTGGCTTGTGCAGTGCATCTTCTTGTTCATAAAATGCCACAATTTCTCTGGAATACTGCTGAGCAGGTGCTTAGACCTGCAAGTCATGGAATCTTCTATTACTTCGGTTACCAAGCCCTGTTTTGAAATTAAAGTGGTATATAAATTAATAAAGAATAATTATAATGAACAAGATGAAGTACAAAATTTAATAGCTTTTTGGGATGCTACCTTTGAAACTCCCCTGAAACTTTAATGAAAACTCTGAGAATAGCCTACGTTTGGGGTGTGTAACATTGCCCCAGGTAAGAGACCGTAAAACAACAAGGTTGTGAGACAAGTTGTCAAACCAGAATGTTGCGTTTTTGAAAATTCCTATTATTTTCTGCTTTTGTATGGTGGCACTTTCGTATTTATCCAGAGTACTTGCATTGATTTCTGTATTGGAATGTTATGTTATGTTTTGATCTGTGAATTGCTGTTGACATTGTTGAAATGCATTAAAAATATTAAATTAAATTAAAACATACTCATTGTTGTGGCTTTTGGCGTGTTGTGTATTGCTGCTTCTGCTTTGTGTATTGTGACCTACTCTGAACACAATCTCCTTTTGTGGAAAGTGGTATACAAATTAAAAGAAGACTCAAATCTAGCCCTGACTACAAGCAGGAGTCTCTTCCCCAGTGACATACATCAAACTTATTACTAAACTGAAAACTATGGAGAGAACTGGTCTGAATAGAGATATTGGATTCTTGTCTCGTTACATATGCTAAAGCTATTTTTGGTCGCCTGCTTACTATCCCTTGCTTTTTCCCTCAGGACTAAGTGCAGTTGTTAACAGTCCAACAGTTTACCATACCCATTGAGTCCCATCACCCATCTCCTACTACCCTTCTGAGAAAAACCCCTCCCCACCCTCCCACTATATATAAGGGTCTGGTGACTTCTCTTTCAGTATATCTGAAAAAGTATGCATGCACACGAAAGCTTATACCCAGAACAAACGTACATGGTCTCTAAGGTGCTACTGGACAATTTTTTAATTTTTTATTTATTCTGTACTGTTGGTGAGAGTGCCCCTGCTCATCCCAAGTGGACCTTGCGGTAGGATTGCTATCTTGTCATGCGGTGGAAGAACTAAGTCATGTTGTGGAAGAACTTAAATGAGACTGTTTTGGTGGAATTAAAATCTTATTTTAGTACACGACCCACGGAAAGAACTTGCAACTTCTGCCTGAAATAGAGAAGTACGGTAGAGTGATTAGTAAGTAGATATTTAATTATATAGCACTGTCCGTGTGCCAGTGGCGTAGCGTGGGGGGTGCAGGGGGGGGGCCGGCCGCACCGGGCGCAACATCTGGGGGTTAGGGTTAGGGGGCGCAAATCCACGGGTTAGGGGGCGCAAATCCATGGGTTAGGGGGCGCAAATTACTTGCCTTGCCCCTGGTGCTGACAACCCACGCTACGCCACTGCCGTGTGCATGGTGGTGGATGGAATGCAAGAGGAGGGCAGGTCCCTGACTTGAGTTTACAGTCTAAAAATCAGTACAGGGAACAACAAAGAAAGCAGTCGGGGAAATGGGGAAGCAATCTGTGATTATTTCAGTTATGCTTATGCTTAGCTACCTGTAGGGCATGGGAACTAGGGGACTGTTCCAAAGATATTTCATAGAACAGTTGGCTTTTAAACCGTGAGAGGTGGCATCAGGCAGGTGTTCTGACTAATGGGTTCAAGCTAAACTGGGTAGCGAGGGCAGAGCTTTTAAGGCTGGTGGGATGTGAAGAGAAAGAGATCCAAGACAGAAGAAGATCAGGGTTGGGAGAGAGAGGACGGCTTATATAGACCTAAAGGCATGCACCTATAGAATAGGGTTAGGAACGAAAAATATTAAAATAAGAGGGTTGAAAGAAAAAGCGGAAGGTAGCAATGTACAGTGGTACCTCAGGTTACAGATGCTTCAGGTTACAGACGCTTCATGTTACAGACTCTGCTAACCCAGAAATAGTACCTCAGGTTAAGAACTTTGCTTCAGGATGAGAACATACATTGTGCGGTGACAGCGGGAGGCCCCATTAGCTAAAGTGGTACCTCAGGTTAAGAACAATTTCGAGTTAAGAATGGACCTCCAGAACGAATCAAGTTACTAACCCGAGGTACCACTGTAATTCTTTTTTTTTTTTAAAAAAAAGAAATGCTGATTTTGTAGAGAGAATTGATTTATAGATGTTTCTTTTAGGATTGAATATTTCAGTGCTGGTACAGATAATCAAAACGAAGTGAATGATTTGGCAGAAATAATAATGCCGGGGCAGGGTTATAATAAATATTCCCTAGCACAGGGGTGACTAACCTGCACCACCTAGATATTATTGGACTCACAACTCCTATCAGCCCCAGCTTGCATGTCCAATGTAACATTCGGAGGGCTGCAGGCTACCCACTTCTGCTGTAAAGGTTAAAATTGTAATTTTGGTAACGTTTGATCAGCACAGCGGTGCTTTTTGGGTCTTGTATGTGTGGTGGTCAGTTCTGTTACTGTTTGCCTTAAACGAATAAATTCTAGACCGGAGGTGGGAAAATGCTGGTTAGAGGAAAGTGTGCCTCCCTCTCCTAGCATGGAAGGGCCATGTCTCTGCTTGTGTTAAAAAATAAGATAAAATAATAATTGGTTTAGGATTAAGATATGTTGAATTGTAGAATACTATGGATTGAGATTATGATGAAAAGGAAGGAAGTTAGTACCGGATTTTTCGCTCTATAAGACGCACCAGACCATAAGACGCACCTAGTTTTTGGAGGAGGAAAACAAGAAAAAAAATATTCTGAAACTCAGAAGCCAGAACAACAAGAGGGATCACTGTGCAGCGAAAGCAGCGATCCCTCTTGCTGTTCTGGCTTCTGGGATAGCTGCGCAGCCTGCATTCGCTCCATAAGACGCACACACATTTCCCCTTACTTTTTAGGAGGGAAAAAGTGAGTCTTATAGAGCAAAAAATACGGTAATTTGAATTAGTTAATTGTATTAGAAAATGAGTATTGGAAAATTGCTAAATGAGATTTAATGAAAATCAGTTAGGAAGGATTTGAGGAAATCACTTAACAATGGAAATTAGCTTGGATTTTGATTGGAAGAAATTGTCTGTTTGTCTGTTTTCTATATGTTTTGTTTTTTATGTTATGTTGTATTTGTTAAAAATTTGGAAATTCAATAAAATAAAATGAAAATAAAATAAAAACTTATGTTCTTTCCTGAAAGCTAAAGCTCCTGTCCACCTAACATATCTTCACAGGTCACATCCCAGAGAAGCTTTGGGATCGATTATGCCCACAACTGCTTCCTCAAGGATGGGAAACCATTCCGTTACATCTCGGGCAGCTTCCATTACTCCCGCGTTCCCCGGTACTACTGGAAAGACCGCCTCTTGAAGATGAAGATGGCAGGTCTTGATGCCATCCAAACGTAGGTAGCAAGAGTGGTTGTCAGGCAACCATTAAAAGGGGTGAGGCATCCTCTGAAGATACGGCCCGAGTTATGTATTGACTTTATTGGCAAAGAGCCAGAAGGTGTAGCAATACAGGAAACTCATTACAATTGTAGGAGAAAAATTGGCTAGAGTCCAGTTCACGAGATCTGTTGCCCGTTTCCCAACTAAATGGTAGCCAGGAACACATTCTAAAAGCGGTGTAATACAGTTGTTTACTCTTGACTTCCGTTTATTCCAGAGCAAGGTACTGCTACCTAAAATGAGCAGATATATACCATATTTTTCGCCCCATAGGGTGCACCGGCCCATAGGGCACACCTAGTTTTTTTTGGGGGGGTGGGGGAAATAAAGAAAAAAAATATATTTCCCCCCCCAGGTGCAGGGCTGGGGCAGGGGAAGCCCGAGCTTCCCCCGACCCCAGCCCCCAGAACAGGCTGCTATCCGCAAGCCTAGGGAGCCCGGCAGGAAGTCGCGCCGGTCTCCCCAGGCTTGCGGATATCTTCCCGAAGCCTGGGGCGCGTGGCTCAGCGCGCCCCAGGCTTTGGGATGCAGGCAGCTCCCACCGCCAGCCTCCAAACCAGGTCGGGGAACAGCGGGAAGGCGCGCTCCACCTGCCCGCCGTCCCCCGAGCTTGTGGGGCTGGCGGTGGGGAGAAGCGTTGCTTTCCCCACTGCCAGCCTCCAAACCAGGTCAGGTTTGGAGGCTGCTATCCGCAAGCCTTGGGAGCCCAACAGGAACTCCCGCGGAGCTCCCAAGGCTTCCGGATAGCTTCCTGAATCCTGGAGAGCGAGAGGGGTCGGTGCGCACTGACGCCTCTCGCTCTCCAGGCTTCAGCGAAAGCCTGCATTCGCCCCATAGGACGCACACACATTTCCCCTTCATTTTTGGAGGGGAAAAAGTGCGTCCTATAGGGCGAAAAATACGGTATGTGCATCCAGCTTATTGCTTCTGCCTCCCTTGTGCTGCGGCAGTTCAAGAGGTATTGGCGCAGTCATGCATTTCTGCCTGCTTGCTTCTTCAGGGAGGAAAAAGGCAGAACAGTATGCTGTGCTTTAAAGTATGTCAAAATGCTTCTCCGGGGTAAAAGTTGCTTTCTGCAATTTGCATAAACTGCAAATTAAGAAAAGTTGGATGCACTTGATCATTCTTCTTCTTCTTATTATTATTTTACTTCTTCTAGTCATGGGGAAAGTCTATGCCATCTATCAAGATTTTACCAAGCTTTGCCCATTTGTTCTCCAGACTATTTTTGCAGGGTCAGCAACTAGAACCTTGCTGCATCAAAAAGAAACAATACTGCTGCTCGTGTGACACTGAATTCTATGTCCCATCACCCTTCCTTGGTGACAGATTTTGTTCTTCTACCTTCTCCATGACCTGCTCCTCAGTAATGGCATTCTTATTTAGAGCAGATATAATGACAAACCTTTTTCAGTGTTATGCTTTTGTGAAAGCTTTGCTGCTTTTGCATCTCTAAAACTGCAATATCCCTGTCAACTTAGCCCTCCCAAAGTGTGATTCTATGATAGAGCCACCAGAGAGAGCTAGATTCATGTGCTCTGACATGCTGAAAAGCTTGTTGGAAGTAGCCAGCAGCACGATCGCTTCATCATGCATGAGAAAAGCACAGTCTATACCGGGGCCAGCAACCTTTTTCAGCCGTGGGCCGGTCCACCATCTCCCAGACCATGTGGGGGCCGGACTATATTTTTTTGGGGGGAAATGAACGATTTCCTATGCCCCACAAATAACCCAGAGATGCATTTTAAATAAAAGCACACATTCTGCTCATGTAAAAACACCAGGCAGGCCCCACACATAACCCAGAGATGCATTTTAAATAAAAGGACACACTTTACTTGTGTAAAAACACGCTGATTACCGGACCATCCGCCAGCCAGATTGAGAAGGCGATTGGGCCGCATCCGGCCCCCGGGCCTTAGGTTGCCTACCCCTGGTCTATACTGAAAGGTTCTCCTGCGCGAGCCTTGTCAAAGTGAATGGCAACCGTACAAAAGCTTTGCTCATGTTAGAGAACTTTCCCCCGAGTTGTGTTAAAAATCTACGGAAAAACAAATCCTTTAGCTTGGACCCAAAGAGCCGCAAGCAGAGGAAAAAGTACGGTGTGCAGTTCTGTGCACGTAAGCACAAATCAAAACACACCAGATTGGCGCACAGTTAAGAGGGAGAGGCATGCTTTTCACATGAAGGAGAGTCTTTGCATGAATTCCCACCCAACTCTGAACCCCCTGGTGCGAAGGCCTGTTCATGTATTCAGAAAAGGAACATCTGCACTTCATATCCCACCTGGCTGTTAGCTGTAATTCCTTCAGGTGCAATTATATTGCTGCTTGTGTCATTTTTGTAATTCTAACGTAAGAGGAGTATGTGGTATTTGCAGGTATGTCCCGTGGAACTTTCACGAAGTTGAGCCAGGAGTTTACAACTTCGCTGGTGATCGAGACCTTGAGAGTTTCCTGCGGCTTGCTGATGAGATTGGCTTGCTAGTCATCCTGAGAGCTGGGCCATATATATGTGCAGAATGGGACATGGTAAATATTTATCCTCATTTGTTGAGGCCAGAGGGCATTGCACGAGAGGACGTGTTATCCCATGCTTTCCAGTGTATTCCAAAAAGTCTTATCTTTTGCAGAAGCAGTTGTGTTGCAGGTTTGCTGCGCAAGCTTTCCCAATCGGCTATAACTGCACAGCCTGAATTTGCCAGGGTGGGATAGAATCCCAATAATAGTAATAATAATAATAATAATAAATAATAATAATAATAATAATAATAATAATAATAATAATAATAATTTATTATTTATACCCCGCCCATCTGGCTGGGTTTCCCCAGCCACTCTGGGCAGCTTCCAACAGAATATTAAAATACAATAGTCTATTAAACATTAAAAGCTTCCCTAAACCCAAGAATAGTGACAGTCTGGAAACGCTCTTGGTTTTCACGTT
Source organism: Podarcis cretensis (assembly GCF_951804945.1). NCBI lineage: Eukaryota > Metazoa > Chordata > Lepidosauria > Squamata > Lacertidae > Podarcis > Podarcis cretensis. The sequence continues at coordinate 51,244,032 of NC_137181.1, read as the reverse complement.
TGACTGACACTCACAAGATACTGGACATGGAATACCATGATGCCCTAAATGCAGCTTGTCTGCTCATTTCCATCCCAAAACTGCTCCAACCCCACCTGCTCCTTCAACTATAGTCTTGGTTCAGTTCCTTGGCCATGCTGGAGTCCAACAAAAAGAAGAGAATCAAGAAAAGCCATTTTAAAATATGGTGGTTTCAACTCAATATTGGAATCAGTGCTTATAGAGTTGCTTATATGAGTTTGGGTGCTAGGATTTTCCTGCATAATGTGATGCTATCATCAATCATGGTACTGAGCAGTAGGGCTGGGCGATATCTGGTTTTCAACATCATGATGTATCACTAGCTAAACATCAGAATACTCCAGTATATATCACAATGCCTGAAATAAAGATGGAGCTATGTAGAGGCATTGGCTGGCTTCATGGTTTTCCCCACATTGTGATTTTTGCATAGCGCGCGCGCACACACACACACAGTATATTGCCAGGTCAAAAATTATGAAACCAATATATCGATATGGACTTCAAACCAGTTTTGGAAGATAAATTAATATATCACCCAGCTCTTAACACCCATCATGATTTGTGATATATTGCCAAGTCAAAAACTATGAAACGGATATAATGATATTATATATGATATTATATTCAGACCAGTTTGGGAAGATAAATTAAAATATCTCACCCAGCCCTATTTGGCAGATTTTAAAGGATGTGATCTTGATAATGTCAAAGGGAGCAGAGGCAGGCCATTCTGCTCCACTTGCCCCTGATAGATTTTTAAGACCCACTTAGTACCAAACATGGAAGGGGCTGTTTGACCAAAGCCTTCCTTACATCGGTTGCATGGCAGTGCCCACAAAGTGACAGCAGCGGGTTCCCTGCAAGATCTCACGAGACCTTGCGAGATTTGGGCAACATATTGGTGAAAGCTGGCACCACTTCGCCGGTGGCAGAGGTGCCTCTTAGGCTTCTGCTGCCCAAGGTGGCAGCCTCAGCCTGCTTCGTGTGTGTGCCGGCCCTGATACCACCCCCCTCAAAGTGTCGTGCTGTGCCACCTCTGAGGGTATGGAGCCATTTGGATGGCCCTCAAAATCCTTTGAAGAGGCCACTGTCCATTTGGATGAAGGTGGTGCAACACAACTCTGCTGGGGGCAGAGCCATGGCTTCATGTTGGTTTTAGGGTTCTTTTACCCAGCTCTGAGCACTAGTTCAGGCCACGCAGCTCATACACCTGCATTGTTAAGTAGTAGATGAGGACTGTGAATTCAGCATAGTAATCCCAAGATTGTGAAACTCCTCCCAACTGAGATTAGAAAGGTTCCTTCCTTCCTGCACTTCACATGCATGACTAAGGCTTCCTTCTTCCTGCAGGCATTTTAAAATAATGTTTGTTTTGATGATAATAATAAAAAATTGCGTTATTGTCCCGCTTTCTGTGGATTGTCTTAATGTACACCACTTAGAGTTAATTTGGATATGCAGAAAATATTAAAAATAAATTTAAGGAATTTAAGGAACCACAGAAATAGGGGGAAGGAAGTCAAGTTTTGAAATGTTAAAATGACTGTAAAATTATTGAAATGTATAAACCTGAAAATCATAAATTACACACACACACACACACACACATATATATAAATAAATATAAAATGAACTCTGATGACAAAAAATGTACACCACTAGAAATTTGAATAATTAAATTAAATTATAAATATATAAATATATAATTTATATATAAATTATACACACACACACATAAATAAATATAAAATGAACTCCGATGACAAAAAATGTACACCACTTAGAAATGTGAATAATTAAGGAGTATAAAAATGCCTTAAATGAACAAATAATACTATTCCTGCTGGCTGGCTATTATAGTAGATGCTTCCAGCGGGTGGAAATCCAACTATTTTCTGAGGCAAGTATCTTTATATGGTTTTGCTTTCCAAGTATATTTTATAGTTTTCTTTTTTCCTTTCTAGGGAGGTCTACCTGCCTGGCTATTAGAAAAAGAAACCATCGTCCTTAGATCTTCTGATGCAGGTAACGAGTTCAAGAAAATGCGCAGTGTTGAATATGATTACTTAAGGCGACATTGCTAGAAGTCAAATGTGAAGTTCATACCTGTGAGCCAGTTGTTATCCTCCCTCCCCCATGTGCCCATGTGATCTCATGGCTTACCTCAGGTATGTGATTAAGTAGAGAAAGGTAACTTTATAGTTCTCTAGCCTATATCCAGGGATAGTTGGAAATGATGGCATGAATGGGGGCAAATGGAAGAGACACCTTGAATGTGTGAATCAGCCCATAAAATGCTCTTTACACATTTTGGGGGAGCAGTGATGGAAGAGTTTAAGAGACAAGCAAGGGCTACTCCCATTTTTGAGAATCTAAACCATGACTGTAACTCAGTTCTGGCCCACACTTTAAGCAAAACATGGAGATTTTTGGTTTGGCGGAGAGCTGAAGTAAAGAGAAACATGGCGGCCTTCATGTTAGCAGTGCCAGGAATTTGAATGATTTGCATACGTTTAATTATTTTATAGACATTCAAGAACTAAGCAATGGGGAAATAAACAACTTTTGCATAAAAACAATTAATAACTTTCAATGTATGCAATCTCTCTTTTATATTTTTCCAGATTACTTGGCAGCTGTAGAAAGATGGATGGGGGTCTTGCTACCAAAGATGAAGGTTCATCTTTACCAGAACGGAGGCCCAGTTATTATGGTGCAGGTAAAATTATGAAATTGAAATAAATACATGCATGGAATTTCCTATAATATACATGAAAATGGGGGGAAAAAACACAACCACGAAAACCTGAATGCTGTTAGTGCCAAGAATTAGGAATAAAGATCTTATTTATTGAACATGGCGAGAACGACCATAGCCAGTACATGGAAAACATTGCAACTTTTGACCATGGGTAAGTGGTTTGAAGCAGTCTGGCAGACAGCTTTGTTGGAAAAGCTAACATGGAAACTGCAGATAGCAAGAGGCCAAAAGAAAAATGATAACTTCTATACAGTATGGGGTGATTTTATTGAACACACAGGTAGTGGGGCCCATAGGGGAGTAGTGTTTGGGGTGGGTAACGCAGTTTGGAATACATGAAACATATGTTTTAACCTTTCGGATTAAATGTGTTCCTTCCTTTTAATGAGATTGGATCACACGATGTGTTATTTTATGGTTTTTAAGATTATGAGAAATATATGCTTCTTTAAAATTTAAAAAACAAGCAAGAAACAGTCCTCTTGAGAATGTGGGCCACACCGCCTCATTCCTACAATTTATTTCATTCATATATGTTTAGATCTCATTGAACAAATGGCTCACTTGCACATAGTGGCATCTAGATGGTTAGGATACTTCGCAGTGTGTTTGAGCCCTAAATTAACATACACCTAATCTAAGACTCTGGTGAGTAAAGAAGACAGAAGAGGGACTATTTCTACCTATCCTCTCAACCTCAAAATGGAGGCCTTTTATATCGGTCCTGGAGGTTTTGTTAAATATGATTAGGGGGGACCAGCTGGTGAAAGGGATTCAGGTCGGAGCCAGACATTACAAATTGAAGGCCTTTGCAGATGACTTAGTATTGACTTTGCAAGAGCCAGACACTAGTACCAAAAGAGTTCTAGAATTAATTCAAGTATTTGGTCAGGTCGCAGGATTTAAGTTGAATAAACAAAAAACTAAGGTACTGGAAAAAAAACTTAACAAATGTTGAAAGAGAGAGAGTCCAAGAGGAAACTGGGTTAACGGTGGCAAAGAGTGTAAAATATCTGGGGATTAACATGACATCTAAGAACGTAAACTTATTTAAGGATAATTATGATAAGTGCTGGACAGAGATAAAGAAAGATTTAGAAATATGGTCGAACCTGAAGCTTTCCTTGTTAGGTCAAATTGCAGTAATTAAAATGAATGTATTGCCTGGAATGTTATTTTTGTTTCAGACATTACAAATTGTTGATAAATTGGACTGTTTCAAGAAGTGGCAGAAAGATATATCTAAATTTGTCTGGCAGGGCAAAAAGCCCAGAATAAAGTTTAAGATACTTACTGATTCTAAAGAAAGAGGGGGGTTTGCCCTGCCGGACTTAAGATTGTATTATGAATCGGCAGCTTTCTGCTGGTTAAAAGACTGGCTACTTCTTGAAAATGCAGACATTCTAGACTTGGAAGGATTTGATGATAGCTTCGGTTGGCATGCATATATTTGGTATGACAAGGTTAAAGTGTATAAGGGTTTTAAAAATCATATTGTTAGGAAAGCACTATATAATGTTTGGATTCGGTATAAAGATTTACTGGAAAATAAAACTCCCAGGTGGCTTTCACCAATGGAGGCTAAGGAGGTAAAGAAACTTAATATGAGAACTAACTGGCCAAAATATTCTGAAATTTTAGAACAAGAAGGTGGTGAATTTAAACTACAAAGTTTTGAGAAAATAAAGTCCAAGGTACGGGATTGGCTCCATTATTTTCAAATAATGGAGGCCTACAAACAAGACAGGAAAATCGGTTTCCAGGTGGAGAAATCGAAATTAGAAACAGAACTGTTAGAACCCAATACTAAGAATTTATCAAGAATGTATAACTTGCTGTTGAAGTGGAATACAATAGATGAGACAGTGAAGCCAGCTATGATTAGATGGGCACAGGACATAGGTCATGACATTATGTTTGCTGACTGGGAGCAGTTATGGACCACAGGTATTAAATTCACGGCATGTAATGCCTTACGAGAAAACATTATGAAAATGATTTACAGGTGGTACATGACTCCAGTCAAGCTTGCGAAGATTTATCATTTGCCCAATAACAAATGTTGGAAATGTAAAGAGACTGAAGGTACCTTCTTCCACCTTTGGTGGACCTACCCAAAGATTAAGGCCTTCTGGGAAATGATTTATAATGAGATTAAGAAAGTACTTAAATGCACCTTTCATAAGAAACCAGAGGCATTTCTCTTGGGTATGGTCGGCCAGCTGGTGCCGAGGAAGGATAAAAACTTCTTTTTGTACGCTACTACGGCAGCAAGGATTCTTCTAGCAAAGTATTGGAAGACACAAGAGCACGCTGGAGGAATGGCAGGCGAAAGTGATCGACTTTATGGGACTGGCAGAAATGACCGGCAGAATCCGCGACCAAGAGAAAGAGACTGTGGAAGAAGACTGGAAGAAGTTTAAAATATATCTTAAGAGCTACTATAAAATTGAGGAGTGCTAAAATGCTAAGGGAGAGGAAGACGTAGAATTACAGCGGTAAATTTTGTTTGATTTAGGGTGAAATTGAAAGGGAGAATGAATTTATATTTAATTGGTTAAAAGGGTTGTTGAATAATTGTTAAAAATAAAAGGATGCAAAAAGGGGAAGGTATGGGGAAGTCCGAGAAAAGAGGCTTATGGAAATAAGGTTAAGAAATTATGAATTTATGTGTTTGTTTCTATGTTGTTTTTGTTGTGTTTGTTAAAAATTGGAAAATTAATAAAAAATTTATTAAACAAACAAAACAAACAAAACAAAAAAAAAACAAAATGGAGGCCTCAGAATGTGGTTAAGCTGCTTCCAGGCAACCCAGGAAGTTGAAACTTGCTCTAACAGCAGCCTACGTTTCACTGATTACTAGGAAAGCCTTAAAAAAAATGGAGCATTTTGCATCTAATAGTCAAAACCTGAGACACAAAGTTTTCCTCACCAGGGGGCCATCACTCCAGCACATATTGAGCCTAGCAGAACGTGGAGTGTTTGGTTATGAGACTCCATTGGTTTTTCACACACTTCAGGCCGACCAAGGCTACAATCCTATATATGCATTTTCTCGAAAGTAAATATCATTGGCATGCATAGGTTTGCAGAGAGGGTTTAAAGAACACACCCAGAGGTAGCTTGGAGCCTTCTTACAAAATGCAAGCTTCATTTACTAGTAGCGAATAAGCTTTTTACTTTTCTTCTAAAATGGCTCCACGTTAATGCAATGCAGTATTATGTATCACAGTCAAATACGGCAGCAGCTTTGATAATTCAATACAGGACTTTAAGAAAATAGATCATACTGAAAATTACTCCAGATATAATTGCTACTGCTAGACATCTTCCTGGGTCCACTATTATGTGAATGGCACAAACTGCTTGCAAGGCAGAAGTCTGATAAGGAGATCACTATAAATTAGTATTAAAAAGCAATGTTATTGAATAGTATTTTAAGCTGCTCGCATGGATTTAAGTCAATAGTTTTTGTTTCCTATGAAAAGAGGGTATTTAAAGCAGTTAGCATGTCTTGGGGACATCATAATAAAGACTGCTACTTTGGAAAAATGTTCCCCCAGAATTCCCAAAAAGATCTGCCCTAGAGGTTTTTAATTGTGGAAATATGATCTTATTTTAGTTTGTTTTTTGTATGATTATTTGAACTTCTCTTGTTTTTCTACACATTATAATATTTCTATTTATCGGTTAACTTCCACGCTAGTTGACGGTTGTCAGCTGTTTTTCCTTACTAATTTTATGTGTATGTTTGGTTTAGGTTGAAAATGAATACGGGAGCTACTTCACCTGCGATTTTGATTACCTTCGTTACCTGCAGAGCCTTTTCCGTCAGCACCTGGGGGATGAAGTGGTGCTGTTCACCACAGATGGCGCAAGCAAGTTTTTCTTGAGATGTGGGACTCTTCAAGGCCTTTATTCCACTGTGGATTTTGGACCAGGTTGGTTGCTGTCTTGAGCAGCGCAACTAACTGGAAGCAAGCTTGTGGGAAATTTACTCGCAAGTACTGTATGGTGGAATTTATTCCCAAGTAAAGATGCAAAGATTTGGGCAAATATATATTTTTTCATTATTATAGAAACATAAGAAGTTACTGAGGCTAGTGGGATTCAGCTACTGGTGTGCTGAAAATTTAGATCGTGCAGTTATAGTCGATGGGGAACTCGTAAACAACAAACCTACTTCTCCCAAAGAGTGGTATTTCTATCAGGAAAATATTGGGGGAAAGCACATTTGAGCACCATTTAGATGTTCGTCTGCTTTTCCTTCATTGAAATTCGACCAAAGTAGTCCACACCTGCACACATTTGAATCAGTGCACATTATTATTATTATTATTATTATTATTATTATTATTATTTAATCCAGCAGGTATGGTGGTTTCTCCATCATGGATCCTCCATTTTAGGATTGCTTTTCCTAAATATTTTTTATATCTCTGCCCCCTGCCCCCTTTTATTTATTCAGTTTATCAACTTTGGCAAGATGTGCTGGTCCTGCTGTTTGGGTTTTCTCTAGAGACAGGGGCTGACACTGGGGAATTTTGAAAAGCGTAGTATGTAGAGTTAAATTATTATAGTACGCCTTTCACCAGTATAATCCTATGATGTCATTCTGGGGTGGGTTTCTTTGCATTGAGCTTAACCTTGTGAGTGTTGTTTAGGTCCCATGCTTGATAAACCTATGGCTAAATACCCAAATGAATGCCCCTGTTATGAATGAGTGTGCTTTTTGTGTTCTGTTCAACAAGTCACCTCAAATATGTCTCTGTTGTGTTCAATTGTGCAAGTTTTTTTTTAGGTTAACATATTCCCAGCCTTCTCTTCTTCTTTAATTTGCTTTATGTAGTTATAGCCAGGCTCCCCTCTCATTCTTCTTGCACCTAGATTCTGTCCATGGTTTTTTTTAGAAAGTTTCCTGTCATAATTGATGGCCTCTAGTTTCCCTTTTGCAATTCTCCAGTGAGTGTGGAATGCAAAATGCTTTTTTGTTGACAGCACATGTGACTTTGTGTAGATATGTTTGTGCACAGGGCTTTTTTCCCAGCCGGAACTTGCCAGAACTGAGTTCTGGCACTTCTCAAGTGGGCGCCATTGCTATTGTAAGAGAACAAGGCAGACATTAATGGTGAGTTCTGGCACCTCTTTTTCTGAAAAATAGCACTGGTTCTGCATTAAGAAAGGCACGTTTTTCCATTTAAACAGGGCCAGCTGCTGGGTGTATTACAGATGAGGCCTGTAGTAGCAGAGAAACGGCAGCATAGGAATCAGTTTTGACACCCTATTTTCTTCATTTCTTTGCAGGTGCTAATGTCACAGCATCATTCTTAAATCAGAGACACGCTGAACCTAATGGCCCCTTGGTATGATTTCGCCCCTTCCCCTTATGTTCATACAATACTGCTGATATGAGTGCATAACAATACAAAGGCGGTTGTAGTAAGTTGTTATTAGCAATGGGTTGAACTGAAATACTGTAGGGTATACCAGATACATAGGCATATTTATGTGTTTCGTTATTCTTTTAAATGCCCCCAAAGAACTTCTTACGGACAAAATACAAGGCAGCAGGGATAATAAACTGAGGGAGTTCAACATATGTAGATGGGGAAAGTTTATGGTGGATGAGGAAGAACTGCACTTCAAACAAATAAACAAACAAACAAGCAAACAAACAAACAAACAAACACAAAGCTTAATGCATGGGATTCTTTTGTATCTTCAGCTTGACGTAATCTTGGGTCCCTTTTGTCCAGATGTTGGGCAATTGGGTAACTGGTTTAAGTACAGTGGTACCTCGGGTTACATACGCTTCAGGTTACATACGCTTCAGGTTACAGACTCCGCTAACCCAGAAACAGTACCTCGGGTTAAGAACTTTGCTTCAGGATGAGAACAGAAATCGTGCTCCAGAGGTACGGTGGCAGCGGGAGGCCCCATTAGCTAAAGTGGCGCTTCAAGTTAAGAACAGTTTCAGGTTAAGAACGGACCTCCGGAATGAATTAAGTACTTAACCCGAGGTACCACTGTAGTCTGAGAAAGCAGGGGCTTGCTTGATGGGTGGGGGGAATCACCTATGGAAACGGATGAAGCGGCAAGCAGCGATCAGAAGTTGATTTCCTTCATCTCACGACATCAAAGTCCAACTCCTTGTCACAAGACATATGCAGGGTGGAAAGGAGTGGCCATTGTCAGAGTTTGGAATCAACAGGGATGACTGCTTCAGATGGCCATCTAGAGCCAATGTAGTATGTGACTTGGACCAGGGGAAACCAGGTTCAAATGCTTGCTCAGCCATGAAGATCACTAGGTGACCCTAAGTCAAACACAGTTCTGTGCTTAGGCTGCTATTGTTTGGGTCAGGGTTATCCAAACTTCGATCTCCAGCTGTTTTGGGACTACAACTCCCATCATCCCTAACTAGCAGGACCAGTGGTCAGGGATGATGGGAACTGTAGTCCAAAAACAGCTGGAGACCCAAGTTTGGGAAACCCTGGTTTGGATAAAGCAATATATAGGTGTGGACTAGTTTTCAGACTCCGGGAATCTACTTTCTCGTTTACTGTAGCACCAAGGTTCACAATCTCAAGTGAAATGCAAAGTAATGGTCAGGAGGTTGGTGCTGATGCAGAATGGTGATTTGAGTGGGGTGGGGCATCCGTTACATACGACACCCTATGAGGCATAAAGTTCAAGGACTGCCTCTTCCATATAAACCTACCTGGACCCTCAGATCATCTTCTGAGGCCCTTCTTCGTGTGCCTCCTCCTTGAGAGGTCTTAAAGGTGGCAACACGAGAAGGGGCCTTCTCTGCAGTGGCTCCCCATCTGTGGAATGTCCTCCCTGTGAAGTTCGCCTGGTGCCATCATTATACATCTTTAGGCTGACAGGCAAAAATTTTACTTTTTAACCAGGCCTTTGGTTGATCTGATTGACACCCTATGCCCTTTTATAATGTGGCTCTTTTTTGGGGTGTTATTGGGTTGTTTATTTTGATTATATATAGTGTGGGTTTTATGTTGATCTTTTCTGTGAACCGCCCTGAGACCTCTGGGTATAGGGCAGTACTGTATATAAATAAATAAAAAATAAATAAATAAAGTTAGTGTTGCCTGCATTTGCTAGTAGAAATATACATCTGAAGAAATACAGGTCAGAGAGTCTAACAGCTTGATATAGAGGGGGCAGAGCACTATTTTGCTACTGCTATTTTAAACCATTGGGAACTAGAAACCCGTGTCCATCATCCTGTCACAGACCAGTTGATCCTGATCTGCGTACATCTCACTACCCCTTCCTTTCCCCTCTGGTCTTGTAAGAAAGGCAGGAAACGACTGATAAATGGTGGTGATAAATATGAGCCAAACCACAGGCTATGCCTCAAGCACAAACACATCCTCTTCATATGGTCATTGGTCAGATCTTTAATATTAGCAAGTTTTCTTTGCTCATTACCACTGGTGGTAACATGGCACACTGTGCCGGCGGTGGGCACCTCAGTGTGCATGGCAGCCAACAATGTAAGAAAAGGCACAGCAGTTGTGGAAGAAATGTGAAGGAAGCTTAATAATCTTTAGTATCACCCTATCTAAAAGCATTTTGCGCTTGTGCTAGCAGTACACATGAAAAGGATCTAGGGGTCTTAGTAGACCACAAGCTTAACATGAGTCAACAGTGTGATGCAGCAGCAAAAGAAGCTAATGCTATTCTTGGCTGCATCAACAGAAGTCTAGTGTCCAGATCAAGGGAATAGTACACTCTATTCTGCCTTGGTCAGACCACACCTGGAATACTGTGTCCAGTTCTGGGCGCCACAATTAAAGAAGGATGCTGACAAGCCGGAACAGGTGCAGAGGAGGGCGACCAAGATGACCAGGGGTCTGGAAACCAAGCCATATGAGGAATGGTTGAAGGATCTGGGTATGTTTAGCCTGGAAAAGAGGAAACCAAGAGGAGATGATAGCCACCTTCAAATATCTGAAGGGCTGTCACATGGAAGATGGAGCAGGTTTGTTTTCTCCTGCTTTGGAGGGTAGAATCATAGAATCATAGAGTTGTAAGAGACCACAAGGGCCATCGAGTCCAACCCCCTGCCAAGCAGGAAACACCATCAGAGCACTCCTGACATATGGTTGTCAAGCCTCTGCTTAAAGACCTCCAAAGAAGGAGACTCCACCACACTCCTTGGCAGCAAATTCCACTGTCGAACAGCTCTTACTGTCAGGAAGTTCTTCCTAATGTTTAGGTGGAATCTTGTAGTTTGGAGCCATTGCTCCGTGTCCGCTTCTCTGGAGCAGCAGAAAACAACCTTTCTCCCTCCTCTATGTGACATCCTTTTATATATTTGAACATGGCTATCATATCACCCCTTAACCTCCTCTTCTCCAGGCTAAACATGCCCAGCTCCCTTAGCCGTTCCTCATAAGGCATCGTTTCCAGGCCTTTGACCATTTTGGTTGCCCTTCTCTGGACACGTTCCAGTTTGTCAGTGTCCTTCTTGAACTGTGGTGCCCAGAACTGGACACAGTACTCCAGGTGAGGTCTGACCAGAGCAGAATACAGTGGCACTATTACTTCCCTTGATCTAGATGCTATACTCCTATTGATTTGAATCAATGCTTTCAAGTTCCAAGAAAGGAGATTCCGACATCAGGAAGAACTTTCTGAGAGTAAGAGCTGCGTGACCGTGGAACAGACTCCCTCCGGAGGTTGTGAACTCTCCTTCCTTGGAGGCTTTTAAGCAGAGATTGATGGTCATTTGTCATGGATGCTTTTGTTGGGATTTATGAATTGCAGGGGTTGGACTAGATGACCCGTGCGGGTCCCTTCCATCTCTACAATTCTATGATTCTAACATGAACTTTATACCTACTGTAATGGATGTATGGGGGTTGCTCGTGCGTAAGTTGCCACCACTCCTGGCTAGGCAGCCTGGTTAAACCTTTCCTGACTGAACAGCCCTTCACTTCGTGGCTGTTCAGTCGCTAGCAGAATCCGTCAGTGGGCGTTTCTTAAACTTATTCCAGCACAGAAGCTCTTTGACGCCAAGTCTACCCCTACTTTCCCTCCACGGAAGTCTTCTGCGCAGGGTGGGTGTGGGCAGAGGAGGACCTGTGCTCTCCCCGCTGGTCTCCAGCGAAGAGTCCTGGAGACCCCTCTCCGATTCCCCCAACCACCCCCCTTTATCCCTGGTGTTACGCTGATTTCCTTCCCCAGCCGATGAGTTCCCTCTCTCCCTGCTTGGCCCTTCTCCGGCATCGCTTGGGAGCCCTGCCTCCACTTCTGGCTCCGATGTCAGTTCCCTGACACCTACATTGGCAGAATCTATTTTATGTACCATGGGTTGGGTTCGCTCAAAGATGTTGATGTGGGAAACATGTACAAAAGCTTCTCTTTCTGTTGAGTAGCTTGAACATGGTAAAAAAAAAAAAGCTTTTATCACTGACACACTGCTGCTTAGATGTCTTTTTAATTTTTTTAAATTCTTTTTTTCCCATTCTACAATGCAGTGTAATTTTTTAAAAATTAAATAAGAGCTGGATAGATTTTGTTAGCTGCTTTTTATTGCATGAGCTATATAATTTCCCTTAAATGCAAAACTTCTTCCATTGTTTTATTTCTTCTTTCAGGTCAATTCTGAGTTCTACACTGGCTGGTTGGATCATTGGGGCCACCGTCATTCCGTTATATCATCATCACTTGTAGCTAAGACTCTTAGTGAAATTCTGGCACATGGAGCGAATGTTAACATGTAAGTTCATCAACATCTATTTAAATGAGAGCTTGGGTTTTTAGTACAGCATCTTTGACTGCCTATTTGCCTCTCTTTTCAGGTATATGTTTATAGGAGGAACTAATTTTGGTTACTGGAATGGTAAGAAGTGTGTGTTGCGTGTGTGCGAGCACTTATTTTTTTATATAACAATAGCTGCTTTTTATTTTATTAAGCTGTTTTGGGTTATCTCAAGTACTGGATTATTTTTTAATCTTTGAAAAAAAGGAAAAAGGATCCGAGGAAGGCAAAAAAGGACCTACTTTTCCTACTTCCTTGAAACAGAGGGAGCAAGAAAACATTATATGCTAAAGTGGTAGAAGGCGGTCTTATCACATGTTGGGTCATCGTAGCCTCACGGCCTACTTTCAGTAATACAGTATGGGTCAGATAAAACAGAGGAATAGCCAGACAAGTTAGACAGCTGTATTTATTGCCAGCTTAATTTATGACAGTAGCTTGGGAGAAAGAGGTCCTTCAGATTTACATTCAGCCTCTGAATACTTGGGTCATAGTTTAGCCTTTCCATACTGGAAAAGCCAGCACCGTCCACTGTTGGAAGACAAGACAGCGGTGCATATGCGCCACCTTTGAAATGTAGGAATGCAGCTGATGTCCCTAAATTTGCACATCTGTTTTATTAGGCAATACAGATGTTTGGGCTTGAGAAAAACAAGCCTGCTTTGGGATAGTTTTGAGAAGAGCATATGTATTGTTGGGAGCCGCCCAGAGTGGCTGGGGCAACTCAATCAGATGGGCAGCATATAGATAATAATAACATTATTATTATACTTCCTCCTGTGTTCATTTTCCTCCCTGCAGGAGCCAACATGCCTTATGCAGCACAGCCAACTAGCTATGATTATGACGCCCCGCTGAGTGAAGCCGGAGATCTCACGGAGAAGTACTTTGCTATTAGGGAAGTCATTGCCATGGTGAGATTCTCCTAAAGCATCACCAAAGTATCTTTTCCTGCATTAGCCTTGGCTTCCATTGTGTCACAAGGACTGAAAATGATGGCTCCTGCTTGATGTTTTTGAACTCTGTGGCGTCCAGATTCAGTGGAGCAGGAATTCCCAGATTTGATTACGCATCTGAGAGTTAAGCAAAGTAGAGCCCTTGGAACATAGTCTAATTTTACCAATTAATTTTTATTGGTTTTCCAAATTTTCCGCAAATCCATAACAAATTGAGCAAATTTAATGCAACTTTTTCAAAAAACAACTCCTCACCCCTTCTTGGATGTGCCCATAATCAACCCTTATTGCTGCTTATATTTCATAGTTATCTTTACTTCACATTCCCTTTTTTTTTTTTTGTCCTTATCCATCAGCTATCTGTTTGTTAATTCCTGCTCGTACCTTAGTTAACATTTCCAATATTATCAAGTGAGGATTACGCCTCCATTTTTTAATCCACAGTAGTTCATTAATATTTATTTCTGAAATAAAACTTTCAATTCCCTCCATCTGTGCATATAAACACCTAATAATCCCCCCTCTGTAATTGTTTTCCGTTTGATTCTTAGCTGCCCAGATCTTCATTACTGTACAGTCCATGTATCTCTTCACAACTATTGTCATTTGTTGTTGGTTTTATAGTTTTGGGGTTGGGTTTTCAAGGACAACCATCTTGCTCGGCATGCATTCCCACAGGTGGTGTCTTAACAACCATCCAATAAGATCAGGGAGAGGTATAGATGGAACATAGTCTAACGGCCAACATCCCCCTTTTGTATGGGATTTTGTGTGGACTGGGTTGAATACCCTTGCCAAACTCAATACAGCCCACAGTCTATAACTTTACCTACTCCTTTGTGGCTTAGTGCGCAAGAGGACCATACTGAGAAGTCATATGTTATCTAATCCATATAGTTTTTAATGCCATGTAGAGCAAATGTCACTACATGAGGCTCGTACAGACAATAAATGCAGTCTACTGGAGAGTTCTTTTGCAGTGCTCCCATTTCTTTCAGTGGCGTTTGTGGCGTTTGCCCATTGTTTTGAAAATGTCTGTACAGGGGGAGAGGAAGGGTTAATAGGTAGACCAATAGAAAAGCCAGAGGCGGAGCCTACCTGTTTATAAAAGGGCTTAGCCCGAGGTTGGTTTTAGTTGGTTGGTTGGGAAAAGGCAGTTGGGAAAGCAGTTGGCAGACAGTTGGAATTAGAGAGACAGTTAGTGCAGTTGGTTCTTGTGTGAGGGGAGGTAGAAGAGTTAGAGACAGAATAAAACAAGACTAAGAGGGTAAAGAGTAAAAACGTTTTGAATGCAGTTAAAGTTTATTTGTGTTTGCAATAAACTGCACTCTTATTTGGTAACTTAAGAACCTGACTGAGACTAAGTGATTTACCGGGGAGGACCTGGTTGGTGGCAGCGGATTAGTGATGTACGGGTCAATAGTCCATGAGACGACCGGGGGCTCTGTACGAACGCCACAGAGTTGTGCAGCACAACTGTAGCCAGTTGTGCTTCTGAAAAACTGCATGTGGGCGACCACCGCTTCTCAGCTGAGAGAACGCTGCTTCCCAGCGATTTGACTTTTCCCACAACGCTGAGCAGGGCAGATTGGCCGCAGCGAACAAAAGCAAATCCTTCTGAGTCCTAAAGAAAACTAGAAACCAAGCGAAGCAGAGGAAAACCGCAAAGCAAACAGGCAAAAAGATCCGGCGAGGAGGCGAAAGAGGGAAGCCCCTCAGCTGTGCCGCAGTTTAAATCTCCCGCAGTCACGCCCCCTGCCGGTACTGATTGGCCAATGGGGGGCATGACGCAGCTGGGGCTCAGCGCAAGGGGGGCATCACCACTCCACCCCCTAGCCAGAACACTGTGAGGACCCGGGTGCCCGGCCGCAACACCCCCCCCCCAGGGAAGGTGAGCAGACTTCCCAAAGGATTGCGCCCCAACCATTTAACTGTGCCAGAAGCAGAAACTGGTGAGAAATTCAAATCGCCAACACCACAAACCAAACAAGCCCCAGGATCATTTGTGCAGTGGCTTCAAAGCAGTGTCTCTTCAATGACATGATGCATGTGCCTGTGGAATGAGGCAGTTGGTTCTTTAAATCACAAAGCTTGCTTTTTTAAATTTTAATTGCTTGTTCCTGTTTTAGTACAAGACAATACCACAGGGCCCTATTCCTCCCTCGACCCCCAAGTTTGCCTATGGAGAAGTTCCGCTGAAAAAGGTAGGTGGATATTGTATATTGTATAGTAGATTAATATGCCTAGGGCGGGCGCTTCTGCCTTGTGTTTATTAAGGACAATTTTTGCAAAAGGCTAAAATACCCATTTATAATATAATAATAATAAATTAGTATTTGTATGTCACCTATCTGACTGGGTGGCTTCCAACAAATTAAAACGCCAAACACAGAAAAACATCAAACATTAAAAACTTCCTCAGCAATTTTGTAAATGTGATGGGGGGTTGGGGTGGGGAAAGCACACCTCTAAGTTGGGGGTTTGATTTTGAGCTCGGAAATGGGTATTTGTAGCTTTGTGACTGAAGCTAAGGGAATTCATTTAAGCTGTTCCTTACGGTGAAATTTGCAACGTATAGTTGAGGAATACTGCTGAATGTTCCATTAGGTGTAGCAATTTCTGGGAAATCCGGTTCTTGGAAGGAAGCATGTCATCAAGATTGTAGAACCATAAGAAAGTACACCTATGCTATGAGGGTGGCTATAAAGTTGATCGTAAAATTTGGGGTGCTTTTATGATAAGCAGACTTTCTCACCATACGCATAGTTGCTATATTAATGTGGGATGGAACTGGCTGGTGATAGGCAGTTGCGTTGAATCTGCGTGAGAACAAAATGAGGACAGCAGCAATAAGCAAATGGGTTAACTTTCTCTTCTTTCACCTCTCCCACACAGTGTTAATAGATGGCAGTGTTAATAGTTCTATTTTTGACAATTATTTTTTTAATAAAAACCAACCCCACAATGTTATGTATTTTCCTGTATTGCCTCTCTGAGCCCAGCTTTGGCTGGGGAAGGCAGGATATAAATAAAAATTTATTATTATTATTATTAAAGGTGGGGACCGTAAGGGATCTTCTGAAGGACCTTTCCCCATCGGGACCAATTAAAAGCACCTACCCTTTGACATTTGTTCAAGTGAAGCAGGTAAAAGTTGGTCGTGAAAGAGTTTTGAGTTAGCATTTCGCACATTGTCCTGCTGTAGCTCTTTCAGTGATGTTTGAGAAGAACCGTTCCATTTGTATACGCTCTGCTTTCCATAGTTTGAACCATGAAGTAGAACCTCCAAGGATTGTAGCTTTCAGGTGGGCTGAACTGAGCAGTTCTAGCTGGGGAGAAAACTGTGAATTGTTTTAGAAGGCTTTGGCGATTAAGGCGGGTGCCTGGGGCACAAGTGTGAGCAGCTAGATGAATAGAAATGAGGATGCAGAGAATAATTGCACCAGAGAGAGGCAAGAACAGATACGAGGAACTGGCAGATCAGTATAGAAATATCTCATCAGTTAAATGTATAGTTGAAAGAGAGGCAAAAGGACAAATCTATCTGACTTTTAGAAGACATCTGAAGGCACCCCTGTTTAGGGAAATTTTTAGTGTCTGAAGTCTTA
Organism: Podarcis cretensis; assembly: GCF_951804945.1. NCBI lineage: Eukaryota > Metazoa > Chordata > Lepidosauria > Squamata > Lacertidae > Podarcis > Podarcis cretensis. Next base: position 51,226,890 of record NC_137181.1, on the reverse strand, counting down.
TTATTTATTTTAGTCCTCTGTTGGGAGTGCTCAGAGTGGCTAGGAAAACCCAGTCAGATGGGCGGGGTATAAACAAAACAACAACAACAATTATTATTATTATTTAACATAGCTCAGCATCTGTCAGAAGAACTTTAGTGAAGGGAACAAGAGGATGTGTCATGGAGGACGATTGTTTAGTGGATGGATGAGGGTGCCTCAGACTGTCACTATTTTGCGGAGGAGATTCAAACATACAGTGGTGCCTCGCAAGACGAAATTAATCCGTTCCGCGAGTCTCTTCGTCTTGCGGTTTTTTCGTCTTGTGAAGCGTGGCTATTAGCGGCTTAGCGCTATTAGCGGTTTAGCGGCTTAGCGGCTGTTAGCGGCTTAGAGGCTTAGAAAAAGGGGGGAGGGAAAAAACTCGCAAGAACTCGCAAGACGTTTCGTCTTGCGAAGCAAGCCCATAGGGAAATTCGTCTTGCGAAGCACCTCAAAAGATGGAAAACTCTTTCGTCTAGCGAGTTTTTCGTCTTGCGAGGCATTCGTCTTGCGGGGCACCACTGTATACTGGAGCTTTAGACTTGCACAGTTAACGTGGGTTAAAGGGCTCTATCACCCTAGTGCTAGTCCATCTTTAAAAAGGAATCTGATCTTTTGCGATTTGGAAAGTGACACAGCAATGCACTGAAAAGCGTGGAATGCACAAACGACTAATGGGAAGAGATGTAACCCCCCCTGCAAGCAAATAAGAACGAATGGTCAATAAACAGGATGGTCCCTAAGAAAGTGTTTGGCAATTTGATGTATAGAAATATTAGTCAGCAGGAGGTTTGGGGCATAGGAAGATAGGTTGCAGCTGAATCATGAAAACCTGGTTTATTAAGCCAAGAAATGCCTGAGTCTCAAGCAGCCCCTTTGCCTGCTTGTGTGGTGGGAGGGGGAAATAAACCTGGAAGACACAGTTAACCATGGCTTCCGACATATATATGATCTGGAAACTATGGTTAATGGCTTCCAAACAAACCAGATTTGGAAGCCTGTTTGAACCGTGGCTGGTTTGGAAGCCATTAACCATAATTCCATAATTCCCTGATCAGGTATAGCAAGACGCTATGGTTAACTGGCTTGTTTCCTTGCTTGCATGAAGGGAGCAGTGAAGCAGGAGCAAAGAGGCTCATTGAACCAGAAGTTGATCATCCATGTTGGGCCATGGAGTCTTTTCTCTGTAGGTGTCATCTTTTCATTTCACTGGATGAATCTTTGAAATTAAGACCTTTTAACAGCTAGGTAAGCACTAATGCAAACTTCGAAAGCGAGTATGACTCACCTAATCTTAACCAAAATAATTGAACTTTCAGTAGCTAATGTATCGTTTTTTGATTTTTAAGCTTGAATTATTGAAGCCCTTGCATGAAATACATAGAGATGTTTAAGTTAGAGGTATTTATAATCTGATTCTGACCTTTCAGAAGTAACACTTTCTTCTCACGGCTTTCTCCCCACTTTCTTCTTCAAGTACGTTGGGTATGTATTATACAGAACTAAGCTACCAAGAAACTGTACTGAAGAACCGCTGTATTCAATACTTAATGGAATTCATGATCGTGCTTATGTCGTTGTGGACGGGGTAAGCGAAGAACTTCAGCTTTCTTGTTTACCTCAGCGACGCTAGATACTGTGGCTCAGGGTCTCCCAAACTTGGGTCGCCATCTGTTTTTGGACTACGATTCCCATCATCCTTGATCACTGGTCCTGCCAGCCAGAGATGATGGGATTTGTAGTCCAAAAACAGCTGGAGACCCAAGTTTGGGAAACTGCTGTAGTTGTTTCTTCGGCTTGAGTTTTGTTTTGTTTTGTTTGTATGATCGGGAGTTTGTTTCCCACTGTGAGTATCCCACACCAGCCCATCTTGATGAGCAGGATATGCCGAAAGAACAAACCTAGGAGCTCGGCCTACACTCGAGTAGGACCCTGGCAGAGACACATGCCTAACTGGCATGTTCTCTCCTTCCTGGTCAATCGTTCGGGAGCTTCAAAAGTTTTCTTCAACCCGAACATCACAGTGACCAATGCCAACCAACATGGGCACACTTAGGGATCCGCAGAGTCTTTGCAGCTTTGTGTACTAGACCTCAGCAACTCAGCATTTTGGCTAATCTACTTTATTTATATATAAACACACACGAAGCACTGCAACATGGCTCCCTCTCTCTCTAGCATCAGACAGCAAAGAGAAAAGAACAAAGGACAACAGTCCCACTTCATGGAACACAGTAACACAAACATCCCGTCTTTGTCACTTCCCACTCTGTGGAGTCAAAACACATACTGTCATGTGACAGACAACAATCCCATGAATGCAACAATGGAGAAGGAATTCTAACAGTCTCCCTCTGTGAGTTGAAGCTGCCGAGGTGGCAGAATGTTGCCAGCGCAGCTGTGCTGTGCTTCTGAGGGGCTGTTAGCACCTTGAGAAGCACAGCATGAGAAATACACACCCCAGCTCTCCTCTCAAGCTTGGAGCTTGAGAGGCATTGTGGGTGGAAGTGAGTTTCCACCCGCAGTATAGGTTATGCTTTGGAGGTTGTTAGTGGGCCTTCAAAGCACCATGCCACTTCAGAGGTACTTCAGAAATGCAGTATTGCAGCATGAACGATCCCCCTGCCCTTCTCTCTAGGTCCAGACTTCTGCTTAAAAGTGCATCACAAGGTCAGGACCAAAACACCATCCCTTGAGAACGAGTTAGGTAGAACGAGTTAGGTTCTTTTGAGCACCTGCGTCTCATGGTCGGCTGGGGCGCTTACCTGGCCCCTTGTCACTAGCATCACTGCAGTGTGTCTGGAAGGTGAGGGACAAGATCAGTGTGTTTCAAACGCACTGTTGGCATTTTCACCACACAGACCTCAATGCCACCTTGCACCTTTTCCTCTTGGTAAGGCGCAGCAATGCTCGTGATAAAAGGTCAGGTACATTGTACATACACACAGCAGAGCTCTGCCTCTCTCATGTGTACATGAGCATATCTCTTATGAGTATATCTCATCAGCTGGTGGCTTAAATTGCAATTTGTGAACCATCTCCATTGAAAAGTATTGCATGCCAAGTGATGTTAACCTGAGAGTTTTGTCTCCAGCGTTGGAGATGTGAAGTCTGATTCATGCGTACAAATAATTAATCTGATGATGCAGCCACTGAGCGATGTATGAACTCCTTGTCAAATATATTCAAATACCTTTTAGGTTTCAGATGGTTAAACACTAGTGAGGGCAACGTGCTTCAGCCCATTTTGTTCCACATTACCATGTGCACAGTAAAATTAAGAGGCATAAAGACTCACTCTGTATCTGTCTGCTTTGACTTGCCTACCACAATTCATAATAAAAACCCATGTGGAATAAGGTTGCCAGAAGAGCCAAAAACATACCAGAATTTTGAGCTAGCATAAACTTAGACTTTGAAAACTTGCATTGTTGAACAGTTCCCAGGCTCTTTGCATAACCATGCAAATCCGTACTATGAGTTGACTGCAAACTATTGACCTCAGAGCAGCAAAAATGTTTTTACTCCATCTCTCCATAGACTCGAGGTAGTGTATAAGAAATAAAGCCTAAAGTCACACAACCCAAATACCAGTCAATAGCATTGAGCTGAAAATATTTTATCCACACAGTATCACTTCTGTTGTAAGCAGATACCCTCATGAACAGATAAATTTTGCACCTGCTCCTCAAAGCTTGGAGGGGTGCATTTAAAGAATATTTTATCAGAGCTTGTTTCTTCACTGCCATGGGGTAAAGCCGTGCTCTTCAGTGGCAATGTTCTAACGTCACAACTTTCCTGCTTTGCTTCTCTTCCTGAAATGTGGGTGGTTGGGGGGGCACACAATCACTGGCTTATAATTGCGTCTGAAACCAGAATCCATGTTTTGGTTGACTCCAGAAAAACCACAATGGTTAGCCAAGGTTTGTTCTTTGCTTACCAGTTGTGATTTGTTTGCGTGAAACAAAGCACAATTCCTGCATTTGACGAAGCAGAAGGACAGTGATCGCGCTTTGCTTCCTTTGGGGAAGAACAGAACAGAACAGCATGAAGCTGTACATTCAGTACAAACCATGGTTTATTGTCACCTGCGAATTGAGCTGATGACAAAGTTGTAGCCTTGCACATTAAAGGCACACAAAGCAGATAATCTGCGGTTTGCCGTCATGGCTAGAAGTGAGTTTTCAAGCTCGTTGAGCCTAGCCATCATTAACGTTGGCATCAGTGCCAATTTAGTGTGGCACCATGGTTGGCTCTGAAAATGGAAATGGAGTTCAGATGGAGGGGAAAGGAAGGCACGTGTAAGCCTGGGAAGTGCTCCTCCTCCTCATATTCTAAGAATGGTTGAAAAAATTATGTCTGCACTGGGCCTTGGAAGACCATGTACAGTAGTGGAGTGGGAGAAGATATTGGGGGAATTTAAGCACGTAATTACATGATATACACTAGGGATAGTATCTAAAAGGGCTGGGTGAAGCAAATCTCTAGCTTGTGATTCATTTTGATGTGATTTCATCTAAGGGGTTCACTCTCATGCTACATTTCACCTGCGTGTTTAACTTTTTTTGCAGACGGGGAAAAAATACCATCAAGAAAATAATGAATTGTTTCAACACTTACTTGACTACATTACAAATCTTACAAGCTTTAAATCAGCCATTTAGACTTCCTGACCACAGAGGGTGGGGAAATTTTAAACTTCACGGGAACTGGTTGTTCTGTCATCAGGGAGGAAAAAACCCTGAAATGTCTTGAATCACTTTTAATGAGAATTACGAAGTTCAGCTGATTCAAATTATGAGTTAACACAGTTGGGGGAAATTGAATTCTTACTAAATCCCCTTGCAAAAATACAGGGGAAAAAAAATCTAAAAATAGGGACTTTGTAAAATGCATTAAAGTTGTTTGTGTTCCGTGCCCTGTTTCAGGTTTAGATTTTAAGTATTGATATTATTTGTGCAGATTCCTCAGGGAGTTCTTGAAAGAAGCCGTATCGTAGCGCTAAATATAACTGGGAGCGCTGGAGCGCATTTGGATTTGCTGGTGGAAAACATGGGCCGAGTAAATTTTGGAAGATACAACAATGACTTCAAGGTACATCTCCGTCTTCCTTAATTATACAGGAAAATGTAACATAGCCCATGAATCGCTTTTCGAGGGTACAAATTAGACTTTGTGCTAATGCAAGCAAAACCTTTACATGCAATGTATTATAATTAATTAATTAGTTCAATTTATATACTGTCCTATACCCACAGGTCTCAGGGGTATTGAAAGGAAAGATCCTTTTGAAAGGGGCCTCCCTTTAGAGAGTGGGAGCGCTGCTTGGGTAGTTTGGGCTTCTCTGTGGACTTGCTGGGGTGGTGCCAAAGGCTTCCTGTAGAAATGTACATTTATCTATATATTGAGATCAGCCACAAGACACAGTATGGACCTTTGCCCTTCTTCTCCACTCTAATGATTGTAAAATGGGAGGTTGTGCTCTTCCCACTGTTGTTACTGACTCGCTGCAGAATAATTTTCTACCTCTGGGCTCCTTAATGCCACTCTTTAGGGAACATTATGAACCCATGTTGATTTGAAGACCGCCTAAGAGCGAGCTGCCTCAAGGATTCCTCTTAGCGTCGGCTCACACGTGCTTATTTTCCGCACGCGATCTCTCGCATATGTGACATTGTCTGCTTTGCCACGAGCAAGTAGCCTGCTGGTGCATACTGCTGAATGGCCCTCATTTTGTTCATCCCTGCTTTGAGCCAAGGTCTGATTGGTAAATCATGGCTTATTTGGAAGAAAGGAACCACAAATGCTGGTTGGCTTGCCACATTAAGCCCAGGGTTCATAGTGTGTTGCTTCCAGCTCGACAATGGGAGCACAGAAGAAGTGCTGCTCATTCATACTGAGGAACAGTTTATGAGTTATTGAGACATGTGAGAGCTGTAAATGTGTGTGAAGGCTGCCTTTGTTTGTTTTGTGGTTTATTACTTACACCTATAGTCCACCCTTCATCCAACGGTTCCAGGGCAGGTTAGAAAAATACCACAATAAAAAACCCAGGTTACATTATAATCAAAACATGAAACCACAAAACCTCTGTGTGGATTGACTGTACATGTATGTATCCTGCAGCGGCCATTAGCCCAATCTGTAATTATGGCAGCATTTCCCCCCAAAAAGCAATGACAAACCTAGACAGCATCTTAAAAAGCAGAGACATCACCTTGCCAACAAAGGCCTATATAGTTAAAGCTATGGTTTTCCCAGTAGTGATGTATGGAAATGAGAGCTGGACCATAAAGAAGGCTGATCGCTGAAGAATTGATGCTTTTGAATTGTGGTGCTGGAGGAGACTCTTGAGAGTCCCACTGACTGAAAGAAGATCAAACCTCTCCACTCTGAAGGAAATCAGCCCTGAGTGCTCACTGGAAGGACAGATCCTGAAGCTGAGGCACCAATACTTTGGCCACCTCATGAGAAGAGAAGATTCCCTGAAAAAGACCCTGATGTTGGGAAAGGTGGAGGGCACAAGGAGAAGGGGACGACAGAGGACGAGATGGTGGGACAGTGTTCTCGAAGCTACCAGCATGAGTTTGACCAAACTGCGGGAGGCAGTGGAAGACAGGAGTGCCTGGCATGCTCTGGTCCATGGGGTCACAAAGAGTCAGACACAACTAAACGACTAAACAACAACAACAACAACAACACCAGTTTAATTCTATAGAGCAGGGTTTCCCAAACTTGGGTCTCCAGCTACTTTTGGACCAAAATTCCTATCCTCCCCAACCACTGGTGCTGCTAGCTAGGAATGATGGGAGTTGCAGTCCAAAAACAGCTGGAGACCCAAGTTTGGGAAACCCTGGTTAATGCAGGGATGGGAACCTGTGGCCCTCCAGGTGATGTTGCAGTCGAACATCCCCAGCCAGCATTACCAATGGTCATTTGAAGCCACCACAGATTCCACTTCCCTTGTGGAAGGTAAAAAGGTAGAGGACCCCTGAACGGTCAAGTCCAGCCAAAGGCGACTATGGGGTTGCGGTGCTCATCTCGCTTTCAGGCCAAGGGAACCAGTGTTTGTCCACAGACAGCTTTCCGGGTCATGTGGCCAGCGTGACTAAACCGCTTCTGGTGCAACGGGACACCGTGACGGAATCCAGAGCACACGGAAACACTGTTTACCTTCCCGCCACAGTGATACCTCTTTAACTACTTGCACTGGTGTGCTTTCGAACTGCTAGGTTGACAGGAGCTGAGACAGAGCAACAGGAGCTCACCCTATCGTGGGGTTTCGAACCGCTAACCTTCTGACCGGCAAGCGCAAGAGGCTCGGTGGTTTAGACCACAGCGTCACCCGCATCCCTTGTGTAAAGCCTGTCTCGCACTGTGGTTTCTCTTTAAGAACCCATATGCCAGAGGGGTCTGATGCAGAAAATCAAAATATCTGAACTGGTCTTTAGTTCAATGAAGGGAAGTGGGGCACTCAAATGCAAAAGTGGACAGGTTTCCTGTGCCTGATACATTCCCTCTTCTACGTCCCATCAAAGGTGAATTCTTTTGCATCTGGAAGTTACCTTTGGTGCTTCATTTGAGAAAGCCCCCTATGATGTTACAGTGTGTTGCAGTGGAAAAACCTTTTAATCTATTATAGTTTTTTAAAGATGTTTAAATAGAAGTTCTTTAGTGTCTAAAACTTGCATACAGGATGTGGAAACTTGTGCATGTGAAGAATTATGTATCATCATGTTTAAAGGTGAGATCAAATCCTAGATAAATTTTATCTTGCAAAATATCTCTAAAAATGGAGCTTCAGAAAGGAAGTTCTCAGGTGCAGAGCTGAGAGCTTTAGAACTTGGTTCTTCTCTTTGTAGATCTTTGAGCAGGTCACTTTCGAATGTTCATCTTGACACCTGTATTTGCTATTCAAATAAAGCAGCTTCCGAGTTTGCGATACTGACTTCTGGTTTAATTTGCTCTTAAAAGTGAAATGAGGTTGCCACAAATTTGAGAAAGGTTGATGAAATATAGCCCTAGTGTTTTGTTGAATGGCAAAAAAGAGGAAGATCTGCTTATGTGACAAACATGTATTAGCATGTCATTTGGGTCCAGCAAGAGAGTGTTTGGTCTGACACAGTGTTACTTCTTAGATTCTACATCTATTTCCTGGAGCAAACCCAGGAATTCATTGCTGGGACTAGCTTTTCAGTAAACATGTATAGAATTTCACTGGTTGTCTAGTGCTTTTAGCTGATGACAGCATTCAGACCTGTAAAGTTCTGAAGAATAGCAATAATTAGCTGCAAAATAACTTTGTAAGCACACTGCAAAATTGAAGTAACTTGTAGTTTGTTTTAAAGGTTCCCTAGGATGGTTGTTTTTGCTTTTTAGTGTATAATTTGAGTTCCCAGTTTAGAAACCCCTCATGAAGTACAATAAAATAAAACAGAAACAGCACAACTTAAGGCCGATTAAAACAAGACCTTTTATTGAATGAAGTGATTTCTCCTTTTTAAATGTTATTTTATAGCCATCACTAACAACAGCGAGAATCTTTTTAAAGGCTCATTTCTGCTTTCCTCTCTCTGATTGTATTTATGACCAATCTGTTTGCAGGGCTTGGTTTCGAATTTAACTCTGGGCAATGAGACACTTGCTGACTGGCAGATATACCCCCTGGACATAGACACAGCCGTGAGCCAGGGTCTTAAGAACGAGAAGTCTGGTGGAAACGGATCAAACAATGAAGAACCTTCTTTTTATACTGGCAGTTTTTCTATTCCTAGTGGAATCCCTGACTTACCTCAGGATACGTATATCGCATTTCCTGGGTGGACAAAGGTACTTTTCCCTCCCTTTCTTTCACGAAAAGTTCAGTAAACATAGTTGCTAACTTCAAGGCCCAGTTACTTAATGAAAAGTTCTTAAAAGATACAGCGAGAGGCTTTGAGTCAGAGTTTGTTGACAGAGTTGATCAGGGCCAGACCTTCCATTGGGCAAACTGGAGTGACTGCTTCAGGTGTGGCAAAGGGACATCCCTCCCGGCTCTCCAATTGCCTTGTCTGGCTTTCTTTGGCCCTTCTTCCTATCTGCCTTGAAGTGAGGCTCCCCACCTCCTCCCCCCTTGCCAAGGGGGTCCCCAAAGCCAGACATTCAAGGTGGGATAGCTGTGGAAGTGCCTGTGCCGTGGTTGTAGTTGGCCGTAGCTAGGTAAAGGTAAAGGTACCCCTGCCCGTACGGGCCAGTCTTGACAGACTCTGGGGTTGTGCGCCCATCTCACTTAAGAGGCCAGGGGCCAGCGCTGTCCGGAGACACTTCCGGGTCACGTGGCCAGCGTGACAAAGCTGCATCTGGCAAGCCAGAGCTGCACACGGAAACGCTGTTTACCTTCCCGCTGGTAAGCGGTCCCTATTTATCTACTTGCACCCAGAGGTGCTTTCGAACTGCTAGGTTGGCAGGCGCTGGGACCGAGCAGCGGGAGCGCACCCCGCCGCAGGGATTCGAACCGCCGACCTTTCGATCGGCAAGTCCTAGGCGCTGAGGCTTTAACCCACAGCGCAACCTGCGTCCCTGGCCGCAGCTAATGATGCCTAAAATTGGGCAAAGGGGATTGTTTAAAGTTACAATCTTACCTTGGTTTGGGAATGGCTTAGTCGATGAACAAATCAGCTCCCAAACACTGAAAACCTGGAAGTAAGTGTTCCGGTTTTCAAATGCTTTTCAGAAGCTGAACATCTGACGCGGCTTCTGCTTTAGTTCAGGAAGCTCCTGCAGCCAATCGGAAGCCACACCTTGGTTTTCGATGTCTCAGGAGTCGAACTGGAATGAATTAAGTTTGAGAACCAAGGTGCCACTGTATTGTAATTCCACACTCCCTGCCCCCTAATTTTAGGCATTGTCATTATTAAAAGCAGTGCCAACCTTCACCCCCCACTCCCTGCAGCTAGATATAAAAGCAACACAAAATGAACATATAAGGCAAGAGGCCTTTTCCTCCAGTTGGGAAAACTTGTTTTTTAACAACAACAACAACAACAACAACAACAACAACAACAACAACTACTTTATTCATATGCTGGACATCTGGCTGGGTTGCCCCAGCCACTCAGGGCAGCTTCCAACAAATTAAAGCACCATAAGACATCAAACATAAAAAACTTCCCTGTACAGGGCTGCTTTCAGATGTCTTTTAAAACTCAGAGAGTTGTTTATTTCCTTGACATCTGATGGGAGGAAGTTTCTACTGAGAAGACCCTTTGCTTGGTTCCCTGTAATCTCATTCCCGCAATTGATCCCTGTCAGTGTAATTATTAATTCCTATAAACGAGAACAAATTCTTATTAGAGATGTCCTCCTCCTAAATGTACCTCCCAGGACCCCTTAGATTTGTGGGAGAGGTCCTGGGCTGCCGCTTTTCCATACAGAGGTGAGGGCCACAAATTTTTGGGTCCGCCGTGTAAAATGCTGTACCAACGCTATAAAGTGCAGTCCTGACAAGGGATGGCAGCTTCCGTTACTGCCAATCTGGTAAAAAACTTGAGCTTTAAATAATTTTTCTCCTGCAGGTAGATTGGCTTTTAAATGGCTGTGTTGTTTTTCTTTTACAGACAGACTGGCTATTCTTATGACTTGTGTAGCTGTGGTTTTTATTTTTGCTTTTTTGGTAGCGTTGTGTGCCGAATGCATAGCACAGAATGCAGCATACTTTAGCCTTGAATACAGAAATAAAAAACTGGCGCTGCTAAATATTTTCCTCAGAAAACCTCTTCCTGCAGAAGAGAGAGTGGTTCATTTTAAGCCTTGGCAAAGCAAACCACAGCCAGAGATGCTTTTGATAAGGATGTTTCTGAGGCTAAAACCCATTCACACCTTGTGGAAAGTAACTGATAATTATCTCAGCCCAGAGCTACACACCCAACAACTCGGCTCTTAAAATGTACAAATTAAATGTTTGGGCAGAGTGGTTTTGGAAAATAAAAGTGAATACATTTTGCAGAGGTAGATGTGTAGCATAAGTGGGATACATTTTTAGACCATGCCAAGCATGACTCCATATTTCCTCCCCACTTCGCATTTTACCTGATTTTTGGCTTGAGGCGGTTATGCTGCAGGCTTGAATACTGATGGAATGGACAAAGTTATTCTGCTAGCATTCATTATAGCAGAGCCCTTTTAATGCCACACTTGTGTCAGTGCAGTGCAAAATGAATTTTTAAAGAGAGCACTGAATTCTCAGTTAAGGATATCAGGTTTGCCAGATTTCCGGAGTCAGTTTCTTCTAATGGTTTGTTTCTTTGCAGGGACAAATCTGGATCAATGGCTTTAACTTAGGACGCTATTGGCCAACCCGTGGACCTCAACTTACACTCTTTGTTCCAAGCAACATCCTTGTTTCATCCTTTCTAAACAACATTACAGTTCTGGAGCTGGAGAAGTCTCCATGTGGCGCTCAGAAGTGTTTTGTAGAGTTTGTAGACAAACCCATTCTCAATGCAACTCTTCACTATGAAAGCAGTACCGAGAAACTGTTCACTAAAGATTTATGGCCAAACCATATATGATTGTATTAGAATGCCTCTTTACTTAGTTTATTCTGTAGATCCTTCATTTCCAATGCTATTGGTTGTGGGGGGTGGAAATCAGTGTTTTTAAAATCAGTGGAAAGTGTCAAATGATGAAAGTGAAAATAATGCCTTTTTTATCTGCAACAAAAAAAAAAAAAATCATTCCTATGCATGCCAGAGGGTTTCAACAAACAAACAGGCGATCAGTTTGTTTAATAAATTGTTGAACAGTATCAGAATCAGATCTTTTTTCCTTATGAATTTTGGGGTGCTGCAATTTTACCTATTGCCTTTGCAGTCAGACCACTAATGCTTAGATTCATAACTTGATGGACTTTTACTACATGAAAGTGAACAAAATATTTAAAGGGCTCATTTGACCACCATTTTGTTTAGGGTTACAATTAATATTTTTTACCAATTTTTCCACATTTGAAAGAATATGCATAAGAAACACTTGGCATTTCATAGGAGTCGGGCTATGGGTGGTGAGCCTTCAACATTTGGGCAGAAGCTGGTTTTAATCACTCAAATTTCAGCATCTTTTATTTTATTTTTTTACTCCTGCCACAAAGTTTGGGCCCCACTTCCAAAACTGAAAATATTATAAAGAGTTATAAAATGAGGAATGCCAACATGGTACCAATAATAATAATAATAATAATAATAATAATAATAATAATAATAATTTATTATTTATACCCTGCCCAGGTGTATAACTTTAATAAATAAATAAAGCCAGGCTACACATTTTCCAATATGGAAGTAGAATTATGGGGAAAACTTTGCCATGACTGCATTGCCTTATGTTGTATTATGTCATGCCTCCCACAGTGGCCATGTTGAGTGGGAGCCATTTTTTGACTGGCGCCCAGAGCGCACTGATCCAAAAAGATTGATGGCCCCTCATCTAGTTTCAGAATACAATGCTGTGCCAATTTGAAGTTTTCAACTTTGTTTTGAAAGTTTAGTATTCATTAGTATTTAAGTGAGTAGTATATGTGGCTGCGCATCTAGTAAGCATATTGGATACAGTCATGTGTAAATTGGGGTTTATTTTAGGTGGTTCCAGACTGCCTTATTGCCTGACTGTGAAATAATACCCTTATCTAGACACCTGTTTCCCTGTTTCCAGAATAAGTCGCTCCATATGTTATCTATCTATCTATCTGTCATGTGCTGCAACTGAGGTATTAGTTACTGTTCCACACAGCAGTGCTCCTCTGTGGCCTTTCAAGTTCAACCCCCCCCCCAAAAAAAAAAGTACACATGAAACCAACTCCAGTATAGGGTCCAGTTCTTGGATCTTATTCTGAAGCTGATTGTGTGCCTCATTTACCATTTAGACAATACATTTTTTTCTTTTCTTTTTAGACATTAGAGGACTTGGCATAGCATAATCTCCTGTAGTCATAATGTGAACCATGCCCCTTAGCAGACAAGCATTGCATGGCCAACATATTGTTGTTTGTGTAACTACCCAGGTGGATTCATAGGGAAACTTGAGTGGTTGTTATGATAACTGCACATTCCTGGAAGATGCTTTTTCCAATTCATACTAGGATTTCCGAGAGAGGGGGACATTCCCTTTCTTGCCAGCCTATACATTTGCTTAGCTCCTTGCTGGACGGTAAAGGTGGCTCCATTTTTGCAGTGCCTTAGCAGTGCTAAAGGGCTCTGGTATGGGAACAACCTCTGTTTCTGTCCGGATAATATCAAAGTGCCTAATCATCACTGCTGCAGGAATTTGTATTGTCCATAATCATGGAAACTGTCTATCTTTTGTACTGTTGTGTTTTTAAATCAGCTGTTGGCTTTTCTGGCTTTTATAAGGTGAGTCTTTGCATAATAATAGTAGATCAACACTGCAACAATAAAATATTTTCGTAAGAGTTTCTAGTCTTCTGGTTTGAATTTATCCAAAACGGCAACATAAAATGTGGTAGCTTTTGACAGAATGATTTCCAACCACCCCATAGTAATAATGTTGTGGGGTTATATATATATATATATATATATATATATATATATATATATATATATGAATGAACCAGGCTGCGTAAAGTGAGGACACGGGGAATGACCCACTGCACTTTTAGGAAGCCTAAAGTGATTTCTGTTATTCCCTACGATGCAGAGTTTATTTTCCAATAACAGAGATGGACATACCAAGTCCCAGAAAAGCGGTCGCTTAAATCAGTTAAGAATACACATGTACCGACTTCCGGTCGGCGCCAGCGCTTAATGGCGGCTCTCTCCCCGATCTTCGGAGAGAGGGCTGCTTCAGGAGTTCGGGTCTGACCGCTACGGCGAAGCGGGGACCCCTAAAATCACAGGCGCGGAAGCCTGTGAACAAGGAGACTCGGTGGGCACCATTTGCGCCCCCCTTTACTGCAAAAGAGCCTTTTTAAAGGCTCCGGAGGAGCATCAGGGGATCGTGCGGTGCTGAGAGTCGCTACCCAGCCCGTGAAGTGAAGCCGCGTCGCCATAGGCGGAGAGCGCCGATTCCTTCCTGAAATCTGGACTGAAATTGAAATACCCGTAAGTAGGATTGGGAAACCTACTGGGATTATAAAAAAAAAAAAACGTTTGAAATTTGGCTGAAAACGGGGATGGTAAATAAAGGAAGTCTGCCCCCCCCGGACTGCATGGCTTTTAAAGCAACGGAACTGGAAAGCTGCAATTGAAGGAAAAGTAACTTTGAACTTTTGAATTATTTAACTTTGGCATTGAACTCTAACTACCCCTCCAGCAAGCAAGAGCAGGGGGGGAAGAAAAGGGAACCTGGCTTAACCTGCATGAGAGGAAATTTAAGTGATTAATTCCTGCTGTCTCTGACTCTGGGAACAGACTGCCTGGGCGAAGCGCTTTGATAGGAACTGTCTGACAGAACCTGCTGCAAAGCGGAGAGCTTAAATAGATACAATTTTTGGGACTTTACAGAAATAATATTGTTGCAATTGGAAGATTGAAAGTTTCTTTGTCAAAAAAAAAAAAACTTTTCTCCAAGAGGGCTTTTGGTTTCTTTGTTTCTTCTGCTTATTGGACACAATGTACTGCTCCCTCTAGAGGGCTGAAAGGCTACAGTTGTAACATAGACTGTCAAATAAAAACAAGTCACTGGATTTTTCCACTCAAGAGCTGTTCCTGTGGGAACGACCTTGGGACATGAGTGGCTCTGCAGAAGATATAACAACAAGATCTAAGGCTAAAGCTGCACAAAAGAAAAGAGGCTCAATATCAGGCTTACTGCCAACAGGCACAGCTGGACAGGAGAAAGGAATAAACGTATTCATGGATTCAGTGACTGAAGCATTACTCAAAATAAATGAATCTTTAGAAAATTTGACTAAGCAGAGCACGGAGAACACCAAACAACTGACAGAACTTACAACAAAATTGGACTTAAATACCAAAAGCATTACATCTAATACAGAAACCATAAATAAATTGGTTCAAGAAAACGCCACAATTCAAAAAATTGCAGAAGAAGCTAAATTTACTGCAGAAACCACACAGGAAAGTTTAATACCAGTCTGTAAGAAGTTGGACCAGCATGAGGCGGCCTTGTCTTTGTGGGAGATGCAGAGGAAAGAGAAGAATTTGAGACTTAGGTTGGTCCCTGAAAGTGAAGGGGACAACCTAGTGGACTTTCTCACAAAAGAATTATCAGAATTTTGGCAGGTAAATTCAGAGGAAGAAGAATTTAAGATAACAACTGCCTTCAGATTGGGCAGAAGGCAAGGCAGGAAGATCCCAAGGGATTGTCTGATAACTCTGAGATCTAAAGAGGAAAGAGATAAAATTTTAAATTTACATTACCAGAGAACCCTTCAGATTGGAAATGCTTCTGTTCAAATTTACAAGGACATCCCAAAATACATTCTGGAGGTAAGAACTTATTTTAAGAACCTGGTTGACCTGCTGAAGAAGAATAACATACCTTTTAGGTGGGAATTTCCACAAGGTTAACTTCAAAGGAAAGAAAGTCAAAATAAGAACAGTGCAAGATAAAGAACAATTCCTAGACAGAAACGAGGAGGACCTTTTGAAAGGAGTGCTAGATTCGACCTCTGATACAGACCTTGGAAACTTGACATTTGGACTGAAGTCACCAACGGAAGAACAGCTGCAGGGAGCAGCTGGAGGTAGTTAACTAATCATGTCTCTGCAATTTTTAACCTGGAACTGTAATGGACTGAACCTTCCCAGAAAAAGGCGTGAGGTCTTTCACATCTTGAAAAGAGAACAATTGGATTTGATATGTCTACAAGAAACCCACGTGACAAGGGCACATAGAAGATTACTTATAAATAAAAGATTAGGACAGGAATTTATTTCATCAGACAAAGTTAAGAAAAGAGGAGTGGTGATTTATGTAAAGGAAAAATTGGCTCCAAAATTGATTTTTAAAGATGAACATGGAAGAATTTTGGCAATTGAGATACAAATCCAAGGAGAAAAACTCCTGATAGTTGGCATCTACGCACCAAATGAAGGGAAGGCAGAATTCTACAAGAAATTGCATGAGACATTAATGGATTATTTGGACTATAAGGTGATCTTATTAGGAGATATGAATGGCGTGGTCTCTACAAATATGGATAAAGCACAAAGACAGGTGGTCTCTAAGGATGGGAGACTACCTAAGACCTTTTTTGAAATGACTGAAAACATGGACTTGATTGATATCTGGAGAACAAGAAACCCTCTTGAGAGAGAGGGAACATTCTTTTCAGAGGCACAAATGACATGGACAAGAATAGATCAAATATGGATTACTAGTGGAATGGCTCCAAGGATAAAAAAGGTGGAAATCTGCCCAAAGACATGCTCCGACCATAACGCAGTGAAGATGGAAATGAAACTAACAACAGCTGGATCCTTCAGATGGAGAATGAATGACACCCTATTCAGAGAGGTGGAGATTTACAAAAAGGCCCAAAAAACCTTGAAGGACTATTTTGAGATAAATCTGAGGACAGATGTTGAGAAAAGAGTGATTTGGGACGCAAGCAAGGCCGTGATGCGAGGTTTTCTGATACAACAGAACTCTTTAAAGAGAAAGAAACAAAATGAAAGGAAGGATAAGATTCTGGAAAAAATAAAAGAAGGAGAAAAGAAATTGAGGTCTAAACCAAAGTCTCATGAGATTTTGAGAGAAATTAAGTTTTATCAGGTGCAATATATGGAATTGATGAACCAGGAGATAGAATGGAAAATCAAGCAAATGAGACAGAGGGTATTTGAATCAGCGGACAAATGTGGGAAACTTCTAGCATGGCAATTGAAGAAGAGACAGAAACTAAATACAGTCACAAGCTTGGAGGTGGATGGAAAGAACATTTTTAAACCAAATGAGATCAGCAACTGCTTTCAGAGCTACTTCAGGAGATTATATGCACAAGGGCCGGAAAACGAAGGAGACATAGAAGATTTTCTAAAGACATATGGATTACAAAAAATTTCGCAACAAAGTATGTTGATTTTAAATGAGAAAATAACAGATCAATAAATGGAGGGTGCCATTCAAAACATGCAACTAGGGAAATCTCCAGGACCAGATGGACTAACCTCCAGATATTATAAAGCATTGAAAGAATGGTTAATACAGCCGCTTAAGGAGGTTTGTAACGAAATATTAGAGGGGAAAAAGGCACCTGAATCGTGGAAAGAAGCATTTATTACACTTATACCAAAGACTGAAACTGAAAAAAACCAGATCAAGAACTACCGCCCTATATCATTACTTAATGTGGATTACAAAATATTTGCTGATATTTTAGCAAAAAGACTGAAGAGGGTGTTAATGGAGGAGATTCATAAGGACCAGGCAGGCTTTCTCCCAGGAAGACACTTATCAGATAATGTAAGGAATATAATTGACATTATGGAAATGCTAACTGTAAATATTAATACGAAGGCAGTCCTAATCTTTGTGGACGCGGAGAAAGCCTTTGATAATATCTCTTGGAGGACTTCCGGGTTGGCGCCATCGCCGAATGGCGGACTCCCTCCGAGCTCCGGAGGGAGCCTGCTCGGCAAGGGCTGGGTTCTACCGCGCCGGCGACACAGGGACCCTTTAAAACCATGGGCGCTGAAACCCATGGGCATGGTGACTCGGCGGGCACCGTTTGCGCCCCCCCGACCCGTGAAGGAGCCTTTTTAAAGGCTGCGGAGCGGGTGATGGGGGGGTGCTGTGAGTCCTCCGCTTCCCCTGCCGAGCGAAGCCGCATGCCATTCGACGGAGAGCGCTGACTTCTTCCATTGAAAATTTGGACTTTAAAAGAATAACCCGTGAGTAATTGGAACTTGGATTAAAAAAAGGGGAAAAAATCTTTTTAAATTTGGAGCGAGCGGGGGAGGTGCAAAAAGGAAGTCAGCCTCCCCCCTGTTGTAGAGGAGCTAAAACAAAGGATTTGACAACTAAGATCAAGCGCAACCTTTTTTTTTGATAAAGTTATTAACTTCGCGATGGAAAATTATAAGACTGGGCTGGAGGAGAAAAGTGGAATGTGAACTAAAATGCAACCCCCCCCCCGGAAACCCCGGGAGCGATCCGTAAGAGCGCCGGGAGAGGAGAAATAGAGGTTTTGACAGCTGTCAAAGGAGCTGTCAAAGCAGAAGAACAAAAAGAGAACTTTGTTACGAGGACTTTGCTGGTCACATTTGTTACAAATTGGATATAAATTGTTTAAAACAAGGAATAATAAGTTACTTTGACTGTTGGGTCTGATCGGGAAGGAAACTGAGTTATTATAATCCCTTTAGAGGAGCTGTGGGACACTACAAGTATTGTTGGCATTGAATTTGAATAGGACTTTTTATCACCTGGGAAACTGCGGAAATGGAACACTATTTTGTCTACAGAGGTCTACACACTAAAGGAGACAATAGATTTATCTATTGAAGAATGGAAGGGACTTGACGTAATGTTTTGTTCCTGAATAACAAAGCCTCTGCAGAGGAATTAGAAACTTTTTGGAATTAGAACATTTCTGCAGGAGAGCAGGGAAAAAAAAAAGAGGAGGAGAGAGAACAATAAGAACAACAAGAATAACAAGAACTGGATAAAGTTGGAAAATAGACTCCTTCCAAGATCGGACATGTGAAATCAAAGATGACGAAAAGACGGCAAAGACTAATAAAAAGACGGCAAAGCGGATTGGTGAAGGACTGTGGTTTAGATGTGGGAGCTCCAGGATGACAGTAGACAGTGACGGACATTGGGAACGCAACCGGGAAGGGGGGGGAGGGAAATTTGGAATCCAAAGGGTGTTAAATTACATTTTATTCTTTTTTCTATTTTTCTGTTTATCTTAATCTGTATTGCATATTAAAGAGGGGAACTCGCGGAAGGGAACAGGTCGATTTTAGGGGATGGGAAAATATTTTTTAAATTGGGCCAATGATAATAATTTTAAAATTTGGGGTAAGAATTTGTTGAATGTATTTGAAAGAACTGGAATACAAGAGGGGGAGGGGAGGGGAAGTCCTGGAAAGAAGCCAATGAAAATAAGGTTTTAAATTTGGATGTTTTTCTTTTTTTGTTATATTTGAAAATCTTTAATAAATATTATTTTTTAAAAAAAGATAATATCTCTTGGAACTTCATGAAGAAGAATCTCAATGGGATGGGGGTAGGCCAAAGGTTTGAAAATTGTATAAGTGCAATATATTCTGAACAAAAGGCAAAGCTAATTGTAAATAACGTGGTTACTGATGAACTTTCCATAGAAAAAGGGACACGGCAGGGGTGCCCAATATCCCCATTACTTTTTATATCAGTCCTGGAGGTTCTGTTGAATATGATCAGGGGGGACCAGCTGGTAAAAGGAGTTCAGGTCGGAGCTAAACATTACAAATTGAAGGCATTTGCAGATGACCTAGTATTGACTTTACAAGAGCCAGACACTAGTACAAAAAGAGTTTTAGAGTTAATTCAATTCTTTGGTCAGGTGGCAGGATTCAAGTTGAACAAACAAAAAACTAAAGTTTTGGGAAAAAATTTAACAAATGTCGAAAGAGAGAGATTCCAAAATGAAACTGGGTTAATGGTGGCAAAGAAAGTAAAATATTTGGGGATTAACATGACATCTAAAAATGTGAATTTATTTAAAGACAATTATGATAAATGCTGGACAGAGGTAAAGAAAGATCTAGAAATATGGTCGAATCTGAAGCTTTCCTTGTTAGGCCGAATCGCAGTGATTAAAATGAATGTATTGCCTAGAATGTTATTTTTGTTCCAGACATTACAAATCGTGGATAAACTAGATTGTTTCAAGAAGTGGCAGAAAGATATATCTAAATTTATCTGGCAGGGCAAAAAGCCCAGAATAAAATTTAAGATACTTACTGATGCAAAAGAAAGAGGGGGGTTTGCCCTGCTGGATTTAAGACTGTACTATGAATCGGCAGCTTTCTGCTGGTTGAAAGATTGGCTACTTCTTGAGAATGCAGACATTCTGGATTTGGAAGGGTTTGACAATAGGTTTGGCTGGCATGCATATTTATGGTATGACAAGGTTAAAGTTCACAAGGGTTTTAAAAACCATATTGTTAGGAAAGCACTATATAATGTTTGGATTCGATATAAGGATTTGTTGGAAAATAAAACACCTAGGTGGTTATCACCTATGGAGGCTAAGGAGGTGAAGAAACTTAACATAGAATCCAAATGGCCAAAATACTCTGAAATTTTAGAACAAGAAAGTGGTGAGTTTAAACTACAGAGTTTTGAGGAAATAAAGTCCAAGGTACGAGATTGGCTCCATTACTACCAAATAATGGAAACCTTCAAACAAGACAGGAAAATTGGCTTCCAGGTGGAGAAATCGAAATTGGAAACAGAATTGTTAGAACCCAATACTAAGATTGTATCAAGAATGTATAATTTGTTGCTGAAGTGGAATACAATAGATGAGACAGTTAAATCAGCCATGATTAAATGGGCACAGGATATTGGTCATGACATTATGTTTGCTGACTGGGAACAGTTATGGACCATCAGTATTAAATTCACGGCATGCAATGCCTTAAGAGAAAATATTATGAAAATGATTTACAGGTGGTACATGACCCCAGTCAAGCTTGCGAAGATTTATCATCTGCCCAATAATAAATGCTGGAAATGTAATGAGACTGAAGGTACCTTCTTTCACCTTTGGTGGACCTGCCCAAAGATTAAAGCCTTTTGGGAAATGATCTATAATGAAATTAAGAAGGTACTTAAATGTACCTTTCACAAGAAACCAGAGGCATTTCTCTTGGGCATGGTCGGCCAATTGGTGTCAAGGAAGGATAGGACTTTTTTTATGTACGCCGCTACAGCAGCAAGGATCCTTCTAGCAAAGTATTGGAAGACACAAGAACTTCCCACACTGGAAGAATGGCAGACGAAAGTGATTGACTTTATGGGACTGGCGGAGATGACTGGCAGAATCTGTGACCAGGGGAGAGAGACGGTGGAGGAAGACTGGAAGAAGTTCAAAGCTTATCTTAAGAACTGTTATAATATTGATGAGTGCTAAAATGTCAAGGGAAAGGAAGATACAGAATTGCAGCGGAAATTGTTTGTTGAAATAAGATGAAATCGAGAAAAATAATAAGATAATAAGTTTTAATTAATTGGAGTAAAGGGTTGCTGAAAAACTGTAGAATAAGGATGCAAAAAGGGGGAGGTATGGGGAAGTCCGAGAAAGAAGGCTTATGAAAATGAGGTTATGAAATCATATCTGTGTGTTTGTTTTTGTTTGTCGATGTATGTTTTTTTGTCTTAAAATTGGAAAATTAATAAAAATTATATATATATATATAAAGAATGCACATGTACCTTCCCCAACAGCTAGGGTAATGTTATCAACCCTAGACAACTGCTATAATTGACAAAGGAAACAACTACAGAAGTTTTTTTCCCCCTCCCTCTTCCCTGGATATACAATGGAAGGAAAACTGAGCATCATTGCTGCCTTTGATTCTCACTGGGTGTCCAGAATCCTGATGGACAGAATCACTTTTAATGAACCGAGCAACTGGTTAGAATATTGCCTGCGTGGTCTTTCCAAGCTAAACTAGAGGCATAACAGTGTGAACCTAACCCTTTCTACTCAGAAGTAAATCCTTTTTAATTCAGTGTGGTTTACTCCTAGATAAGTGGGGAGTAGGACTGCAAGTCCTCATCAGGTTCCTCGGTTATTGTAGCAGCCGTAGACAAGCTTGTGAGGCTGCCAACTCATGCGTACATCCCCACCCCTGTATTTGAATACTGCACAGGGAAAAGTTCCATTTTCAGTGAAGCTGGGTGGGTTCACAATAACGCTAGAATAACCTTATTTGTCTGAAGGCAAATTTGCTACAGAAATCCATTCTCTTTGTCAGCATTAGAGTAGTCCTCAGCAGTGGAGCGGTACATGCCAGAAATACTCCCATGTGGTACCTTTAAAAAAAAATAATAATAAAAATCTGGCTACAAAGAGTTTTATGTACAACCATTCTGTGTTGCACCATTAGCTTCTTTGTGAAACTGCAGAAAAGAAATCAGTGGGATAGAGGGACATTGGTAACTTCACCAGTGCTATTTTTCTAGAAAAAGAGGTGCCAGAACTCACCGTGAACGCCTTCCTTGTTCTGTAATGCCAGTGGCACCCACCTGAGAGGTGCCAGAACTGAGTTCCAGCGAGTTCCAACTGGGGAAAAAAGCCCAGGTAGATTTCATTTTATACACGTGATCACAGCTTTATGTGAATTGCAGGAAAATTTAGAAATGAAAAGGGGCAGGGAAAATCCACAAGAAGGACTGTCTGAGATCTTGTGAGAAACCCTTGTGTGATATTCCCGGAGCCTGGCAAGGAAAGCAAGGGCCTTTAAAAGCTCTCCACCTTGCATGGGGGGGGGGGGGGAGCCCGCTAAACACTAGCTTTGGACAGGTGGGGGGGGTCACGTGGGACCTTTCCAAGGGTCATCCAAGCTTTCCACAATTATGCCTATACGCTTGATAGCCAGGAACCTAATGCTAGCATAATATGAGATCTACCTGTACTGTTACAATAGTTACAGGCCTGTTTAGGTGGCAGGTTCTGGAAGAGGAAGAGAGAGCAGGAATGCTTTAAGATTTAATAGGCAGGGCTTGGATCAGGCAGATTTGAATCTGATAGGCTGGAAGTTCCCACCAGTTCGACAGTTAACTGTCTGGGAGAGACCTTTGGAGAACAATAAAGTGAGAGGGGCACAGTTAGGAGCTGGTTGGTGAGAGGAGGTGTGGAAGTAAATTGGACAGGGTGGAGTATTAGAGAAATTGACTTGTGATGTGGGAGGAGTGGAATGAAGCCATCGATGGAGCGATGATGTGGCATCCTGAGTTGGCAGAGATAGAGTTGAGAGAGAAAGGACTCTGTGTACAATTTGGAGTGAATTTACAGGGGAAAGTTATCAAACCTCTGGCGCTTTTCTCAGAAAAAAAGAATGGAAGAAGCGTAAATGGTAGGGATTTCCCCCACAAAATCAAGATGGAAAGCCATGGCAAATACAACAGGAATTGGGATCAGAAGATACGGAACTAGGGCAAATTAATGAATGCATAACAAGAAAAGAACTGTGGAATAGTGTCTCGACGTATGATCATGACAGAGAGACTATTCTGTGGACAAAGATGGAAAGTTTTATTGTTGTTCAGTATGGAGGAATGGTTGTCGAAGCTATTGGAGGCAAAGCTGGTATGTTTGATTGGAGAAAAAACAATACTGACATTTGTTAACAACAACAACAACAACAACAACAGCTCCACTCATAGTTGTCATGTACTGTCGATGTTAAACAGCATGGGAGATAAAATAAAACACTGGGGACCCCATACTGAAGGCTCTTGAGGGCCGAATAACGCTCCTTAGGCGCAGTTCCTCTGAAGACGATCATCCAAGTTGGACTGGAACTATGGCTAAGCTGTACTGTAAGCGCCCAACTTGGACAGCTACTCCAGAAGAATACAGTGGTCAATGGTATTGGAAGCCACTGAGAGAACAAGGAAAATTAATAGGGACACACATCTCCTGTCTCTCTCAAGAAGGCCACCATATAGGCAGTTTCCATGTCAAAGGCAAGCCTAAAGCGTGAAATGAATCTAGAAAACCCACCTCTCCAGCGTCGTCGTCCTCTGCTCAGTCCCTGACAGATACTCTTGTTTAAAAGATTTAATACATGGGATAGCACAACTGTTATAGCCCTTCATATTTTTTTCCTTAACTGATTTTCCTTTGCACCGCATGGTACTAATATAACTAGTATGCCGGTGGTGCTGTGGTCTAAACCACCGAGCCTCTTGGGCTTGCTGATCAGAAGGTTGGAGGTTTGAATCCCCACAACGGAGTGAGCTCCCATTGCTCTGTCCCAGCTCCTGCCAACCTAGCAGTTCAAAAGCATGCCAGTGCAAGTAGATAAATAGGTACCACTGCCGCAGGAAGGTAAAAGGTGTTTCCATGCGCTCTGGTTTCCATCATGGTCCTCTGTTACGCAAGAAGCGGTTTAGTTATGCTTGGCCACATGACCTGGAAAGCTGTCTGTGAACAAACACTGGCTCCCTTGGCCTAAAAAGCGATATGAGCACCGCAATCCCATAGTCGCCTTTGACTGGATTTGAACCACCGACCTTCTGATTGGCAAGCCCAAGAGGCTCAGTGGTTTAGACCACAGCACCACCCACATCCAAGGGTATTGAATGTTATACCCATCAAGAAGCTACAAACATTAGGGTTTGGAGAAAACAAAGAAGGTAAACATAGGATGCCTATAGATTCAGGTAAGTAGCCGTGTTGGTCTGATGCAGTCAATATATATATATATATAATAAAATTGTCCAGTAGCACCTTAAAGACCAACTAAGTTTGTTCTTGGTATAAGCTTTCGTGAGCATGCACACTTCTTCAGGATGCCTATGTATGAGAAGTTGCATAAAGAATCATGGCAAGAAAAATTGATGGACTCTGCAGAACTGGCAAAACTGACATATAAGCTACGGGACAAGGATAACTGTGACTTTAAAGATGAATGGGAACCCTTTACAAAGTATTTGAAGATGCAACAAAGTGAACTGGACTCCTTGGCTGGCTTTGAATAAACATTCACAAACTTTTTATTGATAATAATCCCCTAAATAGTTTGAGGATCTATAAAACTTTGTAACATGCAGAAAACAGCATTCTCAGAGAAACCAAAGACTGGAACTGAGGGAAGCTGGGGGGTGGGGGTTTGTGGGGGAGGGTGGGGGGGAGGGAGGGAAAATGGGGGGGGGGGGAAATAAGGATGATATGTTTTTGGATAATATGTTTTGTTTTAATTTTGATTTTTTTTTCAAAAAAGAGAGAAGTTGCAGTCAGTGTTCTTTATTTTTTGTACAAGTTAGTTGAAAGTCAGTACAATTTAGTCTAAAGTTTTAGTACAAGTCAGTTATTTATAATTTTGTTTTTTTTAATGCTTAAACTTGTAGCTTATTTTTACACCAGATGTTAGGAACTGTTGGCCCTCCAGATGTTGCTAAACTACCCTTCCCATCTGCCCCAGCAAGCATGACCAAGGGCATGAGTTGGTGGGAGTCCAACAACATCTGGAAGACCAAAAGTTCCCCACACATCCTATATGGGGTTCACAGGAGTTTCTTATATAACTGTGCGGCTAGGCTCATACCTCCATAGCTTCAGCTTTTCATTAACATCAATTGCTCTCATTCCACTCACCTAATGCCCTTCCTTCTCACAAAACAAAAAACTATGCCAGTCACTTAGTTTAAGGTGTTTGTAATTCATTTCCCATTATTCTTGCACAAAGTCTGGACAAATTCATCCATAAATCAAACTTTTTCAAGGCGTTTACTTAAGAAAGATGGCAATTATAAGTAGGCAGAAACACAAACATTTGTGAATAGATGTTCATTCCACTTATACTTTTCTTTTGTTATCAGTTCATAGGTTAAAATAAACATTTCTGTTGAACGACAGGAATGTTGGCTATGAGGAAATCACTAAATATGTTTAGCTGTTTATTAATAGTATTTGTTTTTAAGTGAACACAAACAATCAACATTTCTTATTTTGGTTTCTGAAGAGGCAATCTGGGTGGTGGTGGAGGAAGAGAAAGATCAACTATGCATTCAAGAAAGTCTTTGTGTGCAGAGCCAAACTGCGTCCATAGAGAGAGGATCTTGTACCAGTTCTAAGGTTATTTCTATGGACTTGTCTACACCAGAGCAAAATGTGGATTTCCACTGGCTTATCTCCTCATTAATATAGGGGTGTCCACATGACATCACCCCCATTCCAGTGTTATCCCAGACCTTGTCCCCTTTAAATGGAGGGTTTCCTAATCCTTGGCAAGGACAATGCCTCTTTGAAACATATCTTCGCACAGTGTTCTATGTGTGGTGCAGTGGTTAAGAGCGGTAGTCTCATAATCTGGGGAACCGGGTTCGCGTCTCCGCTCCTCCACATGCAGCTGCTGGGTGACCTTGGGCTAGTCACACTTCTCTGAAGTCTCTCAGCCCTACTCTCCTCACAGAGTGTTTGTTGTGGGGGAGGAAGGGAAAGGAGAATGTTAGCCGCTTTGAGACTCCTTCAGGTAGTGATAAAGCGGGATATCTAATCCAAACTCTTCTTCTTCTTCTAAGTTTTGGAAGAAAGTCCTGGACTGTGTAACTATCACTATGCAGAAAAAGTTAAATCTTTCATTGGAGAATATCTTACTGAACTACCATACTTTTCCATGTATAAGACGAGGGTTTTTTACTCTAAAATAATGTTAAAAAAGGGGGTCATCTTATACACGGATAGTGCATAGGGGGTACTGGTGATTGGTTGCAGCCGTGAGCAGGAGCTTGTCAGTGGCGGTTTGGTGGGTGATTGGTTGCTGCAGCAAGGGCTGCTGTGGATTGGCTGCCGCTGTGTCAATTGGGCATGAAACTGCCAGCTGCTGTTGGCTTTGGCAAGTCCCCCAAAATAGGGGGCGTCTTATACATGGGAGCATCTTATACACAGAAAAATACAGTATATACCTGCAGTGTGGAAATTATCAAGGGGACAACGGAAATGGATTTTCCATGCCCTAATGGTGGCCAAGAGATTGATATTGAGGATTTGGGAAACAAATAAAGGTATGATACCCTTCAGTCAATGAACTGACGATATGACATCACTTGCAATTCATGAATGGATATTTGGGAAGAGCTTATACAAAATGTAGTAGGCTCTTAACATTTACACAAGCACTGGGACAATAACACTATACCAATTTATGCAAGAATGTATGGGAATATCTCTCATAGAGAGAGCACGCACACATTTTCACTTTTATATGTATCTTTGTTGTTGTTGTTGCTTTCCCTCTCATTTTTCCTTCTTTTTTTCTCTGTAGCACTTTATTTCTTTTAACTGAAATAACTTCAATAAAAGTCCAAAATGGCCAACACACTCACCCACACCAAGGGGGACAGGTCAGGGACAACAGGGGAGTACATCATGTAGATGGCCCTATATTAAGAGGGAGACAGTCTAACCTGGAAACAGCGGCAATACCTAGTGAGTCCTATGTTCCCACCGACTTGCATTTAATCACATACCTATGCAAAAGAATGCAGTTCATATTTTGGGCAGTTGAGAGGTATGAATAAGTCGACAGTTTACAGAGCCAACATGGGCAAATAAAATAACTTTATATTATACAGCCAGACCTGAGATACAGAGCAGTTCAGATCACATTTAGAAGTATTATAGCTAATAACATAATGATGATGATAATAATAATAATAATAATAATAATAATAATAATAATAATAATAATAAACACAACCTGTTAGAGTCATGTTAAGCTGCAAGGCAATTTTGAGATGTACAGATTGTACATCTCAAAATTGCCTTGCAGCTTAACATGACTCTAACAGGTGGTGGTGGGTTTTTTTAAGAAAAAGAATAAACTATGAAGTGGTTTAAAGCGATCCGCTCACTGAAAGGAGGTGGGTGGAAGCCCAAAAAGGACTTGGGAAGTAGATCTCATGTGATGACTTGAAAAGAAACTCATAAGATTATGAAAAGTGATGGCATAGAAATTTGATTCAGTTTGCATTTAAAGGCGAGTTTGAAGAATTTGAATTTTATGAAACAATATGTCAACTGAAACACTACCATCTCTTGAAATTTGCCCTTTTCTGAATTTTGCAACACGGTTCCCGAGCTAAGTATGTGTATAAAAATTGAATTCAACAATTGGGCACTGGGGAAAATTCATGCCAAAATCCTGATGAATTTTCATGAGTACTTTCTTCCAAGGCGTTTATCAGAACATTGTGGAAACTTGGAGAAGTAGACTTAAGATAGAAAAACAATAAACAGATATTGAGAAATTTGCCTATCCCTAATGCTCAAGTGCTTAAGTTGTCTGCAGAACTGAAATGGAGTAAAATGAGAATTCTTGTTCCCAAGATGGCTTCCTTCTTTTTCTTTTCCATGTCCAAAGCTTTACGATTAGGCTGTGCTTATTTGTCATCACACAGCCTCTGGTTTCCAGCAAAACAAACTCACAATTGTTCTGATACCTGAGATAGCATCACATTTTGGCCTGATCTCACACGAGACAACCTCAGGCTTTTCAGAGGGGCTCTTCGTCACTTGTGGACTGAGTGTAGATTGAGCCTGATGACTCGGAGGTGAATGTATCGGGGCGTCCACAAGATTTGCAAAATATTTTCGAGAAGACACACTTCTTAAAGAACAATTTGATGTACTTCTTGAACTTCTGTCCCATGAAGAAGTAGATAACAGGATTGAGACAGCAATGGAAAAATGCTAGAGTTTGAGTCACCTGAGCTGCGTAGTCCAAGTTTTTGCTGGTCAGGCATCCTTCAAAAATGCCCACTTCAACCAAACATTGTAGGAATTGTACAATGCTATAAGGGGTCCAAAACACAAAAAACACAATCATAACAGCAAAGATCATCTTTACAGCTTTCTTCTTCTTTTCATTTCTGCAATGGAGCAAGGTCATGACTATCCTTGTGTAGCAAAATAACATGACAATGAATGGCATCAGAAGGCCTAAAATGTTGATCTTCAAGGAGGTGAAAAGGTTCCAAGTTGTGTCGTTCCTAGGATATTCTGCCCTGCACATGGTGTAGTTATAGTAGCTAACAGACTTGCTAAATATCAGCTCTGGAACAGACGCCGTGATGGCCACTAGCCACACAACAACACTGGCAAGGCTGCCGTAGCTGACGGTTCTTGCTTTCAAGGCAAACACGACATGAACGACGGCAAGATACCGGTCGATGCTCATGAGCATGATGAAGAAGATCCCGCTGAAAAATCCAATCTTGTACACCCAAGAGACAAATTTACACAAGCCGTCTCCAAACACCCACTTGTCGGCCACGTAGTACGACCAGAAGGGAAGAGCAAAGACGAAAAGAAGGTCAGAGATGGCCAGGTTGAGCAGGTAGATATCCGTCATGCTCCTGAGCCTCTTGTATTTGAACAGGACCAAGACAACGAAGGCGTTTCCTGCCAAGCCAAGCAGGAACACGAGTGAGAAAAACGTGGGAAGGAACCAGGACTCAAAATGCCTCACTTCATCTTTTCTGCATGGTTCAGGATCATCCTCGTAGCTATAATAGGTGGAAAATGATGCGTCCCACCCTGTGGCAGCCAATGCTTCGTCAGTAGAGGTCATTTTCTTTTTGGAACCTAAATAGAAGGATGAAGTGAGTCAAAATTGAAAGGTTTCTCTCCACCCCCCTACCCAGGGTAACGTACAGCACAATCCTTGTCTGTTCAGAAATATAACCTTATTGAATGCAATGGGGCTTACTGCTAGATAAATGGGGTTATGGCTACAGCCATAAATTGCAATCCTGTGCACACCTATCTAAGAGGTAATCCCATGGAAAGTGGAATTTACTTCTGGATAAACTTCTAAAGATTGCACTATTAATGATTATTTTGAGCAAAGATTTAAAAAACAGAATGAGAATGCAGGAGTGAGAAGCCTACAGCTCCACAGAGAGCCGATTGCCAGGGATTCCTAAGGATTTCTAAAAAAGAATTTAAATTTCAAATATTTATTTTAAATAAAACAATAGCAATTTGGCAATAGATAAATGTCTCTTTGCGCAATGGCCAGTTTTTGACCAAAGAAGGGCTAAGAAACCTTTGGCTTATCTTTCTTAATCTTATGCTTCTCGTTGCTTTATGGATTGGCGATTATTTTCTGTAACTTTTCACCTGTTTCACAAATATCTAGAGCATAACTATTTCTAGTGCTGAATCTTACTGAGAGATAGAGCATATGCAATGGCTAACCCACACAGACTGCTTCCAACTGCTCTACTTGAGCTTGTTTCAGGGCTCGCAATTTTGTTTAGAAGGGTTCTGCGGGACAGAGAAACAGTCTGATGTCTGTCATTAATTCACCTTGCTGTACTCATAGTTTTTACCACCCAGCAGTATATCCATTCTATGAAATAAAGAAATAAACAGACGGAAATACCCAATGAAACCAGTAAGGGCATGGTCTCAGCAGTGATCTCTTCATATTACCATATGGTAAGGATGTCAACGGGTCAGATAAGATTTCTCCAGATCCTGTAGCAGAAGGTTGACATGCAGGACTCTACAGATCAAAACTTTTAATGGCACGGAAATCGATATTGTCACATACTAATATTATAAGCATGTCAACCTGCTACCACAGGTGCAGTTCAGAAACCAGAAGCAGAAGCTGTCTACTCGCTGCATGGGGGAAATCTGCGGCTGATAATCCCCTCCTTGTGAAAAGGAGGTCATGTGCATCCACTGCCAAACGCAGGGTTCGTGGGTGTTTGGAAAACGCTGTTTTTTTCCCAGAAGCTAAAAATCAACTGCTATGCATGACAGTTTATGCACATGACCAGGTGAGTACAAATGGTTCATCAGAGGTTACGGCTACCATGTGCAGATTTTTCCAAATGCTTTTTTTTGTGTGGATACTCACAAATCACCCACTTATCAAGTGAGTAGACTTAACTGTCTTTTTCCTTGCATGCACACTTTTATTTTATGAACAAAGAGGACCAACGTACATAGAAATTAAGTAGTTGTTAACTTCGAGGACGGCGGGGTGCGCTCCCGCTGCTCGGTCCCAGCGCCTGCCAACCTAGCAGTTCGAAAGCACCTCCGGGTGCAAGTAGATAAATAGGGACCGCTTACCGGCGGGAAGGTAAACGGCGTTTCCGTGTGCGGCTCTGGCTCTGGCTCTGGCCAGAGCAGCTTTGTCACGCTGGCCACGTGACCCGGAAGTGTCTCCGGACAGCGCTGGCCCCTGGGCCTCTTAAGTGAGATGGGCACACAACCCCAGAGTCTGTCAAGACTGGCCCGTACGGGCAGGGGTACCTTTACCTTTACCTAACCTCGAGGAAGTGGCTCTGTAAAGGAGCTTTGCTATGCTGAACTGTATATCCGAAATGGATGTAATTCTCAGGTTTTGTCCACTTACCCTGTGCACACTTACATATGAATAAGGCTGCAATTAAGGACAGAAAGATCTGCCACTTTTGGTACTCTCAGTTTCTCATTTCTCTACATTTCAAATCAATTACAGTAGCTTTTTTATAAAAAAAATGGCCATGAAAATCCACCCATTTATGGGTTTGAATTTCTCCTAATAAACATTTTTATATGCAGTTTTGACACATGTGCACATTTTTGCAAGCCGTTTTTGCTAATCTAACACATTTTTATACACACCTGCCCCACATATAGGCATTTTTGTAAACCTTGTTTGCTCCAAGAATTGCATTGTAAAATTCAGAGAAGTGTGACTTTCGAGGGATAGCTCTTCTTTCAGTTGACGTATTGTTTTGGAAAGCGCAGATTTGACTTTAAACGCATCCCGAATCAAATTTATATGCTATCCCTAGCTGTATTCCTTGACATGCCTACCTGGAGAAATAAGTCTCACTGATCTCAGTAGGATTTATTTCTCAGTCAACATGCATTGGATGGCACTGAAAACCCCCATATTTCCAAAGGAACATGCATAGGATCAGGCCACAGAACAAAAAATAAAAATCCATTTACGTACATTTCAGTTAATACAATTACAGTGTAAATATCCCTTACTGTAAATATATTTACATTTGCAAGCTTCCCTTGCTCCATCACACATTATTATATACAGTTGTGTGTGTGTCATTCTTTTAAGTAATTAAATAATGCAGCAGCATAAAAATTGTGCAATCATCTTATGACAGCAATGGTCAAAATACATATGAGGCATATTTTACACATACCTTTTTGCCTTTCTTAGATGCTAAGAAGTGTCTTGCCTGAGGGTGATGTACCTTCTGTTCTCTAAGGAAGTGGTGTACTTCGTGAGATAAACAGAAATCAGCGAATGAGGAAGTATAGTGGCATGGAATGATCCACGTAATTGCTTCTGGTTCTTGTGAAGATTAAATTTTAATCTGACCTTTTAAAATTAGTCGTCATAGCAAGCATCATCGCCCACCTCTGAGCTTGCTTCTTCAAGCCCTTTAGCACTGCGGAGGCACTGCTTTTCTGAAATTTGCAGGAGGTGGAATGAAAACAGGGGTTCAATAGGCTGCACCTATGCCATGAGTCCTGTTGCCTAACATTTTCTTCTATCATATATTCAGAAATAGTTGAATTGAACAAATTAAAATGCCTTACAGTTCACAGCCTTCACTGTACTCCTTTGGGTGTCTACTGAAAACATTTTTGTTTAGACAATCCTATCCAGACATGTAGCATGTTTCAATCCGTTTTTAGTTTATGGATGATTTTATCTTTCGAAGAATTGGTTTTTTAAAAATTGGTAGACTGAGTCGAGCTGGAACTAATTAAGGCTTTCTCTGAGACTTTCCAGGGCTTTCTCTAAAACTTTTAGCTTAAACTTGTGATTATAAGAAAAAGATACCGAGCAATAAAATACTAGAACTGATAAAAGCTAATAAAAAGCTGATAAAACTAGTAAAAACTAATAAAAACCGCATAACAGACACAGAGCTCAAATCGATGCTTCCTCTAACGACCCCAATTAGTTATGCAACCAATCTGTTTTTAGTTTATGGATGAGTTTATCTTTCGAAGAATTGTTTTTTTTAAAAAAAAAATGGGTGTTTTTTAAAAACAATTTTTACTGATGATTTCATTCTTTAATTCTCTCTGAGGGTTGGTTGGTTTGTTAGTTTGTTTGACTAATGAATGACTAGTTAGAGCCATTAATTTCCATCGTTCACACAGCAGCAAGAATTCTACTGGCGAAGTATTGGAAGATGCAAGAACTACCTACTCTGGAAGAATGGCAAACAAAGGTGATGGACTTTATGGGACTGGCTGAGATGACGGGCAGAATCCGCGACCAGGGGAAGGAGACAGTGGAAGAGGACTGGAAGAAATTTAAAATATACCTTAAAAACTTTTGTAAAATTGAGGAATGCTAAGATGTCATGGGGTAAGAAGCAGAGAATGCAGCTGTAACTAAAAAACTAAAGGAAATTTAATGAAAGGGAATCAGGACAATGACTAAAGGGTTGCTAAAGAATTATTAAACAAGGATGCAGGGATGGGGAGGTATGGGGAAGTCAAAAGAAAGAAGGGTATGAAAATATAATTTTGAAGTTATATTGGTTTAAATGTTTTGTATGTTTTTGTTTGTGTTTTGAATTTTTTGTTTTCTTTTTGTTTTGTTCTGTGTTTGAAAAACGAATAAAAATTATCTTAAAAAAAATAATAATTTCCATCGTTCACCTTTATGTGCTGTGATCATCAAAATAATAACGATGAAGAGGATGACAAAACATTCATTCAACATCTCCAGAGTAAACGGGGAACTGAGAAATATACACACACAGATGCTGCAATTCTAACCCTACCACTACAATGATGATGATGGTGATGTTAAAGAATCTCTTTCAAACTAAACAGGGAATTGTGCAACTAGTATCAGAGAGCAACAGAAGCCCTGAGCAAGGCACAACCACCCTCTCATTTCAGCAGAAGTCTCCAAAATTATCTCTCCTCCCACCACAAGTATTCTGACATAAGTGGGTGGTATTCAGTGCTACTTCTACTCAGAGTAGATCCTTTGATATCAACAGTGGTGTAGTGTGGGGGAACCCACAGGTAAGGTTGT
This sequence comes from Podarcis cretensis, assembly GCF_951804945.1. Lineage (NCBI taxonomy): Eukaryota > Metazoa > Chordata > Lepidosauria > Squamata > Lacertidae > Podarcis > Podarcis cretensis. Next base: position 51,193,153 of record NC_137181.1, on the reverse strand, counting down.
CCTGGGCGTGAAATTGTTAGGGGCACAAAACTTCAACAGCCGGTGCTACCTCAATACAGCTGAGCGATTCCGTTGCTGGGCTCCATTCAAAACAATTTCAACATATGAACCAGGAAGTGACCTTTCCAGGCAACAGAACAACTCTTCTTTTCTTATCTCTGTAGCTGCGATCTCCTGGGCGACATGGACACCGTTAAGCAGCTAAATACGCATGTGTACTCGGTCCGATACCGTCCCTCATGCACAGCTCTCTATGCAGCCCTGGGAGCTGGCAACACACCCTATGTCACTGGATGTTAATAGCCACGAAGTATGGCATCCCGATCAAGGGAAAATATAGTTCCTCTCTGTTCTGCCTTGGTCAGACCACACCTGGAATACTGTGTCCAATTCTGGGCACCACAGTTTAAGAAGTATGTTGGCAAGCTGGAATGTATGTAGAGGAGGGCAACCAAAGTGATTTAGGGTTTGGAAACCAAGCCTTATGAGGAACGGTTGAAGGATCTGGGTATGTTTAGCCTGGAAAAGAGGAGACCAAGAGGACATATGATAGCCATCTTCAAATATCTGAAGGGCTGTCACATGGAAGATGGAGCAAGCTTGTTTTCTCCTGCTCCAGAGGGTAGGACCTGAACCAATGACTTCAAGTTACAAAAAAGGAGATTCTAACCATCAGGAAGAATTTGATGGCAGTAAGAACTGTTTGACAGTGGAATGGACTTTCTTGGGACTCTCCTTCATTGGAGGTTTTTAAGCAGAGCTTGGATGGCCACCTATCATGTATGATCCGGTTGAGATTCCTGCACTGCAGGAGGTCGGACTAGATGACTCTCAGGATCCCTTCCAACTCTGCAACTCTATGATTCTCATAGGTTCATTAATTTCAATGGATTGTCCCCAAGGACTTAGTTTAATGGTACAGGAGAGCTCGAAATTTCAACACATTCCCTTCCTGCCTTCTCCATTCGGAGAACTGTCCATTTATTGCTACCCATTGCTTGCTGAAACTTAACCAAATCCTGATCCACAAGAAGACCTCTCCTCTTATTCCTCAGCTGCTAAGCTTACTCAGGAATCTTTGATGAGGTACCAAGTACTATGTGCCAAACCAATCTCTTGTATCTGTATGTTTGCTGATACCCTCAAAGAACGCTAATAGCCCTTGCAGAAGTCAAGCTACCTCTGCCTCATTAAAGGTGGTTCTTCAATATGCATAGTTATTTTATCTTTACCCATGAGGCAAGACGAGGCAACTGCTTTGGGCAGCAGGAGGCATGGGGACAGCAGATCCAGCCTCCAACGAACACCCTGACCACTACTGCTCCTGCTCCGTGGTAGCCAGATCAGACCCCCTGTTGGTCTTTATTCCACACAAACACACCATGATGGAGATCTTTACTTTCCTCTTCTTTGCTGGAGGGAAACACGCTTCTGTGTTTTGCCTCAGGTGCCAAAACGTCTTGGGCTTGCTTTGTTAAGAATATTTTCCACCAGTTTTCCTGGGACAGATGTTCAGCCAACTGGCCTGTTATTTCCAGGATCCCTCGATCCCCCCCCCCTTTAAAAATGGTGTTACATTGGCTGCTTTCCATTCCTCAGGTATAGAGGCTGATCCGAGAGGTGAGTTATTTTTGTTAGAAGACAAGCAACTTCACATGTACAAAACTATAGAACACTGAAATGCTATGTGAATGGATTCTTTTAAAAACTCTGTGATGCCGGATTAGCTCATGAAATCATACAACTGCTGAGTTGGAAGGGACCACGAGCGTCTTCTAGGATCTTTTGGCTCGAACCCACAACCCTGAGATTAAGAGTCTCATGCTTTACCAGCTGAGCTGCTAGATATTTGCAGATTGTGATGTGTCGGAGAAAGGGTTGAATGTTTTCTCCCTTTGCAGAATCTAGAAGGCCAGAACTGCAGTGGCTTTGGCATCACACACCATTACCATTCAGATCAAAAATTAGTGCAGCGATGAGATTCCTGGAGTACCTCCTTCAACACAAGAGGTGTAAAAGCCAAGAATGTAAGCATCTCTTGCTTTGATTATGCTGGGTAATGTGTGGTATGAACTGAGGTTGGGTAGCAATGGCTCAAGCGTTCAAGCAGTGTGCCTCTGATGTTCGGATAAATCGTACTGCATTTTTAAGAACCACAACAAAAATGATTCAATTGCCACTGCAGGCCATTGAGGACGGGGCGGAGGAAGGGTGTGTGTGGTGGGTGCAGTCTGTCCTGGGTGTCACCACTGAGGGGGGTGACAAAATGCTGGGCAGCACTCACTGTGGGGTCTGCAGCGCGCCCGAGCCACGTGTCTCTCCTGGGAGTGACGCAGTGGCTTGGGCGCCCACAGGCTCCGCACTGCCCCAAACGGTCCACCCACCACCTCCCCCTCAGGTGTAGGGCGGCTGAGTGGGTGTGATGGCCTGGGAATCCGATTCAGAGGCTGAACCGGAGGAATCCCAGCCTGCACAGGAGTCCCTGCTTCCAGGACCGGCTGAACTGGGGCAGGGCCTTGATTCTGAAGCGCCTGCACCTGTGCCGGATCCTCAGGAGCAGCAACCAGGTGAATCCACTCTGGCTCCAGAGGTGGTTGAGGACTCAGTGCCTACAGGTGAGTCTCCCCCTGGGCCCAGTAACCCTTCAGCCTCTCCTGAACTGCAGAGGCGAAGGGCAGAGAGGCGAAGGGAACTGGTTTCTCCCAGGAGGAGTGCTCGCCTTAAGGCCAGGAGAGGCGGGTCTCCTGGGGGCCGGGACCGCCCCTGGCCTCAGAGAAGATAAAGGCCAGTCAGCCCGGTCCCAGGTTGCGGGAGCAACGTCGTTGATGAGCTGTTTCGGCCAGCATCCAGTCCTGTTTCCCCCAGAGTTCCTGTCCTTGCCCGGCTTCCCTCTGTGGACCCCATTTCGCCCGAGGAGGACCGTCTGCCGGCCCTCAACTCAGGTCCTGGGCCTCGCCGCACGGTAACCTTCCCCCCCCCCCCCGGACTAGCACAGTGGGAGAAGGCAGGCAGACTCCTTGGAGGCCCTGCCGAGCATCCTGTCCTGGCTCACCCCACCCCACAGGCAGCTGGCTCCGCCCTTGCAGGGAGCTGCCCCACGTGCCCAATTGGCTTGCTCCGAGGGCTGATTGAGGAGGCAGTGACTCACCATGGACCATAGCTGACTCCATTCTCTGCTGTTTGAATGCTTTGGAGGAAAGCATGCATCAAAAAGTGACAGCAGCAGAAGTGCTCTCATCCCTAGAACGGAACAGAAATTGGAAGCGGTGCTGCAGATTACTTAGTAAGATCCCATTTTTTTTTTTTTTTGTGGTTTGCCAATGCAGAAAAAAAAATAAGGAAGCTATAATTATTTGTCCAGTAATGAAGATGTCCATTTTTTTTCCTCCTTAAAGAGATCTACCTGTGCATTGTTTGTACATTATACAATTAAATGACATTTTCTGTCCTAATGATGACATTTCATTTACAGGACATGTTGCTGTTGTGTTAAAAATCACCTGCTCATGTGAATGTTTTTAATACAATTTGCAAGATGAAGTTAGCTTTTCTTTCAACGTTGCCTCAGAATATTTTTTTTAATAGGAAAAAAAAATGAAGTGTGGTCGCAGGGCAAGGTGCTGTGCAGGCTTGATCAGGATTTTTTGTTGTTGTAATTTTTATTATTATTTATCCTTACCCCTCAACCATCCCAAATTGCGTGAAACAGCCTGGAATTACAGAAGCCATCTCGGCTTCTGATTGGATCCTGGAAAGTCCCATTTTTTTGATCCGGCACTCTGGCACAAGTCAACTGGCCAGACCAAAAGGCCCTATTTTTTTGTCTCACCCTCTGCTGTACGAGTGCCAGACCAAAAGACACCCTTTTTCTGTCTTGTGCTCTCATGTGAGTCACATGGTTCCTGTGAGAGCTAGGAATGAAAATGTGCTGGTCCCGGGGGGGAAGGTTACTGTTGGCGTGTTCAAAGTCCGGTCCTGGGTCACGAGTCTGGAAACAGTTCACAAAGAGCGAGGCAGGGTCCAAAGCAGGAAGCCGGGCGGGGACGGGAACTCTGGAAGGACAGGTCTGGGTCCGGGCAGAAGCAGGTATTCAACAACGTTGCTCCCGCAACCTGGGACCGGGCTGACTGGCCTTTATCTGTTCTGAGGCCAGGGGCGGTCCCGGCCCCCAGGAGACCCACCTCTCTTGGCCTTAAGGCGAGCACTCCTCCTGGGAGAAACCAGTTCCCCCCGCCTCTCTGCCCTGAGCCTCTGCAGCTCAGGAGAGGCTGGAGGGTTACTGGACCGAGAGGGAGACTCACCTTCCCCTGACAGGGCTGGGAGAGGCACACCTGTAGGCACTGAGTCCTCAACCACCTCCGGAGCCAGAGTGGAATCACCTGGTGCCTGCTCCTGAGGATCCGGCACAGGTGCAGGCGCTTCAGATGCAAGGCCCTGATCCAGCTCAGCTGGCCCTGGAGGCGGGGACTCCTGTGCAGGCTGGGATTCCTCCGGTTCAGCCTCTGAATCGGATTCCCAGGCCATCACAGAAAAACTAGCACCCCGATTTTGATCAGTGGGATGTTGGAGGGTATGCTTGTCCAGAATTGGACTTTTAGGACACAACATTCACAGGTGAGCACTGAATGGATGTTAATTGTAACCTAACTCTTTGCATGTACAGTGGTACCTCAGGTTAAGAACTTAATTTGTTCTGGAGGTCCGTTCTTAATCTGAAACTGTTCTTAACCTGAGGTACCACTTTAGCTAATGGGGCCTCCTGCTGCCGCTGCGCCACCAGAGCCCAATTTCTGTTCTCATCCTGAAGCAAAGTTCTTAACCCAAGGTACTATTTCTGTGTTAGCGGAGTGTGTAACCAGAAGCATCTGTAACCTGAAGCGTCTGTAACCCGAGGTACCACTGTACTTGCAACCCAATAAATAATAATGTGTCGTTAATATGAAAATAGTGTTAATCTGCATTGGAGAAATGTAGTTGACAATTCTTTGAAGTTATTTTTATTTATGATGATTATTATTACTTATTAACTAAATTTGCATATTGCCCTTCATCCAGAGATCGCAGGGCAGCTTACAGTAGAGAAACACGCAATTCGTAGCGTTACAACAACAACCCCACCTTTCCTCTAAGGAGCTCAAAGTGAGAAATACTGATCTAATCTCCCAATTCATACCTAGGCACCAGAATGCCTTCTTCTGCCCCTTTAGCTGGAGAAACTTTGTGAAAAACACGATCCCTGTTCTGCAAAGCTGTACAAATCCTGAGACCCACAAAACCACAAGGTGTTTTCAAGCAGCAGAATAGCAGGATGGTGTCCTTCCTGTTATTGTGGCTTCCTCTTAGCAGCAAAAGTCGTAACACGGCAAATGCAGCTCTTTGAGCTGTGTCCACTAGATGGGAGGCTTGCATCACAACTGAAGCTCAAGCTACGCCCAGTTCTTTTCTTTCATTTACTTCCAAATCATTACAGTTCTATATTTAGGCCATGTACATATTAGTTGCTTAATACACAGTGAGCTCATTCCCCCCTGTTGTGTTTTAAGCTGCATTAGCACATTGCTATGCACACCAAGGGACGCGGGTGGCGCTGTGGGTTAAACCAGGGTTAAACTAGGACTTGCCGATCAGAAGATCGGTGGTTCGAATCCCCGCGATGGGGTGAGTTCCCGTTGCTCGGTCCCTGCTCCTGCCAAACTAGCAGTTCGAAAGCACCTCAAAGTGCAAGTAGATAAATAGGTACCGCTCCAGCGGGAAGATAAACAGCGTTTCTGTGCGCTGTTCTGGTTTTCCAGAAGCGGCTTAGTCATGCTGGCCACATGACCCGGAAGCTGTACGCCGGCTCCCTCAGGCAATAAAGCGAGATGAGCGCCACAAACCCAGTCGGTCACGACTGGACCTAATGGTCAGGGCTCCCTTTACCTTTATGCACACCAAAGAGAGAGAAGGAATCTCTCTCTCTCTCTCTCTTTGCCAAATCTCCTAAAACATTAAAGTTTTTGAGCAACTTTTTAGGAAATTCACTAAAAAAAAACAACACTTCCAAAATGGGTTGCCACACACACAAGTTTTCCCAGGCATTTTTACCAATTTTCTGTCCGTATGCTATTTCTTTTTTTTTTTAATTCTTTTTATTGAATTCTTTTAACCAAACAGAAACAAAAAAAGAGAAAATAAAAGAGCGTACAAAAAAAACTAAACAGCACATACAAAAAACACGAAAACAAACACTAATTCATAACATAACACTAATTGACTTCCCTCCATCTCGGTTTTGGACTATATAACAAAATTTTCTTTCTGCAGTTTCATTTTACAACATCTATACATCGCAGGATTTATGTTATGCCTACTGTGATTTTAATATTTCCTAAGTTTGTTTCAATGTATGTTATACATTTATTCCAATCATTAATAAACTTTGTACCTTTTTGATATCTGATTTTTTGTGTCATCTTTGCTAATTCTATATACTCGAATAATTTAATTTGCCAGTCTTTAACAGTTGGGATATTTGGGGTTTTCCAATTTGTGCTAACAATATCCTGGCGGCTACCGTTGCGTATTGAAACAATGTTTGGTCTTCTTTCTTAATCTCATCTCCAATCATTCCCAGAAGGAAAGCTTCGGGTTTTTTGGGGAAAGTGTATTTCAATATTTTTTTTAATTCATCATATATGAGTCCCCAAAACCTTTTAATTTCTTCACAGGTCCACCACATGTGATGGAAATTACCCTCTTTAGTTATGCATTTCTAACATGTTTTGTCTCCCGTCTTATACATTTTTTCCAATTCCACGGGTACCATTGGTACATCATTTCCCCCATATTTTCTCTAAATCCAACACATGCTGTGAATTTCATACCTTTGTTCCAAAGTTTCACCCAATTGTCGTACTCTAGATTGTATCCAAGATCTATTGCCCATTTAACCATAACTTCTTTTATCTCTTTGTCTTTAGTATCCCATTCTAACAGTTGGTTATACATTTTAGATAAAAGTTTGGAATTACCTTCTAATATTTCCACCTGATATCTAGACTTTTTTTCATTCATCCCTGTCTTTTTATCTTTGTTCCGGATGCTGTTTCTGATGGCCGAATTCCGGCTACGTCTGAGAAATTTCAGATGTATGACAACCCTAGGTTCACATACCTGCTGCAACACTGCTCTCCTCAAATCCTATCCATGAAGCTGCCATCTGCACATGTGCACCTCAGGTGAGGTGTGCTCCTTAGGCCTGACACTTGGCCACGTCTGTGCAGATCATGTTCTTGCTAATAAAGAGTTAACTTGCAGGGTGTGATTTACTGCTGGCTCGCTCCTGTCAGATGGGCTGACTGAGCGAGAAATCACCCAAAGCCTGAGCCAAACCTCATGCTCCTGTAATCAATAAAGTTGTGGCCTGTTTCACTCCAAGAACCTTGTACTGTGTGTGCAGGGGTGAGGCACCAGGCAGTGGCTTGAGCGTGCAACTGATGCTGTTTTCAAGGCAAACACAGTGTCTGGATTTCACTCCTTCCTTGTGCTCAGCTTAAATGCCTGTAAATAAACAGAATGTAGAAGAATGAAAATTGCTAAGTCTCGTGCACTTGCTGCTTGTCGACTTTAATAGCCTCGGTACTTCCTTCTGCCTGGGGAAGTGGAAGCCCTCGAATAAGCTGCATTTTCTGGAAATGTTAGTGGATTCACAACAAAGAAGTTAAAACACACACACCACACCCATGGCTGATGAGAAGTCTTTGGCCATCACACTTTGCAGAACTCATTCAGCAAGTCTTGCTTGGGTGGGCCTTCATTGGAAACCTCAAAGCTGAAGCTGGGTTTATAAATAACTACGAGCTGGTGGCACTGGGTGTTGTATGTGTGAAAGCAGTGCCAATATCTGCATCTTGATTTTGACACTTCTGCTTATAAGACTGCTGACAGATCTGCATGAAGAAACAAGGAGAACATTTCTGAAAGTATCAGTAAGCTGTTTCCTAGTTCTGCTGGATCTCTCAGCGGCTTTTGACACCATTGACTATAACATCCTTCTGGACCATCTAGAGGGTCTGGGGGCACTGTTATACAGTGGTTATACTCCTGGGCCGTGTTCAGAAAGTGGTGGTGGGAGATGAGTGTTCAGACCCCTGCACTCTCTCTTGTGGGGTGCCTCAGGGTTCTGTCCTCTCCCCCATGCTTTTCAACATCTACATGCAGCCACTGGGAGAGATCATCAGGAGGTTTGGGCTGGGTGTTCATCAGTATGCGGATGATACCCAGCTCTACCTCTCTTTTAAATCAGAACCAGTGAAGGCAGTGAAGGTCCTGTGTGAGTTTCAGGAGATAGTTGGAGGATGGATGGTGGCTAACAGATTGAGGTTGAATCCTGACAAGACAGAAGTACTGTTTTGGGGAGACAGGAGGCAGGCAGGTGTGGAGGACTCCCTGGTCCTGAATGGGGTAACTGTGCCCCTGAAGGACCAAGTGCACAGCCTGGGAGTCATTCTGGATTCACAGCTGTCCATGGAGGTGCAGGTCAATTCTGTGCCCAGGGCAGCTGTTTATCAGCTCCATCTGGTACACAGGCTGAGACCCTACCTGCCTGCAGACTGTCTCGCCAGAGTGGTGCATGCTCTAGTTATCTCTCGTTTGGACTACAGCAATGCGCTCTATGTGGGGCTACCTTTGAAGGTGACCTGGAAACGACAACTAATCCAGAATGCAGCAGCTAGATGGTGACAGGGAGCGGCTGCCAAGACCACATAACACCGGTCTTGAAAAACCTGCACTGGCTCCTAGTACGTTTCCGAGCACAATTCAAAGTGTTGGTGCTGATCTTTAAAGCCCTAAACGGCCTCGGTCCAGTATTCCTGAAGGAGCGTCTCCACCCCCATTGTTCTGCCCGGACACTGAGGTCTAGTGCCGAGGGTCTTCTGGCGGTTCCCTCCCTGCGAGAAGCCAAGTTACAGGGAACCAGGCAGAGGGCCTTCTCGGTAGTGGCAGCTGCCCTGTGGAACGCCCTCCCACCAGATGTCAAAGAGAAAAACAACTACCAGACTTTTAGAAGACACCTGAAGGCAGTCCTGTTTAGGGAAACTTTTAATGTTTAATAGATTATTGTATTTTAATATTCTGTTGGAGGCTGCCCAGAGTGGCTGGGGAAACCCAGCCAGATGGGCGGGGTATAAATAAATAATTATTGTTGTTTTTGTTGTTGTTGTTGTTGTTGTTGTTGTTGTTGTTGTTATTATTATTAGACACTTGGTCCATATGATTGGCTTTACATGCTGTGGTTGTAGTGTTGTAATTCTGGGTAATGTTAATGACCTACCAACACACTTGTCAGCACAGTGGAACCTTGGTTCTTGAACCTAATCCATTCCAGAAGTCCGTTCAACTCCTGAAACGTTTGAAAACCAAGGTGCTACTTCCAGTTGGCACAGATGCCCCAGAAACAATAGCTGACAACCACATCGGACCTTCGTCTTCCAAAAAAGTTCAAAAATTGGAACACATACTTCCGGGTTTTTGGCATTTGGGATCCGATTTGTTCGTCAACAAAGCCGTTCGAGAACCAAGGTTCCACTGTAATGCTTAATTGTGGATTGTGCTAACCATTTACACACAGACACAACTTCCTGCCTTCAGTTGCCTTTGAAACAAGAACCCTCTGATGTGCTAATTTTCTTACATGATACTTTCATGTTGCATTGAATTATACAGGTAGAAGATGAATATTAAGAAACAATGAGCACATCTTAGAATGAGCAACCACGATTGAAATGACTGGGGTTGCATTAAAGCATCTGTACACTTTTTGTTTTGTTTCGATCCGAGAGCATTACCCTCGGTTCTTGTCCGGGAAAACAGTAGTTTAAATATGCCCTCTTCCAGAACCTCCTTTCTGCAAGGAACTCTGCAAATGCCCTGAAAACCTAGTCTATGCTCAAGCAGGTAACTAACTACTACAATAGGCTTCATTTTAGGTTTGTGTGTATGTGTTCGTGTGTGTGTATGTCCCTTCATTTCCCCCTGATTTCTCCAAATAAGCTTCCATTTATATTTGGACATTTGGCTTCATTAGTTTCAAAAGGAATTTCTCATTCAGATCTTCCCCATGTGCTAAAACCACACAGCTAAGAGTTAAAACTGCTCATTGCATCCTAAGGTTGTTTCAAAGGGTCTTGCAAAGGTCTGCCTCATATGGGCCTTGGGAAAGGACATACAGTGGTACCTTGGGTTACATATGCTTCAGGTTACATATGCTTCAGGTTACAGACTCTGCTAACCCAGAAATAGTACCTCAGGTTAAGAACTTTGCTTCAGGAAGAGAACAGAAATCATGCTCTGGCGGCGCAGTGGCAGCAGGAGGCCCCATTAGCTAAAGTGGTGCTTCAGATTAAGAACACTTTCAGGTTAAGAACAGACCTCCAGAATGAATTAAGTTCTTAACCCGAGGTACCACTGTACTGTACAAAGCTTCTTTGTTTGCTTTCTCTAGAGGTGGGTGAAAGAGAGGAGTACCAGGCAGTTGGGCTCAGAAATTTCAGAAACAGCTGAACAGCCTGGTCCAAGGTTGTGGGTAGAAGCTCACCCTGTCTGGTAGAGAACTCTTATACAAAAAACAAGGAGCGGTCGGCCAGTAAGCCAAACCCCTCTGCCTCAGACAAATGCCCCTACAAATGCATTTTCAAAGGGGGAAGAAAGCTACAAAGTGCCCTGTCTTGAATACAATGCTTGCTTTGAGCACACCACAGTGAAACTTGAGGCATACCTTTACAGCAGGGGTCAGCAACTTGTTTCAGCCATGGGCCGGTCCACCATCCCTTAGACCATGTGGTGGGCCGGACTATATTTTGAAAAAAATAATGAACGAATTCCTATTCCCAGTGGCGTAGCATGGGTTGTCAGCACCCGGGGCAAGGCAAGTAATTTGCGCCCCCTAACCCGTGGATTTGCGCCCCCTAACCCTAACCCCCAGATGTTGCACCCGGTGCGGCCAGCCCCCCTGCACCCCCCATGCTACGCCACTGCCTATGCCCCACAAATAACCCAGAGATGCATTTTAAAGAAAAGCACACATTCTACTCATGTAAAAATACGCTGATTCCTGGACCATCTGCGGGCCAGATTTAGAAAGTAATTGGGCCGCATCCAGCTCCTGGGCCTTAGGTTGCCTAGCCCTTATCTACAGCATAATTTTCTCTTTCAAGAGCTTGACCCCAGTTTGTTGGCGAGGCCAGAAAAGAGGAAAGAGATGAAGAGAGAGAAAGAGAGGTTGCGTGGCCTTACGCAACATATGCTTTCTTCGTTTTCTGAAGCCAGGTTCCTGTGTACAGCGGTTTCAAAGCGGAAGATCATTATTAGTCTGCTACGGGACAAAACCAGAAGTGGTTGCCTTTTGTCTTGTCTACCCGCTTTGTTCAGCAGTTGCCAAAACCTCATGCACATGGTAGGGGCTCAGTGCTTGCCTAAGAAGTTTATTTTGTTTCTGCTTTTGCTGACTTCCTTGGTTGTGGCATGGATGGGACTTCTGCCTTTGTCTTCCTCTTTCATTTTATAAAAGCAGCTACGTGTGTGTGTGTGTGCGCGCGCGCGCGCACGTGTGTGGAGGTAGGTATGTAGATAGATAGACAGATAGATCTAGATAGTTACATGGCACCCTGATCTCTACAGCTGTGTGACATCCCAGGGCTGCCTGTGTCTTACCCATGGGTTGTGTTTCCTTTGGAAATGAGGCACAGTGCTGGATCGGGTTGGTTGTTCATTTGGTCAGTGTCATTTGGCTCTGTGCCTCTTTCTTGAGGTGTAAAATTTTCCACTAGAGTCAGAAGTAGCCCATTTGTTATCGTTAGAATTTTTTTTCATGCTGGAGAGGTCCGTGCATATCAAGTGGAACTGGTTCTGAAGATAGCCATCTCTCTCCTCTGTTTGAGTACATTTGGAAGTAACCTGTTGACTTTGAAAGTTTTTTCCAAGCTCAGAAGGTGGCCTCTGGGTCATTATATCAGTTATATTTGCCTTATAGGATTTCTCAGCTAAGGCCAGTTCTTGAGCCAGGCTTGTTGGGTAGTTAATATTTTCGGAATCTTGCCGGAACCCTTTAAGATGAGTTGACCAGTCCAGAACAGTGGAAGGAGGAGGAATGGCCTCATCTAGAATTAACTCATTCAGCTCCCTCTTACTCTCCTCCTTTTGGAGAAAATAATGTGTGATTTTGCTCTGTCTCCTTTGGGGTTCCGGGGGGCTGATTAACGAATCTGGCATGATTCCCAGATCTTTGAAGTTCTTTCTAGTACCATATTAATTATGATTATTTGTCAGCAGTTTGCAGAAATCAATTATCTCCAAATGTGGCAGCCTTGACTTTACGAGTCCAGAGCCAGTGCCATCCAGCAGAAGAGAGCGTTTTGGAGATTCTCTGCAGCTGTCACCTGGGCTCGCTCGTTAACAGTTCTATAATCAAGATGTTTCTCTTCCTTAATTGATAACTAGTATCATGTATCTGGCTCGACCTTGCATTTGGCACTTCCTAGCAAAGTGCTCAGCCCAGCTTCATGCAGCCTCAGAGTTTAGGGGAGTTAGAACAATAAAACAATGAGATAAAACAACAACAAATTAAAACAACAAAAGGAAGCACTAAAAGGAGTTAAGAAATAAAATGGAAGAGGGGATAAAAACAAATGCTAAGGGTTGGTTATAGAGCAGAAACTTGCCTTAGAGTTGGCCTTAGAGCTCAAAACCCTGCTTCAAGCATTCGGCAGCCATCTTCCTAACCAATGCAGTGGCGTAGCGTGGGTTGTCAGCACCCGGGGCAAGGCAAGTAATTTGCGCCCCCTAACCCATGGATTTGCGCCCCTAACCCCCATATATTGCGCCTGGTGCGGCCGGCCCCCCCTGCACCCCCCACACTACGCCACTGAACCAATGTGGTTTATTTACACACCTGAGCCTACTGTGAAGGGGTTCAAAGCATTGCACCCCCAATGCTCTTGCACTCCTTTCTGCAGCACCAAAGCTGCCCTCCTCATGCTGTGACCTCCGCCACTCCTGCTTGTCACTGAGAAGAGACGGAACAGGATTTTTCTTCACCCTACCAGGCAAACTGCAATCCTGCACATCTCCCTCCTGGACTTTTGTCTTACTTTACTAACTAAATCCAGGACTCAGGGAGGGGCTCCCCCATTTGGCTGTATAACAGTTTTGTTAGGTGAATGATTTTGGCCATCATCAGGCTTTCATCCCACTCGGTGAGCTATTTTGAACAGAAGCTGTTTGGCACAGTTTCACTCACCAAACATTGATTAATTCTAACTTTCATTGGACCAAGGAATTTAGGGTGCCTCGCATCGAACAAACCCATCTCTCTCTCTTTCTGTCTGTCTGTCACACACACACACACACACACACACACACACACACTTGCTGAATTATTCCTCTTTCTTTCTCTTCCCTTTTGGGCACAGCAGTGCAAAGTTTAATACTGTTCTGAGCTGGGTCAGCTTAATGGCTGCTATTTACTTATTTGTACGGCTGTTATGTGGAAGCAGCTCAGGAAATCGTTGTGTCGTTTACCGGTAATTCGCAAGCTTGTGGCCTCTGGTCCTGCCAAAAGGAGAAAGGTTGGAAGGAAGGCAAACGCTGTACCTAATCCCTCTGAGGTTTGGGCAATTTGCAGCAAGGCCAGGAACTGGTTGACAGGGAGTTACTACAGCTCTGCTGTAGCCACTGCCTTCCCTCCCTCTGTTTGCACTGCGGCTACCATTTTGCGATCCTAGAGGTTCAAGGATAGCGTCCAGTTTCCCTTTCAATAAGATATGACTAGAAGAAATTGTCAGACAGGAGATAACTGCTTTAAACAACCTAACATTTATTCGTTGTTCATATTTGCAGTGCCGGATTTACGTATAAGCTAAACAAGCTATAGCTTAGGGCCCCACTCTCTTGAAGGCCCCCCAAAAAATTAAAGGGAAAAAAAGGGATGTACATTTCCAAAATATAAGATAAAAAACAAATAAAATAAAACCTACATACAGCAACAGTGTTTTGTGTTGTGTAGGCTCCTATGATGTAAGTAATGGGCCCCGCCTGCTAGCCTGCTCCCTAAAATATAACTGGTTTGCTCATTTCTGGATAAAAAAAGGGCCCCATTACCTTCAGTAGCTTAGGGCCTCATCAAACCTAAATCTGGCCCTGCATATTTGCTATTTGTTATTCATTGTAAATACATAGTCCCGCACTAATAAGTAAAGCAGGTGTTAGAAAAGTGTTGAATATATTTACAACACGATAATATAAAGACGCATAATATAAAGGGACGCAGGTGGCGCTGTGGGTTAAAGCCTCAGCGCCTAGGGCTTGCCGATCGAAAGGTCGGTGGTTCGAATCCCTGCGGCGGGGTGCGCTCCCGCTGCTCGGTCCCAGCGCCTGCCAACCTAGCAGTTCGAAAGCACCTCCGGGTGCAAGTAGATAAATAGGGACCGCTTACCGGCGGGAAGGTAAACGGCGTTTCCGTGTGCGGCTCTGGCTCTGGCTCTGGCTCTGGCCAGAGCAGCGATGTCACGCTGGCCACGTGACCCGGACGTGTCTCCGGACAGCGCTGGCCCCTGGCCTCTTAAGTGAGATGGGCGCACAACCCCAGAGTCTGTCAAGACTGGCCCGTACGGGCAGGGGTACCTTTACCTTTACCTTTAATATAAAGACGAAGGAGTTATTGACTATTCTTTTAGTGGCTGCTCAGCTATCAGTAGCTCAAACCTTGAAGGCTTTACAAGGATTATCCATGGAAAAATTTTATGAAGTATGCTGGCCAATTGGTTGGTTAGCATCCGCCTGTCTCGGGAGACAACAGAAATGTGTGCCATTTATCCAATATACAATATGAAACTACCTGCAGATACGGCTATCTTGAACAATACGGCTTTCACTATATTCTTTCCTGGTAATGACTGACTATGATGGCTAAAACAAATTTTACAGAAATGCTGCATAGTTCTTTGTTTGTTTGTGTGTTTTGAAATAATTTTTATTAAAGATTTTCTTGAATTGCAAAAGAACGTGCAATGTCTCTTTTCTTATGCTGGATAGTTGAATAATTCGTATGGCTTAATAAGAATCCTTTATTTATTTCATAAAATGTATACATCTCTTGATTATAAAAACAATAACCTTCAAAGCAGTTTACTAAAGGATAAAACAATAAAAATGAAGAATTACAACCATACTTCAAAACCTACAAAAGTAAAAATACTGAAATAAATTAAAATTCCCTGAACTTTCTAAGCATTCATGTTAATGCACAATCAGATACCAGTTTGGGGGGGCATGCTATGTGTGTGTGTTGTTTTTGTTGTTGTTAAAGATTTTATTGATTTTCCATTTTCAAAACAAATATCCACTATCAATACTAAACATTAGCTCTTTCATCCCCCCCACATTGACTTCCCTCAGCTTTCATTTCTGGTTTATTACATCAAATTATACGTTCTGCAGTTTATATACAATACTATGTTATCACAGTGTTATATTCCTTGTTTTATGTAAATCAAATTGTAAATGTTTATTTAATTCCTGCCAACGAGTCCATGTTTTTTTGGTGTTTCTGCAAATATATTGTAATAGGTTCCCATTCTTTTTCAAAGTCCCTGCTGTCCTTTTCTTGCAGTTTGTCTGTTAACTTTGCTAACTCTGCATAGTTCATCAATTTTTCTTGCCATTCTTCTTTAGATGGTACTTCTCCAGTCTTCCAATTTTGTGCTATTAGAGTTCTTCCTGCTGTTGTAGCATACGTAAATAATGTCCGTTTTTCCTTTGGCAGCTCTTGTCCTAAAATACCTAACAAAAATGCTTCTGGTTTTTTAACAAATGTTATTTTAAACATTCTTTTCAGTTCGTTGTATATCATTTCCCAAAATATTTTTATAATCTTGCACTCCCACCACATATGATAAAATGTACCTTCCCCTTCTTTACACCTCCAACGGTTCTTTTGTTCTATTTTATACATTTTTGCCAATTTTACTGGCGTGATATACCATCTGTACATCATTTTCATGTAATTCTCCTTCAACAATATACAATTGGTAAATTTCAAATTCACTTTCCACAATCCTATCCAGTCCTCAAATATATATATATATACATTTCTGATTCTTAGTGGCAGAACATGAATATTGAAACCTATGGGATGTATACAAATGAATCCAGAGATCTGTCCCTAAAAGGGGGCAGCTAGAAGTGACATTTACTGCTCCCTTTCCCCCCCCTCTCAGCCCCCCCTCAACTTGCAATGAATGGTTCCCAGAGATCCAGAGCCTCTGGCAAGGAGCAGTAGGGGGAGAGAGCAGAAAATTGGACAGAGGTACTTTTTGCTTCCTTCGCAGGGGAAGCCCATGATGTTTTCCCCATGGACGGATCTTTGGACCCAATCCTATTTGCTCACTCACATCTAGGTCAAATTGTAGGCTAGCATTCAGAATACAAAATATTCTTCAGGGCTGTCCTCTAGGGAGCAATCACAGAAGGATGGAGCCATCTTGGTCACTGGTGTTTTGCGTATGGTTGCTGGTTATGGTGACCTCTGGAACAGGAACTGGAGCTCTATCGCAAGGCACACAGAAAAAAAAGAACGAGACACATCTGAGAGCCAAGCGAGAAAGCTTATTTCTGAATTTTTCACCGGCAAAAGCATAGATGATGGGATTAAGGCAGCAGTGGCTGAAAGCCAGCGATTCGGTGATTTGCATGGTGTAATCTAAAAGCCTCCTTGAGCTGCAGCTCTGAAAGAAATTGGAGAGCCTCAATATCTGCAGAAAAAGTGATATGTGGTATGGAGTCCAGAACAGGAAGAACACAACAACCACTAATAAAATCAGCTTCATGGCTCTTCTTTTCCGGTGATTTTTGCAGGACATCAAGGTTTTGACGATCATCAGGTAGCAGAAACTCATGATGCACAGTGGGAGAAGGAAACCAATGACGTTATATTCTATGTAAGTGAAAATGGGCCAGATTTCCTCAAGGTGTTCTGGATACAGAGAAGTGCATTCTCTACCTATATTTCGGATGAACACAAAATGGGGAGCTGCAAACAAAATGGCCAGGGTCCAGACTGCAAGGCTAGTGAGAGATCCATGTCGGATTGTTCTGGCTTTCATGATGCACGTTGCCCGGACGATAGCAAAGTACCGATCAATGCTTATGACAGTGATGAAAAACATCCCTCCGTACAAGCCCACAGAATAGAAAGAGGAAACTATCCGACACGAAATGTTCCCGAGTGTCCAACCTTTTACAATGTAAGAAGCCCAAAAGGGAAGAGAAATGACAAAAAGGAGATCACAAATGGCCAAGTTCAAGAGAAATATGTCAGTGACGCTCTTTTGACGCCCACCTTGCACGATGGTCAAAACCACCAGGCCGTTTCCAACCAGCCCTACGGTGAACACAAGGGCATACAGTATTGGCAGAAAGACTTTGCCAAATGCCTGGATGTCTGTTTTCTCACACATTATGGCCTGCTCTTCATAGAGATACTCAGTGACCACTTCCAGATGGTCCTCAGCCATGATGAATACTTGCCTGAAAAAGGAAAAGGAGAAGCACAGTTAGCCATGGAAGAGAGACATGGACTTCTCTCCCATGGTGGCTGGTGTCCATTGGAATTGGCAGGGAGGCCAGCAGTAGGTGGCGCTAGAGCCAATGGCAGGCAGAGCTAACTAATTCTAGAGTTCATATAATCATAGAGTTGGAGGGGCCCCTGAGAGTCATCTAGTCCAACCCCCTGCCATGCAGGAATATGCAGGTGGTCTGTATGGGGATTGAAACTGCAACTTTGGTATTACCAGTACCTAACCAACTAAGCTAACTGGAGAAGGCAGGCGAGTGTTGGTGGATCAGCCTCTGGTGCTTATTTCAAATGCAAAGCAGCTGTGAACCTGACATTAAAGTCCTACAGTTGTGTTAAGTCACCTCTTTTTTTATATAATTTTATTTAATCATTTTTTCAATACAAACAACAACCGCAAAAGACACATACAACAAAAACCATAATAACACTAATAACACAATTTGACAATTCAGATTTGAATACACTGATATACCTATGACTACACCTTTTTAACAATATTTTCCCACCTCTCTCCCCTCCCCCTACTTCCTACCACTATCCACCTTATTGCTTAAATATTCCTTCCAGATTTCTTCATATTTATCCATTCTTATTTTGTGTCGACATGCAATTCGTTTGTATGTAGCTAATCTGTCCATATTATCAATCCATGTTCTCAATGGAATCTTTTTGCAGCTCTTCCAATGCATCAAAACAAGTTTTTTTGCTTCTAATATAGCACAGTACATCCATTTTTTTGACCCCTTGTAATCTCCCACATTTCCAGAATATAATTTAGAATTAAATTCAACTCCCCTATATAACAATTTATTTTTATTACTCTTGCTATAAATATCCTCACCTCACACCAAAAAGATCTTATCATCGGGCAGTTAATCATCATATGTTAAGTCACCTCTTCACATTTTAAGTAACATTTTTGTTTCTTGAAAAACATTTGAACATCATCCATCTTTTCCTTTTTTTAATCAATGTTATTTTTGTATTTCCTATTTTACATAAACAAATGAATTAAATTCATAAACACATAATCCCTTTGGACTTCCCTCCCCCGTCCCATTGTGGATTTCCCCTTCTGCATCTCTTTCATAACTCTATTTTTTAAAAAATTCTTTGCCAATCCATAGTTCAATTTTTTACTACAATTTTTCTGTCAATCCTACCAATGTACTGTATGTAATTGTTTGCTATAGCCCTTCAGCAAAAGTTTGTGAGCAGATTATAAATTGCACAGTTTACATATGCTTCTGACTGTACCCCTATGCACCTTTACTTGGGAGTAGGTCCCATTGAACTCAGTGGGACTTACTTTCCAGTAGACGTTTAAAAGAGTGCAAGCCCTGCTGGTTTTAATGTGCCTCTCCTGCAACTAATTTTTGCACTAGAATAAGGTTGTAGCTCAGTTTTCTGGCAGCAAAGGAAGTTGGCGCTCTGTGCTATTATGACCAGAATGGTTTGGCTGGAAGATACCAGCAAAATTTAAAATTAGTAGTAGATACCTATTTACACAAATGCAGTTCTTTATACTGTAACTGCAATCACCTCAACAACATACATTTACAGCACATGTCTCCCCCCCCAAAAAAAAACAAATATATCATGGGAACTGTAGTTTATCCTTTACAGACTTGTAATTGCCAGCACTCTTAAAAAACTACAGTTCTCTTAATTCTTTGGGCGAAACCCTGTGCATTAAAAGTTGCAACATGCCACCATTTTGAGGTTTTTTTGTTTTTTAACGTCTGCATTATTGTTTACAGTTAACTTCCTTAAAATTTTGTGCTATTTCTAGATAGACCCAGATTACCGGAACATAAATTAATCTCGTTCCTTTTTCTACATCACAACCCACGTGTTGAGGTACCAATCCAAATTGGGCCTTGTGGTGGCAGCTTTTTACCAAGAGAAAAAAGAAGACATGGCAGATCAAATCATGGATGTCTTGTTATTTGACATATTCACAGGTATTAAAATGCTTGAGTTTGTTCAGTCTCCTGACTACCATATGTACATTTGTGCCATTTAAGTGGACTCCAAAGGTAACTACCATTTTCTCTGAAGAGGTAACATTAAGTTCTTTTCTATGATAAGTCACCCTGGATGGAATCTGTCAAAAGGTGATTCAAGCCAACTTTCCAGTTGACAGCAGAACCATTTCATGCAGTCCTACACAAACTGAATTTGAAATAAGGCCGTTTAAATCAATAAAGGAAGTGAGAGCTGGACCATAAAGAAGGCTGATCGCCGAAGAATTGATGCTTTTGAACTATGGTGCTGGAGGAGACTCTTGAGAGTCCCACGGACTGCAAGAAGATCAAACGTATCCATTCTGAAGGAAATCAGCCCTGAGTGCTCACTGGAAGGACAGATCATGAAGCTGAGGCTCCAATACTTTGGCCACCTCATGAGAAGAGAAGACTCCCTGGAAAAGACCCTGATGTTGGGAAAGATGGAGGGCACAAGCAGAAGGGGACGACGGAGGACGAGATGGTTGGACAGTGTTCTCAAAGCTACAAACATGAGTCTGACCAAACTGCGGGAGGCAGTGGAAGACAGAAGTGCCTGGCGTGCTCTGGTCCATGGGGTCACAAAGAGTCGGACACGACTAAACGACTAAGCAACAACAACAACAAATCAATAAAAGGAACTTTGAGTAAACATTTACAGATGCTTGTCATTTTACAGTGGAAAAACCAAGTACAGCAGAACCCTGGAAGCCAGTGAGACGAAGGAAACGATTGGAAAAACAATGTGCAAGTGGAACGAGGTTTAGTGGAGAAACAGTTTTTGGATAAAGCTAGAAGCTGTTAAGTCTGGAGGCATCCTTAGATGTTACAAGAAGAGAGAAAAGCCTGTCTTGCGTTTCATATGATGCGCAGTTGCAGCCTCAGCTATCAGAAGCCTGGGAAACTTTTTGGTGCCCTCTTCTCTGAGGTTCACTCATATTCACTGAAAAGCAGCTCTTCTGCCACAATACGGAAACTTCAGCAGTCACATTTTGATAGTTCCCACTCATGGTGTTAGTTTCAAGCCAGACCTGATAACCAGATATTAGGTCGCTCTAAGGTGGTGGTTCTCAAAGGGTGTGGCAGGCAAGGGTTGATGGCAAGGGTGGCAGGAAGATTCAAGAATAAGAAACAGGCAAACATTTCAGTGTTTTACACACACACACACACACACACAGAGAGAGAGAGAGAGAGAGAGAGAGACAGAGACAGAGACAGAGACAGAGACAGAGACAGAGACAGAGACAGAGAGTCACACACACACACACATACACAGAGAGAGAATATGGGTTGATAGCTTTTCAAAATACAGTGGTACCTCGGGTTACAGACACTTCAGGTTACAGATGCTTCAGTTTACAGACTCCACTAACCCAGAAATAGTACTTCGGGTTAAGAACTTTGCTTCAGGATGAGAACAGAAATTGCACGGTGGTGGTAGCGGGAGGCCCCATTAGCTAAAGTGATGCTTCAGGTTAAGAACAGTTTCAGGTTAAGAACGGACCTCTGGAACGAATTAAGTTCTTAACCCAAGGTACCACTGTAGCTTTTTTGACAAATATGAAAGATCGGGAAAGGCTTCTTTGTGTTGTTGAGGAGATGAGAGTTTGTTTGTCTCAAATGAACCCAAATATAAATGAGATCATCCACACCTCTCATTGAGTTTGTATATAGCCATTTATTGTAATAATTTTATTATTTGTACCCCACCCATCTGATTGGGTTGCCCCAGCCACTCTGGGCGGCTTCCAACATGTATAAAAACACAATAAAACATTCATCATTTAAAAAGCTTCCCTATACAGGGTTGCCTTCAGATGTCTTCCAAAGCTTGTATCTCCTTGTCTCGGGAATCACATAACTCCATACCCTCCAACGTTTCTCTGATGAAAATAGGGACGTCCTAAGGAAAAGTGGGACATTCCGGGGTCAAATCAGAAATCAGGATAGCTTCTGCAAATCTGGGACTGTCCCTGGAAAATAGGGGCATTTGGAGGATCTGGACTTAAGGTACATATGTAAGAGGATTGTTTATCATTATATTTTGGGAACGATTCCTGTTCTTATGTAGCTGCATTGTTTCCTGGATGTCCCATACTATAAAGCAGTTATGTTCCATGTTATAAATCAAGCACTGCTAGAAATGGTTTCTTATCGCTTTCCAATCAATCTTTTCTCAATAGAAAACTTGGTGTGGTGTGAGCAAATTTTTATTCTGAAAGGGTGACCTGGGGAATTTTTTGTTTTGTTTTGTTTGAGAAGCACTGCTGTAACCTGTTAAGCCAGCCTTTCTCAACCTGTGGGTCCCCAGATATTGTTGAACTACAACTCCCATCACCCCTAGCTAGCAAGGCCAGAGCTCAGGGATGATGGGAGTTGTAGTCCAACAACATCTGTGGACCCACAGGTTGAGAACCGCTGCCGGTTAATCCTTAGTTCCCCTCCTCGGCTACTCCCTTTGCACAGAAGCAGCCTGCTGCTATCTTATCTTGCTGGCCCAGGCAAGGATGGTTGCAGAAGCCCAGAGACAACAGGATGAGGCTTCCCATGCAGACGGGGCAAGAAGGCAGGTGGAAGTGGTAGTGCTGCAAAATGCCTGCGTGTGCTGCCCTTTGCGGGAAGAAGATGCATATTGCGCTGAGCTCGCTTTCGTGGTGCTTCCGTCCCTCTCTCTTCCCACACAGCAAAGACACCTCTGCCCCTCTCGTCCCCTCTTGCCCACAGGGGACAGTCCATGTCCTCTTTTGTGTGTCCCCCGTCTTCTCTCAGTATAAATTGGGGTGAGGAGGAAAAAGGAACACTGAGTATTGGAGGGTTGGATGCACAGGAAAACCACACCGTGTTGAAACACCCAAGACTTTGAAAAACATTTAATGGGAATTAAATGTTTCACCATACATTTGAAGCACCGTATTTTTTGCTCCATGAGACCATAAGACACACCTAGTTTTTAGAGGAGGAAAACAAGAAAAAAAAATTCTGAACGAAACAGTGGATGTATGATTTTTGTGGTTCATGCTGTGGCCACAGACATGTGATTTGACGGTGAGTTTGGGGTAGCCCAATGCAAAAATCCTGAGAATCCATGCGGATCCGTGCTTTGTAACCATGTTTTTGCATCCTATTTTTTAAAAAAAAGCATGATCTGCTTTTTGCCCCTGGGCAATTCGGCTCCAGGGACCACGCATTCGCTCCATAAGACGCACAGACATTTCCCTTACTTTTTAGGAAGAAAAAAGTGTGTCTTATGGAGCGAAAAAATACGGTACACTGAAAACACACGACTCTCTCTCAATGCACCACCCCACCCCAAAGAATCCTGGGAACTTGGAAAAGCACAGAGCTACTCTTCCCAGTACCCACTGTAACAAATGACAGTTCCAGGATTCCCTGGGGGAAGTCATGTGCTTTAAATGCACTTTAAATGCATGGTGTTTGCAAAAGCTCTTTGCAAAAGCCCTTTTTACATGTGTAGCCAATGCATGAAGGGCATAGCTGGGCCCTGCTGCTGACCCCACACCAAAGGTATGCACACTTTTGAGTCTTGCCTTGACCCCACGATGACTGTTCCAAGAGAGGACCATCTGGAAGGAGAGACTATGCGCATCAACTCCTCTCCCACATGCTCTTCTCAATGTGCGTGGGGTACGAGCATTTTGAGGGCAGGGGAGAATGGGCACAGCCTGGCTCTGCCCTCAATGTGTATAGCATATGTTGGGGTAAGGCCTTTGGGGCACGTAGCTAAGTCACAGAGCACAGGTTTGAGCCCCGGCGTCTCCAGATAGGGCTCAGAGAAAACCCTTGAGAAAGACTGCCAACCAGGGTTGCCATATTTCAAAAAGTAAAATTCCTGACACCACCAAACCACCAAAATTGTTGAAGGTTTTTTTTAAAGAAAGCCACCCAAACTGTTGAACGTAATTGGGGAACAAACCCAAATCGTTGGGTGATTTTAAGCTTTTGGAGCTGATTTTCCCAGCACATAGCCATACATCTGGGTTTTCCCTGATATTTTGCTGCTTCGGCAAAATTCCTTCCTGAAGCCATTTTTACACCCAAAAACCAGGACATGTCATGAATTTTTGTGACATAGCGGAAGCCTATGGAAGTGAGAGCTGGACCATAAAGAAGGCTGATCACCGAAGAATTGATGCTTTTGAATTATGGTGCTGGAGGAAACTCTTGAGAGTCCCATGGACTGCAAGAAGATCAAACTTATCCATTCTGAAGGAAATCAGCCCTGAGTGCTCACTGGAAGGACATATCGTGAAGCTGAGGCTCCAATACTTTGGCCACCTCATGAGAAGAGAAGACTCCCTGGAAAAGACCCTGATGTTGGGAAGGATGGAGGGCACAAGGAGAAGGGAACGACAGAGGACGAGATGGTTGGATAGTGTTCTCAAAGCTACCAGCATAAGTTTGACCAAACTGCGGGAGGCAGTGGAAGACCGGAGTGCCTGGCGTGGTCTGGTCCATGGGGTCACGAAGAGTCGGACACAACTAAACGACTAAACAACAACACCAACAACAACAGGGCAAGCCTACTGCCAACCAGTGTAGATAAGAGTGAGCTTGAGCCTGTGAGGCAGCTTACTATGGGTAGAGATCCTATAGATCAGGCCAACATGGGAACCTGCAGATGTTGTTGGGCTTCCATCAGATCCAACCATCAGGTTTGGGGGTGATGGGAGCTCTGGTCTAACAACAACAAGGCTACACCTTCTCTAGATTCAGAGAAAAGGCTTCCTTCTTCACCTCCAAGTCAGTCCTTTTATCAGCCTTTTGAGGACAGGGAACCGTGTCACAGCAATCATGCTTTCCCCACTTCACCCATGAATTGCACAGCTAAGCTAAAGACCATCTCTCTGACTACAATGGCTGCTGGATCTTTCTTGGCAGTAAAAGAAAGGGGCTGGAAGCCCTTTGATGGAACTGATAGATTGCCAGCAACAGCTTAATAATGGCTGCTGTTTGGAAGAGTCGATTGTTACGAGAGATTGAAAGCTTCACTTCCCGTGGTGGGCTCATTTATTGGTTTTTATTAAAATAAGTGATACAAAAAGTGGAAGAGCATACAAACGCCACAAGCCACAATACAATATCCTGTCTCTTTCAAGCTACCTTCAGTTCTCAAAAAGGTACACCCCCACCTCCAGCCAGTCACAAGCATCTACTGTTAAATAGTTATTCGGAGCCAGTCATTATCATGTATGATCTAGCTGAGATAATAATAAAAACAACCTGCACTGCAGTTGGTTGGATCAGATGAGCCTTAGCATTCCTTCCCAAGTCTGCAATTCTATGATTATTTCATTGGCCTGCATCTAAGGATGCTTCAGATGGGACTTAACGAAGAAGACAGATTGCTGGGATTTCGCAAATGGGTAATGCGCAAGAAAAGACAAGAGAAAAGCTGTCCCAAGTGGTGTTTATAGGAAGGCCATAATACTAAACAATTTTCAGCCACAGCTAAGGAACTATGATTACCTGGTTATACCTTAACACCAAGAGAATGTAATACAGTGGTATCTCGGGATGCGAACGGGATCTGTTCCGGAGCCCCGTTCACATCCCGAATGGAATGCAAGATGCGACGGTGTGTCTGCACGTGCGCAGGTTGCATTTTGCCGTTTCCGCACATGCATATGACGTCATTTTGAGCGTCTGCACATGCCCGAGCGGCGAAACCCAGAAGTAATGTGCTCCGTTACTTCCGGGTTGCCGCAGAGTGCAGCTCAAACGTGCTCAACCCGAAGCACATTCAACGCGAGGTATGACTGTACTAAGATAAATTGTCATGTTAAAGATGATCTGTAGATGGTTCTGATCCATAGGTGGTATCTGAGACCACGGGAAAAGGATAGGGTTTATAGGGTTGATAATTTTGGTGTGCTGTGATCAACATGGACTTTTACGTTTGTGGTGACATTGCCCCAAATTTTTGAAGAATCAAGATTTTGTAATCAAGGTAATGCATGGAATTCCAGTTTGTAGGGCTGCCATCTGCTACCCACTTGCCTGGAAGGGAGTCCCACTGAACTCAGTTGGAATTACTTCCAAGCAGACATGCGCATGCTTGTATTGCTAGAAAATATTTTGCTGAATTTCATTCATATGATTTCTGATTAGGACGATGAAGAATCTCCTAATGGCTGCAAAAATTTGCGTCCCAGGAACTGATGGTTAAACACTGTTTCAATACAGAAAAAGTTCTTGGAGGAAGCCTACAGAAATAGGAACACTGCCCTATATTAGAGATGCTTTAGAAAAGGAGATATCCAATGTCAATCAAACCCACATAGAACCACAAAAATCAGTAGACTAGTTAAGTCCATTGATTTGAATTGGTCTACTCTTAGCATGACTAATGTTGGCTTATCACCCCAGAGTTGTAGCTGTAATAATATATAGTTTAGCGTACAACCACAGGTTGTAAAACAGATTATTCCACACCTGAACCCTGCAAAAATCAGACTACAACTCCCTTCACATCAGCTGGGATTCTACCCTGCTTGGATTTTTCAGTGCAAATAATTCTTGATTCTAGAGACTTTGGGCAAGATAAGGGAGGTTTGAAAAGCATTCTTTCCAATGCTTTTAGGGTACAGTATTCAAATACTTTAAGGTCACAACCGTGCCAAAGCATGTTTAAGTGTCAAATGACACATTGTGCTAATTGCATAAAAACAATTACTGTGTGCAGTTTATAAGAATGTCTACAACCACCACAGGGTGGGTTGGGCAGGATTAGAACCACCACCATCCCACAGTCCCAACAAAAATCTCTCCCTGGAGAGGCTATTAGCCTCAGGAAAGAGGATTCCACTGGCGACATTGGAAAGGTAAGCATAATCTTAATTGTGCAACCTTAAAGGTAAAGGTAAAGGTACCCCTGACCATTAGGTCCAGTCGTGACCGACTCGGGGGTTGTGCGCTCATCTCACTCTATAGGCCGAGGGAGCCGGCGTACAGCTTCTGGGTCATGTGGCCAGCATGACAAAGCCGCTTCTGGCGAACCAGAGCAGTGCACGAAAAGGCTGTTTACCTTCCTGCTGGAGCGGTACCTATTTATCTACTTGCACTGGCATGCTTTCGAACTGCTAGGTTGGCAGGAGCAGGGACCGAGCAACAGGAGCTCACCCCGTCGCTGGGATACGAACTGCCGACCTTCTGATCGGCAAGTCCTAGGCTCTGTGGTTTAACCCACAGCGCCACCCGCGTCCCTTGTGCAACCTTACACTTGCCTAATCATAAGTAAATAAAATAATATAAAGTTGAGGTCATTTTAATCTGTTTCAGTATTTTAACTTTTGCATGCTTTAAAGTATGGCTGTAGATTTGTCTCGATTTTATTATCTTTCTGCAAACCACTTACAGGTGTTTTTTCTCTTCTTCAATCAAGCGGTGTATAAGTTTCATGAAATAAATGAATCGTGAAATAAGTATGTCCCATACAGCTTGATGGGGCTGGCTCTGAGGAAGCTGCCTAAATGATTGCAGCCTGAAGCTGCAAACCTAAACTCATTTGCTAGGGAGTAACTCCAAATTACAACTACTGGGACTTAACTCTGAGTAAACATGCTTATGCTAACACTGCAAATCCCATACACTGAAATGAGTGGAAGTGCTTAGATGTGGCTGAATTGTGGCCATGTTGTTGTCTCTAATTTCATTAATAACCAGGGACTCTGCTCCCCACTCATTCCACATGTTAATCTCCCCCTCATATTAACTCCTAGAGTTTCTCCTTCCACTCCATGCAATACTAACATCTCTTTTCACCAGGTGCCATCCCGTTATGCAGTCCAATGCACCCCGTACATTCTTTTCTACAGCCTCCCTTTGCACCCCCTATTTTCACCATGTTTCCATTCCTCCCCCCTTTTTCTCAGCTCCCCCTTGCACACAGATCTCCCTCATTTCCATGTCTCCTGCTGCCTGTTCTGCACACCATTGTATATTTAAGATGAATCGACTCTTAAGAGCAATCTTGTCGGTTAAAGAAGCTGATGAATTTTGTACATGCAACAGGCATTGGCTTGTTAATGAAATATCTGTTTTAAATTGCTACATTGATTCATGCTGAAGACAACACATGGTTTCAGAAATGAAATACATTGTGTGGCGGTACTATCTCTCTCACATGGGGCAATTGAAGAATGGAGGGGGGGAAATTCAGTGAGTGGGGAAAAACACTGACAGGGAAATTGTAGTATTAAACAATAATAACATTATTATTATTATTATTATTATTATTATTATTATTATTATTATATATTTAGTTATTTATACCCAACCTTTTTCCCATCAGAGACTCAAGATGCCTTACAATTAAAATAAGAATAGCTAAAAACATAGGAAGAGGTGTTAGTAAAGCAGGAATGGATAGAAATTGAGAGAGGGGAAAGCGGCAGCTTTAAACAAAGGTTTGATTGTTTTTGAAATGGTGACTTAGGCTGGTTCACATTTAAGTGTGAACTGAATCAAATTTCTCCCGATTCCAAAATCTGATACATGCTTACCTAAGCTGAGAGTATGTCCACTTGAGCTCTTGGGGTGAACTTTTGAGCAGGCATACGCAGGATTCTGCTGTTAATATAATTTAAAAACAACAACAACATGATTTCAAGGTGTAGCTTTGGAAGGACTTCTACTGCAGCTCCTTCCCCACTAACAGCAGTGGATATTTCCATGCCACAAACTGGAAGTGATGTTTCAACTCCACTATTTTGGCCTTGTTGAAATCTCTGTGGCAAACAATTTGATTTTCTGATTGCTTATACAATGAGACAACCCCCTCCGCTTTGAAGATTAAAATGGAATATATATAGTTTATTTTTTAATAAACAAAACAAAGAAAATATGTTTCACGCTGCAGCCAAATCTCGCATTTGATGAATCTAACACATCCTTAATCAGTTGTCAGCCTTCATATTTACTTTCGTAGCTGTTGGTTGAGAAGGAGATCAAGATTACATGAGCTAATATTGTGAACTAGAATGGCCAGGCAAAAAGGACATGGGCTCTTGCACCTTTAATAGTAGTTTGTCATGCAAGGAAGCCTATTGAAATGTCCTCTCCTATACATTAAAGGTAGTGATGTATGGAAGTGAGAGCTGGACCATAAAGAAGGCTGATCGCCGAAGAATTGACGCTCTTGAATTATGCTGGTGGAGGAGACTCTTGAGAGTCCCATGGACTGCAAGAAGATCAAACCTCTCCATTCTGAAGGAAATCAGCCCTGAGTGCTCACTGGAAGGACAGATCGTGAAGCTGAGGCTCCAATACTTTGGCCACATCGTGAGAAGAGAAGACTCCCTGGAAAAGCCCCTGATGTTGGGAAAGATGGAGGACACAAGGAGAAGGGGAAGACAGAGGACGAGATGGTTGGACAGTGTTCTCGAAACTACCAGCATGAGTTTGACCAAACTGTGGGAGGCAGTGGAAGACAGGAGTGCCTGGCGTGCTCTGGTCCATAGGGTCACAAAGAGTTGAACATGACTAAACAACTAAACAACAACAACAACAATACATTAAAGGTGCAGGAGTGCTATGGCCCTTCAGATATTATATGGTGCTTCTTGTTCTTACCTTAATAGGCTCTGTCTTGCTTTGACTGAAAACGTGCTCAAATCTGATCAGGGTGATTGCTCCCTCTTCTGCCTTAGACTGATGCAGCCAGAGCATAGACTGCAGATGCTGCAACTGTTTCCTCAATTGCAACCCAGCTCTACAAGGGAAATGAACTGCTTCTTCCGAGAAGATCTTGCATAGGCTGACCAGGACTGCATGCATGTTTAACTGGGCTCTTGCTGGGCTGGGAAAAAAATTCTTCCCCTACTGGTGGTTAACCCCTCCTCAGACTCACCCCTCTACGAGTGGGTGGAGTCTAATGTTCCGTGGTCCAATGCCTAAGCCAATACCTTCTCACATGCTGTAATCAATAAAGTTGTGGCCTTTACCTTACCCATTAACCTTGCATTCTGTGTCCACGTGTCTTTATTCCCCAAGCAGGGATCGGGTCCTCGAATCACCAAAAAATATGGGGTGGGATTATGACATGAACATCCACCAGATTCTGAGATGAATGAATCAGGTGACATAGTGTCCCCTGGAAAGTTAATTTCCCCAGAGTGCCATGGACTTGACTCCCAACAATAATTTCTCATTTGTTTTGTTTTGTAACGTTTATGTCATATGCTGTGTTGCAAGCATGCCTCTGCTCTGCTCTGAAAGGAAGGACAGGATATAAAAACTTTTAAATAAATAAAAGTCATTTTAGATAGATAGATAGATAGATAGATAGATAGATAGATAGATAGATACAGTGGGTCCCCCCCCCCTAAAAATGATCAGGGGTACTCTCATTTTGACTCAAGAAAATTACCATTTTATAGTTCAAATTGGGGGAAATAAATACAGTAAATGGACAAAAGTACAAAGAACATGCATTGCCTCATATTACACAGCTGACAGCTGACAGTTACTTCCACATTGGCATGAGGTTGTGTGCACTAACGTCTTCCCGATAATGGCTTGCTGTTGGTGTCTGTCGCCAGCCCCCCAGTGCAGATGTTATAAGAGAAACCATGATCAGAAAGGGGAATTAAAGAATGACACTGTCTATATTCGTATTTGCTTTATATTCTGTATTGAGTATATGTATGCTATCAGAGAATGTCGTTTTCTGAGAAATAATGTACCTTTGACTTCAAGAATGACTCTTTTTACTTATACCTCTTCATTTCTATCTTTTTAAAGAATGTATCTTTAAGAATAAGAATTAGTTTGCCTACCCATGTTCTAAAAGATACATTATTTAAATACAAGTTAAAAAACACATTCTTAAAGATACATTCTTTAATAATGTATATTTTTACTTGTATTTTAAATAATGTATCTTTTAGAACTTGGGTAGGCAAACTAAGGCCGGGGGCCGGATCTGGCCCAATATCCGGCCCGCGTACGGTCTGGGAATCAGCACGTTTTTACAGAAGTAGAATGTGCGCTTTTATTTAAAATGCATCTCTGGGTTATTTGTGGGGCATAGGAATTCGTTCATTTTTCTCTCTCTTCAAAATATAGTCCGGCCCCCCACAAGGTCTGAGGGACAGTGGACTGGCCCCCTGCTGAAAAAGTTTGCTGACTCCTGTTTTAGAATGCACCTTTTTACCTGTATTTCTTTACCTTGTATCGTTCCTTAAAATGTAACTAAAGAACGTAACTGTTGACTTTATATCGCTGTATAGTTTAATGCCCTCATATCCTGTATTCCCTGTTTTATGACTTTGTATTACTACATTAGTGTATAACCAATCTGTGAATATTTTTATCCTCTGCTATTCACAAACGGTCAAACCTTGTAGCACCACAGCGCCACCTGTCTACAAATTAACCCACGAATACACATAAAATACAAACATAAACCAAGTTGTTCATGTTTTTAGGTTGTATTCATTCAACTTGTTTTTATTATTGCTAGCCACCCTGAGCCCGGCCTTGGCTGGGGAGGGCGGGGTATAAATAATAATAATAATAATAATAATAATAATAATAATAATAATAATTTAATTAATAAAAGTATGCAGAACAGAACTTCACACCAACACCGATAACCATTTCCCCAAAATCCAGTCAGCCATGTAATCTGCATGCCGATAACCCCAGAACCTCTGGTGTTCTTTTCTGTAAATAAAGAAAAACAGAACTATTAGTCATGATCCGCTGAAAAGGAAAAACAGCTCAACACCTTTTGTTCCCAATCTCAAACACCACTAATATCTCCATTAACACCACTCAAGATCTTACAACAGGGGTCAGCAATTTTTTTCAGCAGGGGTCCTGTCCTCTGTCCCTCAGACCTTGTGGGGGGCCGGACTATATTTTGGAAAAGAAAATGAACGAACTCCTATGCCCCACAAATAACCCAGAGATGCATTTTAAATAAAAAAAAATACATTCTACTCTTGTAAAAACACGCTGATTCCTGGACCGTCTGCGGGCCGGATTTAGAAGGCAGTTGGGCTGGATCCAGTCCCCCGGCCTTAGTTTGCTTACCTATGTCTTACAACATCCTACTTACCTGTGTAAATTCTCTCTTCCCGCCATTTCTGTCATTTCTCTGTACCATTGATGCGTGTGAGAATGAAAAGGTATATAAGTAAAAGCAGTTTTTTTGTTCCAGGTTCTCACTCCTTCTTCTTACGTGAGCCAGAACTCTGTTGCAACAGTTTTTGTTCTTTAAAATAAAGATCAGACTATGCTTTTTTCGTCAGTCCTGGTGTGGTCTCTGTTATTTCCTGAACAGTGCAGAGCTTCCGCAAAAGTGCTCTCTCCGAGGGTCCAGTCCTCCCTTTTAAAGGGAGCAATAATTATTTATTTCACAGACAGCAGACTACAGCTTGCAGTTTATTTATTCTTTTATTTCATAACATTTATATCTAGGCAACTACCCGTGAACATGTGTTCAATATGTGCCCAACTGTGGACAAGCACATAACTCGCAAGTGACTGATAAATGTCAAAAATGTCATCCAGAGGGGCGGAGTGGGGTGGGGGCAGAACAGAGGGTTGGCAGGCTTTCCCAACGGTGTTTCAAGTACACGCAATTTCATTGATGCGTGTGGTGCCTCGAAACATAACGTTAATGGCAGGTTGTCTGCACAGCTTAATTCTTAAATCCACATCTCTGTGCTTTGCAAAGAAAAAAAAAGAATAAAAAAGAATAAAATTACCAGTAAAAGCATTTTAAAACAACTATTTAATTAAAAGAAATAAGAATTAAGGATCAGCCAAAAACAGATTTAAAAACACACAGCAACATTATGGAAGAGGGCAACCAAGATGATCAAGGGTCAGGTCTGGAAACCAAGCCTTATGAGGAATGGTTGAAGGAGTGGGGTATGTTTAGCCTGGGAAAGAGGCTAAACTCGTGTGTAGCCTGGGGATTTCTTTTCAGTACCAGAATTAGGCTCCAAGTCCTTTCCCAAAGCCAATTGTTTTTCCTAAGCTTTTATAATGTGCTTTCATCTATGAAAACTAGCTCAAATTCAACCTATGGAGATGCGTGACTCTACACTTTTTCCTAGCTCCGCGGTGATGAGCTAACCACCCGGCTTCCTTTCTGTAACCGGGCTCTTTCGTCATCTCCAAGCGACGTGCTTGGGATGATGGGAGTTGCAGTCTGACAAGATCTGGCGACCCAAAACGTAAATTGCATATATAGAAGCAGAATTGACAGAGAGGAGCTGAAAACGGCCAAGATCCTTTTTTTTTGTTTGATTTCAGTATCCTTAGCAATTGTTAGGTTTAATTCCAGATCTTAGTAATTTTTACGTTTAATTCCTGGATCCTCAATCATTTTTAGCTTTAATTCTAGGATCCTTAATAATGTTTAGGTTCAATTCCTAGATCCTTAGTAATCTTTAGGTTCAATTCCACCAGCATCTGCCGTTAGAGTCTTAAATGAACCACCTGCCCTGTTCCAGGCAAACGCGAAGCAGGGAACAAGGTGGAACTCTTCAGTGGTAAGAAAACTGGGCCGGTTCCTAAGATCGGGCTGCTCATCATAGGTATTTAAATAAAACACCGTTATAAATTTCCCACCGAGCCTCGGGAGTGCTGGAAAGGGATTAAAACCCCAGATACATTTTGTCTGCGGAGTTGCGATGTTCATGGAAACCAGCTTGGCACCTAGAAATAGAATTTATTTATATAAAGCACGTGTCAAGAAAATAAACACCACCAAATACTTTTATTGGGGAGATTACATATAAAAATAAGTATAATCTATGCAATTATTATGATTTTTAAAAGGGTGCAGAAATACATTTAGAATTAAGAGAAAGTGTGGTTATGTATGTATGTGGTTATATGCACTCATCAGCCTGGGGATTTGTTCCCAGTGCCAAAATTGGGTTCCCGCAAAAGGTTGGGCTCGGTGACCCTCGGGATCCTTTCCAATTCCGAAGTTCCGATTCTAGGATTCTATAAAGTGAGTTTTAAAAAGGCAGCCGCGCGCTGCTGGCTGCAAACCCTCCTTCCTTCACCCTTTTTCTTTTCTTTTCTTTTTTGCAGGGGGGCTGCCGGCTGCAAACCCTCCTTCCTCTGCCGCTTGTCCTGCGCGCGGGGTTGGACTGGATGACCCCGGGGGTTCCCCCTTCCAAAAGCCTCCGCCGCGCTCTCCGCCATCACCGCTCTTTGGCGCGCGGTCCTTCGGCCTTGGGGGCGGGGCGTCAGGCGAAGCTCCGCCCCTCCCTCCCTCCCTCCCTTCACGTGGCCAGGCTCCTCCCCTCGCCTCGGATTGGTCGGGCGTCGGAGGCGTCGGCGCGGCTGGGCCCCGGCGGCGAGCTGCGGGGGATGCCCTCGGCTGCGGGGCCCGAGGCGGAGCTGAGGAGAACTTGGCCGGGGGCCCGAGAGGTCATGGCGGTCAGTGGGGGGGGGGGCTGGATGTGGGGAAAGGGGGGGCCTGGCTTGGGCTGGCCGGCATCCCGCCCCCCGCAATAAGGGGGCCGGGCGCCTCTGCCGGGTGGTGGTTTGGCTTGCTCCCGAGGAAGCACGGGCAGAGGGGCAGCCCCTCACAGCTTGGGCGGGAGGGGGCCCGCTTCTGGTCTCGGGCTGGGTGGGTGGGACTCGGGACAAGAGCCCTTCTTCATCGTGATTTATTAAACTTGTATACCTGGGGAGGGGGTGGTATGGGGGTTGGAGGGGTGTATGGGGGGTGGAGGGGTGTATGGGGGGTGGAGGGGTGTATGGGGGGTGGGGGACCCCTCTCGTCTCTGGCTGAGGGGAGGGGGGACTTGGGACAGGAGCCTTTCTTCGCTTATTTATTAAACTTGTATACCTGGGGGTGTAGGAGGGTAGGGGGTAAAGGGGGTGGGGGTATAGGGTGTGGGGTAGGGGTTGGAGGGGATGGGGTGGTGGGGGCCCGCTTCTGGTCTCTGGCTGGGTGAGTGGGACTCGGGACAAGAGCCCCCCTTCATCGTTATTTATTAAACTTGTATACCTGGGGAGGGGGTGGTATGGGGGGTTGGAGGGGTGTATGTGGGGTGGGGGACCCTTCTGGTCTCTGGCTGGGGGGAGGTGGGACTTGGGTCAGGAGCCTTTCTTTGCTTATTTATTAAACTTGTATACCTGGGGGTGTAGGAGGGTAGGGGGTAAAGGGGGTGGGGATATAGGGGTTGGAGGGGGGGTGGGGTGTATGGGATGGTGGGGGCCCGCTTCTGGTCTCTGGCTGAGGGGAGGTGGGAGCCTTTCTCCATTGTTATTTATTAAACCACATAACACCAGTTTTGAAAGACCTACACTGGCTCCCAGTACATTTCCAAGCACAATTCAAAGTGTTGGTGCTGCCCTTTAAAGCCCTAAGCGGCATCGGCCCAGTATATCTGAAGGAGCGTCTCCACCCCCATCATTCTGTCCGGACGCTGAGGTCCAGCGCCGAGGGCCTTCTGGCAGTTTCCTCGCTGCGAGAAGCCAAGTTACAGGGAACCAGGCAGAGGGCTTTCTCGGTAGTGGCACCCGCCCTGTGGAAAGCCCTCCCACCAGATGTCAAAGAGATAAACAACTACCAGACTTTTAGAAGACATCCGAAGGCAGCCCTGTTTAGGGAAGCTTTTAATGTTTAATAGACTATTGTATTTTGATATTCTGTTGGAAGCCGCCCAGAGTGGCTGGGGAAACCCAGTCAGATGGGCGGTGTATAAATAATATATTATTGTTATTATTAAACTTGTATACCTGGGGTGTAGGAGGGTAGGGGGTATAGGGAATGGGGGTATAGGGGCATGGGGTTGGAGGGGGATGGGGTGTATGGGGTGGTGGTGGACCGCTTCTGGTCTGTAGCTGGCTGGCTGGGACTGGCTGGTTGGCTGAGTGAAGCCTTTCTTCATTTTTTTATTTATTGAATTTGTATATCGCAGTCCACGAAACCCAAAATACAGAAGGGAACCACCAACTTGGGAATTGGAAGCCTCATGTTGTGTGTTGAGGAAAGGGCATGGAAAAGGAGACGCTAGGCAAGCACATGGATGACCCAGGCTTTCTGTGGCTTCCTCCTTAGGGTAGCTTATAATGGTAGAGTTGGAAGGGACCCCCAAGGGTCATCTAGCCCAACCCCCTTGTAAGACGGGGATCTTTTGCCCAATGAATCCGCCACCCTGAGATTAAGTGCCCTGTGCTCTACTGACTGCTCTATGGAGGGGTTCTGTACTACCTTTACGATTAGCCTTTGCATAATGGTTGCTGGGGAGCGTTGTTACGTTCATATTATAATTATCATCATCATCATTCTGTTGATTTATACCCTGCCTTTTGACGTGACAGGGACACAAAGCAGCTTATGAATAAAATAAGAACAGCAAAAAACATGGGGGGGGGGAGGAGGAAATCATTAACAAACCATTAAACATTAATAAAATTAAAATTGTGTGTGTATCAAAAACAGATAATAATAAAAACGGCATAGCACCAGCGCTCTCATTAAAAGCAGTCAGTTCCTCAAAGCCTGCTGTAATATGAAGGTCTTCACCTGCCAGCAGAAGGACACCAATGAAGGATCCTGCCTAACATTGCTAGGGAGGGAGCACCAAAGTCTGGGAGCAACCACCGAGAAGGCCTTGCTTGCGGACTTCTTGTAGGCATGTAGCTGGCCAGGAAGTTTGACAGGACAGGCTTTAATCTGATCCAGCAGAACATTTCTTATGTTCTTATGCTTTTAAGTCAGCTGGAGAGTCAACTAATAGTCAGTTGCTGGCCTTCAGTTGTTCAGCTGCTGCTTACTCGCAGACAAGTGGCCTTATTTCAAACCCAATGCCACTATATTATCAGAGATGCTACAGTGGGAATGTTGCCTCTGCTGTTGGATGCATTGGGTCTGGAATGTTCCGTGATCTTCCGTTGACTGGTTTCTCAATACTGAGAATGGTCAGTATTTTGTGAGAAGCGCGGCTAAAGATCTGATTGTTTCCAGGTGTGAAATTGCAGCGGAAATCTTGATTTCCTAGCCATGTTCCTCTCAATGACAAGCACTGTTGAAGTCCCAAAGGACCCCCTTAAATATCTGAAATTGAAATTAATGGGATTTAAGACACAAGCCTGTCAAAAGCAGCGTTTCACATGTAACTAACAGCACAATTCTATACATCCTTTCTGGAAGTGAATTCACTCTTTTCAGTGGGATGATTCCCTAGTAAGGGTGTTTGAAGCCACAATAATACTTGGATAAAGCACTGCCATTATCTTTGCACAGGTTAATGTATAGATTGAAAATCCCATGGGTTTGCTTTCTTGAGTATTTGAGGGGCTGGTTCGTGATGACAGCATTAATTCATAATATTATAATTTAATAATTATGTTATTCACTGGGATTTTAAGCTGTGCTTATCTAGGAGTAAGCCTCATTACATGCAGCATAGGATTGCAGTGTCAGTGTACCGAAAACGCAACATAACAGACTAATGTATTCGGAAGATACATTAGGTGTAATAAACCAGGATGATATTTTGTGAGGTTTTACATGAGATTCCTGAGATGCTCATTTAAGGATGGTGACGTATAACTGAAGACACCCATATAAGTATTCTCTTGAGAGATTTACTGCAAAGTAACACATTCCCCAAGACCCGAGGAACAACGTTCTGGTAGTATTGGTAGTTTGACAGTGGAAAAGATAGCTTTGGAATATTGTAGACACTTTCTCAGTGAAATTGATAAGTATTGGCATGAGGGATGCTGTAGCTGTGGATTTTCTGCACTGACGGGGTTGGGCTAGGTTGCCTTTGAGGTCCCTTACATTTCTATAACTAGTTGAAATCATGCACAGTTGTCACAAGACTTCCAACGGGCTTAAACATGTGAGAGGCATTGCAGGACATTGGCGTTAAATTGCAACTAGTTGAGCATTTTGACCGATACCATTTATGAAAGCAAATCCTGAATTGAGCATTAATATATATATATTATGTCTTTGCTGGGGATAATGTGTCTCATTTAAAGGCTTTTTCTTTTAACATTGCACTGTTTTCCTTTGAAGATGCACCCTGTGCTGAAAGCCTTTGTTTGTGGCTCCATCAGTGGGACCTGCTCTACCCTCCTATTCCAGCCTCTAGACCTGCTTAAAACCCGCCTGCAGACCCTACAGCCATCTGTCAATGGGTAAGCATTTGATATTTCAAGAAGAGACGCTTACGCTCTTGGTGTTAGAGGTTTGGAATAGAGACAGAATGAGAACAGAAGAGGGTGAAAAGTGTTTGGCAAATGAAGTAGGAAAGGTCTTCCAATAGGTGTTGCAAGACCATGAGGGGAAAGAGCATATTTCAGCCTCAGTTTTTAATCCAATAAATGCATTTATACGGTGGTCTCAGTCAGTAGATAGCCAGGATGATTGATAATTAGTAATTATGATTATGGGCTGTGACTCTGTGCAATCACCCTGGCTTACAATGAGGTTTCCAAACTTAAAGAATCATCCCAATCGTATGTCTGAGCCAGTCCTGTTTTGAGTGACTGATCTAGCTAGAGCTGTCTTAAAAAACATGGATCATTTTTACTGGAAGCCCTGAAAAGCCATTCCCACTGAAACAGCAAGTTCTCTAGATACCATGAACTAAAATGTAAGCACATGCCAAAGTAGTGTATTGGCCTTTTCACGTAGTGTTGCCATAAACTAATATGTTAGTGGTCAATAGAGAAGAATGGGAAGATTCAAACCTCTTTGTGTATTAAATGGACATCAAATAACTTGTTCAGAGAAGCAGGAATGGCTTGGTATACCTGCTCATCTCTGGAGGGCTTTGGCCAACGGAAGGAGAAAAGGATTATTTTGCAGTGTGTTACCTATCAACAGACTGTTGTGATTATGTGTGCTTGTTTTTAACCTCCGATTGGGTTTTCCTTGCAGATCAGGCCGTGTTGGCATGGTAACTCTGTTCTTTAAAGTGGTTCGCACAGAAAGTATACTGGGGCTGTGGAAGGGTGTTTCTCCGGTAAGTTGCCTAAATAAAACAGAGTTTTTCTTTTCTTTTGGATTCGTTGGAGTTAACCTCATTTGTCTCCTTGTGAGACAAACACCCTATTAACAGAAATAAATGAACATGACTAACTTAGTTCCATTAATCTCCATGGCTCTGCTCTGAGTAGGTCTAAGATTGTAGAAAATGTAGCCTCATGTTTACGGTGGCTTGAATTGTGAGCTGGCCATGTAGCTTGAAAAGAAATGCTGTATTTTTCGCTCCATAAGACGCACCTGACCATAAGACGTACCTAGTTTTTAGAGGAGGAAAGGGGGAAATCCCCGTTTTTTTGAGGATCAGCTCAAAGTTGTGCAGCTTCTTTTGCAAAGGAAACAAATCCTGTTTTTATGGGGTTCAACTCACTGTTCTGCAGCTTCTTTAGGAAAGGAAAGGGAGCCGTTTCTACAGTTTCCAGACAGATAAACTAATCAGCCAGT
This sequence comes from Podarcis cretensis, assembly GCF_951804945.1. Classification (NCBI taxonomy): domain Eukaryota; kingdom Metazoa; phylum Chordata; class Lepidosauria; order Squamata; family Lacertidae; genus Podarcis; species Podarcis cretensis. The sequence goes on along the minus strand of NC_137181.1, from coordinate 51,154,089 downwards.
CCCATGTCACTGTGGAAACAAACAGCCTCCGTCTGCAGAACATTCAACAATGGAGGCCTGGGCAAGGAGGTGGGGTCGGAAAGGGAGCCAGCGATCGACCACTCATTTGCTCCATAAGACGCACAGACATTCCCCCTTACTTTTTAGGAGGAAAAAGTGCATCTTATGGAGTGAAAAATATGATAAATATGCAATAGAATTTCTGTTGTGGTCTTACCACTAACTATTTTCTCTCTCCCCACTGTTGCCCTTTCATCTCTTCGCAGTCCTTTGCAAGATGCATCCCAGGAGTAGGGATTTACTTCAGCACCTTATATATGATAAAACAGCATTTTCTGCTGGATCGTTCTCCTACAGCCCTGGAGTCTGTTTTGCTGGGTGGAACCTCGCGTACTGTAGCTGTGGTTTGCATGTTGCCTATCACTGTAGTGAAAACACGGTACGAGGTGAGTTTTGTAACTTTTTTTTTTAAAAAATGGCTGTACTAGTCCCTCAACCGGTTCGTATAGGTCAAATGCTGCCCTTCAACTATACAGCTCGAGAACACTTTCATTGTTAGGTGTTCAATTTTACTTTTGTGTTTGGTTTGCAGTGTGGAAGGTACGGCTATGAAAGCATTTATGGAGCCCTGAGGAGCATCTATCGGTCAGAAAATGTCCAGGGCTTGTTTAGCGGTCTGACTGCAACACTCCTGCGTGATGCGCCCTTTTCTGGCATTTACTTGATGTTCTACACGCAAGCCAAAAAGATAGCACCGTATGGTAAGGGTGGTTGTAATGTTGTCCTCACAGCTTCCTGTTCCCGGAATTTAAATTGCAGGGTTTAGCTATGGTACATCAGGCTTTTCCAACAGGATCAGGATGAGCCACTGAAGTATTTATTCACCTGGTTGGCCAGAGAATGAGCTGCGTGACTGAATGGTGGGTTGACAGGCCACATTTCAATATTTGTATTAATGTAATTTTGCTTGGAGGGACGCAGGTGGTGCTGTGGGTTAAAGCCTCAGCGCCTAGGGCTTGCCGATCGAAAGGTCGGCGGTTCGAATCCCTGCGGCGGGGTGCGCTCCCGTTGCTCGGTCCCAGCGCCTGCCAACCTAGCAGTTCGAAAGCACCCCCGGGTGCAAGTAGATAAATAGGGACCGCTTACCAGCGGGAAGGTAAACGGTGTTTCCGTGTGCGGCTCTGGCTCGCCAGAGCAGCGATGTCACGCTGGCCACGTGACCCAGAAGTGTCTCCGGACAGCGCTGGCCCCCGGCCTCTTGAGTGAGATGGGCGCACCAACCCCAGAGTCTGGCAAGACTGGCCCGTACGGGCAGGGGTACCTTTACCTTTACCTTAATTTTGCTTGGAGAATATTTGCTATGTACCAGTCATTGTTGGTGTACATAACTGCAAATTGCTACACTCGAGAGAGTTGGCAGAGTTTTGGAGACGTGTCATCTTGTCACCTGATAATTAGTGAAGAATATTTCTATGCGTGGTTGTTTCTGTGACTGAAATTTAGTTGTGGTGGATGCTGCTTCTGAAACACTCCTTTTAAACATAGTCCTTTGCCTATAGTCTATTCTATGCCTGCTCTCTTTGCAACCCTGTCTTAAGCATGTTTACTTAAAAGAAAAAAATGTCTGTTGCATAATAGAATTGCGGCCTTACTCTGCAGGGGGGAAACACCATGATGTAATCTGCTGAGTAATCTGTTTAGTCAGCTACCTAGCAGTGCCAGATTAGCACTGAACACTGTAAAGTCCAGGAAGTTACAGCAGAGCACATTCTGAGTCAGCAATGGGATGAAGCCACAATGAAGTTGAACGCCATTGAAGCTGGCTTGGCAGACACCTCTTACTTTATTTATTTGTATGTTCTAATAGGACCGTGACAAATGCTCAACGCTGGTTAGTACTTGTTCGAAATGTCAGTTTGAAAGCATATTGCAGGGAAATCAAACTAGAAAGTCATAAGGACAGTAGTCAGCTACATTTAATGAACAGGACTATGTTAGGTTCATTTATTTCAGTGGGTTTGCTTTGAGTAAAAACTTGCTCAGAATAGGGCAAAGCACGTGGCAAGGTTTGGGAGGAATAGGCAAATTTGGGTAAGGGGACTGGCTAGTTTTGGGATAATTTTAAAGATAGGATAAGGAAGATGGAGCAAGCAGCTCTGTATGTAAAATGAGGCTCGATCTAAGTGGAGGAACAGTTAGGCAAATGTGACAAGTTGCTTAAGTAAGCTGAAATCTTCTTTTAACCAAGTACTTTTTAGGTGGAATAAGTGGCTGTTACTGAGGTTTTAAGATGATTAAGAAAGATTTGGCGTAAGACTTTGTGATCCTTCTTTTCTCCTGCCGAAAGCTAATTGTGAAATGGTTTTTCGCTCGTTCTTTTCCAGACCAAGTGGACCCAGCACTCTCACCTTTAGTGAACTTTGGCTGTGGGACTGTTGCAGGGATTCTGGCATCGCTGGCAACTCAGCCTGCTGACGTCATCAAAACCCACGTGCAGGTGTCATCCGACAAACACCTCCGCATGCGCCAAGCCATTGCCTGCATCTTCAGGGTAAGGTTGAGTTTGCTCATTAACTACCGTATTTTTCGCCCTATAGGACGCACTTTTTCCCCTCCAAAAATGAAGGGGAAATGCGTGTGCATCCTATGGGGCGAATGCAGGCTTTCGCTGAAGCCTGGAGAGCGAGAGGTGTCGGTGCGCACCGACCCCATTCTATCTCCAGGCTTCAGGAGAGCCGCAGCGCCAGTCCCACAAGGTCGGGGGACAGCGGGGAGGCGGAACGCCGCCATCCCGCTGTCTCCCGAAGTGGTTTGGAGGCTGATGGCGGAGAGACGCGTGCTTCTCCCGGCCGCCAGCCCCGCAAGCTCTGGGGACAGCGGGGAGGCGCAGCGCGTCTTCCCGCTGTCCCCGGACCTGGTCTGCAGGCGGGCGGCGGGGAGAAGAGCGCCAGCCCCGCAGCGCGTCCTCCCGCTGTCCCCGGACCTGGTCTGCAGGCGGGCGGCGGGGAGAAGAGCGCCAGCCCCGCAGCGCGTCCTCCCGCTGTCCCCGGACCTGGTCTGCAGGCGGGCGGCGGGGAGAAGAGCGCTTCTCCCCGCTGCCGGCCCCACAAGCGCCTGGGGGGGAAATAAATTTTTTTTCTTTATTTCCCCCCCAAAAAAACTTGGTGCGTCCTATGGGCCGGTGCGTCCTATGGGGCGAAAAATATGGTAATCACATTTTTATACTGTTATTTTTTTCTAAGGCATTGAAGGCTTTCCAGCTATGTTTGAGGCAGGAGTAGACTGGCGTCATTGGCTGCTCTTATTTTTATCTGTAAGCCTCCTTGAAGTCCCTGTTAGGGGGAAAAGGCAGAATAATAACAGATGCTCAGAAACGCAGCTTGAGCTTGGATAGGACTTTGGCATCACAGCTTGTTCTTATCTGTAGTCCCCCAAAACTGCAAGTGAGTGTTCAGCGATGTGAGCAACTCTCTTCACAGAAAGGTGCATTATACCACTATATCTGACCATTGGACCTAGAGCTCAGTATCATTTATGTACTGAAACTGGGAACTTCTACATGCAAACCCTATTCACACATTGTGACCCATTCTCTAGGCTTGCTATCTCCTCACTCTCCCCTCCAAAACTATACTGAATTTTACAAATTCAGTATAGAATCACTGCACATCAACCTTTTGGACTTAGCATACGTTGTTCTGACTTTACAACTTTGTTTCGGTGTTGCAAAATTGTGAGAGTGTTGTTTTGTGTATGCATAGACCTTCCCTGACATCTTCCTACATGTAGAGAGATTGTCCACTACAGTACAGTTGTACCTTGGAAATTGAACGTCTTGGCACTCGTACGTTTGGGCTCCCGAATGCCGCAAACCTGGAAATTGGTGTTGCAGTTTGCGAATGTTCTTTGGAACCCGAACATCTGGCACGGCTTCTGATTGGCTGCAGGAGCTTCCTACAGCCAATCGGAAGCCGCACCTTGGTTTCTGAACGTTTTGGAAGTCAAATGAACTTCCGGAATGGAATTCCGTTTGACTTCCGAAGTACGACTGTACCAGGTCTGAAAGAGTACTTTGGCTCTTAAACTGGCAGAGCGTACTTTGATGACAGATATAATTTCATGAACTAGCTAAATTATAGGATCTGGATGTGCTACTTTCAGGGTTTTTTTATCACTCTTGGCTTGCTTTCAGACCGAAGCAATTCTGGGCTAGCTCTGCTCTGGGAACAAATGGTTGTAAACCATATCTATGTCCTTTGGACACACAATTAAAAAGGAGAAAGATAACACAACCCTTCCCAAGAAATTTATTTAGTTTAGAAATATTTCATTAAGCTAAGATATCACCGAATGATGCACTTGGGTCTAGATGCACAAGTATATCCTGTTGAATAATTCCTAGCATTGTTCATAAAGTAGCTATTGAACAGTTTCTTTTGCTAGGTTTCTATGCTGATCAGCTGGACCCATCCAAAATGTTTTTGTCTTCGCAAGTGAGAGAATCTTGTCAAGTTCCTTCATCAGCATTTGTGCCTAAGCATTGTTGTGTCCATAAGGCAAATGCTTGCCCCCTTTTTTTGTAAGCATTTGGTATATGTTTTGCTTATCATCCTGCAACATGAGAATACCTTACTTGGGACTCTGATGTTATGGTGCAGACACACTGCTATCTAGGTTAAGGGAACAAGAGCAAGACATAGGGTTGGCTCAAAGGACTACCTGCTTAATGAATGCACACATGAATTTCCTTCTTTCCTTCTCACCTGCCTGGCTAGGTTCATAATTATATTGACCATTCTGTCTTCTTCCTGCTGCTTCTATGGGGTGGGTGGAAGTCCTGTTGCAACAGCCGTTTGAATAAAGACCGGGCCTACCGGCTGCTGTTTTGCTCCTAATAATAATAATAATAATAATAATAATATTGACCATTCTTAACCCTGACGAAAATGTACACAACTCCATTTCAGAAACCTGGATTTCCTTTAAACACGCTTCTGAAACAGTTTGAGCACCCCCAGAATCCTTTCATCCAGCTTTAGTAAGAAACCCAGGGAAAGGAATGTGGAGCGTTGTTAACCCCTAGTACCATGTGATAATTTTCATTCCATGATCCTTGCCTAGCTAATGCTAAACCCATAGGTAACAGAGGGAGTGTCTCATTATTATTATTTTTATGATTTTATGATTTTTGATTTTATATATTTCAATAATTTTATAATCATTTTGACATTTCAAAACTTGACTTCCTTTCTCCTCTTTCTACGGTTCCTTAAACTTATTTTTAATATTTTCTGCATATCCAAATTAATTTAATTTACTCATTTATTCATCTACGTACTTTAAATATATACTCTTATAAAACTGCAGGTTATTACAGTAATCCTGCCAATGTTCTTATCTCTTTACAATTTATTTGTAAATACTCACTAAACCATTTCCATTCTTTTATAAAAACTTTGTATTTTTCTGGTAAGTTTTCCCATTTCTGTGTATTCCATAAGTTTTTGTATCCATTCTCCTTTTGCTGGGACCACTTCTTCTTTCCATTTTGGGGCAAGTAACATTCTTGCCACTGTAGTTACATACATTAATAAATTTCTATACAGTTTGGGTAGTTCTGTCCCTATAATTCCCAAAAGGAAAGCTTCTGGGGTTTTTTACAAAGAGGCAGAGTCTCTAGACAGAATAAAAACCTGATGCAGAAGCAGATAGGAGAAATGATAGCAGCTGTGACAGCTTTGGAAAACGTTGACCATTCATTCAGGTTTGGGGTTTTTTTCTTAGAAAATTCTTTAACCACCCTAACCTTTAATTTCTAACCGAAAATCAAACTTGGTGAACATTTGCTGCGACATTAATGTGCCTTGCTGAAGGGTTTGCATGCTTAAAAGTAACAACGACACTTGCTTCTTTCTCCTCCTACAGGATTACGGATTAATAGGCTTTTTCCGAGGTGCCGTCCCAAGAGCTTTGCGACGAACACTGATGGCGGCCATGGCGTGGACTGTCTATGAACAGATGATGTCTAAAATGGGCTTAAAATCCTGAGTGAGTTCTGCCGGAGAACAAAGCGGCCTAATCCAGTTCTTCCACTCACTGCAGTTGCTTTGTGAAACTGGTGGTCTGAGCCATATGGGAGGTGACTTGCACCCGTTTGTGGGGAAATGCCGTCCAAGCCTGTGGACCAGGCTTTTATAAGTGAGACAGAGGGGAGCAAAATATTGCTTTGGTCATGATGGGAAGAGCATTCCAGGGAGACTTTGCCATACCTGACATACGAGAGCACATCTTGGTGTCGGGTGCATGTGTCAGGCATGCTGCTAAGGCTCACCTTCACAAGAACCCTTTTCCAGAAGTCCTCTTCAGCCTGAACTGCTTCCGAAGAGAACACAGGAAAGACTCTCAAGAAAGCGGTGTTGGGGTGGCTGAACCTAGCATCCCAAACCGGTGACTCCTAAATTGTGTGCTGACTCTCCTGCCTGCTCCCCTCTTGAGTAATGCGTTCTGCTTGTACGCCCAACAAAAACAGGGTAAAGAGGAGAGGAGACAGGAAGCGTGTCTGTTTCAGAGCTTGTCTGGCGCAGTTGGTAAGAAAGAACAAACAGTGCCATTGCTGGAAAGCAACAGTGGGACGCAGAAATTCAGCATTCCTTATAATAAGGGCAGGGAGCCTGTAGCCTTCTAGCTGTTTGTTGGACTACATACCCCATCATCACCTATTACCAGAAAAAACAAACCTGACTATTTATTACCAGTGTGGGCTGAGGCTGATGGGAGTTGATAGTACTAATGGAAGGATACAGGTTCCCCATCCTTGCCTTGTGGGATTGCTTTAGTGTGCCAAACCCTGTAGTCAGTGAGTTTAAATGGCTGCCATTAAGCACTCCTGTGTCTCTTCAGTCTTCCTCTGTGTGCACGAAACAGTGGAAGAACAAATCTACTTAAGGCACAACTCAGAAGTCAGATGCTGGGACAAATCCCTCTTGAGCTATCTGTTTAAATGTTGCTGTTAGTCCAGCTGCCTTCAGCAAGGGGGACTGTCCTATCTTGCTGTTATTTAGCTTTCTCCTAGCTGAGTATTGCCTGACTTTCCCCCTTCTTTGCACTCCTTGCTCCAGCGATCAGCATCGGAGGCCATGCTGCAGTTGTCTTTTGTGTGAATAAATTAGATTGGGTGAAAAGCAAACGGAACAGAATGACATTTAAAATATATTTGTGTTGTCATATGTCTGTACTTTCCATGTTCATAAGAAACCTGGTCCAAAGATCTGTGGCCTTGGAAGCATGTTGAAAGGACTTGGTGATCTCTGAAAGGACTGTGTTTGACTTTGGAGTGCTTGGAGAAACTTGTTTTGGCCATTTATTTTATTATTGGAAGCACTGAATTTTTAAATTGCTGATTAAAAAGAAAAAGAAAAAAGCTTGCAAGCATAATTTTCTTTCCAACTTAGATTCTTCTAGTTTAGTTTTGGTGGTTCCAATACTTCAACAGTTAAAAGTTTGACAGTTATAATGCCCTAAACAGATTAGTAGTAAACCTGTGAATCACCTGCGAGGCTGAGTAATTTTAATTGGGCTTAAGGCTGACTTTCAAAGACTCATCTGGCCTTCAGCAATGTGCATGGATATGTCAAAGCTCTAGCAGCCAGAAAATGTATGTACCAGATGTGAAAAATCAAGTGAGTTTTCACAACTAAATATCTCATCAAGGTCTCATGGACTTGAGTTCCAGAACAAAATTATTTATTTTATTCATTTCAACAATATATAAATTGTCTAAATACAATAATCTGCATGTGATATACAACAGTACAGAAAAGGTATAAATCCATTAAAACTATAAAAATAAAACTACAGTATAAAATCAAACTATAAAAATCAAACTTATGTTAAAATTCCTTCTGAAGTTTTTAAAAAATGTCTTCAATAGGCAGTGGAGATTCAGCTGGGCCCACGGTGCCTGCCTGACCTCAACTGGAAGGGAGATCTAGAAGGTTGGGCCTACAATACTAAATGCATGGCTTCCTAGATATGAGCCATGCCTTTGATGACAAGATCTAATCAATCTGGAGTTTATTATATTGGTTGCAGGGAAAGATGCGCTCTTGTGTTCTATACGTGCTCAGTCTAAAGAAGGGAGTGGAAAATGCAAAACTTGGAAAATCTTAAAATGGAAGCCACATCCATAGAAATGGCAACAAAGCCCACATTTCAGCATATTTATTTGTTTTCATGAAATTCATACACCGCTTGCTTGTTAAAAAAACATACCTCGAAGCAGTTTACAAAAAGATAAAACAATACAATTGAGAAAAATTCACAACCATACTTCAAACAAAAGTTGCAATACTATAATAGATAAAGATCATCTCTTCGCAGCCTTCCCTCTCCTATACATTGTATAGAGTGGGGTTGCGCTGTGGATTTGAACTCGGGGCTTGCTGCATGTACAGCATGGAGTTGTTCTCTGGGGTTGGGGGAAACAAATGCCCTGTGATGTGTCTGATACCAGTCTCTGCTGGGGGTATGTGGTTAGGGAACTAGGTACTGGAGGGCTTAGAATCCTAGACGTTCCCTCTCTTTTGCTTCTGCTGTGTTTTTGGCTATCCATGCAAAACATGAATGAGGCTATATTGCTGTAACTGCTCTCTACGTTGCTGAAATGAGTCATTGATTTTGCCAGTTCATGTGCACCACCCGGTTCATGTGGTTCAATCTTATTTTAAGTGGTGAGAAAATCTGCCTGTGGTTGTCTCATAGATGAAACAATGGATAGCTCAGTTGGTTAAGAGTATGGTGCTGATAACGCCAAGGTTGCAGGTTTGATCTCCGTATGGGACAGCTGCATATTCCTGCATTGCAGGGGGTTGGAGTAGATGATCCTCAGGGTCCCCTCCAACGCTACATTTCTGCGATTCTAGGACTTCTATAGTGTTTTTACATCAAAACAGCCCTAGTGTAATCAAGAGACCCGTGGTGGTTGACTTTGCAGGTTCTACCTGTGCTTTATGTGTTCATAAATTGCTTAAGTGCCAACCACACATTTGAAATGGGAAGGGTGTAATAGATTGTTGTAGAACTGGGTGATCATGGAGCTGAATTGGGTAAAGAAAGCTTCAAACACAGTCTGCACTGCAGCTGATGGTTGCTAGCATACTGTTGAGGAAACAGTGCTTGCGTGATGGTAATGATGTATTCAGCTCTTTTCATCCCTGGGATTAAGAGCTTCATGCCATATCCTCCGACATTTCTCCAATGAATATAGGGGCCTCCTACGGAAAAGTGGGACATTCTGGGATCCAATTAAAAATCCCAACAGAACAGCAACAAGGCAGGCTGGACGCCTTATCTCGACTTAAGTATAGAAGCAGAGGCAGTGCATAATATTAGTTTTGAGGATCTGAGCAAACAGTTTGCAATTAGGAAAAAGTAGGAGGAAGTTTTTCAAATGTAAATAAAGTGGAAGTATACAAAAATAATCATTATTTTCCATCTTACTAGGTTTTGTTTCATTTCAAAAAACCAAAAGTTTATTATTTTTTATATTTTGAAGTCGATATATATGGGGGCAACAAAATATTTTTAAGTCCTTAGGGCCTCTAAAGGTCTTAATCCAGCTTTGCTCTGCCTAGGGGCAGCTGCTGAACAGGCTGTCTTCTCTGTCTTATCAGAAGGAAGTTGGGTGGAGATGCTTTTTGCTTATCAGCCCCAAACAGCCGCAGACCACAGGAGAGGCTATAGCAACAAACAGTCAAAACAGCACCTTGCGCCTAATAGAATATCCTGTGTTTTTGAGGGAAAGATTGGGGCAAGTGGAGTATACCTGTGGTTATATCTTGAAAGCCATTTGCCCCACCCCAAAGAATGGTGGGCACTTTAGTTTACCCCTCACAGAGTTAAATTTCCCAGCAACCCTTAAGAAACCACAGTACCCAGATTTGGGGTGTGTGTGTCTTTTGAATGTGCTTTAAAGATGTAGCCTGTGTTGTGTGTCCTTTTTGAGTGGCAAACTAGTACACATCCTCGTTCCTTACACAGCAGAACTGTTGCAGTTAGCTGACTGCCTCAGCATTTATTTTCACATACCTTTATATGATGATTTGCGTAAGCTTCTTTTGGAGCAGGGGTCAGCAACCTTTTTCAGCTGTCGGCTGGTCCACCGTCCCTCAGACCATGTGGTGGGCCGGACTGTATTTTTTCTTTTGGGGGGGAAATGAACAAATTCCTATGCCCCACAAATATAATAAAAGCACACATTCTACTCATGTAAAAACACCAGACAGGCCCCACAAATAGCCCAGAGATGCATTTTAAATAAGAGGGCACATTCTACTCATGTAAAAACACAATGATTCCCGGACCATCTGGGGGCCAGATTTAGAAGGCGAATGGGCCGCATCCGGCCCCCGGGCCTTAGGTTGCCTACCCCAGTTTTGGAGAGTCATCATTTCTCTGACCAAGGCTGTTTATTTTATTTTTTCAAAAAAATGTATTCATTTTATAACACAAATAAAAAACACAAACATAAAAGACAAACAATACAAATTCTTGTCATATCCTTATTTTCCTAAACATTGTTAAGTGGGCTTCTCCAAGTCCCACCTATCTGATTTTCATTTTACTTCATCTTTAGCAGTTTACATATATCAAAATTTCTAACCATCTCCGCCCCCCCCCACTTACTTTAACCATAAAAAACTTCACATTTTATCATTTATAAAATACACTATCTTCTACTTCTAACCCTACCGCCTATATCCACTTCCAAAGCTATTCTAAGATTTAAATATTAACATATTTTTTCAAATATTCCTTAAACTTCTTCCACCGTATCTTCTCTCTGGTCTCGGAGTGTCCCGGTCAATTCGGCAAGTTCCATATAGTCCATCATCTTGAGAAATGCTGTTTAAGGCCTTTTTTGCTCATCACAGACACGGAAAAGGCTAGAAATGTTTGCCCCTTACTGATGTTGTATGCACAATGTTATGTAGTGAAGTTTCACCCTGGGCCAGCAGGGGGATACTGTATATAGTTTTCACTCAGGTCTGTAGATAGTTTTCACTCAGGTCCACGTCAGTTATTTTAGGCGGGAAACGCTGGGCTGTTGTTGCTACAATGTTGACAGCCGGCTGCCTATAAAAGCAGGCCGGCTGAGCTGTTTGCAGTCAGTTCTATTCCAGCTTACAAAATAAAGAGCTACTTAGAGAAATCGCTGTGTCGTCTGCTATGTCAACCCACAACTTAACACACAATAACAATGCAAAATTTAGACCGTTTCTGCTGGTCTGCTTCTTAACTTTTGTACAGACAGAGCAATCCTAGCTATAGGAAACTGGCATAATTTACACAGGTTTAAGGTGCCCCTATTCTAAACTCCGTTCAGGAGTCTCTGGGAAAAGCTACCATTGGCTGGCGAGTGTGACATGATCAAAGAATCACTGGATTGTAGAGGTGGAAGGGACCTTGAGGGACATCTCTTCCAACCCCCTGCAATGCAGCAATCGTGCCCACAGCAGTTCCTTCTGGTTAACAGCCAGACAAACTGACCCACAGCACCGACTCGTCTTTTGAGGACTGGGCCCTGGGTCACATGTCCCAGTGTAAATCTCTCCTTGCCTGTTCTGCCCACGGCCACCACTTTTTGGACTTTGCTGGTGCAAGTTACGGTGATGGACTTCTGCTGGTGTAGCCACAGCACACCTGAGAAAGCCCAAGATCTACTGGATCCAAACACGTTTTTCCCATTGGCTCTTGGGTTTGGATCTTGTAAGACAGTAACTAACATGAATTCTGGTACCCACTTTGTTCATAGCATGTGCTGAAGGGATGAGGAACATTCACCTTGTAAATATACCTGTGGAATTTCAGGTGGTTGGGAAGATTGCAGTCCTAAACGCAGGAGTGAACAGAGCCTGTGGCTACATCACTCTGAAGTTACCAGGGCTGGATTTAGGTCTGATGAGGCCCCAAGCTACTAAAGGTAATGGGGCCCTTTATATGTCCAGCTTTCCTTTGTCAACAATTGTCGCTGCTTTTTGTCTTGAACAGCGGCGTAGCGTGGGTTGTCAGCACCCGGGGCAAGGCAAGTAATTTGCGCCCCCTAACCCGGGGCAAGGCAAGTAATTTGCGCCCCTAAGCCCTAACCTGCCGCCGCTGCCAGCTTTTTCTTGCTGCTGCCTGGGCTGGTCAGGTGTGGTTCTCTCCCGCGCTCAGGGCTGCGCTGGGCGGCCGCTGCACTGTCCCTCCCCCAGATAGTCCCTCCCTCGCTCTCTCTCCGCTCCGCACCGCAACGCATGCCTGGCACCCTCCTCCTCCACAGTGGGCGGCGACCCGGCAGCTCGGATCGGATTCGCACAGCCAGCACTGCAGTGAGAGAGAGTGAGTGAGCCAGGTAGGGGCAGAGAGCTGCGAGTGCGAGCGCACCCCCCCCAAATGTTGCGCCCGGTGCGGCTGGCCCCCCCTGCACCCCCCACGCTATGCCCCTGGTCTTGATTATATGCTGTGTGGTAATTTATGGACCTAATAGGTATCTAAAGCCATTGGTACATGTTGCCATGCAACCAGTCCATGGAGAATGAAGGCACCCTATATATAAAGGTAAAGGGACCCCTGACCATTTGGTCCAGTCGTGACCGACTCTGGGGTTGCGGCGCTCATCTCGCTTTATTGGCTGAGGGAGCCGGCGTTTGTCCGCAGACAGCTTCCGGGTCATGTGGCCAGCATGACTAAGCTGCTTCTGGCGAACCAGAGCAGCGCACGGAAATACCGTTTACCTTCCCGCCGGAGCGGTACCTATTTATCTACTTGCACTTTGAGGTGCTTTCGAACTGCTAGGTTGGCAGGAGCAGGGACCGAGTAACGGGAGCTCACCCTGTCGTGGGGATTTGAACCGCTGACCTTCTGATCGGCAAGCCCTAGGCTCTGTGGTTTAACCCACAGCACCACCCGCGTCCCTACCCTATACAGTGGTGCCTCGCAAGACGAAATTAATCCGCGATTCTCTTCGTCTAGCGGTTTTTTCGTCTTGCGAAGCAAGCCCATTGACGGCTTAGCGGATTAGCGCTATTAGCGGTCTAGCGGCTTTTAGCGATCAGCTGAGAGGCGGCTTATCAGCGGAACAGCTGATAAGCGGCTTAGCGGCTTAGGAAAGGGGGGGGGGGAAAGCGAAAAAACCCCGCGGGAACTCGCAAGATTTTTTCGTCTTGCGAAGCAACCCCATAGAGAAATTCGTTTAGCGAAGCGCCTCCAAAACGGAAAACCCTTTCGTCTAGCGGGTTTTCCGTCTTGCGAGGCATTCGTCTTGCGGGGCACCACTGTATATAGAAATGAGCAAACCAGTGATATTTTAGGGAGCAGGCGATGCCCATTATTTACATCACAGGAGCCTACACAACACAAAACACTGTTGCTGTCTGTAGGTTTTATTTTATTTGTTTTTTTATCTTATATTTTGGAAATGTACATCCAGGTGGTTTTTTTTCCCTTTAATTTTTTTGGGGCCCCCAAGAAAGTGGGGCCCTAAGCTATAGCTTGTTTGCCTTATTTGTAAATCCGGCACTGGAAGTTACACACACTTGTTTGGGAATAAGCCTTACCAAATGAATGATCTACACAGAATAGGACCCACACACGGCTGCATGGGGATTGGATGAGTGATGGAGCTTCTCAGTGAACAGGATTAAGCTACACAGGTTCACTGACTGCGGGACTGAGGGCGAGACCCATAGCGTATTTCAATGCATACCTATTCAGACGTATGCCCTTTAACTAGAATATTTGCAATAAAATATAAATATTTTTAAAGTGGTTTTTTTTTTAAAAAAAGGGAAACAAAGAGTGCTTTAAAAATACAAAAACCTTCCACTAAAATTCCTCACATACCTGTCAAATACAAACGTATGTAAGTGAAATTATTATTCTAACAGATATACATTTTTATATGCTTCCCAAATGTCATATTTGCCCACACACAATCTATGACTTCAATACGACTTGCTTCCTGTAGGATTGCAGTCTTATCTTCCTACCAAAAAACGCCAGCTACTTTTTATTCAAGGCTGTTCCTTAAATGAGGTGGAAGAAGGGAGAAGCACCACTTGCAAAGGTAAATATTGGGAAGGCGAACAAGTGGCCTCTGCTGCCACTCACAGCCTGGTACTGGCACTACAAAATATGTAAGGGGGACTTGCAGCAAAACGTTTCTCATGGATGCTGCTGCTCAGGAGTTGAGCAGCTGCCCATGCCCTCTTCCAGGATACTCCATTCCGCTTCCCGCCCAAGTCAGCATTCCACTGGATTGTTTATCCTCCCCTGCAATTTTTTCTTTTTTGTCCTTTTGCAAACTTTGGGATCCTCTGAGGCCTGGTGAGTCTATATGCTCTCGAGTTTTAATAAAATAAATTAAAATTTAATTTAATTTAAAATTTAATTTAATTTAAAATTTAAAATTAATTTAATTTAAAATAAAATTAAGTTAAATTCAAATTTAATTATAACCACTCTTCATTCATGCCCCGCCTCCTCTTCCTCCAGCGCGCAAGTGGGGCGTGGATTTGACTGTGCAAAGCGCACCGACGAGGGTGAATAGCTGCGTGGCTCAGCGACGCCTCGCGCCCTTTTCCGCTTTCCCCGCACATGGCGGCGCTCCAACAGAGCCCCGGAAGTGAGAGGCGGGCGGCGCCGCGTGCGTCGCCGAACTCTTCCCTCCTGGCGCGTCCCGCTTCCTCCCGCCCCTGCGCCGAGTCCCTGACGTCACCACACCTTTCCCGGCGGAAGCGCCTCGCGATTGGCGGGCCGGCCGACTATATATAGGCGTCACGAGGCGCCGCGGCCTTCTTTCTCTCCGAGCCCAGGGAGGCCTCCATACGGCGTTGTAGCCGCGTGAGTTGGCGCGGGGAGGCGGGCGGGGAATTGGGGGGGGGGGGAGCGAAAAGGCGTCTGGGGAGGAGGAAGAGGGAGCCGGGGCGGCAGCGTGGGGGGCCCTTGGGGGGAGAGGACGGGGCTGGTCCCCCTTCCGCTGGTGGGCCCTTCGCTCGAGGCCTCGCAGCTGCAGCGAAATAACCCGGCCTTGGAGGCGCCCTGACAGGCCCCCAGCGCAACCCGTGCTGAGGTTTTAACCCAGATCAGGAATATATACATTGCTATCACTGGATTTCCGTACCGCCCTTCATCAGAGGATCGCAGAGCGCTTTGCAATATATATATATATATATATATATATATATATATATATATATATGCACAAATATAACAAATGTAATATATATAATATAAATATTATATATAAATATATATAAATATAATATATATAAATATAATAATTATAATATATATGCACAAATATAACACATATATATATATACACACACACATATATATATATATACACACATATGTGTGTGTGTGTGTGTGTGTGTATATATATATATATACACACACTCACACATATATCACAAATATATATATATAAAAAACACAAATTCGTTGGAAACAAAAGCAATAACACACCCGAACACTGTTTAAATGGCCCTGGACGCTTCAGTTAGCCAAAAGTCATTGAGAATAGGAATAATTTTTCCTTGGTGCCTAAAGGTAATGGATGCTGGCGATCTCTCCTTGCTTCACCTGACTTGGTTACGTAGTTAATTTGATGTTCCTTGCCACCCCCCCCCCCCCCAGGATTCGAGGCAGATTACAGATAAAATAGGGACACAGGTGCGGGGGACAATCGTTAGAAAGGACAACCACACATGTGTATATACACAATATTGAAAAGGACAGCGAAAATGGCGCTGTACCAGCCTTTTCATTGCAGTCAGTTCCCAAAAGCCTCTTGGAGTAAGGTCTCTAAAGACTGCAAGGAGAGAGCCGGTTTTAAGTTCTCTAGGAAGAGAGTTCCAGAGTCTGGGAATTAAATCTACTGTACAATATAAATAAAGCACAGCGAAAACGTTAATTTGCCTCAAAATATCTGCTTCCACTTTTTTTTAAAAAAAAGAGCTCCCAGATGAGTAGTCTTCTTTGGCCTTTCTAAGAAATATTACTCCATTGCAGGCATTGAATGGTTTCCCCTGATTTGGAGACCATAGTCGCTTTTATATGATGGTTGTGTATATTTTGAGCTTGGCAGCAGAATCATGGGCTTTTGTTGCTTAATACCCTCCTGGTTGAAACCCTTTAAAAACATTGAAAGAAAGCATAATTTTGATGCAAACATACCAATTTAAGCTTAATAGTAATTAATTTTATATAATAGGCTTAGCATAAAGGTTGCAATTTTTCATTTTGAATTGCTGCAGTTTGTTGTAAGGTGCCCTATTTATTTAAAGCACTTTTATGGTCTTCCAGCCAAAAAAGGTTCCCAGAGCAGGTTGCATAAAACCAATGATAGGATCACCCAAGTTTGCGTGCTTCCAGGTTCTTTAAATGACCAGCATAAATGGAAACATCTGAGAGGAGAAGCCCAACAAAGCTGATTCAGGGATCCTATCTGCCTCTGCTGCAGCCTAATGGCTGCTGTTGGATGACAGTTTTAGGCCAGAAATGTGATTATGTTGCCTCTTCAATTGCCACTATATAAGATCTTTTTCCTGCCCACCTAGCAGTTTGACAGCACGTCAAAGTGCAAGTAGATAAATTGGTACCGCTCCGACGGGAAGGTAAACTTTGTTTCCGTGTGCTGCTCTGGTTCGCCAAAAGTGGTTTGGCCGCATGACCCAGAAGCTGTCTGCGGACAAATGCTGGCTCCCTCAGCCTATAGAGCGAGATGAGCGCCGCAACCCCAGTCATTCACGACTGGACCTAACGGTCAGGGGTACCTTTACCTTTAAGATCTTTCTTAAATCACAAAGTTACTGTAAATCACATGCAGAACCCAAGGGTTTTTTATCATTCTTGTATTGAAGAAGACTTTGCAATCATATATGTGCCTCTGCAGTGACAGTTCACTATTGCTCCCATTTTATAGATTGGCATGGAGACCTGACAGTGATGCTCCTATCCCATACTAACATAAGCTGATTCTGTTTTAGGTTTCCTGTCGTTGCTTTAAAAGGAAACTTCACAATGTCCGGAGGTCTTGATGTTCTGCAGATGAAGGAGGAAGATGTCCTCAAATTCCTTGCTGCAGGAACCCACTTGGGAGGCACCAATCTTGACTTTCAGATGGAACAGTACATTTATAAAAGAAAAAGTGATGGTAAGAATCTTGTAGAATGTCAGGGTGATTTTTTAATAGTCTGTTGTTTGTGGCGATGCTAGACAGCAGTGGCTTATGAGTGCAAAGTAGCATTGGATTTTACATTTTTCTGTTCAGTTATTTATATATTCAGTCTATATACTACTGCTTAGTGCTTTTCACTTCCTTTAGTCCTACTCCTTGCCAAGAATGCACATGCTGAACTTGCCTATTCAAATAAGTGAATTGCTTTTGTCAATTTTTCTACGTCTAAGCCAGGGCTGGGAATTTCTGGCCCTCCAAATGTTATTAGGCTACAACTACCACCATCCCTTGTTTATTA
Source organism: Podarcis cretensis (assembly GCF_951804945.1). NCBI lineage: Eukaryota > Metazoa > Chordata > Lepidosauria > Squamata > Lacertidae > Podarcis > Podarcis cretensis. The sequence continues at coordinate 51,136,570 of NC_137181.1, read as the reverse complement.
GCCATTTTTGCTAGGGCCGATGGGAGGACTCTTAACAATATGTGGAAAGGGTCACAGGTTCCCTGTTCCTTGTCCTGACCTATCTTGCAGTACTCTAGGAGTAAACTGACATGTAGGGGTTCTTTACATTTCAGGACAGGTTTTTTTGTACTTTGTTTTACTTTGTGTTCTGATGTTTATCATGGAGACATGTCACAAAGAATAGCTTTGGTGGCTTGAGTAAGATTCGATATATTTCAGGCAGCTTGATCTACATGTTTGGTTTTAACTGCACGCTATTAAAGCTCAGAGGTGAGGTCAGTTTCTGGCCTATGAACTCTTGAGTGTCGGAAGTGTGCTACAGTAAATGCTGGCAGGATTTTCGCTAACGCCAGGAGAGCTATGCTCTATGACTGGAGTTTGATAGTAGTCACTGCCACATCCATGCCAAGCTTGATAAAGTGAAGGGACATGTTTAATAATACTTTGTAAACATGCAACTCTGTATTTACTGTTGAGTCACTATGAGTGGGAAGGGAAGCACCCCCTCCTGCAAAATTGTCCTCTGAAGTGTAACCATGGCAAAGCAGTAAGTGTAGGAACCCTCATGCCACTTGCACATTCCTTTGAATCGTCACTTCCCAGATGAAGGCAAACCAGAGGATGAAATCAGTACTTCCCCATGTCTTTTTGGAGCCATTTTCCATTCTCATGCACTTGTATCATTTTAACAAGGGGGAAAGAACGAGTGCAAACAACTGCAGTCTGGAAGCAAGATTCAATACAAGTGCGTCCAGTTGCCAGTTTCTATTATTTAAAACACTGTTACGTTTTATGTAGGTATTTACATTATCAATCTGAAGAGAACGTGGGAAAAGCTGCTTTTGGCTGCTCGTGCCATTGTTGCCATCGAGAACCCGGCTGATGTGAGCGTTATCTCCTCCAGGAATACTGGACAGGTATGGGAGTATGTCTAGGAATGCGAATTGTGTGGCTTCTCGGGAAAATACATAGTATCTCTAGTATTTTTGCAGATCTGTAAATTGAATAAAAGAGGAACCAAATGTGTCAGCACTTGTCTCAAAATAACCATGCAAACCAGGCCTCTGTTGAAAATGCAACATAAATTGTAGAAGAAATTCAACCATTTCAGCCTTGTTTATTATCTCCCCACTGTAGCGTGCCGTTCTGAAATTTGCTGCTGCAACTGGAGCTACACCAATTGCTGGCCGTTTCACTCCTGGCACTTTCACCAATCAGATCCAGGCTGCCTTCCGTGAGCCCCGCCTCTTGGTAGTCACTGATCCAAGAGCTGACCATCAGCCACTGACCGAAGCGTCATATGTAAACATCCCTACCATTGCCTTGTGCAATACCGATTCTCCCCTGCGCTATGTGGATATTGCAATTCCATGCAACAACAAGGTAGTGTATTCTCTTTATGTCTATCTGTGGTTTTCTTTTAAAGGCATTTTCTGGGTGTGATTTTCAAAGTTTGCAGTCAAAGCTTACTGCTGTGTTTTGATAGAAGGCAGCAATAAGTTTTGGAGGGGGAAAACGGGTTGTGTGCACATAGTTAGAGCTCAGAGCTGAGGTCAGTTTCTGGCCAATGAACTCCTGAGTGTAGGAACTGTGCTACATCAATCTTGGCAGGATTTTTCGCTAACGCCACAAGGACTTTCACAGTCCAATGAGTGGAGTTTGATAGTGATTCTTGCCACACCTTTATGAGAAATGATAGAGGTAGTTGAGGGATGTACCTACCTCATTTTTAATATATTTTACCCCATTGTTCTGCTTTTGAATTTGCTGAGCAGTCTTACCAAAACTTGATTGCCTGTGCCTTTTAATAAAATATGGGTTTTTTGCCAATTTACCCTATTATTTCTTGATTCTTTTTATTGTTGTTGTTGAGAATCTTGGTCCTAATAGATAAATATCTAATCTGTGCTCCAGGGGGCTCATTCAGTTGGCCTGATGTGGTGGATGTTGGCTCGTGAGGTCTTGCGTATGCGTGGTACTATTTCCCGTGAGCACCCATGGGAGGTCATGCCTGATCTCTACTTCTACCGGGATCCTGAAGAGGTAAGCTCGGAATGGCACACAGTATTGCGTTGGGGTTTTAGGACGAGGAAGGAAAAGAAGAGCATGGCCTTGGTAAAGCAGCATGACCCGTACCCTGTCCGCTCAGTCCCTACCCAGAGGTTCAAAGTATGAGGAGGCACTTCTGGAGCAAAATGTTTCTTTGACGTTTACACTAGGTTCAGTTACAGATAGGTAGCCGTGTTGGTCTGCCATAGTCAAAACAAAATAAAAAAAATCCTTCCAGTAGCACCTTAAAGACCAACTAAGTTAGTACTTGGTATGAGCTTTCGTGTGCATGCATTTTTTTTATTTTGTTTACACTAGGTGTGATTGACACTTGATGGTTTCACTAGTGGGGCACCAAAGTTTGTTGTTGTTTAGTCGTTTATTCGTGTCCGACTCTTTGTGACCCCATGGACCAGACCACGCCAGGCACTCCGGTCTTCCACTGCCTCCCACAGTTTGGTCAGACTCAGTTTGTAGCTTCGAGAACAGTGTCCAACCATCTCGTCCTCTGCCGTCCCCTTCTCCTTGTGCCCTCAATCTTTCCCAACATCAGGGTCATTTCCAGGGAGTCTTCTCTTCTCATGAGGTGGCCAAAGTATTGGAGCCTCAGCTTCATGATCTGTCCTTCCAGTGAGCACTCAGGGCTGATTTCCTTAAGAATGGATACGTTTGATCTTCTTGCAGTCCATGGGACTCTCAAGAGTCTCCTCCAGCACCATAATTCAAAAGCATCAATTCTTCGGCAATCAGCCTTCTTTATGGTCCTTCTTTATGCACCAAAGTTAGTCACATACATAAACTCTTTAGAGGAACCTTTCAACAGCTCTACCGAACCAAGTCTTTGGTAGACCTTTTCCAGCAAGAATGGCTATCGGTGTTCTAACCAGCAACACCCACTCGGCCCCTTCTGGGATTTAATTTCCTCTGATGGGATCAAAGCTGGGTTGCCCTGCCTAGCCATCCCCACTCAGATGGTTCAAACCCCAATTGCTCACACTGACAGCCCAACGCCTACAGGGAGAGTCAAATACCTATCTGCTAGGTCCCTGTCTAACCTGCAGAAAATCCGTGTCTGCCCTCTCTGAAAGGTGCATGGCCCGGTTGATTAGGGCGTGGTGCTTGATAATGCCAAGGTTGCAGGTTTGATCCCTGAACGGGAGAGCTGCATATTACTGCATTGCAGGGAGTTGGATAAGCCTCAAGTTCCCTTCCAACTCTGTGATTCTATTGTGACTCTTAAAGCTCTGCATCAAATACTGTTTTCTCCTGATTGGCTCTGGGTCTCTCCAGCTCTCATTGGTTGCCAGGTCACCAGGAGGCTGGCCCATAGCATGTCCGTCACAGAAGATATCTGTAACATTAGCTTGCGTTAATCTCTCTCTCAGATTGAAAAGGAGGAGCAGGCTGCAGCTGAGAAGGCGGTTACAAAGGAGGAATTCCAAGGCGAATGGACTGCGCCTGCACCCGAATTCACTGCTCCTCCGCAGCCTGAGGTGGCCGATTGGTCTGAAGGAGTGCAAGTGCCGTCTGTGCCAATACAGACAACATTCCCAGCTGGTAAGTATCTTGAAAGATGAAACTACATCTCTTGATGACAGCGAACTGTAAAGTTATTTGGCACTTGCGTCAGTGGTGTTTCCATCTTCTCCAACAGAGGTTTCTCTGATAAAATCTCAAGATTTATTACTTCTCAAACGTGACAAGGGAGGGTTGGGGGGTGTTTGCCTGAGTTTAACATTTCTGATGGTGGTTTTACGTATGTTTTTTCCCCAGAGGACTGGAGTGCACAGCCTGCCACTGAAGACTGGTCTGCAGCCCCCACTGCTCAGGCAACTGAGTGGGTAGGGACTGCCACGGAATGGTCTTAGTACATCTACAGGAATTCATGAGTACAGTGAAAAATAAAGATCTTTCTTAATACAAGGCTTGGCTTGCTTTTCTGATATGCAGGGTTATCCTGGTGTGCTCTGAGATCCATGAGCTCATATATATATATATAATAGGCATCATGCACATGCACAATCAAGTCACCCACAGTGTTATAGAATCTTACGATCTGACATTTGATAAATTTTAGAAGTTTATGCATCAAGGATGTTTTATAGTGATTGTGTATTTTACAGGGCATGTTTGAATAATTTTGGTCACATCCATGCTATGATGCCTTACAGTGTTTTACACAGGGCAGGGCCCACTGTGGCAGCTGATAAACTTTATCAGCTAGTGGTCATGTTTTTGAATTAAGTAGACTATTGGGCCAGCACATTAACTTTGAGCAGTATGTAATTTCCGAAGAGACACAGCAAAGTGCTTTTTAACCCCTTTCTCTGTGTGAATAGCATTGGGGGCTTTTTTAGAGCTGAAGCTGGTTTGTTCCACAAAACGAAATTTTAAAAATTGTTTCGAGTACGGCAGACCAACATGGCTACCTACCTGTAACGTGTTTCACAAAAGTTTAACGTCATAGCCACTCAGAAAAAAAGGACAATACCTTTATTAGGTCAACCAAAATGTTACAAAATAGTGTGTAAGTTTTCCTGTACTTCAGAAATTTTTACCCGTCCCTATGTTAAAAATGGGGAGAAAAAGGTAGCTGATGGGCCTTTGCTGAAAGTCTTAAGAATTTGTGTAGGAGCAGTTAGCAGATAAGCAAAGGAAATCTTTTCAGATACTGTAGGTTTCAAATACCACCCTGGTCTTATGGGAAGGAGCACTCTAAAGACAATGCTGCTCAGAGATCAGTCGGTCAGTCTGGAAAGTGGGATGGCTCCTGCCAATGGAGAGGAGGCAAGAAGCTGGGACCCTGCCTGATCCATACTAGATAAGACCTTTATTAGGCTTTCTCTTGACTTTTTGACAAGTAATGGTATCTAGGGGTTCAGGCAGGGTTGGTCTGGCTAGACAAATGCTTCTTCCCCATGGTATGGAGGCAAAAGACTTGAGGACCCAACCCAAGCTCTCCAATAAGAAGCATCCCTTTACTGGGAATGTCTTTCATCGATAACTGGCAAAACTTGGGAGGTTTTTAAAAGTTAATTATAGCTCTATGCCAGTTCTTTTACACAAACATGCATATAATTCACACATGGGATAATCTGAGTCCAAGCAATAGCTAAATGTCAGCCGTGGTTTGGAAAATAAATGCAAGGACATACTATAATATACAAATTCAAAGGACCTGTTACTACAACATCATTGTTTAATTGTATGCCACCTTTTCATAGTTAAGCCATGCTGAAGGCGGCTTACGATGTGAAAAGATTTACCAAAAGTCATAAGCAATAAAAGTCAAAGGCCACAAAACACACCTGTTCTTAATCAAACCTGCCACAGTGAGGTTTGGAAAAAAAATTCCTATGGGATCCCGCAGGATGCTTTTTTCAAGCCAAAATATGGGACATTTTTGCTGGAGAGGGCTTCAAGTGCACAGGGAGGGGAGAGTTGCATCAATTCACATATTTTGCTAGCATTTGAACCCACCATGAAAGGTAGGTTAGAAGTAATGTTCTCATATTGCAGATAAATCATGGTGAGAATGCAGGGAGTGGGATCCTTGGAGTAAGAAGTTTTGAAGCAGTGGCTTTTATGTCACCTATTTTGCTCTTAACAGTTCTTAAAATGTAGCTGCTTTTTATTGGAAAACTTTTATAACCTTTAAAGAGACATTCAGGGTTTTTCTTTCATGTAAATGCATCTAAAGATAACTTCTTAAAAGCCTGGAAGTGAATGAAAACGTAATCATTTGCAACCTTATTTTTCATGCTGCTAGACCTCAGTCCTAGGTCTATATTTTCAAATAATAATATTTTTTTATTTATACCCCGCCCTTCCTGGTTCAGAAAACCGGGCTCAGGGCAGCTAACAACAAAATAAAACACTTAATTGATGCAACAAAAAAGCATAAAATACAGTATAAAACGTGAATAACAATAAATTCAGAATTCAAAAATCAATTTAGGGGGAAAATCACCAGGGCTAGCTGGCGAAATTACTCCCATTTATGCCAGCAAGGAGACCAGGGGAGAATAAGCTGTGGGATCCCAGAGCGGGTAATCATAAAAAGGGGGAGGGAAGGAAGGGGAATAAAAGAATAAATGGGGGACCTGTTGTCTTAGCATTGCTCATTCTGAACCCACCTCAAAAAAGATATGCTCCTGATGGTTTAAGCACTGCATATGCTCAAAAGGAAAAGGGGGTTTGGAGAAGTGACCACAGGAGCCTGGCGTGCTCTGGTCCATGGGGTCACGAAGAGTCGGACACGACTAAACGACTAAACAACAACAAAAATAGAGGCTGAGACTTGAGTGTACTCAATATAAACCTGATGTTTTGAAACTGGAAAATTACCTGAAATATTCTTTATTTATAAATACACATACATATGAGAATGGAGAAACAGGGCAGGAAAAATGGTTTAAAACAACAGCTCAGGTTTGAGTAAAGCAGGGATGGAGAAACATTGAGGGGAGGGAAGTGACAATTTAAAACAATACCAGGATAAATACAATGAGCAGGACGGGACATTGGCAGTTTAAAACAAGGTTTGGGAATAGCGAGAAGGGTGTTTGAAAAAGCTCTGTTGTGTTAGCTTTTTGGTGTCAGCTTCTGTGTTGTGCTCATCTCTGATATTTCTCCTTTTAAAAACCAATTTGTTCTTTTTAGAAAACGACCTCTCAGTGTCCTGCCAGTGTTTAAAACTGTCATTTTCCTCTCAGAGTTTCTTTCTCCCTGCTTTACTTAAACTTCTGCTGTGGTAAAAGAGCTACTGAGAGGGAAATTGGGGTTTAAACAGCAGCAGCAGAGGTTTGAATTAAGCAGGAATAGAGGATCGTGGAGAGAGAGAAAGGTGGCAATTTTAAACAGTTTTGAGGAGAGTGAGCAGGGATGACCCTGGGGGAGGACTGGCAGTTTAAAACAAGATCTGAGTACCGAGCGAAGGGAATTTGAAAAGGTTTTGTGTTGTGTTAGTGTCTGTGTTGTACCCAACACTTTTCCTTGTTAAAACTGGTTTGTTTGTTTTCTAAAAAACCACAAAGCCTCTGTGTACTCTCAGAATGGAGTTCTTCAGGTGGGGTGAGACATTCATTTGGGGAGTGTATTTATGCTAGTGGAGTGGGGCTGGGGGGCTGGATACATCCTATATTTTCAAATGCTTGCCCCTAGATAGAGCTGCACACGGGTATATTTCATATTATAAAAATGTTGTAGCATTTTTTATATCAGTGTTAAGTGCATCTTAAAAAGTTGGGAATATGAGAATTTATTATGTGGTTTTAATATATAAAGAAGGAGCAGGTAATTCAGGATGAGCTAATATGTACTTAAGGAATGCTAGGAATGTAGCAATCAGCACATGAACTGGCACATGGATTTTTGAACCATGTAGTTCAACAATGGACCAAAACACCTGTGGTGTTTTCATTTGTAAGTTCATTTGATAAAATACAAACATACCTGTCAGGGACTCAGCGGGAGCGCAGGGAGGAGAGGAGATGGAGAGCGAGGGGGAGCAATCCGAGGGCAGCGTAGGAGAATATGACAGCAGCCCGATAGATTCCATGAGCCTCTCCAGCGAATCGGAAGATTCACAGAAGGGGGCGCCGATGGGCAGGGCAAGGGGCGACCCAAGGGGGACACCCCAGAAGCAAGGGGCCAGCGGGGACTCCCAGAGCAGCAGTTGGAAATCAGGACCAGCTTCCCCACCAGAGCGTAGTGGGGGGGAGGAGTCCCAGGTGTCAGAGCCCACATATGCACCACCAGCGAGAGAAGATGAGTCAGGGTTGACCACGCCTCCATCGGAGAGCGAGTTAACGGTCAAGAGGAAAGTTGCAGGCTGGGCGCGCGCGCCAAGTTCAAATGTACAGGCGAGCGGCACAGAAGGTAGCCCGGATAGGGAACCAGGTCCTAAAGCCCGCCGGAAGGAGGGGCAAGAATCGTCAGGGTCAGCGTCAGAAGAGTCCAGGAAGGATGAAACCCTAGCGGGCAGGAGGGCCCAGAGGAGAAAGGAACTTAGGAAGAGGTGGAGCAAGGCAAGGGTCTTAAACTGGTGTGGAAGGGGAGGAGACTCAGACGGGACTTCGCCGGTCTAAGGTCGAGACGTAGAGCTGCACGCTGCGGCTTTAAAATGGAAACTGAATCTCAATAAAGACTTTTGTACATAACTACAGCCTAGCGTTGGTCCTCTGTGAGCTGGGACCTGGAGGCAGCTCTGACAATACCATTTGCATTTTCTTCTTCAGCTCCGCATTGGCATGTTGATAAGCTTCAGCCACAGCATTCAGGTAATATATAGCAAGGCTACAAAATCAAATATCAGTTAAACTTCTGTGACACCTTACAATGGCTTAAAGGTAGACAAAAGAGGCAGGTTTAATTACTGATCTAAGAAATACAATATCAGTTAAACACTTTTTTTGTTAATATCCACATTTCCTATCAGTTATTAACAAAAAACAAATAAAAAAACCTTTCTTTTACAACTCTAGCAAAAAATATCAAAGCAGTTTACGAGAATCTATATATAATAAAAACCACAGAAAAATTTAAAATCAGAGGTCATCACCTGTTAAAGAAAGACATTGTCTTAATTGCCAGGATAGGTTTGGCAGCATATAAAAGTTTTCAGCAGGCGTTTAAAGGTTAAAACAGAATATTTATAAACTATATATAAGCATATCATTAAAAATATCAAAGTGGGTTACAAAAAAGTATTGTTGTTTTTGCTGCGGAAAAATAATCTGTATTATGGATATAAGGAGTGGAGATGAATTAGGGTGAGAAGATTTTGCATAATCCATTAATGGTTGGTTTGATTTCAGGCTACACGCACAGCACGGCATTTTAAATCCTAGCAATTTTTAAACCAATAACCTAAGGAGACGTCTTGCTAAAATAAAACTCTTCTTCGCTCTCAGGTCCCCAGGCTATTGGAACAACTTACATCATAAGTAGAATGGCGGGTATAAATAGTCCTGGATTTGCCACATAACCGAAGATCTTGGCCACAAAGGGAGGAAAATCGTGTTGGATGGTCTCTTGGATTACATCGTACATTTTCTTTTTCCCACTGGAATGGTGCCAAACGGTTGCAAATGCTGCCCTGAAAGGTTTGGCGGTCGAAACAGAAGGCTTTTTATCACAGGACAAGAAATCGGCCCTCGACAACTTAACCTACAGAAAAATATTTTTTTGAAAAAATCCCTAAGTCCCGGGTCACAATTTCAGAAAAAAATCTGACTTTCGGCAATTCACTCAAAAATGGTGCCCAACGGTTGCAAATGCTCCCCTGAAAGGTTTGGCGGTCGAAACAGAAGGCTTTTTATCAAAGGACAAGAAATCAGACCTCGACAACTTAACCGGCAGAAGAATTTTTTTTTGAAAAAATCCCTAAGCCCCGAGGTCACAATTTCAGAAAAAATGTGACTTTCGGCAATTCACTCAAAAATGGTGCCCGACGGTTGCAAATGCTCCCCTGAAAGGTTTGACGGTCGAAAGAGAAGGCTTTTTATCACAGCACAACAAATCAGCCCTTGACAACTTAAGCAGCAGAAAAATATTTTTTTGAAAAAACCCCTAAGTCCCGGGGTCACAATTTCAGAAAAAATCTGACTTTCGGCAATTCACTCAAAAATGGTGCCCAACGGTTGAAAATGCTCCTCTGAAAGGTTTGGCGGTCGAAAGAGAAGGCTTTTTATCACAGGACAAGAAATCAGCCCTCGACAATGTAACCGGCAGAAAAATGTTTTTTTTCACAAAATCCCTAAACCCCGCAAAATCTGACTTTCGGAAATTGATTCAAAAATGGTGCCCAACGGTTGCAAATGCTCCTCTGAAAGGTTTGGCGGTCGAAAGAGATGGACTTTTATCACAGGAAAAGAAATCAGCCCTCGACAACTTAACCGGCAGAAAAATTTCTTTTTGAAAAAATCCCTAAGCCACGGGGTCACAATTTCATCAAAAATCTGACTTTCGGCAATTGACTTAAAAATGGTGTCAAACGGTTACAAATGCTCCCCTGAAAGGTTTGGCGGTTGAAAGAGAAGGCTTTTTATCACAGGAAAAGAAATCAGCCCTCGACAACTAAACTGGCAGAAAAATATTTTTTTGAAAAAATCCCTAAGCCCCGGGTTCACAATTTCATTAAAAATCTGACTTTTGGAAATTGATTCAAAAATGGTGGCCAACGGTCGCAAATGCTCCTCTGAAAGGTTTGGCAGTCGAAAGAGAAGGCTTTTTATCACAGGACAAGAAATCAGCCCTCGACAACGTAACCGGCAGAAAAATATCTTTTTTCACAAAATCCCTAAGCCCCGGGTTCACAATTTCATTAAAAATCTGACTTTCGGAAATTGATTCAAAAATGGTGGCCAACGGTTGCAAATGCTCCTCTGAAAGGTTTGGCGGTCGAAAGAGAAGGCTTTTTATCACAAGACAAGAAATCAGCCCTCGACAACTTAACTGGCAGAAGAATATTTTTTTGAAAAAATCCCTAAGCCCCGGAGTCACAATTTCATCAAAAATCTGACTTTCGGCAATTGACTCAAAAATGGTGCCAAACAGTTGCAAATGCTCTCCTGAAAGGTTTGGCGGTCGAAAGAGAGGGTTTTTAATTACAGGAAAAGAAATCAGCCCTCAACAACTTAGCCTGCAGAAAAATATTTTTTTGACAAAATCCCTAAGCCCCGGGGTCACAATTTCATCAGAACTCTGACTTTCAGCAATTGATTCAAAAATGGTGCCCAACGGTTGCAAATGCTCCTCTGAAAGGTTTGGCGGTCGAAACAGAAGTCTTTTTATCACAGGAAAAGAAATCAGCCCTCGACAACTTAACAAGCAGAAATTTTTTTTTTTGGAAAAAATCCCTAAACGCCGGGGTCACAATTTCATCAAAAATCTGACTTTCGGCAATTGACTCAGAAATGGTGCCTTACGGTTGCAAATGCTCTCCTGAAAGGTTTGGCAGTCGAAAGAGAGGGCTTTTTATTACAGGAAAAGAAAGCAGCCCTCAACCACTTAGCCTGCAGAAAAAGATATTTTTGAAAAAACCCCTAAGCCCCGGGGTCACAATTTCATCAAAACTCTGACTTTCGGCAATTGATGCAAAAATGGTGCCAAACGGATGTAAATTCTCCTCTGAAAGGTTTGGCGGTAGAAACAGATGTCTTTTTATCACAGGAAAAGAAAACAGCCCTCAACAACTTAACTGGTAGAAAAATATTTTTTTGAAAAAATCCCTAAGCCCCGGGGTCACAATTTCATCAAAAACCTGACTTTTGGCAATTGATTCAACAATGGTGCCAAACGGTTGCAAATGCTCCCCTGAAAGGTTTGGCGGTCGAAACAGAAGGATTTTCATCACAGGATAAGAAATCAGCCCTCGACAACTTAACTGGCAGAAAAATATCTTTTTGAAAAAATCCCTAAGCCCTGGGGTCACAATTTCATCAAAAATCTGACTTTCGGCAATTGATTCAAAAATGGTGCCCAACGGTTGCAAATGCTCTCCTGAAAGGTTTGGCGGTCGAAAGAGAGGGCTTTTTATTACAGGAAAAGAAATCAGCCCTCAACAACTTAGCCTGCAGAAAAACATATTTTTGAAAAAATCCCTAAGCCCCGGGGTCACAATTTCATCAAAACTCTGACTTTCGGCAATTGATTCAAAAATGGTGCCCAACGGATGTAAATGCTCTCCTGAAAGGTTTGGCGGTAGAAACAGATGTCTTTTTATCACAGGAAAAGAAATCAGCCCTCAACAACTTAGCCTGCAGAAAAACATATTTTTGAAAAAATCCCTAATCCCCGGGGTCACAATTTCATCAAAACTCTGACTTTCGGCAATTGATTCAAAAATGGTGCCCAACGGATGTAAACGCTCTCCTGAAAGGTTTGGTGGTAGAAACAGATGTCTTTTTATCACAGGAAAAGAAATCAGCCCTCAACAACTTAGCCTGCAGAAAAACATATTTTTGAAAAAATCCCTAAGCCCCGGGTCACAATTTCATCAAAACTCTGACTTTCGGCAATTGATGCAAAAATGGTGCCAAACGGTTGCAAATGCTCCCCTGAAATGTTTGGCAGTTGAAACAGAAGTCTTTTTATCACAAGACAAGAAATCAGCCCTCGACAACTTAACTGGCAGAAAAAGATATTTTTGAAAAAATCCCTAAGCCCCGGGGTCACAATTTCATCAAAAATCTGACTTTCGGCAATTGACTTAAAAATGGTGCCAAACGGTTGCAAATGCTCCCCTGAAAGGTTTGGCGGTCGAAAGAGAAGTCTTTTTATCACAGGAAAAGAAATCAGCCCTCACAACTTAACTGGCAGAAAAATATTTTTTTGTAAAAATCCCTAAGCCCCAGGGTCACAATTTCATCAAAAATCTTACTTTCAGCTATTGATTCAAAAATGGTGGCCAGCGGTTGCAAATGCTCCTCTGAAAGGTTTGGCGGTCGAAACAGAAGGCTTTTTATCACAAGACAAGAAATCAGCCCTCGACAACTTAACTGGCAGAAGAATATTTTTTTGAAAAAATCCCTAAGCGCCGGGGTCACAATTTCATCAAAATTCTGACTGTCGGCAATTGACTCAAAAATGGTGCCCAACGGTTGCAAATGCTCCTCTGAAAGATTTGGCGGTTCGAAGAGAAGGCTTTTTATCACAGGACAAGAAATCAGCCCTCGACAACCTAGCCTGCAGAAAAAGATATTTTTGAAAAAATCCCTAAGCCCCGGGGTCACAATGTCATCAAAACTCTGACTTTCGGCAATGGATTCAAAAATGGTGCCCAACGGTTGCAAATGCTCCGCTGAAAGGTTTGGCAGTCGAAAGAGAAGGCTTTTTATCACAGGACAAGAAATCAACCCTTGACAACGTAAGCGGCAGAAAAATATTTTTTTTTCACAAAATCCCTAAGCCCCGGGGTCACAATTTAATCAAAAATCTGACTTTCAGAAATTGATTAAAAAATGGTGCCCAACGGTTGCAAATGCACCTCTGAAAGGTTTGGCGGTAGAAACAGATGTCTTTTTATCAGAGGAAAAGAAAACAGCCCTCAACAACTTAACTGGTAGAAAAATATTTTTTTGAAAAAATCCCTAAGCCCCGGGTCACAATTTCATCAAAACTCTGACTTTCGGCAATTGATGCAAAAATGGTGCCAAACGGTTGCAAATGCTCCTCTGAAATGTTTGGCAGTTGAAACAGAAGTCTTTTTATCACAAGAGAAGAAATCAGCCCTCGACAACTTAACTGGAAGAAAAAGATATTTTTGAAAAAATCCCTAAGCCCCGGGGTCACAATTTCATCAGAACTCTGACTTTCGGCAATTGATTCAAAAATGGTGCCAAACGGTTGCAATCCTCCTCTGAAAGGTTTGGTGGTCGAAAGAGAAGGCTTTTTATCACAGGAAAAGAAATCAGCCCTCAACAACTTAGCCTGCAGAAAAAGATATTTTTGAAAAAATCCCTAAGCCCCGGGGTCACAATTTCATCAAAAATCTGACTTTCGGAAATTGACTCAAAAATGGTGCCAAACGGTTGCAAATGCTCCCCTGAAAGGTTTGGTGGTCGAAAGAGAAGGCTTTTTATCACAGGACAAGAAATCAGCCCTCGACAACGTAACCGGCAGAAAAATATTTTTTTGACAAAATCCCTAAGCCCCGGGGTCACAATTTCATCAGAACTCTGACTTTCGGCAATTGATTCAAAAATGGTGCCCAACGGTTGCAAATGCTCCTCTGAAAGGTTTGGTGGTCGAAAGAGAAGGCTTTTTATCACAGGAAAAGAAATCAGCCCTCGACAACGTAACTGGCAGAAAAATATTTTTTTGACAAAATCCCTAAGCACAATTTCATCAAAAATCTGACTTTCGGAAATTGATTCAAAAATGGTGCCCAACGGTTGCAAATGCTCCCCTGAAAGGTTTGGCGGTCGAAAGAGAAGGCTTTTTATCACAGGACAAGAAATCAGCCCTTGACAACGTAAGCGGCAGAAAAATATTTTTTTTTGACAAAATCCCTAAGCCCCGGGGTCACAATTTAATCAAAAATGTGACTTTCCGAAATTGATTCAAAAATGGTCCCCAACGGTTGCAAATGCTCCTCTGAAAGGTTTGGCGGTCGAAAGAGAAGGCTTTTTATCACAGGACAATAAATCAGCCCTTGGCAACGTAAGCGGCAGAAAAAGATATTTTTGAAAAAATCCCGAAGCCCCGGGGTCACAATTTCATCAAAACTCTTACTGTCGGCAATTGACTTAAAAATGGTGCCAATCGGTTGCAAATGCTCTGCTGAAAGGTTTGGCGGTCGAAAGAGAGGGCTTTTTATTACACGAAAAGAAATCAGCCCTCAACAACTTAGCCTGCAGAAAAAGATATTTTTGAAAAAATCCCTAAGCCCAGGGGTCACAATTTCATCAAAAATCTGACTTTCGGCAATTGACTCAAAAATGGTGCCAAACGGTTGCAAATGCTCCCCTGAAAAGTTTGGTGGTCGAAAGAGAAGGCTTTTTATCACAGGAAAAGAAATCATCCCTCAACAACTTAGCCTGCAGAAAAAGATATTTTTGAAAAAACCCCAAAGCCCCGGGGTCACAATTAAATCAAAAATCTGACTTTTGGCAATTGACTCAAAAATGGTGCCCAACGGTTGCAAATGCTCCTCTGAAAGGTTTGGCGGTTGATACAAATGTCTTTTTATCACAGGAAAAGAAATAAGCCCTCGACAACTTAACTGGCAGAAAAATATGTTTTTGAAAAAATCCCTAAGCCCCGGGGTCACAATTTCATCAAAAATCTGACTTTCAGAAATTGACTCAAAAATTCTGCCAAACGGTTGCAAATGCTCCCGTGAAAGGTTTGGCGGTCGAAAGAAAAGGCTTTTTATCACAGGACAAGAAATCAGCCCTCAACAACTTAGCCGGTAGAAAAAGATTTTTTTGAAAAAATCCCTAAGCCCCGGGGTCACAATTTCATCAGAACTCTGACTTTCGGCAATTGATTCAAAAATGGTGCCGAACGGTTTCAAATGCTCCGCTGAAAGGTTTGGCAGTCGAAAGAGAAGGCTTTTTATCACAGAACAAGAAATCAGCCCTTGACAACGTAAGCGGCAGAAAATTTTTTTTTTGACAAAATCCCTAAGCCCCGGGGTCACAATTTCATCAGAACTCTGACTTTCAGCAATTGATTCAAAAATGGTGCCCAACGGTTGCAAATGCTCCTCTGAAAGGTTTGGTGGTCGAAAGAGAAGGCTTTTTATCACAGGAAAAGAAATCAGCCCTCGACAACGTAACCGGCAGAAAAATATTTTTTTGACAAAATCCCTAAGCCCCGGGGTCACAATTTCATCAAAAATCTGACTTTTGGAAATTGATTCAAAAATGGTGCCCAACGGTTGCAAATGCTCCCCTGAAAGGTTTGGCTCTCGAAAGAGAAGGCTTTTTATCACAGGACAAGAAATCAGCCCTTGACAACGTAAGCGGCAGAAAAATATTTTTTTTTCACAAAATCCCTAAGCCCCGGGGTCACAATTTAATCAAAAATATGACTTTCCGAAATTGATTCAAAAATGGTCCCCAACGGTTGAAAATGCTCCTCTGAAAGGTTTGGCGGTCGAAAGAGAAGGCTTTTTATCACAAGACAATAAATCAGCCCTCGATAACTTAACCGGCAGAAAAATATTTTTTTGAAAAAATCCCTAAGCCCC
Organism: Podarcis cretensis; assembly: GCF_951804945.1. Lineage (NCBI taxonomy): Eukaryota > Metazoa > Chordata > Lepidosauria > Squamata > Lacertidae > Podarcis > Podarcis cretensis. The sequence continues at coordinate 51,120,801 of NC_137181.1, read as the reverse complement.
GGGGTCACAATTTCATCAAAACTCTGACCTTCAGAAATTGACTCAAAAATTCTGCCAAACGGTTGCAAATGCTCCTCTGAAAGGTTTGGCAGTCGAAAGAAAAGGCTTTTTATCACAGGACAAGAAATCAGCCCTCGACAACTTAGCCGGTAGAAAAAGATATTTTTGAAAAAATCCCTAAGCCCCGTGGTCACAATTTCATCAGAACTCTGACTTTCGGCAATTGATTCAAAAATGGTGCCCAACGGTTTCAAATGCTCCGCTGAAAGGTTTGGCAGTCGAAAGAGAAGGCTTTTTATCACAGAACAAGAAATCAGCCCTTGACAACGTAAGCGGCAGAAAATTTTTTTTTTGAAAAAATCCCTAAGCCCCGGGGTCACAATTTCATCAAAAATCTGTCTTTCAGAAATAGATTCAAAAATGGTGCCCAACGGTTGCAAATGCTCCTCTGAAAGGTTTGGCCGTCGAAAGATTAGGCTTTTTATCACAGGACAAGAAATCAGCCCTCGACAACGTAACCGGCAGAAAAATATTTTTTTGACAAAATCCCTAAGCCCCGGGGTCACAATTTCATCAGAACTCTGACTTTCGGCAATTGATTCAAAAATGGTGCCCAACGGTTGCAAATGCTCCTCTGAAAGGTTTGGTGGTCGAAAGAGAAGGCTTTTTCTCACAGGACAAGAAATCAGCCCTCGACAACGTAACCGGCAGAAAATTATTTTTTTGACAAAATCCCTAAGCCCCGGGGTCACAATTTAATCAAAAATATGACTTTCCGAAATTGATTCAAATATGGTCCCCAACGGTTGCAAATGCTCCTCTGAAAGGTTTGGCGGTTGAAAAAGAAGGCTTTTTATCACAAGACAATAAATCAGCCCTCGACAACGTAACCGGCAGAAAAATATTTTTTTGAAAAAACCCCAAAGCCCCGGGGTCACAATTTCATCAAAAATCTGACTTTCCGAAATTGATTCAAAAATGGTCCCCAACGGGTGCAAATGCTCCTCTGAAAGGTTTGGCGGTCGAAAGAGAAGGCTTTTTATCACAGGATAATAAATCAGCCCTCGACAACTTAACCGGCAGAAAAAGATATTTTTGAAAAAATTCCGAAGCCCCGGGGTCACAATTTCATCAAAACTCTTACTGTCGGCAATTGACTTAAAAATGGTGCCAAACGGTTGCAAATGTTCTCCTAAAAGGTTTGGCGGTCGAAAGAGAGGGCTTTTTATTACAGGAAAAGAAATCAGCCCTCAACAACTTAGCCTGCAGAAAAAGATATTTTTGAAAAATCCCTAAGCCCCGGGGTCACAATTTCATCAAAAATCTTACTTTCGGCAATTGATTCAAAAATGGTGCCCAACGGTTTGAAATGCTCCGCTGAAAGGTTTGGCAGTCGAAAGAGAAGGCTTTTTATCACAGAACAAGAAATCAGCCCTTGACAACGTAAGCGGCAGAAAAATATTTTTTTTCCACAAAATCCCTAAGCCCCAGGGTCACAATTTGATCAAAAATATGACTTTCCGAAATTGATTCAAAAATGGTCCCCAACGGTTGCAAATGCTCCTCTGAAAGGTTTGGCGGTCGAAAGAGAAGGCTTTTTATCACAAGACAATAAATCCGCCCTCGATAACTTAACCGGCAGAAAAATATTTTTTTGAAAAAATCCCTAAGCCCCGGGGTCACAATTTCATCAAAACTCTGACTTTCAGAAATTGACTCAAAAATTCTGCCCAACGGTTTCAAATGCTCCGCTGAAAGGTTTGGCAGTCGAAAGAGAAGGCTTTTTATCACAGGACAAGAAATCAGCCTTTGACAACGTAAGCGGCAGAAATTTTTTTTTTGGAAAAAATCCCTAAGCCCCAGGGTCACAATTTCATCAAAAATCTGTCTTTCAGAAATTGGTTCAAAAATGGTGCCCAACGGTTGCAAATGCTCCTCTGAAAGGTTTGGCCGTCGAAAGATTAGGCTTTTTATCACAGGACAAGAAATCAGCCCTCGACAACGTAACCGGCAGAAAAATATTTTTTTGACAAAATCCCTAAGCCCCGGGGTCACAATTTCATCAGAACTCTGAATTTCGGCAATTGATTCAAAAATGGTGCCCAACGGTTGCAAATGCTCCTCTGAAAGGTTTGGCGGTCGAAAAAGAAGGCTTTTTATCACAGGACAAGAAATCAGCCCTCGACAACGTAACTGGCAGAAAAATAATTTTTTGAAAAAATGCCTAAGCCCCGGGGTCACAATTTCATCAAAAATCTGACTTTCGGCAATTGACTCAAAAATGGTGCCCAACGGTTGCAAATGCTCCTCTGAAAGGTTTGGCGGTCGATACAAATGTCTTTTTATCACAGGAAAAGAAATCAGCCCTCGACAACTTAACTGGCAGAAAAATATTTTTTTGAAAAAATCCCTAAGCCCCGGGGTCACAATTTCATCAAAAATCTGACTTTCGGAAATTGATTCAAAAATGGTGCCCAACGGTTGCAAATGCTCCCCTGAAAGGTTTGGCGGTCGAAAGAGAAGGCTTTTTATCACAGGACAAGAAATCAGCCCTTGACAACGTAAGCGGCAGAAAAATATTTTTTTTTCACAAAATCCCTAAGCCCCGGGGTCACAATTTAATCAAAAATATGACTTTCCGAAATTGATTCAAAAATGGTCCTCAACGGTTGCAAATGCTCCTCTGAAAGGTTTGGCGGTCGAAAGAGAAGGCTTTTTATCACAGGACAATAAATCAGCCCTCGACAACTTAACCGGCAGAAAAAGATATTTTTGAAAAAATCCCGAAGCCCCGGGGTCACAATTTCATCAAAACTCTTACTGTCGGCAATTGACTTAAAAATGGTGCCAATCGGTTGCAAATGCTCTCCTGAAAGGTTTGGCGGTCGAAAGAGAGGGCTTTTTATTACAGGAAAAGAAATCAGCCCTCAACAACTTAGCCTGCACAAAAAGATATTTTTGAAAAAATCCCTAAGCCCCGGGGTCACAATTTCATCAAAAATCTGACTTTCGGCAATTGACTCAAAAATGGTGCCAAACGGTTGCAAATGCTCCCCTGAAAAGTTTGGTGGTCGAAAGAGAAGGCTTTTAATCACAGGACAAGAAATCAGCCCTCGACAACTTAGCCGGTAGAAAAAGATTTTTTTGAAAAAATCCCTAAGCCCCGAGGTCACAATTTCATCAGAACTCTGACTTTCGGCAATTGATTCAAAAATGGTGCCAAACGGTTGCAAATGCTCCTCTGAAAGGTTTGGTGGTCGAAAGAGAAGGCTTTTTATCACAGGAAAAGAAATAATCCCTCAACAACTTAGCCTGCAGAAAAAGATATTTTTGAAAAAACCCCAAAGCCCCGGGGTCACAATTTCATCAAAAATCTGACTTTTGGCAATTGACTCAAAAATGGTGCCCAACGGTTGCAAATGCTCCTCTGAAAGGTTTGGCGGTCGATACAAATGTCTTTTTATCACAGGAAAAGAAATAAGCCCTCGACAACTTAACTGGCAGAAAAATATGTTTTTGAAAAAATCCCTAAGCCCCGGGGTCACAATTTCATCAAAACTCTGACTTTCAGAAATTGACTCAAAAATTCTGCCAAACGGTTGCAAATGCTCCCGTGAAAGGTTTGGCGGTCGAAAGAAAAGGCTTTTTATCACAGGACAAGAAATCAGCCCTCGACAACTTAGCCGGTAGAAAAAGATTTTTTTGAAAAAATCCCTAAGCCCCGGGGTCACAATTTCATCAGAACTCTGACTTTCGGCAATTAATTCAAAAATGGTGCCCAACGGTTTCAAATGCTGCGCTGAAAGGTTTGGCAGTCGAAAGAGAAGGCTTTTTATCACAGAACAAGAAATCAGCCCTTGACAACGTAACCGGCAGAAAAATATTTTTTTTCCACAAAATCCCTAAGCCCCGGGGTCACAATTTGATCAAAAATATGACTTTCCGAAATTGATTCAAAAATGGTCCCCAACGGTTGCAAATGCTCCTCTGAAAGGTTTGGCGGTTGAAAGAGAAGGCTTTTTATCACAAGACAATAAATCAGCCCTCGACAACGTAACCGGCAGAAAAATATTTTTTTGAAAAAACCCCAAAGCCCCGGGGTCACAATTTCATCAAAAATCTGACTTTCCGAAATTGATTCAAAAATGGTCCCCAACGGTTGCAAATGCTCCTCTGAAAGGTTTGGCGGTCGAAAGAGAAGGCTTTTTATCACAGGATAATAAATCAGCCCTCGACAACTTAACCGGCAGAAAAAGATATTTTTGAAAAAATCCCGAAGCCCCGGGGTCACAATTTCATCAAAACTCTTACTGTCGGCAATTGACTTAAAAATGGTGCCAAACGGTTGCAAATGTTCTCCTAAAAGGTTTGGCGGTCGAAAGAGAGGGTTTTTATTACAGGAAAAGAAATCAGCCCTCAACAACTTAGCCTGCAGAAAAAGATATTTTTGAAAAAATCCCTAAGCCCCGGGGTCACAATTTCATCAAAAATCTTACTTTCGGCAATTGATTCAAAAATGGTGCCCAACGGTTTCAAATGCTCCGCTGAAAGGTTTGGCAGTCGAAAGAGAAGGCTTTTTATCACAGAACAAGAAATCAGCCCTTGACAACGTAAGCGGCAGAATTTTTTTTTTTTGAAAAAATCCCTAAGCCCCGGGGTCACAATTTCATCAAAAATCTGACTTTTAGAAATTGATTCAAAAATGGTGCCCAACGGTTGCAAATGCTCCTCTGAAATGTTTGGCGGTCGAAAAAGAAGGCTTTTTATCACAGGACAAGAAATCAGCCCTCGACAATGTAACTGGCAGAAAAATAATTTTTTGAAAAAGTGCCTAAGCCCCGGGGTCACAATTTCATCAAAAATCTGACTTTCGGCAATTGACTCAAAAATGGTGCCCAACGGTTGCAAATGCTCCTCTGAAAGGTTTGGCGGTCGATACAAATGTCTTTTTATCACAGGAAAGGAAATCAGCCCTCGACAACTTAACTGGCAGAAAAATATTTTTTTGAAAAAATCCCTAAGCCCCGGGGTCACAATTTCATCAAAAATCTGACTTTCGGCAATTGACTGAAAACTGGTGCAAAACGGTTGCTAATGCTCCCTAGAAGGGGTTGGCGGTCGAAACAGAATGCTTTTTATCACAGGAAAAGAAATCAGCCCTCGACACCTTAACCGGCAGAAAAATATTTTTTTGAAAAAACCCCAAAGCCCTGGGGTCACAATTTCATCAAAAATCTGACTTTCGGCAATTGACTCAGAAATGGTGCAAAACGGTTGCAAATGCTCCTCTGAAAGGTTTGGCGGTTGAAACAGAAGGCTTTTTATCACAGGACAAGAAATCAGCCCGCAACAACTTAACCGGCAGAAAAATATTTTTTTGAAAAAATCCCTAAGCCCCGGGGTCACAATTTCATCAAAAATCTGACTTTCGGCAATTGACTCAAAACTGGTGCAAAACGGCTGAAAATGCTGCTAGAAGGGGTTGGCGGTCGAAACAGAAGGCTTTTTATTACAGGAAAAGAAATCAGCCCTCGACAACTTAACCAGCAGAAAAATATTTTTTTGAAAAAATCCCTAAGCCCCGGGGTCACAATTTCATCAAAAATCTGACTTTTGGCAATTGACTCAAAAATGGTGCCCAACGGTTGCAAATGCTCCTCTGAAAGGTTTGGCGGTTGATACAAATGTCTTTTTATCACAGGAAAAGAAATAAGCCCTCGACAACTTAACTGGCAGAAAAATATGTTTTTGAAAAAATCCCTAAGCCCCGGGGTCACAATTTCATCAAAAATCTGACTTTCAGAAATTGACTCAAAAATTCTGCCAAACGGTTGCAAATGCTCCCGTGAAAGGTTTGGCGGTCGAAAGAAAAGGCTTTTTATCACAGGACAAGAAATCAGCCCTCGACAACTTAGCCGGTAGAAAGAGATTTTTTTGAAAAAATCCCTAAGCCCCGGGGTCACAATTTCATCAGAACTCTGACTTTCAGCAATTGATTGAAAAATGGTGCCCAACGGTTTCAAATGCTCCGCTGAAAGGTTTGGCAGTCGAAAGAGAAGGCTTTTTATCACAGAACAAGAAATCAGCCCTTGACAACGTAAGCGGCAGAAAAATATTTTTTTGACAAAATCCCTAAGCCCCGGGGTCACAATTTCATCAAAACTCTGACTTTCAGAAATTGACTCAAAAATGGTGCCCAACGGTTGCAAATGCTCCCCTGAAAGGTTTTGCTCTCGAAAGAGAAGGCTTTTTATCACAGGAAAAGAAATCAGCCCTCGACAACGTAACCGGCAGAAAAATATTTTTTTGACAAAATCCCTAAGCCCCGGGGTCACAATTTCATCAAAAATCTGACTTTTGGAAATTGATTCAAAAATGGTGCCCAACGGTTGCAAATGCTCCCCTGAAAGGTTTTGTTCTCGAAAGAGAAGGCTTTTTATCACAGGACAAGAAATCAGCCCTTGACAACGTAAGCGGCAGAAAAATATTTTTTTTTCACAAAATCCCTAAGCCCCGGGGTCACAATTTAATCAAAAATATAACTTTCCGAAATTGATTCAAAAATGGTGCCCAACGGTTGCAAATGCTCCCCTGAAAGGTTTTGCTCTCGAAAGAGAAGGCTTTTTATCACAGGAAAAGAAATCAGCCCTCGACAACGTAACCGGCAGAAAAATATTTTTTTGACAAAATCCCTAAGCCCCGGGGTCACAATTTCATCAAAAATCTGACTTTTGGAAATTGATTCAAAAATGGTGCCCAACGGTTGCAAATGCTCCCCTGAAAGGTTTTGCTCTCGAAAGAGAAGGCTTTTTATCACAGGACAAGAAATCAGCCCTTGACAACGTAAGCGGCAGAAAAATATTTTTTTTTCACAAAATCCCTAAGCCCCGGGGTCACAATTTAATCAAAAATATAACTTTCCGAAATTGATTCAAAAATGGTCCCCAACGGTTGCAAATGCTCCTCTGAAAGGTTTGGCGGTCGAAAGAGAAGGCTTTTTATCACAAGACAATAAATCAGCCCTCGATAACTTAACCGGCAGAAAAATATTTTTTGGAAAAAATCCCTAAGCCCCGTGGTCACAATTTCATCAGAACTCTGACTTTCGGCAATTGATTCAAAAATGGTGCCCAACGGTTTCAAATGCTCCGCTGAAAGGTTTGGCAGTCGAAAGAGAAGGCTTTTTATCACAGAACAAGAAATCAGCCCTTGACAACGTAAGCGGCAGAAAAATATTTTTTTGAAAAAATCCCTAAGCCCCGGGTTCACAATTTCATCAAAACTCTGACTTTCAGAAATTGACTCAAAAATTCTGCCAAACGGTTGCAAATGCTCCCGTGAAAGTTTTGGCGGTCGAAAGAAAAGGCTTTTTGTCACAGGATAAGAAATCAGCCCTTGACAACGTAAGCGGCAGAAAAATAATTTTTTTTCACAAAATCCCTAAGCCCCGGGGTCACAATTTAATCAAAAATATGACTTTCCGAAATTGATTCAAAAATGGTCCCCAACGGTTGCAAATGCTCCTCTGAAAGGTTTGGCGGTCGAAAGAGAAGGCTTTTTATCACAAGACAATAAATCAGCCCTCGATAACTTAACCGGCAGAAAAATATTTTTTTGAAAAAATCCCTAAGCCCCGTGGTCACAATTTCATCAGAACTCTGACTTTCGGCAATTGATTCAAAAATGGTGCCCAACGGTTTCAAATGCTCCGCTGAAAGGTTTGGCAGTCGAAAGAGAAGGCTTTTTATCACAGAACAAGAAATCAGCCCTTGACAACGTAAGCGGCAGAAAATTTTTTTTTTGAAAAAATCCCTAAGCCCCGGGGTCACAATTTCATCAAAACTCTTACTGTCGGCAATTGACTTAAAAATGGTGCCAAACGGTTGCAAATGTTCTCCTAAAAGGTTTGGCGGTCGAAAGAGAAGGCTTTTTATTACAGGAAAAGAAATCAGCCCTCAACAACTTATCCTGCAGAAAAAGATATTTTTGAAAAAATCCCTAAGCCCCGGGGTCACAATTTCATCAAAAATCTGACTTTCGGAAATTGATTCAAAAATGGTGCCAAACGGTTGCAAATGCTCCCCTGAAAGGTTTGGCTCTCGAAAGAGAAGGCTTTTTATCACAGGACAAGAAATCAGCCCTTGACAACGTAAGCGGCAGAAAAATATTTTTTTCTCACAAAATCCCTAAGCCCCGGGGTCACAATTTAATCAAAAATATGACTTTCCGAAATTGATTCAAAAATGGTCCCCAACGGTTGCAAATGCTCCTCTGAAAGGTTTGGCGGTTGAAAGAGAAGGCTTTTTATCAGAAGACAATAAATCAGCCCTCGACAACGTAACCGGCAGAAAAATATTTTTTTGAAAAAACCCCAAAGCCCCGGGGTCACAATTTCATCAAAAATCTTACTTTCGGCAATTGATTCAAAAATGGTGCCCAACGGTTTCAAATGCTCCGCTGAAAGGTTTGGCAGTCGAAAAAGAAGGCTTTTTATCACAGAACAAGAAATCAGCCCTTGACAACGTAAGCGGCAGAAAATTTTTTTTTTGAAAAAATCCCTAAGCCCCGGGGTCACAATTTCATCAAAAATCTGACTTTCGGCAATTGACTCAAAAATGGTGCCCAACGGTTGCAAACTCTCCTCTGAAAGGTTTGGCGGTCGATACAAATGTCTTTTTATCACAGGAAAAGAAATCAGCCCTCGACAACTTAACTGGCAGAAAAATATTTTTTTGAAAAAATCCCTAAGCCCCGGGGTCACAATTTCATCAAAAATCTGACTTTCGGCAATTGACTCAAAACTGGTGCAAAACGGTTGCAAATGCTCCCTAGAAGGGGTTGGCGGTCGAAACAGAAGGCTTTTTATCACAGTAAAAGAAATCAGCCCTCGACAACGTAACTGGCAGAAAAATATTTTTTTGAAAAAATGCCTAAGCCCCGGGGTCACAATTTCATCAAAAATCTGACTTTCGGCAATTGACTCAAAACTGGTGCAAAACGGTTGCAAATGCTCCCTAGAAAGGGTTGGCGGTCGAAACAGAAGGCTTTTTATCACAGGAAAAGAAATCAGCCCTCGACAACTTAACCGGCAGAAAAATATTTTTTTGAAAAAACCCAAAGCCCCGGGGTCACAATTTCATCAGAACTCTGACTTTCGGCAATTGATTCAAAAATGGTGCCCAACGGTTGCAAATGCTCCTCTGAAAGGTTTGGCGGTCGATACAAATGTCTTTTTATCACAGGAAAAGAAATCAGCCCTCGACATCGTAACCGGCAGAAAAATATATTTTGAAAATATTCCTAAGCCCCGGGGTCACAATTTCATCAAAAATCTGACCTTTGGCAATTGACTCAAAAATGGTGCCAAACGGTTGCAAATGCTCCTCTGAAAGGTTTGGCGGTCGAAAGAGAAGGCTTTTTATCACAGGAAAAGAAATCAGCCCTCGACAACTTAACTGGCAGAAAAATATTTTTTTGAAAAAATCCCTAAGCCCCGGGGTCACAATTTCATCAAAAACCTGACTTTTGGCAATTGACTCAAAAATGGTGCCCAACGGTTGCAAATGCTCCTCTGAAAGGTTTGGCGGTCGAAACAAAAGGATTGTTATTACAGGACAAGAAATCAGCCCTCAACAACGTAACCGGCAGAAAAATATTTTTTTGAAAAAATCCCTAAGCCCCAGGGTCACAATTTCATCAAAAATCTGACTTTCGGGAATTAATTCAAAAATGGTGCCCAACGGTTGCAAATGCTCCTCTGAAAGGTTTGGCGGTTGAAACAGAAGGCTTTTTATCACAGGACAAGAAATCAGCCCTCGACAACTTAACTGGCAGAAAAATATTTTTTTGAAAAAATCCCTAAGCCCCGGGGTCACAATTTCATCAAAAATCTGACTTTCGGCAATTGACTCAAAACTGGTGCAAAACGGTTGCAAATGCTCCCTAGAAGGGGTTGGCGGTCGAAACAGAAGGCTTTTTATCACAGTAAAAGAAATCAGCCCTCGACAACGTAACTGGCAGAAAAATATTTTTTTGAAAAAATGCCTAAGCCCCGGGGTCACAATTTCATCAAAAATCTGACTTTCGGCAATTGACTCAAAACTGGTGCAAAACGGTTGCAAATGCTCCCTAGAAAGGGTTGGCGGTCGAAACAGAAGGCTTTTTATCACAGGAAAAGAAATCAGCCCTCGACAACTTAACCGGCAGAAAAATATTTTTTTGAAAAAACCCAAAGCCCCGGGGTCACAATTTCATCAGAACTCTGACTTTCGGCAATTGATTCAAAAATGGTGCCCAACGGTTGCAAATGCTCCTCTGAAAGGTTTGGCGGTCGATACAAATGTCTTTTTATCACAGGAAAAGAAATCAGCCCTCGACATCGTAACCGGCAGAAAAATATATTTTGAAAATATTCCTAAGCCCCGGGGTCACAATTTCATCAAAAATCTGACCTTTGGCAATTGACTCAAAAATGGTGCCAAACGGTTGCAAATGCTCCTCTGAAAGGTTTGGCGGTCGAAAGAGAAGGCTTTTTATCACAGGAAAAGAAATCAGCCCTCGACAACTTAACTGGCAGAAAAATATTTTTTTGAAAAAATCCCTAAGCCCCGGGGTCACAATTTCATCAAAAACCTGACTTTTGGCAATGGACTCAAAAATGGTGCCCAACGGTTGCAAATGCTCCTCTGAAAGGTTTGGCGGTCGAAACAAAAGGATTGTTATTACAGGACAAGAAATCAGCCCTCAACAACGTAACCGGCAGAAAAATATTTTTTTGAAAAAATCCCTAAGCCCCAGGGTCACAATTTCATCAAAAATCTGACTTTCGGGAATTAATTCAAAAATGGTGCCCAACGGTTGCAAATGCTCCTCTGAAAGGTTTGGCGGTTGAAACAGAAGGCTTTTTATCACAGGACAAGAAATCAGCCCTCAACAACTTAACCGGCAGAAAAATATTTTTTTGAAAAAACCCCTAAGCCCCGGGGTCACAATTTCATCAAAACGGACTTTCGGCAATTGACTCAGAAATGGTGCCCAACGGTTGCAAATGCTCCTCTGAAAGGTTTGGCGGTCGAAACAAAAGGCTTTTTATCACAGGACAAGAAATCAGCCCTTGACAACGTAAGCGGCAGAAAAATATTTTTTTTTGACAAAATCCCTAAGCCCCGGGGTCACAATTTAATCAAAAATGTGACTTTCCGAAATTGATTCAAAAATGGTCCCCAACGGTTGCAAATGCTCCTCTGAAAGGTTTGGCGGTCGAAAGAGAAGGCTTTTTATCACAGGACAATAAATCAGCCCTTGGCAACGTAAGCGGCAGAAAAAGATATTTTTGAAAAAATCCCGAAGCCCCGGGGTCACAATTTCATCAAAACTCTTACTGTCGGCAATTGACTTAAAAATGGTGCCAATCGGTTGCAAATGCTCTGCTGAAAGGTTTGGCGGTCGAAAGAGAGGGCTTTTTATTACACGAAAAGAAATCAGCCCTCAACAACTTAGCCTGCAGAAAAAGATATTTTTGAAAAAATCCCTAAGCCCAGGGGTCACAATTTCATCAAAAATCTGACTTTCGGCAATTGACTCAAAAATGGTGCCAAACGGTTGCAAATGCTCCCCTGAAAAGTTTGGTGGTCGAAAGAGAAGGCTTTTAATCACAGGACAAGAAATCAGCCCTCGACAACTTAGCCGGTAGAAAAAGATTTTTTTGAAAAAATCCCTAAGCCCCGAGGTCACAATTTCATCAGAACTCTGACTTTCGGCAATTGATTCAAAAATGGTGCCAAACGGTTGCAAATGCTCCTCTGAAAGGTTTGGTGGTCAAAAGAGAAGGCTTTTTATCACAGGAAAAGAAATCATCCCTCAACAACTTAGCCTGCAGAAAAAGATATTTTTGAAAAAACCCCAAAGCCCCGGGGTCACAATTAAATAAAAAATCTGACTTTTGGCAATTGACTCAAAAATGGTGCCCAACGGTTGCAAATGCTCCTCTGAAAGGTTTGGCGGTTGATACAAATGTCTTTTTATCACAGGAAAAGAAATAAGCCCTCGACAACTTAACTGGCAGAAAAATATGTTTTTGAAAAAATCCCTAAGCCCCGGGGTCACAATTTCATCAAAAATCTGACTTTCAGAAATTGACTCAAAAATTCTGCCAAACGGTTGCAAATGCTCCCGTGAAAGGTTTGGCGGTCGAAAGAAAAGGCTTTTTATCACAGGACAAGAAATCAGCCCTCGACAACTTAGCCGGTAGAAAAAGATTTTTTTGAAAAAATCCCTAAGCCCCGGGGTCACAATTTCATCAGAACTCTGACTTTCGGCAATTGATTCAAAAATGGTGCCGAACGGTTTCAAATGCTCCGCTGAAAGGTTTGGCAGTCGAAAGAGAAGGCTTTTTATCACAGAACAAGAAATCAGCCCTTGACAACGTAAGCGGCAGAAAATTTTTTTTTTGACAAAATCCCTAAGCCCCGGGGTCACAATTTCATCAGAACTCTGACTTTCAGCAATTGATTCAAAAATGGTGCCCAACGGTTGCAAATGCTCCTCTGAAAGGTTTGGTGGTCGAAAGAGAAGGCTTTTTATCACAGGAAAAGAAATCAGCCCTCGACAACGTAACCGGCAGAAAAATATTTTTTTGACAAAATCCCTAAGCCCCGGGGTCACAATTTCATCAAAAATCTGACTTTTGGAAATTGATTCAAAAATGGTGCCCAACGGTTGCAAATGCTCCCCTGAAAGGTTTGGCTCTCGAAAGAGAAGGCTTTTTATCACAGGACAAGAAATCAGCCCTTGACAACGTAAGCGGCAGAAAAATATTTTTTTTTCACAAAATCCCTAAGCCCCGGGGTCACAATTTAATCAAAAATATGACTTTCCGAAATTGATTCAAAAATGGTCCCCAACGGTTGAAAATGCTCCTCTGAAAGGTTTGGCGGTCGAAAGAGAAGGCTTTTTATCACAAGACAATAAATCAGCCCTCGATAACTTAACCGGCAGAAAAATATTTTTTTGAAAAAATCCCTAAGCCCCGGGGTCACAATTTCATCAAAACTCTGACCTTCAGAAATTGACTCAAAAATTCTGCCAAACGGTTGCAAATGCTCCTCTGAAAGGTTTGGCAGTCGAAAGAAAAGGCTTTTTATCACAGGACAAGAAATCAGCCCTCGACAACTTAGCCGGTAGAAAAAGATATTTTTGAAAAAATCCCTAAGCCCCGTGGTCACAATTTCATCAGAACTCTGACTTTCGGCAATTGATTCAAAAATGGTGCCCAACGGTTTCAAATGCTCCGCTGAAAGGTTTGGCAGTCGAAAGAGAAGGCTTTTTATCACAGAACAAGAAATCAGCCCTTGACAACGTAAGCGGCAGAAAATTTTTTTTTTGAAAAAATCCCTAAGCCCCGGGGTCACAATTTCATCAAAAATCTGTCTTTCAGAAATAGATTCAAAAATGGTGCCCAACGGTTGCAAATGCTCCTCTGAAAGGTTTGGCCGTCGAAAGATTAGGCTTTTTATCACAGGACAAGAAATCAGCCCTCGACAACGTAACCGGCAGAAAAATATTTTTTTGACAAAATCCCTAAGCCCCGGGGTCACAATTTCATCAGAACTCTGACTTTCGGCAATTGATTCAAAAATGGTGCCCAACGGTTGCAAATGCTCCTCTGAAAGGTTTGGTGGTCGAAAGAGAAGGCTTTTTCTCACAGGACAAGAAATCAGCCCTCGACAACGTAACCGGCAGAAAATTATTTTTTTGACAAAATCCCTAAGCCCCGGGGTCACAATTTAATCAAAAATATGACTTTCCGAAATTGATTCAAATATGGTCCCCAACGGTTGCAAATGCTCCTCTGAAAGGTTTGGCGGTTGAAAAAGAAGGCTTTTTATCACAAGACAATAAATCAGCCCTCGACAACGTAACCGGCAGAAAAATATTTTTTTGAAAAAACCCCAAAGCCCCGGGGTCACAATTTCATCAAAAATCTGACTTTCCGAAATTGATTCAAAAATGGTCCCCAACGGGTGCAAATGCTCCTCTGAAAGGTTTGGCGGTCGAAAGAGAAGGCTTTTTATCACAGGATAATAAATCAGCCCTCGACAACTTAACCGGCAGAAAAAGATATTTTTGAAAAAATTCCGAAGCCCCGGGGTCACAATTTCATCAAAACTCTTACTGTCGGCAATTGACTTAAAAATGGTGCCAAACGGTTGCAAATGTTCTCCTAAAAGGTTTGGCGGTCGAAAGAGAGGGCTTTTTATTACAGGAAAAGAAATCAGCCCTCAACAACTTAGCCTGCAGAAAAAG